>NC_137169.1:144464590-145890830 GCF_951394435.1 Stenella coeruleoalba | reverse complement strand
GAAGAACTACAATTCTGCAGCCTGTGGAAGGAAAAGCACATTCACAGCAAGATAGACAAAATGAAAAGGCAGAGGACTTTGTATCAGATGAAGGAACAAGATAACCCCCAGAAAAACAACTAAATGAAGTGGAGATAGGCAACCTTCCAGAAAAAGAATTCAGAATAATGATAGTGAAGATGATCCAGGACCTAGGAAAAGAAGGGAGGCAAAGATCAAGAAGATGCAAGAAATGTTTAACAAAGACATAGAAGAATTAAAGAACAAACAAACAGAGATGAACAATACAATAACTGAAATGAAAAATACACTAGAGGAGTCAATAGCAGAGTAACTGAGTCACATGAACGGATAAGTGACCTGGAAGACAGAATGGTAGAACTCACTGCTGTGGAACAGAATAAAGAAAAAAGAATGAAAAGAAATGAAGACAGCCTAAGAGACCTCTGGACAACATTAAATGCAACAATATTCACATTATAGGGATCCCAGAAGGAGAAGAGAGAGAGAAAGGACCCGAGAAAATATTTGAAGACATTATAGTTGAAAATTTCCCTAACATGGGAAATTTTCACCCAAGTCGAGGAAGCACAGAGAGTCCTAGGCAGGATAAACCCAAGGAGAAACATGCCAAGACAAATAGTAATCAAATTGACAAAAATTAAAGACAAAGAAAAATTATTGAAAGCAACAAGGGAAAAACGACAAATAACATACAAGGGAACTCCCATAAGGTTAACAGCTGATTTCTCAGCAGAAACTCTACAAGCCAGAAGGGAGTGGCACAATATACTTAAAGTGACGAAAGGGAAGAACCTACAACCAAGATTACTCTACCTGGCAAGGATCTCATTCAGATTCGATGGAGAAATCAAAAGCTTTACAGACAAGCAAAAGCTAAGAGAATTCAGCACCACCAAACCAGCTCTACAACAAAACGCTAAAGGAACTTCTCTGAGTGGGAAACACAAGAGAAGAAAAGGACCTACAAAAACAAACCCAAAACAATTAAGAAAATGGTAATAGTAACATACGTATCGATAATTACCTTTAACGTCAATGGATTAAATGCTCCAACCAAGAGACACAGGCTTGCTGAATGGATACAAAACCAAGACCCATCTATACGCTGTCTACAAGAGACCCACTTCAGACCTAAGGACACACACAGACTGAAAGTGAGGGGATGGAAAAAAGATTTTCCATGCAAATGGAAATCAATAGAAAGCTGGAGTAGCAATACTCTATCATATAAAATAGACTTTAAAATAAAGAATGTTACAAGAGACAAGGAAGGACACTACATAATGATCAAGGGATCAATCAAAGAAGGAGATATAACAATTATAAATATATATGCACCCAACATAGGAGCACCTCAATATATAAGGCAACTGCTAACAGCTATAAATGAGGAAATCAACAGTAACACAATAATAGTGGGGGACTTTAACACCTAGCTTACACCAATGGACAGATCATCCAGACAGAAAATTAATAAGGAAACACAAGCTTTAAATGACAAATAGAACAGATAGATTTAATTGATATTTATAGGACATTCCAGGCAAAAACAGCAGATTACACTTTCTTCTCAAGTGCACATGGAACATTCTCCAGGATAGATCACATCTTCGGTCACAAATCAAGCCTCAGTAAATTTAAGAAAATTGAAATGATATCAAGTATCTTTTCTGACCACAAAGCTATGAGAGTAGAAATAAATTACAGGGGAAAAAACATAAAAAACACAAATAAATGGAGGCTAAACAATACGCTACTAAATAACCAAGAGATCACTGAAGAGATCAAAGAGGAAATCAAAAAATACCTAGAGACAAATGACAACAAAAACATGATGATCCAAAACCTGTGGGATGCAGCAAAAGCAGTTCTAAGAAGGAGGTTTATAGCAATACAATCCTACCTCAAGAAACAAGAAAAGTCTTAGATAAACAATCTAACCTTACACCTAAAGGAACTAGAGAAAAAACAAACAAAACCCAAAGTTAGTAGAAGGAAAGAAATCATAAAGATCAGAGCAGAAAAAAATGAAATAGAAACAAAGAAAGCAATAGCAAAGATCAATAAAACTAAAAGCTGGTTCTTTGAGAAAATAAACAAAATTGATAAACCTTTAGCCAGACTCATCAAGAAAAAGAGGGAGAGGACTCAAATCAATAAAAGTAGAAATGAAAAAGGAGAAGTTACAACAGACACTGCAGAAATACCAAGCATCCTAAGAGACTACTACAACCAGATGTATGCCAATAAAATGGACAACCTGGAAGAAATGGACAAATTCTTAGAAAGGTATAACCTTCCAAGACTGAACCAGGAAGAAATAGAAAATATGAGCAGACCAATCACAAGTAATGAAACTGAAACTGTGATTAAAAATCTTCCCACATGGGGCTTCCCTGGTGGTGCAGTGGTTGAGAGTCCGCCTGCCGATGCAGGGAACGCGGGTTCGTGCCCCGGTCCGGGAGGGTCCCACAGGCCGCGGAGCGGCTGGGCCCGTGAGCCATGGCCACTGAGCCTGCACGTCCGGAGCCTGTGCTCCGCAGCAGGAGAGGCCACAGCAGTGAGAGGCCCGCGTACCACCAAAAAAAAAAAAAATCTTCCCACAAACAAAAGCCCAGGACAAGAAGGCTTCACAGGTGAATTCTATCAAACATTTAGAGAAGAGCTAACACCCATCCTTCTCAAACTCTTCCAAAACATTGCAGAGGAAGGAACACTCCCAAACTCATTCTCTGAGGTCACCATTACCCTGATAGCAAAACCAGACAAATATAGTACAAAAAAAGAAAATTGCAGACCAATATCACTGATGAATACAGATGCAAAAATGTTCTACAAAACACTAGCAAACAGAATGCAACAACACATTAAAAGGATCATATACCATGATCAAGTGGGATTTATCCCAGGGATGCAAGGATTCTTCAATATTCGCAAATCAATCAATGTGATACATTATATTAACAAACTGAAGAATAAAAACCATATGATCATCTCAGTAGATGCAGAAAAAGCTTTCAACAAAATTCAACTTCCATTTATCATAAAAACTCTCCAAAAAGTGGGCATAGAGGGAACTATCTCAGCATAATAAAGGCCGTATACTACAAACCCATAGCAAACATCATTCTCAATGGTGAAAAACTGAAACCATTTCCACTAAGATCAGGAACAAGACAAGGATGTCTACTCTCACCACTATTCAACATGGTTTTGGAAGTCCTAGCCACGGCAATCAGAGAAGAAAAAGAAAAAAAAAGGAATACAAATTGGAAAAGAAGAAGTAAAACTGTCACTATTTACAGATGACATGATACTATGCATAGAGAATCCTAAAGATGCCACCAGAAAACTACTAGAGCTAATCAATGAATTTGGTAAAGTAGCAGGATACAAAAATAATGCACAGAAATCTCTTGCATTCCTAAACACTAACAACAAAAGATCAGAACATGAAATTAAGGAAACAATCCCATTCACCATTGCAACAAAAAGAATAAAATACCTAGGAATAAACCTACCTAAGGAGGTAAAAGACCTGTACTCAGAAAACTATAAGGCACTGATGAAAGAAATCATGATGACACAAGATGGAGAGATATACCATGTTCTTGGACTGGAAGAACCAATCTTGTGAAAATCACTATACTACCCAAAGCAATCTACAGATTCAATGTAATCCCTATCAAATTACCAATGGCATTGTTTACAGAACTAAAACAAAAAATCTTAAAATTTGTATGGAGACACAAAAGATCCCAAATAGCCAAAGCACTCTTGAGGGAAAAAAACGGAGCTGGAGGAATGAGACTCCCTGACTACAGACTTTACCACAAAGCTACACTAATCAAGACAATATGGTACTGGCACAAAAACAGAAATATACATCAATGGAACAGTATAGAAAACCCAGAGATAAACCCACGTACCTATGGTCAACTAATCTATAACAAAGGAGGCAAGGATCTACAATGGAGAAAAGACAGTCTCTTCAATAAGTGGTGCTGGGAAAGCTGGACAGCTGCATGTAAAAGAATGAAATTAGAACACTCCCTGACACCATACACAAAAATAAACTCAAAATGGATTAGAGACCTAAATGTAAAACCGGACACTATAAAACTCTTAGAGGAAAACATAGGAAGAACACTCTATGACATAAATCACAGCAAGATTTTTTTTGATCCACCTCCTAGAGTAATGGAAATAAAAACAAAAATAAACAAATGGGACATAATGAAACTTAAAAGCTTTTGCAAAGCAAAGGAAACTACAAACAAGATGAAAAGACAACCCTCAGAATGGGAGAAAATATTTGCAAATGAATCGATGGGCTAAGGATTAATCTCCAAAATATATAAACAGCTCAAGCAGCTCAATATTAAAAAAACAAACAACCCAATCAAAACGTGGGCAGAAGACCTAAATAGACATTTCTCCAAAGAAGACATACAGATGGCCAAGAAGCACATGAAAAGCTGCTCCACATCACTAATCTTTAGAGAAATGCAAATCAAAACTACAATGAGGTATCACCTCACACCAGTTAGACTGGGCATCATCAGAAAATCTACAAACAACAAATGCTGGAGAGGGTGTGGAGAAAAAGGAACCCTTTTGCACTCTTGGTGGCAATGTAAATTGATACAGCCATTATGGAGAACAGTATGGAAGTTCCTTAAAAAGCTAAAAATAGAATTACCATACACTCCAGCAATCCCACTACTGGGCATATACCCTGAGGAAACCATAATTCAAAAAGACACATGCACCCCAGTGTTCATTGCAGCACTATTTACAATAGCTGGGTCATGGAAGCAACCTAAATGCCCACTGAGAGACGAATGGATAAAGAAGATGTGGTACGTATATACAATGGAGTATTACTCAGCCATAAAAAGTAACGAAATTGGGTCATTTGTAGAGACGTGGATGGATCTAGAGACTGTCATACAGAGTAAAGTAAGTCAGAAAGAGAAAAAGAAATATTGTATATTAACTCATATATGCGGAACCTAGAAAAATGGTACAGATGAACCTGTTTGCAGGGCAGAACTAGAGACACAGATGTAGAGAACAAACGTATGGACACCCAGGGGGGAAAGTGGCGGTGGGGGGTGGTGGGGGGATGAATCGGGAGATTGGGATTGGCATGTATGCACTGATGTGTATAAAATGGATGACTAATAAGAACCTGTGTATAAAAAATAAATAAAATAAAATTCAAAATTCCAAAAAAAAAAAAGTACACTGTGAAAGTGAATTAGGCTTTTTACATCATGTGGACACCCTCTGGCTTGCTAACTCACTTTGCTGAACACTCCTCCTCATTAATCTCCCTGAAATAGATCCTGTTCCCAATTTCTACTGTCTCCATACTGGTAGAAGCCTCATTATCTCGTCTTGTTCAGTCACCTGACTGGGCTTTCTGTTCCCTTAGCCAGCCCATCTTCTCTCACTGCTTTGTCCCCAGTTCAAAAGTCTTCAGTGATTATGTATTAAAATTTACATTTCTTTACATTTAATTTCTTTAAACTAAACTGAAAGGCCCTTTATAGCTGCTCCAGACTGTGTTCCAACTTCATCTCCTCCAAGATGGACCACTGGGATCTCCCGACAAAATTCACACTTTTGTTTATCATTACTCTTCTGCTCCTGGCACTCCTCAGCCTGGAGTGCTCTTCTCTTGACCTGTTAAATCCTACCTATTTTTCAGAATCAAGCTAAAATGCTTTTGCGCAGCCTTCCCTAAATCCCTGCAGCTGGAAGGGATTTCTTCCTCTTCCGAATTCACAGAGCACTCCATCATTCGCACCTCTCTAGTTACTCACACTTACTTTCTCTACCTTGTGTTATAATTGTTTAAGAATATGTCTTAATTTGCTTACTAGACCAGAGTATCTTGTGGACAGAGTATACGTGTCTGATTCATCTTTAAAGTCGCCGAAGCATCTAGCCCAGCCCCTGACACATGAGGCTCAAACTCAGCATTTAATCACTCCAAACTCATCTGTTTCCCCCTAAATTTGTCCCTTATCCCAACTTTCCTATTCTTCAGCACTGCCATTCTTCTTCCATATTCGTAGCACCAACTCCCCCACCATACCAACCCCCTTTCCTATTGATTTTTCTTTTGCAGTCCTGTGCATATGTCTTTTCACTGCATTTCCACTTTATTGCTACCTCCCTACTCTACTGTATGACCTGAGCTTTTATAAGTTTCATAAGACATTCTAGCCTTCAGCATCTCTATCTTCAAATTCCTCTGATAAAAAAGCACCATATTAATATTCAAACAGTACCGCTCCATGCAAGTATCTCCTTTTCTCAGAAACATTAGACAATTGTTTTTTGTTTGTTTGTTTGTTTTTTGCGGTACGCGGGCCTCTCACTGTTGTGGCCTCTCCCATCGCGGAGCACAGGCTCTGGTCGCGCAGGCTCAGCGGCCATGGCTCACGGGCCCAGCCGCTCCGCGGCATGTGGGATCTTCCCGGACCGGGGCACGAACCCGCGTCCCTTGCATCGGCAGGCGGACTCTCCACCACTGCTCCACCAGGGAAGCCCTAGACAATTGTTGATTGCCCTCCAGACAGGTCTGAACACCTTAATCTGGCATTTGAGAGTCCTCCCTGGTCTCACCCTAAGTTTTCTTTCTAGCTTTACCTCCCGCACTTTCTACATTGGATCCTTCTCTTTAACTGAACTGAAGTCTCCCTGCTTGGTCCCACTTCTAACATGTGGACTTTGTTTCTGCCTGGATTCCACCTTTGCCTCTTCAAATCCTAACCATCTTTACTCCGGAGCCGAATTCCGTGTCCTTTGTGAGGTCTTCTCACATCCTCCCAGGCAGAAGCTCTCTCTGGATACACCAGTTTGCCACATTCTAGTGATTTTTGCCTCATTCTGCCTCTCAGGGCTTACCTTCTCCTTGGCTCGGGCCTTATCGTCATCATAAACCTTCTCACAGAGACTACCCTGCCAGCCAGCCCTTGGTGAACTTTTATCACCATCTGTGACGGACAAGTTAAACCTTTGAGACTATGATAATGTCACAGTATGTCATTTCAATATTCCATTTTAAAATATTTATTGGGTCTTTGCTCATAAGCCTTATTCACTCAACATGGCACATTTCCTAGATTAGCCAACCTGTGTTTAGCAGACACTGCTGCTGCCCCATCCATATCTTTGGGGCCCTAACACTTGCATGAACACTTACCAACTTCCAAGGGCAAGTATATGCATCTCTTTGCCTGAGGGCTTTCTCTGTAGACTGAGGGGGCTGGGGCAGGAGTGGGGAATTAATATAGCCCTGGAGCAGCCCTCAACTAATGACTGACAGGAGTTGGTGTATCAACACCCCAGATCCCTCACCCCTCAGGTGGGATAAATCTAGGAGTATGTTTCACATTATTATCCATAGTTACCCTAAGGATTAAGCTCCAGACACCCACAGAGGAGGCCGGCTTGATAACACACCCTCCACGGGCTGCCTTCCCTCCCCTGTCTCATGACTCACCCTTCCCTTCTGGTGCCTCCTGCCCCTCTCAAATAAACCACTTGCCTTAGAGTCCTTACCTCTGGGTCTACTTCTGAGGGAGCCCAAACTAGAACACCATGTGACAGAGCTAACACCTACCTCATGAGAAACTAACGTATTCACCATCAGAGTTTCAATTTAACATAAAGATAGTTCCCTCTCCCTGCTCCTCCCCACAGACAACCAGAAGAAATGTTCATCTTAAATGGAGTGGTTTTTCATGTCCTGGCCTCCTCTGACACTGTGATCTAGAGCTCACATTGAGTGTATAACCCATGCAAATACGATTCATCAGACCCAATCCTGAGGTCTATCTTCCATTCTTCTGACTTTGATTTTTATAAAATCCCCTGGTTCAGATCTCTCACCTGCAAGAAATAGGCCACTCAAGGTCCCTTCACATCCATCCCTCATGCCTGCCACCCTAGCCTCACCCCTGTAACTCTCCCATACACCCGTGTGACCCACTTGTGGCCATCCTTGTGGGGAACGCGGGTGCTTTCCCTCCCCTCTGCCTTTTTGTTCTGTTCTGTCCTCCTGGAATGTCGTTTACTTACTGTCCTTATCCTCCGGCAAACATCTCATCTGAGGCTGGTGAGTTGTTCCTGAGCTGAGTTGTCATCTGCTCTAGAAAGCTTTTGTTAGTTTCTCTAGAGCAGGGATACGATTTCCTCCTCTGTGAATATAATTCTATTACAGCACTGCCATAATTATTTATGTTTCATATATCATCTACTACACCATAGATCTCCGGAGTTTGCAATCACAGAATGGCCATTTTCCACCAGAGGAATTACAATGCAGTGATGAAGATACTTCATGGCTTCTGGAGCCAGATTAGTCGGGTTCAAATCCCAGCTCCAGCACTTACCAACGATGTTACAAGTTACAACGATGTGACCTTGGACAAGTAACTTAAGCTCTCTCTGCCCCAGTTTCCTCTTTTGAAAGATTCAGATAATAACTGAAGTTAACTCAAAGGGTTGTTGTGAGGACTAAAGGAACAGAAAATACAACACAAATGAACAGTATCTGGAATACAGAAAGCACTGAATATATATTAACTATTATTAGAAATGGTAATATTATTAATATTAGGGTTGGCATTACTTATCTTTATATGCCAGAGCAGAGATTTCCTACTGGGGGACATGCATTCGTGAAGCTTTCGAAAAAGAAACTTTCCTGGGACCCACCTCAAACCTACTGAATAAGAATTTCTTGAGATGCAGATTGGAAGAAACTAAGGAGACATGAGAACTAAATACAATGTAGGATCCTGGACCAGGAAAAGACATTCATGGGTCAGTTTTCAAAATTTAAACAAGGTTTGGAGATTGGTTAATAGTATTGTGTCAGTGTTAATTCCCTAGTTTCAGTAGTGTTCTACGGAGACTCATTTGGAAAAGCTGAGTGAAGGCTATACAGAAACTCTGTCTACTATCTTTGCAATCTTTCTGTAACTCTAAAATTAATTCAAAATAAAAAGTTTTAAAACTTTTCCAAGGATGGTGCACGTGTGTTATCAGAAGGCTTCGTTGGTGGTTGGTTTGATGTGCACACTTGCTTAATGGCTGCCTAGAGCACAACTCAGTGCCTGTTCCAACAGATGAAGCCAATGATTCATTCCATGTGTCTTGGATGATCGTTTAATGTTTTACAGCCCCTTGGTGATCTCCCCAGTGAAACTCTAAGCACTCAATAAACAGGGCCATTTAATTATTTTGTTGCTCCCACAGGACCTAGCTTAGTATACTGTAGATTCAACAGTAGATAGAATTTGTTTAATTGAATTTAATCAGCACTTCCTTCTATGAATTCCCAAAAGAATTTTCAGTAGCTTTCCTAGGAATACTCACCTCTTTTCCAAGATACGACGAGTTTCTTTAAACTCATTACTGGACCTCAGAATACATATGACCATTTTTGGACTCATATCGCCTTCTGAATTTATGGAGCCTACCTAGAGAGAGTTCTAGAAGAAAACTGAAAGGTAAAATGTTCAATTTAGCAGTTTCTCTTAAGTGCTATAAGTCATCGTAATCTCAATGGAAACAGGAAATATTCCTTTAGAAAAACTACGGACTTAATATCCTAGGAGCCAAGAAGGTCCTGCAATCAATGCCAAAATCATTCAGGGAGACAAGTAAAAGCCTTAGGTGAGAACATAAAATGAAAGCCTACAGGGAAAGCCTCCCTGAGAAGATATTTGCCCCCTAAAAGAAAGCCCTGAAGTGCTGAAGGAGGAATCAAGATGTCACAAATGTCAGATGGGCAGCAATGATGTAGAATTGTATCCAAAAAGTGCAGTACTAATAAACATTATTTTTTAGTTAGCAACTGTGGATCAAGGTCAAAACCAGAGCAATCTACTCACCTACCTTGCCACATTCGACCATATACCTGGCTCATCTGTGTCAGAATTGCTCTCAGTGTTTCAGATAGGAGACCTCCCATGGGCTCTCCGTACTGACCAGAGCTCTTTACAGATTTCCAGCTAATGCTCTGCTCCTAGGTACCCTCAGGACTGGAGATACTGTCTAATTTTGTTCATTGGTGTTCTAGGAATCCAACGGATATGTCCAAGGATTAATGTGGAATGAAGCAGCGTTTAGGACTTATGGCCTGAAGGAATACACAGGGATTCCTTTTGAAATCAGGATCTCCAGAGGGAGAGCAGACGGTCTCCATTTCCACACTCCTTGAACACCACTGAGTCGCTTGTACAGACTTGGATTCCGAGAGGCCAGATGAATAACACAATCTTAAAGAAGACTGAGTCAAATGCCATGCAGTCAAGCCCACCAGAATACACCTAGCAGAGGACCACCACCTCCGATTTCACACCTGAGGCTGTCGAGTAATCCCAAAGCCCACCAAGCTCATGCCCGGTTGCTCCAGAGTTGTCCAAGCCTAGAAGAAGACATTCAGAATAGATAGTGGAACCATAATTTTATTCACACTACCCTATAGGGGTCACAAGTCACTGCAACAGCATCCCTCATAAAGGATGCCCCCATCCCAGCTTCAACACTCTCAGCTCTGGGAGCTCTTTATCTTCCAAAGTGGCCAGTCCCTTTCCAGGACAGCTTTATCATGCCATCATTCCTATGCGGCGTCCGTATGAACTACCTACAGCCACGTGGTTCTGTCCTTTCGAGTTAAAATTTATTGAACATTTACTATGTTCTAAGATCTTGATGTGAGTTGGGAATACAAAGATATATGGCACACATCTGAGATGTGTAAATGTTACCATCACAAGGTCTGTCGACCTGGAATGGTAAAACTGTATAGAAGAGATCAGTGTGACACAAAGTACCTTTCTGAAAATGGATATTCTGTCGCGCCCTGCCTCCTCTTCTCCAAACTAAACATACCCGTGAACTTGACAGGTCTGAATTGTCAATATTTCTCATGCCTCTAGAATCAAATCCAGACTGCTTACAAAGCCCAGCTTGAGTCTCCAGCCTCACCTCCACCCTCTCCCTGCTGTTCAACATGCTCCAGCACTCCAGGCTTCCTTGCTGGGACTACTTCCCAGCCCAGGGCCTCTATGTTTGTTGTTTTCTCTGGCCAGAAGGTCCTTACCCAGGTCTTCACAGGCCAGCCTCCTTCTATTCTTCAAGTTTCAGCTCAGAAGTCTTTAACTCCAAGAGGCTTTTCCAGAAAATTCTAAAGTAGTTCCCAACACCTTGCTCCCCCTCCCCCATTGCTCTCACTACAGCACAACTTATCACCATTTGAAATCATCTGTTGACAGACTTTTCCCACATGCCATTGATAGATTTAGTATTTTGTGATCTGTCTCCCCCAACTTGAAAGAAATTTCCAAGAGGGCAGGGCCATGCCTATGCTACTCCCACTGGATCCCCCTACCCACTTGGAGGGTGCTAATAATCTTTTTAATGAACCAGATACCCCTTGATCCAGATCATTCCCTCAGAGCAGTCTCCATAAGCCAAGGGCTCTCCTCACTACATCCAGAGCCCACGCTAAGACTCTGCAAATGACGGAAGGGAGTGGAAGTGGTCTCCAACATCATGACCACACAAAAGGGTTAAACATGTCAACCACAGCTGGATTGCCACAGACCCCTGTCACGTTTCCGCACTCAGTACACACCCAGGGAAGCTCAGTGTCTCACCGGATTTGTTGCCTAATCACCCAGCAGAAGAGTGCCACTGCCTCCTGGCAGCGCCTACTTTCACCCACCGCCTGCCAGCTTTCTGTTCAGCACACCGGTTGTCTATCAAACCCTGGCAATGGTGTCTCCATCCTGAGCTCTCTTCATCCCATTACAACCATGCCTCGAACTCATGTTTCAAAGCTCTCTCCCGCCCTGTATTCACCAGTGCACTTAGTTGTGCAGTGATTATGAATGTTTTGGGGATACTTTTCACTCAAGGAAAATGGCAACAAAAAATAACCCATTTTATATGATGGAGCAGCCTCTCCCAGACCTGCAAAGCGCTAGAAGGGAAGTTGTGTTTCTTCCTTATGTTTTAGGAAATGCTCCCACCAAGGCCCAAGTCTTGGCAGTGGAAAGGACCAGCATTCGTTTTGAGTCTAATGGAGACTCTGAATATTGACTAGGAAGATCAACTCTTATGAGAAATGTATCAATATAAGGTTGTTAAATCATAAATTCATGTTTTGGTGTTTAATCCAGAGACTTAATTGGGATGCCAGGAGCCTGTGAGCCCCACTATCTGGCTATTATGTGTTCTGCCACAGCTGTGGAGGCTGCAAGACATGTCTGCAAGTCCTTCAGCCTGCTTGCCATCGGAACATGGGGTCTAGGGCCCCCCCTCTTGAGTCTGGGTGGAAATTTTTGACTTCTTTGACAAACAGAATGTGGCAGAGTGACACTGTCACCTCCCACACAAGTTCAGAAAAGGCCCCACAGCTTCTGCTGATCTTTCTTGGGGACCTTCAGTCCAATGGACATATACGAAGGTTCAGCTGGGCTAAGGCCAACTTGTGGGGAGGACACAGTGAGAGACCAGAGAAAGAGGGAGAGATGGATTACTGAGGAGCCTCCATTGTTCTAGATTCCAGCTGGTTAAGTCCCAGACTAGGCACCAGAAGGAAGATGCTACTACCTGACTGTGACCATAAGGAAACCCCTGAGCAAAATCTGCAGAGCTGAGTCCAGTGAAACCCCAGATGCAGGAGCAAAACAAATGATGATTATTATTTTAAGCCACTGTTTTGTGGTAGTTTGTTAAGCAGATAACCAGAACACCGGCTCTTTCTAAAGGTCTTTGATTGACGTAAAGCATTGTGAGGGCTATGTCCTCATACTATCCCTAATATGACTACTGCTCCTACCCTGCTAATAATTAGCATGATAATGGATCCCATTTGCTGTGCTCTTTCTGTGAAGGCAGACTATGGTCTAATTGCTTTCTATACATCATTCACTTGTGCTAAAGACAACAGGCCCAAAATGTAGCTGCTTATGCCAAGCCTCATGCCACCAAACCAAGACTTAACAGTTAATTTAATTCCAGTTTCCTCTCTCCCAGGAATGAAATCATAAACTAGTCAATCAGAAATTACCTGATCAGCACTAGTGAGGTCGTCTGCCTGATAGACCCCTGCTGTCCCCAAAGGAAAATGAGCTTGCCACAACCAATCCACTTTTTGCTGGTATAACTTCCTTGTCCTGCTCCCCTCTGCCTATAAAAGTCTTCCTTTTGTACAGCTCGTCAGAGCTCCTTTCTATCTGCTGGATGGGATGATGCCCGATTCATGAATCATTGATTAAAGCCAGTAAGATCTTTAAAATGTACTAAGTTGAATTTTGTTTCGTTTTACAACAAAACTCTTCTGGCAGTGACAAGATATGAAGGAGACTTCTGACAGCCTCAGGGACAATAAGAATCACAAGCATTGGTACCAACGAACACTTTGAGTCCTCTGTCTTGCCGTTTCCAAGGGCTGTGGGTAAGTTCGTCCCGGTTCTGAGCTCCTCTCTCTTTGCATTGAGCTCTGGATCTAATTGTCTTTTCAGTCCAGGACGGGTCAGCTTGAGGCAGCAGATGGTTCCACCAAGAACCCAAGTCCCTAGCCCTTGGTTCAGTCTTCAGTTCCCCATTTGATTGGAATCCCAGTACTCAGTCCCCATTCATTAGGGTCTACTGGTTCAGTCCTCTCCCCAGTTTCCAGTACCATGTTGGGAATTGCTGGTGATACACACAAGGCCTCCTACTGGCCAGTCCATGGTAACATCTCTTTGGTTACTGCTGCTGTGCACGTGTGGTAAAGGCTATTGCTCATGGAAATCTTGAAAGCCAAAACTGCAAAATCTGTGGGCATGGATCGAGCACTTAAAAGGTGATAGTGCACTCACCAGCCACCTAACTCTAAGACGACAGTGTTGGTTAGAGAACAATTTAGACTGACACTAACTCACCACCAACCTCAAGAAAATTTCCGTGCAACGAGGTACATTATAAGACACCACATAATCCCCAGCCCAGAGGCACGTTCCTCTTAGGTATAAATTTGGCTGCAAGAGACCCAAGGCTTAGCTAAAGAAACGGGATCACTAAGTTCCAAAGACTTGACCATGCCACCTTCTGATTTTATGTCTAAGAATTGTGGTCCTGAAAGATACAGATATCCAAAAATGGCAAAATCTTACTAAGACAACCCAGAATTACAATGGCCATTATGAGGAACATTTCAATCAGACAAGATCATTAATAAATGTACTTGAAAGAAAGGGCTCCCAAATCAAACAAACAGAATAGGATACTGATTTTAGTTTGCATGCAAAAGCCTCCAAAAAGTGTCCAAAATTCCAAAATAGCTTTATTAAAAGATTTGTTTCAAAAGGGTAATGAAAACTTAAAGACACAAGAGGTACCGAAAACAAAAGACTATAGGACTTTTGGAACTCCTACTGTCCTTCTCTATTCTTTTTTACTTGAGTAGTCATTCTAGTAATACTGTCTAAACTGTCTTTCCACTCTGAAGAGACTACATGACCATAAACAAAAGCCTGCCAAGTTAGTGCCTTACAGATACGCCATATTTATTTCAAGGGTGAACCCTGTATGGACCCCTCCCAGGGTTGATGGGACTCTGAGGGTTTTTCTGGTAAACTGCTACATTATTCCCTTAGACAACCAAGGGAAACTAAAATTCAAATGAATGGAAAACCTTACCAAGTACTGGTAGATACTGGCACCTCCAGCTGGGATCCGGGGGAAACTGGCAAAAGTTGGCTAAGAGTGTGAATTCTTACCAGAATCAGCTGTCCTGAATCTCTGTCTGTAAGTGCCCACTTGAAGGAGGAAAATAAAATTTCATGTTGTCCCTTCCTTTTCAAATCCAGACCCATTGGTTATTGATCCTTTCTCTCCCAGGGGCAGCCATTACCTTTTAGTTTGTCTTGTTGTGTGTCCTGAGAACTTGACTTGGTAACTGTCAGGTAGGGAACCCTAAAATATGGACCGACATAAATGTGGGTTAGACCCCATTTGCAGCTACATGTGGCTGGACAGAAAAGTGAGTTGAACTTCATATATATATGTAACTGAATCACTTTGCTGTACAGCAGAAATTAACAAAACATTGTATATCAACTATACTTCAAAAAAAAAGAATATACAATGGAGAAAACAGCCTTTTCAATAAATGGTGATGAGAAAATTGGACAGCTGTACACAAAGGAATCAAAAAAGACTACTTTCTCATGCCATATACAAAAAATAAACTCAAAATGGATTAAAGACTTAAATGTAAGACCTGAAACTACAAAACTTCTAGAAGAAAACATAGACAGTACACTCTTTGACATCCGTCTTAGCAATATTTTTTTGGATCTCTCTCCTCAGTCCAGGGCAACAAAGGCAAAAATAAATAAATGGGATTACATCAAACTAAAAAGCTTTTGCTCAGCAAAGGAAACTATCAACAAAACAAAAGGGCCACCTACTGAATGGGAGAAGATATTTGCAAACAATATATCTGCTATCATAAAGGCAAATAACAAGTGTAGAGAAAAAGAAACCCTCATGCACTATTGGTGGGAATGTAAATTGGTGTAGCCACTATGGAAAACAATATAGAGATTCCTCAAAAAATTGAAAATAGAACTACCATACAATCCAACAATTTCTCTCCTTGGTATTTATCAAAGAAAATGAAAACACTAATTTGAAAAGACATATGCACCCCTATGTTCATTGCAGCATTATTTACAATAGCCAGGATGTGGAAACAACCTAAGTGCCCATCAATAGATGAATGGATAAAGAAGATTTGTGAAATGGATAAATTTATATGTATGTGTGTGTGTGTGTGTGTGTGTGTGTGTGTGTGTGTGTGTGTGTGTAATGGAATATTACTCAGCCATATAAAAGAATGAAATCTTGCCATTTGTGACAACATGGATGGACCTAGAGGGTATTAAGTTAAATAAAACAAGTCAGACAGAGAAAGACAAATACTGTATGAATTCACTTATATGTGGCATCTAAAAAAAAGAAGAAGAAAAAAAGATAATGTAGCTGGATGGGTGGATCAGCCCCTTGATATCATTTAAGTTACAACCCAATTCCTTAAGGAATTAAAAGCAACTGTCCTTATCTTACAAATCTTTGGAAAACCAGGAATGCAGCTCTAGAAACAGTTCAAAGCCAGCCTATCCTTTTTAACCAGTCCCAAAACCTTCCCTATTCATGTCAAAAGGCTTGTAAGTATAGTTAAAATTCTGCCCTTAGGAAACAAAAGTCTTTCTTGGAGAAACTCTCATTCTTTCTCTGTGCCTTTGATATGTAAATGTTCTACCTGGTCTTCTCTTGAAACTGAGGGCCATCTCTTTGAAATGCAAACTTCAGAGAGCTGTTTTTTTCAGAAGGAGAGAAATGATGAGGGAGACTTCAGAATTTAGGCAAATGAAAAATCATGTGTCTTCACAAATATTAATAAAATGCTTTAGCCATCTGAGCTGGTAATCTTAACTCATTCTATCTGCCAGAAACACAATTTAGATCTAACTTCTTTTATAACTAGTGAGTTTTATATTATTGCACCTGATTCATGGCTAAAATTTTAGAACAGAAATTCTAAGGTCTCTGTTTGCACCTGTATGTTTAAGTGTGTCTGTATACATGTGTTGTAGACATTTTTCTATCTCCAGATAGTATTGCCAAAATTAGTTTATAATAGAGCTCTATTTAATTGGCTCAAAGAAAATTAAGCACTTACATGAGTTAAGTATTCCTAAAACTCTCAGAAATGTAATAGAAACTAACCCAGATGATTTTCAAGTTCATATGATCTGGGAAAATCTGGTAATTAAAACCAGTTTCAGTTGATTGCTTTAATTAAAATAAGCATGTCCTTAGAGTTATCAGCATTAAATATAATATTTCTATTCTCAAGTAAGATCATGTTATCTCTGTTACAGAATTTGTCAGCAAGAAAAATAACCTAAGATGATGAAATATCTCATGAAATTTTCATGAGTAATCTAAAAATAATTGTTACGAACAAGTGAATTAAATAGATGTGAGATAAAAATTTCTAGGTGAACTTTCAGCAATAATTATGTTTTAGGTATGTTTACTTAAACCATTTACACAAATATTTTTGGTATCCTATCCTGAAACCTTAGAGTTTTGCTAAGTTAAATTAAATGACGATAGTCATTGAATATCTAGATCACTTCCAAGTAAAATAAAATACTGGAGTATTAAATACTGAACATAGTTTATCTACTTTTGGATACAGAGAAACTTAAGATATGTGAGATTATTAATAAACATGTTTTGTGTCATATGGAAACTTTACTATGGGGAAGAACATACATCTAGAAATTAATCAGTCTATATAATTAAAACTCCTTAGAGGGACTTTCCTGGTGGTCCAGTGGTAAAGAATCTTCCTTCCAATGCAGGGGACGTGGGTTCAATCCCTGGGCAGGGAACTAAGTTTCCACATGTCGCGGAGCAGCTGGGCCTGTGCGCCACAACTACTGAGCTCATGTGCCTCAACTAGAGAGCCTGTGTGCCACAAACTTCAGAGCCCACGTGCTCTGCAGCCTGCGCACCACAACTAGAAAAGAGAAAACCCACATGCCACAACTAGAGAGAAGGCTGAGTGGCGCAATGACGAGCCTGCGTGCCACAATGAAAGATCCCGCATGCCTCAACGAAGATCCCACATGCTGCAACTGAGACTCAATGCAGCCAAAAAAAAAAAAAAAAAAAAATCTATTAAAAACTCTTCAGAAATAATAAGAGTGAAAATAAATAACTGTGTATGAAAAGCTGATAAGGAAAGTAGAATGATTGATTATTCCAGAATGAGCAAAAGGGGGTGGGGGAGGGAAACACTACAAAAGTGTGGAAGGTTTGTGGAAAAGGAATCTTTTGAAAGTTATGTGTGATCAAGCTGTCTAAGATTGGAATGAATTTATTTAAGTAAAAAAAATGTAAATTTGAATATTAAGTTTACTGGTACAAAATTAGAATTTGGGTTTCTCTTGCTAAAAGCAGAAAGACTTTTTGGAATTTTGGTCTGCTTATAATAAGAAATTGTAAACAAAGGTTTTTCTTTACCTTTTAAGTGATATGCCTGGACATCACAAATTTTGTGTCCTACCAAAATAACTTACCATGTTTCACATTGTCTTTATCATGTCTTTGATTACTTAAGAAAACCCAGTCTTCTCAATATTAAAAAAGCTAAGTTTTGCTCACAACTGTGTAACCTTCTGTATTTGCCTTTAGCGTGTTCTATTGTCACTTTGGCTAAATGGATATATTTGACAAACTTCCCCAAATCTAATTCTAGATGAAGTTTTTTTGACCTTCAATTAAATTTGGGATTTTCCAGAGAACCCCTGGAACCTCTCAAAATATTTGTTCTGAAAAAAAGGAAGATCTCCTTATAAAATGGGAGATGTTAAACTAATTAGGCTTAAATGATATGTTAAATTACATGAGAAGCATTGTCAAATAAGAAGTGATACTAAGCCTTCTTTATGTGTATTTGTATAGGTATATGTTATAAGTGTTTCAGAAATTTTATGAGTTTCCTGAAGTCTGATATGTCATGGCATGCTATCAGTCTTAATTCCAGTTATCATCAAAATGTTACGTGTCACAGAAATGATCAAATTTCTTGTCAATTCCATTATAATGAATGCTCATCAGATCTTTAATCATGGGCATTTTAAAGTCTTTTGTCATCTACAGACAGTTGTTTTACTCTAATGCTTTTGCAAAATTGAGATTCATGGAAAGGACTGTACCAAGAACTCTTGGTCACCAATACTGCTGCCAAATTACAAGGTGTCAAAACTTGGGTGGATATTTTGCAACTAAAAAGGCTACACCTGACACCTGTGCAAACACTGGAGACCTCAGAATCAAATTGACTAGGAAGAGAAGTAGCCAACGTCTAGGTAGACTGCTTAGTCCTAAGACATCAGATCAAGAACATTCTTTCCATTCCTCCTCCCTCTCTGACCGTCATTTTCCATAAAGGTTTTTATGATTCTTTTGTCCACCTTTTGCCTTGCCATGGTCTGAAAAGATAATACCTTTGTTCACATATCTCAGACCACTGTAAAGGGGGGTAGTCCAACACCCAAATGACTGTTGGGTTTGCCATGACCCTGGTGATTATGTGGTTCTGGTCAGGGCAAACCTCTCCCTGATTTCTAATGCTTCAGTTTTTCTAGAACAAACTCAGACCCACCCCACTGTGTCAAACTCTCTAACCGTGGAGGTCCACTTCCCTGTCTCTTGTTAACGACCTCAGAGCTGGGGAATCTTTGTCCAGGCTCTAGACAAAGAAAGGGAAACAGGCAATGGTAACCAAAGTAAAACCACCTCTGTGGTCTCCAGAACCTTGAATTCTTCTGGCCTCCATGGCTGTCATCTTTCATCTCTGAACCACAGACTCAAATGGGAATTACCAAGAGGCACTCATTGTTCAAAATTAGCTTCCTTTTGCGGATCTCTATTATCCTGACTAGGAGTAGGTGCAAATAAGTCTAGGACCAGGAACCTCTCCTTAACTCTTGAAGATAGTGCAGAATCTGCTGCTAAAGCAATAGATACCCAACAGGAATACTTAGACTCTCTGAACAAAGTTCTTGATAACAGGATAGCCCTTGATTATCCTTCAGCCAAGCAAGGAGGTGTCTGTGCTGTGGCCAGCACCTCCTGCTGCACCTGAAATAACACTTCTGGGGAAGTTGAAGCTCAGTTACATAAGGTCACTGAGAAAGACTTGGCTTAAAAGGTGACTCCTTCAATGGAGTCTTTCTTGGACTTATTTCATTTTGATTGGTTTGGGTCTTCAGGACCATGGCTCCAAAGTGCACTCCAAACATCAGGAATTATCCTGCTTATAATAATCATAGTTGTCTCCCTGGTGCACTCTATTCTCTCAAAAGATTTTTTGATATTGAGCTGCATGAGCTGCTTGTAAATTTTGGAGATTAATCCTTTGTCAGTTGCTTCATTTGCAAATATTTTCTCCCATTCTGAGGGTTGTCTTTTCGCCTTGTTTATGGTTTCCTTTGCTATGCAAAAGCTTTTAAGTTTCATTAGGTCCCATTTGTTTATTTTTGGTTTTATTTCCATTTCTCTATGAGATGGGTCAAAAAGGATCTTGCTGTGAATTATGTCATAGAGTGTTCTGCCTATGTTTTCCTCTAAGAGTTTTACAGTGTCTGGCCTTACATTTAGGTCTTTAATCCATTTTGAGTTTATTTTTGTGTATGGTGTTAGGGAGTGTTCTAATATCATTCTTTTACATGTAGCTATCCAGTTGAGATGATATGGTTTTTCTCCTTCAATTTGTTAAGATGGTGTATCACATTGATTGATTTGCATATAGTGAAGAATCCTTGAATTCCTGGGATAAACCCCACTTGATCATGGTGTATGATCTTTTTAATGTGCTGTTGGATTCTGTTTGCTAGTATTTTGTTGAGGATTTTTGCATCAATGTTCATCAGTGATATTGGCCTGTAGTTTTCTTTTTTTGTGGCATCTTTGTCTGGTTTGGGTATCAGGGTGATGGTGGACTCGTAGAATGAGTTGGGGAGTGTTCCTCTCTCTGCTATATTTTGGAAGAGTTTGAGAAGGATAGGTGTTAACTCTTTTCTAAATGTTTGATAGAATTCGCCTGTGAAGCCATCTGGTCCTGGGCTTTTTCTGTTGGAAGATTTTTAATCACAGTCTCAATTTCTCAATGCTTGTGTTTGGTATGCTTGTATTTTCTACTTCTTCCTGGTTCAGTCTTAGAAGGTTGTGCCTTTCTAAGAATTTGTCCTTTTCTTCCAGGTTGTCCATTTTATTGGCATAGAGTTGCTTGTAGTAATCTCTCGTGATCCTTTGTATTTCTGCAGTGTCAGTTGTTACTTCTCCTTTTTCACTACTAATTCTATTGATTTGAGTCTTCTCTCTTTTTTTCCTGATGAGGCTGGCTAAAGGTTTATCAGTTTTGTTTATCTTCTCAAAGAACCACCTTTTAGTTTTATTGATCTTTGCTACCATTTCCTTCATTTCTTTATCATTTATTTCTGATCTGATCTTTATGATTTCTTTCCTTTTGTGAACTTTGGGGCTTTTTTGTTCTTCTTTCTCTAATTGCTTTAGGTGTAAGGTTAGGTTGTTTATTTGAGATGCTTCTTGTTTCTTGAGGTAGGATTGTATTGCTATAAACTTCCCTCTTAGAACTGCTTGTGCTGCATTCCATAGGTTATGGGTCATCGTGTTTTCATTGTCATTTGTTTCTACGTAATTTTTGATTTCCTCCTTGATTTCTTCAGTGATCTCTTGGTTATATAGTAGTGTATTGTTTAGCCGCCATGTGTTTGTATTTTTTACAGATTTTTTCCTGTAATTTATATCTAGTCTCATAGCGTTGTAGTTGGAAAAGATACTTGATATGATTTCAATTTTCTTAACTTTACCAAGGCTTGATTTCTGACCCAAGATATGATCTATCCTGGAGAATGTTCCATGAGCACTTGAGAAGAAAGTGTATTCTGTTGTTTTTGGATGGAATGTCCTATAAATATCAATTAAGTCCATCTTGTTTAATGTATCATTTAAAGCTTGTGTTTCCTAATTTATTTTCATTTTGCATGATCTGTCCATTGGTGAAAGAGGGGTGTTAAAATCCCCTAATATGATTGTGTTACTGTTGATTTCCCCTTTTATGGCTGTTAGCATTTGTCTAATGTATTGAGGAGCTCCTGTGTTGGGTGCATAAATATTTACAATTGTTATATCTTCTTCTTGGATTGATCCTTGATCATTATGTAGTGTCCTTCTTTGTCTCTTGTGATAGTCTTTATTTTAAAGTCTATTTTGTCTGATGTGAGAATTGCTACTCCAGCTTTCTTTTGATTTCCATTTGCATGGAATATCTTTTTCCATCCCTTCACTTTCAGTCTATATGTGTCCCTAGGTATGAAGTGGGTCTCTCGTAAACAGCATATATACGGGTTTTGTTTTATTATTCATTCAGCCAGTCTATGTCTTTTGGAT
Source organism: Stenella coeruleoalba (assembly GCF_951394435.1). NCBI lineage: Eukaryota > Metazoa > Chordata > Mammalia > Artiodactyla > Delphinidae > Stenella > Stenella coeruleoalba. The sequence goes on along the minus strand of NC_137169.1, from coordinate 145,868,732 downwards.
GGAGCATTTAATTCATTTACATTTAAGGTAATTATCAATATGTATGTTCCTATTACCATTTTCTTAATTATTTTGGGTTTGTTACTGTAGGTCTTTTCCTTCTCTGTGTTTCCTGCCTAGAGAAGTTTCTTTACCATTTGTTGTAAAGGTGGTTTGGTGGTGCTGAATTCTCTTAGCTTTTGCTTGTCTGTAAAGGTTTTAATTTCTCCGACAAATCTGAATGTGATCCTTGCTGGGTAGAGTAATCTTGGTTGTAGGTTTTTCCCTTTCATCACTTTAAATATATCTTGCCACTCCCTTCTGGCTTGTAGAGTTTCTGCTGAAAGATCAGCTGTTGACCTTATGGGGATTCCCTTGTATGTTATTTGTTGCTTTTCTCTTGCTGCTTTTAATATTTTTCCTTTGTATTTAATTTTTGATAGTTTGATTAATATTTGTCTTGGCATGTTTCTCCTTGCATTTATCCTGTATGGGACAATCTGAGCTTCCTGGACTTGATTGACTATTTCCTTACCCATATTAGGGAAGTTTTCAACTATAACCTCTTCAATTTTTCTCTTCTTCTGGGACACCTATAATTCGAATGTTAGTGTGTTTAATGTTGTCCCAGAGGTCTCTGAGGTTGTCCTCAATTCTTTTTTCTTTATTCTGTTCTGTGGTAGTTATTTCCACTATTTTATCTTCCAGGTCACTTATCCATTCTTCTGCCTCAGTTATTCTGCTATTGATTCCTTCTAGAGAATTTTTAATTTCATTTCTTGTGTTGTTCATCATTGTTTGTTTGCTCTTTAGTTCTTCTAGTTCCTTCTTAAACGTTTCTTGTATTTTCTCCATTTTATTTCCAAGATTTTGGATCATCTTTACTAACATAACTCTGAATTCTTTTTCAGGTAGGCTGCCTACTTCCTTTTCATTTGTTTGGTCTGGTGGGTTTTTACCTTGCTCCTTCATCTGCTGTGTATTTCTCTGTCTTCTCATTTTGCTTAACTTTCTGTGTTTGTGGTCTCCGTTTCGGAGGCTGCAGGTTCGTATTTCCCATTTTTTTTGGTGTCTGCCCCCAGTGGGCAAGGCTGGCTCAGTGGGTCGTGTAGGCTTGCTGGTGGAGGGGACTGGTGTCTGTGTTCTGGTGCATGAGGCTGGATCTTGTCTTTCAGGTGGGCAGGACTGTGTCCAGTGCTGTGTTTTGGGGTGTTTGTGAACTTATTATGATCTTAGGCAGCCTCTCTGATGGGTGGCTTTGTGTTCCTGTTTTGCTAGGTCTTTGGCATGGGGTTTCCAGCACTGTAGCTTGCTGGTCGTTGAGTGGAGCTGGGTCTTAGCGATGAGATGGAGATCTCTGGGAGAGCTTTCACCGTTTGATATTATGTGGGGCTGGGAGGTGGGCCAATGTCCTGAGCTTGGCTCTCCCACCTCAGAGGCTCAGGCCTAACACCCAGCCAGAGCACCGAGACCCTGTCAGCCACACGGCTTTATCTTGGTCTTCACAACCCGAAGGAGCACGTTGCTACGCAGCGCACCTCAGTGTGGGCCAGCGCACTACATAGGACGGGCCGGGCAGGGGCTGGGGCCAGCTGGCAGAGGAGGAACTTGGGGGCCAAGGGCAGTGGTCTTTTGCCCAGCAGTGAGGTGTCTCCAGGGCTACCTTGGTGCTCTCCTGAAACCTGCTTTGGCTCCCGGTGCCCAGGCTACCCTGGCACCTCAGGTCCTCACAGGCTCACCAAGCTGAGAAAGCCGGAATCTGCATTTTTAACAAGCCCTCCCTAAGGTAATTCTGATGCAGATGATCCAGAGAAGAGAGTTTGGGAAACAATGAAGTGGAATCCATAGTTTTCAAATTTTTCTGAGACTGATCTCAATAAGAAACTGATTTTATGGTCCCATATACAAGGCTTTCACACTCATACAATCAAAACAGAAGTCTCATAAAATAATACATAAAGCTCATCTTGTTTGCGGTGCTCTAATCTATCTTGTACTGTTTTTAATCAATTTCAACTCATTTTTTAAACTGTTGTCCTTGCCTCACTAACTGCTTTTGCAAAACACAAACTGAAAAACAAAACAGCGAAATACATAATTTCTAAGTGCCCTCGCAACACTTTATGATAAAATCATAGCCATCCTGACGCAAGACTGCATCCAAACTCTGTATTTGGATTTGAAATGAACTGTGATTGACTCTCCCAATTAGGGCCTGTGTCTACCATGTGACGTTTGATTTGACCTTAAAGAACAAGTGTTCCCCCACATGGGGCTAAGCCAAAGGGAGGAGCTACAGTGAAGCTCAAAAGTAGTTGCTGTCTGTGAAGAGAAAGGGAGCCCTCCTGTGCTCAGGAGGGAAACACCAATCAACAGGCTTGATTCTGATGTGGAGGAAGAATACCCTGCAGGGGTGCAGTAGAGTGGGGAGAGGGCAGGGGGCAAGCCTACCAGGTGGAGGTGAGGCAGGAGATAGATGGGCCCCAGGGTGAGCAGCTGGAGTTTGCCCGCTGTGGACAGGTACTCCAACATGAAGACAACAGCAGGAGGGAGGAGAAGCTGAGCGCTGCCCAGATAAGAGATAAAGAGACCACATATTTCTCATTCTCCAGGTCAAGGAGACCTTCCAGACTACACATGCACAGAAAGGCAAAAGGGAGCAGCTGCCACTCCACAGTAGGTGATGTCAGCCTACCCATAGGCCTCTTCGCTAGAATCCATCTCGGTTAAGAGATGCACACACACATGGGAGGACCCTGAGATAAATCGAATACGGACTCAGAGCCAGGCAAAGCAAGATGATCGGCCAGGGGAAACACGGAAGAAATGCCCCATATACGTGATCCAAACTACCACAAGTGCGCAACACTTTCTCTGAGCCCACTCGTGTGTCTATCCACACGTACACTTTTTCTTCCTAATAAACACTTTTGCTTGTTTTACTACTTTCCATCTCTTTGCGGGAATTCATTTCTACAAAGCCAATGGGCCAGGGGCCTTGTCACTGGCCACTGTTCCTGGTGGTCTGGTGGCTAGGATTCAGCGTTCTCAGTGCCACGGCCTGACTTCAGTCTCTGGCTGGGAAACCGAAATCCTGCTTCAAGCCACTGTAGGCTGAGGCCACCCGAGATCAGAGGAGGGCGGTGTGCACTCTGACACCACTTCCTGGGCCCTTGAACCTTCACGAGAGTGAATGAGCTCACCCAGTACTTGTTGTGAGTTGCTTCTTGGCACCACTGAAGGAGCCAGTTTGCATTTGTTTTTGATAAGAGACAAATCAGACCTCAAACAGAATTGCAGGAGTACAGTCAGAGAGGAGGCAAGATGCTGCCACCGACCTGTGGGTCACTTTTTACCTCTCAGTGAACCTGACAAAACCCCCATTTTACAGGTGGAAAAGTCATGTCATCCTATACTTCAGAAGCTAAATTTGGACTGAGAGCAAAGCTGTCCAAACCCTCCTCCAGTGCCTCCCCAGCCCACTCCTAGGATGCAGCACCCAGGGTGGAAGATTAGCTGACTGGGCACAAGAGGACCAACGCCCCAGCCTGGGCTCCCCAGCCCGCTTTTTGCCCTCCTTTCATTGGAGCTGACTTTCCCCATGAGAAGAGCTAAGTCAGGCAGCAGAACCCAGCCTCATGCGTCTGGGTTTTGTATGTCCTGACCAGCAAGATGCCACACTTCTTTCAACGAGCAGGTGTGATGACGACCACTCCCTCTTGCCAAGCCCAGGACTTACTTAGTCACGGAGGAGGGCAGGTAGACAGGCCCCCTCCAGGTTTGTTTCAGGTTCACTGTGTCAAACAAACGCACTGAGTTCAACGAGCCAGTACTCAACAAGAGGACACAGAGAGCAATGACACGGAGCCACACGGAAGTCATATTTATAATTGCCACTTACTCTCCACACCCAACAGGGCTGATGAAAACCTGACAAGAGCCCCTCTTGGTACCTACCTGATGTGCTTATTTTAGTTCTTTGCAGCAAATAATTGCTTATTCTTCAGGCTGCATTTCCTGTTGTCAGGTCCTACTGTGTTCAGGACTGCTTGCCTCAGTAACAAGCGGCTGGGGTAAATGCAATACTTTTTCTATTTATAATCTAAAATGAATCCAGTGGAGTGTTCTGCAATTCCACTTGCCCTGAGTATAACTGAAAGCAATAAGAATGTCAGCACAGACAGGTTCGAGCAGTAGCCAAAGGAGAGAGAGAGAGAAGACCCCATGTACAGCCTGTGGCAGGCACACAGGTGGGAGGAAAAGCGCTAAATTACACCTGCTGGATATGAAGAGTGCCTGGGACCCTACCCACTTTACTTCCTCTAATCTTCTGAACAGTTCTGTGAAGGCAAATTATTATCTCTATTTTAAAACTTCCAAAGTCTACACAGCAAGTAAGAGTAAGTAATTGAATGTGTATGTAAAGATATTTCAAAACACGTGTTGGGGGCTTCCCTGGTGGCGCAGTGGTTGAGAGTCCACCTGCCGATGCAGGGGACGCGGGTTCGTGCCCCGATCTGGGAGGATCCCACATGCCGCAGAGCGGCTGGGCCCGTGAGCCATGGCTGCTGAGCCTGCGCGTCTGGAGCCTGTGCTCCTCAACGGGAGAGGCCACAACAGTGAGAGGCCAACAGTGAGAGGCCCACGTATCGCAAAAAAAAAAAAAAAAAAAAAAGACATAAATGCAACATGTGATCATGGACCAGGGGGAGGACACTTGTGGGACAATTGGCAAACTTTGAATAAGGTCTTCCACTAAATTTGTAACAATGTTAATTTCATGACTTTTATAACTTCACTGTGGTTACATAAGAGAATGTCCTCATTTTTAGGAAATAAACACTAAAATACATAGAGGTCAATACTTACTTGAAAACATTTCAGATTAAGCAAGTGTGGTACAATTTTAACATTTGGAGAATGTGAGTGAAGGGTATATGGAAATTCTTTGTATTATGTTTTTCCTAAACCTGAAATTATTTCAAAATAAACAGTTAAAAAATATAGCATGAATGTGAGTTGCTGATATGAACAACAAAAGGCAGATTTCGAAAGCATGACAATTCAAATTAATTGGAATGTAACTTTTCAAATGGCGGCACATAAGGAGGCTTTAAAGCTGAGGTTGTGATGTAGTTTCCCCGCAACACTTGTCATTTTGATTTTTTCAAGTTTGCTAATGATAAGTCATACAGTGTTCCTGTCAAGAATCAAACAATCAAGGACCCAGAAGAACAATTAGGTCAACTTCTCATTTTAACAATGAGGAAACTGAGGCTCAGAGAAGCAAAGTGCTTTTCCAAGGTCATAACAGAGCAGATAGGTCACCATCATTCTAATTCAACAACTAAAGAGGCCGACCCATAGAGGCTAACCCCTGCTCACACAGAAGAAATACAGGCTGGAACCCAAGACCAGAAACTAAGTGACAGCCACAGAAGAAATACAGGCTGGAACCCAAGACCAGAAACTAAGTGACAGCTGGATCCCCCAAGTGAGGATGGAGAACCACTTCAGTTGCTAAAAGTGTGCCCTGAGGCTACGGCGTGATTCATGTTTTACCACAGTGATGTCAAACATAGCCATTTCTAGAAAGTTCTCCCCTGACAGCCCTGTCTTGGGCGGCTCCCACCACTGACTCCTTGGGGGAAGGCACTGATTATTGACAGCTGTGACAGACCCAGAGCTCCAAAATAGCTTCTGGCCCACGAAAGATCCTACCACCTGGGTTTCTCCTTGGACCTAGATATTCAGGGTAGTCTGGGTATACCTTGCTTAGCATATTCTATCGGCAGAGCAATGACCTTGAAGTCGGATGACTTGGGGTCTAGTCCAAGCTTCACCATTGACCATATAATCCATATAATAATTGGTCTGAGACTATGTTTTCTCTGCTCAAAAAAGAGGTGATATTTGCCCATTATACCTGACAACGTCGGTGTTCCGCTCAGAGTCCCTCAGAATGTTTTGCATCCGTGTTTGCGCATCTCCCTGTCAAGAACAGGGCAAGAAAAGCTTTAGCCTGTAAAGAAACAAAGATCTTCTTATTTTCGGGCAGTTTATTATTCACACACTAACTCTGGGGAGTGAGAATCGCCCAAGGGGCCAGCTCCTGCGGTTGCACAGGGGCACACCAAACAAAAGGGGTCAGCCGACTACAGCACAGAGTGGGACACTGCTGCAGAGAAACTGTACTATAAACATTTTCAGTTTTCGGTATATGATGATGTTCTGCCTCTTCCTGGGTTGCTAATTCTTAGAGATGGCCAAGGGCTCAGCAGGGAGCTGTGCTTTTGATCTGCAGACTAAGCAATCCAGAGGCCCCCCTCCTCCACGTGGCCCCGGGCGGGGTTGAGGCTAGGGAATATCCCTCTGCTTAATCATCCCAGAGCCAGGTTCCAGGCAGCCGGGAGGCACCCCTATGACCCAAAGCCTGCCCATGTTATTCAAATTAGCTGGTCCTAAGCCTCGCCTTCCTGCAGAAACCCCAGTAAAGGCTCTGGGATGATTCACTTCTGTCTTCTGCCTCCTGACCACCCTGGTGTCTTCCCCACGCGGCACTGCAGGGCCAGCAGTACCTCCCATCTCTAGGACCTGTGAGTATAAAAAACTTTGTTTCTGAGCCTCTCCTGTGTCTCCTCTTGTGGCCGCATTTGACAGACCTCCTCAGAAAAGAATCCAAGAACAGAAGCCCAGGCCGCGTGCAGCCAAGCTGTGTTAGAGTCGGCAGCTCTACCGCAGGTGGGGCAAGGCAGAGGGCCTCCGACCTCATCAGAACCTGAGAAGCCACGAGAACTGTCTCCTGCCAGTCTCCCAGTACAGACAGGGGGTGAGTGGGCTGCGGGCTTGCAGCCACTCCTCACGGGCCCCCCACGCGCTCACGTTCTGGAAGGATCACAGAGTATTCCGGCAAGACTTAGATTCAGCCACAGTTCAAGCTCCCCTTTTTTTTTTTTTTTTTTTTTTTTTTTTGCGGTACGCGGGCCTCTCACTGTTGTGGCCTCTCCCGTTGCGGAGCACAGGCTCCGGACGCGCAGGCTCAGCGGCCATGGCTCACGGGCCCAGCCTCTCTGCGGCATGTGGGATCCTCCCGGACCAGGGCACGAACCCGTGTCCCCTGCATCGGCAGGCGGACTCTCAACCACTGCGCCACCAGGGAAGCCCTCAAGCTTCCCTTTTGTGGCATATGTGGTGATGTGCAAGGGAGCAGCCCCCGGTTTTGCCACACACGTTGCTTCCAACAGCCGGTACCTGCAGCTCTTTTTCAAAAGACTGTCCCCCAAAGCAAAGAAGCAAGAAATGTCTGGGAATTGATTCTCTCTCTCTGCACCCTCCCATCCCCACCCAGGGAGCCCTTAGTCAATGACTAAGAGATGCAGAAGTTTGAATCTCTGGGTCTCTTGTCCCAGGAAACATAGCTTAGACTCCAGTATTCTCCTGAAGGATCAGCCCCTGCTGTGGGACTTGGCCTGAAACCTCATACCATTGGTTGGCTCCTTCCTCTTCCCTCTCCTCTCCAACACCCCCTCAGTGGTTTCCCCTGGGAACCATTTCCATCACTTGTGCCTCATCCCTGGGGAGCCTGTCTTACAACACCCCCTAACCTCACAAGAATGCTGTGAGAATTAATGGAGATAATGTTTGTGAAAGAGCTTTGTAAACCTGAAGGGCCTACAAGTAAAATGTGGCCGTGTTATCAGAATGGACATTTCTGAGGCTGTCCTACCTCTAAACCTCCTGGGCTAGTTCCCAGCTAGGCCCAAATCTCAAATTTCTCTGCTGATGCACAGGTGTGCCTATACTAGTTATGTATGGCTGTGTAACAAGCCAGCCCCAGATGAGGGGCTTAAGTGGTTGATCATTTCTCTCAATTCTGTGGACTGACTGGGCAGTTCTCCTGCCAGTTGTACCTGGACTCACTCAGGCTGTTCAGACAACAGGATCACTGAGCTTAGCAGCTGGAGTGACTGGGCCACGAGGTCTTTGATCCCAGTCTCCAGTTTGACAGTTTCAGAGCAATGTTTCGAGAAATCAAGGGCAGAAACCACAAAGCCTCTGGAGGCCCAGACTTGGAAGTCACACGGTGCCCCATTCTACGCACCCTACTGGTCAAGACCAGGCACCAGGTCAGTCTGGATTCAAAGGGGAAAACAATAGACTCCACCTTGTGATGGGAGTTGCTGCAAAGAATGCGTGGTTGTGTTGTTTGGCCACAATGCGTAATTCGCTTTGTGGGTTGTGACTAGTGGTGCTGATGAAGTAGCAGTCATAGGTCTGATTCCCATGTTAGTCAGAGAACCCACTGCATCTCCTGATCGTGGGCAGCAACCATCTCCTCAGGGCAGGTCACTGATCCAAAAAGCACCTGCCTGAGAGAGCGGCTGGATCTGAAGAATCCCATTACTGCCTCCAGACCGACCCCTTAAGGTGGTTGTCTGAGGCCACGATCCTCAGCCCTGCCTCACCTATACAAGATGGCGGCCCTTTACCTGGCCGTCCTCTGAGGGTCCCGCCCCATCACATTCATCATCTCACAGAACGAATGGAGTAAAACCCCTTTTGGTATTGCAGTAGTTCATTACTTGGAAAAGAGTTTTCAATATGGAGAGCTCCGGCATGAGCGGGGCTGGGTGGGATTCAAGAGGGGCTATGATGATACTGATTCTCTAGTGCCTGGCAAGCACCTGGGGCAGGAAGGAGCATCTCCCAAGGGTGGGGCAGGTACTTACAAGGTGGGGGGTTGGTATAAAAGGAGAAGAAGAGAGGGGCAGAGCAGTGCAAGGCAGGAGGACACAGGAAAGCCAAGAGCAGGTGTGCACGGGCCCTCATAGAGTGTTATTCTGGAAAAAAGGACAGACTGATTGTACCTGCTCTGAGCTACGAAAAAATAAGGTTGCTCATGGTACTACCCTCATATCTCCCCTCATCTCTGTCACCCCCAGAGAGACAGGATGAGGTAACTGGGCCTCAAAGAGGTCTCAGGGACTTCCCAAGGATCACAGAATTCACAAAGTGGAAGAATTGGAGCTTGAACCCAGGTCCCTTTGCTGGTTTGCTCTTTTGGTGTGATTCATTTGTTTTGCCTTTTTGAAGGCTTGGGAAACCTCCACCTCTTCGCGCCAGGGCTCTTCCACCAAGAAAACAATTCCTGCCACCTCCTGGCTTCTCTACCACAGGATGACTGAGTAATGCCTGTAAGGAGCCGCAGGGCTTCTGGAAGTGTTACCAACCAGGTTTCTTGGCCTCCTTAATCAACAGAAATTGATAAAAGGTCAGATAAGAAATTCAAGCAAGGCTTTATTGGGGCCCCTGCTGAGCAGGGGGCAGCGAGAACCAGTAACAGGTTCCCTTGCTCGCTCCGCAAGGGGGGCTGAGCTGGATCCCTGCATAGGGTGAGGGTGGGGATGTGTCCAAGGGGCAGGCAGGAGGGGCGGCTTAGGTGTTTTGCCCACTCCTTTGGTGGTGGTATGTGCAGGGGGTGTGCATAGTGCCCTGCTTTTTCTCCAGACGTGCTCCCGGCTCTTCAGAAGTGGCAGTTGGGTTTTTTTGGTCTTTTTGTATCTTGTCCATAATTTGCCCCAACTGCACATGCATGTAGTTATTTTTAGTCGCTCGTAGTTTCCTTGTATTTTGTTGCTTGAGGAGACGTTTGTCCAGGTGCAAGCACTGCAGCAAAGGTCCCAGGTCCCAGATCCCAGCCTGTCTCAGAAGGACCCACACTACCATATGCTCTGGAGGCCAGCCATCCGGAGGCCACCCGCCCACTGGGGTGACATCTTTCTTTGATTTTCTGCTGCCGAGAGCCTTGGACCCCAAAGGGGAGCAAAACCACGAGAGTATCAGCAAACTTTCTCATGCATTCGCTCTTTGCCAGAAGCTCTGCTAAGACTTTCACAAACCTTAATCCATTTAACTTTCCCAAAGACACTGTGAGGCAGGCAATTACTAGCTCCCTTTTGCAAGAAGCAAAACCACAAAGTTAAGTCACTTGCTAAAGGCCACAGAGCTGGTGAGTGTCAGAGCTGGGACAAACCTACAGTCCTCTGACCCCAAGGCCCTTTCTCTCAGCAATAAGGCTTCAGCGTATCCCTGACATTGTTAGGAATCCTCAAATACATTGTCTGTGGACTGAGGAAGAAATACATACATGTTATAGAAGACTAATAGCATACAGATTCACTGAAAAATCATTAATAAATTCCTTGGAGCTATTTCATTATGCTCTCAATCAATTGCATACTAAAATCACATCGACTAAAAAATGTTGGATCTCTCCGCCCTACAGTCTTTACCACAAAATCACAGCATTTAGTACTGATTTGTCCTGTGCCCCTACTTACCTCTTGGTGTTTTTATATTGTTTCCTCAATCAGGTAAACTCTTAGTAGGTGGAAATACACTAGAAATAGAGGTTTTCTTTTTCTTTTTGAGTCTTGCTTGGTCCTATTCCAGGGTCTTACACTTCATACGCCTTCCATAGATTCAAGTTTAGCTGATGGGTTGGTCGCAACAGCCTCTGCAATATTTCTCCTCATAAAGGCCCACAAGGGAGGCTAGTCTCAATTCTCCTGTACTGAATCACCACTGGGAGTGCCCTAATGCAGCTTGCATGCTTCCAACAGCACCTGGGCAGGATGGGGGTGGGGGAATAGTGAAAATAACTACACATATAGAGTGCCAACTATGTACCACGCCCTGCACTTGGTGCTGGGGGTACAGCAGTGAAAAAACAAAGCACAGAGCTTGCCTAGTGACCACATATGGCATTTCATTAATATAATCACCTATAGGAAAGACGTCACCATCTCCTTTTACTGATGGAGAAGTTGTAGAGGAGCAGAGCTTCAATTAAGATTTATCTCAGAGTGTTTCAAATTGAGTTATGACCTATTGTTGGATTAGTGCATAGTAAAATGTACCTAGTGGGTCATAAGTCACATTTATTTAAATTGATTGGATTGGAATGGAATTATCATAGAACATAGGAGTACATAGCATGTAGTAAAAGCATTCTTTCCTGAAACTTCTGTTTCATTTATACACACACAAGAGTCACAGTGTATTTCTTACTGTGGGTCATGTCAAATAACATATGAAAGCCACTGGTTTCTTCAAATCCCAACCTGTCCTCCTCATTTCTATACTACCTCTTCAGAGAAAGAAACTACCCAGCATATTATAAGAGTCTTTGGAAACTTCCTTGAACATTTTTGCCCTGATTATACTTTGGAATATGGAATACGCTGCCACGCTTAGGCAGTGTGGTTATGCACCCATCCTCCCTCCCACTGGAAGGCATCATTCAGTCTGTCTGCTGAAGAGCTCTGTCCCACCTTAACATTCACAGGCAGCTCCTCCTCATCCAACTATTGCCTCGATTGGTTTATCAGCCTAAGAGATGCACAATTAAGCTCCATGGCAACCACCAAGATATGATGGAGATCATCTAATTTTTTTATATCTCTTAATAATAAAGGGGTGAAAAATGATACAAGGAAAAGGACAGATGATACTACCTAATACTCTTGAGTGCCAGAACCACAATAACATATTAACCGTAGAGCCCTCAAGTATCTGAGCACGTAGCCACCAAGACTCGAGACTGGGGATACAGGATGATGTCTGAGGTTTCCAAGGAACTTTACACCTGAAACCAGACTCCTAATTTTGCACCTTTGAGGAGCTTTAGGCATTTGGCAGCTCCTCTTGTGACTGTAGGAGAGGATGGGATGGAGAGACGCAGTGGGTGGTTCTATGGAAACAGTATTACACCACCAATGAGAAGACTGGGTCTAGTCCCAGCTCTTTCTCTCACTAAACATGGACTTCAGCAAGTCATTTAGTCTGTAAGCACCCATTTATTCCTTTCAAAATGGAAATTTAAAAGGATTTGCATTATTTTTGGAATTATGAAGATTAGTTAAGATCATGTAACCCAACTATAACTATAAACTCACTTTAGATTTGAGGACTTGCATAGGCTGAAAGTTAAGAGATAGAAAAAAATATTTCATGAAAATGGTAACCAAAAGAGAAGAGGAGTGGTTACACTTATATCAGATAAAATAGACTTTAAATCAAAAACTGTGACAAGAGACAAAGAAGGACATTATATAATGATAATTGGTCAATCCACTAGGAAGACTTAACAGTTATAAATATATATGTACCCAACATCAGAGCATCTAAATATAGAAAGCAAACATTGACAGAAGGAAAAATATATAGAAATACAATAATAGTAGGAACTTTGATACCCCTCTTTCAATAATGGATGGAACATCCCGACAGATCAATAAGGAAACAGAGGACTCAAATAATACTATAGAACAAGTGGAGTCCTGTCAGACTCCACTAACCTGTTAGCAGGTACCTATAAAACATTTCACCCAACAGCAGCAGAATACACTCTCCTCTTTTTCCAGGATAGATCACATGTTAAATTACAAAATAAATTTTAACATTTAAGAAGACTGAAATCAGGCTTCCCTGGTGGCGCAGTGGTTGAGAGTCCACCTGCCGATGCAGGGGACACGGGTTTGTGCCCTGGTCCGGGAAGATCCCACATGCTGTGGAGCGGTTAGGCCCGTGAGCCATGGCCACTGAGCCTGCATGTCTGGAGCCTGTGCTCTGCAATGGGACAGGCCACAACAGTGAGAGGGCCACGTACCGACAAAAAAAAAAAAGAAGACTGAAATCATACCAAGTTTCTTTTCTGACCAAAGTGGAATGAAACTAGAAATAAATAGCAGAAGGAAACATGAAAAAAAATCACAAATAAGTAGAAATTAAACAACACACTCTTGAACAACCATCAAGTCAAAGAAGAAATCAAAAATGAAATTAGAAAATACTTTGACACAAAAGAAAACAAAAACATAACATATCAAAATGTATGGGATGCAACAAAAAGCAGTACTAAGAGGAAATTTTATTGAGATAAATACCCATATTTAAAAAGAAAGAAGTTCTCAAACAGCTAGATAAAGAACAAACCAAGCCCAAAGTTAGCAAAAGAAAGGAAATAACAAAGATTAGAGCAGAAATAAACAAAATAAGGAATAACAAATGATGGAAAAGATTGATGAGATTAAGAACTGGTTTTTTTTTGATAAACAAAATTAACCCCTAACTAGACTAAGAAAAAAATGAAAGACTCAAACAATAAACCTGCAAATGAAAAAAGGAGACATTACAACTGAAGCCACAGAAGTAAAAAAGATCATAAGAGACTACTGTGAACAACTATATGCCAACAGACTAAGTAACTGATAAGAAATGGATAAATTCCTAGAAACATGCAAACTACAAAGATTGAATCATGAAGAAATAGAAATTCTAAACTGACCTATAACTAGAATGGAGATTAAATCATCAATCAACAATCTCTCAATAAAGAAAAGCCCAGGACCCGTGGACTTCACTGGTGAATTCTTCAAAAATTTAAAGAAGAATTAATGCCAACCCTTCTCAAATTCTTCGCAAAAAATTGACGAGGGGAGAACACTTCAAACTCATTTTACAAGGCCAGTCTTACCCTGATATTAAAGCCAGTTGAAGACACCAGAAGCAAAGAAAATGGCAAGTCAATTCCCTGATGAATATAGATGCAAAAATCTTCAACAAAATGCTAGCAAACTGTACCCAACTCATACACCATGACCAAGTAGGATTTGTCTCTACAATGCAAGAATTGTTCAACATACAAAACTCAACTGATGTGATACACTACTTTAACAGAATAAAGGATTAAAATCGCATGATTGTCTCAGTAGATGCAGAGTATGCATTTAACAAAATTCAACACCCTTGTATACTTACATACTAAAAATAACAAAACATTGATGCAATAAATTAAAGATATAAACAAATGGAAAGACATCCCATGTTTATAGATTGGAAAAACTAATATTGATAGAATGTCCATACTACCCAAGTGATCTACAGATTCAGTGCAATTCCTATCAAAATTCCAATGGCATTTTTTACAAAAATAGAAAAAAAACAATTCTAGAAGTCATATGGAACCACAAAAGACCCCTAATACCCAAATCAATCTTAGGGAAGAAGAGCAAAGCTGGAGGCATCACACCTCCTGATTTCAAAATATATTACAAAGCTACAGTAATCAAAATAGTATGGTACTGGCATAAAGACTGACACATAAACCAATGAAACAAAACAAAGAGACCAGAAATAAGGGTACCAAGAATACACAGTGAAGAAAGGACCATCCCTTAAATAAATGGTGTTGGGAAAACTAGATATCCACAAACAAAAGAATGAAATTGGACCCTTATCTTTCACCTGATACAAAAATTACCTCAAAATGGTTTAAAAACTTAAATGTAACACCTGAAACTATAAATCTCCCAGAAGAAAAGATAGGGGGAAAGCTTCATGACAATGGCCTTGGCAAAGATTTCATGGATATGACACCAAAAGCACAGGCAATAAAAGCAAAAATAGACAAGTGGGATTATACCAGACTAAAAAGCTGTTGCACAGCAAAGTAAACAATCAACAGACTAAAAAGGCAACCTACATATTGGGAGAAAATATTTGCAAACAATAGATCTGATAAGAGGTTAATCAATAGAATATCTAAAGAACTCATACAACTCATTAGCAAAAAATACAAATAACACGATTTTTAAAATGCGCTAAGGACTTGAGTAGACATTTCTCCAAATAAGACATACAAATGGCCAACAGGCATATGAAAAATGTTCAACATCACTAATCATCAGGGAAATACAAATCAAAACCACAATGGGATATCACCCTGCACATGACAGGGTGACTATTATCCAAAAACAAAAGACAACAAGTGTCGGTGAGGAATGTGGAGAAATTGCACTCTTGTACATTGTTGGTGGGAATGTAAAATGGTGCAGCTGCTAGGAAAAACAATATGGAGGTTCCTCAAAAAATTAAAAATAGAACTACCATATGAACTACACAGAAGTGAGCAATCCCACTTCCAGGTATTTATCCAAAAGAATTGAAATCAGAATCTTGGACAGATATTATTAGCACCCTTATGTTTATCACAGCACATTATTTGTAATAGTCAAGATGTGGAAACAATCTAAATACCCATCAACAGATGAATGGATAAAGAAAATGTGGTATATACATATAATGGAATTATATTCAGCCTTTAAAAAGAAGGATATTCTGCAATATTTGACAATGTGGATGAAACTTCAGGACATTAGGCTAAGTGAAATAAGCCAGTCATAGAAAGATAAATATTGCATTATGTCACTTATGTGAGGTATCTAATATAGTCAAATTCATAGAATCAAAGAGTGGAATTATGGTTGCCAGGGGCTGGTAGAGGGGGGAGTGGAGAACTATAGATCAATGAGCGTAAAATTTCAGGCAAGCAAGATGAGTAAGTTCTAGAGGTCTGCCGTACATTATACACATAGCCAACAACACCAGAGGTACACTTAAAACTTTGTTGAGAAGTTATATCTCATTTTAATTTTAAAATAAAGATTTAATTTTAAATAAAGACCATACAAGTGAAAGCATTTTGTAAATATAAGGCAAGTTTCCACATTTAGATAATAGCAGTAGCATTAGTAAAAATAGTAGTAGTGATAGTAGAAAAACTGGAAGCACAACTAGTAGCCAAGCTTCCTCCAAGTTCCAAGTTCTAGGAACATCAGAAACTCGGTAAAAAATAATTTTAATACAGGATGGTCTTAACTACAAGAGACAAAACAAAACCAAAATAACTAAAATATGTATAATAAAATACATTAGAAGGAAATATATCTAAATGTTAGCAACGATTGGGATGGTAGCTTTTCTTCCAATTTGTATATTCCTGGATTTAACTTTTGTAAAATGAACATATAAATATATTTTATAATGACAAAATAAACATTTATTAAATATAGCAAAAAAGACAGCACTCTTTTAGAGAATAAATGATTCCTGATTGAAAAGAGAGTTGAAAAATTCTTTGGAAGAGCCAGGGGCTCCAGGAATGGAAGATCCATGAAGTTTTCATTTGTCAATTTTCATTCGTATTGCCCAGAAAGAAGGCAACATGAATATCCGAATCACTAGAGAGTTATTGATATTGCCATAAATAAAACTGTATTCATTAAATTTTACATAACATAATTAAAATTTTCTTAGCTCTGTGACTTGGGAAGGGCTTTTAAGCCTTCTGAGACTCCATTTCCTCAGCTGGAAAATGGCAGGAATTCAGTTAAGATTAAATGAGACAATGTATGTATGAGCCCCCACTTGTTCCACTTCCTCTCCAGCAAGGATCTTCTCACGTCTTTTTATTGTAACTCCTTGTTTTATTTGAGAGCCTTTTATTTGCAAATAACTGAAACCAACTGGAACCAGCTTAACCAAGGCAAAAAAAAAAAAAAAAAACGAAGGAAATGTCCTAGAAAGACACAGGAGCATCTCACAGATGGCAAAGCAGAGGCAGAGCCAGGCTTCAGGGCATCACGTGACACCTGAGGCAAGAACCAGCAAGCTGTCATGACTCAGAGCACAGCTCTCACGGTCTGTCTCTGGGGCCACATGTCTTCATGCTTTCATAATCCGTGACATTGGTTCCACCTTTCTCCCCCTGCAGCTAGACAGTGTTTGCTTTCCCTCCTTAGGTCAGCCCCTCAGTTCCTGAGTTTACTCTCCTCAGTGCCAGCCTCTCTCAGAGACTGACTGGAAGTTGCTCATTCTCAAGTCTTAATTCACAGGAGGAAGTGGCTGCTGATTGGCCAACGTGGGTCAAGCGTCTACTCTGGGTGCGATCAACTCTTTCGTTCATCTGCCTTTTGGAGAATTGGAGCCTCTCCTCAGAAAAGTGCACCTACGTGCAATTTTTACACATAATTTCAAGGGATTCACAGATGCTTTGAGGCATAACCACGAGCCATGAACCCCAGGTGAAGAATCCCTGGTCAGCAGAGTTTTTTTTAACAAAACTCACTTTCTCTTTACCTCTTTCATACGTGAACGAAGTGAGTCATTAATATAATCTGCGTAAGGTACACGCCCATATTCCAGAGGCAATTCTTATAACCTGGTCATAACAAATGCTGCTTGGATACAAACACAGCAGTAGCAATTATATTTTACTTCTAATTTCTAATTGACTATGACAACCACATGTCTTTACAAACCATTCCCATACATGCCCCTTAGCACAGCAGCCACCTGGAACACCAGCAAGTAACATTTCCATGTGACTGTTTGGCCGTATCACTTGCTGCTGCCCCAACACTTACACACACCCACACTGTCCCCTGAAGGTGTGTGTGAATTCTAATCTCCTTTCCTTTCCTTTTTTCCACCTGGGTACTGTGAGATACCGAACCTTGTCTCATAGGAAAAACTGCCCAGCCAAGCTTTCTCATCGGTTTCATGTGCCCTTCCCACCGTATTACCCCAAGTTGTATGCTTCTATCAGGATTTGCAAAAACAAACAAAAAAATACCAGAAATATAACTACAACTGATTTGAGAGAGAAATTATTAGCTTATTACATAAGTATTAGGTCATGTAACTGAAAAATCCAAAGTAAGTAGAACTGACATTAGGTGCAACTGTATCCCGGGACTAAAGAAGGTCATCTAGACCAAGCCCATATAGCTCTTTTCTCATCTCTTAGTTCTGCTTTCTCCTTTGTTGGCTTCACCTCAGACAGGACCTATCCACCGTGAACCTCTGCCAGCTCCTGATTTATATTCTCCTTTTAGCTAGCACTCCAGGAGAAGGACAGCCTCTCCATTCCAATAGTTTCAACAGAGCCTCAAAATGGAGTCTCCTTGGGGAAACCTGAATCATGTGCACATTCCTGAGCTGATCACTGTGGCTAGGGAGATGGCAGACACCAACTGACCAGGCCAAGTTTGCATGGTTATCCCTGGAACCAACTACCAGTGGGTTGACCTCACCAAAACCTTATGGAGCGAAGTGGTTCTTTAAGGGAAAATCAGAGCTATTATCAGAGAAGAAAGGATAAATAGTAGGTACGGAAGAAGCATAAGGACCCATTATGGTATTAAATTGCCGTATTCTTTTTCTTCCATTCTCTTCTTGGAATCTTAGTTTTATAGCATCTTTTTACACCCCAGAACAAAGAGAGCTACATTAAAGTTCAGCACCCACTTTGAGGATCTTTCTACTCCGATACAGTCTTTCTCTCATATCAAGTTTGACTCAAGATGGTGGACCCCCCCAACTCCTGGGCACCCAGAGAGATGAATGATGGAATGGGAGTATAAACTCATACTCTCCATAGCTCACACCCTAAGCAAGAACCTAGATTTCTTTTTCAGTCTTAAGTCATTACTGCTAGATTTATAACCTCAAGAGTAATTCTATATATGTGCCCAGGATTCACAATTCATAACTCAGGAAACAAGACCATCTGCTTATAACTAAAGATAATTAGAAGGAATATAGGGATGACGCAGAATTTTTTCTAGAATCTCAAAAAAGGGGTTCTGAACAAGCATACGATGTTTCCCAGTGTTTTTCTCATTGTGCAATAACCAATGTAACTTGGGCTATATCATCTCTTCTCTAAAGCCTAAGAACTGATTGAAGTTGCTTTCTAAGCCCTATTTAATATAATACTTGGGACTTCCCTGGTGGCACAGTGGTTAAGAATCCGCCTGCCAATGCAGGGGACGTGGGTTCGATCCCTGGTCTGGGATCCCACATGCCGCAGAGCAACTAAGCCTGTGCACCACAACTACTGAGTCTGCGCTCTAGAGCCCGTTAGCCACAACTACTGAGCCCACGTGCCATAACTACGGAAGCCCAGGCGCCTAGAGCCGGTGTTCCACAATAAGAGAAGCCACCGCAATGAGAAGCATGCACACTGCAACGAAGAGTAGCCCCCGCTCGCCGCAACTAGAGAAAGCCCTCGCGCAGCAATGAAGACCCAATGCAGCCGAAAATCAATCAATCAATAAATTTGTTAAAAAAAAATATATAGTAACAATTACCCTGCCTACTTCACAGTAGGCTCCAAGGAGCAAATGAAATAATGTGTGTGGATATACTTTGAAGATTACAGAGTACAATTCAAAAGCAAGTTCTTCTTCTTAATATTATTAAATAGCAATTAAACAGTCATTATTAAATCGTTCAACATTTATTTTCTAAATATTTACTGTTTTCAAGCATCATGGCATTTTCTGGGGCTATGAAAATGAATAAGACGTATATTGGGATTGACATATATACACTAATATGTATAAAATGGGTAACTAGTAAGAACCTGTTGTATAAAAAAATAAATAAAATAAAATTCAGAAAAAAAAAGAAAGAAGAAAATGAATAAGACAGTCTCAGAGGTAGCACACTCTCTAGCAGGGAGCAAACATGTGAAGACGTAATGCCAGTACAGTGGGATGTGAGGTGGGTACAGATGTTGTAGGTGCACAGGAACAAGCGTGCCCAAGTCACCTTGGGAGGATAACCCCGAAAGAGAGGGCATTTGAAAGAAGCATCCGAGTGTGAGTGCCATCCTGCCAGCTGAAGTAGGGGAAGGAGAATGTTTCTGCCCCAAGACGCTGTCTGAGCAAAGACAGAAAGTGGCCAAGCTCACGCCAGGTAGAGATTTGTCCAAGACCTCCTGGCAGTTTTCTGGCTTATCTATACCTAAGTACACCCATCATTCTCAGCTTCCTGGTCTTTATTGGGTTTGCCACTATTTTAAATAATACCATGGCCAAATATTCTTTGTCACTGATGGGGTTCAGGACATGCTACCCCAAAATATGGTACCCTCGCATATTGAATATCTTAAGCTGAAGGAGTCAGGGAAAACGGCAGAAGCAGGAAGGTTGCTCTGACCTCCCCCCACCATCCTGCCCTTCTTCCATAAAAACAGGAGATAAATCTCCCATGTGAAAGGTACCCTGCCTGTACAAGGAGGAAGGAAGGTATCCTTATCACCAGAGACAGGTTGATTCAGGGCCGAAAAGGCTGTATAAACAAGCCTTGCTACTTCATCATTTACTACCCCTGGCCCAAATCCCTCTGCCTTGTCAAGTCTTTACAAATTTATTGTTTCTTTATTTAAAAGGTATAAAAGCTTCCTTATTTGAGTCTCATATGCTTGTAGGACTCCCATATATATGAAATTAAATTTGTTTCTCTCCTGCTAATCTGCCTTACGTCAATTCAATTATTAGACCAGCCACAGAACCTAGAAGGGAAAAAGGGAAATGTTTTCCTCTCAGCATAATCTAATATTTGCTGTCATCCACCTTTCCCTCTTTAAATCCTTCATTCTGTTTTGTAAACTTTTCCTTCCTCTTTCCTCAGAAAGTATCTATAACCATTTTGTCTAACCTGCTTTAAGGGAAAGACCCAACTTTTCAAACTGGCTGCAGAACTAAAAGGTACTTTCCCCAACAATTACTACCTTTAAGTTTGGGACTATTATTAACAGCCAGTGGCAGCTAAAACTGTCCTGATTGTGTTTTTTTAGTAAAAGAAATTAATTGCATGCAGATACTTCCCTCCAAGTAGGGCAGAGCAATATCCCACACAAGCAAATAGTTATTTTCCCCTGAATAGGTGGAAATTGACAGTGTTCATCATAACTGCTCATTGAACATGGTTTCTAATTGCACAGTCTCAGCCATGAGCAAGTCTCCAGGTTTCATTCCAACCATGTTGTTCCAGAGGAATTTCTCTGTGTTTCTCTTACCTAGATGTGAATTCTCTGCCTCAGTCTCTCTACCCACTGGAGAAAATTGCCTCGTCCAGCCCTTGCTCTCGCTATGAGAATCTAGAATAAATGAACGTTTAGTCAGACCAGGTGACATCAGGGTCACATCTCTGGTATGTCGAAAGAGGAAAGCGCTTAAGATTTCATTCTGTATGATGTTTATTCTATCAGATGAGGAAAAGTGGATGAAAGAGAAAAATGAGAGTGTGGATCAGAAAACAGAAGCATTCTCTGTCAGGCTACAGTTTGGAAATAAAAAATGAATCTATCCCTTTTATAACCATCTACATCCAGTTAGGAGAGAGGCAAACCATTAAATCGCTAAGCGCTTTATTTAATTAATCACTAGTAAAGAAGAAAAAAAAAACCAAATAAATAGAGCAAGTGTCCTATTACCTTCATTACTCATCACTCTCACTACAGTTTCATAAATTTCAGCACCCAGTACCTGCTGCTTCTAATGACATTTTAATGGCTGTTCACTCAGACAGTTTTGTTTGGAACAGTGGGAGAGAGTCAAGATTTCAGTAATGGGGTGAGAGTCCACCCAGGCTCAGGAGGAAGTAAGAGGCTGGATATCCCTCCGCAGTGCCCAACCCAGCAAGACATTCAGGCATCCTGCCTGCCACCCACGGGCTGCTCACCAGTTAACTCATTAGTGCTGTTGGCCCTGACATTTCCTATGGAAAAGGAAGACATCCTGACTTCTGGGGAGACCAGAAGGCCAGCTGAGGGGGCTGGAGATGGGAGTAGGAAGGCAGGATCCAGAGTGTTGTCTTAGGTACCACAGCATGTGCTAAGCAAGGTGAAGGTCCCTATGGCAACCGTCCAAGAGGCTAGAGTTTTCATCCCATACAGTGGTTTTCATGGATTCATCCACTCTTTCTTCAACAAGTAGTTACTGAGGGCCTACCAGAAGTTATACCACATCAGATGAGGGAGTAACCCGAGAAATAGGAGACACTGCCTCCAGGGAATAGGTGAACTAGTACAAGAGGCAAAGGGAGTGCCACGAATGGTGATAAAGGGGGATCCCAGGACGAAGCTGTGCAGCTGGCCAAGAGATCAGTCAATTCAAGTCAGAGGTAAGAAGGGGGAGGACTTTTTCTGAGAAGATGAAGTTGAGAGGATACCTAATGTGTTTTGAATATATTGAGGGATTTACATAACTGGGAGAGAATTTTAGGACAAGTCAGTGATAAGTACCTTAAAAACTCAGCAAAGACCACTACTATAACCCCCCTCCCACCAAAACAGATTCCAAAAGTTATGCCACAAAAGAAATGTATATGACTCAGCTGTGATTAGTATTTACATGGTCATAATAATGTAAATCCTACTCTTGATTGGATCAAAATGACCATATAACTACACTGGGAGACTGTGGAGAAGGGCAGTTGGCTTGGGGAGGGTGGTGAAAGCTTAAATTCTCGTCTTGCATAGAAGGAAGTCAATAGAGGATGTCTAAAATGGAGAAATCAAGATGTAATAATACAAGCATGGTGGTTAGAGAAATAGAGCTACACCTCCCTCACCAGAAAAAATCAGCTAGAGGAGCTGAAAATTGTTGTTTCTGGACTGTGGGAAACGAAGAGGGAATAATGGAAGAACCATGTATTTATAGCAAGCCACGTTGAACTGTTTGACTCCCTGAACTTGGTGGGTATATAACGTGGATATAAATAAAATGTTAAACAAAAAAGATAAAAGCAGCTCTATGAGTCTCTATGTTGTATCTATCAAGTCAGGTTGCTAAATAAAATATGGAAATCCCAATTGAATTTGAATTTCAAATAAACATCAAAAACTTTTAAATCTAATTTATTTTTGGCAATAAAAGTTGTATATATTTAAGGTATACAATGTGATTTTTGATATATGTATACATTGTGAAATGATTACCACAGTCAAAATAATTAAAATGTCCAGAACCTCACGCGGTTACTCTGTGTGTGTGTGTGTGTGTGTGTGTGTGTGTGTGTGTGTGTGTGTGGTCGGAACACTTAAAATCTACTTGCTTAGCAAATTTCAGTTATACAATATAGTATTATTAACTACAGCCACCAAACCACATATTATATCTCCAGAACTTGTTCATCCTGCATAAAAGAAACTTTGTACCCTTTGACCAACATCTCCCCATTTTCCCTACTCCCCAGCCCCTGCCAACCACCATGTCACTCTCTGCTTCTATGAGTTCAACGTTTTTAGATTCCACAAAGAAGTGAGATCGTGTAGTACCCAATAATTTTTTACTAGAAGTTATGTCGCAAATATTTCATGGGACATACACTAAAAAATTACTCACTGCGTATTTGAAATTCAAATTTAACTGGTGTTCTATATTTTTATTTGCTCAACCTGGCAACCCTAATCATGAGAATATCCTAATACTAGATATCTTGTTCATTATATCAGAGGCCACTTTATAAAGAACCACAGAACAGATTTCTTTAAGGTCTCAGTTCCAGAAAGAACTCCTGAGCAAAATGAATTTATTGTTTTTACTTCTGGACACTAGGAACCATGTAGAAAAATTGATCTGGACTAGAGATTTGTTATCAAAAAGTTGTCATTCTGATGAAGTCTACTCATTGGTCTAAAGCTGACAGACCCACCCACAAATTTGGTAATGAGGAAAATGGCGACATAAACCAAAGAGACAAACTTTATTATAAAAAAGAACAAAAACTAAATAAACAAACAAACAAAAAAAGCAAGCTCTCTGATTTTCTAAGTCAATTCCTTTTTGATGGCCTCAAAGAAGTACCAGGGCTGTCTGGACCAGAGCCTTCTTCAGCACCAGCTGGCTGGACAGTTGGGTCTGTGCTCACAGGGTGGTCCCAGGGGCCAGCCTTTGGGCCTCATAAGCCAACATCTTTCAGACAGCACAAAAATGTACCTGGGAATAAAACCTTCCCCTTCCCTTTTCACCACGTGAGCATTAGGCATGAAACCCCAGCTGGCCACTCATTAGATGCCAGGTTTTGCTGGTTTCTCTCTGTAGGAAGAGACTATCTGTCATTGGGGAGGTGACATCCTCAGCTGCTGGAGAAGAGGAATAAATTATCTCTTTCCTGACATCCCCTGCCAGCTTGTTAGCGTCACTGACAACTGCTCAAAAGCAGTAGAGCAAGAGAGGTGGGAATGAAGTAGGGAGAAAAAAAAGTTGCCACTTTCAAGCTTACACTGGGCAGATTCTTATTTAGAGTAATTAGCAACAGTTTTGTTCAAATATTCTCCTCACCCCCTGGTTTCCTGTATGACAACACAAAATGTAGCCTGCCACCCCTACCCCAGTCGTAGCCATGTACTGCTGCTCTGGCTACATCTCAGTGTGAAAGCATCAGGAAGGGCTGAGTATCTCTGAGCAGCACCTTTCAAAGGCTAAAGGGCATAGTGTAGGGGTTAAAGGGCACTCCCTGGGGTCAGAAGGGCCTGGGGCTTAAAACCTGACTGTATCACTTATTAGCTGAGTTCACTTTGGGCAAGTAGCCCCTTGAAGCCTCTGTTTTCTCATCTGCAAAATAGGTATAATGAGCCCATCTTCTCCCCAAGTTTATTGTGAGGCCTGAATATTAAAAAGCTGAATGGTGAGAGTTCTTATTAACCTGCACACCTAACCCTTTGAGCTCTGCAGCCCTCCCCCAGACAACCATCCCATCATTACTGCCTTCTCAGCCCCACCGAGAGCAGCTGACTGATCAGTCCTTGCACTGTGGGCCACAGAAGACAAGGTGGGACATCTGCTACAGCAGCAGTGCTAGTTCCAGGTCTCAGGCCAGCTGGTATGGCAAGAAGTTTCAGCAGTGGAATCACCAAAGGGCAGTGCCCCAGGGCAGCACCCGCCTTCTGAAACACACCGGGCAGTGCACAGGTGGGCCCTTTCTTTCTGAGTCAGTGACTTGCTCCCATGACGTAGGTGAAGCTTAGTAGCCTTCACAGCCTCCCGGAGCTCATGGCAAGTGTCTTTTCTGGGGCACCTGATTGGAGACATTGTTGGGGTGGGCAGGCTATCAGGAAAGAGCATTTTATCCTTAAGCCTCCCCTCTCTGGGTGAGGGGACAGGGCCAGGAAGGAAAGGCTTATTCTCAGATCCTGTCAGTTACCTAGCCCAGAGTTTCCACAGCTGTTTCTTTGTGGCTAGAACATTACATTTTGTGGCAAAAACCATTTGTCCACTCTCCTATCCATTCACCCCTTCTGCCTTTGTGAATAAATCTCTAATCTTCAGCCATGCACATGTGTGACTGAAGACCAGTTTCCATCTTCCCTTGCAGTTAAATATGGCCCTGTGCCTAAGTGCTGTCCAGTCAGATGGTATCAGAAGTGCTAGGGAGCAACTTACAGGAAACTTCCTTGAAAGACAGCTAACGCATGCCCTTTGCCACTTTCTCTTTCTTTCTTATTCTTGAGGACTAAAATGTGGATATGAAGGCTGGAGCTTAAGCAGACTTTTTGGGGGAAGAAGCCAAATGCATATGGAAGAACAGATGGCTAGAAGGAGCCTGGGAGCCTGAGTCTTTGAGACTATAAATGGCCGCATTAGTTCTGGACTATCTCCGTCTGGACTTCTTTCATGATGGCAAGAACTAAACTATCTTGCTGAAGCCACTTTTACTTACATATTTATTTTTGTTGTACACGTTTGGACCTAATCCTACCAGATACATCTTCTTACTCAGAATTATAGCATCACACACCAATAGGGAAGACTCTTTGAATGGTAGTAGGACCAAAAGGTTTTCATTCTAGACAATCAAAAAAATTTTTTTCTGTTTTTAAATTACTTTGTTATTGTTTCCTTGTTATTGTTTTTGTTATTTATTTTCCCTCTTTTCTCATCTTCCTTTCTTCTTGTTTTTTTTTGGGGGGGAGGGAGATTTTTTGCATGCCCATTCAGAACATTAAACAAAATTTCCCTTGGCTTCACATTCCTTTATTTTCTATTTTATTTCTGAAAGGCCAGTTTTTTGCCTGGAGATAAATGTTTTATGATTTTTTTTAATTAATTAATTTATTTTTAGCTGTGTTGGGTCTTCGTTTCTGTGCGAGGGCTTTCTCTAGTTGAGGTGAGCGGGGACCACTCTTCATCGCGGTGCGCGGGCCTCTCACTATCGCAGCCTCTCTTGTTGCGGAGCGCAGGCTCCAGATGCGCAGGCTCAGTAGTTGTGGCTCATGGGCCCAGTTGCTCTGCGGCATGTGGGATCTTCCCAGATCAGGGTTCGAACCCATGTCCCCCGCATTGGCAGGCAGATTCTCAACCACTGCACCACCAGGGAAGCCCCTATGATTTTGTTTTTATTCTCAAGTTGCCACCACATGAAAGATTTGTCATAAGTTTGAATTTAAATTAAAGGCTTTTCTAAATCTTTTCTCCCTGTCCTTTCCGTTGATGTACTAGCATCCTGTAGCATGCCTCTAGCAGCCTACAAAGAAGGACACCCTGTAGAAAAGACCCTCACACCTGCTCGGGCCCAGCCATGACTGTTCTGCAATTGTGACTCAGCATTTCCCTGCAGCTTTGTCACTGCAACCATCTTCCACCTCCCCTGTCACTGAGCCCACAATGGTCTCACAGCCCAAGAAATCTACTCTCAGTCATTCTGAGGCCTGTCTAGTTTATTTTGACCATTTTCACAGCTGGCATCTGCTAAAGCCAGTCTACAACAGCTAATTAACCTAATTCAGCACAATTATCCCAGTCACGGTTACTAGTCCATGTCATATATCTCGGATCCCCAAGAAATCATGTCAGGCTCTTAAGAAACGGAGCTGTTATCGAACCTGAGCTTTTTCATCTCCTTATGCTTGGATTTTATAGCGACTGGTGTCTCGTACACGTGCCTGACTTCAGTCTCCCTGTAAGAGTCACAGTTTGAAGCTAAGGAGGGAGGAGTTTGATGACTACCTGTGTTTCCCAATTTCCCAGATGACAAGAATCACCTATCAAATCCTAAATTCTCCCAACCCACCTCAGACTCACCAAATCAGAATCTCCGGGGGAGAGCTTGGGCAGGTAGGGAAACACTGATCTAGATCTTTGTGAGCAAAAGCAACATAGATACGGCAAGGGAGCTTTGGAGTGTGGTTTTAGAGTTAGACTTCGCCACCTTTGTCTCGGGCAAGTGATTTAACTTCTTAACCCTCAATTTCCTCATCTCTGAAATGGGGGTAACAAGTCCAGCCTACCCGGCTTGTGGTGAAGGTTAGAAATCAGATCCATGTGAAACAGCTGACGCTTAGCAAGAGCTCAGATGATGGTGGCTACCAGCATTCTTATGGTGACAATGAATTTTATGAACCTGAAGAGGACTTAAACCTTCACCCAGGAGACTAGAGCTCTTCTAACTTCAGCGCCACTGGGAGCTGGCTTGGCAGCCAGGTAGGAGAGAGGCTTTTCCTCCTCTCACACAGAAACAACACAGCAGCCAGGGGAGTTCCAAGATACACTCAAGTCCAAGAGGCCAGACTTTTCAGGCACTTTAGTATGTAAGGTATTTGCCCAGAAGGCAGGTAGGCAGGTAATTTCTCTCTGGGGTATAAGTTGGTGCATTGCCTTGTTCAAGCAGGAATCCTCTATTCCCAGAAACCAGTTCCCATGTCAAGTCTCTGGGATCTTAAACCTGGTCCACAAATCCAAAGAGAAGATGTTTGTCCTAAATTATCTTAAATATTCTGTCTGAGCTTTTCTGCTGCTGGGCCACTGGTACCTCTACAGGCCTGGCCTAAAACCCTTCTTGGCCTTGGCCTCCTCTGCTCCATACATGCACTGAAGTCCAGACCCAAGAATTTGGGCTCAGAAGGTTGGGGAACTCCTAGGGAACCCGGAAGATCTGATTTCTTGTCTTTCTTTGGAATAATGTGAAGACTCCAGGGGGATCTAAACATTATGACTCCGTCAGCCTGTCCTAATCTCCTGGCTGGCATGCAGCCAAGCAAATGATAGTTACTACTGTTTAGTAGCAAAAAGATGACCTTGGGGACACTTGGCTAATCATGAAGCTCTCCTTCATATGCACGAAGTACAGCAAAGAGTTGAGGGTAGGGAGAGAAGGGTATGGGTGATAGCTATTGAGAGTTTTCAAAAATCTAGGCACACTGAGTGTTACATCATTTGGTTTTCACAACAGCCGCATGTAATGGGCTTTATTCCACCCATCTACCAATAAGAAAACAGATTTCTCAGTGAAGCAAATTGCTCCAGATCACACAACCAGTATGTTGAAGAGCCAGGATGCAGGTCTATAACCATTTAATCCCAAACCCATGCCCTCTACCCTCTACCAGATTGCTTCTAACAGTAGACAAGAGAAGAGGAAAATTAAGAGATTCACTGACAAAATTTTTAAAAAAGACATTCCGGTACTTGGTTTAGATTTTACCTGGTTTCTCTTGAAATAAACCATGTCACATCACCTCAGGGTTACGGGCCAAATATGTAGGACCTCTTTAAAACTTAAGCCAAAGGCTGCCTATTCTTATAAGGCTTTTTTTTTTTTTGGCCTCTAGAGCAGAAGAAGGCAAACTTTCTTTTACAGGGCCAGAGAGTAACGATTTTAGGCCTTGCGAGCCACGTGGTTTCTGTGGCAAATCGCCTCTGCCCGTACAGGTGAGAGCAGCCATAGAAATGATGTACACGAATGAGCCCTCTGTGTAGCAGTAGAAGTATTTACACCAACAGCTGTGGTTTGCCAAATCCTGCTCTAGAGGAATAAGGTTCTTTCCTACTTGTCTTCCAAGCTCTCCCCTGTCCCATCAAAATCCATGTGTGGGTTGTGAATACAGTCCTATAAACCAGATGTTAGCTGATGCACTCTGCTCTCTGAGATTAAAATGAAACCACTTACAGAGGCAAGCCTGTGTGCCACCCAATCTCTCCAGGAGGAATGAACGCACCCTATTTTGCTGAAGTGGTTTAGTGCATGGATAGTCTTGCCTTCCCATATTTTTACCACCCCTATTCTACACCATATCATGCTAGACATAGATCCTAGGCCCTTTCCTTAATAAACACACACACACACACACACACACACACACACACACACATTCAGCCATACAGAAATGTGTGCATAGTTGACTTTTTCCATGGGGAAATGGATATTGAATTTACAGGGAAACAATTCAAACTATTTCACATCAGATGTGTTATTCTTATTCTCAAAATTCCTCTGGCTACTTTGCCCTTAATTTCTAGCCTCTTGCCATCTTTTTGCTTACCGTCTTCCAGAAACTTCTCCTGCTTTGTGAGGCAGAGCAATTCAGCCCTATCTCCACCCTTTTCTGTGTCCCACTAGGCATGGCTCTGCTAGGAGATGCACCATCTTCTCTTCCTCACCCTCTCACCAGCCTCTGCAAGAGGAAGGGAATGACCTGGAAATAGATCACCATCATCTTGAAACCACCCTCCCCCTTAAAATCAAAAGCTACTTTACTGTTTCAGTTTTAAGTGATCTTTTCCATCCTTTACACAAATTAAAAATCACTCTGTAAAGACATTTTTTACTTTGAGCAACAGAAGTAAACTCTAACATAAATAGGAGAGGGGAGTTACTGGACGTAAGTCAAGGAAAAGCTGAAGAAATGGTTTCACAAAGACAGACAAGATAGCAGCATGGGCCTCAGTGGGCAGGAGCCTGTGGTCTCCATTTCTCTAATGTACTGCCATTGAATGTGGCACCAGAGGGCTTTGACCGCACGTGTCTCTGTTCCAGATTGGATTCCAGAGAGAATTCTGTGCTCTAGTTGTCTGGGCCACATGCAATTCTTGTGATCAGGAGCCTGAGTACTGAGATGAGGAGCCCCATCAGAACCACTCAGGTGTGGGGAGGAAAATCCTAAAGAAGAGATGCTGTACCCCCTCAAAATCAAACAAACAGATGTCCACTCCACTGTGTTTCCAAAGACTTCTCAGCCCAAAGAATGGAACTATTAGTCAGAATGCTCTAAATATGTGTTACAGGCAAATGTGAGGAGATCAAAACGTTAGCTTTTTCCCATTAGTTGCCTCTCACTTTCCTAGCACTGGCTAAGGTAGTAAGTGTTTTCTAAGGTATAGGTGTGGCTGGTACCTAAGCCCTGGCTCCCCCCAAAAGCGTCTTGCTCTTTAACTAACAGACTCTCATTTATTCATGATTGCCCTACAAATTGTAGATAAAGGTGCATTATTATGCCATTTCACAGATGTGAACATTGTGACTCCATTTCTCTGACATGTCACTGACACATCTTATTTGTGTCAGAGGTGGGATATGAAATCGATCTTTACGGCTTCAAGCCCACACTCTTTGGCAGGGTTTTTGATGAGAGATCTCTCGAATGTATAGGTCACCTGAATACCTCAGACTTCATCTGTTCCAGAGTATCATGGCCCTTTGCCACCTGCTCACACAGAAACCACCCCTTTGAATCCTCCCAGTCTCCCTCCCTCCCTGGGAGAGCATCTAACGA
This sequence comes from Stenella coeruleoalba, assembly GCF_951394435.1. Classification (NCBI taxonomy): domain Eukaryota; kingdom Metazoa; phylum Chordata; class Mammalia; order Artiodactyla; family Delphinidae; genus Stenella; species Stenella coeruleoalba. The sequence goes on along the minus strand of NC_137169.1, from coordinate 145,838,569 downwards.
GTGCTCAGAAAAATGTTGCTCATGTTCCCTGCCCCAGCTCCTCATTGAGGGTCCTGGCCCCTCTACTAAGTATGCCCCTCAGGAGGATACGAAGACACCCCTATAGAACTCAGGGCTCTTTCCCTGATGAACCCGAAGTCCTCAGGGTACCAGCCATGCCCAGGGCTGTGGCCGAGTGGCAACCAGAAGCAGTGTGGAAGGACAGCCTCTTATCCGACAGTGGGTTGTACTGTTCCTTGGCCCCCAAGAGATGCTGATGGCTCCCAGACATTGACAAAGTCTTTCGGTGACACTAATCTCTCAGCTTCTGGCCCAGACCTCCTCTAGCTCACTAGCTCCCAATTCAGAGCCCTTGCAAGGTTTGTCTCATTGCCTAGACCTCAGTCATGTGGCGCATTCAGGCTACAAAGAGGCCAGGACAATTGTCTGGACCTCTCCCCTCACACTGTGAGAGTCTTAAATACACAGAGAGGACTCAGAAGTTAGAAGGTCCAGAGCGGAGTCGGCGACGGCGGCGGCGAGAGTGTGGCGCGATGTCTCACACCATTTTGCTGGTACAGCCTACCGAGAGGCCAGAAGCAGAACTTATGCTGACTATGAATCTGTGAATGAATGCATGGAAGGTGTTTGTAAAATGTATGAACACCTGAAGAGAATGAATCCCAACAGCCCCTCTATCACGTATGATATCAGTCAGTTACTTGACGTCGTGGATGACCTGGCCGACCTCAGCTGCCTCGTTTACGGAGCTGATACCCTGACATACCAGCCTTATAACAAAGACTGGAGTAAAGAGAAGATCTACGTGCTCCTTCGTCGACAGGCCCAACAGGCCGGGAAATAGTTGAGTTTGGAAGCGTTAGGGGGATGGGGGTGGGCTTGGAACACAGGTGTGTACAGTGTGCTGTAGTAGAAGTTTTGTATTATAGTAATCCTGTTTCCATTTTGGTACACTCTAGCCAGGATTGAGTGTATTAGATGAAATAGGATCTTGTTCGATCTGAAACCCCCTTTGCCCCCTTCTCTCCACTCCTTTTTTTTTTTTTTACTTAAACATTTTTATGATGATTTAGGTGGAAGTTGGTTTTTGTCAGTTAATGTTGTTTCCAGTTCTTCAGACTGTTCGTATCTGCTTTATAACATTCACTGTACTAACCCTTCTTCAAACCAGGGTGGGGGTGGTGACGCGGTTTAGTTATGTCCTCAAGACAAAGTCTTACTGAGAAACAAATAAATGTCCTTTAGTTAAAAAAAAAAAAAAGTTAGACGGTCCAAAAAATTAAAATGGCAAACGTCCACTGGGATGCCGTGTAGTCCCTCCACTATCACTCTCACCCCCAGCTCTTTCACCAGATCCTCTTCACTCCTTTGGAAAAAACAAGCAAGCAAGCAAAGAAAAATTTTAAAACCCTCTTTGCATATTAAGTGATGCAGTTCAATACTTGGGAGGAGGGAGAATCCCACACACCAGAGGACTCGAAGTTCCAGCTTTAGTTATGCCAGAAAACCCCGCCATGCTGAGGATAATGGACGTAATCACTGAGGAGGTCATAATTCATCGAGAAGGACAGGGACGGAAGCCCAAGGAAAGACAAGGAAGGCGCAGAGAATGAGGGGCCGAGGCCTTGAGGCTTAGAGTAGACACTCTCTACAGATCAGTTCCTCAAACTTGTAAAGGAAAGACTTCATGCTCTGAAGTCAAACAGAATCAAGGTTCAAATTCTGGTTCCACCACACTCTGAACATGTACAAGTTACAATCTCTCTGAGCCTAAGTTTCTTCATTTGCAAAATAATGAAACAGAAAATTGCTGAATGCTTTAAATAAGATAACGCCTGTAAAGTGGCTTGGAGAGTGTCGCTTAATAAATAGTCCCCTTCCCTCTTCCCTCTGGGGAATTGAGATAAATAAGATTTCCATCTGTGCAGTAAGCTAGTTTGTATATTTCTTGTGTGACTTTACATATTGACAACTGGTTTATTAAAGTATCTTTTAAATATTGCTGTGAAAAAGCATCTATAATTACTTTTAATAAGAATTTTAAATGAAATTATTTATTTAAAGAGAGCTTTTCTTCTAAGTGGAAATTTTAGATTAAAAGTTATAAAAAGAGTAGTCAATAGTTGCTAATTTAGTACATTGTAATACGATTTCTGGGCTTATAGGGAAGAGGGTAGATTAACTGTTGCAAGCACAGCACTACTGTGTGTCCGCCACTCTGCTGGATGCTTTGTATTTAAGCTTTATAACAACCCTATAAGAAAGTCGTCTCATAGATATAGGAACCTGAGGCATTAAGTAATTTAGCCAAAGTCACAAAGGAGAAGTTCATCTGAATATGACGCGCATCGTCAAGAGTTTAGCTGAGTTACTCCATGGTGTTGCTGCCTCTGCCTCCATTTTCTTCAGCAGGGCCTAAAGGGAACACTAGGCCGCTCATGCAGGCCTGTGCCCTAGAGCGCAGCCTGCAGGGTCCCAAGCAAATGTAAGTTCCTGATGTGACTTCCCAACAGTCCTTGTGACCAACAGTCTCCCCTGCCTCCCAGCTCCTGCTCCTTTATGTGCCCCTTGGATAACTCCACCCTCACCCCAGTGGAGCTTACCAAAACCCCGCTCTTTTGGTCTGAATTGACCAATCTGGCCCTAGCCCAGGAACTCCAAAGCCCTGTACACACAGATCCTAATAGAGGCAGGTGCTCCAGGTCCTGCCTTTCTCTCTACCTCTGCCTTGACCTCCCCATGTAGTCCCTTGAAATGTGGCTGGTACCTCCTTCAACCCGTGAGGACTAAACCTCTATCTCAATTTCTCCTGTGGTCTGTTTTCAACCGAACTCAGCTCACTCTCCAGCACCACACACCCCACTTACCAAATGCTAATTTGACCAAGTACTATCACACATACTCAGGGTACTTCCACCAACCCACTTTTGCTCACTTAGACCATCGACACCAAGCAAAAACAGTAATAGGTGTGTCCAATGGCCAAGCATTCACTAAGAGCTCAGTGACAACTGATGGGTTGTCTTCTCACAGCCCCATAGATTTAGCCAACAAGGAGACAATGAGCCCAGATAGACTTAGATGCTTTTTTACTCACAGCACAGCAGTGTAAGTTTCCTATTTGCATGGGTTCCTTACTCCCCAAGTCCCATGGGGGCGATGCAGAGGTGGGCGCGCGTGAATACCATGCACAGAGTGGGCGTCTGACGCTGAGGAACCCTGAGCTGCCGCATCCCCCCCACCCGCTCAAGACAGGATCTTTGTTACCCTGCAATGTACACACATCTTCCCTGAGAGGGGAAGAGACAGATCTTTATCTTTACTGTCTTGGACCCTCTCCATGGAGGGAAACATCCTCTCTCTCTTTACTATCCTGGAATGTAAGTAAATCTGAGTAAATTGGCTGTTAATGCCTAGATGTGAAGACTGTGAGAGATTTGTAAAGAATTGTCTCCCATCCCCCCAAAAAGTAATAGGATGTCAACACACCACTGTTTTTTGTTTGAGTTTTTCCTTCATTTATGAAACAAATATCAACTCATTGATTCACTCATTCAAAACTGATTCACATATTACTAAGTGATTCCTATATGTACAGGTAGGCATGCTGGTTGCTGAGCATAAAACCAAAAGTAAGACAAATACAGTCCTTACCTTCTTGGGGCCAACATGTTGATTTTGGCCCTAGATCTGTTTCCACAGCAATCTTTGTCAGCTGATGCCCACATGGGCTGACCCAGAAAATCCAGTTGTCTCTGAAAGTAGGCATGGGAAGTCCAACAATTCACAAAATCTTTTCATAACTGCTAAATGAACCTACATACAGACTCATCACCAAGGCAAGGAACTGAATGTCAGGGTATACTGAGGTTCTAATACACATTCACTAAGTTTTAGGAGTGAGTAGATGGTGTCATTGTTGATGGTGAGGAGATCCAGGTACAAAGGACTGAAAAGATAAGATGAGCAATCATTTTCTCCTTGAAATATAGATAATCTTAGACATAAAAATTCTTCAATTTCCATAATAATTACTAGTTCATTTGTTTGTTAGATAATATTCCATTTTTTGTTGTATTGAAATTAATGTATGCTTATTGTTAAAAAAAAAGCACTAAAAACATGCAAAAAGTGTAAAGGAATGAGTAGTCATGCAACATGATGCAACCTAAATAAAACTATTTCAACTTACTGGAGTAGTATTCTTCTGGTCGACTCAAATTCACATACCCACACATCTGCGGGGATTTTGTTTGTCTTTCTTTTCCTGAATTGGAGTCCTAGAGTTTAGTTTACTCCTTTTTTTCACTTAACACTTACAATAATATTCTTCCAAAACAATTTGAATAGCTTCACATTAGTTCACCATATAGATAAGCATTACTTTATTCAACCAGCGCCCCCACGGTTGTACCTTACCTTGATGATCAGCAGCTTTTTTTTTTTTTTTCTTTTTAATTTGGCTGTGTTGGGTCTTAGTTGCGGCTCGTGGGATCTGTCATTGCGGTGCGCGGCCTTCTCTCTAGTTGTGGTGCGCAGGCTCCAGAGCACCCGTGCTCAGTAGTTGCAGCACATGGGCTCTCTAGTTGAGGTGCATGGGCTCAGCAGTTGTGGCACCCGGGTTTAGTTGCCCGGCGGCATGTGGGATCTTAGTTCCCCAACCCGGGATCGAAGCTGCGTCACCTGCATTAGCAGGCGGATTCTTAACCGCTGGACCACCAGGGAAGTCCTGATCGGCAGCTTTTTAAATACATTTTCCCCACATCTCTCTGTTTATTTCATTGGGATTGATTGCCAATAGTAAGATGATTAAATTAAAGGGTGCGCCCATTATTGCTGAACTGCCCTCTGGAAACACCGTGCTATTACACATTCTACACCGGATTGTTTTGTCAAACTCTCAGCTTTTGAGGGGAGGCGGATGATAGAAGTGTGAGGAGGAGGAAAGGGAAAAGGATGCAGGAAAAGACAGATTCTGAGGCAGACAGCAGTCAGATGTTTGTACATCTGGAAGCTTGTCCCTCCCCAAGTGCACTAGGTGAAGGCGCTGATCCATTTCCCCAAATATGGTTCCAAGAATAGACTCTGGTTGACCAGCGCTTCTGGATTCTTGCCCTGTGGTCCCCATCAGAGTCCTCAAGGGTTCTCATAATAGATGAGGTCATTGACAAGTCAAGTCTTCAGTCTTAGAATTTCAGAGGGTTCCTCTCCCTTTTCAGAAATTTTCAGGGCAGAGAGGTGTCATAGCCTCCGTCACGTTGCCCAAAATTAAGTTTTCAGAGCGTCTTTGTTTTTCCTTCCCTAAATGTATAGATTTTAATTTCAAAAATATTCCGTACTCACTTTAAAAAAATTGGAAAATGAAGAAAATAATACTAGAAAATACATAATGCACAGTCTTCATAAGCACAGTCATTGTTAACATTTCAGTATTTTTTCTGCCAGGCTGTTATTCATATTTTTTCCTTTTATAAAATTGTAATCGTACTCAGCTTTTTTCCACTGAACATTGCCATGAGCATTTTTTATTTTTTAAAGAAGATGTTGGGGGTAGGAGTTTATTCGTTTATTTATTTATTTTTGCTGTGTTGGGTCTTCGTTTCTGTGCGAGGGCTTTCTCTAGTTGTGGCAAGCGGGGGCCATTCTTCATCGCGGTGTGCGGGCCTCTCACTATCGCGGCCTCTCTTGCTGCGGAGCACAGGCTCCAGACGCGCAGGCTCGGTAGTTGTGGCTCACGGGCCTAGTTGCTCTGCGGCATGTGGGATCCTCCCAGACCAGGGCTCGAACCCGTTTCCCCTGCATTAGCAGGCAGATTCTCAACCACTGCGCCACCAGGGAAGCCCGCCATGAGCATTTTGCCATGATATTACATAACTGACATAAACATTCATTTTAATGGATGCAAGATATTCCAGTGAGAACATGAGCCATAATTCATGTAGCCATTTCCTGTGGGAAGACATTTAGGATATTTCTGACTATAAATAATCCATGTAGACACTTCTGTGTATAAAGCTAATTTCATAGTTAACTTTGCTCTGAGATATTTTAGATACAAAATAGTCATAATGGCTAATAAAAATGATTACTTATTGAGCACTAACTATCTCCAGAAATTTTACTTGCATTACTCCTATTCTCAATGGCTTTTTCAGGTAAATAGTAATATCCCCATCTCAGACATTAATTTATTCTAAGATGTAAACCTAAACCTAGATCCTTTTGTTTCAAAATCCCTTTCCTTCCATCCAAACATACTGGTACTTTATTATAGCAAAGAGTGTAAATATTTTTAAGAATCTTGACACACACCATGTCCTACTACTTCTGCCATCTTTTCTCCAACATGGAAATTTTTAATTTTCATGGATCTGTTTATGTTTGTTTGCATGATTGTTGGACCTAGAATGGTTTTAGAAGTTTATACTGTGTTAGTCTGTCCCTCTATTCTAAGCTTGGCAAGTTGGTAAGTATCTTTTCTATTTCTTCTATAGTTTAAATTTCTTATATTTAATGCCTTATTCCATCAAAAGTTCAGTTTAGGATGTGGTATGAGAAGAATTTTCTCTCAAATTCCTAACCACTTAAAGTAATTCCATTTATTGCAAATATTCTCTTTCCTGTTAAAAGAGATTAGATTCTTGTATGTAATAGAATGTGTTTCTTGGAACTTCCCTGGTGACACAGTGGTTAAGAATCCGCCTGCCAGGGCAGGGAACAAGGGTTCAGGCTCTGGTCCAGGAAGATCCCACATACTGTGGAGCAACTAAGCCCATGCACCACAACTACTGAGCCTGCGCTCTAGAGCCCGCAAGCCACAGCTACTGAGCCCACACACCACAACTACTGAAGCCTGCATACTCTAGGGCCCACATGCCACAACTACTGAGCTCACCTACTGCAACTACTGAAGCCCGTGTGCCTAGAGCCTGTGCTCCACAACAAGAGAAGCCACCATAATGAGAAGCCCACGCACTGCAACGAAGTGTAGCCCCCACTCGTCACAACTAGAGAAAAGCCCGCGCACAGCAATGAAGACCCAAGGCAGCAAAAAAAAAAAAAAAAAAAAAAAAGACTGTGTTTCTTTGCTTTCTCCTTTCATTTTGCTGTGTGCCAGACACTGTACTAGGTCTTGGGGATACAGTCGTAGAAGATAGCAGATTCACTAAACGCCAGGTCTTAGTTGTGGCATGCGGGATCTTTAGTTGCAGCATGAGGACTTCTTAGTTGTGGCATGCATGCGGGACCTAGTTCCCCAACCAGGGATCAAACCCGGGTCCCCTGCATTGGGAGTGTGGAGTCTTACCCACGAGGGAAGTCCCGTTCCTGGACTTTTGTATAGTTTGGTCTGATAAGTTTGATTGAAGGATAGAGCCAAATATAATTTGAAAAGTGAAATTACTCTTGGCCGTAACCTTGGGGTCTAGCAGTTACCTGCAAAAGCCTTGACTTGCTGAGTTGCCCATTTCATTGGCCACTCATTCATGAATATTTATTGAGTACCCTTATGTGTCCTGCACTGAGCTAGAGTGTCTTAAAATATAGGTTTTATTATTACTCAGGTATGGTGAGGCCAACAGATCAGGAGATGACTGCCATTGAAAAGATAGTCTGTTACTTCACAGTTCCCAAGAGGAGGGAACCAGCCATGCCACAAAGGGCCACAGAGGAAGCACCAAGGTCAGTTAGCAGGCAGAGGGAGAGGGAAGAAAACATGGGCGAGAGACTTTATTGTGGTTTTTGTGGGAAGGAACAGGTAAGGCATGGTAAGTAGGCTTAGGGTTGGCTAATTTGAATAATTTCAGTGGGCTCTGGGGTGTAGGGCCTATCTCTAGTTGTCTGGTACCTGGCCCTGGGTGATTAGGGCAGAGGGGTATGATCCAGGGTTTAATTGTTCAGTAAGAGCCCAAATGGTTGTGGTATATGAGCTTAGATTGGTTGGTTGGCATTAGAAACATGCAGGTGAACCTTTTACTATCTCTAGGAATTAGTTAGCCCAGGGAGAGGCAGTCTCTCCAGGATCAGCAAGTTCCCAAAATAGAAAAACACAAGAAAATACAGAAAATAAAAAGACATGATTAATGCACAGAAGTTACAATGAGAAAGAGAGATATGGTAAGCCATGAGAAGGGTCAGAGAAAGAATTTCATGGAGATACTGGGAAACCCTTCCTGATATTTCATTGATATCCCTTAGTAGGGACAGCAACAGGCAAGGCTGTTGAGTCCTTGAGTTAACAGAAAAAACATCATACGGCTAACATATGGCTAACCTCTGGGGGGAGTGAAGATCTTTCAGTCCTCTGATTTTACTCTTCCCTGAAATGGGCCAAAAGTGAAGAGGGATCCAGGGATTGAGCTGGAAACTTCTTTCACAGACAGGGGAATGAGAAAGATGCTGTAAATCTCATAGTTTAATTTTTTCTTTATGACTCTTCTCATCAATGCAGCAATATCTTCACAGTCACATTCTGTCACATGCTGGAGGAGGAACTCCTGTTGAGACAGGTCTACAGGCCTGGACGGGACAGGCACTCTCCCAACGACTGGCCCTTCTTCAGATGGTTTTGGGGACCCTCTATCTCTTGTCTCCTTTGTGACTCAGGGTGGGGTGGGTGATGGGGTGTGAACCTATTACTCAGGATGATTTCTGGAGTCTGAAGAAGTCAGTTTAGGTCCATTCTCTTCTAGGGCTGACAGAAAATTGTTCTTGCTATATCATTTGATCGCATAGACCAGGAGAGTTCAGCACAAAATTCCAGAAAACACAGTTCAGTAAACTAAAGTGTTTGTTAGTGAAGAATGGGGCCCAGATGCCCAATTTTGGGGTTTAAAATAAGAAATCTAACCAAGTCTTAAGTTTTATTCATTTTTACATCCATTCATGTGGAAGAAGAGAGTGTCAGTGATCTTTTGGTTAATCAAAGAAAATTCACAAGCATTTACATCTTTCAGAAAACAGAAATATCAAAGTAAACATTCTCCCATTACCAGGGTAACTAATTATTCAGTAACAACCATTAAGGATTGCAGGGTTGTTTGTATATTTTGGAAATTAAGCCCTTGTCGGTTGTGTTGTTTGCAAATATTTTCTCCTAGTCCACAGATTGTCTTTTCATTTTGTTTATGGTTTCCGTTGCTGTGCAAAAGCCTGTAAGTTTGATTAGGTCCTATTTGTTTATGTTTGCTTTTATTTCTACTGCCTTGGGAGACTGACCTAAGAAACATTGGTATGATTCATGTCAGAGAATGATTTGCCTATGTTCTCTTCTAGGAGTTTTATGATGTCATGTCTTATATTTAAGTCTTGAAGCCATTTTGAGTTTATTTTTGTGTATGGTGTGGGAGTGTGTTCTAACTTCATCAATTTACATTCAGCTGTCCAGCTTTCTCAACACCACTTGCTGAAGAGACTGTTTTTTCCTCCATTGTATATTCTTGCCTACTTTGTCAAAGATTAATTGACCATAGGTATGTGGGTTTATTTCTGGGCTCTCTATTTTGTTCCATTGATCCATATATCTGTTTTTGTGCCAATACCATGCTGTTTTGATTACTATAGCTTTGTAGTATTGTCTGAGGTTGGGAGGGTTATGCCTCCTACTTTGTTCTTTTTCCTCAGGATTGCTTTGACAATTCTGGGTTTTTTATGGTTCCATGTAACTTTTAGGATTATTCATTCTAGTTCTGTGCAAAAATGTCATGGGTACTTTTATAGGGATTGCATTAAATCTGTAGATTGCTTTGGGTAGTATGACCATTTTACCAATAGTAATTCTTCCAATCCAAGAGCATGGGATATACAAACAGCTCATACAACTCAATAACAACAACAACAACAAAAGCCCCAATCGAAATATGGGCAGAAGACCTAAACAGACATTTCTCCAAAGAAGACATACAGATGGCCAGCAGGCACATGAAAAGATGCTCAACATCACTAATTATTAGAGGAATGCAAATCAAAACTACAATGAGGTACCACCTCACACTGGTCAGAATGGGCATCATTGAAAAGTCTACAAATAACAAATGCTGGGGAGGGTGTGGAGAAAAGGGAACTCTCCTATACTGTTGGTGAGAATGTAAATTGGTGCAGCCACTATGGAAAACAGTATGGAGTTTCCACAAAAAAGTAAAAGTAGAGTGGCCATATGATCCAGCAATCCCACTCCTGGGCATATATCTGGACAAAAGTATGATTTGAAGATACATGCACCCCAATGCTCATAACAGCACTATTTACTATAGCCAAGACATGGAAGCAACCTAAATGTCCACTGACAGATGAGTGGATAAAGAAGATGTGGCATGTATGTGTGTGTGTGTGTGTGTGTGTATATATAATGGAATATCTATATCTATATCTATACATACACACAATGGAATATTACTCAGCCATAAAAAAGAATGAAATTATGCCATTTGTAACAACATAGATGGACCTAGAAATTATCATACTAAGTGAAGTAAGTCAGACAGAGAAAGACAAATATCATATGATGATATCACTTATATGTGGAATCTAAAATATGACACAACTGAACTTATCACAAAACAGGAAACAGACTCATGGACATGGAGAACAGACTTGTGGTTGCCACGAGGGGTGGGGGGAGGGATAAATTAGGAGTTTGGGATTAACAGATACACACCACTATATAAAAAAGAGATAAACAACAAGGTCCTATTGTATAGCACAGGGAACTATATTCAATATCCTGTAATACACCACAATGGAAAAGAATATGAAAAAGAATGTATATGTGTGTATATATGTATATACATATATATAAATATACATGTATAACTGAATCACTTTGCTCTACAACGGAAACTAACCCAACATGGTAAATCCACTATAATTCAATAAAAAATAAATTTAAAAAACAGAATGGGGGGGGCTTCCCTGGTGGCACAGTGGTTGAGGGTCCGCCTGCCGATGCAGGGGACACGGGTTCGTGCCCCAGTCCGGGAGCATCCCACATGCCGCGGAGCGGCTGGGCCCGTGAGCCATGGTCGCTGAGCCTGCGCGTCCGGAGCCCGTGCTCGTCAACGGGAGAGGCCACAACAGTGAGAGGCCCGCGTACCGCAAAAAAAAAAAAAAAAAAAACACCAGAATGGGGAATTGGTTAAATAAATAATGGTTAATCATTTATTGGTTAAATAAATGATTAACCTAAAAACAATTGCAGGGTTTTTTCCTTACAAGTCTTCTTTGCCGTTTGCAAGAATTGTTTTATGATGCAGAATAGTATTAATAAAACAGAGAACTTTTTATCTTGTGAGATTGTTTTCATCAGCAGTTGAAAAGGGGCACAGTTCCAAGACTAAGCAACATAATTCCACTTTTTAGCACATAGGAAAAAATAATAGATTGAGAATCTGAGTACTTACAGTATGGAAAGGAGAGGGTAGCCTAGGAATATTAACAAATATATTACAGGGCATGAGAAGTTTTTCAGCTATGCACTTAAAAGCAATTCTAATTTTTACTGATGTTCTTAAAGAATATCCCAGAGGATATAGTTCTAAACCATGGCAACGTGTCTTAAAATCCTCTTTCTTTTTCTTCCCTCTCAATCTTGCTTCTACACCTTGTTGATTAAAGCCTCTCTCTCCATTTCATTTCCCGCTCGCTGCCAACCCTCCCCGATAACCCATCCAAGTGACTCTTGAGTCCTTTGGTTCCCCTCCTCCTCCCAGCTCCTGGATCTATTTTTTCTCTCTCTCGCTAAATATTTGCTTCCTCTCTGATGGAAAAGCTCTGGCCTCTCCCAGTAGATGCTCCAGCCCAGGCACTGAGCTGACAACTTCAAACTTCCCCTTAGAGGGAGACAGGGGGGAAGATTCAATGATTCTCTTTCTTTCACAGTCAGGGGGATGGGAAAGATACTGTAAATCCCACAATTTAGTTTTTTTCTTTGTGACTCTTATCACCAATGTAGTAGTATCTTCAGGGTGTAGGTCAAGAAAGGGTGTAGGTCTAGAAAAAATGGCCCACAGAACCCAATTGTCATGCTTTTAGTCCAGACCTGGGACCCTCGGGTGTGATGGGTGAAGGTGCTGGGAGAGGGGAGAGGAAAGCTGTCAGTTTCCAGGGGGACTTTTCAAATTCCACATCTCCATGGAAATTCTGAGCCCTTTCAGCTAAGAATCACCTTGACTTCTCCTGCATTCAGTTCATCAGTAAATCTTGTCGACTTGACTTCAGAAAAAGCCCCGAATCTAACCACTTCTTAACACCTTTGCTGCCACCACTCTAGTCTAAGCCAGGACCAACTCCCACTTATTATTGCAGGAGCAAACCTGTATTCATTTCCCATTGCCACTGTAAAAGATTACCACAAACTCAGTGACTGAAAACAACACCAATTTATTATCTTACAGTTCTGGAGGTCAGAAGTCCAAAATGGATCTCAGTGGTCTAAACTCAAGATGTCAGTAAGGCTGCTTTCCCTCTGGAAGCTCTAGGGGAGAATCCGCATCCTTGCCTTTTCTAGCTCCTCCAGGCCACCTGCGTTGTTTGCCTCATGGTCAAGTCTTTCTCACACTGCATCATTCTCTCACTCTCCTGACTCCCTTTTTCACTTATAAGGACACTTGTGATTACCGTGGTTCAACCTGGATAATCCAGGATGATCTCCCCATCTCAAGATCCACTGATTAGCGATCGTAATTCTATCTGCAACCTAATTCTCCTTGCCATGTAAAATAAGATATCCACAGCTTCCAGAATTAGAATGTGGACATATTTGGGAGGATCTTATTCTGCTTACCACATCTCTAACTCATCTCACAGCTTCCACTTTTGTCTCACTTCAATCTGTTCTCCACACAGCAGCCAGAGTGATCCCATTAAGCTATTTATCACATCACTTTGCTCTGCTCCCACTTCATAATCCCAACACCCCTCAACACCACCAAGGTTCTTACCAGCTCTATTAATATATTTGCTAATATTGAATGTTCCTATCATTTCTGGCATTGACCCTACTGCATTCTGTGTGCTCATGTTTCATTTAGAACGTCTTTGCCTGTGTTCAGGTTGGTCTTTCGCTTTCTGTGTTCTCTTCCTTTGGTTTTGCTTTGGAGAATAGACGGAGGGCTATGCATCTTCTGTAGCTCGGAGAAATTGAAACAGCACAGAAATCATATGTTCCTTAAAAATTTGAAAACATTCCATGCCTTTTAATTTTTTTAATTTAATGGAGCCTAAAATGATTAAGTATAACAAACATTAAGCAGTAAGGTGACAAAGTCTCACAGAGCAAGCTTTTCAAAAATACATGTAGTTTATTGCCTTTCTCCTTCCCATTCTGTTTATCCACTTATTCTAACCGAAATAGAACAGAAAAACTTTGATTACGGTGCTCCTTTCTAACCCATGTCCAGCCCTATCTTAGAATCTAAATCCTGAGGTCCTCACACTGCCAGAGTTTTAAGCTGGCTCGGTGTCCAAATGCCCCGCACTTGTTGACCAATTAGCTGACCCATTTCACAGGCGGCCTGTTCTCCCTGGTTAGACTGAGGGAGTTAATTGAAGAGAAGGCCTGGAGTCACTTCCTAGGACTCTGGAGTGGCTGGGAAACACTGCACCGGTCCTTTCCCCCACCAGGAGTCCCCTACATGCACCCTCTGACAGGCCAGAATGAAAATGGAATTGGCTCTAATTCTCCCGACACACGTTAAGACAGTTCAGGCCGCTACGATAATATACCATAGGTTGGTGGCTTAACAACAGACATTTCTTTTTTTTTTTTTTCGGTACGCGGGCCTCTTACTGTTGTGGCCTCTCCCGTTGCGGAGCACAGGCTCCGGATGCATAGGCTCAACGGCCATGGCTCACGGGCCCAGCCACTCCGCGGCATGTGGGACCTTCCTGGACCGGGGCACGAACCCGTGTCGCCTACTTCGGCAGGCGGACTCTCAACCACTGCGCCACCAGGGAAGCCCAACAACAGACATTTCTTCATCCCAGTTTAGAGGTCAGGAAGTCCCAAATCAAGGGACTGCAAGGTTGATTTCTGGTTGAGAGCGCTCTTCCTTGCTTGTCAGCTGCTGCCTTCTTGCTGTGTGCTCAGTGGCAGAGAGAGGAAGGAGCTATCTGGTCTCTTCTTATAAGAACACTAATTCCTCAAGACCTCATTGAAACCCATTTATTTGTCAAAGGCCCCAAGTCCTAATACCATCACATTGTGGGTTAGAGCTTGAGCATATGAATCTGGGGGGACATAATTCAGTCTACAGCAGACAGCTATCTCTAGGCAGAAGGAGGTCATTTTCCACTTCGGTCTAATAAAAGAATCAAATATTGTCAGCCCCCTCTCCCCTACAAGCCTCTTTTATTTTAATTAAAAGCTACTGATGAGTTTGCATCCTGTTATTCTTCTGAACATTGCTTCAGCCAGTTTTTCCAATCCATCTCTACAAGAAAGCCCTTCAGAAACCGCTCTCAGGAAGGGCCTGAATCCATTACAAGAGGGAGTCCCGTGTTAAATATGTAAACATGATTTTAGAATTGAGACTGCAAGTTCACTCTGTATCTCAGAGTAAGCCTCTGCTGCCCTGAAGAGTTGATGGGAACAGTTCTGGAAGGCTTGACTGCCAAATAAGCCGAGGGTCTTTGCTGATTCGCTAAACCACATCATGGCTGTGAGTACCAGGCTTGCTTGTGTTTCAGATGTCCCAAGACTAGGAGAGAATTAGCTACACGTACTGTTTCCATGCATTCTCCAGTGCTGGCTACAGAGGGTGGGGCATCCCTACCACAGTGCGAAGGGAAGCATTCCAGTCCCCGCCCCCCGCCCTGACCCTGCGTTCAGCACCGCAGCCTCAGAGGTGTATCAACCACACAAGAGGAAAGACACTCAACACAGTGCTCCCAGATGGCCAGAGTGGCATGGACATTCATAGCAATGACCAGTGGCATAGGACTGCCCTGTTACGTAGCTCAATATTTTTCCTCTCTCTTTTGACATCTTAAATCAATTAGAGACGTTACTACATATCATAAAGGGATGGGGATAACCAAAAGCCACACAAGACCATTAGCTTCATTCGGTTACAGTGACAGCCTGTGTAAGACCTGATCCCCAGCCCCAGGCAACGTACAGTAGAGTTAGGGAAACAAGAAAAACACAACAGGAGGTTATCCATACAAGTAACACAACAGGAGGTTATCCATATAAGTATTTAACATATCATATACCTGGCACATAATGTGGATTCAGAGAGCCTCAGCTGTTGGTATCATTACAGTTGTTATTGTTAAGATGAGGCTATTGTTAGAAGCATGAGAACAATGTTGGGAAACACTGGTATCCTCACTGCTTCCATTTTCACCTTGTAAGGGGGCCAGGAGGACTGACAATGAACCAGTGCTGTATGGTCTCCAGGGACAGTTATACGCTCTGAGCTGTCCGGAGTATAAAGAGGCAGAAGTGGGGACCAAGCCAAGACCTGAAGAAATGCCAAGAGTCAGGGCCAGGGGAGCCAGAGCCAAAACCCAAATCCAAATGCTGCTGGTGAGCAGGAGACGAAGCTGCAAGTCAGGAGCCTGGTAGAACCAGAGCAGAAAAGAAGCCCGTTTGAAGCAAATCAAGGAGGATCCTGGGAGGTTGTTCGAAAGGATGCTGGAATAGCCACAGTGCACCCTGACGGGCTGCTGGCCACGGCCATGTCTAACCATCAGAAAGCTAATAAACTCTACTGTAAACAATACTATGTAGGTCACTGGTTCCCAGCATGGGGGCCTGAGGTCAAGAAGCAGCGGCATCACCTAGGAACTTGCTAGAAATGCAATGCTCAGCCCCCACCCCAGATCTGCTGAATATGAAACCTTAAGGGTGGACCCCAGCATCTGCAATGAGGAACTGCAGTAAGACACACTTTTAAAATCAGCATTTCTCTGCCTTTAGCTGTACCCTAAAATCACCTGAGCAACCCAGCCTACATCAAAATCTTTGCGGGACAGAGCCATGGAGCATTTGGCTGTTTTTTTTAAAATGCCCTGGGCAATTCCGGTGCTGGAAAACCACTAGCTTCAAAAACCTTCCTAAGGAGAAATCCCTTTATAAATGAAGGGTATTAATATATCGTCATTGTTACCTGGGCTGGAAACAGTGGAGAGACCGCACGTTCCAATTTTATCGGCCCTCTTCTCTGGGTTTCATGCAGCCTTAAATGAGATGGCTCATTGGAAGGACCTTTAACATTAACTGGTTGTAGTTAGGGAGGCTTTCTTCCCTCCTGCCCAACAGATTACTCCTCGAGCCTCCGAGTAGAAACTATAATCCTTTAAAGTCAGTAAGGGCAAGCTTTCCAGAAACCTGCGATCAACAGAACCAAAATGCATGTGTCATCTCACAAATGAGCCGGTAAAGACCAAGTGCTTTTCCAACTGAAATGAAAATTAACTCTGAAGTCAATACAGGTTCATTGTGTTCATTGTAATGGAAGATCTGCTTACTAATTTCATTTGGGGCTTAAAGCTTTACTGTCTGCTCAGCATTTCAATCTTTTTTTCAGTTTTTTAGGCTTCTCTACTGAATTTTAATCAGGAATGTTATTAGGCCCTCTCTGGTTTTTCCTCTTTTCTTCTCCCAGTTCCTCCGGGCTCTTCCCCTCCTCCTTTTCACAGGATCTGACAAACACCATGTAGATTTCATGTGAATTACACATCCTTGGGACTGTGGCTTCCTGTGTTAAGACCATCTGCAGTGACCTCCAGCCATAATTGCCATTATAATTAGATGTAATTATTTGCTAAGTGCACTTACAAATTTACCAGAGGGGCTAGATTAATTGCCATTCATATCTTAAAGCTTCCCGTCATGTTAAGGGGCCACTTAATTCCTTCCTTCTTCGATACTAATTAATCCACAAGCAATATGTGCTTAATAGTCTCTGAATAATTACCAAGCTGGTCCCTTCTTTGCTAAGCTCAGCCCATCTGAGGCAGTCACGCAGGGTCCCAGGCATAGCACGACCCACCCAGATCCCTGTATGTGGAGATGCCTCCCCTGTCATCTTCCTCTGGCTCCCTCCTTGCCAGCAAGTGAACCAAACCCCCTCTCTTCACAATAATGTTTCTGAACATTTATTTGCTTCTTTTTTGAATGATGAGGGACATGGAAGCAGAAGTAACCTCTCACTCCTACAAAGCCAGATGTTTCATGTCTAACTCAACTTCTCACTGAGCTGCAGGGGTGACTGAAGGAGGGCTGGTGGTAGGGGACTGCGCCGGCTGCATGAAATCCGGAGTTGTATGCAATTAGGCGAGTGGTGTGAGGATTTCTGGGAAGCTGCCTGTTTTAGTGCTGTGGATTAATCTGCACCCACTTCCACTCCCCACCCACCAGGGCCTTGCACTTCACAGCCATCGCCAGCATCCCCATATTGTAAGAAAAGTTCACGTTTTGGTTCACAAACACCTGCACATCTCATTTGCACTGGGAACAATTCAGTGATTTGACTTAGGAGGTATCCTCTCCCTTTTACAAATAGCAGAAATGAGGCTCCGGGAGTTGTAGTGACTTGCCCCAGGCAAAAGTCAGACTCTGACGCTTCCTGACTGCAGTTCCTTGGGGGAACTACACTGCCTCACTGGGGCACCTTAAAATCTTCTGGAAATACCTTCTCCTGAGAGCTGGTGCTGGCCCGCCCACCCACCAGCCTCCACGTTGAAAGTTCCAAATTAGAGATGCCCTATTTGTTTGGGACATGGGGTCTGAGTTAAAATGTACTGCCCTTGGAAGGATAGCACCTTAAGTTTCCATGGAAGGCTAATAATACCTTGATTAGACTTTATACTGAGACTGCCCTTTACTATGTGGAGACTGAGGGTCTAGGAAAGAAGAGGGCAGTTTTGCTGAGGACAGGAAAGGAAAGGTGGGGTGAAGCAGGCCAGCCCCCAGAACCGGAGCACTGGGATGTGGGGTGGGGGACATGAAAATGGACAGAGACCAGAGAAAGAGGAGGTATCAACTCCACACCTCATAATTGAGCTTCAGGGCAGCCCCATCTCCTAGAACCAACACGTGCTACCTGACTTAAAATTTCTTCCCTGCTCAGGTCTAAAAGGCCAGGAACACAGCCCATCTCAAAGAGGGACAGGCAGGACAATCAATAAGGAGCCCTAGATCTGTCCTGCACTCAGATTCTGCACCTCCACCCTTTGTCCAAGACGGACACTTTTCCCATGATTTGTGCTAACGCAGCAGAAACCTGGACTCTGTTATGGGATGAGGCAAGGTATGAAGTCACAAGACATTCATTGTGGTTAGGCTCCTTCAGAAAAAATTAGGATCTTAAACAGGCTGACACTCTTCTTGTGCCCCCTTCACTTCCTCTGCAATCAGTTTCTGTGTGGCGTCATGTCTTACTCTCCCCATTCAAGCATAAACTCCGGGGGGAAAAGACTATTTCTCTTTTCATGTTTTCTTACCCAGTCCCTACCCAGCATAGATTTCCAAAGCTAATAAAGTCTGCCTTCTATGGAGAATAGTATGGAGGTTCCCTAAAATACTGAAAATAGAGCTACCATATGATCCAGTAATCCCCCTCCTGGCCATATATCTGGAGAAGAAGAAAAGTCTAATTCAAAATGATACACACACCCCTATGTTCATAGCAGCGCTATTTACAATAGCCAAGACATGGAAGCAACCTAAATGTCCATCAACAGATGAATGGATAGAGAAGATGTGGTATATATATACAATGGAATATTAGCCATAAAAAAGAATGAAATAATGCCATTTGCAGCAATATGGATGGACCTAGAGATTATCATACTAAGTGAAGTAAGTCAGACAGAAAGACAAATACCATATGATATCACTTATATATGGAATCTTTAAAAAATGATACAGATTAAATTATTTACAAAACAGAAACAGACGCACAGACACAGAAAACAGTCTTACACTTACCAAAGGGGAAAATGGGGGAGGGATAAATTGGGACTTTGGGATTAACAGATACACACTATTATATACATAAAATAGAGAGGCAACAGGGACCTACTGTATAGCACAAGGAACTATACGTGATATCTTGTAATAACCTATAATGGAAAAGAATCTGAAAAACAATATATACATAAGATATCTGAGTCACTTTGTTGTACACCTGAATCATTGTAAATCAACTGTACTTCAACTAAAAAAAAATAACAAAGTCAGCCTTGAGTGCTCTAAAAAAAAACCCTTGATTAAATACGTGGACAAAAAATGTCCATAAGCCCTTAGCCATGCCACTGCAGCCGCCCCCAACTGTGCACCCTGAGGGGATTCAAGATGAAGAAAAACAGGATACTGGCCCTAGAGAGTTAAGTTACATGTCAAAGGAATGATTTCAGTGAGCCCAGACTCTTGCATTTTCCCATACATAGGAAAGCACTAAATTCATTAACTTGAGATGTCTGGTTTTCTTTAATTAACAGTAATCTTTTTTTATTTTTTATTTTTTTGCGGTACGTGGGCCTCTCACTGTCGTGGCCTCTCCCGTTGCAGAGCACAGGCTCCGGATGCGCAGGCTCAGTGGCCATGGCTCACGGGCCCAGCCACTCTGCAGCATGTGGGATCTTCCCGGACCGGGGCACGAACCCGTGTCCCCTGCATTGGCAGGCGGACTCTCAACCACTGCGCCACGAGGGAAGCCCTAACAGTAATCTTTTGATGTTGCAACGACCTGGTTTTTATTGCAATACCCCCTCTATATCCTGCTCCTCCCTTACCTCTTCAGAGCAGTCCCTCAGAGGCTGCCTCCCAGGCTTAAGTCCTCAGCAAGTTTCCACCAAATAAAACACAATTCTCAACTTTTAGGTTGTAAATTTTTTTTCAGTCGACAAACAGATGAAAGCAAAGGCTGGCAGAATATTCCACCCCAAAATATGTCACTTTGGTATAAGAATTATTTTATATTGAAGGCAGTTGAGAAGAAGCAGATACAAGAAAAACTCTTTGCCTCCCCGCCACATTTGCCTAAAAGCAGGACATAAATTTACAAACATGGCCCCCTACCCTCTCTACCAGGAAAGAAAAAGTTTAATCACCCCTCACCCTGAACAAATTTAAACCTTTATCAATGGAGAAGGCATGGACCTAAATCTGTATTACAGTCTCTTGTTACCTATACTTTTCCTGGTCACCTCCTCATATCTGCCCCCTCAACACACGCACCTTTCTTTCCTTTGTCTTTAGTAGAAGATGCTATATAAGATGGAGTTTTAAGCCACCTGTGAGAATTACTCATTTTCCCTTGGGTATCTCTCATGTATACATGAGTTATACATGTTCTTCAAAACAACATTCAGCTAAGTAAATTTAAAGGTCTAACTGGCTTTATTCAATAATTCATGAATCAAGCAGCATCCCATCTAGCAAACAGAATGGAGCTCTGGGAGGTGTACAAAATGGAAGGATTCTATAGGTAGAAGGCAGCAGGAAAAGGAAGTTTCTAATAAAGAGTGGATTGTTTCAGTCAAGGTCACCTTCCTATGGGGGGTGGAAGGAGTCTATCAGGCGGATTACCTCACTAGAGCTGACCAGGAAATTCCAGATTGACTGGTTAAAGTTCACATTCCTAGGAGAGGCTGACAGTGAGTTAGATTAGGTGTTATGTCTTTGTTGGCTGACCTGGGACTTAGCACAGGTGACTCCATTGTGGAGCTGCTGTTTCTTTCTTTTCTTTTTTTTTTTTTTTTTTAATAATTCCTCCCTTTTGATCAGACTCTCAGCTTACACGAGAGATGAAAATTTAATGCATTAGCATCACTCCCAGCTACTGGTCTACAGTTCCTGTTTCTTTCATTGATCCGCTGTGTGTTAGTCACAGGTCTTGACATTTTTTGCTGAATCTCTGTGGTCTTCACAGGTCAGGACTTCAGATTCACATTTTGTAAGCTGGTTATGCTCTTTGTTCCCTTTTTGACATTTCAGCCTTAGGGAGATCGCTTGCTTGGTGGTTAGCAGCTGCAAACATGCATTTAAAGATTTCGAGAGAATAACAACGCACTGGGGGAGACACCTATGATCATTATAAGCAGGATAATGCCCAATGTTTGGAGTGCACTTCAGAGCCGTAGTCTCCAAACCAAACCAATCAAAATCAAATAAGTCCAAGAAAGACCCCATTTTGAAGGAGTCACCTTTTTAAGCCAGTGGCTTGCTCAGTGATCTTGTGTAACCGAGTTTCATTTCCCCAGAAGTGTTAAACCAGGAGCAGCAGGTGATGTTGGCCAGAGCACAGACACCTCCTTGCTCAGCTAAAAGATAATCAAGGATAATATCCTAATATCAGGAACAACTTTGGCCAGAGAGTCTAAGGATTTTTGTTGGGCAACTATTGCTTTAGCAGCGGATTCTGCAATATCTTCAAGAGTTAAGGAAAGTTCCTGATCATAGACTCATTTGCACTTTCTCCTAGCCAGGGCACTAGGGATCTGCCCGGGAAAGCTAATTTTGAATCATGAATGCCTCTGGGTAATTCCCATTTTGAGTCTGTGGCTTAAGACTGGAAAGGTGACAGCCATGTAGGCCAGTAAAAGTAAAGGACATGTAGACTGCACAGGTGATTTTATTCTTGTTATCCTTGCTTTGTGTCCCTTTCTTTGTACAGAGCCTGGAAACAAGTTCCCCAGGTTTGGGGTTGTTAACAAGAGACAGGGAAATGGACCCCAGGGTCAGGAAGTCTGACAAAATAGAGAGGGGGCTGTGTTTATTCCAGATAAACTGAGGCGTTGGAAATCAGGGAGAAATTTGTAATGGGCAGAACTACAAGATTATGGTGACATTGGGAATAGAAGAAAAATTGGTCATAGTGAGGACCACAGGGTCTCCAGCATCTTGGACATATCAGAGTTTTCTATGACAAATCCAGCAGTCTGAAAGATTACCCCCACTAGCAATGTCCAGGCAGATGGCATTATTTTTACAGGCTAATGCCAGAGTAAAGGAAAGAAAGAAAAGAAGAAAGGGTTTTATGTTTAATTAAAGTGGGAAGTCTTGATCCAACATCTTGGGTAGAAGCATTCTACGTCAATGTCAGTTACTTCTCTTCCTCATCAATTGATTCAAATCTCCAACCTCGGTATAAGATCAGATGTCAGGTGGAGCTTCCTATATCTGTGATATGTGTAGCCAAGGTTCAAGTCCCTGAAGTTTAGCTGCCATCTAGATAGTGAGGAAGACCTGGCATAGTCCCTTCCAAGAAAAGTCAAGGGTAATCTTTGTTTTCAGCGATTCCCAAGAGGGGTGGGAAAAAATTGGAAATGTTAGTTTCGAGAGCTATAACCAGATATCTGAGGAAACTAGAAGAATTTAGGGCCCAGTCCAGCCATAGGTATATGGCAAAACTTCAAAGACAATCAACATGACCAGAATCCAACATAGACAAAGGTGCAAACAATTTTTTCTCTCTACAATTACCTTATTATTATTTTTTTTTACAAAAGATAATCACAGTAAAACTAATTTGTTTGCACTAAATTTGGCCTGATTATCTACACAAGTACAGCAAGAATAGTGATCAACTGCGTAAGATCCTTTTAAGACTGCTTTGCTGGGGCCTTGTAAGCAAAGTACCAGGTCGATTTCTCCAAGGGGCCTTATTGTCTCTGTAAAGCCAATCTTAGTTCCTTAAAACTGTCTGATCATATCTGAGTCTATGCACATCTCTCTCAAAGATGACATTCCAGCCAAAGCCTTAGTAGTATAGCCAATGTTTCCAATTGTGTCTTATTACAAGGAGAACAGATCCTTATTGAAATTACACAAGTAACTATCTATGTTGCCGTGAAAAGAATAGACAAGAGTTTCTGAATTCTGGAGTGATCAGGTAAGGAGTAAAAGTAAATGTTTCATCTTCGTTTACCAAATAGCTATAGGTCATATGTAGCTTAAGAGAAAAAGTTTCCAAATAGCTATAGGTCATAGGTAGCTTAAGAGAAAAAGTTTCCTTAAATCTGGAAAAACAAAGCATTAAAGAACCGGCAATGTTTCAAATAAGAAGTCATAAAAATTATAAGCATCCTCCACAGTTTATACAGTCCCATGTTATTAATTCTTGTTCCGCTTGAATCCAGTTTTTCCATTAGTTCTGGAAATTCTAACCCAGTTTGGTTTTATGATCTTAAAGTTATCAGAAACCTGTGCTTGTCAACATCTCTTCTGTGAATCTCCTTGAAGATGCCCATACAAATACAACATAAAGAAGACTTACTAAAACTTATTTGGCAATGATTTCCATGCAACTTAACATATCAAATAAGCCTAATTAGTTTAACATCTCTCTTTTTATAAGGAGAGAAAACAAATCTCTTGAGATGTTCCAGGGGCCTTCTGAAAAATCCCAAAGTTATATCAAGGTTAAAAAGAAAAAACAAAAAACCAACACTTCATTTAGAATCTGATTTGGGGAAGTTTGTCAAAAATACCAAAAAATTTTAACACACTTGGTCAAATAGGATCTCAAGTCACTGTGAAACAACACTTAGTCATCCTTGAGAGAAAAACTCAAATTCTAATTTTGCACCGGCTTACTTTTGATATTAAAAAGTATTTAAATTAATTAAATTCATTCTAATCGTAGCCAACGTGACCACACATTAAAATTTCTTTCCAAAGTTTCCTTTTCCACAAACCTTTTACAACTTTCTTTTTTACATTCAGATTTTGTCCTGTTCTTCCTCTTTCCCATCCTGAAAGAAGCAGCCTCACTTTAGGACTTTCCTCAACAACATCTCCATTCTTCATACTGATCTCTGGTGGCCTCCACCTGCAGCAGCTTCAAGCAGGATTTTGGTTCCCTGGCCAGAGATTGAAGTTAGGCCGTGGCAGTGAGTGTGCTGAGTCCTAGCCATCAGACCACGAGGGCCAGTAGCCAGTGACAAGGCCCTGGCCCGTTGGCTTTGTAGAAATGAATTTCCACAAAAAGACGGAAAGCAGTGAAACAAGTCAACTGTTTATTTGGAGGAAAAAGAGTACGTGTGAGTAGACTCACAATGGCATGCTCAGAGAAAGAGCTGTGCCCTTGCAGTAGTTTGAATCACTTATATGGGGCATTTCTTCCAGGTTTCTTATGGTCAGTCATCTTGCCTTGCCTGGCTCTGCGTTCGTATTTGGTTTATCTCAGGGTCCTCCCATGTGTGCATGCACATCTCTTAGCCAAGATGGATTCCAGCGAAGAGGCCTATGGGTAGGTTGACATCACCTACTGTGAGGTGGTCCCCCCTCCCTTTTTGGATGCTGAGGAGCCTTTCTATGCATGTGTAGTTGGGAAGGTCTCCTTGACCTTGAGAATGAGAAATATGTGGTCTCTTTACCTTTTATCTGGGCAGGGCTCAGCTCCTTCTTGCTCCTGTCCCCTGACAGGGGACAAACTCCAGCGGCTCAGCCTGGGACCCATCTATCTCCTGCCTTGATACCTTCTTTTACCACAAACACGCATTCTATTTTCCTTGCCTATGAAGATGTTTCCCTAATTATCTCTAGTAGATTTAATTACGTATATTAGAATGTTAAACCCTTAAAATCTAATTTCTGTTAAAAATTAAGAAGTAGGCAATTGTAAACCGCCTTTAATACTAGCATTCTGTGACTTGGCAAATTTATAAATACCTTTTATAATTTCTAGAAACATATGCTTTCTCATAGTAAATTTTTTAGTATGTCACAAAACACGTTTACTAAAGGACACAAATATCTTTAGTTCCTCTGAAAAAGGAAGACAAAAGTGGATAAACCTGTGTTCAGTACTTAATGTTTCAGTATTTTATCTTATTTTAAAATGATCTAGATACTTAATGAGTTCCCCTTATTTAACCTAACTCAGCAGAACTCTAAGATTTCAAATTATAAGATTTTAGAAATTACTTTTATTTATTTATTTTTGGCTGTGTTGGGTCTTCGCTGCTGGGCACAGGCTTTCTCTAGTTGCAGCGAGCGGGAGCTGCTCTTCGTTGCGGTGCACGGACTTCTCATTGCGGTGGCTTCTCTTACTGCAGATCATGGGCTCTAGGCTCACAGGCTTCGATAGTTGTGGTGCACAGGCTCAGTAGTTGTGGTGCGCAGGCTCATTAGTTGTGGCGCACAGGCTTAGTTGCTCCAAGGCATGTGGGATCTTCCCCGACCAGGGCTTGAACCCGTGTCCCATGCATTGTCAGGCAGATTCTTAACCACTGTGCCACCAGGGAAGCCCAGAAATTACTTTTATTTTTCTTATTTAACTTTTTTATGCAGCAGGTTCTTATTAGTTACCTATTTTATACATATTAGTGTATATATGTCAATCTCAATCTCCCAATTCATTCCACCACCAACCCCCTGCTGCTTTCCCCCCGTGGTGTCCAAGCATTTGTTCTCTACATCTGTGTCTCTATTTCTGCCTTGCAAACTGGATCATCTGTACCATTTTTCTAGATTCCACATATATGCATTAATATACAATCCTTGTTTTTCTCTTTTTGACTTACTTCACTCTGTATGACGGTCTCTAGATCCATCCACGTCTCTACAAATGACCCAATTTTGTTCCTTTTTATGGCTAATATTCCATCGTATATATATCTTCTTTATCCATTGTCTGTCGATGGGCATTTAGGTTGCTTCCATGTCCTGGCTATTGTAAATAGTGCTGCAATGAACACTGGGGTGCATGTGTCTTTTTGAATTATGGTTTTCTGTGGGTATATGCCCAGTAGTGGGATTGCTGGGTCATATGGTAATTCTATTTTTAGTTTTTTAAGGAACCTCCATACTGATCTCCATAGTTGCTGTATCTATTTACATTCCCATCAACAGTGCCAGAGGGTTCCCTTTTCTCCACACCCTCTCCAGCATTTATTGTTTGTAGATTTTTTGATGATGGCCATCCTAACCAGTATTGAGGTGATACCTCGTTGTACTTTTGATTTGCATTTCTCTAATAATTAGGGATGTTGAGCATCTTTTCATGTGCCTGTTGGCAATCTGTATGTCTTCTTTGCAGAAATGTCTGTTTAGGTCTTCTGCCCATTTTTTAATTGGGTTGTTTGTTTTTTTAACATTGAGCTGCATGAGCTGTTTATATATTCTGGAGATTAATCTTTTGTCCATTGATTCATTTGCAAATATTTTTCCCATTCTGAGGGTTGTCTTCCCATCTTGTTTGTAGGTTCCTTTGTTGTGCAAAAGCTTTTAAGTTTCATTAGGTCCCATATGTTTCTTTTTATTTCCATTACTCTAGGAGGTTGGTCAAAAAAGATCTTGCTGTGATTTATGTCAAACAGTGTTCTTCCTATGTTTTCCTCTAAGAGTTTTATAGTGTCCGGTCTTACAATTAGGTCTTTAATCCATTTTGAGTTTATTTTTGTATATGGTGTTAGGGAGTATTCTAATTTCATTCTTTTACATGGAGCTGTTCAGTTATCCCAGCACCACTTATTGAAGAGACTGTCTTTTCTCCACTGTATATCCTTGCCTAGTTGTCATAGATTAGTTGACCATAGGTGTGTGGGTTTATCTCTGGGCTTTCTGTCCTGTTCCATTGACCTATATTTCTGTTTTTGTGCCAGTATCATATTGTCTTGATTACTGTAGCTTAGGGAGTTGGTAATAGTGTGATGTTTCATGGTGCATCTCATTGCATGGAAATTTTCTTAATGTTTGTGAGTGACCTAGTGTCAATCTAACTCATTTTCCATGACCAACTTATCCTAACGTGAGAGTCTTTGGGAGGTGGCAAGCACTCTAACAGCTTTTCAAGGCTCGACCCAGGCTCACCAATTTTTGTAGCTTTTTGGCTTCCAAGATT
The DNA here is from genome assembly GCF_951394435.1 of Stenella coeruleoalba. NCBI lineage: Eukaryota > Metazoa > Chordata > Mammalia > Artiodactyla > Delphinidae > Stenella > Stenella coeruleoalba. The sequence goes on along the minus strand of NC_137169.1, from coordinate 145,811,774 downwards.
CCCACTGGAAATAGCCTTTACCTACCCAAAACCCACTGGACCCAGTACAGCTGAACTCAGTTGAATTTTTAAGTCAGACCCACTATGACTCTGGACCCGGTCCATTTTTTAAGTCAGACTCAGTTCAGCTCTGGCCAGTAACCACCAACAGTTCCCAATGTGAAATCTGGGAATTTGGGAAACCAGCAGACCCCAAAGAATAGAGACTGCAGAGAATCCACCATGAAATATAGAGAATCCCAACCAATGGGGAGTTGTGATTGCCACCAGTGGTTCCCACTGTGGAATCTGGGGAAGAATTCCAAACAAATGGGGAGCTGCAGACTAAACTGCCAGCAGCTCCCAGCATGGAATCTGGGGACAGAACCAAGAGCTTTGTTTTCCAATCAAATGGGGAACATTGGAAAGCCAGTGAGATCAGGAACTTGACTCAAAAAGAGCCTAGCTCAGAACCAAGAGGAACTTACCCATGGTCCTCAGAAACAGCAAGAAAGACAGAAAACTCAAAGAGTTCAACGCGTACCACACCTGCATTTCTCATTGTCCCCAAAGCCATCAGAAATCTCCTTCAATCCCACTGCTGCCACCAAATCTATTAAGAAACAAAATTCAACAGAGTAAATTTAAAGACCTAATTGGCTTTATTCAGTGATTTATCAATTGGACAGCATCCTAACTAGCAAATAGAATGCAGCTCCAAGGAGCTGTACAAGTTGGAAGGTTTTTATAGAAGCGGACAGAAAAAGGAAGTTTCTATCAAAGAGTGCATTGTTTTAGTCAAGGTTACCTTCCTATGGGAGATGGCAAGGGGCTATCAGGGGGATTACCTCATTAGTGCTAACTAGGTAATTCAAGATTGGTTAAAATTCACATTCCTGGGAGAGGCTGAAACTGCAATTAGGTTAGATATTAAGTCTTGGTTTGCTGACCTGGGACTTAGCACAAGTGACTCCATTTTAAGGCCATTGTTTCTTTTTTTCCTTTCTTGTTTTTTAAACAATATTAATAAATTTCAGTTTGTTTTTCTCTTGTTAATCTGTCTTTTGTTATAGGGGCCCCAGCTGGAACTTTGAAGACTAGAATAAAATTATTTTTCCTCCCCTACAAAAGAAATGAATAAATTTAAGCTCTCTTCCCGAACACTGGACACTTTGGTCATGTCTTATGGAGGGTAGGGACTGGGTTTTATCTCTCTCTGCATCTGAAGCACTCACATGATGCCAATAGGCAATAAAGGCTGTTGAAACATCCATTTGATGCTGCTGATCCATAAACCTTGTCTCATCTTCACAGTTCCTCAGGCTTTCTGTGGAGCATTTGTGTTGTGTGCATGCATTCAGGGTCTGGGGGCTTGAGTCCTTCACTAGGAGGCAACTGACATTCTCTGTGCTGCGGTTCACCTGCTTACTGCCACCACAATCTGATGCTTCCATTGCTTCTACTCCTTCCCATGTAGCATCTTTTCCTACAGCTCCCAATGTCTAAACTCTTTCCTTTAGATGCTTTCTCCAGGCTGCTCCTCACTCTCTTACTCCCAGACTGACTCCTCTCCACCACCCCAGTTTATCTAAATCCTTTGCTAACCACTCAGGCTGCACTGACAGTGGAGGCTCCATTTTTAAACTCTTATTGCTTTTACAGTCTGAGCCCCATGGTTTAGCCCTTTAGTCAGTGGTGAGCTCTATTATCTTTGGTTACTTATGTTCCACAAAAGCAAGATGGACTTCCTTATCCTCTAACCCTCCCTCCAGCAGGGGGGACAGAAAATGTGCTCAATTAATAGTAACACATTTATTTTCATGCATTGGGCCTACAAATGAGAAGGAAGTATATACGATCATGAACTATTTCTCAAAGGTGGGTCTCAAATCACCTAAGTCATATTCTCCTCCACAGGGAGTAGATGGGACCTTGTTAAACATTCTTATTCCTGGCTCTTGCCTCAAGCCCAGCAGGCTTTTTTTTTTTTTTTTTTTTTTTTGGCTGTGCTTGGTCTCAGTTGCAGCACTGTGGCACACAGGATCTTTAGTTGTGACACGCAGGATCTTTTAGTTGCAGCATGTGGGATCTAGTTCCCTGACCAGGGATCTAACCTAGGCCCCCTGCATTGGGAGCATGGAGTCTTAACCACTGGGCCACCAAGAAAGTCCCGCCCATCAGGATCTTTGAGGGTGAGTCCAGGATCTGAGTTTTAACAAACTACCCCAGGTGATTCTTATGTTTACCAGTTTGAGAGCAAAAGGAATAGTGGTTCAAGCCTGGGACTCGGAACTGACTGACTTGGAACTGGGGTTGATTCTTGGCCTATTTTTTTCTCTGTGCTTCACTATATCATGCATAAACTGGAGGCAAAAATAGTCCCCACCTCAAAGGATTGTTGTGAAGATTATTGAAGAAAAGTACTTAGCACAGAGTAAGTGCTCAATAAACAAGCACTTCTTTTTTTTAAACATCTTTATTGGAGTATAATTGCTTTACAATGGTGTGTTAGTTTCTGCTTTATAACAAAGTGAATCAGTTATACATATACATATATTCCCATATCTCTTCCCTCTTGCATTTCCCTCCCTCCAACCCTCCCTATCCCACCCCTCTAGGTGGTCACAAAGCACCGAGCTGATCTCCCTGTGCTCTGCGGCTGCTTCCCACTAGCTATCTATTTTACGTTTGGTAGTGTATATATGTCCATGCCACTCTCTCCCTTTGTCACAGCTTACCCTTCCCCCTCCCCATATCCTCAAGTCCATTCTCTAGTAGGTCTGTGTCTTTATTCCTGTCTTATCCCTAGGTTCTTCATGACCTTTTTTTTTCTTAGATTCCATATATACGTGTTAGCATACGGTATTTGTTTTTCTCTTTCTGACTTACTTCACTCTGTGTGACAGTCTCTAGGTCCACCCACCTCACTACAAATAACTCAATTTCGTAAACAAGCACTTTTGATGAAGGAAATGTTTCTTTACAATCCTCGATGTTTCCTTCCATGTGGAGGGAGCTCCATTCACATGACATTCCTGGCACATCTCTACCCCATCAGTCAGGGTGGAGAGGAGTGATACCACAGTGATCAATGTGGCAAGAGCAGAACGACCATGCCTGTCCAAATTGCTTCTTTTTCCTCTTAGGAATGAACTAGCCCCAAAGAGTACAAACTCTCTCTTGTTCCTCCAGAGACAGACTGTCCTTGTAGGAGAATGGGAGTGGGGTCTCAAGGAAGGAGGTGGGGGTAGAGGAAGAAGCCTATGCAACCCTGATCCACCTTGATGTGCTCTTCCCAGCCCCAGCTCTGCTAAATCCGGAGTTCAGTAGTAGGAAGCTGTAGTGACATGTCTCCGGTTACTGTCACTGCCAGTGACCCACTGGAGACTTTGTGTTTCCCATCTCCTCCACTCCGGGCTTTTCAGGTTTAGAAGTCCAAGTTTGGGGTGTGTCGGTGGGGGGGTCCATTCCCACAAGAGAATATAGCAAAAGAACTGCTGAACTATAAGTAATGGCTACTGCCAGGACACTTGGGTTTTGCTGTGCCAGGGAACTTGACAAGAAGTAGAGTTACCATCTTGGCAGGAGAAACTGACCCTGACCAGTAGGAGGAGGCAGGGTTGCTGTACACGTGGGGGTACAGAGGAATCTGGTGCCCCAGGTCATCTGTTTTGCATCTCTTGGCATCCCCTTAACCAATTTTAATGTTAAATCGACAACTTCAGCGACCATAGCCTGAGGAAGGTATGGCGCCCAGGGACAAATGTCATCAGGGATGACAGTCTTAGTCACACCACCTGGCCACCCACTTAGACCAGCAGAGGTGTTTTCTGAGGATGTGGGAGACTGAACATCAGTTGTGGCCTCAAGACCAGCTCCTGTGATGGGAGCTATAGTTTGTCCCACTAACACTTTTCTTATATGTCTGTGCAAGGAAAAGAGGTCTGCCAGCATCCTGGAGAAGCTGCTTCTAGAAACTGAATGAAGAAGTAGATTCATGCGGACACTCTCGTGAGCTGCCAGGGCTTACTGTGAGGACCAAACGACTGTTCCCCTCTCTGCGTGGGTGCTGCTGGAGGACAGCCCTCAACCAATAGCCCACTCTGGGAATTGTCCTTGACAATATCGCTGTCTTCCAAAGTCATGCCCTTTGCCAGAGGCAGCCTGAACCCTGTGACTGGCCTATATAAAAGTATAAAGACCCAGCATGCTCCAAGGAGTAGGCTGAGGCCTCTGATAAGACCGCATCATTGCTGCTTTTCTCTGCCCACCCTGCTTTCTTTCCGCTTCCGCCTATGGTTGTAGATCCTGAGAGAACTCCCTAAAGGACCTCCTGCAACCTAATCTCCAGCTCAGATGTTGCTTCCCACCATCCTGCAACAGACACCCATTTTGCTCTCACTAAACAATGTTCTCCAATCTAGTCTTTATCCACAACTAAGATGATATCTGGCCTATATCTACCTTACTCTTTACCTTATTTCTTTTTATTATTTTTATTTTTGGCTGCGTTGGGTCTTCGTTGCTGCACACGGGGCTTCTCTAGTTGCAGCGAGTGGGTCCACTCTTCCTTGCAGTGCATGGACTTCTCATTGTGGTGGCTTCTCTTGTTGCGGAGCACCAGTTCTAGGCACACGGGCTTCAGTAGTTGTGGCATACAGGCTCAGTAGTTGTGGCTTGTGGGCTCCAGGGCGCAGACTCAGTAGTTGTGGCACAAGGGCTTAGTTGCTCCGCGGCATGTGGGATCTTCCCAAACCAGGGATAGAACCCGTGTGCCCTGCATTGGCAGTCAGATTCTTAACCACTGTGCCACCAGGGAAGTCCTCTTTGCCTTATTTCTGATTCAGAATATGGACAGGATTGGAGGCACTATTTATTGGACTGCTTTAAAATCTTAACAGCCATTATTATCAGAAAATCCACGAAAGGCCAGTGCACAGAGGCAAGCAGGACACCAACCTTGTCACTGTCATGTGGACCATCATTTACAGAACAAGAACCAGGCCAAGGGCCTGGGGTTCAGGGAAGCCAGGAATGGACTCGACCACAGTGAGAGGGAATTTAATTTCTGGCTTTATCCTCATAAGCAGCCTCACTGTAGGACCTTTCAGCCAAGTATCAGGCCAAGAATTTCCTGACAATAATAAAGGACAGGGGAGAATCGGGAAGATGGCGGAAGAGTAAGACGCGGAGATCACCTTCCTCCCCACAGATGCACCAGAAATACATCTACATGTGGAACTCCTACAGAACACCTACTGAACGCTGGCAGAAGACCTCAGACCTCCCAAAAGGCAAGAAACTCCCCACGTACCTGAGTAGGACAAAAGAAAAAAGAAAAAACAGAAACAAAAGGATAGGGACGGGACCTGTACCAGTGGGAGGGAGCTGTGAAGGAGGAAAGGTTTCCACACATTAGAAGCCCCTTCGCAGGTAGTGACTGCGGGTGGCGGAGGGGGAAGCTTCGGAGCCGCGGAGGAGAGCACAGCAACAGGAGTGCGGAGGGCAGGGCGGAGAGATTCCCGCACAGAGGATCAGGGCCGACCGGCACTCACCAGCCCGAGAGGCTTGTCTGCTCACCGTCAGCGCGGGCGGGGCTGCGAGCTGAGGCTCGGGCTTTGGTCGGAGGCAGGGAGAGGACTGGGGTTGGCGGCGTGAACACATTCTGCAGGGGGTTAGTGCGCCACGGCTAGCCGGAAGGGAGTCCGGGAAAAGTCTGGACCTGCAGAAGAGGCAAGAGACCTTTTCTTGCCTCTTTGTTTCCTGGTGGGCGAGGAGAGAGGATTAAGAGCGCTGCATAATGGAGCTCCAGAGACGGGCGCGAGCTGCGGCTAAAAGCGCGGACCCCAGCGACAGGCATGAGACGCTAAGGCTGCTGCTGCCGCCACCAAGAAGCCTGTGTACGAGCACAGGTCACTGTCCACAACCCCCTTCCGGGGAGCCTGTGCAGCCCGCCTCTGCCAGGGTCCCGGGATCCAGGGACCACTTCCCCGGGAGAACGCACGGCGCGCCTCAGGCTGGTGCAACGTCATGCCGGCCTCTGCCGCCGCAGGCTCGCCCCGCACTCCGTGCCCCTCCCTCCACCCCGCCTCCCCCGGCCTGAGTGAGCCACAGCTGCCGAATCAGCTGCTTCTTTAACCTCGTCCTGTCTGAGCAAAGAACACATGCCCTCCAGCGACCTACACGCAGAGGCGGGGCCAAATAGAAAGCTGAGCCCCTGGGAGCTGTGTGAACAAGGAAGAGAAAGGGAAATCTCTCCCAGCAGCCTCAGGAGCAGCAGATTAAATCTCCACAATCAACTTGATGTACCTGCATCTGTGGAATACCTGAATAGACAACGAGTCATCCCAAATAGAGGAGGTGGACTTTGAGAGCAAGATAGATTATTTTTTCCCCTTTTCCTCTTTTTGTGAGTGTGTATGTGTATGATTCTGTGTGAGATTTTGTCTGTATAGCTTTGCTTTCAGCATTTGTCCTAGGTTTCTATCCATTCTTTTTTTTTTCTTCTTTAAAAAAATTTTTTTTCTTCATAATTATTTTTTATTTTAATAACTTTATTTTATTTATCTTACTTTATTTTATCTTCTTTCTTTCCTTCCTTCTTTCTTTCTTTCTTTCTTTCTTTCTACTTTTTCTCCCTTTTATTCTGAGCCGTGTGGATGAAAGGCTCTTGGTGCTGCAGCCAGGAGCCAGTGCTGTGCCTCTGAGGTGGGAGAGCCAACTTCAGGACACTGGTCCACAAGAGACCTCCCAGCTCCACATAATATCAAACGGCAAAAATCTCCCAGAGATCTCCATCTCAACACCAGCACCCAGCTTCACTCAACGACCAGCAAGCTACAGTGCTGGACACTCTATGCCAAACAACTAGCAAACATGAACACGACCCCACCCATTAGCAGAGAGGCTGCCTAAAATCAAAATAAGTCCACAGACACCCCAAAACACACCACCAGATGTGGACCTGCCCACCAGAAAGACAAGATCCAGCCTCATCCACCAGAACACAGGCACTAGTCCCCTCCACCAGGAAGCCTACACAACCCACTGAACCAACCTTAGCCACTGGGGACAGACACCAAAAACAATGGGAACTACGAACCTGCAGCCTGCAAAAAGGAGACCCCAAACACAGTAAGATAAGCTAAATGAGAAGACAGAAAAACACACAGCAGATGAAGGAGTAAGATGAAAACCCACCAGACCTAACAAATGAAGAGGAAATAGGCAGTCTACCTGAAAAAGAATTCAGAATAATGATAGTAAAGATGATCCAAAATCTTGGAAATAGAATAGAGAAAATGCAAGAAACATTTCACAAGGACCTAGAAGAACTAAAGATGAAAGAAGCAACAATGAACAACACAATAAAAATAAATTAAAAATACTCTAGATGGGATCAATAGCAGAATAACTGAGGCAGAAGAATGGAAAAGTGACCTAGAAGATAAAATAGTGGAAATAACTACTGCAGAGTAGAATAAAGTAAAAGAATGAAAAGAACTGAGGACAGTCTCAGAGACCTGGGGCAACATTAAACGCACCAACATTCGAATTATAGGGGTTCCAGAAGAAGAAGAGAAAAAGAAAGGGACTGAGAAAATATTTGAAGAGATTATAGTTGAAAACCTCCCTAATATGGGAAAGGAAATAGTTAATCAAGTCCAGGAAGCACAGAAAGTCCAATACAGGATAAATCCAAGGAGAAACACGCCAAAACACATATTAATCAAACTTTCAAAAATTAAATACAAAGAAAACATATTAAAAACAGCAAGGGAAAAACAACAAATAACACACAAGGGAATCCCCATAAGGTTAACAGCTGATCTTTCAGCAGAAACTCTGCAAGCCAGAAGGGAGTGGCAGGACATATTTAAAGTGATGAAGGAGAAAAACCTACAACCAAGATTGCACTACCCAGCAAGGATCTCATTCAGATTTGATGGAAAATTAAAACCTTACAGAGAAGCAAAAGCTGAGAGAGTTCAGCACCACCAAATCAGCTTTAAACAAATGCTAAAGGAACTTCTCTAGGCAGGAAACACAAGAGAAGGAAAAGACCTACAATAACAAACCCAAAACGATTAAGAAAATGGGAATAGGAACATACATATCGATAATTACCTTAAATGTAAATGGATCAAATGCTCCCGCCAAAAGACACAGACTGGTTGAATGGATACAAAAACAAGACCCATCTATATGCTGTCTACAAGAGACCTGCTTCAGACCTAGAGACATATAAAGACTGAAAGTAAGGGGATGGAAAATGATATTCCATGCAAATGGAAATCAAAAGAAAGAAAGCTGGAGTAGCAATTCTCATATAAGACAAAATAGAGTTTAAAATAAAGACTGTTAGAAGAGACAAAGAAGGACACTACATAATGATCAAGGGATTGATCCAAGAAGAAGATATAACAGCTGTTAATATTTATGCACCCAACACAGGAGCACCACAATACATAAGGCAAATACTAACAGCCATAAAAGGGGAAAGTGACAGTAACACATTCATAGTAGGGGACTTTAACACCCCACTTTCACCAATGGACAGATCATCCAAAATGAAAATAAATAAGGAAACACAAGCTTTAAATTACATATTAAACAAGACGGACTTAACTGATATTTATTGGACATTCCATCCAAAAATAACAGAATACAGTTTCTTCTCAAGTGCTCATGGAACATTCTCCAGGATAGATCATATCGTGGGTCACAAGTCAAGCCTTGGTAATTTAAGAAAATTGAAATCGTATCAACTATCTTTTCTGACCACAACGCTATGAGACTAGGTGTCAATTACAGGAAAAGATCTGTAAAAAATACAAACACATGGAGGCTAAACAATACACTACTTAATAACGAAGTGATCACTGAAGAAATCAAGGAGGAAATAAAAAAATACCTAGAAACAAATGACAATGGAGACACGACGACCCAAAACCTATGGGATGCAGCAAAAGCAGTTCTAAGAGGGAAGTTTATAGCAATACAATCCTACCTTAAGAAACAGAAAACATCCCTAATAAACAACTAAACTTGCACCTAAAGCAATTCGAGAAAGAAGAACAAAAAAACCCCAAAGTTAGCAGAAGGAAAGAAATCATAAAGATCAGATCAGAAATAAATGAAAAAGAAATGAAGGAAACGATAGCAAAGATCAATAAAACTAAAAGGTGGTTCTTTGAGAAGATAAACAAAATTGATAAACCATTAGCCAGACTCATCAAGAAAAAAAGGGAGAAGAGTCAAATCAATAGAATTAGAAATGAAAAAGGAGAAGTAACAACTGACACTGCAGAAATACAAAGGATCATGAGACATTACTACAAGCAACTCTATGCCAATAAAATGGACAATCTGGAAGAAATAGACAAATTCTTAGAAATGCACAACGTGCCAAGACTGAATCAGGAAGAAATAGAAAATAAAAACAGACCAATCACAAGCACTGAAATTGAAACTGTGATTAAAAATCTTCCAACAAACAAAAGCCCAGGACCAGATGGCTTCACAGGCGAATTCTATCAAACATTTATAGAAGAGATAACACCTATCCTTCTCACACTCTTCCAAAATATAGCAGTGGGAGGAACACTCCCCAACTCATTCTACGAGGCCACCATCACCCAGATACCAAAACCAGACAAGGATGTCACAAAGAAAGAGAACTACAGGCCAATATCACTGATGAACATAGATGCAAAGATCCTCAACAAAATACTAGCAAACAGAATCCAACAGCACATTAAACGGATCATACACCATGATCAAGTGGGGTTTATTCCAGGAATGCAAGGATTCTTCAATATACGCAAATCAATCAACGTGATACACCATATTAACAAACTGAAGGAGAAAAACCATATGATCATCTCAATAGATGCAGAGAAAGCTTTTGGCAAAATTCAACACCCATTTATGATAAAAACCCTGCAGAAAGTAGGCATAGAGGGAACTTTCCTCAACATAATAAAGGCCATATATGACAAAACCCACAGCCAACATCGTCCTCAATGGTGAAAAACTGAAAGCATTTCCAGTAAGATCAGGAACAAGACAAGGTTGCCCACTCTCACCACTCTTATTCAACATAGTTTTGGAAGTCTTAGCCACAGCAATCAGAGAAGAAATGGAAATAAAAGGAATCAAAATCGGAAAAGAAGAAGTAAAGCTGTCACTGTTTGCAGATGACATGATACTATACATAGAGAATCTAAAGATGCTACCAGAAAGCTACTAGAGCTAATCAATGAATTTGGTAAAGTAGCAGGATACAAAATTAATGCACAGAAATCTCTGGCATTCCTATACACTAATGATGAAAAATCTGAAAGTGAAATCAAGAAAACACTCCCATTTACCACTGCAACAAAAAGAATAAAATACCTAGGAATAAACCTACCTAAGGAGACAAAAGACCTGTATGCAGAAAACTATAAGACACTGATGAAAGAAATTAAAGATGATACAAATAGATGGAGAGATATACCATGTTCTTGGATTGGAAGAATCAACACTGTGAAAATGACTGTACTACCCAAAGCAATCTACAGATTCAATACAATCCCTATCAAACTACCACTGGCATTTTTCACAGAACTAGGACAAAAAATTTCACAATTTGTATGGAAACACAAAAGACCCCGAATAGCCAAAGCAATCTTGAGAATGAAAAACGGAGCTGTAGGAATCAGGCTCCCTGACTTCAGACTATACTACAAAGCTACAGTAATCAAGACAGTATGGTACTGGAACAAAAACAGAAATATAGATCAATGGAACAGGATAGAAAGCCCAGAGATAAATCCACGCACATATGGTCACCTTATCTTTGATAAAGGAGGCAGGAATGTACAGTGGAGAAAGGACAGCCTCTTCAATAAGTGGTGCTGGGAAAACTGGACAGGTACATGTAAAAGTATGAGATTAGATCACTCCCTAACACCATACTCAAAAATAAACTCAAAATGGATTAAAGACCTAAATGTAAGGCCAGAAACTATCAAACTCTTAGTGGAAAACATAGGCAGAACACTCTATGACGTAAATCACAGCAAGATCCTTTTTGACCTACTTCCTAGAGAAATGGAAATAAAAACAAAAATAAACAAATGGGACCTAATGAAACTTAAAAGCTTTTGCACAGCAAAGGAAAACATAAACAAGACCAAAAGACAACCCTCAGAATGGGAGAAAATATTTGCAAATGAAGCAACTGACAAAGGATTAATCTCTAAAATTTACAAGCAGCTCATGCAGCTCAATAAGAAAAAAACAAACAACCCAATCCAAAAATGGGCAGAAGACCTAAATAGACATTTCTGCAAAGAAGATATGCAGACTGCCAACAAAAACATGAAGGAATGCTTAACATCATTAATCATTAGAGAAATGCAAATCGAAACTACAATGAGATATCATCTCATACCAATCAGAATGGCCATCATCAAAAAATCTAGAAAGAATAAATGCTGGAGAGGGTGTGGAGAAAAGGGAACACTCTTGCACTGCTGGTGGGAATGTGAATTGATACAGCCACTATGGAGAACAGTATGGAGGTTCCTTAAAAAACTACAAATAGAACTACCATATGACCCAGCAATCTGAGTACTGGGCATATACCCTGAGAAAACCATAATTCAAAAAGAGTCATGTACCAAAATGTTCATTGCAGCTCTATCTACAATAGCCAGGAGATGGAAACAACCTAAGTGTCTATCAACAGATGAATGGATAAAGAAGATGTGGCTTATATATACAATGGAATATTACTTAGCCATAAAAAGAAACGAAATTGAGCTATTTGTAATGAGGTGGATGGACCTAGAGTCTGTCATACAGAGTGAAGTAAGTCAGAAAGAGAAAGACAAATCCCGTATGCTAACACATATATATGGAATTTAAGAAATAAAAAATGTCATGAAGAACCTAGGGGTAAGACAGAAATAAAGACACAGACCTACTAGAGAATGGACTTGAGGAGATGGGGAGGGGGAAGGGTAAGCTGTGACAAAGGGAGAGAGTGGCATGGACATATATACACTACCAAACGTAAAATAGATAGCTAGTGGGAAGCAGCCGCATAGCACAGGGAGATAAGCTCGGTGCTTTGTGACCACCTAGAGGGGTGGGATAGGGAGGGTGGGAGGGAGGGAGACACAAGAGGGAAGAGATATGAGAACATATGTATATGTATAACTGATTCACTTTGTTATAAAGCAGAAACTAACACACCATTGTAAAGCAATTATACTCCAGTAAAGATGTAAAAAAAATAAATAAATAATGAAGGACAGGGACTTCCCTGGTGGTGCAGTGGTGAAGAATCCGCCTGCCGATGCAGGGGACACAGGTTTGAGCCCTGGTCCGGGAAGATCCCCCATGTCCTGGAGCAACTAAACCTGTGCGCCACAACTACTGAGCCTGGGCTCTAGAGATCACGAGCCACAACTACTGAAGCCCACACACCGCAACGAAGAGAAGCCCCTGCAAACAGCAACGAAGACTCAACGCAGCCAAAAATAAATTAATTGATTAAAAATAATAGTGAATGACAAGTCTTCAAATGCACCTGATAACCTCATCCTCTGACCAGTCATTAGCAATGGGGTCTAGTGCAAATAACATGGGCTTAGGACAAAAATGACCGTTGTCTGACTCCCGGTTTCCCTATCGTGATCTGCATGACCCTAAATAAGCTACTTAACTTTGCTGAGCCTCCCTTCCTCATCTATTAAATAAAATAAGAAGAACCTTGAAGAGTTGGTGCGAGGATTAAATAAGATAATGTATGTAAAGCTCCTAGCACAGAGCCTGGCTTTCAACAACTGACAGGCCTTAGAATTTTTCCATAAAGAGTTTTTAAGCATTTCAGTGTGATGAGTTATGACTGGTCTCTCTTAGCCAATTCATTTACCTCCCACTGTGCCATTTCTAAATAGGGAGACTATTTACACTTGGGCAGAACAAGATGTGAGTTTTTGGACAGCTATGTAGGGCAGGGAGACATGTAATGAGCATGGCTTATTTTTAACCACCACTTCTACATTTTGGACGTCACTATTTTGATACAGGTTGGCCCTTCCGGTAAAATGATATTTCCTGCTCACCTGCAATGGGTGAGTTATATAATGCCACTTGCTCTCAAAGGACAGAAAGCAATCAGCTCCAAACAAAACGAGGTGTTGAAGCACAACTTAAGGACATGTGAGAACAGGAGCCCGGAAGGCCAGGGATGGAATGGACAAGATGGTGACACGGCCAGGACTAGCATCTTTGCTGGGACAGTGCCACCCTAGAAATGAAGTCTCCTTTGTTCAGCTGCAATTCTTGAGTCATTTTCCCAGAGTCCATTAAAAGAAAGCAATGCCAGTGATTTAGGGAAATGCTTTACCTCAGGAGGAGGATATGCTGGAAGAAAATATCAAAGGGATTAGATAAATTGAAGTTCAAGGCTGCCACCAGGGAACACTCACTCCTCTGCCCAGCTCTTTGGTACCATATCCTTCAGGCTTCTGTTGGCAACAGAATCCTTGACTGGATAGCCCATTGGCAGACCCAGTGTGTCCCCACATCCTCTGGCTCCAGATTTGGAAAAATAAGAAAATGAGCCTGACCAAGAGAGGGAGCGAGAAAAGCAAGGGAACCTGCTAGGGCTCCTGGACCCCCAGCCCCACCTGAGCTGGCTCCTTGGTGAGTCTGTGGGGCCTTCAGACCAGACCCAGCTGGCCTCTGGAAGGACAGACCCATCCAACCACCCAGAGAGTGGCCTTGCCATCTGTTCTGGTCTGGTTTTCTCTCGAGCACGCTGCACACCAAGCTTTCACCTGAACAAATCCAAAATCCCCCTGAATTTTGATTCTCTGTCCCCAACTTGCTTTCTCATCACCCTTTCACCATCTCTCCACCTTCTACCAAGGAACTGCTCTGAGAAAAGAAGTTTGAAGTGAATTTTCTTCTCTGAAATCTCCTCCTCTGGGATGGTCTACTGGTTAATGCTCATCTGATTGCACAACGGAAGGTTTTGTCCTGTGTTGAAGGTATTCCCATGCCCTGGGAATGGGGAGGGGCTCAGGTGCTCCAGAGGGCTCTGGTGACTCTGAGCCTCCTGCAATCACAGCCCTGGCCGTCCACACGTGGGACTGGCCCCTCTGCTGCCCTCGCAGCCCTTTCCCTCCTGATTACATCAGTGTAAGCATCAGATGGGGCCCTTGGGCAAAACTCCCTATGGCAATAATACTAATAATGCCATCAATTGAGCATCACGACGCAAAGGGCTTCTCATCCATTATTTTATTTAATCCTCACAACACCCCTATAAAAGTAGGATTATTGTTTTTCCATTTTACAGATAAGGAAACCAAGATTTGTAAAGGACAAATAACTTGCCCAAGTTGTGTAGTTAGTAAGTGGCAGAGCCAAGATTCACCCTCAGTTCCCGTCGACTGCAGACCCTAAGCTCTTAACCACACTTAACTGTGTGGCGCTCCAGATGCTTCTGAGTACGAGGAGCCAGGCATGCACTTCAGGCCCAGTGCCCCTTCCCCCAGAGAACCCTCCTTAGTCCCACCCCTCACACCCTCCAGCTCCCCTACTCCCAGGCCACGTCTTGCCCACAGATGCCCTGCTTCATGTGCTGTTGTGTCTGCTTCCCTCAGCAGAGTGAGGATCTTGTATGGCCATTGAGAGCGAGGGCTATATCTTACTTGTTCTTATATCTTTGGACCCTGTGTAGAACCTGGCCCATAGAGGTGCTGAACCTAAAGGCTTTGAGGTTTGCCCAGAGACTGGAGCCACCGTGTAGGCCCTTGAGGGGTGCAGGGTTGAGGAGTTAAGTGGGATGAAATGGGACCAAAACTCAGCCTGCCTGGAGCTGCATCCACCCAGAGGGGGTGGCTTTGTTTTTAGTGCTCACAAAGGGCCCCATGAGATAACTCAGCCACTGTGAACTGGGAATTAACAGTTTGACAGCTGGAATCCACATCATACAGCTCAGAGGCTTCCAATCTAGTTTGGTTTAGGAAATCCAGTTGTTAAATATCATTGATGGGGATGCTGTGGACCGAATGTTTGTGTCCCCTCAATTTTATATGTTGAAACCCTGTCCCTCAATGTGATGGTATTAGACAGTGGGGCCTTTGGGAGGTAATTAGGGTTAGATGAGGTCATGAAGATGGGGCCCTCATGAATGGGATTAGTGTCCTTTTAAGAGTCACAAGAGACTCTGGAGGGCCCAGAAAAAGGCCCTCCCCGGGACTCTGCCTTGCTGGTACCCTGATTTCAGACTTCCAGCCTCCAGAACGGTAAGAAATAAGTGTCTGTTGTTTATAAGACACTCAGTCTATGGTACTTTGTCATAACAGCCCAAACAGACTAAGACAGGATGTGCTCCGAGGTGCCTGGTTTGGGTCAAACCACTTAAGTTTTTCAAGATAAAGGTCTTGATTAGGTCAAATTTATTCTCCCTCATCTTGTCTGGGAACTTGAAGCCCCAGCGAGGAGCATGTAGCTGTGAGTTTTCTGAAGCAAAGCAGCTCAGGCCTGAGTCTCTCTCTCATCTCCCCTGACAGCTCAAGCTTAGTTCCTTTCAATTTCATGCATGAAAAATAGCATTTAAACTAGTAAACCCTCATCCCAGCATAGTCTTACATTATTCAAAACCAGAATAATGATCCTTTAAATAGAATGGTAGATTTGCTTCTCTGCCACCATGTCCTTACCTTCAAAGATGAGAACCAGCATCGCCAACAAGAGGCTATTTTTAGGTATTTCCATAGTTTCTGATGAAATCAGCTAAATATAAAAGGTGTTGGTTATTCATTTGATGACTTGTGCCAACTAGGAGTGGCAGGTGTCTCCTGGACACCAAGATAAAATTCAGCCTCTAAAGCTCATTTCGGCTGCCAGGTTAGCCCAGGCACCTGACACAGGGCAGAACACGGGTTCTGGGGCCAAACTCATCAGCCGGATGCCCAGCTTACCACCGTGTGACCTCACTTTCCTGACCTCAGTTTCCTCACCTGCTAATATGGGGAGTGTGATGGGACCTTGCCTGTAGGATTATGATGAGGGTTTAGCAAAATAATCCCAGTGAGGTACTTAGCACGTTGCCAAGCTTGTCGAAATGCTTAAGTGTAATTAAAACCATTCCCTTTTTGAAAAATCGTCGCTGTCTGAGATACAATTAAAATTATTCCAGAGAGATCCGGCCCTTTTAAAAATTCTCCCAGCAGAGAGTTAGTCTTGTAAACTGTCAGGAATTGTGCGTGACCTGTCTTTTAGAAGCCGAGAGACTGTAAATAAATTCACTGTGTGAGCCTCAGACAGGGGGAAGTTGTGGCCCCACCCATTTTGTCACCCATTTGTTTTCCCAACCGGGAAAACTGGACAACTGGACGGAAGAATCAATCCATTTATTATTTTCACTCACTCACTCTCCTGCTTTTGTTCTTCACGGTGACCCCCAAGCCTGGTAAGTGGCACCGAGGTTCCTGCCGTGCCTGGGATTCTCTGAGCAACCAGACCATGTGGTCTTGGGTAAACGCCATCTCAGCTCAACTCGCCCCTGGAACTGATGGTCATGGGGGTCATCATCTTGGGGGTTCTGACCCCCCCGTGGGCAGTACTGGAGGGGAGCACACCTGAGCCTGGACCAGGTGAGCTGCTGAGTCAAAACGCAAGTACCAAAAGGAGGTACTCTTGGCCCCAGTTTGCCCAGGAAAGTCCCAGTTTTAGGACTGAAAGTCCTGGGCAAACTGGGGCAGCTGGCCACCCGAGGAGAATCCTGAGTTCCCCTCATAGGTGGTGCCTGTCCAGAGGCATTGGTCATGTCAGGGTAGGCAGTAGTCCAATAGCACTGACCCCAAACTTTCCGATGGAGTTGTCATAGCCCTTCAGAGAAATCAGGGTTAGTCCCCAGCCTCTGCTATGTAAGACCTCTGATGTACTTAAGGATCATATTGATTTCATCCTTCCGTTTTCTCCAGATTGAATAATACCTGTCCCTTGAGTCTGTACACTCACGTCATAATCCCCTTGTCACTCTCCTCTGAGCTCTTTCCACGATGGCCCCCAGCCTTTCTGTTTGGAACCAGAGAAGGACCAAAGGCTCCGGGAGTTGTGTTCCTCCTCTGGGTCAAACTCTCATCTTTAGAATCCAGGGGGTGGCATGGGCTGCAGTTTCAGGGCCCATGAGATTCTAAACCCGCCTCGTCCAAACCTGAGTGTTCATCACAGCAACCAGTTTAGCTCTGGACGTTCTTAGGGGTGTGGGAGGGTGAGATGTAAGGCAGAAAAATGTCTGACCCGGGGTGAAACCAAGTCAGAGTGGGGGGACTTTCTCCAGAGCACCCCCTTCTTCTCTTCCTTACCATCCCTCCCCCAACCCCACTCTCCAGGGCTCTTAGCAGCCCCCTGTGAGGGCACCTGCCCCCGTGACACCTCCCCTGAGAAGCCTCCCCAGCCCCTCCCTTCGGCCCTTCAGCCCTTTCTATAACCTCCTGGTGTTCTCAGAGATTGTACCACAAAAATTCACACAATAACTGTCTTAAGACTATACTCTCAGGGATCATTTCTATAGTTTGTTACCAGAGGAGTTTCTCTGAACATGTAGAGCACAGAGAATGCATAGAAATAAAGTCCCATTATTCAGGGGGAAAAAAAGACTTTCTTGTTCTGTTTCTTGATTGTTTCATGTTAGTTTTGTTTTCTCAATGCGATTTCAAAGCCCTTTAGAAAAAAGAAGCTTATCTCATTTATCTTACTCCCTTTTCTTCTTCTTTTTCTTTAATCTTCACAGCATCTCTCAAGGTCTCAGGAAGCTAAAAAGCTCTCAGTAAATACAATCAGAGGATGATGAATGAATTCTGAATACACCATCGCCCAGCAGGACACCTCACGTGCCAAAGCTCAACAGGTGTTTTGCTGAATGAATGAGTGAACGCTCCCGCCTTGGAAATGTATCCTACTTATCCACATTCCTCTATTCACTGGCTTGGTGAATAAGAATTCACCAGAAACAATACAAATATAAAAAGATGGAACGAGACAAAAATATAATACAGTGGGATGTAGCACTTGGTAGTTAAATGATTTCTCTACTTTTTATGGGGGAAATTCTGGCTCCTTAACCTCTCATTTATTGGCAAAGGGAGCTGAATGTATATTTGAAATACACATCCACTCCTTCCTCTGGGATTTTTACTTGTGTAGCCTTTCAAAAACCTCCTGCTTCTTCAGTAGTTGTAAGGCAAGCCACGAGATGGCAAGATTTAATATGAAAAAATAATAGCATACATTTAAACTGCTGGTATTCTGAGAAAAAAATCTTTTATAGCAGTTTTCATGCTTTTAGCTGCTGTCTGAACATTGCAGAAGTAGATTTCTCTTTACTAATGGTGGCAATTAACGCAAAGTCTTAAGTTTAACAAAACGATTGCTTATTCCAGCAGATATGTGAATCCATTTTCCTGCCATGCTTAATTTTTCCATCTAGTTTGGTGCGTGGTTCCCACAGCCTCAAAAGGAACAGTCTCTGTTCTGTAACCTAACTGTACTGTCACCTAACTGGCAGTGACCAGAGCGATTTTGCCTTCAAAAGAAGTGAAATGAATGACACAGAAATTCTAGCCAGGTAACTTTCAACATCCCTGTTCTCAGTCTCTTCATCTATAAAATAGGCATATGACTTTGCAATTGAATGTAATCTTATGCAATGCACTTAACCTTGAACATAGACTATAACTGCTCAAGAAATGTTAGCCATTGCAATAGTGATAACTATAAAATATATTAAGAAAGCACACATTGTTGTTATTATTGTCGTTGTTCATGTGGTACTGAAAAGTATGTGGGGTTGGAGCCTGAAGTGACCATATTAGGCCACAAACACTTGTAGACGGAAAGGAACTAGAAAGAAGCAGGGTTGAAAGAGACCACAGCTTCCTACCTTCCTAGTTCTGCTTCCACTAGTTTCTTGCTCTCAGATGTTCATGGAATTGAATCTGGTGCCCTTAAGTACATGCGCTATGGAAGCCACCTCCAAGATGGCCATTGACGATCCTCACCCCTACTAGCCACACCCACACGTACTCTCCTCCACCTCTGAGTCTTGGTCATAAAATACATTGTGATTTCCCCTTGTCCTCTAGATTACTCCAAAGCCATGCACCACGTTGTGAGAAGGGACCCACGTTATGAGGAACTGAGGCTTCCTGCTAATAGCCATGTGAGGAGCATTTCCAAAGCAGATCTTCCATCCCAGTCAAGTCTTCCCATGACCACAACTCTGGCCAACATCCGGACTACAGCCTCAAGAGACACCCTAAGCCAGAACGACTCAGCTAAGCTGCTCCCAGACTCCTGGCCCTCAGAAACGGTGAGATAATGAATGTTTATTGTTTCATGAAACTAAGTTTTGGGGTAACTTGTTACACAACAGTAGATAACTTAGTACATGCCTTATTGCTTAAACTTGATTAAATGCTTTTTCGTACCTTGCAGTACAAGATCTCAGGCCAAGACACCTACGTTAAAAACTTTAGCTTAAGAAATAGAGGTGCAAACCGAACTGTAATTGTTGAAGTTTTTCATTTGCTTTTTCTGAGGTACATGAAAGCTGACCCTAGTTTTAAGGTAAACTACTTACCTGCCTATCTATCTGCCTATCAATCATTTCCCATCATTTATTCAGCTATCCATGCCCTGTCTTAAGACTGGGGTTTTAAGATAAAATATACATAGATAAATAATACATAGTAGAGGGGGAAAGAATCCATTTCCTTTCTAGAACTCCTTTTGGGAAGTTTTCTTTGGAAAACTGTGTTTGACCAACTGACTTGGGGTAAAAGTTGAGCCCCCAGGGAATGATTTATTCAGTGGGAGACTGTAGGGTGTGTGTGTGTGTGTGTGTGTGTGTGTGTGTGTGTGTGTGTGTGTGTGTGTGTGTTGGGGCAGGGAGGGTTGGAAGTCTCATATATTTTTACATCTTTAGAAGAAACACAGAAGGGTGAGAGAAAGGGAGAGGAAATGGGTAGAGGTCAAAGGCTCCAGGGTATGACTCTTCCCTTTGCTTTTCCCCCATCTTATATAAAATCACTAAACTCACAAAATAATTAAGACATATGAATTGGAGAGATAGAAACCAGTGATGGGGCAAGGCTTTGTGTTCACACTAAAGTATTGGAATAAGGACTGTCCAGGCAGCCCCAAAAGCACAGAAACAGAGAGAAGGAGGAGTAAACATCCAGCACACAAATCAACTCTGGGAAGGGCTTTTAGATGTTCAGAGAGCTATAGTACTGGGGGGTTGAGGCACAGGTGAATCTCTGAGAACCACTAAGGACTCAGTGGGCATCAGATGGATGGATGGAAGGATGGATGGATGGAAGGATGGATGGATGGATGGATGGATGGAAGGATGGATGGATGGATGGATGGATGGAAGGATGGATGGATGGATGGATGGATGGTCGGATGGATGGATGGATGGATGGAAGGATGGATGGATGGAAGGAAGGATGGATGGATGGATGGATGGAAGGATGGATGGATGGATGGATGGATGGAAAGATGGATGGATGGATGGATGGATGGAAGGATGGATGGATGGATGGATGGATGGTTGGATGGATGGATGGATGGATGGAAGGATGGATGGATGGAAGGAAGGATGGATGGATGGATGGATGGATGGATGGATGGAAGGATGGATGGATGGATGGATGGATGGAAGGATGGATGGATGGATGGATGGATGGAAGGATGGATGGATGGATGGAAGGATGGAAGGATGGATGGATGGATGGATGGAAGGATGGATGGATGGATGGAAGGATGGAAAGATGGATGGATGGAAGGATGGATGGCTGCATGGCTGCATAGATGGGTGGATGGATGGATGGAAGGATGGACGGATGGATGGTAGGATGGATGGATGGATGGATGGGTGGCTGCATGGATGGAGACAGAGGCAGAGAAATAAACAGGTGTGAGCTCCTTGAAGGCTGAGAGCATCAGCTACATTTTATTCATCTTGATATATTCAGGGCTGTACATGGCAGATATTTTATAAACCCTTATAGAATAAATGAATGAGTGAGTGATATACAAATGAATAAATAGATCATTAACTTGCAAGTACTGATCTTCTAATATATGCACTCTATCTATCCATTCACTGTTACAATTATCCTGAACCTTATGAGTTTATTTCATAAGCTTACATGTATGTCAAGGTTGAAGAAGATATTCCATCAGCTTAAGTATACTTACATTAAAGCAATGATTTAGTGCTTACAGAAGATATAATCTTTCCTTCTGGTCCACCAGACAAACAATTATGTTCCATCTTCACTTTCTGCCATCCATCTGGGGGCAGGGGAGTGGGAGAGGAGATTGTAGAATGGATGTAACCTGCTAATGCAGCAATACATCGCCAGCCTGAGTAAGGTAGGAGCTGCTACAAAGGAACTGGCTTGGGCTGATAAATGTGTCTGATTCCCCTTCTCAGGTTTCTCCAGGATTCTGGAACTGAACATACGATTCGGCTCTGCATATCTGAACAGCTCTTGTCATTAGCTAGATGTGAGAGTCTTCTGCCTGTGAAGTTCTAAATCAGGCACAGACTCTGCCCTCTCTACACACATCCACACACAGCTCTGCTGGTCTGCACTGGAGCAATGTGGGTCTGCCAACTGCTGCAGATTAATTTGATTTAGGCATTTTTTTCTAACCACACAAAGAATTTCAATAAAAAGTAGATCATTCCGATAACAGCTGTCAGTTCCAGCAAAGTCCTGGTAATTATCACCTTGTCAGACCTTGAAATCCTCCTACATGCTATGTCATGGTTCTGAGTTCATCTGAATTGATGAATTATTTGCAGAGATAATGAAACCTATCAGATTACCTTTCAACTTCATTTGAAATGAAATTAACTGGCAAGGAGACCATAATGACTTATGGAAAGACATTCTAAGCCTTAAAATCGCAGACTGAGTTCCTCTCTCCTTTACTAAGTCTGCCGTTCCTTCACCCTTTTCTCCAATTAGCCTGCTACTTCCTTTTTCTTCTCATTGGAGGCTTAGAAGGGCAGGAGACTGGAGAGGCTAGATCATTAAAAAAAAAAAAGAAAAAGAGTGTGCGTGATGTGTGTATATGTGTGTGTGTGTGTGCGCGTGCGTGTGTGTGTAGACAAGCTGCTGGTTCTAATTTCAAGGGGTGGAATTTCACATCTTCCTGCTTTTTTTCTCCCCCTGTCAACACCCCTCACTGCTAGTGAGGTTTTAGGAGGCAATCCTCAAAGATGAAAATCAAACAAGAAGGAAATTATGAATAGAATTATCCTCTTTTTCCTTTTCTTTCCCTTTTCCCTTTCATTGCCTAGAAATTAGACTTACAAATGCATAGCTCTAGCCCAGAACTTTCTCCTCCGACCCCTCTATCTTATTTCCTTTTAAATATTTCACCTCAATGACCAATTGATATTCAAAGCCAACATGTCTGTGGTGGGGACTGCTACACATTCACCAAAACCCACCTAGACTACATTTCCCAATGTTCCATGTGGGTGGGTATGGCTTTATGACTGAGTTCTAAGCAAAGGAAAGTTGGGAAGTGATGTGTACCAGTTCCAAGTCTGACCCCTTCCAAAACCTATCGTGTGACTCTCCCTGTTCTTCTCCCATCTGTTGACTGAATGGAGAGAATTCTAAAGACCTGGAATAGGTGGAGGAGCCACAAGATGGGAGGAGCCACAAGATAGAAGGAGCCTGGGTCTCTGAATGAGCTCATGGAAGCCTGTCTGACCAGGAACTCCTGCAATGGACTAGGACATGAACCCAAAATAGACTTCTATCGTATTCAGGGTTCATCTGCTACCATATGTTTTGGTTGCCCTGGCGTGAGGGCCAGACCAACCCCCAACCCAAAATTTGGTTTGGAGACTGATGATGCCACACATGCACAAGAGGGCATGAAGAGATCTATCACTCACAGAATGAGTCTTTCGGGGGAAAGCAGGGCCGGCTCCCAATCAGGTCTAAAGATGGCTTGAGACAGGGAAGAGGGGTGACTGGCTTGGGCTTTTATCGTGGTTAGTGGATGGGACTAAGGAGGGCTCTCAAACAAGCCGGGTTTTTTGTGGCTGGAACTCTTCTCTGGTGTCGAGTGAGGGAGCATGAAGACTTTCTTATCGGCTTGCCCAGATGTGGGAGGAAGGGAAAGGGAGCCTGATGAGGCTTGAAAGCTGTCAGCAGTCAAACATCAAAAATGGAGCCAGTCTCTATCACACCATAGCTGGAATCACCTTGATCTATACAACATCAAAACCGAACACATTACCATCCATTACCCAGCACAGTCCTGACCTCTCCCTTGCATCTCTTGGGACCAGACCGACCAACCGCTCAAAAGCTGGACATGAACAGAGGGCAACCTTGTAGAAGTGATTGGCATTAAAGTCACTCTCCCTGAGCACTTACTCTGCTCCCACCTGCTCCCTTCCCCCCACAGCCCCAGATGGGAGAACTTCCCAGGGGTTGAGGACAGAGCAGGAGCCACGAAGGCCCTGTTTCTGCCAGAAGAACCACACAAGGGCTAAGCTGACGATGGGCTTCAGACACCTGAGCAATACCCAGGGCACGGCGTGTGACTTCCTGTATGTTCCTCCCCACAGCTGCTTCCATGAGCCAGACTCTCTCAAGACGATAAACAACAAAGAAAGACCTGGCTTTATTTCCCTCAAGGTTTTCTTGACTGTTACAGGTGCAGAAGGTGATGGAGTTCAGTGTTAGTCACTATGTGACTCTGGAGACCCAGCTGTCTTTGCTCCTTTGAGTCTATGTTTCAGTGATGCGGAGGAGAACGAGCCCAGGGATGTTTGCAGCGGGAACCAACCTGCAGGCGCTCTGTCTAAGCCTTTGCCTGTTCTCCTGCTACTGAACCCAGAAAGATGTCTCCAGGTTGCAGGCCTCCCCACTGTCTTAACACTCTTCCCTCCTACATTCCTCATAGGACACTGATTCCTACTGACCGTAGCACTTATCTCTGCCTCCTGCTGGTTCCAAAAGCAATCCAAAATTCAATTCACTTCAACATATATTTACTGTGGTCTATTAAGAACTAAGCCCAGCTCCAGAGCTATTGAAATAAATACCTATCCTCAAAGAGCTTATAATCTATCAAATCCTGAACTCAACCTACATTTACGTTATGTGGATTGATGATCACTAGTGGTATTACCCAATGTGGAGCAAGCCCGACTTTTTCACATTACTTGCAATGCTTAGTTCCATAGGTGGAACCTATTCCATCCCATAGTACATACTCATCTCTCAGTCACCATGAGCTCATCTGTCCCATGCCTCTCTCTGAGTCTCTTCTGCTACATTTCACGGAGACCGTCATCCCTCGTGATGCTCGTGACTGCAGGGTTTGGGAAAGTCTGCTGATGCGCTCAGCCCAGTTCCCCCAGGTACTTGACCACAGAACACACCTTCTACCTGACACCTCTCCAGAACCCTCCCAGGGAACAACTGCTGCAGCTCCATACGAAGAGGAAAGAAGGGGGGAAGGTTGCTTCCACCCAAATCCTGCCCTCTGCCCACTTGGAGCCTTTGGGGTTTTTTTTGGGGGGGTTGTTTTGTTTTGTTTTGTTTTTGGCCATGCCACACAGCATGCAGGATCGTAGTTTCCCAACCAGGGATCCACCCCGTGCCCCGTGGAGTAGAAATGTGGAGTCTTAACCACCGGACAAGCAGGGAAGTCTCTCTTGAGCCTTTGGTTCTTTGAAAAGTCTTTTTTTTGTTGTTAACATCTTTATTGGAGTATATTGCTTTACAATGGTGTGTTAGTTTCTGCTTTATAACAAAGTGAATCAGCTATACATATACATATAGCCCCATATCTCCTCCTTCTTGTGTCTCCCTCCCACCCTCCCTATCCCACCCCTCTAGGTGGTCACAAAGCACCGAGCTGATCTCCTTGTGCTATGCGGCTGCTTCCCACTAGCTATTTTACATTTGGTAGTGTATATATGTAAATACCACTCCCTCACTTCGTCCCAGCTTACCTTTCCCACTCCCCATGTCCTCAAGTCCATTCTCTACGTCTGCGTCTTTATTCCTGTCCTGCACCTAGGTTTTTCAGACCATTGTTTTTCTTTTAGATTCCATATATATGTGTTAGCATACAGTATTTGTTTTTCTCTTTCTGACTTACTTCACTCTGTATGACAGACTCTAGGTCCATGCACCTCACGACAAATAACTCAATTTAGTTTCTTTTTATGGCTGAGTAATATTCCATTGTATATATGTGACACATCTTCTTTATCCATTCATCTGTCAATGAACATTTAGGTTGCTTCCATGTCCTGGCTATCGTAAATAGAGCTGCAATGAACATTTTGGTACATGACCCTTTTTGAATTATGGTTTTCTCAGGGTATATGCCCAGTAGTGGGATTGCTGGGTGGTATGGTAGTTCTAATTTTACTTTTTAAGGAACCTCCATACTGTTCTCCATAGTGACTGTATCAATTTACATTCCCACCAACAGTGCAAGAGTGTTCCCTTTTCTCCACATCCTCTCCAGCATTTATTGTTTGTAGATTTTTTGATGATGGCCATTCTGACCAGTGTGAGGTAATACCTCATTATAGTTTTGATTTGCATTTCTCTAATGATTAGTGATGTTGAGCATCCTTTCATGTGTTTGTTGGCAATCTGTATATCTTCCTTGGAGAAATGTCTAGTTAGGTCTTCTGTCCATTTTTGGATTGGGTTGTTTCTTTTATGATACTGAGCAGCATTACTGGCTTGTAAATCTTGGAGATTAATCCTTTGCCAGTTGCTTCATTTGCAAATATTTTCTCCCATTCTGAGGGTTGTCTTTTCATCTTGTTTATGGTTTCCTTTGCTGTGCTAAAGCTTTTAAGTTTCATTAGGTCCCATTTGTTTATTTTTGTTTTTATTTCCATTTCTCTAGGAGGTGGGTCAAAAAGGATCATGCTGTGATATATGTCATAGAGTGTTCTGCCTATGTTTTCCTCTAAGAGTTTTATAGTTCTGGCCTTACATTTAGGTCTTTAATCCATTTTGAGTTTATTTTTGTGTATGGTGTTAGGGAGTGTTCTAATTTGATTCCTTTACATGTAGCTGTCCAGTTTTCCCAGCACCACCTATTGAGAGGCTGTCTTTTCTCCATTGTATATGCTTGCCTTCTTTATCAAAAATAATGTGACAGTATGTGTGTGGGTTTATCTCTGGGCTTTCTATCCTGTTCCACTGATCTATATTTCTGTTTTTGTTCCAGTACCATACTGTCCTGATTACTGTAGCTTTGTAGTATAGTCTGAAGTCCAGGAGCCTGATTCCTCCAGCTCTGTTTTTCCTTCTCAAGATTGCTTTGGCTACTTAGGGTCTTTTTTTTTCCATACACATTGTGAAATTTCTTTTTATAGTTAGTGAAAAATCCGACTGGTAGTTTGATAGGGATTGCATTGAATCTGTAGATTGCTTTGGGTAGTATAGTCATTTTCACAATATTAATTCTTCCAAGCTGAGAACATGATATATCTCTCCATCTGTTTGCACCATCTTTAATTTCTTTCATCAGTGTGTTATAGTTCTCTGCATATAGGTCTTTTGTCTCCTTAGGTAGGTTGGTTCCTAGGTATTTTATTCTTTTTGTTTCAGTGGTAAATGGGAGTGTTTCCTTAATTTCTCTTTTAGATTTTTCATCATTAGTGAATAGGAATGCAAGAGATTTCTGTGCATTAATTTTGTATCCTGCTACTTTACCAAATTCATTGATTAGCTCTATTAGTTTTCTGGTAGCATCTTTAGGATTCTCTGTATATAGTATCACGTCATCTGCAAACAGTGACAGCTTTACTTCTTTTCTGATTTGGATTCCTTTTATTTCTTTTTCTTCTCTGTTTGCTGTGGCTAAAACTTCCAAAACTATGTTGAATAATAGTGGTGAGAGTGGATGACCTTGTCTTGTTCCTGATGTTAGAGGAAATGGTTTCAGTTTCTCACCATTGAGAACAATGTTGGCTGTGGGTTTGTCATATATGGCCTTTATTATGTTATGGTAAGTTCCCTCTATGCCTACTTTCTGGAGGGTTTTTATCATAAACGGGTGTCGAATTTTGTCAAAAGCATTTTTTGCATGTATTGAGATGATCATATGGTTTTTCTCCTTCAATTTGTTAATATGGTGTATCACATTGATTGTTTTGCGTATATTGAAGAATCCTTGCATCCCTGGGATAAACCCCACTTGATCATGGTGTATGATCCTTTTAATGTGCTGTTGGATTCTATTTGCTAGTATTTTGTTGAGGATTTTTGCATCTATGTTCATCAGTGATATTGGCCTGTAGTTTTCTTTTTTTGTGGCATCTTTGTCTGGTTTGGGTATCAGGGTGATGGTGGCCCCATAGAATGAGCTGGAGAGTGTTGCCCTCTCTGCTATAGTTTGGAAGAGTTTGAGAAGGATAGGTGTTAGCTCTTCTCTAAATGTTTGATAGAATTTGCCTGTGAAGCCATCTGGTCCTGGGCTTTTGTTTGTTGGAAGATTTTTAATCACAGTCTCAATTTCAGTGCTTGTGATTGGTCTATTTATGTTTTCTATTTCTTCCTGGTTCAGTCTTGGAAGGTTGTGCTTTTCTAAGAATTTGTCCTTTTCTTCCAAGTTGTCCATTTTATTGGCGTAGAGTTTCTTGTAGCAATCTCTCACGATCCTTTGTATTTCTGCAGTGTCAGTTGTTACTTCTCTTTTTTCACTACTAATTCTATTGATTTGAGTCTTCTCTCTTTTTTTCCTGATGAGGCTGGCTAAAGGTTTATCAGTTTTGTTTATCTTATCAAAGAACCACCTTTTAGTTTATTGATCTTTGCTCATTTCCTTCATTTCTTTATCATTTATTTCTGATCTGATCTTTATGATTTCTTTCCTTTTGTGAACTTTGGGTTTTTTTTGTTCTTCTTTCCCTAATTGCTTAAGGTGCAAGGTTAGGTTGTTTATTCGAGATGTTTCCTGTTTCTTTAGTAGGATTGTATTGCTATAAACTTCCCTCTTAGAACTGTTTTTGCTGCATCCCATAGTTTTTGGGTCGTCGTGTTTTCAATGTCATTTGTTTCTAGGTATTTTTTGATTTCCTCTTTGATTTCTTCAGTGATCTCTTGGTTAGTTAGTAGTGTATAGTGTAGCCTCCATGTGTTTGTATTTTTTACAGGTTTTTTTCCCTGTAATTGATATCTAGTCTCATAGCGTGGTGGTCTGAAAAGATATTTGATATGATTTCCATTTTCTTAAATTTACCAAGGCTTGACTTGTGACCCAGGGTATGATCTATCCTGGAGAATGTTCCATGAGCACTTGAGAGAAAGTGTATTCTGTTTTTTTTTGGATTGAATGTCCAATAAATATCAGTTAAGTCCATCTTGTTTAATGTGTCATTTAAAGCTTGTGTTTCCTCATCTATTTTCATTTTGGATGATCTGTCCATTGGTGAAAGTTGGGTGTTAAAGTCCCCTACTATGTTTGTGTTACTGTTGATTTCCCCTTTTATGGCTGTTAGCATTTGCCTTATGTATTGAGGTGCTCCCATGTTGAGTGCATAAATATTTACAATTGTTATATCTTCTTCTTGGATTGATCCCTTGATCGTTAGGTAGTGTCCTTCTTTGTCTCTTGTAATAGTCTTTATTTTAAAGTCTCTTTTGTCTGAAAAGAGAATTGCTACTCCAGCTTTCTTTTGATTTCCATTTGCATGGAATATCTTTTTCCATCCCCTCACTTTCAGTCTGTATGTGTCCCTAGGCCTGAAGTGGGTCTCTCGTAGACAGCATATGTACGGGTCTTGTTTCTGTATCCATTCAGCCAGTCTATGTCTTTTGACCGGAGCATTAAACCATTTACATTTAAGGTAGTTATCGATATGTATGTTCCTATTACCATTTTCTTAATTGTTTTGGGTGTGTTATTGTAAGTCCTTTCCTTCTCTTGTGTTTCCTGCCTAGAGAAGTTCCTTTAGCATTTGTTGTAAAGCTGGTTTGGTGGTGTTGAATTCTCTTAGCTTTTGCTTGTCTGTAAAAGTTTTAATTCCTCCGTCAAATCTGAATGAGATCCTTGCTGAGTAGAGTAATCTTCGTTGTAGGTTTTTCCCTTTCATCACTTTAAATATGTCCTGCCAGTCTCTTCTGGCTTGCAGAGTTTCTGTTGAAAGATCAGCTGTTGACCTTATGGGGATTCCATTGTATGTTATTTGTTGCTTTTCTCTTGCTGTTTTTAATATTTTTCCTTTGCATTTAATTTTTGATAGTTTGATTAGTATGTGTCTTGGCGTGTTTCTCCTTGGATTTATCTTGTATGGGACTCTCTGCGCTTCCTGGACCTGATTGACTATTTCCTTACCCATATTAGGGAAGTTTTCAACTATAATCTCCTCAAATATTTTCTCAGTGCCTTTTTTTTATTCTCTTCTCCTTCTGGGACCACTGTAATTTGAATGTTGGTGTGTTTAATGTTGTCCCAGAGGCCTCTGAGATTGTCCTCAATTCTTTTCATTCTTTTTTCTTTATTCTGCTCTGTGGTAGATATTTCCACTATTTTATCATCCAGGTCACTTATCCGTTCTTCTGCTCCAGTTATTCTGCTATTGGTTCCTTCTAGAGAATTTTTAATTTCATTTCTTGTGTTGTTCATCATTGTTTGTTAGCTCTTTAGTTCTTCTAGGTCCTTGTTAAACATTTCTTGTATTTTCTCCATTCTATTTCCAAGATTTTGGATCATCTTTACTATCATTATTCTGAATTCTTTTTCAGGTAGACTGCCTATTTCCTCCTCATTTGTTAGGTCTGGTGGGTTTTTATCTTGCTCCTTCATCTTCTGTGTGTTTATCTGTCTTCTCATTTTGCTTAACTTACTGTGTTTGGGGTCTCCTTTTTGCAGGCTGTAGGTTCGTAGTTCCCGTTGTTTTTGGTGTCTGTCCCCAGTGGCTAAGGGTGGTTCAGTGGGTTGTGCAGGCTCCCTGGTGGAGGGGACTGGTGCCCCTGTTCTGGTGGATGAAGCTGGATCTTTTCTTTCTGGTGGCAGGACCACGTCCGGTGTTGTGTTTTGGGGTGTCTGTGGACTTATTATGATTTTAGGCAGCCTCTCTGCTAATGGGTGGGGTCGTGTTCCTGTCTTGCTAGTTGTTTGGCATAGGTTGTCCAGCACTGTAGCTTGCTGGTCGTTGAGTGGAGCTGGGTCTTAGCGTTGAGATGGAGATCTCTGAGAGAGCTTTCGCTGTTTGATATTATGTGGAGCCGGGTGGTCTCTGGTCGACCAATGTCCTGAACCCGGCTCTCCCACCTCAGAGGCACAGGCCTGACACCCAGCCGGAGCACCAAGACCCTGTCATCCACACGGCTAAACATGGGAAAGGAAATAGTCACCCAAGTCCATGAAGCACAGCGAGTCCCATACAGGGTAAACCCTTGAGTCAGGTAAGCATTTGCTTCACCTCTTCTTTCATGTATAGCAGCTCTTCTAACTTCTCTTATTTCTAGCTTCCCAAGGTCCCCATGATTCTCAGAGCCCCTTTTTTCTTTCCCTTTGTGCTTCATCTAGTTTCACTTGCTCACAGGGAGTCATGGGCAGAGGCCTCACACCAGCCTTTCAGACCAGAGCTCCTGGTGCAGAGCCATGCTGCTGACCCCTGAGCTCAGGACCACGTGCAGAAGCACCCTGCGCAGTCTTCTTGAAGCTTCTCTGCCTAGTCCTGTGAAATGGATTCTAGATGCCCTGCTCTGGACCCACTCATCCCAGAGTTGATCTGTTGCCTTCACGTGAAGGTTACTGAAAAGAAATGTCAAACAGGACAGGGTCAAGTGCAAAGCCCCACAGCACCCCTTTCAGGACAACCTTCCACTTTGCAGCCTGCTGCTAATCCATGAACCAGCACTCTTGGGTTCCCTCTGTTTAGCTCCCTAGAAAGTATTATAATCCAACTGGCACTGAACATGTGTGTCTGGCTGGGGCTGGCCTCCCCCAAACTGTAAGGCTGAAATGTGCAGTGGGGGTCCCCAGTAACCCAGACCCAGATGGCTTGTGTCTCAAATGAAGAATGCGATCAGGCCTCATTTTTCTTATTTTAGCTAGAGCTGCTTTTGGGTCTTTCCTGCTAAGTTTTCCACTGCACTTGTAACCATGTTAGGTAAGGGCTAGATCTTGTGGAATAGTTATTTGAATCTAATCATGAAATATTGATTAATACAAAGAACCGCTAATTTTAAAGACTGGTTGCCCAGGGTGCAGGGTTCTGAGCGGTCCCTTGGGGATCTGGCCCATCTGCCAGGCATTAAATTATGCTGTGGTCTGCACCCCACTGAGAGGGATCTCTGTACCTTGTAGAGTCTAGAAAGTTTCCTCAACATCAAACTCACTCTCAATTTGGGAAAATAAGAACAGCATCACAAGACCCGTCCTCTGATGCCACTAACCAACAACATTTCCCCGGAAGCCTCTAGTGCTACCCTGCTGCTTTCATTGATGCATTCAAGACAGACTATCCCAGGCATGGGGGCTTGATGGATGTGCTCCTTTATAATTTAATGTGGGGACTGGTATTTAACTGGTTTCTCCTTTTCCCTACTTTTCCTGCTCTAAAATGTCAGAAGTTATTCCTACCAGAAAGATGATGTTGCTTTTCTCATGTGCTAAGCATTTCTGAAAAGGACAGATGGGGTTTACTACTCAGACCCCTGTTACGACATTTGAACAGAAACACTGCCATGGCATTTTACTCTCCCTCCCTGGCCATGAGGTAGTCATTCCAGGAAACAAAACAACCTCTGACTGTTGGGTCTCTAAACCAAAAGCTGTGTGTCTGTCCCCTGAGGTACCAGGGGCCCAACCAGGAGACTGGCTTTTGGAGGAGAGAGCGCATGCAGAAGAATGGTCCCTGTAGGCTGGCTGGGAGGGGCCACCCATACCGTGAACAGCCTGTAAAGCCGAGCAGAGAAAGGAGGAGCAGAGCAAGGGTTCCTGAGTTTATACTGTGTGCAAAAGCACAGCACCAGGCCCCTTACAGGCTTATCTTACTCATCCTTAGACCACATTAGGAGGTGGGAACATAGCAGAGTGCAGTCTGTATTCCCCCAGCATCCAGACTAGAGGCATGGGCCTGGCTGCATGGGGACCCTGGAAGCCTCCTGGGAAGAGACCCATCCTACAGCAAGAATGATGGTCCCCAAGTTAATTCAAGGGTAGTGAGTCTAGGGTCAAAGTATAACAGTAGGTTCACGCTCAGCAGAGTGTGGTGCACTTATATCATCTCCAAGCCCAAGCCCTAGCCCTCGTGGCCTACAGTGCACAAAACTGAAAGTCTCCTTTTCTATCACCTCTAGGGGACAAAAAGAGCTTAAGTGGCAGTACTGCTGGCATCACTGCTGTGGGTGGGTGGCAGTTCTGGCCACGATGGCAGTGGCTCCTTCAGGGTGGTGAACAGTGGGTTCTGGTGCCCAAGCCTTCAGGGGTACTGGTCCCAGGTGCCACTCTGGTCACTGGCTCCCAGTGTAGCCCGACAGTGTGCCAGAGCTGGGAACAGTGTTTACTGGTAAATGTGAACAAGGTGTACTAGTGAATGTTTAACAACTAGCACCAGAAGGGGCGGGTAAAGGAGAGGGAGGGGGCTCATATGTAGCATTTGCCATTTTCTGTGGTGTAAATACTCCCAGCATGGCCGATTTCAAGCTATTAATGGGACACCACTGAACATAAAGATGGGAGGAGGTGCACAGTAGAGCACTGTTATACAGAGTTTCTACCGTAGATACGATAGACATAGCCTCAAGAGCACAGATCACAGCAAAACGTAATAAAATAATTAGGAGGTGATGACTTTCGACTATACGTTATCTTTGTTTTAATTTAATTAATATAATTGTAAGCTTACATAACCGGTTTTAATAATAGCTGTGTTTAACAACCATTGTGCAAAAATCCCATTTAGCAAAATTTAATGATTGGCTCTCCTAAGCCTGTATGAGCCAGCTTGAGCCCACTACTAGCTGAGGAGGAAGAAAATGCGGGCCGAATGAAGCAAAAACCTTTCCCATCTTTCCCTAGAAACGCCTGGCTGTGTCCTGAAGAATCACTTCTCTGCTCGGCTCACGCTTCCCTCTGCCTGGATGAGGCAAGTCACGGGGCACGTTCCAAGATGCCTCCTCGAACACCTACAGTGATGACAGCCTTCTGCCTAAGCCTCGGCAGCAGAGGCAGCCTTGAGATCTAAACTTCATTTACCAGAGCACGGTTTGGAATAGAGCAGCCCAAGTCCAGGAAAAGAGAAGGTTATGAAATGGATCTGTGCAATGACACAGCGTGAGTGCAATTAATTGTTGTCAAAGCATTTTGTTGGCCGCATTCTCTCCTACGTAGGAGAACAAAACTGTCATAACCGTGACAATTTTATTCAACATTGGTGCAATTACCAAGCCTAAAAATAGGAAGCAGAGGGGAGATTTGCTTGAGAGGGCTGAGCTCTCTTACCCATGTCCGCCCCCAGGATGGAGGGAGGGGAGGAAGGAAGCTAAGATTCATTGAATCTTGCCATGTGCTACTATGAGAAGCGTTTTACCATTTTATGCGACATAATCATCCCTTCAACTCTGTGAAGGGAGGGGAAGTAGACAGAGCTCTAAGGACCAAGATCTACTGAGCATCCAGTATGAGACAGGCTCTCTGTACAAACTCTATGTCCATAATCACTTTATCACAACCTCACTCAAATGGAGGTATTATTACCTCCCATTTTACAGATGGGAAAGCTGAGTCTCAGAAAGTTTAAGAAACTTGTACAAGATCCCATAGCACAAATGCTTCTGATTACCAAGTCATTTACGGGGACTTGCTGGCTGTGAAACCTGTGAGGTGAGCAAACCCACACTTCCCGGCAGTGCCCCTCCTGTTCTCCCTTCTCTGTCCCCTTTTCTCCTCTTTCTCACATCCCATTGCCCTCCCTTACAGGAATGAACAAATAGTCAAGGCTAGACTTCGGCTGGAGTCTAGGCTCCATGACTTCCTAGGAATTGTGACATTTGCTCATTTGTTTAACCTCTATAAGCTTTAGTTTTTCAACTATACATTGGAGACAGGAAGAGTGCCTACCTCATAGCATCGCTGTGGGGATTAAATGAGACCTTGCAAGTCAAGTGCTTTGTACAGCACCTGGCATAGGGCGAGTACTCAACAGCAGTTGTTATCATGATTGGCCAGAGAACATGGCATTGAAAAGAGGTGTCATGTCCCAGCATGACCTCCACTCAGGACACTACAGATGAAAACATGAGGAGGGTGGCAGGGTCCAGGGTCTTCACTCCCTTCCCACATGGCCAGGTGACTTCCCTCCCAACAGAGGACCTTGCCCTGGGTGGGCACCAGGCAGAATAAGGATAGCGAGGAAGGTTCACCTACTACAAAGAGTCAGTGCTTACCATGTGAGGGCGCTCTTCTAAGTTCTCTGCAAATGTGAACTCATTTAATCTTTACAGCAAGTCAGAACAGTGGGTACCATCGTTCACTTCATTAATGAAGTGAAAAGTAAATTTAGCTCCCCTCCCCCCGATTCTGCTCTGACCCTTTGGGCACAGTCATGCCAAGCCTATCCACTCTGCCTCCCTAAGGCAATGGGAACCAGGCCACCAGTGCCACCCTCACATAATGTGTGTGCCCCCCCGCTTCCTTGATGCCCACATACATGCTTGGTAGGATGAGCTCTCCATCACCCAAGGGTAATATTCACTTTGTGATTTATCCAGGGTGCTGTATCTCCTGCTTCACTCCCCTTCCTCCCTTCGGTCATTTCTGTGGGACAAACAGTGAGCAACAAAGATACCCAAGAAGGAAAAATTTATGTGTGAAGAGGCAGACCTGGGGTTAAATTCCAGCTGTAGCTATATACGCACCCCTTACTAGCTCTGGGTCTCTGCAAGTAACTCATATTCCGGGACTTTCTTCATCTATAAAGTGGAGATAATATCGACGTCATGGTATTGTTATGAGGATCAGACAAAAGCACACAAAACATATAGAATAATGCTCAACACCTCAATTTTAGCTATTGTTATTATTTGGCCATTTATTTGTAGCCTCGAGCTCTGGTCTGGCTGATTCACCCAGGGAAGACTCATCCGTCCCAAGCCTCCCTGTTTTTCTGACCTGTAAATTGGGGGTGAGAATATGCAACCTGCCTTGTAGGATCAGTGTGAGAGTTGGAAGAGGTCCTGGCATAAATCCTGGTACATAACACGGCTCCACCAACTGTGCGTATTACTCTGATTCTTATCATCATAATTAGCTTCTCCCAGCAATTGAAAATTGGCTCAAACTCCCAACAACCACTGGAATTATCTCCCAGTCACAACTCGTGGGAGAGAAATATTTGGATGTTTCTCTGTCATAAACATAAGAACTGCCCAAGAGACACTTGACACCTTTAAAGCTTTTAGAGGACCGCCTTAGAGAAGAATCTCCCACAATAAAGCAAGACTGAGGCTAGCACCTGAAGGAAGATATACTTTCTCTATAACTCTCTCTTTTTTTTTTTTTTTTTTTGCGGTTCACGGGCCCCTCACTGTTGTGGCCTCTCCCGTTGCGGAGCACAGGCTCCGGACGCGCAGGCTCAGCGGCCATGGCTCACGGGCCCAGCCGCTCCGCGGCATGTGGGATCTTCCCGGACTGGGGCACGAACCCGTGTCCCCTGCATCGGCAGGCGGACTCTCAACCACTGCGCCACCAGGGAAGCCCCCTATAACTCTCTTTTTAAAATACTCTCTTTCTCTCAAAAAGTTAATGCTAATCAAACCTTAACAGAACCCTAAGCTACTTTGTCAGCTCTTCAGTGTACCAGCTTCCATATGAAGTCTGTGACTCAGGTCTATGAATGGTGTTTGTGTAACACGTATGCTCTGTTTAAAACGGAAGAACACGGGGTTTTTAAGGTCAGACAATCTGGGTTCAAAGGCAGGTCTGGGACTGCTGTGTGACTATAGGTAAGTCACTTACCCTCTCTGAACCTCAGCTTCCTCACTTAGAAAATGAGAAAAAGAATAGTATCAACTTCACAGGATGGTGAGGAAAGTCAAATGAGATACAAAAGCAATCTGAAAAGCGCTGTGTAAATGTGAATTGCTATTATTTACTGTTAAGAGAAATGATATCAAATTTAATGCTCAATTCCCAGTAAATAGAGTACCTCAGGAAGTCAGTATCTCTGTGTCCTCCTTTTTAAGTTTGGATTTCCTATTTCCATTTTAACAGTCTTTGCATACTTGTGCCTGCTATTATAAGCCACTTCAAATCTTTTTGGAAGGAGGCAAAGTATAAAAACAAACAACAGCTCCGTGGTGAGAATTAACATGGACCGTTTACCCTCTGACTTCAGTTGCATTTTCAAGATGGCAGTGGGGTTAGATCTGCTGCCTGCAGCCTGGAACCCAGAGCTGGCTTCTCTGGATGAAGGTGGCTGGTTGTCTCAGGAATGGAGTCAAAGACGGAGCCAACCAGCCCTAAAGGAAACTCTCCACCACAACCACAGTTACTCGGCCAGGACGGTGGGTATTGGCCAAGGGGAAGCCTGCTCCCCAAAATATTGCCTTGAATCCTCCGGTTCCATACCTTCAACCTCAGAGCAGAGGTCTACATTTTGTTTTCGGTAGAAGTTTTAGAAGGAAAATGGTTTTTGGAAACTTCTCTTTGTCTACCTACCAGTTTACCATCCATATGGAGATGAAGCCAGCCTGTAATGCGTTTAAATGAGACAGTCAGGTAGGCGAGACACTCAAGCGGTCGCTGCGTTTTAAACACAGCGCATGTGTTACACAAACACCGTTCATCAACCTGAGTCACGGACTTCAGGTGGAAGCTGGTATATGTATAAATAGCCTGTGTATGTCAGACAGAAGAAAAGAAGGGAAGTTTGGGGAATAAGGTCAGACTCATGGTGCCCAATTTAAACATAATAAAAATCTCAGCCTTGTCATTATTTACAACCCCCGAGTACAACTCCTACCCAAAAAGGAGAGAATGTCGAACGGAAAATTCTAAATGAGCTAATGTCCTTGTGTTGAACCGAACAGCACGAATGATGCAGCATCATAAATGAAGCTGTAATTATGTCGTCTCACTTCTCGGCTGCCGGATGCCCACAGTACAGAGCTGCCACTCCAGCTTTTTCTGGCCTCAGAATTGTTTTGGGAGCCTTAAAAGTCAGTAGCTTTGACTAGTGTTGACCAATTGATTTGCATTCAGCGACTCTGTGATAGTTTGGGATGACAACAGAAGAATACAGTTTGTGGTGGTGAAGAAATAACACCTTGAACATGTCATCAGTGTTTTAAAAAATCATTTTTTCCTATGATTCCCCGCTTCCCATCTCACCACCCCCAAGCCCTGACTTTGGCCATAACTCTTTACCAGCGTACTGTCCCAAATTCAGCTTGTGATGTCACTAACATCCTAAGCTGGGCTCTTACAAAGCACAGCAGGAAAATAGACACCCCTGCAGGCTCAGGGCTGGTTATAGCCCAAGGCAAGTCTGCACACCTTCCAGGCCCCTCCCATTGAAGTGAAGGGCGTGGCCAGGGCTTGGAGGAAACACGAGAGTCTCAGGTAGCCGGTGACGTCCTTGAGGACTTCAATCAGTCCCACAGATACAGCCTTGACCCTGGGTCACGCTGTTCCTTAGCAGGCACCTGCCAGCCATCCAGCCTCCACGCCCACGGCCCAGGAACGCAGTGTGAACTTCAGGGAGCCATTCAATAAAGTGGATTCAGGAAGCCGCAATTCTCGCTCAGAAGAGGTTTCGCGTTTCGTCACCCCTCGTGCCCCCGCTGCTCAGAAGGGATCTACAGCCCGAGTGTGGGGTGTGAACGCCAAAGACTGACACACAGGGTGACAACACGTGCGCACTCGGCCGCTGGCTGCTGCATGCTTCCGGCTCCCGATTCAGAGTGTCTGCCCGTCTCTGTCTGTCACATCCCCACACTGGTCCCTTCTCCCATCACCAGCAGAAGTGGACTGCGCAGCCTCGGGCCTCTCCCATCCCAGTCTCTGAGGATGTGCGTGGTCTTTGAGTTAAGAGCTCACTAAAGTGTAGATCATGCTGGATGCAGAAAGAAGAGGAAAAGAAGGCATTAGTGGGAGTCCACAGAAGACCTCAGACGGCCCTCAAAAGAGGCACCTTCCAAAAGCCAGACCCCTTGCTTCTTTCTCATTCCTGTCACGAGAGCATCTTGTCTACTCCCCGGACTCTTCCCCCTACTACTTCCCACAATGTTGGACTAAACGTTGTTACGAGACCATACTGTGTTCCTTGGATGAGAGATGTGATTGCTATCATTATTCTCATCAGGATGATTATCGTGGCCATTATTCCTCTTTCCTGCAATCGCAGGGCAGGTCCCCAGGGGTGGGAGGGGTGCAGTGGATTCTTTATGCCACCAGCTGCCACATGGCTGTGTCCAGGGGCTCCCAGATTATGGTGGATGATATGGCAGTGCTAGGGAAATGATGAACATGACTATTGTAAGGTCTTTTGTGTGAACACAGGCCCTCTGGGCACACAAACTGGATGAATTTTAATTGGGTTACTCCCTGGCCCTACTTTTTCTAACAGAGCCCAGGCATTAAACATGCATTACGAGCCTGTGTCCTAAGGTGGAGCCCCAGCACCACCAAGGAGGGGGTCACGCATCCCTGTGCTCTTAGAAAGGGCTGCAGGCTAATTCTGCAACAATGAAGAATGTTCCACACCAAAATATACACTCTATCCATTTGGCAGAAAGAAAAACAACCACCTTTTCACAATATAGAGAGAAGAAAGGATAATCTAAGAAACAAAACCAAAGGCGAGAAACTAAAGTGTTTTACTTCTAACCCTCTCCAGCTGCGAAGCCTGGACAAGCCCCTCTGAGTAGCTGAAGTTCTGCCTTTGAGAACTTGATGCACCTCATGGACACAGAGCCTCACTGGCCAGGCCTGGCGCTAGAGGGGTCTTATTCCACATGGGGGAGTACGGGGGTCAGCTGAAAAGTGGATTGCTCAAGGTCACACAGCAAGGCTAGGAGCCACGTCCCAACACCAGAGCGAGTGCTCTTTCCACTGTAACACGCAGCTTCCCTCGCTCTTTCCACTGTAACACGCAGCTTCCCTGTATTTGTCTACTCACTTTCATTTCCCTCATTCATTCAATATTTATCGAGCGCCTCCTGCGGGCCAGGCGCCATTCTTGGTGCCGGGAAACAATGGCGAGTGTGCAGCCCCTGCCTCGAGGGAGTGTACGGCTAAGCTGTAGGGCAAACAAGGGTTTAGTGAGCACCTACTGTGTGCCGGGCGCTGGCCAGGGCACTGCAGATACAGAGGGGAATGAAACAGTTGAGGCCTCTGCCATCAAGTTAACCATAAATAACCTAATCTGAGTGAGAGAAATGAACAGGAGGGGACGCAGGCATGATCCAGAGTAAATGGATAGGAGGGTGGTACCACGTAGGCAGATAATATCATCCTGGTTTACACCCTTGATTTGAAAAGATCTTTATATTGAGCAGGCAGAATCCACACTAGACTAACCAGCTTCTATTATTTTTAGTTTTAATATTAGCATCAGTATTCGTATTAAGTAATCCCCATCCCATGTCACCTGCAAACGTCTCCTGGTCCACAAGGCAACCTGAGAAGCGGGTGGCGCTGGACGCTGGGATGCTTCGCACAGCACAGTGGGAAGAGAGCCCAGAATCCGGGGCCAGATACTTTGCTAACTATCCGCTAGGACCTCGGACACATTTCTTAATCTCCATGAGGTCCTTAGGAGCCCCTCAGGAACCTCAAACTGTAAAACACCAACCCCACCTTTATAGGGTTCCCAGCTGCTGTCACTTGAGTCTCTATCATTGTGCTCAGCTCAGAGGCAGCTCTCCATGCACGGGGGTCCCCTTCCATCCCTATAAGAGTGGCCTGGGCTGAGAGTCCTGGCTCTCCACAAGCCTGGATCTAAGGGGCTGGGAGCCCCTGAGGTGGGAGAAACAGGATCTTTGAGGAGCCCTGAAGAGCTCCAAGACGTCAGGTTCAACAAAGAAGGCAGAACCCTGGTTGCCACCCAGGGTCCCAGCTGAGGCGGGAGGAGCAATTGATACCCATTTTGTTTTGGAAACAAAGTAATTAACACATGTAACCTAAAGGCAGTGCCAAACTGAACAGAATGCCTGGAACATCATCAGTTACAGGAAGATCACAGTCATCTAACGGGCAGAAGCCCCAATATGGCCGCCACAGCCCAGCAGACAGAGAGCAGAGGAGCTCTCTATCTGTAAATTCCTATGACCCCTAGGCCCTGTTCCCTCCGGCGCCTTAGGCTCCAGCAGCTGCTGCAACAAAACTGAAATGAGGAAGCTTGATCTGCCTCAGTCTCCACCCAGACTAAGGAGGATCCCAGGCTAACGGGGCAGGAGCCAGGGAACGCACTGCCCGTATTCTGCTGGCTTTGAGGAGGGGCAATGCTGTCTCTGGGGACAGGCCCCTCAGCCCATGACTCAGCAGAGGAGCTGTGTGCAGCCCCGCAAAGAGGCTGGGCACACTCCGGGGAAGAAAGTGAACCTCCTTGTTAGCGCGAGGTGCCAAATCGCTAAGCCCGTGAGGGTTGCCCATGGCAGGAAGCAGCCTGAGAAAGCTTTAGTTGCCAGAAAGTTCAGACTTAGATCAGGGAGACTTGGGCCAATCTGCTGGGCACCGCGGAAAGCTCCGGAGAGGCTTCGGAGGCCCTCAGGCTCCTTGCAAATTGAAGCAGGCATTGTCCCAGGACACTCCATCCAGGAAGAGGAGGGAAGGGGTCACCCTGAGCCTGAACCAACCCTTGACTCCAACAAGAATGTGGTAGAATATTCCGAATCCCCTCCAGGGCCGAATTATTCCAGAGGAGGTTACAGCCCTGAGGGTTATAGGAGAAGACTCGGGGCGTCTGAGTCTTCTGGACGCTGGGGATGCAGAGGGGAGATGAGGTGGACCCAGGCAGCAACTCCAGAGTGACGCTTGGCCCCAAAATTCGGAATCAGCAGATCTAAGCCCAGGAATCTGCACTGTTAAGAAGCACACCCTCCTCAACCCCTGATTCTGATGCAGGAGGTCCAAAGACCACACTTCGATAAAGACTTTTCTAGAGGTTTCCTAAGACAGCCAGCAGTTAAGAGCTCAATCTTTGGGCTAGGACCTGAGAGGGACTTCTCACTGTGTCACTCTGAGCTGTGACCGTGGGCAAATGATCTAACGTCTCGGACGAGGTTTCCTCATTGCTAACGTGCAGATAATGATAGCCTTTAGCTCATACACTGAGCAATACATATCGCGCTCTTTGCTCGAAGAATGGCTCGTTTTTAAATGCTGGATAAATGCAGCTGCTTCCCATGCTGCCCCAGCCTAACCTGAACCTCGAGGCAGCCTTGGAGTCTAACATCCCCAGCCTCCGCTTCCTCACCCGGCTACTGGCCGCCCGGCCACTTTGGAGACAGTGCTGGGGTACCTGGAGATAGCATGGTCTGGTGCAGGTAGCGACAGGAGAGCAAGGTGACAGGTGAGACACCCCAGAGATGAGCCCAAAGAGGAACAGGAAGGAGGAGAGACATTTTCAGAAAAGACATTGTCTGGGGTATCAAACCACGAGACAGTCTGTTTATAGCTATCTGCTTAGTTAGGATGTTCTGAATAAAGAGGTGAAAAGAGGGGAGATTCCTGAAACAGAATTACAAAGCCAGCATGTTTTATTTAATTAGAATGGCGTTACATAATATTAGGAGAATTGTAAGTATAAGCACTTAATGGCCCAACATGCCCATTTGTGAAGCATTGACTGCCACGGGGTGGGGGGGGGTCTCTGTTGTGGTCCCCAAGACTGCTTTCACACAGACTAGGGGGCAACGAGGCCCCGGGGCCTCGTTGTATCCGGGGCCACAGGTGACCTGAGTGTCTGAGCTGTGGAGTTGCTGGGGGCAGGGTGCCCCATGCATGGGGAAGGAGTCACCAAGTGCACCTCACCAATCATCTCCTAAGAGGGGTTGGCAGAATGTGCGTTCACCGTGTAGCCCAAAGGATGTTCCTGTCAGCCAGCAAGGCCTCCAGCAGGACCTTCCACCCCTCCCACTTCTTTACACAGAAGCTCTCTCTCCTGAACCAGTTAGGTGGCTGGCAGCATCCTTGACAGGCTGGGACTCCTACCTGCAAAAGCCGGAAATTTTCTCCATTTGCTGCAGGAGTCAAACCCACAAGAAGGGGCAGAAACTCACCAGTAAAGGTAGTAGAAGAAGGAGAGGAGATAGAAGGCCAGCTTACACCAGGCCTCCTTCTGACAGTAACTCAAGGTGTCTGCGTTCATGACCACCGGCGGGTCGTACGCTAATTCGGAGCTATCTGCCGGACAGTGGAAGTACCTGCAGAGAAAACGCACGGCATCATCGGCTCTGAGGCTGGGACAGGACATCTGAAGTCGTCTGGGCTGAGTCCCCCTGATGCCAGACTTCCAATCCGAGGAATCTCTGCTAAGCAGCTGTCTGCCTTCTGCCAGAATCACTGCCCAAATTACAGCCCAGGCACTGCTAAAAAGTCGCTCGGCCACGGTCTTCTAGCAGGTAGTAACGCCCAAATACTCAGATCCACCAGTATCAGGTGCACCTCACACACAGCTGCTCTGACAGAAGGAAAACGTGTCCCATGGTGGTACCTGGGAGATACCAGGAAGAGCCTCCTTTCTCCAGGGATGTGGGTTGGGGGGGTGAGGGGGTAGCGGAGGGAGGCCCACAATGTGTACGGATCTGCGTTGCCAGTAGGGGCACAGGCGCGGGTTGATGTCAGTTGCATAGCCGCTGCCTGGTGTCGCTGTACCACAACTCTACCATGAACATTAATTATCTGGATTAAACATTAATTACTTTTGGGTTATCCTCCTCCCAGACCCCCTTTTAGAATCCTGAATACTCTGGGAGGGACATCATATTCCCACTTGAGTGTGGAGTAGTTTACAGGTCATTTTCTTCTTTATGTAAGGACCCAGCACAGCGAACAGAATATTGGCCATCGCGGGGAGAGAGCAGCCCCCGAGGGAAACTGGGTAAACCTAAGAGCAGTGGGAGGAGAGAGGTGAATGCAGACTTCGCCTTCTTCAAAGCATCACCTCAGCTCAACGTGAACCGGCCTTGCTTCGGGAAGGAGAGAAACTCTCCCACTGCGCTGTGTGAGACCTTGGGAAGTGGTCAGGTAGGAGGCAAGTCCTGTCCCTGAGGCCGTCCCTCTGGCCCTCACCAGATGGCTGCCTCCAGGGCCTCAGCCAGGGCCTCATTCAAAGCCAGAGAACAAAGTGCAACTGAAATCGTGCAGCGGGCTGTTCTTTTTGTCAGTCTGGTAATGGAATCAGGAGGCCAGGTGCAAATTAATGGCTCCTGTGAGGCTCTGGGACAGGCCGTGATCCTCGAGTGAGAGCGAGGACCGGACGCGTGGTCTGACGGGCTTAATCACATCGGCTTTGAAGAGCATCCCTGAAATGTAGCAACTCACAGAGCTGGTATTTCAGATCCCTCTTCATCTGCTTCAAAGGATTGCACTGACATTATCTGTCATCCACGCTATGCAGAGAGGAAACCGCAAGCCAGATTCAATGACATCTGCCAGGTCTCAGCCCTCCAGGCCACTCACCTCTCCTCTGCCCAGGAGCAGATTTCAGAACCTATTTGCTTTTGCTGTGGCCTTGTTCCCAGGAGGCCTCATTAAGTGGAGGAAGGGGTGGCAGGGTGGCTGAGTGGCCCAGTGGACAGAGCCAGGGCCCTGAGGCCCACCCGTCACCAGACTGAGATTCCTCACGTCAACTGTTAACCTCTCTGAGCCTCAACTTTCTCATCTGCAATATGGGACTGAAACTGCCTACTCCAAAGGGCTGTTGTGACAATTGTGTGAGGTGATGGGTCCAAAAAATCTCAAAGAACAGGTACTGAACAAAAGTTCTGAGGTTCTACTTGTACTTAAACAAACTGGGAGCTAGGGCAGAGGGGGCTTTATCTGCACTAGAAACATCGCTCGGCTGGACCTTTGGAAAGGAGGGGAAAGCGGAAATGAAATAGAGGGGTTTCAAGGACTCTGATTTTTATTTTTTCTTTTCTTCTTCTTTTTTTTGTGGCCTCACCGCGCAGCATTCAGACCAGGGATTGAACCCGTGCCCCCTGCAGTAGAAGCGCTGAGTCTTAGCCACTGGACCACCAGGGAAATCGGGACTCTTATTTTTTAAAGGACATTTGCCCTCCTCACTCCTTTTTC
Source organism: Stenella coeruleoalba (assembly GCF_951394435.1). NCBI lineage: Eukaryota > Metazoa > Chordata > Mammalia > Artiodactyla > Delphinidae > Stenella > Stenella coeruleoalba. The sequence goes on along the minus strand of NC_137169.1, from coordinate 145,767,443 downwards.
TTTCATTTTCTGAGTACTTAACAAATTACCAGAACTAGGCTAGACCCTGTCAGGGATTCAAAAAAGTAAGACGAGCTCCCCACTGGCAAGGAGACTGCAGTCACTCCCTTCTTTTACACGGAAACGTTCCAAGTTTAAGGACACGGCTGGCTCTCCTGCCCTCCCTTTTGGAGGAGTGATAGCCCTAAGAAGCAGTGTACCAATCAAAGTTTTGTAAATTAACCACATTTCTGATACCTTGGATTGACAACACACTATTTGAAGGACCTCGGGATAAATTCATTTTAGAAGGAGAAGAGCCAGCCCCTAGGTGACAAGGACACGGCCTGCAATCCACAGAGAGGTGGCCCTGCGATATCCCAGCTGAGTGATTCTGGGCCACGACGTAACCTTTGTGAGTCTTTGTAACCTGTGTGTGAAACAGGGAGAGGCAACCCCAAAGCACCCGTTTGTGGTGGATACCAGAGGAGGTAGGCGTGGAAAGTCTCTGAGTGGGTAGGCGATACATTTCAACAGCATTATGTTTCTATTTGACTTCTCTCTAAATTCAGATTTTAGGTTACCTTTACAGAGAAGGACTTTGTTATGTAACTGAATCGTCTTATTTCCTCCCTCAACCTGCGTCCCGCTCTTGGTCACCTCCCAGCCACCCAGCCTAGACACTCCCTCTCCCTCACCTCCTGCATCCAATTACTGGCCAAGGCATGTCCAGTTTACCTCTCCAAACCTTCTCCTTCTCTCTCCATTCCAACTTCCAACGTCAAGCCTCCAGTCTCTCCACCTGGAATTTCCCCAGAACTTCCTAACTGGATTTCGTCCTCAAAGTTTCACCCTCCAACCCAGCCTTCCCACGGTTGTGAGGGTCACCTTCCTAAAACTCGGATCAGGCACTGCCACTTTCCTCCTCAAAACTTCTGAGCGGTATCCCTCTCCTACAGAATAAATTAACTCCAACTTTCTATCAAATCATTTCAGACCCTCCTTACCTGATCCCCAGCTGTCAACCCCATCTCTGCTCCCTTCTATCTGAGAACCCCACATCCAAGCACACGGAGCAATCACTGTTCCCCAGACACACCAGGTGCTTTCTTACATCTGAGCAGGCCAGTCCCTTAACCTCGAATGTGGTTCTCCAGATTCCCCAGTGTCACACTTCCATTTCTCTACACTCCTACCTATGTTCCTTATATATCTGGTAAGAATCGATTTCCCTCTACCACTAGGGTATATGTTCCTTGGGGGTAACGGTATTATTTTACATTCATCTTGGAATCCCCCATAATGTCTGGCACGTAGTGTGTGTTCCATATGTTTGCTGAATGAAGGGGTGAATGTTCTAGATGTGACTAAATACAGGCTATATTGTATGCTGTACTCACAATGATTAAATATTTGGGGGACGAAGGGAAAGTGTGGTTATCTTATTTGCACAACTGCATTCTTGACTACTTTTGTATTCCCCCTCCCTGCCTCCTATATACCCACATGGCGACTCTCTTTTACCTAAATCACATGATCTGATGCACGGTCTTAGCAGGGAAGAGATTTAAAATCAGAACGGTCCCAGAAAATCCAGCCCATATGGTAGGTGGGCTACTTTTATTAAGATATAATTCACCTGTCAAAAAAATTCACCTTTTAAAAGTATACAATTCAGCAGTTTTTTGTATATTCATAAGAGTTGTAGAACCACCACCAGTATCTAATTTCAGAACATCTTCATCCCTTTCAAAAGAAAACAGTGTAGTCGCACCTCACGCCCTCTCCCTTCCAGCCCCTAGCAATCACCAATCTACTTTCTGTCTCTATAGATGGGCCTATTCTGGACTTTGCCTATAAATGGGCTTTTGTGACTTGCTTCTTTCACTTGTAATTTTTTCAGGCTTCACCCATGTTGTAGTGTGTATCAATACTTTATTGCTTTTTATTGCCCAATAAGACTCCATCGAAAGGATATACCACATTGTGTTTATCCATTCATCTTCTGATGAACATTTGGGTGGTTTCCTCTCTGCGGCTATTGTGAATAATGCTCTAGCTGCCTTTAACGCTGATCTGTGAGAGCTGAGGCTGTGGTTAGTGGAACCTACAGGAAGGGCCTTCCCTCACTGAATTATTGTCTGAGGGCAGCTTGCAAAGAAGGCTTTGAGGAAAGGGTCACCAAGGGAAGGGACGAGAGGAAGGCACTAAGTGGCCGGTCCATCTGGGGGGACATCGTCTCTGGAGGGCAGGCTGACCAAGCAGAAAAGGGGAAGGATAGGGCAGTCCCAAGCAGACTTACCTCCAGAAGTGATAGAAAAGTAGAGGGACATTCAGCCCCAGGGTGAGCCACTCCTGAGCGCACAGGAACATGATGCAGAAGAGGCTGTGGATGGAGTATTCCGGCAGCACCAGCTGAAGAGGGAGCAGAGACACAGGCCTGCGTTAGAGGGAGGAAAAGTCACTCCTGCATCTATAGTGGCTGACGTCCGCCTGCCTGGACACTTCATCTGACATGCTGGTGACACAGAGGTCCTTCCCGCAGCATCACAGAGTCACTGCCCCTGGACTGTGACCCGCCTCTGGTAAGTTCTCCTCTTTAAGGTACCGGAGCCATACTTTATACCCAAAAAGGACACAGGCCCTCAGCACCCTACTTACCAGAACAGGGCACTTGCTTCAGGGGGTCACCTGTGGATGACCACAGGTGGGAAGAGCGGAAGAGGCCATCCAGCCCCTGTGATGTCTGGCCCAAGGCAGGACCCACTGGAAGAAATACTGATAGACTTTCTAGTGATTCTATAACTGCCCTGCTCGTGTTCTCCTAGGCCCTGTGTATCCTCCTATAGAAACTCACAAACCTAAAGGAAATATGTATATACTGTTCAAACACAGGAGCGTTGGGAAAAAAGTGAGAAACAGCATTTTTCTTGATGCTGCGTGGATGAAGAGGAATCCAAGAGTAAGAACATGTAGTATATGACAAAAGAGGGAAAGTTTAGCCTCTGGAGGAAGGGGAAAGAAACCAGCCCAGACCAAGAAGGGTCAGATAGTGGAAGGCAACCAACAGGAAGACTAAGCTCCGTGAGGCCAATCTACCTGCACTGGTGTAAAAAGAGCTCAGCGTGATTGTGAACCCACCCCCAAGGGTGTTTACATCTTAACAGAAATCAAAGTTGTAACAAAAATCAAAATGACTGTAAAGGAGAAATTTGGTCCCCGGGCCAGTAACAAGGAAACCCCAAAATAGAGATATTAAGGTACCATCTTTCCCAATCATATAGGAATAAATATTTAATGAATGAATAGTTAATGAATTAGTTATTTCATTAATAGTTAATATTTAATGAATTAAGTTAATATATATATTCATTATGTGTATATACATATTCAAATATATATGGGGGGATAGCCTCTGTGTGTCATTTAGACCAGCGGTCCCCAACCTTTTTGGCACCAGGGACCAGTTTCATGGAAGACAATTTTCCATGGGGGGATGGTTCAGGCGCTAACGCGAGCGCTGGGGAGCGGCAGATGACGCTTCCGCTCACTCGCCCACCTCTCACCTCCTGCTGTGTGGCCCGGTTCCTAACAGGCCGTGGACCAGTACTGGTTTAGACCACGCTGAATGCTTCGCTCCGTCTAGCAAATTCTAACCATCCTTCAAGGCCCATCTCAAACAGCACTTTCTAATGGAAGCTCGGCCCATCCTACCCCACCTCACCTCACCCCACCCTGCAGCCCCACAGCATGCTTTCCGACCCTCACTCAGGGGGACTTCCCATAACCTGTCCACGATGGAGTCATTACCTTCTTTCCTACCTCTCGACACACACGGATCTACCCCTAGTCTATGAGCCACCTTGGCCAAACTCTATTCTTTTCTCGTCTCCATTTGCAAAGTGCTTTTTTGTACTTAGCAGAGACTGAACAAGTATGTGATAAAATGAATTGAACTGACCAAGTGCATACGTTTGGAGCATGGTTGGCTGGCATTAGGGATGCAGCCTGTGGTCACAAACCAAGATTTCTCTGGGGGGAAAACAAACTGCCTTGAACTCTTCTATTTGGGGAAAGAACATGACTTTGGTCTCATTCATCTCTCACTTTAGTCAGATGAGCTAACCGCCCCAGATGGGAAATACAGTGGGGGACACACCTTTGAAATAAATACATGCAGAGGCACAGGTGTTAAGAAATGCATTTTGTAACTAAGTGGCATCTTCTTCATTCTCAAGTCCAGTGAAGAATGAATTGCATTGGCCTGCCTCTTAGAATTCTCGGGCAATAACCCTGGAATCAACGTACAAGAGCCAGCGGTCCAGAGGCAGTGGCCTCAGTGGGTGAACCGGCACAGCTAGCCCGTGAGCCTCAACGACCTGGTGGGAGGGGGTACGTCTCAACATTTCTCCTCACAGGACCTTGCAGCCATCCTTTCCAACCCCATCTGCGGCCAGCCAAGACACCACCTTACCTCCTCCCATTCGAAGAGAAAGCCCCTGTTCTCAGCCTGCCAGCCCCAGGGGGTAGAGGCTGTGACCTCTCCTATGCACGTCTCTACATTTTTTAATCATTGATTTCAGCCACTTAGGCCGAGGTAATTAACATGTTAAGAGACAGCCACCCCAGGCCTGGATCATCCCCGTCTCAGAAATCTCTGATTACAATTTGGATCTCAGGTCCCTCTATTCAGCACCACTGTTTCTTCTCTCTTCGAGGCTTGATTTATAGCGGAAGCTGCAACCTGCTGAGCAGGGAGGATTTGTCACTGTCACCACACTGAGGAAAACTGATTAAGGGAGGCCAGCTGGGTCCAGAGGTGCCCCATCTGCTGGGGGTGGGATAAAAGCGGCAGAATCCAGGCTGCTCTTCGGGGTGGCTTCTCCCCAGCTGCCTCTTCCTATCACTGAGCAGCGCATCCTTGCAGGTGGGAGGGCGAGGGTGCCCTTTACGTCCACACGTTGTTTGTCTCCCGCTTCCCCAGGCAGTCCCTGTCTCAATGGCAGGGGACACTTATGGACCCAGTGAACCTTGGCCGGGCCATGAGCACCAGCCTTGACCAGCGGGCGTTACTGCTTCCCTCCACACACTTCCCGTGTCGGGAAGGTGGGGCCAAAGGGCTGTGAGCAGAAACGGCTGGAGCATTTACCAGCCGATGCAAAGCGCTCCAGGCTCTCTCTCTCTGCCCTCTGACACGGCAAAACGCACTTAGGCTGGAGGGTCCTCCAGCATCCGGAAGCCATAAGTGAGGAGAGGCGCGCTGGGGCAGCCGGTGATGGACACCAAACATGAACAAGAAAGAAACTTGTGGGGTGTTCTGGGGTTTTTTTTTGGCTGCCCGGGGGGCGTGCGGGATCTCAGTTCCCTGACCAGGGATCGAACCCGTGCCCCCTGCCATGGAAGCGCGGAGTCCTGACCACTGGACCGTGTTCTAAGCTACTGAGATTTGGGAGTTGTTTCTTAACCACAGCGTGATTTAACCCATCTTGTCTGGTACAAAATGAGTAATCAGTGAGAAAAGCAAAGCGGTAATCATCCCTCTTTATCCTTCCCCGGATCAGCCAGCCCGCCTTTCCTTTCACAAGCACTGGGCATGCTGAGGCACGGGCTGAATGACCACCAGGCGGGCATAATGCTTATTCATTCGTGTGGGCAGTTGGACTAGCTGTCCCCTCCCAACCTTGCTTATCTCGGTTATACAAAGACCGCCCCTGAATCTCCCCGGCCAACCACAGAAACACTGAGGGGAGGACCGCCCGCCCGCCCTCCATCCTGAGTCATACCCTCACACTGCAGAACACTGTTTCCTTGTCTTATGACAAGCTGTTGGAATGGTGCCACTCTCATTCTTTCACACAACAGAGGGACTGTTTCACGCAGGCCACAGTCTATTGAATTCCCGTGTCTTATTATGCCCTGCTTTACAGAGTTATAAATACTAAATAAGTGGTCTCAATACAGGTATTGTGGGGTTGCTGAAAAGACTGCAATTCACTCCAACCAGGGGGGCTCACAGAAGGTTTTGCGATCAAGGCGGAATCAAGGGAACTTGAAAGGATGAGTAAAACCTCATCATGCGAGGAAGCCAGAGGTCAGCATTCCAGGAAGAGGAACCGTGAGAACAAAAGCAGAGAGGTGACAGTCACCACCTGGGCGGGTTCTGCACAAGCCCATCGAAAACGGCCACTCACGCATCATTTAATGGATTAACGCCAGGCCTGATGTGGGTCAAGTTCTGGGTAAATGTTCATTTCATTCCCCTCCTGCTGGGACTCAGCCTTCTCATCCCCTGGTGCTGGAGGCTTTGTGTGTCACCATCGTAAACTGAGGGGTGGGGGCCTGCCATGAGAGTATGATGACAACACAGCCTCCTCCCACTATTCCCTGCCCTGATGTACGCAGAGGTCCAATGTCAGCTGAAGCTCTCAGCGCACGCCAGCAAAGCTCAGACACTTGCCAGTGCAGACTTCAAAGATTTCACCCACTCCCCCGCTTCTTCCATCACTTCTAAGAGGATGCATGTGGCATCTGGGAAGGATCGCCTGTCCTGACTTCCTGCCCAGATTCTCGTCCTCAATTTTCATTTCCTGGCAGTCATTTCCATCCCAATAGCCCACAGCCACCGTGTGCTGAAAACTCACTCTCCTCCCAACACCTGTAACCTTTATCTCCTAAATTTCCGATTTCTGCTAATAACAGCTATCTCTGATTTCTCTGTCTCATCCATTTCCTCACCCGTCTGTTTCCAAATCTTGTCATTTCTTCTTCACAGCCACCTGGGTTTGTTTTTCCTTTTTTATTTCTACTGCCCCTTACTGGTCTGGGCCCCTGCACATACTCCCAAGGTGGTGCAGGAACATTCTAGCAGGTTTCTGTCCCTGGACCCTTCCCTCTGTCCAACAGAGCAGCTATCTCTTCTCCTCTGTAAGTGCCACATTCAGCTCCGCTCTAAGCTTTCATCCACAACCTTGTTTTCCTGGAAATTTTATTTTATTTGTATTAAAACTATTTTATTTCTACTTATGCATCATCTCATTCATTCATGTATCCATTCATTCTCTGGCTTTAGCCCCCAAGTGATTTGCAGCTGACTGGTAACCTTTACCTATGATGGGAGAATACTATAATAATGTATCAATGCCTTATTTCATTGCTGTGGAGGAGAGGGGTATCAGGAGGCAAGAGGAGAAGCTCTTCTAACCCCCAGAGGGAGAGGAAAGAGAGAGGGGATGCTTGGAGTGGAAGCAAAGGAATGAAGCTCCCTGGGGGAGAGCAGGGATTCCCTAAGACTGGGGAGGAGGGGGCGGTGAAGGAGGAGAAGGCATGGCCAGCACCCTAGTGCTGGAGATGTGCTCCTGGCTCCCACCATGCATCCCAAGGGGGGCAGGATTTCTGAGGGGCTGGTATAAGCATGGCTGGGACCAAACCCCCTAAAAGTCAAGCCACAGAAGCCTAGGGGTAGGTTCCAGGGCTGAGGGTAGCTTGAAGGGAGTGGCAGCTGTGAGACCCAGAGATTCCACCCATCTCTCAGTGAACACTGTTGACTCAGACAACAAGCTTTTCTGCTGTGATCACATTGGGCTAAAAATATTAGCCCACTATCTCAAAGTGTTACATAAATTCTTACCAGTTACATAACGATCAACTGTGTGATATTGAGAAAAGCAGCTAAGCATGTTGAGCCTTATTTATCTCATCTGTAGATGCCAACATTTACAACCTACCAGCAAGGGTGGTAGAAGGGACATAGGGTGTCCCTCTGACAGTGCTCTCAAAGGGGAAGAAGCATCAAAGAAAGGAAGATGCCATTATCGCGATGAATGTGATCATTGTTACTGTTAACAATCACATATGAGCTATTTACCATTCTCGGGACTTGTCACTCTTACCCTGAAAGTCAGTGAAATGGCCCAGAACCAAATCTGGTTTCCCGATTCTCCATCCGGTCTCCTCTGACCCCTGCTCTGATTAAACCAGGCTTCCAGCTTTGCCAAGTGGAAAGAAAAACCAAGGGTTGTTTAACAGCCTGCCTCCCAAACCATAAAAACCCCAATCCCCGCCTGTTTTCAAACAACAATAACCCAGTTCCCTTCGTTGCATTGTCCCGTATTGTTGTATCTGTCCTAAGGTTTATCTGCCCAGGAGCCAGTGAATATGAAAAAGAAGAAAAAGATAATGTCTCTTTCATCTGATTTCCCAGCCCACACCAAACTGGCCCTAAAACAGAGGAGCCCTTCTGGGATGAGCAGGGAGGAGGCAATCTTCTCAGAAATGTCCAGCATGGAGAGCCGTTCTCTATTTGTCCCCAAATGAACAACTGTGCACGTGACTCACGTCGGGAGGAGACAGCGGGAAGGAAGGACAGGATGGCAGCCTAGGCACCTGGGATTTTGCTAAATGGAAGACTGAGGAAAGCATTCAAGCACTATCAGGAAACCTTATTCTGTCTGAGGCCTTCTTTAATTGCTCTGGGTAAAGCTCTCCTAGAGAGGGCGCTGCCTCACAGCAGTCAGGCAAAAGCCTGCACCAGCCTGGGGGTTGGGAGGGCGGGCCAGCCCTCCCAGGGGCAAGGCTCCCTGCAGCCTCTGGTCCCTCCGGCTAAGAGCTGGCACCCCGACCTCAGATGGCATGACTAAGCGGGAACACTGGTTGGGCCGACTAGAGTGTTGCCTATTTGATGATGCTGGTACGTTAAACTGTTTGACCTCCTGGATTTTGCACAGTGTTTATCCGATATTTTCAAGGGGAGAGCGGATGACTCTGGGACATACTCAACAGAGAATCACCTAGTCTAGAACTGTAATTTAAAAAGTCACCATAAAATTGGGGGAGGGGAGGGAAGGATAAATTAGGAGTTTGAGATTAACAGATACACACTACTATATATAAAATAAACAACAAGGACCTACTGTATAGCACAGGGAACTCTATTCAATATCTTGTAATAATCTATAATGGAAAAAAATCTGGAAAAAAAATATATGACTCACTTTGCTGTACATCTGAAATTAACACAACACTGTAAGAAAAAAAAAGAAAACAAAAGTCACCATAAATTATTCTGATGTATGCTGACTGTACACACACCAGGAACTGTGGACCTGGTTCTGTGCCCTTCGCTGCCAGCACTTCTCCTAAATGCCTGGGCCAAGTACTGCTTCGACCTTGTCTAGGTCAGGATCAGAGCCTCACGGCTGATCCCAGGAGACTGAGCCAGGCCTCAGGGGAAATCAGTCACCGAACATGTTCCCCACGGGCCTGTTACCCAGAAACACAGGGGCAAGAGGGGACGACAGCAAGGGAAGGAGATCCTGCCTGAGTGACCCAGGACGTAGAAACAGGAGCATTTTCCTTCCGGCCTGCAGAGGCCAGGAGTTCAGTGAGGGCACAGAGGTGGGGCAGGGAACCACGAAGCGCTGCTTCCAGCCCCAGGGGGCTTCCTCTGCAGGCCTCCCACTGTCCAACCCCATGGGGCCCTCTGGCTTCTTCCCCTCTCTCCACCCATCCTCCCTGAGCACGTTTAATCCACGCTGAGGAAGCTCCTGCAGCTTTCCTGACACCCACAGGGGCTCACTCTGCATGCGGAGAAGGCAACAGAGAGAGGAAAAGGCCCAGGGAGAGGAGGTGCGGTGCGGGGTAAGCCCATACCCCCGCTGCCCACTGCTCCTGGCCACCTAGAGTGAGGAGGGCCCAGTTCACAGCTCGGCCCAGAGGCCCCCGTTGGGACTTGGCTGTGCACTGACGTGCTGCAGACCCCGGCCCAGCCACCGTGGACCACTCTGGCTCCCTGCCCAGACTCCCAGGAACTGCCTGGGAGCCTTCCTGTCCTCACTGCTCCTCGGGGACCAGCTTCCACTCTGACTGACTCGCATGGGCTCCAGCACCCCTAGTCCCCCTGCCATTTCCCGTGGGCCCTCACCGCCAGCTGTGCTGTGTGCCGGGGACACGGAAGGAAAAGCGTGCGTGCACAACAGCATGAGGAAGGGGCTCCCTCCAGTCGAGTTCACAAGGGTCTCAGTTTCGCTTCTGGAGGAGAAGGAAACAGGGACAAGAAGTAACAGAACGGGTTTTGCTCGCTGCTCTACCACCCTTGCACTCCCACTGGCCCCCCTCCTCCAGCCCATGTCTTTAAGCTTCACCATCACCCAGCAGTGATTCCCAAACGTTATGGTACTTCCGAATCACCTGGGAGTCTTGCTAAAACACAGGTGGCTGGGCCCTACACCCAGTTTCAGATTCAGTAGGTCTGGGTGGGGCCTAAGAATCTGCCTTTCTAACCAGTTCCCAGGTGAAGCACTGAGAACTTTGTGCCTCCAGGTGTGGTCCCAGGACCGGCATCGCCAGCATCACCCAGGAGCTTGTCGGAAATACAGAATTTAGGCTCCATCCCAGACCACTGAATCAGAACCTGGTGGGTTTTAACAAAATCCCCAGGTGATTTACATGTACCTTAAAGTTTAAGAAATGACTGGTCAGCACTGAATCCCAAAATAGGATCCTCCAGCCACCTGTAGCAGAACTGCCTGGGACACTTGGTTTAAAATGCAGATTTCTGGGTGCTATACCCATCTGCTAAGATAAACTGTGGCCAGAAATATGCATTTTTCAGAAGCATCCCAGGTGATTTTGTTAAATATTTGAGCTGAGATTCACAGACCAAACACACAAGGCAGAGGCTTCCATTCTGAAGACCCAGGGTCCCAGTGCCCCAGCAGGGCTGTGACAGTCCTGCACTCACAGAGCAATGCTCACCAACTACTGCTCGTGGACTTGAGTCCGGGTAGGTAGCATAGGCAGATAAGGGCAGTAGTGTCTGGCTCCTGGCTCTCCAAGCCACCACCATGTGGAAGAACACCCATGAAGCTCCCTTAGAACCCATGGCCATGGTCTCTGATCTTGAAGGGCTGGCCTTGGCATCTTCCAGGGATGGAGGTCATCCCTCCAGCATCCTTCCACCTCCAGAACCTCGCAGCCTCTAGTTTCCGCCATCTTCTGCCTGTCCTCGGCAGGTCACCTCTGCCCTTCACTGTCACAAGCTCCTTCTGCCTGTCTCCGGCCTTCCCTGTGTCTCAGTGGACTTTCTAAACCTGGAAGGTGACTGGTTCATTTTAGGACCAAATCTTTGGGATTCCAGCCCTGCCCTGCCCTGCCCATACCTCCCAGTCTGCCTTTATCACCATTTTCATGCAGCTTCAAGATACGCTTGAATTTCAAAAGCCTCTCTGCCAGTTTCCTCACATACTTGTAAAATTACTGAACTAAGAGCCCACTCAGGGAGGAGGTGAGAATAAAAGCACTCTCTCAAGCAATGCCATATTTTTAAAGGGACAAAATTCTCCTACAACTAGTGGGAAATTCAAAGACATCTTAAGTTAACACTTGTAGCTACCCACTCCTTTCTTCCTTTCTTTAAGCCAGGGATGAGGGAAGTAGGAATTGTCATGTTCAGAATACAGGAAATGATTAGGCAAAAGTTCAGATTGTTTGAGAGGAGAAAGACTAACAGAAGGGAAAGTTCTAGGATGAGAAGGGCAGAAGGATAAGTGATTAACAAGCTTTCCAGTGCCGAAGAGCCCCACTTATGCACTCAGTCAGCAAATATTTATTATAAGCCCTTACTAGGCAGTGAGTGCAAAGCAGCCTAGCTGGGGAAGGCTGCCACGTAAATGACCACGGAAACCACGGCTTCTACAGCACAACAAAATGGGAGCCGACGTACAGAGGTAGATTCAAGCAACACGAGGCAGGGAGAAAGGAAAGAAGAAACCATCCCCTCTGAATGAGGAAATGAAGGAGAGTTCCTTGGAGGAGCATGACCTCTGAGTTGACATTTAGAGGATAAGCTGTATGGGGGGAAGCAGAATACCCAAGCTGGGGGCCTCCCCAACGCCACTCGCCATCATCCTTCATGGAGGTGTTTGAGATAGTCACTGTTTTCCTCATGTGTCCTAGAAAAACACCGCTTCCAAATCTTCCACAGAAATGACCTTGAGATCAAAAATCCCTTCTACCAGCCTGTAAGATTTCCAGAGAACAGTCATGACGATTTGACCTGACCACAGTGACAGGAAGGAGGCCAAGGCCAGACACAAGTCATCTCCTGCCCAAGTGGAAAGCTCTATGCACAGTGGATGATAATTAGTCTCGACATTGGACTCACATTCATAGAGTTCACCAGTGAACTTAGGCACAGCTGCTAGCCCTGCCCTCCCCTCTCCAGCCCATCCCACCCACACCACCCTCCCAGCCCAACTCCAAGGGAAGGAGCTCAACTCTTGTAGGGAACAAAGGGTCCCAAACCCCCAGGGCCTTCCTAACTCCCTGCCCTCCTAGAGTGGTATTTTCCATGTAAGGCTTCTGTTGCCACATCATTTATGTAACAGGCACCTGCTGTTTTCAGCAAAGGGAGTTTCTCTCATTGCCCCACAGATCTTCCCTTATTAGAGCAAACTGAGCAGCAGCCTGGGTGGTCTTGAGCATCACCACACCAGAATAAAAACAGATGATTATCCCACTGAACAGCCATCAAGTGGTGTTAATTACCTGTTACTTTCAGCAAGTTAGAGGAAATTTACTCGAAACAAGCAAAAAAGGGTAGCTTGAATGAGAGAACAAGTATTGGCATCTGGGGAAGGAGTGCAAACTGCCAACATCACCATCAATTAATATTAACTGAGGGAGGGGCATCAAGATGGCGGAGGGGCATCAAGATGGCGGAGGAGAAAGACCCTGAGCTCACCTCCTCCTATGGGCATGCCAGAATTGCAACTCCTTAAAGAGCAACTCTCTGTGAGAACAACCTGAGGACTAGCAGAAAAGATTTTCCACAACCAAAGATATAAAGAAGGAGCCATAACAAGATGGGTAGGAGGAGCAGAGACATGATATAGGCAGGGTCCAGGACCCACACCCTCAGGTTGGAAGCCCACAACCAAGATGAGTATCACAACCAAAAAGCTTGTCCCCAAGGAGCGAGAGAGGTCCAAGCCCCATATCAGGCTTCCCAGCCCAGGAATCCCGCACTGGAAAGACAAGTCCCTAGAACATCTGGCTTTGAAAGTAACCCAGGAGTGCGTTCAGAAAAGCCAGAGGGCTATAGGAAACAGAAACTCCACTCTTAAAGGGCATGTGCAAAACCTCACATGCTCCAAGTTCCAGAATAGAGGCAGTAATTTGAAAGACACCTGGGTCAGACCCACTTGCTGATCTTAGAGAGTCTCCTTCAGATCTGAAGAATACAATAAATGAAATGAAAAATACATTAGAAGGAACCAAAAGTAGATTAGAAAACACAAAGGAACAGATCATTGATCAGGAAGACAGATTAGTTGAAATCCCACAAGCTGAACAGAAAAAAAGAAAAGAGAATTTAAAAAAATGAGGATAGCTTAAGAGACCTCTGGGACAATATTAAGCATACTAACATTCACATTATAGGGGTCCCAGAAGAAGAAGAAGAGAGAGAGAGGGAGAGACAGAAAACCTATTTAAAGAAATAATAGCAGAAAACTTCCAAACCTGGGAAAGGAAACAGACATCCAGGTACAGGAAGTACAGAGAGTCCCAAACAAGATGAACCCCAAAAGGTCTACACCAAGAAACATTGTAATTAAAATGACAAAAATTAAAGATAAAGATAGAATCTTAAAGGCAACAAGAGAAATGCAACTAGCTACATACAAGGAAACTCCCATAAGACTATCAGCTGACTTTTCAGCAGAAACTTGGCAAGCCAGAAGGGAGTGGCACAATATGTTCAAAGTGATGTAAGGGAAAAACCTACAACTAAGAATACTCTACAAGGCAAGGCATTCATTTGGATTTAAAAGAGAGATAAGGAGTTTTATAGATAAGCAAAGCTAAAAGCATTCATCACACCAAACCAGCCTTACAAGAAATGTTAAAGGGACTTCTCTAAGTGGAAAAAAAAAAGGGCCACAACCAGAAATAAGAAAATTATGAAAAAATAATCTCACTGGTAAAAGCAAACACAAAATAAAGGCAGGGACATATGTATGGAATCTTAAAAAAATCAAAAAAAAAAAAAAAAAGAGGTCATGAAGAACCTAGGGGTAAGACAGGAAAAAAGACACAGACCTAATAGAGAATGGACTTGAGGATATGGGGAGGGGGAAGGGTAAGCTGTGACAAAGTGAGAGAGTGGCATGGACATATATACACTACCAAATGTGAAATAGATAGCTAGTGGGAAGCAGCCGCATAGCACGGGGAGATCAGCTCGGTGCTTTGTGACCACCTAGAGGGGTGGGATAGGGAGGGTGGGAGGGAGGGAGATGCAAGAGGGAAGAGATATGGGAACATATGTATATGTATAACTGATTCACTTTGTTATAAAGCAGAAACTAACACATCATTAAAAAGCAATTATACTCCAATAAAAATGTTAAAAAAATAAAGGTAGTGAATCACCACTTATAAAGCTAGTGGGAAGGTTAAAAGACAAAAGTAGTAAAATCATCTATATCTACAATAAGTAGTTAAGGGATATACAAAACAATGGGATGTAAAATATGATGTCAAAAATATTAAACATGGGATGTAGGAGTAAAATGCAGGGTAGTTAGAATTCACTCCAACTTAAACGACCATTGAATTGTTATATATATGAACCTCACAGTAATGAAAAACCAAAAACCTAAAATAGACACAAAAAATAAAGGGAAAGGAATCTAAACATAACACTGAGAAGAGTCATAAAATTATAAGGGAAGAAAGAAAAAGAGAAAAAAAGGAACAGAGAAGCATTACCAAAAAAGAAAAGAAAAGAAAGCAATTAACAAAATGGCAATAAGTACATACCTATCAATAACTACTTTATATGTAAATGGACTAAATGTTCCAATCAAAAGACAAAGGGCAGCTGAATGGATTAAAAAATCAAGACCCATATATCTGATACCTACAAGAGACTCACTTCAGATCTAAAGATACACACACACATACACAGTGAAAGTGAGGTGGTGGGCAAGCTATTCCATGCAAATGAAAACAAAAAAAGAGCTGGAATAGCAATACTTATATCAGACAAAATAGACTTTAAAACAAAGACTGTAACAAGAAAAAAAAGGCATTTTACATAATGATAAAGGGATCAATCCAACAAGATATTACACCTGTAAATATTTATGAACCCAGCATAGGAGCACCTAAATACATAAATCGAATATTAACAAACATAAAAGTAGAAATTAACAGTTATACAATAATAGCAGAGGATGTTAACACCTCACTTACCTCAATGGACAGATCATGCAGAAAGAAAATCAATAAGGTTACATAGGCCTGAAGTGATACATTAGGTTAGATGGACTTAATAAATATATACAAACATTCCATCCGAAAACTGCAGAATACACATTATTTTCAAGTGCACATGTAACATCCTCCAAGAGAGATCACATGATAGGCCACAAAAATGTCTCAATAAATTTAAGAAGATTGAAATCATATCAAGCATCTTTTCCAAACAAAAAGGTATGAGGATAGAAATCAAGTATGAGAAAAAAATGAGAAAAAACACAAATTTGTGGAGGTTAAACATGATACTAAACAACCAATGGATCACTGAAGAAATCAAAGAGGAAATAAAAAATACCTTGAGACAATAAAAATGGAAATAAAATGTTCCAAAATCTATGGAATGTAGCAAAAGCAGTTCTAAGAGGGAAGTTTACATCAATATAGGCCTACCTCAGGAAACAAGAAAAATATCAAATAAACAACCTAATCTTACATTTAAGGGAACTAGAAAAAGAAGAACAAACAAACTCAAAGTTAGTAGAAGAAAGAAATAATAAGATCAGAGTGGAAATAAATGAAATAGACACTAAAAAAAAAAAAACAGTAGAAAAGATGAATGAAACTAAGAGCTGGTTCTTTGAAAAGATAAACCAAATTGATAAACCTTTAGCCAGACTCAACAATAAAAAAGAGAGAGGGCCCAAATCAATAAAATCAGAAATGAAACAGAAGTTACAACCAATACCACAGAAACAAAAGATTGTAAGAGACTACTACAAACAACTATACATCAACAAATTGGACAACCTAGAATAAATGCCTAGAAACATACAGTCTTCCAAGACTGAATCAGGAAGAAATAAGAAACATGAACAGACCAATTAACAGTAATGAATTGAATCAGTAATCAAAAACTCCCAACAAACAAAAGTCCAGGACAAGATGGATTCACAGATAAATTCTACCAAACATTTAGAGAAGAGTTAACACCTATCCTTCTCAAAGTATTCCAAAAAGTTTCAGAGGAAGCAATGCTTCTGAACTCATTCTATTAGACCAGTGTCACCTTGATACCAAAACCAGACAAAGACAATACAAAAAGAAAATTACAGGCCAATATCACTGATGAACTTAGCAAATCAAATTCAACAATATACTAAAAGGATCACACACCATGATCAAGTGGGATTTATCCCAGGGATGCGAGGATGGTTCAGTCTCTACAAATCAATCCATGTGACATAACACATTAACAAATTAAAGAATAAAAATCATACAATCATCTCAATAAATGCACAAAAAGCTTTTGACAAAACTTAAATCTATTTATGATCAACACCCTCAATAAAGTAGGTATAAAGGGAACATACCGCTACATAATAAAGGTCGATATGACAAATCTACAGCCAACATCATACTGAATGGCGAAAGGTTGAAAACATTTCCTCTAAGATGAGGAAAAAGACAGGTATGCCCACTCTCACCACTTTTATTCAACATAACATTGAAAATCCTAGCCACAGCAATCAGATGAGAAAAAGAAATAAAAGAAATCCAAATTGGAAAGGAAATAACACTATCTCTGTTTGCAGAAGACATGACATTATATGGAGAAAATCCTAAAGATGCTGCAAAAAAACTAGTAGAACTAATAAATAAACTCAATAAATTTATAGGATACAAAATTAACAGACAGAAATCTTGTGTTTCTGTACACTAATAATGAACTACCAGAAAGAGAAATAAGAAAACAATTCCATTTACAATTGCACCAAAAAGAATAAAATACCTAGGGATAAATCTAACCAAGGAGGTAAAAGACCTGTACTCTGAAAATTAGGACACTGATGAAAGATATTGAATATGACACAAACAACTGGAAAAATACACCATGGTCATGGATTGGAAGAATTAATATCATAAAAATGTCCATACTACCAAAGGCAATCTACAGATTCAATGCAATCCCTATCAAAATACCAATGGCATTTTTCACAGAACTAGAACAAATAATCCTAAAATTTGTATGGAACCACAAAAGACTCCAATCAGCCAGAACGGTCTTGTGAAAGAAGAACAAAGCTGGGGGTATAATGCTCCTTGATTTCAAACTATACTACAAAGCTACAGTAATCAAAACACAGTATGGTACTGGTAAAAACAAACACATAGATCAATGGAACAGAATAAAGAGCCCAGACATAAACCCATGCTCATATGGTCAATTAATTCATGACAAAGGAGCCAAGAATACACAATGGGGAAAAGACAGCCTCTTCAATAAATGGTGTTGGGAAAACTGGACAACTACATGCAAAAGAATCATGTGGTTGTGGACTACATCCTCACACCATGTAAAAAATAAATTCAAAATGGATTAAAGACATAAATGTAAGACCTGAAACCATCAAACTCCTAGAAGAAAACAAAGACAGTATGCTCCTTGAAATCAATCTTAGCAATATTTTTTTGAATCTGTCTCCTCAGTCATGGGCAACAAAGGCAAAAATAAACAAATAGGACTACATCGAACTAAAAGCTTTTGCACAGTGAAGCAAATCATCAGCAAAACGAAAAGGCAGCCTACTGAATGGGAAGAAGATATTTGCAAATGATATATCTGATAAGGGGTTATTAATATGCAAAATATATAAAGAACTCAGACAACTCAATATGAAGAAAAAGCAATCTAATTAAAATGGGCAGAGGATCTGAATAGACAGTTTCCAAAGAAGACATACAGATGATCAACAGACACATGAAAAGATTCTCAACATCACTAATCATCAGGGAAATGCAAATCAAAACCACAATGAGATATCACCTCACACTTGTCAGAATGGCTCTCATCAAAAAGAAAACAAATAACAAGGGTTGGTGAGGATGTGGAGAAAGGAAATCCTTGTGCACTATTGGTGGGATTGTAAATTGGTGCAGCCACTATGGAAAACAGTATGGAGGTTCCTCAAAAAATAAAACTACCATACTATCTAGCAATTTCACTTCTGAGTATTTAACAGAACAAAACAAAAACACTAAATTGAAAAGATATATGCATCCCTATGTTGACTGCAGCATTTTTTACAATAACCAAGATATGGAAGCAACCTAAGTGTCCATGGATAGATGAATGGATAAAGAAGATGTGGTATATATCTACAATGGAATATTACTCTGCCATAAAAAATGAAATCTTGCCATGTGCAACAACTTGGATGGATCTAGAGGGTATTATGCTAAATGAAATAAGTCAGACAGAGGAAGACAAACATTGTATGATCTCATATGTGGAATCTAAAAAAACAAAACAAACAAAACAAAATGACAACAGAGTCACTGAAGCAGAGAAAAACTGGGTGGTTGCCAGAGGGGAAGGGGGAGGGGGTTGGGTGAAATAGGTGAAGGGTATTAAGAGGTACAAACTACCAGTGTAAAATAAATAAGTCACAGGGATATAATATACACCATAAAGAATACGCCAATAATATTGTAATAACTTTGTATGGGGACAAATGGTTACTAGGCTTATCATGGTGATCATTTTCATAATGTATTTAAATGTTAAATCACTACGTTGTACACCTGAAATTAACATAATATTTTAAGTCAACCATATTCCAATATAGCCCTCCAGACTGCCCAGGTAAGGGGGTGGTCTGAATGCAAGTACACACAGATGGGTTTGTCCAAAGTCTGTCTAAGATTAATATTAGCTGGATTGTGCCAAGGTTTACCAGAAGTTTGATTTAGCAAATTAATATTGTGAAAAAATTACAAAATAATATCATAACTTTTGCTTCCAGTAAGGGCTCGAGTGACAGTTTCTTAGTGAAAATAGTATTAGATTAAGGAACAAGAGACTTGGGCTCTAGACCTGCCTATTAAGCTGTAGAACTTTGGGTGAACTATTTAATCTCAGTGGGCTCAGTTTCCTCATCTATAAAATGGAAATAATAATCATATCGACTTCATAGGACTGTTATGAATATTAAGTGAGTTAATATGTGTGAAGCTCTTAAAATAGCGTCTGGCACATAGTAACACTCCATAAATAATAACTATGATTTGTAAGAAGGGGTGTTTGAACTGCACAACCCCTACAGTTGTTTTCAGCTCAAATATTCCATATAATCTGTAATAAGCATCAATTGAACTTCCTTGAAAATTTAACCAATGTATCTTCCTTTTCCCTCTCCAATCTATTTCTAGGTGTTTGCAAATTTTTAAAATCCTCTTTCTCCACTAATTCCTATGCCTAGAAACATGTGTTCTGTGGAATCTGATCTTTTTGTGTGTCAATAATAATGACTCCTAAGTAATATACTTCCCCATGCTCCTGAAGAATGATTTCCTCATCCTTCCTGAGTCACTATTGTGCACGTGGATATCTGTGTTTGTCTGTACGTGTCTTTGTGGGTCTCTCTCCATACAATTGTTCTATCAGTACATTACACAGCAAGTGCTCAGCAAACTCACCATTTATTCATTCAACAAACGTGCAGTGAAAGCCTACCATGAGGTGTCAAACACTGTGGCAGGCACTGGAGGCACCAGGACGCATTAGATGAGCACTGTGACTATGCTTCAGGCATCCCCAGGCTGGTGCGAGAGACCAACAGCTGAACAACAGAATGTGCTGCAGGCTGCACTTAGACAATGGGAAGCAAACGAGTCGAAAGAAACAGCCTGAATCAGAGGCAGTGGAAGACCAGAGGCAGGCACACAGCCTAGCCGGCAGCCATGGGGAAAGAGAACCTGCTGCAGAAACACGGAAACACCTTGGGCCAGTCCCAGCCTCTACCAGCTCTCACAGGAACAACGGCAGTCTCTTCCTGACCTGTCTCCCCTCTTCCACCCCACCCCTGCTCCCAATCTATTTTCACCTAGTAGCCAAAAAGGTCTTTTTGAAATGTAAATTAGATCATGTCAGTTCTTCGCTCAACCCTCCCATTGCTCCTAAGATAAAACCCAAACTCCTTACAATGACCTCTAAGGGCCTACAGGATCTGGCCTCTGTGCCCTTCTGACCCCACACCCCACCATGGCTCCCTTGCTCACTCTACTCCAGTGGCATCTGTCCCTTTGTTGTTCCTGATCCCCTGCCTGTCTGTTCCCACCTCAGGGCCTTAGCGTGTGCTGTTGCCTCTGACTGGAGAGGCCCTCCCCAGACATTCTCACATCTGTGTCCGCCTCATCATTCAGTAATCTACTTAAGGTCACCTCCTCACAGGAGCCTTCCCTCTCCATCCGACATGGTTCTCTCCTTATTTGCTTTAGTTTCTTCGTGGCACTTACCATCATTTCCTGAAAATACATCAATTATGCACTTGTTTACTTGTTTGTTGTCTGTCTTCCACACTAGACTGTTCCATGAGGGCAGCCTGTCTTGTTCACAACTTTATTCACAATGCCTAGAACAACGGCTGGCACACAGGGCAATTTTTTGTTGAGTTTATAAATAAACTACTCTTTTCCCCACACAAACAAAGCTATCGCCAACATCAAGTTAATTTTTGAGCATGAAAAACCCTAAGCGCCATCTCAGTAGACTAAAAAATAGTGCCAGTTCAACACTAATTTAGCAAGCCTCAGGTTCAGTGCGTCTGGCGTCAGTTTAGTATCTGTTTGTCGCATATCCACAGGCTGCAGCCCCAGCCCTGGCTGGTCCCTTACAGATGTGTACAACTGGTCATGAAGGGCTTGAGCAAAGGAGAATCAGTGCAAATTCAAACTCGGCTCAACTCTCTGAGCTCTAAGCACCCAAGGTGCTGGGTTAAATGTGGCAGGAGGCCCAGCAATGAATAAGACCCAGAGAGCTTACAACAGACAAGGGGAGATACGCTGAACACCTAAGTGACTATAAAATCCAAAGCAGAAGGTGGGGACAAGCAAAACGGAAGTATAAGCATAGTAGGTTCAAAGGAGGAAGGAAACAGATTTGCTAACACCTGCCCTTGCTAGGATAAGCAGTGCAATGGAATGAACGTGCCCCCCAAAATTCAGATGTTGAAGCCTAGTCTCCAATGTGATGATATTTGGAGGTGGGCCTATGGGAAGTAATTAGATCATGAGGGTGGAGCTCTCATGAACGGGATTAGTGCCTTTCTAAGAGACATGAGAGAAATGATCTCTCTCTCTCTCTCTGCCATGTGAGGATACAGCAAGAAGATGGCCATCTGCAAACCAAGAAGAAAGCCCTCACTAGACCGCTACAACACTGCCACCTTCATCGCAGACTTCCCAGTTAGCAATAAATCTCTCTTGCTTCAGCCACCCAGTCTATGGAAGTTTTGTTATAGCAGCCCGAGCATATGAAGATGCACACACATGCACAGTGACTGCCTCAGGGTAGCCACCTCCTACTTCTCCCCACTGTCAGGGCACAGGTGTGAAGCAGTAGAATGGGCCGGCCAGTGTTATGAGAAAGCGACGAAAGGCCACCTGTCACCTGTCCCCAGCTATGGTCCAGAACCCTCTGCTGTTCCTGAGGTCCCCACTCCAGGCTCCCAGCAGGGGCTTCCATCAGTCCTTTCGATAGATGTAGGAGCTCCAATGGGGCCCAATAAGAAGCTGCACTAGATTGTTGCAAGAACACAACATTTCCCCACCTTTCTCATCTCCATTTCTCATCATTCCCACCTCTGGGCAGCCAAGAAATAGCAGAGAAGGGCAGGAGAGGATGGAAAGACAGATCCCACTTGAGGACCTCACTCCTTGCCCCACAGCTCCTTCTGCTCCATGGAGTGCCTCTCAGTTCCCTTCTAGGCTCCTTGAAACCTCCTTCCAAAGTTCTCAGTCTACTTTATAAACCCACAAGTCTTCATACTGTACTCCATTCTTTCCCCAAATCTCCATCCCTGCTTCTAATCCCAAGAATCTTGTACTCTATGCATCTGCCCCCAACGCCCCACTCCCGGAGCTAATCTGTCCTTTGAGAAGCCAAGGCTACAGTAGGGAGAGTTGGCTTCTGTGATTCCCAAGCAAACACTCAGACACATATTCATTGTATTTATTCACTCACTCATTCACCCAACATTCATTATACACCAGGTCCTATATGCTGTGAGGGTTATAGAAAAAGGGGATAAGACATCACCTCTGTCCGTATGGAGCTTATGTCCTAGTGTGGAAAACACGTACTGTTACGAAAAATGGGTGACAAAACAGATGGTTGAAGGTCTGGGGGTCTGGAATTCTGGGAAGGCTGCCCTGAAGAGGAAGAGTCATCCTCTGGCCTCATCCTTTCTTTGCAGTGGTCCAGGCAAGACAGAGTGGTGGTTAGGTCGGGATGGGTGAAGAGGGGATGGAGTCGCATCGATAGATTTGAAAAATACTTAGGAGGCGCTATCTGTAGAACTTAGTAATTGATTAGATGAGAGGTGAGTGTGAGGGAGAGGCGGAATCAGGACCACTCTCAGAAACCTTCAACAGCTAGATCACGGATTCATGCAGATGAGTAGCACTGAAAGAGGAAATGTTTTGTGGGGGGTGGGTGGAAGATAAGGGCTCAGGTTTGGCCAGGATTTGAGGTGTCTGTAGGAGAGCTGGGTGTAGAGAACTGGTCCTCAGAAGAGGGATTTAGAGGTTATAGAAACATTGATGGTAAATGAAATTCAGATCTCCTGGTAGGAGAAAGCAGAGTGAGATGAGATCAAGAACAAAGTCCAGGATTAAGTCCTTGGGTTCCCCAATATTCAAGGGATGAGCACAGAAAGAAGAGCAGACCGAGAAGGCTAAGAAAGGGCAACCAGACAGGCAGGACAAGAGGACACAGGGTCAGGAAAGCCAGGGGATCTTGGTGGTTAAAGATGGAAAGAGAGGGCTTCCCTGGTGGCACAGTGGTTGGGAGTCTGCCTGCCGATGCAGGGGACACGGGTTCGTGCCCCGGTCCGGGAAGATCCCACATGCCGCGGAGCGGCTGGGCCTGTGAGCCATGGCCACTGAGCCTGCATGTCCGGAGCCTGTGCTCCGCAACGGGAGAGGCCCCAGCAGTGAGAGGCCCGCGTAACACACACACACAAAAAAAAGATGGAAAGAGAAATGGACAGCCAAACACTGCTGGGGGAGATGAACATCACAGGAGGGAAAGATGCCCATCGGATTCGGGGACAGGGAAGTGATTGCCACTTCATTCACTTTTGGGAGAAGTGTAGCTGTGAAAAGGAGGCTGGCGAAGGGCAGTAGCTGGACAAGCATATGGGAATAAGGGCTTTTTTTGTTTGTTTGTTTGTCTTTGGGAAGGTACATGAGATAAACACAACTTTATGTGGTGATAAAGTTCTACAGTAATAGTGATCCTATCCCTCACCACATAGGTGACAGGAATCTCTGGATAGCCTGAAGACTGAACAGCAGGTGGAAAAGGGGTTTTAAAATCAAACAACCAGCTTTCAGGTGAATTTCTGGAAGGCAAACAATCCATTTATAAGCTGGGGACAGCCCGTGCTTCTCCTGTGCCCCCAGCTCTCGGGGACAGTGTTGGCAGGTGTCCTAGAGCAGGTGTTCAATGATAACTCATCAATGAGTGCATGAATGGAATGACCCGTAGGTCCCATTAATCACGTCTCCCTGGAATTTTAATCGTGGTCCGCTCATTCATTCCATCCACTCATTCAACAGATATCATTCAGGGCCTAGCACGTACCAGGGCCTGGGCTAGGCAGCCTTATACCACCTCACAGAGTAAAGATGCGGGAGATACAGCAAGTCCTTCAAAACACGTCTTCCTGCCACCGGGGAAGTGCAAAGCATGCAGCTCTTCACACTCCTTGCAAAGTGAGGGTCCACAGTGTGTGTTTACGTCCGTGCAAAGAGCAAAGGAAATGGGCCAGTACACATCTCCTCTTGACCCCTCAGTATCTTTCACATTTTCCCTGGTGCCATGTAAGAAACCTGTCTCAATAAGATGATTCTCAGTGAGTTTAAGGAGTGAGGGGGTCTTATGAATGTGTGTATTTCTGTGAAGCTGTTCAGACAGAGAACTCAGGAAATGTTTGACTAAAATATAAGGGCTACTGGTGTCATCCTGTCTGTGACTCCCAAGCTGGTTTCTGAAGGCTGTTTTAATTTCAGGGAGCCGAGGCCTTGTAGAGGCTGCTTAGAATATACATTAATGCCATGTGTTTCAGAACAATTAAAAATTACACTGAAACGGGAGGATCAAAAGTCAGATCAAAGTACTAAAACAGACAGATTTAATACTGGGTAATAAATAGCACATGCTTTTCTCCTTTCTCCCAGTAAAGCCGACTGTATGCATATATGTCGGTTGATAATAATAATAACAGCTAATGTTTATGCAGCCCTAACCACTATGTTAAGTATTGACTGCCTTATCTCATGTATTCCTTGCAACAAGCTCTAACGTAGGTGCTTTCATGATCCTCATTTTACAGAGCAGGAAACTGAAGCTCAGAGAAGTCATAGTAACTTGCCCAAGGTCATCCGGCCCTGACTCAACCAGGACTACTGAGTGTAAGACTCACAGAAGTAAACCCCTGGACACACACACACATCACATACATGTGGACAAGGTATTGGAGGAGGTCATCAAGGGGACATCACCACCAGTTGACCCTCAAGCTGGACCGGAGCAACTGGAGGCTCCTTACCCCTGTCCTTGGAAGATAGACTAGGCCTACTGTTCCCACAGTGGCAGCTGTTCCAAGGATGCACCCTTGAGAGAGTAAGGTGGTGTTGAGACCATCTGGACTGAATATGAGACAACTCCATTAAGGCCTCTATATAAACTTTAAGATTCTGGTGGGTGCGTGCAGAGATCTACTCATTTTACGGCCACCTAAGACAAGCCTTATAAATAAGTTCTTTTGCTTATTAAACCTGCCACCTACCAATCTGGAGCGGTATGCCTCTTTCTTTGGTCTCTCCTTGCCCTCTGTATACAAAGACTAATTTACAAACCAACAATTGGCGAGCCAGCCAGGACGCTAAAGAAATGGGCTTTAGGAAAGAGGCATCTGCGAGGGAAATCCCACGTTGGCCAGAAACTTCTATGTGGGGAGAGGTGGCCTAGATGTGAGATGATTGTGGACCACTGCACGAGTATGGGCAGCCCCCAGAATGCCACTGCTTTAATGCGTTTGTTTGGAAAACTATGCATAGCACACTGTGGCAAAGAAGAGAAATGAATGGCTGCCCCAGTAAATGGCCTTTACCGTGGGCAGGTCAGTGGCCACCAATGCCCGACTGCAGGCTAAAGCTCAGGTTGGAGAGTTGGAAGAAGAGCAGAAATTAGAAAAAAAAAAAAAAAACAACTTGCAGTTGTCCACTACTTTGCTAGCTTTGGGGCTGGCAGATCAGGTGGGAGAACAGAATAGAAAACTGGAGACCTTAGTATGCCATTTTGCAAAGCTAGGAGGGCACAAGCTGCTGCAGATTGAGATCTGAGCACTTGTGACAAAGCCTGGTTAGGACACTAGAGGTAGAATCCCTGGGAAAGTGAGGATAATGAAGGGGAGGATATTAGGGTAATTGACAATGAAACAGAGTGCCCCATGTCATCCAACCCCTAATACAAAGGAAAATTTTAAATAGCAATTACCCTAGACTTCTGAGAGTAGATGAATATCCACCCAAAACTCCTAGGAGCAAACTTCCATTCTTCCTCTGTCCCTTGAAATTGTAAATCTTGTCAGGTCTTTGAAATGTAAACACCCCAAGAGATAACTAAGTCACTGCCCACAAAGACTGAAGAAAAAAAGGGGGAGAAAGGAGCTTTTTAAAATACAAGCTGTTATAGAAGTTCCCTTGCCCAAAATCTAGTCCACAGCCTCCTTGACAGTATTCGTCAAGGGCACATGTAAATCTTAAAAGTCTTCCTCACAAATATTGGTAAAAAGCTTTAGCCATGTGAATGAGAACCTAATTCATGGCTAAAGTTTTGGAATGAAAGCTATGGGGTCTCTGTTTGGGTCCGTCTGTTTAGGTATGTATGTGTATATATGTTATGTATATGTGAAGTGTTTCTACCTGTGGAAAGTATCACCAAAGTTACTTTATAGAAGAGCCCTATTTAATTGGCTTAAAGAAAAAAAAATGAGCTTTAATATCAATAATGTACTTATATAAAACTGAAACTCAGTTTTCTTTCATCTGCTAAAAGGAAATAGGGTTTTTGGACTATTGGTCTGTTCTTGATAAGATTATGAAAGATTTTTCTTTACCTTTTAAGTAATCTGCCTAGAAAACAAAGATTCTGTGTTTTATAAAAATAATTTCCTGTGCTTAATATCATCTTTATCAGGTCTTGAGAAAACTGAATCTTCTCTATTAAAAGAGCTAAGTTTTTCTTTTATAACTATAGAACTCTGCATTTGCCTTTGAAGTCTTTAGTTGTCACTTTGGTTAAATGGATAACTAAGTATTGTCTCACAGTGACCTATAACCCTAATTAATCAAGCGTTTTAAACTTTTGATTTTTTTTTTAACATCTTTATTGGAGTATAATTGCTTTACAATGGTGTATTAGTTTCTGCTTTATAACAAAGTGAATCAGCTATAAATTTTGGACAAAATTTTAAAAATCCCCAAAATCAAATTCTAAATGAAGTCTTGTTGACTTTCAACTAACTTTGGGGTTTTCCAGAGGGCCCCTGGAACATCTCAAAAGATGTGTTTTCTCTCCTTATAAAAGAGAGATATTAAACTAATTAGGCTTATTCGATAGGTTAAGTTACATGGGAAACATTATCAAATAAGAAATGATGCTAAACTTTCTTTACGTTACTTTATGTAAGTATATGTCATTAATATAAATGTTCCTGAAAAAGTACTTCATCTTCAAGGAGATTCGTGGAAAGGACTCTGACAAGTACAGGTTTCTGATAAGATCAATTTGTCTTCATATGTGAGGGACAACAGTGGACCTTTCAAGTACTCCTGCAAGGCTACCTGCACAGCATCCTAATATATCATGGGATGGTAACCTGAGATCTGTCCCTGTTTTTCTTCCCCACATCAGTAAAATGGGCCTATTAGTGATGATACAATGGTAACATATGAAGACTTGCCTCTGCTGCAGGACACTCTGCAGGCTTTGCTGGAATATCTGTGAGGGAGAGATAAGTGGTAAAAATGCAGAAAACTGAAGGTCCAGGCGTCACCACAAAGTTTTGGAGAATCATTTGGTCAGGTAAGACGCATGTTGTCCAAGAAGCTGTGATTGATAAGATACAAGCCTATCCAAACCCCTAAAAACATGAAAATGATGCAAGCCTTTGCAGGGATTTGGGTTTTTTGGGTTTTTTTTAATCTTTTAAGTGTTTTTGTACAAAAAAATGTATATATATATACTTTTTGCATTTTTAAAACACCAGAGTGTGGGGGAGGGATGCAAACAAATAACAAAAAAGATCCTTTTATAACATTATTTTCCCTGTTTAGAAAGAAGAAAAAAAATCATTCCAATAGTATTTAAAAGTCCAAAGATGCAATCATTCCATTTCCTTCTCTAAAGGCTAAAAAACGGCCCCTGCCTGTTGATTCCATCCTCCTGTGTCCAATGGAGCCACGTTACTCTTCAGCGGCCCAGGCTCACTATCACACAAAGATCAGGCCGGGTTTCTGAGCACACGGCCTGAACAGAAAGTGGAAGCATCAGAAGATTAAGACCGTCTCCCCACAGAAGTAATGTCGTGGGCAAGAAGACACGTCCCTGAGCCAGAAAAAGGGACAAGTGCTGCAGCCGCCGCAGCCAGGGCGCCGCTGCCAAGCGGCACAGCCACTTTTTTCCCCACCTGGCAGGGTGCCTCCTTCCCCTCTCTGCCTGGGAAACAGAAGGTACACGTGGGAGTGGAGATCACAGCACCAAGCCGCCTTTGAGGAGGCAAAAATCCTAGTGAAGCAGATTAAAGCTCTGGGCATCTCCCCAGCAGGTCTACCATTTGAGTTATATGAATCTATGACTCTGGAAGTTAGTCACTATAGCAGAGACAAGAGAAGGTGAGAGTACCCCGAGGATTTTGGTCCCAGCTCTAAAAGGGGGCACAAACTTGACACACCTCCGTAGAGCAACAGCTCCTAGCAATGTACACAGTACTCCTCCAGGTAGAAGGTCTCACAAAGGAGCAGCATATCATGGTAAGAACATCCCTTCCTGTCAAGGGATGGATTGGAATATGTTCCATTGACCCGCCTCTGCCCTGGCTCCCACTTTGACTCAATGGCATGCTCATCTGCTGCAGAGAAGCACCTGTCCACCAGCCCACTGTCTCTAAAAATGCAGGTGTTACTAGGCCCTGTGAAGTATGTATATCCTCCAAATGACCCTATTTCTATTCCCACAGCAGTCCCTATGGCCTACAGAAAGGGAATGGGGGAGTTCCCGCTGAGGCTTGGTATACAGATGCCCGGAAACAGGAACAAACCACACCAGCCAATGGGCTGAACTCAGAGCAGTTTGGCTGGTGGTTACTCATGAGCCCAGGCTGTTAACCCTTTACACTGACAGTTGGGCTGTTCTAAAGGAATTAATCCTGTGGCTTAGACAATGGGAAGTCAGGGGATGGGTGATCATAAATAAACCCTTGTGGGGTCAGGGTACACGGAAAGACATTTGGGTTCATCTGCTAGAGCCTGAGGCAGTCTTCACTCATCCACGCCCCAGCTCAGAAGGCGCTGATACCCCCGGCAACCCGGAAGCTGATGCCCTAGCTCAGGTACGGGCCCTAGCAACTGACTCTCCAGTATATACAGAAGATAGGATACATAGAAAGAGCAGCTACCACAGCACCTGGGTGGGATGACACATTACCAAGAATGCTAGGCTGCCCTTGAAATACAGTGACTTGGTTAATGCAGTACCACCATGCCCTGTGTATTCAAAACTATACCCAAGGCAAGTGCCAAAGGAGTCTGGGACCATCCACAAAGTTCCCAACCAGTGAGGGACTGGCACACTGATTATATTGGCCACCTCCCTCTGAGCAAACATTTTAAGCATGCCTTGGTTTGTGTAGACATTGCGTCTGGCTTAACCCAAGCTTTTCCCTGTTGCCATGCCAACCAGGCTACCCGCCCCCCCCCATTAAGGGATTAAAGAAACTGAGTACCATGTATGGATACCCTCCCTCATCTATCAGACAGTGATTAGGGGTCACACTTCAAAGGTCATGATATGCAAGACTGGACAGAAGACCATGACATTAAATGGAGGTTCCATCTCCCCTATCATCCACAAGCAGCAGGATTAATAGAACGATAATATGAAATAGTAAAGCAGCAGATAAAATTCCTAACAAGTAAAATGATCTTGGCCGGATAGACTCAAGTACTGTTCCAGGATTTAATGGATTTGAATGATCAACCCGTAGAGCCTGTTACCACACACACCAGACTGGGGGCACCTCCCGATGCACCCAACACTATAAAAGTGTGGAAATGATAAGAAACAGCCATTGCCCCGACTCTCACCCTGTATCAACCTGCTCTGCTGCTCAGAACCCCAAGCCCCATCGCGCCTGGGAAAGAAGTTACCTACTGGAATTTGCAGTGGGATATACCACCAGCATGGGTGAGTTACCTGCCCGCCCCCCCGGGGTAAGGGATAACCACTCAGTCTCTGGTGGGATCCCATTGTCCTGCTGCAAGCTGGGTCTGTTAAAACACACCGTAGCTGGAGGGGAACATGTACCATTGGAAGAGGGAGAAGGTGGGGGTCCTAGCCTGGTATACCCCGGCCCCCAATCCATCTCTCGGGCCTGGCAGTGCTGCCTCCCTCCTCCAGCTGACATGGATGGTACGCTCGACCAGCTCAAGTCCTAAAACTGCCAGCCCAGAATGGACACATTCTGCTCTCCACTGGTACAATCATTTGGCCACCCTCTTTGTCCTCTCCGTTGCTTGGAGGACATTTTCACACACACAGAAGCCCTCACAAAATTCACCCAGCAAGCTTCTAATGATTTAAGCCAACAAAGCCCGCCCTTATTGAACACTGAAACGTCTCTAATGAGAAAAGCTGTCCTCCAGAAGAGTATGGCCTTGGTCATTATGTGTTAAGGAGGCACCCGTGCCATTTTCCAAACAGAATGTAGTATGTTCATACCTGATGAGTCTGCCAATGTGTCATCTCTATTAAATTCCATAAAGGCACAGATGAATGCCCCGAGTGACCCGACCCCCAGCCCAGGGGACTTCATAAATCAATGATTCAGATCATAGGGCCGTCAGGGAGGGGGAAAATTTCCCCCTCCACCCTTCTTGAGTTCTTGTGGCTGGACTAATAATAAAATTGACACAAAACAGATTAACAGGAGAAAAAGAAACAATTTTTAATTCATCTGCATGGAGGTCTTACAGAAATGGGACCTAAGACGTGGCCAGGGGCAGGCAGTTTTTATACTTTTTAGACAAAGAAACAATAGATTTGTGAGGAATTGACAGGACAAAGAAACTAAGCTTTGGGTGCTTAATTAGTGAAGCATCTAAACAGTCTGGTCTTGGGGTAGTAAATGAAAGCAGTAACAAGGTATGTTTACCTGGCTTCTCAGCCCCAAATTCCCTCTCTCTGGTGATAAGGGTGACCTTCTACATCCAGATGCAGGGAGTACACCTTTCCCATGAGAGACTATTTACTGCTTTTCAGGGAAACAGAGAGAAGGGTGAAATTGTCCCTTTTGCATCAACCATTTCTTAAGTAACTTTAATTCAAAATTATCAATATGCCATTGAGGCATACTTTGGGGTGGCCTGCCCTGAGCTCCAACAGGGCTCTTGATGAAAAAATAATTGTTACTTACTTTAGGAATCATTACCTTAATCTGTGTTTTCTCTTGCATGTGTCTATAGACCGTGGCATCCGTTTTCAATGCAGCCAGACAGCCTCCAAACGAGCACTTCCGTGCTGAGGAAACCCCTTGCTGACCACTCAGGGCACATTACGGAAGGGGGACATATAAGATTGTAATGGCCGGTCATGAAGGATGAAGTGTTGGAGGAGGTCACCCAGAGGATGTGATTGCTGGCTAATCCTTGAGGGGGGGCCCAGGGAATCAAAGGCTCCTCACCCCCTCCCCTGTCCTTGGAATATACACTCTGTCTACTGTTCTCACGGTGGGACCTGTTCCAAGGACATATCCTTGAGAGTGAGGTGTTATTGAGACCCTGTGGCCTGAATACATGACTAACCCAGTTAAGGTCTCTATAAAAACTTTTAAGATTCTGGGGGGTTCTTGCACTGTTGGTGGGAATGTAAATTGATACAGCCACTGTGGAGAACAGTATGGAGGTTTCTTAAAAAACTAAAAATAGAACTACCATATGACCCAGCAATCCCACTACTGGGCATATACCCTGAGAAAACCATAATTCAAAAAGAGTCATGTACCAAATTGTTCATTGCAGCTCTATTTACAATAGGCCGGAGATGGAAACAACCTAAGTGTCCATCATCGGATGAATGGATAAAGAAGATGTGGCACATATCTACAATGGAATATTACTCAGCCATAAAAAGAAACGAAATTGAGCTATTTGGAATGAGGTGGATAGATCTAGAGTCTGTCATACAGAGTGAAGTAAGTCAGAAAAAGAGAGACAAATACCGTATGCTAACACATATATATGGAATTTAAGGGGAAAAAAATGTCATGAAGAACCTAGGGGTAAGATAGGAATAAAGACACAGACCTACTAGAGAATGGACTTGAGGATATGGGGAGGGGGAAGGGTGAGCTGCGACAAAGCGCGAGAGTGGCATGGACATATATACACTCCCAAACATAAGGTAGATAGCTAGTGGGAAGCAGCTGCATAGCACAGGGAGATCAGCTCGGTGCTTTGTGACCGCCTGGAGGGGTGGGATAGGGAGGGTGGGAGGGAGGGAGACGCAAGAGGGAAGAGATATGGGAACATACGTATATGTATAGCTGATTCACTTTGTTATAAAGCAGAAACTAACACACCATTGTAAAGCAATTATACTCCAATAAAGATGTTAAAAAAAAAAAAAAGATTCTGGGGGGCGGGTGTGGAGATTTGCTCATCTTGCTGGCACCCAAAACAACCTTGTAGGTAAGCGCCCTTGCTTAGTAAACCTGCCACCTACCAGTCTGGAGTGGTCTGCCTTTCTCTTCGGTCTCTCCCTGCCCTCCACATACAGGGACAGTGTATGAACCAACACACACTGAACAAGCGAAACAAGGCGAGAGCTGTGATGTCCACCATACTGCTTGGAACTGTGCAAAGACTTCACCATGACGATCAAGAACCACACGTGCTTCTCAGCAGTGACCTGTTTCTTTCCTCTATTTGGCTTTTCAGTAAAACCAGAGACGTGCCTGGAAGCCAGAGGTGCAGTGATTATGTTTTAAATAAACTATCAGGCTGCAGAGCGAGGTCTCCCGGGCAGTGTGTGTCTGCTGCCTGGTTAACACGCTGCTGAAGATCATACTTCCCCGAAGATCCAGGGTTTAATACCAGTACAGTCACGAGGGGCATATACAACAACGCAGCTCGGAATGCTGGGCGGGGCGGGGGGGGGCAGGGGTGGTTGGGTGAAGGAGTTTTAGGAAATTTAGTTAACTTAATTAAGATTTAATGTTAATCTTTCAGTCAAGGCAACTGCTAAAACACGAATGTGGCAGCTGGAAAATCTGAGAAGTTTGGAAACTTCAGATAAAGCTTTCCGGAGTTTTCAAGGTGGTTGCCAAAGCAACCTCAGGGACCAGATCCTGGAGGAGCTGAAACATTCTATTTTAAAAACACCCAGTTGATCATCAGAAAGCCAGAAATGAATCAACCAAATAATTGGATACACATTGGAAATTCTTATATAGATAAGCATTTTCTCAAAACTGGAAATAATTCATCTATGAGCAATATTTTGACCTTGGAAGCAAACAGATTTCAAAGTGACTCCCCAAAGTTTTATCACCTGCCTTTGGCACAAAATATGGGAATTTAAAGCTCCTCTCTCCACTTGAATTTCCTCTCCATTTCAGGCTGCCTTAAAAGTTCCTTCTACCCGTCATCTCATGTCTTCGAAAAAGCCTCTCATACGTGCATGCAATCGTTTGTTCATTCAACAAACACTTGTTGAGTAATTTATCATATTACCGTGAGCCAGATATCCTGCCAAAGGCAAGATAACTCAATGACATGGTCCCGACTTTAGGAAGAGTCCTTCAGGGACGAGAGATTAAATAGATCCGTAAATGCCGCACAAGGCAATGTGAGATCCTATCATGAAATTGTAGGGTCCTGAACGTCACTGGTTCCCAAAACTGTTGCACATCAGAATCCTTTGGTAGAGCTTTACAGAAATGCAGAATTCCAAACCTTACTGCAGAATCTGGATCTGGATTTGAAATGCTGTGCATCTGACTCTGATGAGCAACCAGGTTCGGAAACAGCTGCTAACAGTGAGAGGAAGAAGAACTTACCCTCAGCTGAAATGATAAAAGGTTTCATGGAAGTGGATGGGCTTTAGGTGAGCCGTTAGAGTCTAGGGAAGATAATGGTACCCAAGTGGAGGGGGTGTTCCCTGTCTGGCCTGAGTTCAAGCTGGGGAGAAGCAGGGAAAGGCCGCTGGGAGGGCCAGGAAGGTCAAGGGAAATTGGGACCCGATACAACAGACAATGAGAAACAATGAAAGGCCTCTAATCACACGAGGGACTGTGTGTACAGCAGTTTTAGCAGAAATAATTTGGCAGAGTTACAGTGGATGGACCGGCACAAGTTGGCATCTGGTTTTAAAGACGTTTATAAGGAAACCTCTGGCTCTTGAGTAAAGAAATAAAAACTGAAGTTGGTTACAGTAGGAATGAAAAGGAAGAGGTAAAGAAACATTATTTAACGTCTTAACATACTGCTTTATTTCAAAACGGATTGTAGGTGGCTCACAAACGTGTTGTTAATTAGTCATGACATATTTGTCTCTGTACAGCTATATTTAGTAATACCTAGGATCATGCTTAATCTATTTGTGTTCTTAAACAGTTTTCTCTGGGTTTGTTCTATTTCCAGCTTTGGAGAAAATGCAATTTTATAAACTCATCAATAGAGTGCCTCTTACGTGCTAGGACAGCACAGGCACCACAGAGAACGCAAGGTTGAAGAAGACATAGCATTGGCCCTCGGGAAGACTGCAGCCAGGTAAGGAATCAAATATGTAAATAAGATATGACTATGTAGGAAGACCACTTAAAAAGCCAATGAGGCAGAGAATAGCCAATAGTAGAGATACTATTTCTTGTTCAGTGGATTCAAAAAGATTTCATGGAAGAGGTTACATTTGAGCTGAAACTAAAAGATAACATTTTA
Organism: Stenella coeruleoalba; assembly: GCF_951394435.1. Taxonomy (NCBI): domain Eukaryota; kingdom Metazoa; phylum Chordata; class Mammalia; order Artiodactyla; family Delphinidae; genus Stenella; species Stenella coeruleoalba. Next base: position 145,732,922 of record NC_137169.1, on the reverse strand, counting down.
GCCCACAGAGAAGAACATTCCAAGTGATGCAATAGTGTAAGAAAAGGCACAAAGAAAGAAAATCACAGTCTTATGTCTCTATCCACAGGACTTGGCACAATTCCTGGAACATAGTAGGTACTCACTAAATGTTGAGAGAGCAAATGAGTGTTTGAAAGGAAGTAGATTTCAGTAAGGTTAAAAGAGAGGTTAGGAAATCAAAGAGGACCTTAGAAGCAATGCTAAGTATCGGTCATTTACTCTCCAAAATTGGGATCCCGAGAAGGCTTCCCGATAAGGAAGCTCTATACGATAAAGGTTTGCTTAGATCACTCCAACAATGATGTGCAGGGTGAATCGAGGAGGAAGACCAGGGAGCAGACCAAAAGCCAGAGGGAAAAAAAACACCTAGGAAGCTACTGCAATGGTCCAGGCAAAAGAAATGAGAGTCTGAGCTCTCGAGGAAGTGGCTTGGGGGAGGAGAGTTGCAATTCATGAAGCGCTTTGGAAACAGAATCCACACACCAACAACAGATGTGGTGTTAAACCTGAGTGGCATGAAAGACAGTGTCTCAGTTAACCAAGATGGGTTAACTAAAAGAGCAGGCTGTAAATCTATAAGTTTATGACAGGTGAATGAAGGGAGAACTCAGCCCTTCAATTCCTTTCTCTGCATTCCTACCCTACCCCATTCCATAAAATCAGAATTCCAAGCAACAGTTTCCACATCTTGGGGAAGTATTAGGGAGGAAGCTTGTGGCCTCACTTATCTTGCTTTGGGGACTGCCTGTCCCTAAACTGCATGCACTCTCTTCTTCCACTTCTGCAAGCATGCGGTAGGTTTATGTGGTCAGGGTCCAAAGCCTGCCTCCGTGGCAAGACAAGCCTGGAGCCCACCCCTCTTTGGCACTCGCTCTCCAAGGTGCTGCAGTCCTACCAGGACCATCCACAGAGCTGGATGGATATGACACTGCGTTTCAAGCCTCATCTAGACTCAGGTCTGTTCTCAATTGGTGCAATCCAAAGAGGTAGAGAAGTGTGATTCCACAGCACTCCTACCCCCAATACTGAGTTTGAGGTACAAGGAGCAGACCAGGGAAAGATACTCAACAGAAGGCTTCAAATGCTTGCCTGGAATTCGAAAGGAAGAGAAAGTAGGAGAGAAGGTATACGTTTGGGGCCCACTCTAAGATGGATGATGATAGAAGCTCCAGCATTGGAGGGGACGAGCTCAGAGAAAGCAGAATCTGACACTCAAATGCATACAGTACTAGACAGGTGGGGGAGTGGTCAGAGTGGAGGCGATCTGAAGAACACAGTTCCCATCTAAAGGGGTCATCCAGTACCTAACTCCAGCTGATGGCTGCCTTGAGGGATATGGTTCCAATATTGACAGATCCCTTGCAATTTTTCCCCCGAAGAAGCTGAAAATCCAGATTTTTGTACGAAATTTTCAGATTCTTAAAATATTGAATGGGCCAAACAAAACAAATTTGCAGGCCATATATGACCCACAGGCTGCTGATTGCAACTCCTAGTATAGAACAAGAAGATAACAAGGCCAAGGGCAGAACATCAATGAACACCTGCATTTGGGATGTGAGAGAAGAGGAGTCAAGAAGGAGATAGGTAAATACTGAAGAACAGTGTAGCCAGTCAGCTCTGTATTTGACAGTGAGGGGCCTCAGCCATGCTGCTCAAAATAACGTGCATACGGATCTCCTGGAGATCTTGTTAAAATGCAGACTAGGATCCCGTAGGTCTGGGAGGGGCCTGAGCGTCTGCATTTATCACAAGCTCCCAGGTGATGCCACTGCTGGACTCCCATTGCTAGTTGGCCAATTCCACATAGAGGAGGGAGAATAGAAAAACTGCTTCCGTGAACTTGATGGTAAACTCTCAGTTGCCCATACCAATAGAGGGGGTCCCTGTGATGTTCCAAAGCAGTCCAGAAGCCTTTATTCAAGGTTGAGGAGTGGTTTTGTGATTGTTGGTTTTCATCCAACAAATTTGCTCTCCTGATTCCATCTTGCTTACACTCTCATTAAAGTGGACTTCTCTTTCCCATGGTCAGAAGGGAGAGATGGCCAACCAGAGGCTGCATATTGCAGTAGACAATATGAAGGATTATCCATCTGTGAATGATGGAAAGTCAACAGGATTTAGAAATATGCAATAAGTAAATAGCCCAATGCAGTAAAGGTGAGTCAGGGGGAAAGGACTCAGAGTGAAGAGGAGACCCAGTTAGATTTCACTCTGCCATTTGGGGGCATTGAATCTCTGTCTTTCTGCACTTTCATTTATCTTCAGTGAAGGAGCTGCACCAGAATTCATGAAGGTCCTTCCCAGCTCTAATATTCTAGGATTCTAACCCTGAAGACTGTGACTATAGGATTCTCAGAATGGGCCCCAACTCCCCTCCCACTTCCTTCCATTCACTCACGGAACACTGACTCAGCACCCACAGGGTGCAGGCCCCACGCTAAAGTCTGGGGAATTCGACTTACACCAGACTCAGTCCCTGTCCTTCAGCAGCTCATGGTCTCGCTGGGGAGAAGAAAATGCAATGCTGCCTGGTACGTGCTAGGATGGACGTCAGCCCAGGGGCTAGGGGAGCCCACAGGAGGGCCCAGACCCCAACCGAGGAAGGAGGCAAAAGGCTTCCCAGAAGTGGTTACATGAGCTGAGTTTTAAAGAATGGGTAGGTTCAGCCCAAGAAAAAAAAAAAGTCAAGGAGGAATGAGCAGGAAGGGGGAGAGTGAATGGAGCTTAACTGGGTGTGGCTAGAGCAGGGGAAGGGGGGCAGCCTCAGAAGGATCACCCCCTCCACAGAGCCTTCTGCACCACCCACCGCAGCTGCTGCTGAGAGAGCAGATGCCACCCCTGCCCTGCCCACCTCTGTGAGGCTGCCTCAAGCAATTAGTATGGAGGGCTCAAAATCCTGAAGATCCAGCACAAAAAACAGAATGGGCACAGGAGATGCTGGCGGGGAGAGGAGAGGAGGAGGTGAAGGTGATGGGCAACCAGAGAAGGTAATGATCAGAGGGGCCTGTGACTCTAGATCAATTAAAAGTAATCACGGCAGGGTCAGGGCTGTGCTGCGCGTAGAAGGCTGTCCAAAGAGCAAACAGGGCAGCCCGCTCTGAGGACTGAGAAGCAGGAAGGGGCAGCCCCCAGGGTTCCCCCACAGAAATATTCCTGTGGGGAAAACACCATGCACAGTCCTCTGATGCAGGGTTTCTCAACCCTGCTGCTGCCCATGGGAAATACCTGGGGAACTTTAGAAAACTACCCACATTCAGAGACACTTTCAAAACGCCAGTGTCATGAAAAAGAAAAGTGGAGAGACTGTTCTAGATTAAAGGAGAAAGTGAGAAACATGGCACCTAAATGCAGTGTATGATACTTGATTGGGTCCTGGATGTTTTTTAAAAACCATAAAGAACATGATTGGGGACATAGGGGAAATGCGACTACGAACGGCATTCAGATAACATTATTATGACAATGTCCTTGAGTGTGATCGTGGTAGTGTGGTGATGTTGGGAAGTGTACTTAGGGGTGGAGAATCACAATATGTGCAACTAAATGGTCCAGCCAAAGAAAGAGTGTGTGCTCCATACCTGGGAGGGGAGGGGAGAACAGACACAGCAAATGTGGCGAGGGATGAATCTTGGTGAAAGCTATTTAGGTATTCATTATACTACTTTAAGAGTAGTATAACATCCCCTTACATTTGACATTTCTCCCTCCCCCCGAAAAAAATTTTTTTAAGTTCCCATGTGCAAACCTCAGAGGGTGGGGACTGCGCCCCAGCATTTTATGAACACTGCCAAGAAGGCGCTTGGTTCAGGCAAGAATGAAAACCACTGCCCTGTTTCTTGTTGGAGCTGGAAATACCTCTGATCTCTAAAAGCCTACGCATCCCAGCTGCTCAAAGGCTTTTCCAACAGCTGGGGGTGCCAGGAGATATGGGGGGAGCTAATGACCAGGGGTCTGTGCCCCGCCCTGACTAGGGAGGGGAGGGGCAGGGCCAAGGTGGGATTCAATCCCCTGCCCCGCTGACCTCAGCAGTCAGGCCACACAGGGCACTTACATGCAGTAATGAACCTGAATGCTGAACCCTGCTTGGCTAAGGGTCTCAAACTTGGCTGCGTATTACAATCACCCAGGGGTAGTTTTAAAAATCCTGACGCCCAGGATTTATTCCAAACGAATTAAGTCAGAATCTCTGGAGATGGGACTCAGGCATCAAAATTTCTTAAAACTCCCCAAGTGATTCCAATGTGCAGCTAAGTTTAAAAACAGTGCCTTAAAGAGCGTTTTGCAAATGGTCGATACCGTGGTTAATAATTATGTGGGCCTGACAACGGTGATGGCCAGCTACAGATTTTCCAACATCACAGGTGTCTTTACCTGCCTGCTTGCCTCTTTCAAGTATCCTAACCAGTTCTGGAGCTAAGAATAGAGTTTCTGAAGGAATTTGTTTCCTGAAAGAAGCTTGTCCTCTTTTTTTTTTTTTTAAAGATATCTCACTTTTTAAATTTTTATTTTATTTTTTAAATTTATTTTTGGCTGCGTTGGGTCTTCATCGCTGCGCACAGGCTTTCTCTAGTTGCAGTGATTAGGGGCTACCCTTCGTTGCGGTGTGCGGGCTTCTCATTGCGGTGGCTTCTCTTGTTGCAGAGCACGGGCTCCAGGCGCGCGGATTTCAGTAGCTGCAGCATGTGGGCTCAGTAGTTGTGGCTCATGGGCTCTAGAGCGCAGGCTCAGTAGTTGTGGCGCATGGGCTTAGTTGCTCCACGGCATGTGGGATCTTTCCAGACCAGGGATGGAACCCATGTCCCCTGCATTGGCAGGCCGATTCTTAACCACTGCGCCACCAGGGAAGTCCAGAAGCTCATCCTCTTTCATGAAGCAAAACCATTCCTAGTATTTTCATACATGTGACCTATCTCCCAGCTCTGCAGGACTCTGCTGGTCCCATCCAGCCATGGGCTGGGTCAACACCCAGCGGGCATTTAGGCAGAACAAGGTAAGCACCAGCACGGACACACCCCCGCCACCAAACAAACACACACACGCCCTGTGTATAAAACACCTGGGTCGCTGCTGGTCGGCAGGCTCCCCACAGCAGCCTGTGGGGCACTCTAAATGTTCTGTCTCAGGATAAGCATTGGATGGCAGTGAAGAGCTGTGTACCCATCAGGCCATGAAAGAGGCTGAAGTTCCGGGGCATTAGACTTTGCAGGTGGTCTGGATACCTACAGTACAGTGAGGGCTTTTGGGCTGCTATTCTGGGGGCAGTTGTGCGGGTCACACCAGTGCACACACCGGGCGGGGGGTGCCAAGTGGAAGAACGGAAGGTCTATAGACCGTGGGATGAAAATGACGTCACCAACGCAGCAGGAGTGGGGGCGTTTCCACGCTTCTCTGGTCCTTAAAGAGGAGTGATGCACAGCCCCTTCTCTCCCGGAGACAGTGCCCCAAACCGGCATGAGCCAGGAGGCTCTCGCAAGAGCATCAGCCGTCCAAGGTCCTGAAGGCTCTCCAGCAGGGCACGTGCTGCAAGGGCTAAAGTCAGCCCTTCCAACCAGTGCACTTCTGTGGGACCAGGACAGTGAGTGAGAGGCTGCTGGCGGAGGGATAGTACCTGCAGCTTCCAGTAAAGACTCCCCTGACCTGCGAGGAGAGGGCCCCGAGGAGGGAGGAAGGGATGAGGGGAAGAGAAAGGGCAATGAGGGGGTTAGGGCTAGGGTTAGGGGTGAGTGGTGAGGGAGTGAGGGAAAGAGAAAGGGAAGTGAGGAAGGACCCTGGTGTCTGCAGGATCGCTCTCAAAAGCTCTCCACCCTGGCGGACCATTAGAATCCCCTGGGCAGCTTTGCAAACACCGCTGCCTGTGCCCCCTTGACCAATTAAGAGAGGCTCTCTGTGGATGGGGCCCCTGCACCGAGATTTTTTAAATCTCCCCAGGAGATTCAAGTGTGCTTCCAAGACAGAGAAACTCGGGTCTATGAGAACAACTCCCCGACCGCTGAGCTCTGCATTTTTCCCGGGGCTGTACCTGCAGACAGTGAGGCGGGGAGGGCTCCCCAATAACGCCCCACCATGGTGAGGACGATGTCAGAAACAGACACCTTCTTACACCATCGGTGGGAACACAGATTGCTGCAACCTTTTTGGGAAAGTAATCCGGCAAATTTTTAAGAAGTACAAATTCATATACTGTTTAACCCGATAACCCCACACTCCTAGGATATAAACACACAAAGGTGTTTATTGCAGGGTTACTGATAGGGGCCAAATAAAACTGAAAACAGAAAGAATGTCCATAAATATGGACATGACTGACTCAATTGTGTGTACTATGGAATATTATGAGAGTTTGTGCGGTTATTTTTAAAAGAGTTAGATCTCTAGTACTATATTGATCTAGAGAGGGGTGTCCATAATGAAATGGTATGTGGAGGGAAAAGTTATAGGAAAATTTTTTCCAATTATTGGGAAAAAAACAAAAGGCCAACTCTGAGTGTATGCACATACACACGTGTGTGTACATTTGTCTGTGTTTGTGCATGGAGATAGGAGCAGGGCAGAGACCCAAGCTTTTAACATGAGTTATGTCAGAGAGTCAGGAATAGAGAGGGGTTGGGGGCTTATTAGTATTTTCTTCATTTTAACTGAGCATCACTTTCTAGTTAAGACAAGGACATCCTACTTCTACAATTAAAATAATTAATGAAGGGCTTCCCTGGTGGTGCAGTAGTTGAGAGTCCGCCTGCCGATGCAGGGGACACGGGTTCGTGCCCCGGTCCGGGAAGATCCCACATGCCGTGGAGCGGCTGGGCCCGTGAACCATGGCTGCTGAGCCTGCGCGTCCGGAGCCTGTGCTCCGCAACGGGGGAGGCCACAGCAGTGAGAGGCCCGCGTACCGAAAAAAAAAAAAAGAAATTAATGAAGAAAACCCAAAGAGCAACCTCTGTGGTAAGACAACCCAGATTCAAATCCTGGCTTTGCACGTACTGGCCTCAGCTCCTTAACCCCTCTGCCCTCCACATGCTCATCGGTGAAAGGGGACCACAGTGATGCCCACATCATAACGGCATCCACGTCAGAGACGAGCATTAAGTGAGATGACCCATTCAAGCTCTTGGCACAACGTCTGGCATATTCTACGCCACATGCAGTAACTTAATAAACATTGTTGTCATGGTAAAATCTTTTCCTAGGCCACTAAGGACCAACCTTCTACGTCTAGGTAAGCTCACCTCTCCCAGCAAAGAAGAAGAACCCAAGCCCCCTTGTCACTGTCTGCATGGCACAGATATACAGAGGGGTGACCATGTGAGGACACAAAAAGTAGGTGGCCATCTGCCAGCCAAGGAGAGAGGCCTCAGAAGAAGCCCACCCTGCTGACACCTTAATCTTGGACTTCCAGCCTCCAGACTGTGGGGAAATAAATTTCTGTTGTCTAAACCACCCAACCCGTGGCTACTATGTTACAGCAGCCCTAGCGGACTAACACAGATCCCAAGGGTACCAGCACTAGAGGGTACAGTGTCTTCTGTAGGTTCTTTCTCCCAAGCCTCCGTTTCCCAACAGCCTCTTAAAATTGAGAAGAGGCCTCTGGTCAAAACCTCTTCACCTCCTTCTGACAGTCAGACTGGAGAAGTGCAAGACACGCACATGCACGTGGCTGACAGTGGATCGTCTGATGCCAGTGTGTTAGAGGGCTGTGTCCAAGTGTGCTCTGCAAAACTCAGAGTATGGAACTGTCCCGGGAAATGCAAAGAAACGTGCTTCTAATCCCTAGTGCCTGGAGACATAAGGGCAGGAGTTTGGGAGTCAGAGTGATTTGAATCCAGACCCAGCTCTCACTACCCTGAGTGACCTGGGCAAGTGACGCAAGCCCTCGGGTCTCAGTTCCCCATCTTCACCTCACAGAGTTGGTGTAAGAATAAATCAGAGACTGCGGGTAAAGTGCAGAGCACATTCAGCCACTCTGCCAGCAAAGAGTTACTGAATAGGTGCTATTTTCTAGGTAAAATGAGAAGCGGTGAACAAGATACCCAGACCCTGCCCTCACCGACTTTATAGTCGACTAAGGAAAACAAACATTTTACAAAGAATCATACCTCTGACTTTCCCCTCCCACACTTCCTTCCTTTTAAAGTCCAGAATATTTGGGCTTGAAGTACTTTATCAATAACTTGAATAACACAAATGTCAAGTGTTTGAAAACAACCCAACGTCCATCGCTTTTGGTCTCTATTAACAGTTGGCATCACCGCTATCAGAAAGCATTTGAAGTACCACAGTCGTGTGTGTATTAAAGTCTAGTTTATACAAAGAGCATCATACAGACCCTCGCAGAAAATGCACTGTCGGTCGTTTTATCAGTCCGTCCTGCTGACGTCATCTGAACAGCGTACACATTCCCGAAGGCAGGAACCTTGCCTAAGTGGCTCCGTTATTTAGTTTCTACCAGGACACCAGTGGCACTGGTGCCACTTTATGCTGATGCACTGAGTGGTAACAGCAGTGATATCACCAGTAAAGAGGCCACAGTAGCAGAGCTGCTCTTGCTGTGTGTTGCCCGCCCACCTCCCTGTGCTATAATCGGTGATCACTGTCTTCCAGAATTTCATCACTGCTTTAACCATTTAGGAGACGCAGAAAGGGAACAGTATGGCTTTTTCTGTCCCTTTATAATAACGGCATTTTGCATTTGTATAGCACATTTAACGTATTCAGTGCATTTTCTTGTCTACGGCCGGGTTTTATCCTAATGAAACAAAACCCCATGTGTTTCGTAATTGTCTGTGCCATAGAGACAGCTTAGGAATCAGAGCCAGTGAAACTCTGTGCTGGGGGAGGCCCGATGCCCCAAACTGCTTAAAGAATAACAAACCACATACAAGTTGCGAATGGAACCGGCATGGTAATGCCGCAATACAGCTATGCCGTGGGGAGAAGATACATCTGGAGCATCGGAATTAGTTCAGCGCAAGCCGGGAGCCCGTAGGAGTTCTCATCTGAGTTGCAGGGCTCTCAGGCTCCCTGCCTGGGTAGAGGCTGGTACCCGGTTCCAATTGTTGGGAGAGACAGAGACTGGCCAATGCTACAGGGAATAAGAGGCCATCAGGATTTGGTAATACTGGCATATTTTGTGGCCCAGAAACGTGACCCAGAAATGTTTCTTGCTTTTTCAGCAATTTAGAAAGGGTAAGAATTGAGTATCTGAAAGGGTGGGCATTTGGGGGGTCGAAAAACAGAATTTTTACTTCTCATCACATTTTGGAAAAGGGAGCATCTAGAAGCAAACCTCCCACCGGAAAAACAAGTTGTCTGCCGATTACTTGCAATGAGTCACCTGCTGGGTTGACCATCCCCTGGGAAGCAGGAAGTCAGGCGCTCATTCCTTCAGTTCACCTGGGCACCCGCTGGTAAATTATTGCTTTTACTCTGGTACCATTTAGAAAATTACGGCTCTCTAAATCATACTCCGGGGGACCGAGAAAAGGAAAATGCCTCCCCACCTGCATTGCCGAAGCCTGCCCTACCCTCCAACTCAGTGATCTGCAGCCTCGCTACACATTAGAATCATCTAGGGAGTTTTTCAAACCTCCCCTCCACCCCCACCAATGCCCAGGCTGCATTCCAGACCAATGAAACAGAAACTCTGGGGGTGGGATCCAGGAACAGTACTTTTTAAGCTCCCCGGGTGATTCCAAGGTACAGCCAAGCTTGAAGACCAGCCCTCTAACTACATCCATTCCCATGCTCACCCTCTGGGCAGTGAAGGTGCTCTGCTAAGACACAGCACATCACACCTGCCATGGCCCTTTCTTTGGTTTCCTTCACTTGCCTTAATCCCATGCTCAGCAGTGATAATTCTGCCACACACATTATGAAACTCATAATCCAAGTCATTGTGTGGTTGCCAGGCTCATGTTCACCAATACATTTAGCTAATTAACATGAATCAGATACCACGTTAGGCAACGCAGCAGATACAAAAATTAGGAGGACAGGATCCCCACCTTCAAGAACACAGCTGTGGAAGATAATGTGTACAAGTGACTGTAATACAAGATATTGTGTGATCAGAGCTTTGAAATTCTTGGGAAAGAAATCAGAGAGAAAAACGAGACCCCCTTTAGCTGAATGGAGGTCTTCACAACTGACACATCACACACACACACACACACACACATCAGCACATAATACAGGACTATGTACATAGCAGGTCTAAAGGAACTCCAGTTGAACGAATGAAGAAATTCAGATTGGCTCCCATCGGAAGCCAAGACCAGCACCCAGGATTCCCCAGCTCCTTTCTCCACCCTCGACCATGCCCAGGCTCCTCCAGGTACCATCAGACATCACCTCAACCTCTAGTGCCTAGTCTCTCTGCCCGCCATCCCCACTGGCCACCTCACACTGCCCTTGGAGTTCTGGGGTGCACGTCGGTGGCTGGGTGCCCTGCCCTGGCCACTCTGCTGACTGAATTCCTCCCTGAGACCAAGGCCTGCAGCTGTCATCCAGCGTCCACCCACCATCTCTATGGAATAAAATCCTCAATTTGGAGCTGAGCACAAAAGACCAGATGTGGCCATTTGCCTACGACCTGGCTGATGAGTTAAGCGGAAGTGATGTGTGCAGCTTCTGGGTCACATCCTTCACGGAAACGGCCCTTTTCCTCTTCCCCCTCCATCCTGCTGCTTGAAAGGACATCATGGTGTGACGCCCTCATGGACCACATGGACAAGAAAATGCCCTAACGATGGCAGAGCTCTGAGGGCAGGAGGAGCCTGGGTCCCCAGACAACCCTGGCAGGCAGGGTCCCCCTCCCATCCCACCCTCAGCCTGGACGGGCTCCCCCCCAGACAGCGCAGGCTCCCTTGTATCTTTTACTCACAGTGGAACCCATATCCCAATACGCTTTCCTGCCTCCATCACGTCCTACAATACCTGGAGTTCCTTTGTATATTAAGGAGAGGAAAAAGGTGTGACAGAAGAGCAAACGATTTCTGTCAGAACGGTCAATGACTTGGCGATTTCTCATAGCAAAACTACTGAGAGTCCATAAATCTGCTTAGGTCCTGCTGTGAGAATCTGCTTTGCCGATGAATGCGGTTAAGTTAACCAGCCTCCTTCTTCTGGCCCACACAGTCTGTGAAGACTACAGGGGAAACTGAGTGTCGTCAGTCTCTTGGTTAGCCGCCTGTAGAGACTGACCGCTAGGGTCAACAGAAGCTCTACAAAAGGTGTGCAAAGTTACCAGCTCCTATGGACGGAAGCAGCAAGAGAGAAGGGGAGTAAGCATGGGCCCTGGAACCAGACCCATGAGCTGAGTGACCTGGAGCAAATATTTACCATTTGGTGAAGGCAGATCATTTTATCCAACTCATAGGAGATTCAGTTACACAGCAGGCCCAGGGCCCCTCCACAGACCTACTGAACCTGAACTTCCCAGGATTGATGGGGATATGTTAGGATTCTCCAGAGAAACAGAACGAACAGGATGCATGTATGTGTGTGCTTATAGATACACAGAGATATAGACATATATATAGAGAGAGAGAGATAGAGAGAGAAAGAGATTTTAAGGAATCAGCTCAGGCAATTGTAGTGGTTTGGAAGGCCAAATTTTGCATGGGGGCTAACAGGCTGGAGATCCAGGAAGAGCCAGCCTTGCAGTTGAAGTCTGAAGGCCATTTCCTGCAGAATTCCCTCTTATTTGGGGAGGTCTGTCTTTGTTCCATCAAGACCTTCAACTGATTGGATGAGGCCCACCCACCTTATGGAGGGTAATCTGCTTTATTCAAAGTCCACCAATTTAAACATTAATCGCATCCAAAAAATACCCTCAAAGAAACACCTAGAATAATGTCCAACCACATACCTGGGCACCATGGCCCAGCCAATTTGACATATAAAATTAAGCATCACAGGGGGTGGGCATTCATGAATCTGTATTTTTTTTTTAAGTTGGTTTTTTTGTTTGTTTGTTTTTTAACTAATTTATTTATTTATTTATTTTTGGCTGCGTTGGGTCTTTGTTGCTGTGCATGGGCTTTCTCTAGTTGCAGCGAGCGGGGGCTACTCTTCGTTGTGGTGTGTGGGCTTCTCATTGTGGTGGCTTCTCTTGTTGCAGAGCTCAGGCTCTAGGCACACAGGCTTCAGCAGTTGTGGCCAGTGGGCTCAGTAGTTGTGGTTCACGGGCTCTAGAGCGCAGGCTCAGTAGTTGTGGCGCATGGTTGTAGTTGCTCCGTGGCATGTGGGATCTTCCCGGACCAGGGCTCAAACCCGTGTCCCCTGCATTGGCAGGCAGATTCTTAACCACTGTGCCACTAGGGAAGTCCTATGAATCTGTATTTTTAATAACCTGTCCAGATATGATGTGAGGCAGAGTCAAATTGGGGGACCACTCTCAATGATGCACCCTAAGGTCAATCATGGTTTCAGGATTTCTTCCTCCACCACTACAAGGGCCTCTGGACTTCCTTTGTGAAGCTGACCGGCACAAGCTTCCGTCATGCCATGAGTCAGGAAGATGCTCCCTCCACACACAGCCAGGACGGAGCAGGCTGGGGAGACGTTCCTCAAGCCCAGGGCTCAGCACTCCTGGGCAATCCACAAAGGAGTCGGCAGCTGGCCGTATTTGCCCGCCCACTGCCAGCCTCTATGGGTTGAAGCTCTTCTCCCTTTCCCCTCTCCCTCAGCAGACTCAATTCTCCAGATCCTGGGGAATCTTTTGGGGAGCTGCTTATGAATCACCAGCACATTCACCAACTACCCAGCTCACCAGATATTTCCCACAGTGTTCCCCCACCTTGGCCACCCATGAGAAGCACATATGGGCATTTTCTAAATACTGGACCCTACCTATTAGAGTAGAATTTCTGGAAGTGTTTCTTAAGCAGATGTATAGTGGAAAATCTCCATGGGGGATTCTGAGATGCGTAACGATTAGAAACCACCAGTGCCACTAATGACAAACACAACAGAACAGTGAACTCTACCGTTCGCCACTTCCTGACACTATCCTAGCATATGATTTTTCACAATAAAGGCAGCAAAGTTTCACAGAAAATTCTAAGTGCTCTCTCTGAGCTACTGATGAGAACTCCTGGATGTACAATAATGAGTGGAGAACAACGAAGCGTGTTAAGATGAGGGTGCTAGGCAGCTGACTGGGCTCGTTCATGCCACTAGCCTCAAAACATGCAGGGTTCAAATTCATGATGCCGATCTACTGCAGATTACTACATGTGGCTGACCTTCAGAGCTGCTCACAGATAGTCAGAATTATGAAAATAAAGTCCTTGAATACTTACAGTACTAAGGAGACCACCTCTTATGATGGGAAGGAACTAAGATTTCTGTATAGTTGTCATGACAGGAGGACATGTAGAGTAGTCACTGGAGGAAGGTTTAGGGAACTCTCCTCACACTTGGAATTCTGCTGCAGATGATAATATTGCCCAAGCAGGGCCTGCCCCCCATGAATCCACCTAAAAGAGACCACTTTGCACTAGAGAACTACTTATTTTGTTTCTTTTTTAATTTTTCTTTTATATTGCAGTACAGTTATGTAACAATGTTGTGTTAGTTTCAGGCGTACAGCAAAATGATTCAGTGATACATCTACATGTACCTATTCTTTTTCAAATTCTTTTCCCATTTAGGTTATTACAGAATATTGAGCAGAGTTCCCTGTGCTATACAGTTGGTCCTTGTTTGTTATCTATTTTGTTTTTTTTATTTAGTTATTTTTTAAAGCACCTTTTAAAAAAATTATTTATATATTTATTTACTTTGGGCTGTGTTGGGTTCTTGTTGCTGCACATGGGCTTTCTCTAGTTGCAGTGAGCGGGGGCTTCTCTTCGTTGCAGTGTGCGGGCTTCTCTTGTTGTGGAACACGGGCTCTAGGCGCACAGGCTTGAGTAGTTGGGGCATGCGGGCTCAGTAGTTGTGGCTCATGGCTCAGTAGTTGTGGCACACGGGTTTAGTTGCCTTCCTGGTCTGGGAAGATGTGGGATCTTCCCGGACCAGGGATCGAACCTGTGTCCCCTGCATTGGCAGGCGGATTCTTAATCACTGCGCCACCAGGGAAGTCCTGGTTAACTATTTTAAATATAGCAGTGTGTACATGTCAATTCCAAACTCCCAATCTATTCCCCGTTTCCCCCCTGGTAACCATAAGTTCACTCTTTATGTCTGTGAGTCTGTTTCTGTTTTATAAATAAGTTCATTTGTATCATTTTTTAAAGATTCTCTATGAAAGGGATATCATCCGATGCTTGGTCTTTCTCTGTCAATCTTTTCCACAATATTTGCCTGGAACTCCACAATATAAAGATGTGCAGCCTTATTCCCAGGCCTATCAGATGCCAACTTGCTCTGGGGTTGTACTGAGGTAGGAGATAGATGGACCCCTGGGCTGGACTGCTGGTGTTTGTTAAGCGGAGCAAAATTGAAGCTTTGTTTTCCCCAGACACTCCAAAGACAAAGCTGGTGGCAGAAGCTGAGCTCTGCTGGAGTAAAGAGGTGAGATGACCACTCCTGAGGTCAAGGAAAACTTCCCTGTCTGCACGTGCGCAGGAAGGTTCCTTGGGGAAGGGAAAAACGGAAGAGGCACCACCCCATAATAAGTGTGGACATATCCCTACAGGCCTCTGCGGTGGAATCCACCTTAGCAAAAAGTTGCTCACGCATGTTGGGGAGGGTCTTAGAACAGGTCAGATGTGGGAAAAGAAATGAGATAATTGGCCAAAGGTAAACAAAGACCCGGAAGGACTGTCCTACATAAGTGATTTAAATCACCTCTCATTAGAGAGGGCGCCCAAAGTCCTTCTCTCCAGGTGTGTATTTCTGCCTTGCTTCTGTATGAAATAAACAAACCTTCTCTGTGTGCTCTCCCACTTATTGTGCTGTGTTTCTAATAATAAATTTTGTACCTGTTTTTGCAGTTTTTGCCTCCATGAAACATTTTTGCTTTCAAACGGGGCAAGAGCCAGGGAACTTTGCTTCTAGCCTCTAGCCCCTGGTTGACTAGCAGCTAGGATTCCTGGTTTTCACCCAGGCTACCCAGGTTCAATTCCTGGGCAGGGAACTAAGATGTCTCTTCAAGACCGCTTACTGCTGTCCCTCTGAGATCAGTACCCAGGGAGGAAAGACAGAATTCATGCATAGTAAATGCTACTCACAGTGAAATGGCCACTGATAGGGGGTAGGGATGGGGGAAATGTTACTCCTTGAAAGACACTGCGCTTGGTCCTATAGACACACTAGTGAACAAGGAAGGGATGGTCCCTGTCTCCAGAGAGCTTGCTGTTGAGTCGAGCTCTGTTCAGCTGCAGTGACCCCAGTCTCTGAGAAGGACACGGTGGCCGAGCTGCACAAGCAGCCCAGGACACCCTGGTTCTGGTGTCACCTCACCATTAGCCCTCTGGTCTCAATTTCCCCTCTGAAAAGGAGGGATCTGGCTAGATGACCTCCAAGGTCTGTTCCAGTTCTAGCGTTTCATCTCCTAATCATATAGTGAACATCAACCTTATGTCCCACTATGTGCTGGGAATTCAAAGATGAATAAGACGTTGGGTTCCTCCTTCGTGGAACTCACAAACTAATGGGAGAGGCAGGCATCCAAAGAGACAATGATGCAGTGTTGCAAGTACCACCACAGAGGTGTAGACCCACACATCTAAGAGTCTATGTCACCATCCTAGAGAAAATCTGCAAAATTTCCAACCTCTGAGGCTTTTTCCCCCAGTTTCATTGAGATATAATTGACACACAGCACTGTGTAAATGTAAGGCCTATAGCATAATGATTTGACTTACATATACTGTGAAATGACTACCACAATAAGTTTAGTTAACATCCATCATTTCATATAGATACAAAAGAAGAAGAAAAATGTTTTTTTCCTTGTGATGAGAACTCTTAGGATTTACTTTCCTAACTTTCAAATATAGCATATACCAGTTAACTGCAGTCATCATGCTGTACCTTACATCCCTAGTGCTTAATCATCTTATAAACCGGAAATGTGTACCTTCTGATCACCTTCTTCAAACTCCCTCTCCCCCTCTGATAACCAAAAATCTGATCTCTTTTTTATGAGTTTGTTTTGTTATTCTTATTATTTTATTTTTAGATTCCACACTAAGTGAGATCATACAGCATTTGTCTTTGCCTGACTTATTTCACTTAGCACAGTGCCATGTTGTCACAAATGGCAGGATTTCCTTCTTTTTTATGTCTGAAATATATATATCACAAGTGCTTTAGCCATTCATCTGTCAGTGACACTTAGGTTGTTTCCATGTCTTTGCTATTGTAAAAAAACAAGCTGCTATGAACATGGGGGTGCAGGTCATCACTTCAACATAGTGCTTTTATTTCCTTTGGATATATACCCAGAAGTGGAATTTCTGAATCACATGGAAGTTCTATTTTTAACTTTTTGAAGAACCTCCATACTGTTTTTCACAGGGGGCTGTACCAATTTACAATCCCACCAACAGTTCACAAGGAATCCCTTTTCTCCACATCCTCACTAGCATCTGCTATCTCATCCCCATTCTAACAGGAGTAAGGTGATAACTCATCCCTCTCCTACAAATATATGGTAGATTGATGGCATTCATGGTACCCATTAATGGTCTCCCTGTATCCACACCCTTTGCCCTGTAACTCTAGTCCCTCCCACTGTGACCCTGGGCTTGGCCATGTGACTCACTACGGCCAATAATAGGACACTAATAGATCTGATGCAAACCAAAGCTTGGAAGAGTGCTTGTGTATTTCCACTTCTTCTCTTGCTTCTCTATGACACCATGAGAACAAGTCTAGATTAGTCTTTGGAGAATGAGATGGCCCATCCCAGCTGAGGCCATCCTAGATTAGCTTACGGTCTGCTGCCTGCCAGACACCTGAATGAGCCCCAGCTAAGACCAGAAGAACACCCCCTTCTCCCTATAAGCCCAGGCAAGATCCGTGGAACCACCAGATGACCCATGGACTCATGAGAAAGATAAATCGTAGTTGTCCTGAGTCGCTAATATCATGGCAATGGAGAACTAATAAGGATAGGGCCAACCAGCTCCCCAGATTCGAGTGAGAGGCCAGAGCCCATATGTAAGGCAGCTGTTGTGAAGTCCTCGGTTTCTCCTGCTGCAGCCTCGGGAGTGGAGTGAAGCGAGGACAGGGCTCCTCCTCTGGCTTCTGGTTCAGCCACCCCGTGACAGCATCACTATTTACACAGTGAGTAAAATGTCCCATCTTTCCCTCTGACTAACAAGGAGTTTGCCACAGAAAGCATCTGTAGATAAATTATACGTGAGACATGGTTTCTGAACTATGCAAGTTTTACTGCAGGATATTTTTACTTTTCTTCAAACATTCCCTCTAGGGGTGAACCATCCCACCAAGAAATTAAATAGAATTAGAAAAGAGCCTTAAAGGAATCCACTTGGCCCCATGACAGTGAGCCAAGCATATTATAGGGTCCCGGAAGCCCTCTGTAGCTTTGGTATTTGTATCTTCCCTCTAAAATAGCTGAGCAATATTGCTGTAGTAGTGGTCCTTAAGGAGCATGTTTCAAAGCGAACCAACAATTTCCCCTTTCATGTGGTGATTGAAAATGTGGACTCTGTTCAAACAGACTTGCCTTCAAATCCCAGCTCTACCAGCTTATGAAATATGACACATCTTTTAAGTGGGGCTATTAATCATGACTACTTCATAGAAATGTTGTGAGGATTAAAAGAGTTAATCCTTTCAAAGGCATACAGTAGTCACTCAGGAAAAGTAAGCAGCATTGTCACGCCTTAGCAATTCCCCAAGCCACAGAGAATTCTGATCTGGAAAACTTCTGAGTCAAGGATGGCCTCTCAAAGGCATTCCACACAACTGCCTCTGACTTTTTGTGTCCCTTTTCCCTGTATTATGTCTCTCCATGAAAATAGACCATTCCCTCCAGAGCCCTGCAGGAAGAACTGCGTTAACGGCTAAAAAGACCAGAAGTCAAGCCAATGCCTTGTGGCAGGGAGTGCCAATAATTAGAGAAAAGTCACCGTCGTCACCATTCTCCCAAGCAGTTAATGCACAACAAACTGTGTGCTCCAAAGTGACATGAGTCTTTCTCTAGGTTCTGGTACATAAATGTATTTAGTAGCTTCCTCCTAGGTCAAAGAAATTGGAACAGACTTTGAAACTGTCTATTTTATAAATTTGTAGAGTCAGCAAATGGCTGATCTCTGGCACAGAATAAAATCTCTCTAAAAAAAAAAAAAGATTTTCCCCCTTATAAAAGTGGCAGATGCTTATAGTATCAGTTAGCTATTGCCATAATAATGCTGCATAACAAATCACTCCAAAATTCGGTGCCCTAAAACAATAATCATTTATACTTGCTCATGCATCTAGAGGTTGACTGGGGGTCACCTGATCTAGTGTGCTTGGCTCTGAGCTACAGGTGGCCTCAGGTCTGTATCCCCTGCCTCTCATGCTCCTTGCACCAGAGGGCTGGCCTTGATGATGTCAGAAGTGCAAGAAAAGGAGCAGAAACACCCAGTAACTCTTAAGGCCTCAGTACACACAAGCCCAGCCACATTCCGGTGGACACATCCCGTCACATGGCAGAGCCCTCCATCAGCAGGGACGGGAAATGTACTCTGCTTCTCTCAGGAGGAACTGCAAAATCATATGCAAAGGTCATGGATACAGGCAGGGCCGGCTTCAGGGACATGTCACCTGTGCAGATGCACCTGGGTCCCACGCTCAGAAGGGTCCCACCTTTGGCTGAATCCTCTGCTTCGTAAAATTCCTAATAACCTTTCATCATGGAGCCCCACATTTTCATTTTTAACTGGGCCCTGCAAATTACATAGCCAGTCCTGGATACGGGGGAGGGTGAAGAATTGGGAACAATAATGCAATCTTCCTACTTAGCAAACTGACTTTACACTATAGAAGTGTCATATCCATTCCCCAGATGCCCCAGGCCCTGCTTTCAGAAGCACATCGCGGAATTTCTGCAGTGCAACCAGGTTCACACCATTCAGCTTCACTTCACAGCGTGATGCCTCCCCTAAGACAGATGTGTGGTTCTGATAAGCGTGAAACGGGGAGGGGCATTTGTGGCCATCAGTGATTACACTCGTGGCCTTACCACTGCCTTGTTCTCTCCAGAATTAAACTTGGAGCACCTGGCCCCCCCGCCCCCAGACTGGTTATACCTCCCCAAGGAACTCAACACCGTCACCGTCACCCTCACCCCCAACCCACTCATCGTCCTCTTTCTTGTCCCACTGCAACTGCTCAATGAAGAGAGCGAAAATTATCCACACACTAGAGCTTTTTATATCCACCACTGTCAGAAAACCTGCAGTGAGACTGGACACACTCTCGGGGAAATCAGGGTGCGAAATGGAGAATCACAGATTTGTCAAACCAAAGGGACATCCCAAACTATGCAACTAAGTCGCCCCTCTCAGGCGGGCTCCGTCTAACTCAAAACCATCGCAGACATCAGGCTGTCTAACTCCGCCTAAGGGAGGGGAACATTTCTTAGCCCCCAGGACGACCAACCTCAAGGTTAGAGGACAGCTGCTTATGAAGAAAGTTTCTCTTTATTCTCATGCCAATCTGCGGCTCTCACTTAAGTTCTCTTCCTCTAACCATTGCCTGAACTTGGAGACGCAACAGGAGACCCCTAGACAGTGTCCTCCGGACAAGGACCTTTCGCGTGCCCGAGAGCAGCCATCTAACCAACGTCTGCTCTCCACGCTCTCCACGCTCCCAAACCCGCACTTGACAGCGACCCTCAGAGTGACAGCATGCCCAGTGGGGAGCACAGCACAAGGGGCAAGTGGCTTTCGCCATGAAGGAATGAATCATGAGCACAAATCGACACAAGAATCCTGCAGTTCAGACAATCACCCAGAGAACACATTTTCTGATAATTACAGAGCTAAAAATGGATCCACTTTGAAAATCCCTTCCTTTCTCCCGAGAAAGCTGAGGAGGTGGTTTAACAACAATCAGCTGCTGAGATGCATCGCATTCTGGGGTGTTTAGGAGATGAGCTCCAAGAAATTTCTTGGAAGGTACAGTTCCCAGAAGGTGGTGATGCTAACGAAGTCCATCAGCCCTCTCCACCGCCCCCAGTACGTGCTCACAGCTTGGGAAACTGAACTCAGAAGCCCATTCAAAATGAGCCAGGAGAGAGGAGGCCCAGGCCTTCCTGCCCCGTGACTCTGCTCAAACGTCAAATGACAGTTCTCCAAGAAAATGGGAGGAGGTGCTAAGGGGGCTGCCGCCAGCGGAGGATTACCTCAGCTTCCTTCAGCACCACGGGTGTGCTCGGGGATGTTACAGGAAGTTTTAGGTATCAGCTAAGTGTCATATAATAATAACGATAACATTTAGTACGTGCCGAGCATTGATGAGCTAGACGCACATGTATTATCTCATTTAATTCTCACAACTCCACGAGGAGGGTGCTGTACTTATCACCCCCACTTCAGAGTCACACTGAGGGTTACACAGATAATCAGGGCACAGGCAGGAAGCAGCAGAAGCCTGTATACATCACCACTCCACCACTCTTCCAGTGCAAGGAACCAGAACTGGCTTGAGAACTTATTTGTAAGGTTAAAATACAGACTACAAAGAGGGGAGAGGGCATAAACACAGAGGAAAGGAATGGGATGGAAACTGTAGGCTAGAGACCTTCTGTGTCGTAAGGAGTACAATAAAGAGTTAAATTTGATTTAAAAATACAAATATGATGTAAGGACTACATGTGGTAAATATAAGTTTTGTGCCATGTCATGGACACTGTTGAAATGAAGAAATGAAAAGACTATTATGGGACCTAATCAAACTTAAAAGCTTTTGCACAGCAAAGGAAACCATCAACAAAACAAAAAGACAACCTATGGAATGCGAGGAAATATGTGCAAACGATGCAACTAACAGGGAGTTAATCTCCAAAATATACAAACAGCTCATACAACTCAATATCTACAACAACAAAAAAAAAAAACAATCAAAAAATGGGCAGAAGACCTAAATAGACATTTCTCCAAAGAAGACATACAAATGGCCAATAGGCACATGAAAAGATGCTCAATGTCACTGGAGAAACGCAAATCAAAACTACAACGAGGTATTATTACCTCACACCTGTCAGAATGGCCATCATCAAAAAGTCTACAAAAAATAAATGCTGGAGAGGGTGTGGAGAAAAGGGAACCCTCCTGCACTATTGGTGGGAATGTAAACTGGTGCAGCCACTATGGAGAACAGTATGGAGGTTCCTTAAAACACTAAAAATAGAGCTACCATATGATCCAGCAATCCCAGTCCTGGGCATATACCCGGACAAAACTATAATTCCACAAGATACATGCACCCCAATGTTAGTTGCAGCACTATTTACGGTAGCCAAGACACGAAAGCAACCCAAATATCCATCAACAGATGAACGGATAAAGAAGATGTGGTATGTATATATACAATGGAATATGACTCAGTCATAAAACAGGAATGAAATATTGCCATTTGCAGCAACATGGATGGACCTGGAGAATATTATGCTTAGTTGAGTAAGTCGGACAAAGAAATACTAAATGAAATCACTTCTATGTGGAATCTAAAAAATAAGACAAATGAATCTATATACAAAACAGAAGAAACAGACTCACAGACATAGAAAATAGATGCCTCGTTTCCAAAGGGGAGAGGGAGGAGGGGAAGGACAAATGAGGACCATGGGATTAGCAGATACAAACTCCTTTACACAAAATAGGTTAAGTAACAGGATTTACCGTGTAGCACAGGACAGTAAAGTAGGACCTCGGCAGAGGCAGCCACAGGCCATTGCCTGCTGTCTGGCTAGAGTCAGTGGTCAAGCAACACAGAAAAACGAGCAAAGCTCAAATGTGATGGACGCAGGTTATTGCTCTGCCAGAGAATTCAGGATTGTACATTCAAAATGGGGAAAAAAGGGCAATCTGCAGTGTGAAAGACACTTGGGTGTCAGTCTTAAAGAACAAACCAGAGTCTAGGGAAGTGACAGCTGGAGCAGGTTATTGGTGTCCGAGACATTATCTGGGAAAATAATTTACAAATTCATGAAGTTCCCTTAATACCAAATGTCATGTGCTATTTTCTTAATCATTTTTTATTCCTCGGATCACTAGTACTTTCATTATCTGAGCTTACTTCCCCACTGTGACAAAGATGTGGAACTATGACATACTGAGTCTCTTGGAAAACATTAAAGGACAAGTAATTAGCTAGAAAAATCACTGACTTCTTGATCAAGCTCTCTCTCCCAAGGAAAGGTATCATTAATTGAAATATAGAAAAGATTTCAAATGCTTGCAAAATTGTTTCCCTTCCATCAGTTTTTGGCATGGCATTTGGCTTCTCTCCTATTCACATAAGGCTCAAAAACTTCTTTTGGGTTGGCAGGTGGCTTTCCTATGGCCTGTAGCGCATCTGCTCTGAACAGAGATCGGGGATGTCCTTTGGCTCAAGGCAATGGATACTGTTAGTTTTACATGCAAGTTGCCGTTCTCCACACTTTGCTGCAAAAAAGTACTCGCTTTCCTTACCGGAGCGTGGCAGACTGGTCTCTCTGCCACAGAGGTACCCCAGCTACGCCACAGAGTCCTGCTAAATACTAAACTTGAGCTGCACATGCACACGTGAATATGCATGCACACGTGTGCTTCCTGAATGCATTGAGGGCAGCTGTGACCTACTGCCCAGCCATTCAGAGCAACTCTAAATGCTTGGTTCCCGCTTTAATAACATCTCCCTTCCCACCCCTCCGACACTCCTGATGATGCTGTCAATCAAACCGCAAAGCTGAGTGGCAGGTTGAAACCTCAAAGGAAACCCAACAACCAGTTAAAAACTTGGCTGAGCCAAGGTGGGAGCGTTTCTGAGCCCCGCATCAGACAGGAACAAAGGCTGTGAGGCAACATCAGCTGTAAATGCCATCCATCATCATGCAAAGATAAAGAACCTCTAAATCCAACCAGAGGGCACTTGCAAATATCCAGTGCTGTCCTGACACTGATTGATGGCCATCCCTTTTAATTAGCTCCTCCTGTCTCTGGAGGTTTCCGAAGAAGTGATAACGTGCTCCCACCTCCTCCTCCCCCGCCACCATTCGCCTCTGTGGGGAGACAGGACCGAAGCAGGCACTGAGCCTCACCAGCCCCTCCCACTGTGTGACCACCGTGACCACGTGACCATCCAAATTCCGTCACCGGGTGCTTGCACTGACCTTTCGTAGAAGGAAGCAGATGCGCTCGATGTTCCTCAGCCGTTCCCTCTATCAGGATGCATGGGAAAGAAAAGAGAGGGGAGGTTAGATTTTCTGCTGAAAGAACATGAGAAGCCCCACATTCAGCCCCTAGTAGAGGAGGCAGAACCCACCACAGATCCCTCCCAGTCATGACCTCCATGCTCTCACTCAAGTGGCTTTCCCTAACAAGAGTTTCTGCTCATACAACTCAACAGCAAAACACCAAATGATCCAATTAAAAATGGGCAGAGGAAAATAGACATTCTTCCAAAGAAGACATACAGATGGCCCCCAGGTACCCGAAAAGGTGCTCGATATCACTAATCCCCAGGGAAATGCAAATTAAACCCACAATGAGATATCACCTCACACCTGTTAGAATGACTAGCCTCAAAAAGAAAAGAGGTAACAAGTGCTGATGAGGCTGTGGGAAAAAAGGGAACCCTGGTGCACTGTTGGTGGGGATGTGAATTGACACAGCCACTGTGGAAAACAGTATGGAGGTTCCTCAAAAAGTTAAAAATAGAAGTACCACATGATCCATCATTCCACTTCCGGATATAGCCAAAGGAAACAAAATCACTATGTTGAAGAGATATCTACACCCCCATGTTCATAACAGCAGTTTTTACAATAGCCGAGGCATGGAAACAACCTAAGTGTCCACTGACGAATGGATAAAGCAGTTGTGGTATACACATATATAATGGAATATTATTCAGCCATAAGAAAGAAGTAAATCTTGCCTTTTGCAACAACATGGATGGACCTCAAGGGCACTGTGTTAAGTGAAATAAGTCAGAGAAAGACAAACACTGTATGATCTCACTTACATGTGGAATCTAAAAACAAAACAAAACAAGAACAACAAAACCAACTCATATCTGTGGTAATCAGAGCTGGAGAGGGAACTGGATAAAGGCGATCAAAAGGTACAATCTTCCAGTCATAAGATGCAATTCCTGGGGATGTAATGTACAACGTGATGACTATAGCTAACACTGCTGTGTGGCATATTTGAAGGCTGCTAAGTGAATAAACCCCAAAATTTTCATCACTTTTTTTCTTTTTTCTTTTGTATCTGTATGAAATGATGGATGTTAACCAATTAAGCAATTAAGCACTATATGTAAGTCAAGTCATTATGCTATACAGCTTAAACTAAATACACTGCTGTATGTCAGTTATATTTCAATAAAATTGAAAGGAAAAAAAGAGCTTTGAGCTTTTCTCCATCTACCTTGTCATAGTTATTTGCTCTTAACTGAAATTTCCCAGCACACAGCATGGGCTCAGCTTCCCTCTCAGCCCAGCACAGGTTTCTGTACTTTTTCCTGCAGCCTCTGTGTCCCTATAAGACAGTCAAACCGCAGAACGGGCACCACATGCTCGTGAATCCAAAGGCTGCGGTCGGGTCCCCGGGGAGGGCTTCCCATTCAAGCCGCGAAGAGCATGTGTGCCTGATTAGTGTGTGAGGTGGGGAAGTTCTCTGCCCATTGGTTTTATTTTTCTAAAGTGGCTGTATTTAGAGGAAGCAATCTCCCCACTCAATTAGACACCAGCAGTGCCCCCAGGCTAAGACTTTTCAAGATGCCCAAGTCTATCTCCAGAGTGTGGCTCGCTGCCAAAGGAAGATGCTCCGGGGCTGCACAGGTGATGATGCTCGCCTAACACACTAAGTGCCGCCTCCCCTTTCCTGCAGAGACTTCTGCGATTTCTGAAGCCACTCTGAACACAGCTGTGGCATCTCCCAGTGCGTCATTACTGAGGCAATTTGGTTGCGGTCGATGTGATCATAATGAGATTCCTCCTGGATCAGGAGAAGACAGGTGGCTGGGATACTTCAATTTCCCTAATTAAATCATAAATATAGTGATTCCTGTGCACCCTTTAAGCCCAGAGGAAAGAGCCCACATCAGGACAAATTAGCATCCACATGGCTAGGAAGACAGACCACATCCTCCTCAACACACGTGTGTGTGCATGCGTGCACACACAAGCACAAACAGAGCTGGGCACTGAGGCTGCCTAAATGGAGAATAGTGGGAAAAGGTGTGAGATAACAGGCATGTAAGACGGAGGTTCAGGACACACGCTAGCTCCTTCCCCAGCAAGTCAGATCCTCTAAAGGACATTTCTCATTACTTTACAATGATATTAAATGCCCAGCTGGCAAAAGGAAGGGGAAAGGGTTAACATGAGAAACTAGGAGTTAAAACAAACATTCCTCCTCTTCCTACCACATGGAAGAGGGGTCCGCCCAGAGGGTCTGACAATATTTGGAGCTTAAATCCAAAGAACCAGTGGGCCTCATGCACGTTGATTTAGGAATGCATCACACCGGGCTTCCCCGGTGGTGCAGTGGTTGAGAATCTGCCTGCTAATGCAGGGGACACGGGTTCGAGCCCCGGTCTGGGAGGATCCCACATGCCGCGGAGCGACTGGGCCCATGAGCCACAACTACTGAGCCTGTGCGCGTCTGGAGCCTGTGCTCTGCAACAAGAGAGGCCGCGATAGTGAGAGGCCCGTGCACCGCGATGAAGAGCGGCCCCTGCTTGCCACAACTAGAGAAAGCCCTCGCACAGAAATGAAGACCCAACACAGCAAAAATAAATAAATTAATTAATAAACTCCTACCCCCAACATCTTCTTTAAAAAAAAAAAAGCATCACACCAATCAGCAATTGTTTATAACACAAGTCCATCCAGGGCTGGAGTTACCGAGCAGTGAAGCAGCTTTGTCAAGCCACCTGAGCCTGAGATGCTGCTTCAGAGGATCTACAGGGGCCCAAAGAGCTTAAAGATGAGTTAAATGAGGCTTCCAAAGTGTTTAAGTTCCTGCCAGGGAGTAACATCATAAAAACTGGGGGAAATGTGTCTAATACACTTCCATTTAGGGTTTCTATGGATTTTTAAAAAAATCTCAGACAAGAGTCCTTTACTTAAGGGCTTGAGTCTATCCATGAGATGTCTGGCCTTTGGGACCCAGGCTCCTTAATTAATTCATTAACTAATTAAAAGTGTGGCTTTATTTTTTTTAATTTTTATTGGAGTATAGTTGATTTACAAAGTTGTGTTAGTTTTGGGTGTACAGTAAAGTGAATCAGTTATACATATACAGATATACACTCTTTGTAAGATTCTTTTCCCATATAGGTCATTACAGAGTACTGAGTAGAGTTCCCTACACCATACAGTAGGTCCTTATTAGTTACCTATTTTATATATAGTGGTGCGTATATGTCAATCCCAATCTCCCAATTCATCCCCCACTTCCCCTGATAACCATAAGTTTGTTTCCTACATCTGTGAAGAAGTGTGGCTTTAATAATAGGAATAAAGAGTTGAGATCCAGCTTCTCTGCTATGCAACCTCACCCTTCAGTCATTCATTCTTCCATCAACAAAGTTATTTGAGCGCCTACTGTGTGCAGTTTCTGTCCTTGCACTGACCTTGCACAGAAGCTCCCAGTGGGGCATACACGGGTCCTAATTTTCTTTGCTCTGCCCGAACTAAGGAACCTGCCAAGGTGAGATGGAAACGGGCTCCACAAACCCGTCTCATGGTTTGGCCAACCTCCTGCACCCCAGTGTTGAATTCGCATGATGGAATTGAGGGGCAGGGCACTATTTCTTCACTAGTATTTACCCTGAGATCACACAAGGAACTCTGGGTGTTCTAAGTGAGCCGCTTTCTAACTCGAGCCCAAGCCACCAGGAGGAAGGGAAGCAGGCTCTTGACTCCCTGGCATTCCAAACAGAAGCACCCTCTCGGACTAGGGCAGCTCTGTGCACCTGGTCGATGTTGACGAGCCAAGTGTGGGACGCTGGGGCCAAACACAAAAGCATCCAGAAAGAAAGGAGACCCAAGGTGCAACGCGTTCAGGCCTACAGGAGCCAAGTTATCACCGGTGGTGGTGAGGCTGGCAGTTGGAAACAAGACGGATTTTAATAATGACAAGTTTCATAAGATATAGTAAGTGTTCAGGTGGATCTAGGGATTCTTCCAACTTGTCACAAAATTCCGCTTCACACAGTTGACTTGGAGAGGGTTAGGCTCTCTTTCATAGAATCAAAGAATTTGATGCCAAAGGGATTATAAAATCAGGCTCTTAAAGGCACAACGTAGAGTAGGTGGTAAGAACCCCGGCAGACTTGGGCTCCAATCCTGACTTCACTGCTCATGAGCTTTGAGTCCTTGGATAAGAGTCTATAAACTGGGTAAATAATGCCTGTCTAGCAGAGCTGTGAGGATTATAGGTTACATATATATAGGTCCTAGCATGTAGTAAAAACGCAAAAAAGCAACTCCAATAATAACCCTGTACTTTAGAGAGGGTGACACCAAAGCCTGCTCCCCTGGTCTTCTGGTACCTCCCTAAGAGCACAGCCCTCTTCAGGGGGCCTGCAGTTAAGGAGAACAGACCTCTCGTCCCTGTCACTAAAGAATGATGTCATAAGCCTTCCAGGTTAATATTCATACTAATATATATTTTTATATATATATATATATATATATATATATATATATATATATATATTCACACTAGAAAATTCCGGTGTTCTCTCTAAAACTTTTGACTGAAACTATCAAACTATCAACAGAACTATTCAAACAAAAGCATGCCTTGGCGCTGGAAACCAGGGCCTGGAAGCAAGTTCAACTCAATGCAGGCCCAGCGAGCTTAGACTGAGAGACGGACTCGCGTGAACCGTGAGCTCCATCCTTTGGGCCCAGTGGTCCTGGTCTGGAAAGTGTCTGGAAAAGGCTCTGTCCACAGGCGGGCTGGTGCCTGGCTCTGGGATGTGGGCTGCACTGAGCAGAGGGGCGGACAGCCAACACCCACCCCCACTCAACAGACGTGAGGTCTCCCTCCTCTCCCTGCGTCGAGGCCTCTTTCTGCATCCATTCCAGGGCACGTGGGAGGGCAGCAGGCACGGCGCGACAAGCCAGCTGGCGCAGCAGAACTCTGGGAAGAGCAGGTGCTGGGGCAGGAGGTCTCTCACATGCTGAACCCGGGCCGGACAACCAGACGGCATCGGGTTCCCCAGGGGGAGGCAAGCTGACCTCAGGCCTGCAGAGTCTCCCGAGATGAATGCTTCCCGGGTGAAGGATATGGGGTGAGTAGCTGCATACAACAACCCCCCTGCAAGCCTCCCTCGGAGAAACCTGGCCAAGTGCAGAGCAGGGACAGCCATGGTGATGCTCCTACACCTGCCAACATGGTGGCCAGCCCGAGCCTCTCTCCTTGTTCAAGGGGGCGTAGCCAAAACCCACTAACATGGGGCCTTGAGGACTCCACAGCCACAGCACACAGACCTCTCCCACCCAGGTGGTGGGACTGCTATACTTGACTTTGCATGATAAATGGAGACCTCAGCAGCCTGAGGAAAGACCGCCCCGAGCCAGGCATGGAGGTGCAGCCCGGGCCGAGCCTGCACTTCACTCCTCCTACTCATGGAGACCTCGCCCTCCTTCACAGGCCCCGGGTGGCCTGGGGTGACACCACCCTTCCGGCCACCAGCACCCACCACCTACCGCATGAACAGGGTTGCACTGGTCGATGGGGTTCTTAAAATCCGTCCTTAACTCATCAAAGGCAATTATCTGAAACAGAAAACACAGAATCAAGATGTTAGTGTCAATGCACCACATCAAAAGCTTCCTCTGATTTGGTCCAAAATAACTCAGGAGGCGGGCGAAGTGTATCAATGACACAAGACTGGCCAGGGGTCAATCACTGCCAAAGCTGGTAATGGGCACCTGGGGTTGATTGTACTCTCCTGTCTATGTCTGTGTATGCTTAAAAATCCCCAAAAGAGGGCTTCCCTGGTGGCGCAATGGTTGAGAGCCCGCCTGCCAATGCAGGGGACACGGGTTCGTGCCCCGGTCTGGGAGGATCCCACATGCCGCAGAGCGGCTGGGCCCGTGAGCCATGGCCTCAGAGCCTGCGCGTCCGGAGCCTGTGCTCCGCAACGGGAGAGGCCACAACAGTGAGAGGCCCGTGTACCCTCCAAAAAAAAAAAAAAAAAAAAAAAAAAAAATCCCCAAAAGAGGGAATGGGAGGGATGTTGTTTAAGGGTAGATACTTAAAACTAACAGATATGTAAGTCCTGGAGACCTAAAACAGTACAGTGATTATAGACAACAAAATTGTATTATAAACATTAAACTTGCTAAGAGACTAGATCTTAATTGTTCCCAGTACTTGAAGAAATGATAACTATGTGATGGGACAGAGTTGTTAGCTAACGCTACAGTGGCAACCATATTGCAACATCAATGTAGCAAATCTCTATGCTGTACACCTTAAATGTACTCAATGCTGTATGTCAAATATATCTCAATTTTTTAAATCCCCAAAATAAAGTTTTTTAAGTTTCCTGTGCTTCACAAAAATGTAGAGAAAACTCTGTTTCGATGAGAGCAGTTTGGGGTTTGGATAAAGGCATACAAAAATTTAAAACTTCAAACCAGCACTTTCCATTTTCTCCTTCAGGAAAAAACTGTTTACTTTTTATTTTTGTTTATTCTGGCAGAGATGCTGATTAGAAGTTAAATGGATAGAAGTCAGGCAAATGGGAGAAGAGAAAAGTCAAGAAAGCAGAGTTGACAGGAATAGAAACAACCCAATCTCTAGCCGTCCACAGCCCAGCCTGGACGATCAGCTCCTGGACAGTCAAGGCATCACACCTCGGTCCATCGCACTTGGGTTCTCAAGGTCATTCTGGACAGAGACACAGAGGTCCCCAGAGAGCAATGGTTTCCCCCTTTGTCTGGAGGGGAGAATGTTGGAAGTGACCTTCTCTGGTCACAGAACGAGGCGTGACCCAGGCACAGAAAGAACTAACTAGAGGTGAAGCTTCCTAACCCCGGCCCACCTTGTCCCCCAGATGTCCCCAGGGAGACTCAGGGACAGAACAAGGTGGTATTCAGACAGGAGAGTGTCCTCTCTTAGGGTGTGGACGTCTTAGGTCCTCTCCTGGGCTGCACACAAATGGACAAACCAACTCCCCCAGGAAGGCACATCCCAGGGGTCCCTGAACACTTAGCAGAATTGCTGAAGCAATGAAGCTGCCACCCCACCCTCAACAGTCCCTGTTCCTGCAGCATGGAGGTGAAAGTAAGTACCAAGTGAGGGAAAACAACACGCTTCCCTCGAAAAAGCAAGTGTGCTTTTAGAGTAATCACATGTCATTCTGATTTCAATACTCCTGCAGAATTAGGGGGAAATTCTAGTACGAGTTGTATTAAATAGACACATTTCTATATCATCCCTCGCCAGGTAGTTCATTATCCAGCCTATACCTGTAGTAACAAGAAACTCACCACTTACTGAAGATGCTCCTTCCGTTCCTGGCTACCTCTAATCAATCATCATCTTCCTTTACTGAACTTACATATAACTCCCTAAGGTTTCCACCCACACACTAAGCCAGGGTCAGCAAACTACAGCCTGCAGGCCAAATCTAGCCTGCCACCCATTTCTGTACAACCTGTGAGCTAACAATGGTTTTTACACCTTTAATATAGTAGAAAAAAATCAAAAGAAGAATACTATTTTGTGGCATGTAAAAACTATATCATATTCAAATTTCAGTTTCCATCAATAAAGTTTCATTGGAACGTAGACACAATGATTCTTTTATATATGGTCTATATTCTTACACTATGATGGCAGAGCTGAGTAGCTGCACAGATACCATATGGCCAGCAAAGCCCCAAATAGTTAGTATCTCACCCTTTACAAAAAAAAAATTTGCCAACCCCTATTCTATTCTTTTATTTCTCCTCTAGAGTGGCAGTGTCCAATATGGTAGCCACATTTGGCTATTTTAATTAGTTAAAATTAAATGTAAAATTCAGTTACTACACTTTAATTGCTCAAAATCACATCTGTCTAGTAGCTATTAAACAGCACAGATGTCAAACATTCCCATCATCACAGAAAGTTCTATTGTGTACAGCACTGCTTTAGAGGCATAGAGGATCGTTGAATCACTCTTCCACAAGAAACCCCTTTAAGTATTGCCAGCTATGGTGAATGAAGCCAATCTTCCTTCTTCAGGCGAAATCTCTCCAACCTTTACTTAGATTAACTGGCACTAAGTTACCTCATCATTCTGATTGCCCTTCACTGACATTACAGGTTGTAAATGTCTTTACTAAAACATGACTGTCGGAACTGAACACCATACTCAAGGTGAGGTCAGATGGCTCAGAGAGTAAACGTCTCACTCCCCTCCTCTGTTCTGTAAACTACGCCTCTGTTAATGTAACCTGATAGCATTAGCCTACTGGTAGCCACATCACACTCCTGGTTTCATACCGAGCTTGCATTGCCTAAAAGCCCAGGTCTTCTTCATGTGCTTCAGTTTAACTAAGCCCACCTCATTCCAACATGTCCATTATTGGATTTGGGCACCTAAGAGCAGAAACTGACATTTATCCCTTTTAATTCCTCCCTATGGGTCTAATCTGTTGAGATATGATCTATCTCCCAACTACAAATCCTAATGAACATAATGTGTTCATTATCCACATTCGCCGTGATCTAAATACAAACAGAGCAGGACCAAGGGCAGAACCCAAAGCTTGCCACTCCTAGCTCCCGGGAGGCTGACATAAGCAATCTTTCGGCTCCTTATTTACCTAATTATAAAGACAATTCATCATATTTTGATCCATTCAACTGAAAGTAAATCTCTGGATAGCATTAGAACCCCATAACTGTTGGTGCAGCATATATAAGCTCCCCAAAGAGGCCGGGAGCTCATGGATGGAAGGAGTCAAGCCCTACATCGTGGCCATGACTGAAGACCCACTTGTGCAATTCCCACCTCCAGCCCTGACCTGGGCCCATGTCCCTGTCTAAGTGCCGGGATGTGGGTCTGGGCTGAAGCGAGCAAAGGCTGCCGGTGCTTAAAGCAGCAGGAGAGGGGCCATGGGGATTCCGAGTTGCTAAGTGCATCTGAGAGCGGGCAACCACTGCCCAACTCGGGTCCCGACTTGGAGGAGGGTGTGAAGAGAGGAAGGCCAGAGTGCAGCTTACACCTTTGAGCTCCATGAGATAACGGGTACTTTGTGGCTGTTTTCTGATGATGGTGATGGCGATGTGCACAGTGAGGATAAAGGCTTTCAGCATCCCTACCCCCGGTAACTACTCACTAAATGATCCTTCCATTCACTTGACAAACATTCAGTGAGCATCTTTCACACACAGGCACTGACGGGGCTAGCCCCTGCAGGTACAAAAATCAACAAGATACTGTTCCTGTCCTCACCAAGTTCCTGGGCTAGAAAGGAAGAGAAGCACGTAAACAAATCATTCTGCTACAATGTGATACGTGCTATATAAACAAGACGACTATAATAATAGCTAACATTTAGGGCATGCTCATTATATCCCAGCACCTCCACAGTCAAAACACAGAACGGCTCCATCACCCCCCAAAATTCTCTCCTGTTGCTCCTTTGGAGCCAACCCTTCCCCCATCCCTAACCCTAACCTCACCCCCACCCCGGACCCGGACCCGGCAACCATGAACCTCTTCTCTATCCCTATAGTTTTGTCTTTTCCAGAAAGTCATTTAAGTGCCACCACGCCGTATCTTGGCTTTTGAGTCTGGTTTCGTTCACTTAAGGTAACGCATGTAAGATTCAGCCACGCTGTTGCCTGTATCATCAGTTTGTTCCTTTCTGTTGCTGAGTAGTATTCCATTACAGAGATGAACCACAGTTTATTCATTCACCTGTTAAAGAACATGTGGGTTGTTTCCAGTTTTTTACAGTTATGAATAAAGCTGCTAGAGACATCTGCATAACAGTTTTCATCTAAATGTAAGTTTTCAATTTTCTTGGGCAAAGAGGAAATGGATCGCTGGTTCATGTGGTAAGTGTATGTTTATAAAAGAAATGGAGAAACTCTTTTCCAAAGTGGCTGTACCATTCTGTATGTCCACCAGCAACATATGAGAGTTCCAGTCACTCCACTTCCTCACCAAAACTTAGTATTGTCAGTTTGGGTTTCTTTCATTTTAGCCATTTCAATGGGTGTGTAGAGGTATCTCATTATAATTTTAATTTGCATTTCTCCAATGACTAATTACGTTGAGCAACTTTTCATGGGCTTAATGGCCATCTGTGTGTCTTCTTTGGTGAAGTGTGTGTTTAAATCATTTGCCTATTTTATTTTTTTAAATTTAGCTGTTTTCTTATTGATGATTTTTGAGAATTCTTTATACATTCTGGATACAAGTCCTTTGTCAGTTATGCAAATTGCAAATTTAAAAAATTTTTTTAATTGAAGAATAGTTGATTTATAATATTGTGTTAGTTTCTGGCGTATAGCAAAGTGATTCAGCTGTATGTATGTAGATATATTATTTTTCATATTCTTTTCCATTATGGTTTGTTACAAGATATTGAGTATAGTACAAGATATTGTGCTATACAGTAGGACCTTGTTGTTTATCTTTTATATATAGTAGTGTGTATCTGCTAATCCCAAACTCCTAATTTATCCCCCCCACCCCACTTTCCCCTTTGGTAACCACAAGTTTGTTTTCTATGTCTGTGAGTCTATTTCTGTTTTGTAAATAAGTTCATTTGTATAGTATGCAAATATTTTCTTCTATTCTGTATCTTGTCTTTTCATTCTTAATAGGATGTTTCTAAGAGCAAAAGTTTTTCATTTTAACATTTATCAGTTTATCCAATTTATCAGTTTTTCTTATATTGATCATACTTTTGGTGTTGGATCTAAGAACTCTTTTGGATCTAAGAACTCGTAAGGCCACAGAGATTTTCTCCTAGGTTTTTCTTCTAAAACCTAGGGTTTTCTTTATGGTTTAAACTAAAAATTCAATTTCTTTAATAGATTTAGGACTATCCGTTTATTTATTTCTTATTACATGAGCTTGGAGCATTTGTGACCTTAAGGAACTGGCTGATTTCACCAAAGTTGTCAAATTTATAGGTCAAATTTATATTCCGAGCCACCCTCACTGCTTGTTTCATTTTCCCTCTTGGTTTTCTTGCTAAACTTTTGAGATGGAGGCTTGAGTGAGCACAGAAAAGGCTAGAAAAGGCAGCAGCTAAACAGTGGAAACAGCAAGAGAAACAGTTCTTCCACAAGCTGCATAACAGAGGTTCTAGCTAATCAGATTGTCTATGACCTTGCCTGGGGCTGGGCTGTGCAGGAGATGATGCTCAAGAGGGAGAGAAGGTCAGATGCCAGGACCTAGTTGTGTACAGAGCTGGAGGCTCCAAGAGAGGCAGAGCCAGGGGCTGGGGAGTCCACAGAGAAGTCCAGAAAGGAAGGGAGCTCCAAGAAGAGAAACACACTCGATGAGAAGCTGTTTCTGTGAACCTTGAGCCCTGACCCTGCCACCACTAGTCCTGGGCTAACTCATCCCCCAAAAGTCCTGACCCAAACCCTCCAGCTGCTCCCCAGCACCCCGGCCCCAGGATCATGAATCAACAATTCACTGGCCTTTGGAAGAATTAATATTGTTAAAATGGCCTTACTACCCAAAGCAATCTACAGATTTTATGTGATCCCTATCAAAGTACCCATGACATTTTTCACAGAACTAGAACAAATAATCCTAAAATTTATATGGAAGCACAAAAGACCCAGAACTGCCAAAGCAATCCTGAGGAAAAAGAACGAAGCAGGAGGCATAACCCTCCCAACTTCAGACAATACTACAAAGCTACAGTCATCAAAACAGCATGGTATTGGCACAAAAACAGACATATGTATCAATGGAACAGAATAGAGAGCCCAGAAATAAATCCTCACACCTACCGTCAATTAATCTTCGACAAAGGAGGCAAGGATATACAATGGAGAAAAGACAGTCTCTTCAGCAAGTGGTGCTGGGGAAGCGGGACAGCTGCATGTAAATCAATGAAGTTAGAACACTGTCTCACACCACACACAAAAATAAACTCAAAATGGCTTAAAGATTTAAATATAAGACATGACACCATAAAATTCCTAGAAGAGAACACAGGCAAAACATTCTCTGATGTAAACCAGAGCAATGTTTTCTTAGGTCAGTCTCCTAAGGCAAAAGAAATAAAAGCAAAAAAACAAAAAAAACAAAAAAAAAGGAGAGAGAGAGAGAAAGACCTAATCAAATCAAACTTATAAGCTTTTGTACAGCAAAGGAAACCATAAACCAAACGAAAAGACAACCTACAGAATGGGAGAAAATATCTGCAAGTGATACGACTGACAAGGAATTAATTTCCAAATTATACAAAGAGCCGATATAGCTCAATATCAAAAAAGAAAAAATCAAAAACTGGGCAGGAGACCTAAATAGACATTCCTGCAAAGAAGACATACAGACGGCAAATAGGCACATGAAAAGATGCTCAACACCACTAATACTAGAGAAATGCAAATCAAAACTACAATGAGGTATCACCTCACACCAGTCAGAATGGTCATCATTAGAAAGTCTATGAATAATAAATGCTGGAGAGGGTGTGGAGAAAAGATGACCCTCCTACACTGCTGGTGGGAATGTAAACTGGTGCAGCCACTATGGAAAACAGTATGGAGTTTCCTTAAAAAAAAAAAAATAGAGCTACCATACAATCCAGCAATCCCACTCATATGCATATATCTGGAAAAGATGAAAACTCAAATTTGAAAAGATGCAGGGGCCCCAATGTTCATGGCACCACTATTTACAGTAGCCAAGACATGGAAGCAACCTAAATGCCCACTGACAGATGAATAGATAAAGAGATGTGGTGTGTGTATATATATATATATATATATATATATGTATATATATATATGTATATATATATATATATATATATATACACACACACACCATGGAATATTACTCAGCCATAAAAAAGAATGAAATAATGTCATTTGCAGCAACATAGATGGAACTAGAGATTATCATACTAAGTGAAGTAAGTCAGACAGAGAAAGTCAAGTATCATATGACATCACTTATATGTGGAATCTAAAAGAATGATACAGGGCTTCCCTGGTAGCGCAGTGGTTGGGAGTCCGCCTGCCGATGCAGGGGACGCAGGTTCGTGCCCCGGTCCGGGAAGATCCCGCGTGCCGCGGGGCGGCTGGGCCCGTGAGCCATGATCGCTGAGCCTGTGTGTCCGGAGCCTGTGCTCCGCAACGGGAGAGGCCACAACAGTAAGAGGCCCGCGTACCAAAAAAAAAAAAGAAAAAAAGTAAAAGAATGATACAAATGGGCTTTCTTACAAAACTGAAATAGACTCACAGACATAGAAACAAATTTATGGTTACTAAAGGGGAAGGGGGGAGGGATAAATTAGGAGCTTGGGATTAACAGATACGCACTACTATATATAAAACAGATAAACAACAAGGTCCTACTGTTTAGCACAGGGAACTATATTCAATATCTTGTAATAATCTATAATGGAAGAGAATCTAAAAAAGTATATATATAAAACTGAATCACCTTGCTGTCTACCAGAAACCAACACAACATCGTAAACCAACTATACTTCAATAAAAATTCACTGGTTAAATGAAGGCCCTGTGAGGGGCCTCACCAGGGATTAGAGCCCCTCCTGTGCAATGTCAGCCAGGTGTGGGTCAGCCCTAACTCTAGACAGCCTCCATCCCATCGGGCCTCATCCCGAGGTGGGAAGCAGCCTGGACCCACTTCAAGAGGCAGGGAATCACAGAAATCCTCTACAAAGCATCTCAAGAAGGCTTCTTTCTTCAGGCCCACAGCGTTTATAATTAGGAGATCAAAAGTCACCTTGCTTGTCTGAAACAGTTATTCTGCTAAAAATAACTATGCTCTACTATGAAAAAACCTTCCTGGAAGAGTAAGAATGAGAGAAAATTCAACCTCCATTAGCTAATAAGTCCCCAGGGCTGCCCCATCACAGAGTTTAGCATTCGGAAAAGCCTCTTTTGTCTGGAACATTCTCTCCCCTGTGTTCGTTCCACAGTGTCCTCTGGTTTCTGAAAGATCTACACCGGTTGAAGCCTCACAATCTTGGATTTGTATCACATTATCTCACTGAAACATTCCATCTGCACAAGGACTCCGTGCACTGGATATCCCCCTGGTGTACAGTTCGGGAAACCAAGCCCCAGGCAGAGCGTTTGAATGAAGTACTGGCCATGGCACAGTGGGCGAGTGACAGCCCACACCAGGAACCGGGTTTCTGAATCCTGGTCAGCTGATGCTCCGTGTAGCACAGTGCGTTGTCTCTCTGTGACTTGAAATCGTTCAAAGAAAGTGTTGTTATTAAAGATGCCCAAAAGACTCTTTCCTAGGCACCCACCGTGTCCCTGGCACTGCCCTTGGCTCTGGAATACAGTGATGAGCCAGAAGATAAGGTCCCTGTGCTCACAGACAGGGGCAGGGGACAGAATCAATCAATAAATAAACAAGAAACATACCTTAAAATGATAGGCTGCCTGAAGAAAGTATAATACAACAGGGTGATATGAAGACCTAGAATTGGAGGGCAGTCAAGGAAGGCCTCTTGGAGGAGGTGCCGTTTCAGGTGAGAGGCTGAATGACCAGGAGCCAGACATGGAAATTTCCAGAAGGAAGTTACTAGGGCCTGCAGAGGCCCTAGTGGGAAACAAGGTCGGTGGGGATGAGGTGCCAAAAGGCCACGGCAGCTGAAGCCCAGTGACAGAAAGAGACACTGGGAGGGGATGAGGCCAAGAGCGGGACTGGCCAAGAATCCCACCTGGTGTGGGACTCATCTAACCGGCTCCGCGAAGCAGACCTGTGAGCTGAGACCCTGCTCAGCCCAACTACTCCGTTGGTGATACGGCCTCTACGTTACTCACAGAACTGAGTGCGTCTGCTGCTTGTGGTCTCACAATCCAACAAAGGGGTGTGACCGAGGGGGACGTCGATGAGACAGGTCAGTGTGTGTGAATGCAGTGTCAGGTATGCACACTGAGGAGTAGGTGGTGGGATGACGATCTTTGGGTCCTTTCTGCAAGGCCGCTAATTCACCCAGAAAAAAAGTCAGTGGTCAGAGGCAGTATGAGAAAAGACCAGGAATCCTGGCTAGTCAGACCCAGGAAGCCAGAGAATGATTTGGGGCTAACCCACCCCAGAGAGCAATCGGACACTGGGAAAAGCTGTCCAAAGTCTTCTAATGAGAGGACACGTGGGGCCTGAGCCCCCCCGAATTTCCGCCTACCGATCCATCCATCAACAGGGACAGCTCTGTCACCCAGGCGTGCATTCAGACTCCTATCTGCAGTAGGGCCACCTGGGCAGAACTTCTTGATTTCTCCATGTTATAAGTTGAATAGTGTCCCCCCCAAAGTCACCTCAAACCTCAGAATGTGGCCTTATTTGGAAACAGGGTCTCTACGGATATAATCAGTTAAAATGAGATCATACTAGACTAGAGGCCCCAAATCCAGCGTCCTTGTAAGACACAGAAAAGGACACACAGAAATGGGGAGTGGTGCAGCTACAAACCAGGGAGCACCGAGGGTTGTCAGGGGCCATCAGGAGCCGGAAGACACAGGGAAGGATCTTCCCTAGAGCCGTCAGAGGGAGTAGGGCCCTGCCCTGACTTCACACTTCCAGCTTCCAGAACTATGAGAGAATACATTCCAATTAAGTCACCTAGTTTGTGGTAATTAGTTAAGGGAAACATATAGAGTCCACTTGCAAAATAGCTGAAACCGTTGCTGCCGTGACCTAAGATGTTATCAGGAAAAAATGGCTTTTGGTGCCACCCGTGAATGTTAGTTAGTGAAAGAAACAGACAGGAGCATTTCCAACCCAAAATAAATACCTCCCCGGGGAAGCAGGCTTTCATACTCACTACAAGCCTTCCTGTAAGTTCCCTAAAGCCACACTAAGAATATACTTTTAATTTAGAAAGAAGTCAGTTTTTTACTTCCTCTCCATGTCTTGTGCCAACAAGAGCAATTCCTTCAAACCACTGCCCAAGCCTTGGGGCCGTTTTTGAGAGTCAGGAGCTCCACCGGATGGGAGAGAGACGGGGCACGGGAACAGATTTATTGGCTGTACCACATGGGCTTAGGGTTAGTGTCGCTTTTATGTCTGATGCTGGAGCAGCTGAAGAGTCCTAAAGGTTCTGTTCACTGATTCTAAACTGCTACAGGCAACTGTTTGCTAAGCCACACCTGAACCCCCAAGAAGATGGACTCCACACTCATGGGTACCACACAGGTAGGCCCCATGTCCCCTTCCCGCGCCATCACAGAGTGAGCCACCATTGGCTCCATGCCTACCTGCGTCACGACAGGTGCTGCCTCTTTAGGGGGAAGAGCCCTGCACCCGGAGGAGAGCTCGGTGGGGTCTTTACCCTGCAGGGACTAGCTGTGTAACCTTGGGCTTGTCATCACTTTTCCAGGCTGTGGTTTCCTTATCCACAAAATGGGAATAATAACTCTCCCTACGTCAACTGGTTGCCACGTGAAATGAGGTGCCAGAGACCACAGTGTCAGAGCAGGAGAAATAAAGATGGTGTTGGATGAAGAATGAACTGCCATTATATAAAAGGCTCCACACGGCAGAATGGTTAGCATGTGCCTGTGAGTCAGAAACCCTCAGTTCATATCCAAACTCCACCTCATCTATCTGAGTGACTGCAGGCAAAGTGTTTAACCTCTCCAACCTCAGTGTCCTCAAATAGAAACAGGAGACAGTAAGGGTTCTACCTCCTACTGGGGCTGTGAGGATCAAACGAAATAATGTCCATAAAGCACTGGGCGCGATGCCTAGTGCATAGCAACAATAAACATTAATTACTACTTTTATCGCTGTAGTTGTTACCACCGTACAGATGTTTGGGCCCCACCTCCCTGATTTTGAGCACAGTCATTAGCATCACACAGTCTGGATCCAGGAGAACCCAGGCACTTTAGGGAAGGAGGATGTAGGTAGGAGCGAAGGGCAGAGCTGCTCTGACGACACGCGTGGGTGAGAAAGCGCTAGGGCCCATCCTGTCACGGGTGGGAGACTGAACACTGGGATGCTGGGAAGGAGGCTGGGATCAGCAGGTGAGCTGGGAAAGGAGGCATCAGCTGCCCCCAGACCAGCCCCTAGACCTGAATGATGAGTACAAATTGGGGAACACAGGACACGGCCTATCAGCCATTGCCTCTGCCGGAATTTGAAGACACAGGTGGTTCTGACATTGCTTCCCTGGTCCCCGTCTAGTTAACAGAAAACAAAGAACCCCCCAGAGCCAGGCACATCTGGGATGGGAGGCAAGAGAGCAGGAGACCAGGCAGGTCCAGCTGACTTTCTCCTGCCGACACTCAGCAGGGCAGTCCCCAGCTCCAGCCAGCAGCCATCCGGTCAGGGTGAAATCCAGAGGGGAGGAGGGGATGAGAAGGCGCCCCCCCCCCACCGTCTGCTGACTTGTGGTGGGCAAGGCAGCCCCCTCTGAAGAACACATGCCGTGAGGCAGGGGTGGGAGTGTAATAGGGAAGAACAAATCTAACTCCATATTGGATCTGTTTCTTTTACTTTAACCTTTGTATTCTATTGCTTTTTCTGCAAGAATATTGCCTATAGCCTGAAATATACAGGATAGCCCATTCTCAAGGCTCTGAACTTTAAAGGTATAACACTTTTCCACTCACACAGAGATAAAAAGTTGCGGAACAGAGAATAACATTTGTCTTGTTGGAGGTTTACAGGACCATCACGACCTATAGACACCTATAAGGACAGCTGCAAGAACAAAGGATTCTGACACCAAGAAGTCTGCAACAACCAACAACTTTTAGTATGTAAGAAGCCTGAATTCTAACTTGGGTAAGATGGTTCTTTGGGACACTAGTCCACCATCTTCTCAGTTGGCTGGCTTTCCACATAAAGTCACTATTCCTTGTCCCGACAATTCGCCTCTCGATTTATTGACCTGTTTTGTGGTGAGCAGTACGAGCTTGGACAAGCTTGGACTCGCTAACAGGAGGAGGGCAGCAGCAGGCAGCCTTCTGGGGTCTTCCCGGTCCCACTCGATCAGGCCCCAGCCGTCTGCTTCTCCCAGCCCCCAGCTCAGCCAGCACCCACAGCGCCACAGCCCACCACGTGAAGCAAGTCGCAGACCACAGAGTGTTCTAAGCAACTAGTGCCAGCCCCAGTTCCCACCTCCTCCTACCAAGTTTGTGTTTGCTCTGCCATCCTTGGTTCTCAGACGTGAGATTTCAGGAGGAATTTCTGGCCTGAAGGGTTCGGGGACCCTCCAGACACCCTTTGGGGTCTTGGCCATCAGCCTCCCACATGGCTCTTGGAATTTCCTCTTGATGGTTCCAGCATCCTCTGCTCCTTGGGACAAGCAAATGCCTCCTCCAGCCCCCAGGCCTGGAGCACTCCACAGCCAGCGGGCCCAAGCTCTGGGGGGACTGCACACCCAAGGGTGAGTGTGAACATGCATCAGTGAGGTCCCCACACCCCAAAGAATCTCCCAGGAAGAGCCATCATTAGTCATTCTTAAAAAATGCTTACTAGGATCTACCATTTGCCAGGCACTGTGGTAAGAACTGGAGATACTACAAAAAGAAAGGCAGACGGGCACTGGGCTCTACCAGTGACCAAGGCTCTCTCCTTGCCCAGGCTCTTCTGAGCCCTCTTCCCAGCTAGGCTTCAGCCCTGGGCTCCATGTCCATCCTTGCAGAGTCTAGTTTTAGCAAGAATCCTGCTAAGCTGGTTTGGAGAGAATCCCCACTCTCGATATCTGATCACCCTGGGCTGTCTTCAGCAAGAATCCTATTAAGTCAGTGTAGTAAAAGTCCCCCCACCCTTGATATCACCTCTTAGTGATTTTCCATCGCCAACCCCTTCACCCTGCTCCTTGACTACAAATCCCTGTTGTGCTTGTATTCAGAATTAAGCCCAATCTCTCTCCCCTCTTGCAATAGCCCTGAATAAAGTCTTCCTTACCACTTTAACAAGTGCCAGACCATTTTTTTTTTTTTAACACCAACTTCGATTTATTCTCTTGTGTTAACTCTGAAAAAGCAACATCCTCTGGGAGCAGTAGCCTATTAAGCAAGACATTGATTTTTGCAAATGTAAGTGTGAACTCTTTAATCAAATTGAAGGTGGAATGTGTATAAAGGGAGGCAGAACTCCAAGCTCTGGGCCAGAACTTAAGTTTTTTCAAGTTGTTGGCGGTGAGTTGCTTCTTTTGGTTTGAGATCCGCAGGAGCAGAGGGTGAACTAACCGTACTCCTTGGTTCATGACACATCACCACCATGGGTCTGAGGAAGTCCCTCTCTTACTTTATTTACTC
Source organism: Stenella coeruleoalba (assembly GCF_951394435.1). Classification (NCBI taxonomy): domain Eukaryota; kingdom Metazoa; phylum Chordata; class Mammalia; order Artiodactyla; family Delphinidae; genus Stenella; species Stenella coeruleoalba. The sequence goes on along the minus strand of NC_137169.1, from coordinate 145,690,314 downwards.
ATCTATTCATTTCCTTTTCTCCCATTAGCCCTTTCCCTCCATCATAGGTGATTATTGGTTTATGTTTACTGTGTATCTTTCTCTTTGTTGTGTTCTTCCAAAATGTGTGTGTTTGTGTGCATATATTCTTTAAATAAATTTATATATTTATTTATTTGGCTGCATTGGGTCTTCATTGCTGCACACGGGCTTTCTCTAGTTGCGGTGAGTGAGGGCTACTCTTCGTTGTGGTGCACGAGCTTCTCACTGCGGTGGCTTCTCTTGTTGCGGAGCACGGGCTCTAGGCACACGGGCTCAGTAGTTGTGGCTTGTGGGCTCAGTAGTTGTGGCTTGCGGGCTCTGGAGCGCAGGCTCAGTAGTTGTGGCACACGGGCTTAGTTGCTCTGTGGCATTTGGGATCTTCCCGGACCAGGGCTCGAACCCATGTCCCCTGAATTGGCAGGCAGATTCTTAACCACTGCGCCACCAGGGAAGTCCAATGTGTGCATATATTTTATCAATAATTTACCTAACTGTATTTCATTCTCTTTCTTCCCTTTTGCACTCAGCAGCGTAGCTACAGGGCTCCACAGGCGTAGCCACTACGGTTTGCCTACCAATGCTCCCAGTGAGAGACACCGATTTGACCTTTGCACATCAAATAATGCTCCCAAATCCCCACGGATGTTCCCTTAAGGATTGGTCTGGCAATTTTATCGAGATTTATACCTAGGAGTGGAACTGCTGGGCCATGTGGTTTATGTTTTTTCCTAAATTGAACTAAGTACTCCCCTGCTACCCTCCTAAGTGGCTGTACTCCCCCAGCAGTGCTGAGGGCTCTGCATCCCACATCCCAGCCAACACCTGGCAGCATCCAGCTTTCCAGCTTTTGACGTCTAATAGGTTTTAAGGTTTGATCTTTCTGTTGTTTTAACTTGCATTTCTCCAGAAAGAGCCTCTCTCCATATAATGGAGAGCCTTTTAGATTTCTTTTTCTGTAAATTGCCACCTGAGCTGCTTGGTCCATTTTTCTATGTGGTGGCTGCCATATTTCTTTTTGAGTCGCACTTGTTGCTGGTATGTTGTAGATGTGAATCCTCTTTCAGTTTTAGACATTTTGAATACTTTTTCTCATCCGTCACCTATTAATTAACTGTGGTATCCTTCATTGAGTGGAAATCCATTTCTTAAAGTTTTTTTTTTAAGAAGTCCTTCCTTGCCCCTAAGACAGAAAGATAGATGCTTATGTTATTTTCCATTTTCTTTATGAGATTATAGAACTCTAGTTAGTCCTTTCCTGTCCTCCAACACCAGTGACTTGGCTATAGTGAGTCAACTCAAGGGATCAGAATTACTTCAGTCACTGAATATTTAATGAGCACCTACTATGAGAGGCATTGTGCTTGGAGCTGCAGGTAGAAGATAGGACATGGTCCTTGGACTCAATGACAGGAGTGGAGTAAGAACACGTGACATGACAGGAGATGAGAGAAGTCAGGAAAGGGCAACCCTAAGTTGAAGGAATGAAATTTCCACTTGCAAACTGCCTGGAAGAGACTTGTCTCAGTAGGCATATGTAAATCATATGTAGGTCAGATGAAAATGACTATGCAAATATTTGTATATCCCAAGAACAGCCCAGAGAGGAACATCCTTGGGGCTTTAGAATTCCTTTCCCAGTCTAATGTAAATTGGTACAGCCACTATGGAGAACAGTATGGAGATTCCTTAAAAAACTAAAAATAGGGCTTCCCTGGTGGTGCAGTGGTTAAGAATCTGCCTGCCAACGCAGGGGACACAGGTTCGAGCCCTGGTCCTGGTCCGGGAAGATCCCACATGCCACGGAGCAACTAAGTCAGTGCACCACAACTACTAAGCCTGCGCTCTAGAGCCTGTGAGCCACAACTACTGAGCCCGTGTGCCACAACTACTAAAGCCCACGTGCCTAGAGCCTGTGCTCCGCAACAAGAGAAGCCACCGCAATGAGAAGCCCGCGCACCGCAACAAAGAGTAGCCCCCGCTCGCCACAACTAGAGGAAGCCCGCACACAACAACGAAGACCCAACACAAGCAAAAATTTAAAAAAAAAACAAATAAATAAATTAAAAGAAAAAAAAAACTTTGTCAAGAAAAAAATTAACAACTAAAAATAGAGCCACCATATGATCCTGCAATCCCACTCCTGGGCACATATCTGGAGAAAACCATAATTTGAAAAGATACATGCACCCCAATGTTCATTGCAGCACTATTTACAACAGTTAAGACATGGAAGCAACCTAAATGTCCACTTCCAGATGAATGGATAAAGAAGATGTGCTGTATATATATACAATGGAATATGACTCAGCCATAAAAAAGGAATGAAATATTGCCATTTGCAGCAACATGGATGGACCTAGAGATAGATTATCATACTAAGTGAAGTAAGCCAAAGACAAATACCATATGATATTGCTTATATGTGGAATCTTAAAAAAAAAATGATACAAGTGAACTTATATACAAAACAGAAACAGACCCACAGACACAGAAAACAAACTTATGGTTACCAAAGGGGAAAGGAGGTGGGAGGGATAAATTGGGAATTTGGGATTAACATATACACACTACTATATATAAAATAGATAACCAACAAGGATCTACTGTATAGCATGGAGAACTATACTCAATATTTTGTAATACCTATAAGGGAAAAGAATTTGAAGAAGAATATATACATATATATATATACACACATATATATATGTATATATTGATATATAACTGAATCACTTTGCTGTACACCTGAAACTAACACAACATTCTAAATCAACTATACTTCAATTAAAAAAAAAAAACAGAATTTTTTTCCCAATCTAGAAGGATTTGTACCAGGACTAGAATGTAAGGCTTTAACATTCAAGTCCTCAAAACCAAATGCGGAATCAATCACTAAGAAAAAATGGATCCAATGCACTCAGCTCAGCCTCCATGGTGCACCTAATGGGCAGACTCCTTCCTTGTAAAGCCATTTTCTGGGAGTCATTTCCTCCAAACCCACACACGCCCACGAATGAGTTTGGTGAAGGAAGGCTGAGCCATAATTCTCTGTGGAAACCTACACGGGCTGCTATGACACTTCTGGTAGCAAATGCCCGCTGGAATGATCTCCTGCCGAGAGACTCTCCCACCACCAGGGGAATATCTAAACGTTTTGTTTATTAAGGTTTTTAAAGGAGCACCATCTGCTTTGAGAAGTCTTAAGAGCCAGGCGCTATAAATTTAATAATTGAAATACTTCAATGGAAGAACAGCAACTACAGTATCAAGTGAGAACGAAACCAAAATGCCCAGGCCATGCTCCTGCTGGCACTCCTTCCAAAGCAGGGGAGAAAGCGGGATGGATAACTTCACAGCAAGGGTGTGTCAACACCCCACCTCCCTACCCTCACTACCTGCACGCTTATATAAGGTAAACAGCCTGGGCTCACGGAAAGGGCACTTTCCTGCACGGGAGTCAGGAACTTGAGTTTGGGTCCTGGCTCTGCTCTTGACTGTGTGATGTGGGGCAATCTCTTTGCCCTCTTGTGCCTCAGTTTCCTTGTGTGCCAAATCAGCACATGGGAGCAGATCAGCATTTCTGAACGTGGGACAGGAATGGTAAGCATTTCAGCTTTCTTAGGGAAGTTGTCAAAACACAAGGGGGCATGGGCCCTGCCCTGGATCTGTTAAATCAAAACTGGAGGAGAGCATTGCCAGGGCCAGTTGAGAACTACCTGACCATCGCTCCAGCTCTAATGTGCTGTGTGAGACTTGGAGAATGTTATCACGTCTCATCACCTGCAGCACCCTTCAGACCATAAAAGCCCAGCACATTAGCCTTCTCAGGAACTACAGACAGTCCTCAGGTTTATCACTAAGTCTTTAACTCTTACCTGTAGATACCATTCCATGGTGTAGGGAGAATGGGAAAAAAGCTATAAATCTCTTTGCAAATACAAACATCTTTAACATAGTAACCCTAATTGGAAACATAGCTTTGATCTCAAAAGTGAGTCCTGGCATATACCACATATGCAAAGCATATATGCAAAGGATCCCATTGGGTTATGAGTGGGATTTCAGGATGCAATGCTCTGTGAGAGGAGACACCGTTTTGTTCATCACTCCTGTGAGACAATAGAAAATAGATATATTGTTCTCTGCCCCTGTTCTCGGCACAGCGTTCCTAAAACTGTTACAAATTCCTAAGGGAGTAGGAACATCTTTCATCCTATTGAGGCAACTCTGGGTGGTCTCCTGGATGGCGGCTGGTCACCAGAAAGACCAAGTCATGATTAGACTGAAAGTTTGGAACTTTCAGCTCCCCATTCTCCAGAGAGGGGTGAGGGGCTGGAAATGAGTAAATGATTGATGATGCCCATAAGAGGAAGCTTCCATAAGATCCCAAGGGTATAGGGTTTGGAGAGCTCACAGGTTCGTGAAGACATCCACACTGGGAGGAGGATGCACCCCAACTCCATGAGGACAGAAGTGCCTGTGCTCAGGTCCCTCCCAGACCTCGCCTTATGTATCTCTTCATCTGGCTGTTCATCTGTATCCTTTATCATATCCTTTAATAACCTGGTAAACGTAAGAAGTGGTTCCCTGAGTTCTGTGAGCCGCTGAGGCAAATTAATCGAAACTGAGGAGGGGATCGTGGGAACCTCCAGTTTGTAGCCAGAAGTTGCATGGAAAGTGGGGACCTACCACTTACAGTTGACATCTGAAATGGGCAGCCGTCTTGTGGGACTGAGCCCTTCTACTGTGGGATCTGACGCTATCTCCATGCAGACGGTGTTAGAATTGAGTTCAATTGTAGGACACCCAGCTGATTTCTTGGTGTGGGGAAAAAACCTCCACACACTTGGTGACCAGAAGTGAAGCAGTAAAGGAAACACAACAGAAAGGGAAAACCCTCAGTTTTTCCTTATATGGCTGCATCCTCAGCTCTTGGATCAGGACCAGGCAGACAGTAGTTAATAAATATCTATTAAAAAGATGAATGGGGCTTCCCTGGTGGCGCAGTGGTTGAGAGTCCGCCTGCCGATGCAGGGCACACGGGTTCGTGCCCCGGTCTGGGAAGATGCCACATGCCGCGGAGCGGCTGGGCCCGTGAGCCATGGCCGCTGAGCCTGCGCGTCCGGAGCCTGTGCTCCGCAACGGGAGAGGCCACAACAGTGAGAGGCCCGCTTACCGCAAAAAAAAAAAAAGATGAATGAACGAGTTTGCCCATCTTTGTATCCTTGGCCCAGTGTTTGCAATAAACATTAAATGAGTGCATGAACAAGCATGGAACATTTTATACTTCTCAAAATATCTGTATAAATATTTCATTAGTTGATCACACCACCCACCCAATGCTTCTTGCAGACAAAGTGGGGGACGTCTTTCTCCTACCCCACGCTAGTCTTCCTAGGTGGATTTGTTTGTGCTTAAGGACAAATTATCTCCGCACCAAAGATGGAGCCCTGGGGGACTCAAGCATTCAGGAGGGTAGTTCCCTGAGGGCAGTCACATGTCCATCCATCATGAGGCAGGTCCCAGGATTCAAAACCTCCATCCAGATCGTTCTCCTCCAGACCCCCTAAGTGATTAACTGAATTTACCCATAGTTGAGAGAAGGAATCTCTCTCTCTCTCTCTCTCTCTCTCTCTCTCTCACACTCACACACACACACACACACACACACACACACACACACACACACACATCCCAAAGGAAGCCAAATAAGTTGGTTTGAAAATTTGGATCTAAGCTTCCCAGAAGCTAAAGTAGGAAGAGAAATCAGACACGTAGTTCTCAATGTCCAGAAAGAAAAAGGTTCCTCGGAGGAAACACTATCCCCAACACTCACATCTGAAAATTATTACCGCACTATTTTAACCACAGTAGAGGACACACACAACTAACACAGCAACACAGCAATAGGTGTTAGACTTTTCCTTGGCGCCACCCTCAATGATGGCTGAGAAGTCAACACAAAATGTGACTCAGGAAAAACATTTTATGGAGGCAGGACAACAGCACCCAGATTTTGAATGTGCTGCAAATAGTCTTCTGCTAATGTATCTCCCAACAAGGCGTCTGAACAGTTGGAGAACACGCAGAAAGAGGTTGGGTTTCAGCAGAGACCTCAACTGCAGGTGATCTGTGCTGCTCCTACCACATGGAGCTCCAGCGGCCGCCAGTGACCCTGACAATGATTTGCGAAAATGAGGATTCTAACCAGGCTCCTCTCTCCTGCCTGGATGTCCATTTCCCTTCCATCTGAAGGTAAGCTACGCTGAAAAGTCTCCATTTGCCCCTCCAGATCCCCTTCCACCCTCCTCCACCCTATGCTCAGTCTCTTGAGAAAGGTACCACCTGGCCTTCCTTGCCCTCTGGCTTCTCATTATGTCAGGCCACTAGGAGCCACCAGCAGGGTACTTATGCCCCGGGTCCCTTCCTGCTGGACCTTGGCTTGGCAGTGTCTCTGTTCCTCCACCTGAGGCCACAGGCCCATCAGGAGGCACCCCCAACCCCATAACTCTCATGAAGTTCTGGTAACTGCCACCCTCTTGCCTTTCCAGACCTAGGGGAGTACCAGCTTCCCCTTCTGCTAGACCCTGGTGCTTCACCATCCCTGTTGGTTTCTTATCCCAGCCCCTCCTCTGTAAATAGTCCTTTCATTAAACCCTCCTCTGAATGTGTCATATGTCTTCTACTGGGACCCTGACCAATACAGAGCCAACCAGAGGCATGAAGGTTAGGCCAGGTCTAAGGAAAAATTAAACAAATAAATACTATAATAACAAAACATCTACTTAAGTTCTTTCCTTAGTACCATTCCTTCAAATAAAGTAATTTGGTACCAAAACAAACAAATAAATAAATACTCTGGATACATTCCAGTATGTGAATAGATGATTGAACAAGTCCTCAACATTCCATATAGTGCACAGAATGGAACCATTTTGGCCTGGAGAAATTTCAAAGCAAGTACTACTCGTTACCAGTTGCTCAGCAGAGAGAGGGGTGTGTTTGTTTGTTTGTTTGTTTGATCTCAGTAACACTCCTGTGAAACAGCTGACTTTTTTGGGGGGGGGGTGGTATTTATCTTTATTTCCATCACATACGACTGATGGACTGTCCTAGAAAATAAAAACAAACGCTACTTCCTCAGTCAAGTGAGCAGGGGGTAATTTAGAGGTGCTTTTTCACGGTTGGCTAGACACATAAGGGAATGGGCTGGCAGCTTTCTTGGAAATAGCTGGCTTTGAACAACACAGCTTCCTAATGAATTCTCCAGGATGAGTTACATGCAAAGTGTGTCCCAAAGTAACTAAAGGAAGTAACCTGCTATATGGAGTTATTGGATGCAACCAATTAAATTTTGCAGGACATCTGCTGATGCTGGTTTTAGAACTAGGCTTCACACAATGGCTAAAATAAGTGTCTATTGCAGTCGTTCTTAGCGTATGACCAAAGTTAAAAAAGAAAATAACTGTATGATCAGCATATAGAAAATCCTATTTCAAAAAAAGACAAGCTCCACAGCAAGGAGACATGCATCTAAATTATCTGAAAGCAACTTCTAATCTTTAAGCTTAGGTTAAAGAAGGAAGCGGGGCTGGAACACAGCTGCCTTACTTTGTTCAAAACGGATAGCTGACCTAGTAGGAGGCCTCTGGAGTCTACACTGACTTGCAACAATGTTAAAAAGCAACAGTAACAGAGTTTCTGTTGCGTTCATACAGCTTCATCATCCACAGAGTGAAAGCCTAAGACAGTCTTATATTTTCTTTAACAGATTCCTTCCTGAGAGAAGTGTGTTCAAGTGATCAATATAAAGGTAGAAATACTTGAAACCCAACTGCTCCTCATGTAAAATACTGGTCTGAGAAATGCAGACCCACAACTTAAGGAAGAAAAACAACTGCAGATGCAATGTGTAATAAGATACGGTCGCTTCTAAGGATGCGGTCTTCCCAGTTTGAAATATGATTAGCCAAAAAATGATTTAGAAGTAATATGTAACCTAATCAACAATTTATTTTAGCTGTTAAAACGTGGCCACTCAACTGGGTTGGTACAAAATGTTTTCCTTTCCTTGTGTCGGCCCTCACCATTGGTGAAGGAAATTTCTGATGACTCCTGCTTCTGCCTCATTTCCACTACCTCTGCCCTCTCTACTCCTGCACAGCCAGAGCTGCTGAGACCTGCCTGGATAGGTCTGGGTGCAGAACAGAAGCCCATGACCTGGGCCATCCTCACCAGGAACAGGAAGCACATTAGCAGCCCCAGGCCCACCAGTTGCTGCAGACTAGACTTAATCTTGCTTCCCTGGGTTTGGTTTCTAAAGGAAGTCCAGAGGTAACCCTGTGGGGCATCTCTGCTGTCTTTCATGCTCTTTCTATGTGGATGTGGTTTGTACAACCAGGATCCTTCCTCAGCCACCCTGCCCAGTATAGCACTTGCTTGCTGAATAAGGAATGTACTTGTCAGGGCCCCAGCACTGCTTAGCCCTTGTCTACCCCTCTCCTAGGGGCCTTGAGTCTGTTCCCCTTACCCCACCCCCTTTCCTCCTATACCAAGCAACTGGCTAGAGTCCAGCTGACTGCAAAAGGACTGATTACCTGGAATGGATACTTGTGCCAACCTGACTTTCAGCAGCCTCCCTGCCGCTGCTAAACTCATCAAACCTGTTGGCTCTTGTGCACAGACCACCCAGCACCCCTTGGGGACTGGGGCCGCATTATTTCCCGCCACCCTATGTGGAGTTCCAGTCCAGGCATTAAAGTTCCCCCATTCCCCGTTGTTGATCTGCTTCAACACAGACACCATCTGCCTGCTCCCTTTCCACCAAGCCTTTAGCTTTAGCACAACACAGGGAAGAAAAGTCTGGGTGAGGTCACAGGCCAATTACCTTCCATCCGCCCAAAACCCAGAAATTACAGGTCAAACTTCCATGCAGTACTTCTTTGCAGGAATAGCCAACGGGTCAATAACGTTATGGAAGTTTCTCAACCTCACTGATAGGCGAAGGAATACAAATGAAGGTAACAACGAGATATTACTTGATACCTATCAGATGGAAAAGAAATTCAATTGTGATAAGTCAATTGATATCGGGGAAGCAGAGAAAAACGAAGCCCCACCCACTACTGGTGAGAATGTGAAGGGACACAGCCTTTGGAAGGCAATGTGATAACACCTCTTGTGAAGGAAAATATACACACCTTTCACCCAGCAGTCCTGCTTCCAGGGTTCTGACTTATTGAAATAAAGGCACCACTAAGTAAGACTAGATGTCCAAGCACTGTTTGACATGGCAAAAAAAAAACTGGAGACACAGTAAGTGCTCATCAATAAGAGAATTACTGCCTAAGCAGTGATGCATCCTGTCCATGGCTTCTGATGCAGCCCTGAGCTGGATCTATACTGGTGTGCTGAGAGGGACTTCACTGAGTTGTTATTCAGTGAGACAGGCAAGGTGCAGAAAACTTTAAAACCAAGACCAAGACACACTATTAAAGAGCATTTGTGTTTGTATATGATTACATGACCATGAAGAAATATATGAAGGATGTACACCAGGCTGCCAACGCTGGTGACCTTGAATATGGGAGGGGAAGACAAGTGCCCACAGGTGGAGGGAACAATCGAACAAGAACAGCAACAAAAAACAGAACTTTTTAAAGTGGTGGTAAAGGGACTTCCCTGGTGGTCCAGTGGTCCAGTATCCGCCTTCTAATGCAGGGGATGTGGGTTCAATCCCTGGTTGGGGAACTAAGATCCCACATGCCGTGGAGCAACTAAGCCCGCGCGCCACAACTACGGGAGCCCGGGCACCACGACTAGAGAGAAGCCCGCGTGCCACAATGAAGACCCGACACAGCCAAAAATAAATAAATAAAAATAAATATTAAAAATATGTAAAGTGGTGGTAAAAAAAATAGAATTTATGACATAATTCCATGTAATTTCATCTATGTAAAATTATGCTAGGCTTATCCATAAAAAGAGAGATGAAAGTATAGTCACCACAACGTTAATAGAGGTTATCACTAGGTGGTTGCCTTATACCATTCCTGTATTATTTGCATTTTTTATAATAAATATGAATTATTCATATAATCAGAAAAATACTCTTCAAAGCTATTTTACTGTTAATTGTTTTTATTCCCCTGCTTTTCTAACTGTATTGTCATTCCCAGGTCCTTCCTTCCAACCAAATAAACCGCATCATAGAGGCAGCTGCCCACTGCACTGGGCTCAGTGTTGACGTGTGTGTGTATGTGTGTGATATACCGATATACCACCCTCTTCTCTCTCTCCCTCTGACTTGGGCCAGAAGACCCCATCAGGCCAGTGTCTATACTGAACACAGGCAGGCGGGTCATACCTACCTCCTCACCTTTGTGGGAGGAGGGAGCCCAGATCTTAAACCAAGCTCGGGGGAGCCCTGCCTGAGTTCCGGCAGCAGCAATGGCGGCTCCACCAGACAGCCAAGGAGCCTTCTCTTCAATCGCCATCTCAGGAGTTGGGTTCTGACAAATCTTCTCCTAACTTCTTACTTCCAAGCAGAGAGTTTATAAGGCCTCTCAAACCTTGTGAATAGAAAGCTGTTTAGGACAGCACACCAATGCACTGAATGGATTTTCCTTGCTGTGGCTGTTGGCACAGTCCTTCCCTCTACCGCCCACTCCTGCCCACATTTCGCCAACACGACAGCCCAGAGTCCGAGAGCCAAAAACAGAGCTACACACAGGGCAACAGGGTCAGGGGCACCGTCCGGAGCCAGGGAGCCGGGCCAGGCCACATGGCTCTGGAGCTTATTTGTGCAAATTTACACGTGGGTCTCAAGAGGCCTAATTCCAAGTTTTTTTAATCAAATTGCTTAGTTTCTGCAACTTCTTGGAAGTATGTGTCCAACTAGCCTCCCTGCTTGGTCTGGGCCCTGAGACGCAGCCATCGCATTGAAAAGCGCTACTTAAGCAAGGAGTGCCTGTTCCACACTCCAGAAAGTCCTCCGGGGGAGGTTCCCCCCACTTCCCAGCTCTCCATCCTCCCTCCCCAGCCCCAGCCCCCCAGCCCACCCAGAATGGCTCCTTGGCCTCAGAAGCTGGTTGAGGGTGTGGCCAGCAGGGCCCCAGGCCCAGCGTTGGGGAATTCACCTCTTTCAGGATACTTAGGTTGTGTGCAAAGCAGAGCTTCAGCTGTGGCCCCAACACAAGAGCTCTTCCGTAGATCATTACAGACAACAGCCACTGGCCTGTATGAGCACCTTGACAGTAGGAAGCACACGCGTTCAACAAGCCCTTACACACTGTTCCTCTCTCCTGAGACAAACGCCCATCTGACTCCACTCTCTGTCACACCTTGCTCACTCTAAATTCCTGCCAATTCCAAGACCTCTAAGATTTCGTCAAGGACAACGGCCACGTGCAGCTATCACTCCACCTGGCTCTCTGAACTCACTGGGAATCTCCTGGATTTGGATTTGCGATGGAGACAGTGTGGAAGCGGTGAAGCGTGAGACAGAGCAGAGGCGATCAAGTCAGCCCTCACAGGGCCACCCAGCAGACGCTCCGCTCCGTTGGGCAGCCTGGACTAGAGAACTGATCATTTTGCAATTAACAAAGGAGCAGCCCCTGGGGATTTCCTGGCTTGGGCAGTTTCCCCCAAGTTTCTACCTACCCAAATGAAGCCAAGTAGATTCGGGAAAATACTGTCAAGGGCACTACCTTGGGCTTTAGAGTTAAATTATTCATCCAATAAATTTAATTGAGCACCTATATGTAGGTACATATTGGAAATCAGGTATACTGGTGTATTGGTTTCCTATAGCTGCTGTATCAAATTACCAGAAGCATAGTGGTTTAAAACAACAAATATTTATTATTTTACAGTCCTGCAGGTCAGAATTCTAAAATGGGTCACAAGGGGCTAAAATCAAGCATCAACAGTCCTGCAGGCTCTAGGGGAAGATCTGTTTCCTTCTCTCTCCCAGCTTCTAGAGCCACCCGCATTCCCTGGCTGTGGGCCTCAGCCAGCAACGGCAACCCTCTGACCTCTGCTTCTATCATCACATCTCCTTCTCTGACTCTGACCCTCCCGTCTCCCTCTTAAAAGGACCTTTGTGATTACACTGGGCCCACCCAGATATTCCCCCACCTCGGCGTCCTTAACTTAATTAATCACATCTGCAAAGTCCCTCTTGCTACACGAGGTAACACAGTCACAGTTTCCAAGGATGGGGCGTGGACATCTTTGGGGCATCTTTCTACCACAATCTGTGCGCACAATAATTAAGGGAAGCCCCACCACTTACGGGCTGGCTGCGGAGGGCAGGGATTCCCAAAGGAAGAAACTCAAGGAACAAGGGACAGTGGGTTATTCACAACTCAGGACAAATCGCAGTTCTGGGCCTGCTACTTCCTGCTCTAACATTCTGTAGAGCATTTTGTAGTGGTGGTTGGAGCCCATGCGTGTAGAAGGGCTGAGAACCTCCTTGCTCCTCTCACCGAGGAAGGAACAATTACCAGCCTGACTGCAGAACCTGAGTGCCCTGCTCACTGGTGGGCAAGGTCCCCGTGCACGAAAAGCTCACTGAGCCCTCACAAGACGTTCCTCTCTCCTGAGCCAAACGCCCTGCCGTCTTAGCTCTCCATCGCGCCCAGTGGGTGTGGACGCTAGCTGGTGATCAAATTTGGATTTGAGCTAAGAGGAGGTAGAGGTTCCCAGTTCGGCATTAAATACGAGCCGTGAGCCCCGTGCAGCTTTGCTAGAGCTCTCTGCACTGGGGAGAGTCCTGAGCACTGGCCCGGGCCGTGATGAAGTGAATCCTCGTTTCCCAGAGTGCTTTATCGTTCCTTATATCCACATCTCATTCAGAAACATCCCAGGGTAGAAGTGACAAAAAATTCAGATATTCCTGCGTCACTAGCTCCAACATCACCTTAATAAGCAAACTTCTCCCCAAGCCCAAACAGTGCTCTCGGCTCCTAGATGACTCTGAATAATGACGATTGCCTATTACAGTTCCTGGTGCTACACAAACGTTAGATGAATGAGGAAAAGAATGGAAAACATTCTCTCTCCATGCTCTTTCCTTTGGTGAACTCATCCCTTCCCACAAGTTCCACTACCATGGCTAGACTGATAACTCCTAGCTGGACAGCTTCACTCTCTCTCCAGCTCCAGACCTGAAGTTTCCTCACCAGCGTCCTCCAAAACCTCAAACACAACGTGCCCAGAAAAGAACTCATCAACACACCTCTCCAAAAGCTCCTCCCATTTCTGTAAGCGGCACCCCTAAGGGGCTCAGAGACTCCATCTATTTTTAACTCTTTTCTCATCCACCTGCCACTGGTCACTTAAGCCAGCCTAACCCTCCCAGACCCTCTACCTGCTCATTACCCTGATCTGGGTTCACCGGCTGATGAGCTGACCATCTCCTAGGATGTCTCCTCTTCTCTCCACCACCCTACTTGCATCCAACCTGCTTTCTTGTTGACCACTCTGCCACCAAGCCACAACCTCTTGGCTCACGGAGTCTCAGCCCCATGCCAGCCTTTGTCCTCTCCAGAATTGAGGTTAACGCATATTCTCCCAAGTCGTTTAAGACTTGATCTGTTAGAGCAGCTCTAGGTTCACGGCAAAACTAAGTGGAAGACGCAGAGGTTTCCCCCTCTACCCCCTACCCCTACATACGCACAGCTTCCCCCATTAACAACATCCTCCACCAAAGTGGTACATTTGCCGCAGTTGATAACCTACACCGACACATCATCATCACCCAAAGCCCACAGTTACATTAAGGGTCACGCTTGGTGTTGTACATTCTACGGGTCTGGACAAATGTACAATGGCGTATATCCACATTACGGTATCACACAGAGAGTTTCTCTGCCCTAAAAATCCTCTGTGCTCTGCCTATTCATCCCTCCCTCAACCCCTAGCAACCACTGATGTTTTTATGTCTCCACAGTTTTGCTTTTTCCAGAATGTCATAGAGTCGGAATCACACAGTACATGGCCTTTTCAGATTAGCTTCTTCCACACAGTAATATGCAGTCAGGTTTCCTTCAAGCCTTTTCATGGCTTGACGGTGCATTTCTTTTAGGGTCTCCCAAGTGTTTGAGCTTCAGTTTCTCCTAGGGTTTCTGACCCAGCTCACTGCTTTGGTTCTTGTCATCGCCTCAGTCTTGGGTGAGAACTTCCTGTCACAGCCTTGGCCACATAGAACCAAGTCTCTGCCAGCAAATGCTTAGCCAGCTTCTGCCCACTCCTGGTGCCCGGGCCCAGGCACTCCTGTTTCACCTCAACATTCCCTCCTTGAAGTTCATACTCCATGGACACGCCAGGCCAGACTACATAAGAGCTCCCCAAATGTGTCCCAACCATTTGGACTAATCCCTCCATCTTTCTCCTCCTCTCCATCTGCCAAAGTGCTCAGGCCCATATAAATGTCACCTCTCCGTGATGCCCCCAATCAGAGGTGACCTCACTTTGAACCTCCATCATAGACCTCAGCAGCCCTATCTTATACTTATTATCTTAGACTCCAAGATCTCTGAGGACTGGGCCTTTATCTTACACTTTATGTCTCTTGTAAGTCCAAACACAAGTGACTGACAACCGAGTGCTTAATAAATATGAATAGAATTAAATACAACTCGTTTCCCTAAAGGGCTGCCCAGCTCAGGGCTGAAAATATCCTGCACATTGCCAAGGGCAAGAGATTATCTGATCCATGAATTAAACATGGTCCATCCTTTCCTCGCATCTCCCCCGCTGCTTCCTGCGGGTTGGTCATTTCAGCCCTTATTAACTCTTTCAGGGAAGGGATGGCTGGGGAAAGAGAATATATACGCTACAACATAAACTCCTCCATTTGGGGGTGGGCGTGGGGGGGTGGTGGTGTGGAAACGATTGGCTTTTGGACCTGCTTTTCCTTAGATTTTCAAGCTAAGATAGATGTAAACATTCGGTGGCCATAATGGTTGCTGTTCATGCTGCCATAGCAGAGGCTTCCAGACGAGGACCACTTCCATGGGTCAACGTCCCAAACTGGACCAGGGCCTAAACCTCACTACCCTCCGTGCTCTGGAAACGGACACATCAGGGGCACGGAGGCCGTGTCACACACATGTTCCTGGGTGAGCTGCGCAGCCCTGACTGCAGAGCAGGTTGAAAACGCTCGGCACTGCTGGCTTTGCATCCTCCCGTGGCAAGTTCCGCAACAGGCAGGGAACCAGGGATGGGAGGCCACGCCCAGTCTCTTGGTCACTCCTTTTTGGATTTCCCTTCTAGAGCTGGGCTTGAGTACCCAGAGCAGCACCCAGCAATGGCCAGACACCAAAGAAGGTAAAACCCAAGAGAGTAATGCAGGAGAGAGGAGGAGAGGGGTGAGCCAAGGCAGCAAAGGAGAGGCGGGGCAGGGGGGAGGGGGGAGGGGGGAGACGACAAGAAGCTTCAAACACAGTAGGGAGGCACAGAGAGCAAGCATACCATTTTCCTCCGTAAAGAAAAGAAATATTCCTTCTGAGTATTTCTGCCCCTTTAAAATAAAAGAAGCCCCGCCCTCCCAGAGAAAGAGAGCAGTTTCATACTGCTCAAGGCTCAAAGTGGCGAGGCAGCCGCTGTCACCCCCGTGGGCACAGCCCACACAGGGTCTAATACAGTCCCACCTCCCTTAGCCACACAGAGACCTCGGCCACCACTGCACAGGGGCTGCTGGCACAGAAGCCATCGCCATCCCCCTGCGCCCCCAGCTCAGATGTGCAGGCGCCTGGCCGCTTACGCATCTATTGCTGAGTCTTCAGGACTGGCCTTTGCCTACTGTCCAATTTCCCAGACCTTTGAACTGGAGGCTGATCCGGAAGACCTCAGCCCCCTAGTGGCAGGGGATGAGCATTACAGCGAATTAGAGAAAAAACTGGGTCTCAAATTGAAGACCGGGCTGTTTGGAACGGTCAGGCGTCTGCGGGATGAAGGACAGTCGTCCCGTTGCAGCAGCCAGGAGAAACTTAACGAAGGACGGATGAGAACAAAGATAAACGGGGAAGGGTTATGTGGATGCTTTTTTCCTCCAGAGAACTGTAGAATTTGTTTCAACAAATGCATGCTGCTGTATGCCGGGCAGCATGTTAGAGCTGAAAGGTCCCTCAGACACCAACTAGTCCAAACCCACTCTCTCCGATATGCCGTAATCTAGCTCCCTAGCTACCGACCACCTTGGGTGTGAAATTATCCAGTAGAGATACTTACAGTCTCTTCTACACATTCAGTCACCAAGCACATGTTGAGTGCCTGGTACATGCAGGCGCTGGGGTGATGGTTAAAGCAGGGCAGACCCAGCACCGCCTTCACGGAGAATGTCCAGTCTAAGAGGCCCCCAGGGTCACTCAGCCTCTACCCCAGTTCAAACGCCCCACCAGATTCAGCAGGGTTGCACCTGTAGCCACCTCCCAGCTTTGGAGACACTGGAGCTGCCTCGCCTGGGCTGGATTCTCACCCCAGGTGCCCCGAACATCGGGGCCGCAGCAAGGAGGCTGCCTGGCCTCCTGCCTCGCCTGGTCCTGCCTCCTGGCCCCACTGTCCCGCCTCAGTCACTCCCATCAAGGTGACGGGCCTGCAGGGGTCAAAGCAGGACCAGTGTGGTTCTATTTAACATCTATTACATCTTCTCCAGTTTCCTTAAGTGTGAATGAGCCTCCACGTAGATGCGGCTGGAACCAATATCCAAAAGGTACTGCAAATAAGATGCTCTGTGGAGACAGCAACCAGCACACCAGAGTGCAATTGCTCATACCGTGTGCATTTTCTCCTGTAGACTGCTATCTCCTTCAGGGCCGGCCATATTTTGTTCCTCCCTTCTTCCTGAGGCCCAGGATCCTCGGTAGGTATTTGATAATTGTGGAATGACTATATGCATTTGAGGACAGGAATATAAGAGCTAAAACCAAAACGCACACTCTCCGAACGCCTGCCTAGAGCCACCAGAACCACAGAAGGCCTGCAGATGTATCCAAGCTGCCAGGTCGTAGCTGGCTGACACAGGCAGAAATAGGGACCCTTTGGGGGTCTTGGAGAAGGGCTGCATCTTGACTTTTACGTCCAGATGCATCGCCAAGAACTCTCTTAGGAGAGTTTATGACTCACAGCAGCATCGGTCAACAATGTCCCAACTTCTTCTTCCACCTCACCCGCTATCTTCAACCTCATAGGGTCAGGCTCCCTTCTTTTTATTTTAGCTTTTATTGGAGTACAGTTGATTTACAATGTTGTGTTAGTTTCAGGTGTACAGCAAAGTGACTCTGTTATACATATACATAAATCTACTCTTTTTTCTTTTCCCGTATAGGTCATTACAGAGTATCGAGTAGGGGTCAGGCTTTCTATTTCGAGATGGAGGACCCAACCATCTTTGGGTTTTCTTTCATCAGAGCTACTCACATGTACGTGCAGTTCTAGGACTATGAGAAATCAGAAATACCAATCATTCTCTTAAAAAAAAAAAAACCCAAAAATCTCTACCTACAGAGCACAGAGAGCTTGAAACTGTTACTCAAAAGCTACGGCAGAGCAGAGAGGTGGGGTAACACATGGAAAGGAGCCACACTCTGGGATCGGACCGCCTGGAATCACTCCTGGCTTGGCCATGTACTACCTGTGTGACCACGGGCACTTTTTCTGTGCTTCCGTCTACTCCTCTGCAAACTAGAGCTAACAACAGGATCTGCATAAGAGGACACTGTAAGGATTAAATGAGTCACTACAGTTAGGCCAGTGCCTGGTGGACTAAGTATTCAATCAATATTAGCTATCATCGTAGCGAATAGCCTCCCCATCCGTGCACAGAATAGCAATCCATGTAAAAGACCGTTCTCTAACCAATCTCTATGCCCAAACTGAGTATGACCAGCCCACCCACCCAAGCCAGAATCCCCAAGGGCAGGAATTAATCTGAACTTCGTGCAAGTTTCCCGGTGATTCACATGCATACGCAAGTTTGAGCATACCTGTAGGGGATACCCTAAATGAAACTACAGCAAGATGCCGGAGGAACGGAACCTATAGCTTTCACCGGTTTTACAAAGACAATTCAGTGTTCCATTCTCATCAATTAACCATCATCAGAGGAGGAGACAGAACAGGGGGAAGAGAGCACACAAGACGGGACGGTTCACGGTCCTAATCTCAGGTGACGTGCGAGTGATTTAGATGGGACCGCTCCTTCAACTTTCTTGACAAATCAAAAACCACTGCCCCAGGAGTCTCACAAATGACAGCCCATTTAGTTTCCATTAACAATTGATGCGGAAGGAAAGTGGGGGCCTGGCAGCTTCAGGAATTGTTGGAGGTGGGGAGAGGCCAATATCCCTATCCTATGAGAGAGATGCTAGAACACGACAAAGAGAACGTGACAGAGGAAAAAGGAAGTGTGTTTGTGGCGAGAGGCCCACAGCCTCTGAGAGCTGGCTGTCCTTCGTTTGAGAAACGCACCACTGCTGAGATAGACCCTGGAATCCAGTTCAATCTGCAGGAGCAGAGGTCACGCCTGTGGAAACCGTGCTCTCGGCAATGTTCCACTCGGACGTCATGACGTTGATTAGTCACAGAGCTGGTGGTTCCTGGCTTCCTTCAGGGCCTGAGAAATTGGGGTCCTGGGCTGGGCTGGTGGCTGCAAGGGGAAGCAAAGACTGGAAGGTACCACAAGGCCCTGCTTCTCCGCACACGGAGCTGGGGGATGGAGAGGCAAGGAAGAGCTCTCTCAGGGTCTCCAGCGTGCCTGGGAAAGGACAACATCGCTGAATAAAAGCAGGACTTCAGAGAGGCCAGCTCGGGATGGATGGAGGGGGGATTCCCAGCTGGGTCATACATGGTCATGTTGGGCACATCCCCGGGAAATGACTGGTGAGCAGGGAGGCGCATTCCCTGGCAAGGGAACCTTCTGTTTTCCTCCCGAAGGCACTGCAGGCCTGCCCTGCAGGTGGGGCTAAACCGCCTTCCACGCAGCAGGTGCCGCCCTTCAAGTCAGCCCGGGGTGATGCCTGGGTCTGCAGGGGAGGCTGAGCCCGGGCCGCTCCCCTCAGCAGCTCTGTCACCACCACACCGCGCCTCGAAGACTCTAATTGCAGCATCTTCATATCCCAATTGCACTGAAGATAAGCCTCGGAGGCCCTGGGGGATTGCACTTGCCTGCTCAAGGAAGCAAATATAGCAAATGCAAAGTACAATAATTCAGTGTCATCGTGGTGGAACGTCAACTATTTCAAGGGAAACGTGTCACCTCCAACTCCTCTTCACAATCGAGTGTTCCTTCTTCCTTCACCTTTGGACCCACCGCTTAGGAAGCGACAAGCAGTGGTCTTCGGCCCACCCCTAACAGCCCTGCCCCTAAACGACCACTCACCATCCCTCGAGTGATGGCATACAGGGCATCTCAGCAGATGGTGGCAGAGGTCCTCCCTCATCACCCAAACCTCTTGTCCCTGGGCCCAGTGCCGCACCCGCTCCACCAATTCATCCTCACTTCCCTTGCCCCTCTGGGCCTTGCCCACTCAGGGCACAGACGCTAACGAGCAGAGAAGAGGTGGAAAAGGCAGTGGGGATGCTGAGGGGAAATAATTTATTCAGATCATCACAGGAACCAAAAGACACAAAGGGCCCCGAGAGTCTGAACCACCAGAGCGCACACGTGGCTTCCCCAGACAGACTTGACACCAACATCCTTTGCAAAGAAAGGACTTTTCTGAGCAGCTCTCATCAACCGCTTCTGCAGGTACCTGTTGTTAAGGGCACCGGGCCGTGAGTGGGGCCTCTCCTAAGAACAGAAAGGGGCTTCAGCTGTCACCATGCCCACGCCCTCACTTTGCAGATGGGAAAACCACGGCCCAGAGAGGTGGGCTGAGGCCGTGATGTAGGAAGACCGTTGTCACCAAGCAGAGGTGATCCGGCCTGCACTCCCACACGACGGAGAGCCAAAGGAAACTGCAGGCCACAAGGTGGGCAGCCGATGTCACTCCTCTTCCGCCCTGTCCCCCTCCTACTCGAGCCAGCTGGGCCTGAAGCTGGGGCGGTGTTGGGGGAGGAGGGGACAAGTGGACCCGACTGAGGTCTGAAGCACAGAAGCATCAGATAAAGGGGCTTCTTGTATTTGAAAGTCCACTTCAAGGAGGGAGTGAACAGCGCCGTCAATGTCCCATAGAACAGGGGTCCCCAAGCCCCGGGCCACGGAGTGGTACCATTCTGCGGCCTGTTAGGAACCGGGCCGCACAGCAGGAGGGGAGCGGTGGGCAGGTGAGGGAAGCTTCATCTGCCGCTCCCCACTGCTCCCCAGCGCTCGCATTACTGCCTGAACCATCCCCTTCTCCCACCCGCCCCCCTCCCGTGCACGGAAAAACTGTCTTCCACGAAATCGGTCCCTGGTGCCAAAATGGTTAGGGACCACTGCCGTAGAAGACAGAGGTCAAAGATCAATCGTGTTTACTGGGCCTCTGATTACTGACAACCAGGCTCCTTGCTGGGAGGGGAGAACAGTCAGGAGTCCACCTAGTTAGGGGGGAATGAAAATTCACAGACCAAACAACCAAGAGAACACACTTCCTCATCAAAACAGCAAGGACTGCTCTCTGTTGTGAGATAGATACACCTCCTTGAGGGCGTACGGGAGCCCTGAATCAAAAGAGAAACCAGGGAGTAGGGAGCAAATCATAGGAAACTTCCTGGAGAAGGAAAAAATGGAAATACTGTACAGATAAATAGAAAATAGAACTGCAAATAAAAGGATCACACGCTAGAGGGACACATGTGGAACCAAACTGAGAGTAAAGGAATGACAAGGTGATTCACTTTATTTAACGTGTTGTCCTGGAAAGGAATCGTTCGCAAATAAGATTCAAAAGAGCCATGGACCGTCGGGGAGATCCCCGGTCCAGTGCCCCCCCGCTTCCTAACGCTGCCTGCATGTCCCAATCACCTGGGAGCTTTCTAAAAATACAGAGTCCCGGCCCCTACCCTTCTGAGAAATAACATCTCGGGGTGACACTAGCCCGGCCACCTCCTTTCACAGAGCAGGAGGGTGAGGCCCAGAGCAGTGGAATGTGGCTGGTGAAGTCAGGAAAGGCAAACGGGAGGACAGTTCTAGAGCCCAGATTCAGAACGTCAGGCCTGACGTGACACAGGGAAGAAGGGTCCACAACAGGCGAAGAGAATCCACCTGACCGTTGGGACGAGCACCCTGGCGGGCAGAGTGCAGAGGCGGGCCGTGGAGCCTCGCAGAGGTTCCACAAAAGGCGGACCCTGTCCAGTCTGGAGGCAGGGGCTGGGCTGAAGCCCCATCACCATCCTGTGTCCCTCCAGCATCTCCCTGTGGCTTTCAACTCTTCGCCTGCATCCTCTGCAGACACCACCCGCCGTCTCCCAGGCGGTTCAGCATCACCCAGAGTGACCGTAAAGCTCATGGAGCGGGGCCGACGCTCGCGGGTCCCGGGTCCAAGGCGCAGGTTAGCCCTGCCTCGTCCACCAGCAGGTTGGCACCTTCTCCCCAGACATGGCTGCGAAGCATTCTTCCCATCTCACTCCAAAGTGGGGTTTCTATCTTGGAGTCACTATACTAAACCGGAAATGCCACTTGCTTTGTATGTCTTTCTTATTCATCCATTGGCAAAGCATTGAAATCACAAGCGCATCTGACTGTCCTCTGCAAGGCAAGGGTCGCACGTGCTGCTGGCAGGGAGGAGAGCACCTGGGAGGGATTGGGAGTCGGGGTGCAGAGGGCAGGTGTTCACTGGCCAAAGGGATCAACTGAAAATCTAGTGGTGGAGGACACATCACCATAGCGCTGTCCACACCCACCTGAGAGGGCAGTGGTTACACAGCCACAGTGTGAGCAACAAGCCAGCCGTCGCCTAGCTTATGACCTTGTGTCCTTTAAGGCTGAGTCAGAGGACAGACGCCATGACAAAAGGGAGGAACGGTGTGACTCCACTGACCGTTTACAAAGACCTTCTCAAGGCAAGGGGCTGGGGCAGGGGGCCAGTGCGAAACCTGACCCTGAAGATGTGTGACCAAAACATCTTGCACAAAAGCTGCAGGAAAGAAGGTGACCCCCAAGTCAGGACACCAGGAAGAACAAAAGACCCACTTGTTTGAGGATTAAAGACACTGCAACCCAAAGAGAGGTGAACTGACATGTCTCGTGGTTTGGGGACGGGCACCGGGTGCTGCACACGTCCTGAATCAGGACCCTGAATCTGGACTACCCACGTGTCCGGGCCTCGCAAATGGAAACCTCTGTCCACGAGGGGAGAAGGCACCTCTCAAAGATAAAGCACTGTAAATAAACGAAAATTTGAAACAACCCTCAACGCACATCTTCCTCAGAGCTATGCAATAAGTTAAATATGGGGACTGCCGAAATATTACACGTCCCTCTTTTCTTAATTCAACCAACATTGTTCTCTTTAGCTCCATCTAGAAAACAACCAAATGTCACAAAATCCGATAGTGAGTTGTCGGGGAAGTATGAAGATTTAGTCTGCATAGCTGTGACGGTCAAGGAGATACATTTTTATTCTTTATTTCAGTAGCTGTAAAACACGACAAGTTGCCTGATGAAACCCCTCTGGACTGGAGGAAGCAACTGGCAGGGGAATTTGGAAACCTAGAGGTTTGCACTGGGCTCGGCCATGACCTCGCCTCTCTGGGTTCAAGTACCTCATTCCAGACGTGAAGACAGACCAGACGATCTTAGGTCGCCTTACGTGTCGGGATTCCAGGACTATACGATTATATGACTCTGTCCTCTGTCAGCAATGTAAGTCAATAAAAAGAAAACAAATCAGCAAACCGTAAAGCTAGCCCATCCAACTCGGCCTCATTTCCAGAAGAAGTAGAGTGCAGGGTGCCGTGGGCCAATGCACAGCCAACCCACGCTCCCTAACAGCTGACTGAGCCTGGACCCCAGACGCTTTACTAGCTTGGGCTTTCATTTGTTTTATCGATTTTTTTTCTTGAAAAAGATATTCCGCTTGGTGGTTTGTTTTTTTTTTTGCGGTATGCGGGCCTCTCACTGTTGTGGCCTCTCCCGTTGCGGAGCACAGGCTCCGGACGCGCAGGTTCAGCGGCCATGGCTCACGGGCGCAGCCGCTCCACGGCATGTGGGATCTTCCCAGACCGGGGCACGAACCTGCGTCCCCTGCGTCGGCAGGCGGACTCTCAGCCACTGCGCCACCAGGGAAGCCCTCCACTTGGTGTTTTGATATAAGGAAGTAAAAACTGGAAAACTGAGGGACTACATGTACTAAGAAGCAGCTCCAGCAACCAGTTCTCGGTGTGGTGCTGCCGGCGTTCTCTCTCCAAGGTCAATGTCTCAGGCCCAGCACTTCGATTGCCTCCCTGTGGCTCAGTGGGACTGACCTCTTGAAAACACCATGCTGGTCCTAGAGTCATTTCTCCCTTAGCTTTAAGAATCCTGCCACACCAAACTTCATTTTGGTTCCTTCATGACAACCCTGGAATGACGGAGGAGCTAATTTTAACAGAGGTGCCGGCACACGGCATAGCTCTGAGCCATAACATCACCTCTCCCCTCGGGAGACAACTGATGCTGCCTCAGTTGTCAAAGTAAGCAAAATAACTTACTCTGTACAGTGGTGGAAGTTGCCAACTTTGCTAATTATAAGAGAGTGACTCCTGGTAGGAATGCAGAGGGGTCATATTAAGTGGTTCAGACAGGGCTTGGGAGGGAGTCCCCTGCCCCGGGCTCTGTATGAAGCAGAGAATGGAAATTGAGCAGATCTGCTCAGCACAGTCTAGATGAGGGGCAGTGGGGGACTTTCTCAGAAAGAGGAGGGAATTTGAGGGTACGGGTTTGCTTTTCCAAGAGGAAAAGGAAGAGCTGGGTTTCACTTTACCACGTGCGCTCTAGAATTTGGGGGTAAATAGCCTGGAGGACACCAAACTGGCAAGACACCATTTTTTCTTATTCTTGATTCACACAACTGCTGTTCCACCTTCTAGGCTAGCATGCACTTTGCTAAATTCCTGCAAAGCTGTCATCCAGTGGCCTCTGTGAAAGCTGCAGGCTCCCTCACCTCGCCTCCGTGGAATGTTTTAAGGATGAGAAGACGGAGACTTTACAAAGGGCAGTGGGCAGTCGTCACTCAAGTGGGGGAGGCACACTCAGGACCGGGAGTCCAGTAAGTCCATCCTCCTGGCCAGAGCACAGCTGTTCCTCATCAAGCTGAGAATGAAGATAAATAAGATCTTTTCCGGCAACTCCCTTGGGAAAACACATCACAGGGCCTGTGGTAACAAGTTAACCTTCGCTTTAGAGAAAATTTTGCTTTCTCCGATTACAGGGGAGGTGACAGTTAAACTAAAGGGCTCAAGCAGTGAACATCTGTCATTTTTTTGGTCAGTCAACACCCATGCCCCCTTCCTACACCGGTCTGATTTCCTCCGGAGAATTACCTCTCTCCCTTTGAGCACAGTCCTGGTGGGAGGGTAAACCCAGGGGCCTGTCTTTCCACCGGGGAGGCCTGGAGATCCCTGTCTTACTTCTACCCACCACTCGGTACAACCCACAGGGGGCACTGACCCAGGCTCAGCCCGTAAGACTCTCCATCCTTAGAAGGAGAATCAGGGACAGAAGACAGAGCGGGCAGCAATCAAAATCAAGGTTATCTTGTTGCTGCAAGTCTTGTTTCCCAGGCTTTCCATCCTTCTAGGAGCACTCCAATTCTATTTCCATAATTCCTTCTTTGATTAAGGTGGCCTGCACTGATTTCTAAGAACCTTAATCAGTACATTGCCTACACAGAAATCTGACACCGAATGGCCAGGGAGGCCATTGGAAAAGAAAAGCTATGACAAGAGAAAAGGAAGAGAAATACAAGATGCACGTAGCAAGCACTGGATGAGATGCCTATAGCAGGCAATGCAAGGACCACAGAATTCTGGAGCTGGACAGGAGCTTAGGGAGCACTTGGCTCAGCATCTTCATTTTACACACACGAAAACAAAAGACCCGGGGAGACGCAGGGACTTGTCTAAAGCCCAGGGCAGCTTGCTGAGAGCTGCTGCAGCAGCAGCTCATCGGCCTCATTAGCTGTCAGCCCCTTTCTAGGGCAGGCCTTTTGGTTCTAAAACTGCCAACCAATGAGAGAAAAGGATGTCAAGCCCAAACACATTTTTCTCCAGTCATTTTTCTCCAGTCAGCACATATGCTTGGTTGGTCTCAGCTCAATTTCCTCATCACTCTCCAGAACCTCCAAGCAGAATCATCGCGGGATAAGTCACAGTCCGGTAATGACGAAGTGGCTTTACGCTCTCAGCATCTGGTCCCTGCCCCTAACTCCAGACAGTGACTCCACGCGCTCTAAGAGGCCGGCTTTCCCCACGCACGGCCCCTCACACACTCCAGTTCAGTGACTGTTAGTAATCACCTCCCCCTCCATCCTCCAAAGTGGCCAACGTAAGCTTGATGCCACCGCAATTCAGAACGCCTCTCGAGAATCTCCAAGCCCCCCGCGACGGCCCGCTTAGGATACAGGACAATGAGAATAAACGTTCTATGAAGATTTCAGGCAGGCCCATGGATTCACTGGGCCTGTACCATCTCCCAGTGAACGGAGAAAGGAAGATGGGAAGCAGCATCTGTATATCTGTTCAACGTAAAATTTAGAGACCGTTGGCGCAAATTTGTTCTCTTTGGCCCTGGTCTGCCTACAGCTGCTGTGAAGCCTCCACAGCTGGCAGTATGCCTGGGTGGACACAGACCGGACACGTAGCTCCACCTCCACACACACACGACCAGACTGGACCCCTCTCCCCTGACACACCCGAGGGTGGGTTACCTCAGGCCGACAGACAAGAGCAGTGCCATGTGGTCCAAACCCATCTTCCCCGCACTGGAGTCCCCCATATCTCAGCCTGACACCTCCCAATTTCCATTTCTTCATTTTTGCATTCAGGGGGACTAGAATCTTTTGGCTATTTCCATACCCACAGCCCTTGAATGCAGTTGTTGCTAATTCCTTTCTCAATAAGGTTCACAGAACACATTTAAATATTTTTTTATCCAAGATACAAATGTCTCTATTATATAGGGGACCATCTGGGCTGCTATCGCTAGCTGGCTATGTTGCTATCAACTCTTTTTTTAGGGTTCATGAATCAGTTGCCAATAAGGAAAAAAAAAAAAAGTCAGCTCCAAGACTCTGCTCTCCTCCCCTGCACTTTTCCTCAGCAGGCGAGCTTTATGCCATCATCAAAATGGACCATGTGAACACAAAAACAGAAAAGATACCTAAAACTAATGTTCTGGGAATATCAGCCCACAGTTCTAGATGCCTTGGGGGAGGGAGGTGGTGTCAGCTAACTTCCCAGCGCTCAGGCCCTCCAGCTGGGCTAAGTAATATTGTGTGGCCTCCGGCAGAGCTAAGATATATCCAGAGGAAAAGGAAGAAAAGGAAGCAGTAGAAAAAGGGGAAAAGGAAGGAAGGAAAGAGAGCCGTCAAGGCCTGGGATCCCTAATGCCAGGGACTCACCAACAACCACAGATGCCAGCCAGCCCGGAGCACCTGCCGGGCAGCCCGGGAGCGGAGCTCTGGGTGCAGGCCGCTGGCCAGGGAAGGAAACAATACAAATGGGAAGCCAAAACCGGAAGAGAACGCGAATGGGAAAGCTAAGGAACGGAGAGAGGGGGATGAACCTTGGATTCACAGTGGCCTGGCCTGTAGTTTCTTCCTCGCTAGAAAGGAAAGGCATCCAGAGAAAAGTAATCAGTGTGTCATTCAGCTGGAAACATGTCCTGAGTACAGACCTACGGTTTTTACAGACACTGCAGAGGACAAGGGGCCATGGCTCCATCTGGCCAGACGGCATCACAGAAATACGACCTCAGCTCACCAGTAGTCCCAGGTGTTGGTTGTACTCAAGGGCAGACTATGCAGACACAGGTGGGGGCCCTTGGCCCCGAACCTCTGCGTGGTGAGAAGCAGACACTGGGTTGGGTACGAATGCATAGTTAATTGCTCCCACTAAGCCATTCAACCCCAACCGTGTGGACTGCAAATGGACACACAGGGATGCCCCACCTCCTACACCCACCCTGACCCCAGAGAGACAGAGAAAAGCTAATTCCATCCTCCCCAAATTTATGGCGAGGAAAGTGTGGGATTTGCATTGCTGGGGAGTATTTTTCGTTGTGGTGTTAATTGTGTGCACGTGTGTGTGAATGACATTTCTACAAATCTGGTTTGTCTTTTAAAACCACTTTTGTGACCCAAGGCAGATTAAAGAGACTAGGAAATGAAGCCATCCTCCAAACTGTCTCCCTGTGAGCTGAAACCTGCTTCACTTCCAAGCCCCAGCAGTCCCCAGCTTATTAGGAGCAGAAATGAACTTGAGTCTTTTTTTTTTTTCTTTTTTTTTCAGTACGCAGGCCTCTTACTGTTGTGGCCTCTCCCGCTGGGGAGCACAGGCTCCGGATGCGCAGGCCCAGTGGCCATGGCTCACGGGCCCAGCCGCTCCGCGGCATGTGGGATCTTCCCGGACCGGGGCACGAACCCGTGTCCCCTGCATCGGCAGGCGGACTCTCAACCACTGCGCCACCAGGGAAGCCCGAACTTGAGTCTTTGACTCCTCTGCGGCCCAGGTAAGGTTGCCTGGTCCGCCTCCCTGGCAGCCACCAAATGAAGTGCTAGGCCTTTGGGCCTCCCATTGATTCAAGAGCTGAAATGCAATGGTTTAAATGAACAACAACAACGAATTTTTGCACAAGATCCCTTCGTTCTCAATGTCAGGTGCATTTCGCAGTTCTCACATACCCAAAACATTCTCAGGCCTAAAATCTTGGAAAACACTGCTAGCTCTTTCTGATGAAATCCCTTGGAAGAAATGACTGTGGTCAAGGGATGATGGCAAACCGCAAGATTTGTCTCCGGTAAAATCTGTTTAAGGAGCATTTATAACTTCTGACAGCTAGGACCCAATGCTAAGACTTGAAGAAAGATTCCGTAACTATTTTATTCACCTAAAAGACCTGAGGATTCCAGAGTGATATAGCCAAACAGACCAGATATTTAAGCAAGCAAATAAACATGGGATGTTTGGGACCCTACTGTTGGTCCATCCTAGAGGAACACAGAGAGAAGCAACGCACAGGGGCCAGAGGGTCAACAAAGGGCAGAGCTGGTGCAGCAAAGACCAGGGACCAAGAGAGTTCCTGCTTGTAAAATCAGAGGAGCCACTAAAAATTAAACACAGAGTTACGATTTGATCCTGCATTTCCACTTGTGGGTCTATACACCAAAAAAATGAAAAACAGGGTATCACAGAGATATTTGCACACCCATGTTCACAGCGGCACTATTCACAAAAACAGCCAAAAGGTGGAACCAACAGATGAATGGATAAACAAAATGTGGTACATACACACAACAGAATATTTTCAGCCTTAAAAAATATGAAATGCTGTCACATGCTACAACATGGATGAACAATCAGGACGTTATGCTAAGTAAAGTAAGCCAGACATAAAGGACAAATACTGTATAAATCCACTTATATAAGGTACATAGAGTAGTCAAGTTCCTAAAGACGGAAGGTAGAAAGGTGATTGCCAGGGGCTGAGGGGAAGGGGGAATGAGGAGTTATTGTTTAATGGATATGGAGTTTTAGTTTGGGATGATGAGAAAGTTCTGGAGAGGGATGGTAGCGATGGCTGCACGACCATGTGAATATACTTAATGCCACCGACCCGTACGCTTAAAACTGAGTTAAAATGGTCAAATTTATGTTATGTCTACTTTACCCAATTAAAAAAACAATTTTTTTCTAATCAATTTGAAAAACTAGAGGAGCCAGAGACAGCCCAAAGTAGAAACTGCGGGGCTAGGTGAAATCACTTTCTCTCTCAGGTAACCAGGGCAACACAGAGAAGGTTGAGCAAAAGGTAGCAACAGGATAGAACTAGAGAAAACAGACTGCTTGACCAGGCAGGCTGAGTCTCAACCTGGGCTAGAGTAATTAACTGACGGAGACTGGACAGGAACACCCAGTCCAATTCAACACACGCTGAATTAGCGTCTGCACAACCTCTGTCTCTCCAGGCCTGTATGTAACTGAGGCCCTTACAAACCCTTTGGCTAGAGCAATGGACTTGTTCATTTAGGACAATGGCCTCGGAGTCAGGTGGTGATGAAGGTTCTGTTCTCAGCACCCCGTCACAGACAGGAGTGCCGAGGCCTGTGGTGGCGGCCAGCCCCGGAGGGCGAAGCCGTTGTCTCTGACAGTGGCACCCGGCCCTGACCCTGGCCGCTGCATCCCGGAGGCTGTACTGCGCTGACTCTCCCTTCCGAGTCGAGTCTCGGAGCAGATGGTAGGAGCAGCTGCCAGTGCACCCAGCACCCACAGCACCCAGCCGGACAGCCACCCAGCCGGGCCAGTTCCCAGGCACTGCTCCCACAGCCAGCCACCACAGCCCAGAGCCACAGGCTCCCTCGTCTCTTTGAAGGGGGAGTTCTGAGTTCCCAAGCCAAACGAGGCTACCAAAGATGGGACGTTCACTCCTCCTTTCACGGCCAGCCACGCGCTCCCCACGTGGTCACTGTGTCCTCCTAAGTTCTGCAAATGCATAACGTGGACATAAGGGCCCTGCCCTCCATCTGCTTCTCCTGCACGTCGACAGCCCAGGCACACACATGTGAAAGTGTGTCCTCATGCAAGGTCATATGTGCACAAGAGCAAGAGAGCCATGTGAGCTGTCTCGGGAGTCTGTGGGAGGCTGGAGTGAGCAGAGTTGACGATGGTGAGATGTGAGCGAGACAGTGAAAAAACTGTGCAGAATTTAGATCCAAGAGGGTAGAAGTCTTTCCTTTTGCAAAGAGGAATAAAATGCACATTTCCAGGAGGCAATAGAATCTACCTATGGAGTTGGGGCTGTGAGACGGCAAGAGTGGGAGACTGGCGGCAGGGGTAGGTAGACACCGCTCCGTGACAGGCCCCCCCAACACCAAACTGATGTGGACATTGTCCCATAAGATATCCTGAGATCCCACCCTTAGTCTGCAGTCCCTGTGCCCTGTAGCAGGGAGTGTCCCAACCAAGTCGTTTAATGCCTCCGACGCTTCGCACAGAAATGTTGGTGGCTCTGTGAGAGTCCAAAAGCTTAATCTTGGTTTAGCTATCTCTTTTAGTGTTTTATATTTTGGCTGTATTTTAGCATATGTAAGAATGTCTCCTGTTTGCCTCTCTTTCTATGCCAAATTAAGAATATCGCCAGCCTCATCATTAAGTTGTATGAGGATTTACCGAGCCCCTTCTACATGGCAGGCACGGTTCCAGCCTCCGGAGAAACCATGGTGAGCAGAAAGGGTCCCTGCTCTCGTGGCGCATCCTCCTGTGCTAGCTATGAGGCAGTGGAGAACCAGGTGGAGGCACCAGAGAGGAGGGGAATCGGGGAGGCAGGAGGTGCAAACATCACATGTCAAAGTGAGATACCGGCGGGGGTGGGGGGCATGGGGATGCCTCGGACAGAACACAAAGTGGAGACCAGATAAGACATGGCTAAGAGCTCAGCATCATATGAATAGGCCAAAGGAGGGTCCTCAAGGGACAGGCTATCGTCAACCCCAGGCATCCTATCATTTATGTAAACCCATTTTTTGTTTCCAGATGGATGATCTGAGAAACTGAGAGGTTTACTCAGTTCCCTATGACTGAATCTCTGACAGGCTAGAACTGGCTGAAAGGATCAACCATAAAGACATTTCACCTAGCGAAACTGTCCCTCAGTACGTACTCCTTGTTATCATCGGTCAGGGGCCCATTAAAACTCTCCAGTAGCAAATGCTGCCGGGAATCCAATGAAATATTATTGGGAATTAATTTTATTTGTATGTTGTCAAAACTCAGTTTTAAAAAGTGACTCTAGATATTAAAAAAAAATTTTTTTAACCTGAAATAACTGGTATGAATCTTTGATCTTTCCAAAGAATGGTTTCATCTGTCTTTATATAAAAGAGACAGTCTGCAAACAGGCTCAACCAAGCTGGAGCTGAGAGGGCTCTTACTAATAAACACTGTTCATTTTATATTGGCTGGAAGCAGACATCACTTCACATCTGAAACCCTTTAGAACACTTTTTTTTTCTTCTAAACATCCAGTATGCAATGTTTTAAGATACACGTATACACCATATTTGGAAAAAGAGACACCCAAATCTCTTCTGGATGATAAGATTAGTAGTGATTTTGTTCCTTTATTATGTCCCTGTACTTTCAAAATTTGGGGCAATGAACCTGTAGAATTTTATAAGCAGAAAAATAATTTTTTTAAAAACGAAATAGAATTTCTTCTTTTTAAAAAGGATACATAGTATGTTTGGTGTCATCTTCTTCTTGTTTCAACTCCAATCAGAAATTCCAACTCCAAATATTTCATTTATACAGAGAAAGGTAATCCTTTGGATAGAAACATTATTCACTATTATCAAAGTTAAACAATCCAAAGGCAGTGACTACGGTTAAAAAAAAGGACACGGGCCTAAGAGTCTCAGACTCAGCTAAAATCTCAGATCTAATACATCCCAGCTGTGCAACCTTGGGCAAGTTTCATAACCTCTCTGATACAGTTTCTTCATCTGTAAAATGTCAGTTGTGAGGATGAAAAGGCTGCCTGGGCAGTAAGGGGCCATGTGCCTGATGGTATGAAAAGCCACACACACACACAAGAAAAAACCAAAACCCTCGGTTTTATTCTGCATCTTCCAAATGTGACAAATGTACTCAAAGACAGTGGCTCATATAAAATAAATTGGTAATTTGAAATCTTCTCATTTGAAAACAAATGCAGATAAATTTTCAAAGTAAAAACCAAGACTGGAAAGAAATGTTGTGCTACAGCCAGCCACATCCATCCTTGTGTCCAGACCTCCAGTGGGAAGAAGAGGCAGGTAAACAGTTGGAGGTACATCTGAGGGGTCCTCTGTAAATGCCTAAGACTGGCCTACTACAGACACTCAATAAATAGTAACTACTCTTACTATCCCTAAGTAGGTGTGTACCATTAAATAAGAAAAAGTGCTAACCTCTTATCTTACAACCCAGACATGGCAGTGGGGTGGGTCTTTTAACTGCTATATACTGTTAAGTGCCCAATTCACTATTTGGGATGTCAATATAGAGTAAGCAATCAATATGGTTCATCAGATCGAGAAATATACAAGGAGTATAAGCTGAAAAGAAAGCAAACACAGAGTCTAACACAGACCAACATAAATTTTGGTTGAAATAATTACTCGCCTATAACCAACACCCACACACACAATGCGTACACAGATTGTGTCGATGTGTCTCAGATTTCCCCTTTCAATGTTCAGCAACGAAAGCAACGCAGTAGGGCTTTGGGATGTTTGATTTGGACAGAGGGAGAAGGAAAAGACTAGGAAAGGTAAAGGGGCTGAGACTTGAGTTGTTACCGCAATTTGAATTCAAAGAGCACAAATTCTTTTCATCATTAGAAACTGGAATCTTGCCAGGTCAGGGATGAGGTCAGGACCTGACCCAGACCTGGAATCTGACTGCATTCAGCTACGCCTCGACAAGGGGGTGAGTGTTGGAAACCTGAAGAGTAGAGGCCAACATGGGATCACAGCAATGCCTGATTTTGAGTCAAATGTCTGTTAGTCAACCAGGTGCACAAACCACCTATTTAATCAACCTGCTCTTGAATTATTTATTGTCTTCCCGATTGAGAGTAAATTATTCTTTCTGGTTACCTGCTTGGCTTCAAGGGCTAATTCAGAGAACTCCAAGCCTGACAGTTTGATGGAGGTCTCTGGTACCTGCCACTCTCTGGCCAAGGCAAAAACATAAAGAAACAGCAAATAAAGTATTTCTGAA
Source organism: Stenella coeruleoalba (assembly GCF_951394435.1). Classification (NCBI taxonomy): domain Eukaryota; kingdom Metazoa; phylum Chordata; class Mammalia; order Artiodactyla; family Delphinidae; genus Stenella; species Stenella coeruleoalba. The sequence continues at coordinate 145,657,410 of NC_137169.1, read as the reverse complement.
GAAGAGAGGTAGTTAGCCTTCTACATTGCAAACGCCTCGCCAAATCCAAAGAAGCACAGAAAGCTCCTTTCAAACACATTAGTAGAGGTCCACTGCACTGTTTGGGCATGATCTGTTCTGTACCCCTTGTTCATTCTAAGTTAGGTAAAGGTTTGTTTTCCCTTAACAACTGTCAACAACTTCAAGGCTCAGTTCTCCACTGCAGATTAGACCCAGCCTTCTCGTGCAGAGGAAGAGATGGTGCAAAATCCCATCACTTCTCACTTGCAGCATTTTTGATCAGTCCCGAAATTCCCAGGTCTGAATTCCTTCTCTCTCACCCCCAGATTCCTAAGGCAACTGATTCACAGACTTACACCATCTTAGACATCAGGGGAGGCTTGGAGATCATCCAGGTCAACTTTCTCACTTTTGAGATGTCTTCCCTAAGCGTCTTCCCTAAGGTGACATAATTAGAAGTCTTCCTCCTCCCGGGGTTCCCCTCCTCCCTGCCAGAGAGCCTTGTCCAGGAATTCATCTTGGGATCCTTCCCTGCCGCCTGACTTGCTGGGCAGGAAGATGCACTGAGGTGCTTCTCCTTCTAAAACGTGTGACCTTAACCATTCTTCCCACCAAATTTCTGAGGGTGAAGCCAGGGAGCTTAAACAACCTCAGAGGACCAAGTTCTGGGAGTTCAACTGACTTGGCCAATGTTGTGCTGTCTTTATGAGAGAACCAGCATTCCTCACTCCTCTCTCCCTCTCTTCAGAAGCACTCTGTCCACTATTCCCACACCACCCCTGCAGAACCAGGACTCACCACGACTGCCCTCAACCTGGTGTAGCCCCAGGAAGGGCAGCACGCAAGTTTGTGCCCGCTGGAGATGCTGTGCACCTGGCCAAGCGGAGATGTGCTACCTGCAAAGTCTTTCGGGACTTGGTTGTCTCGGTCCCCAGGAAGGCAAAGGAGGAAACTCGCCCTCCTCCACCTCTCTCTACGTGACCACCCTGCACAGCCTCATTCACGCCCGTCTTTCCCCAGTCTCCCTTGCCTTCTCCTCGCTTTTCTCTCGTCCTCACCGCCCGCTGCCTTCCTTGCCGAATCCCATCACCTGGTTCCCGTCCACTCCGCTCCCCGGGCCCGGCCTCTCCCTACTTCCTCTTACAAGGCGCTCCCGTCGTGTTTCCACTTTGTCTCCAATTATGTCTAAATGCAACCCACCACAGATGCTGACATTTTAAATGTTTAGTTGTTATAGTTACTTGACTAATTGCCGGGCCGACGGTGGCGCTTCTCCTTCGCCTCCCGCGGGCAGCAGAGGAGGAGGCCGGGGAGGTAAGGGGGTAGATGGGGCTGTAGACGCTAGTCCCCGGGGTCTGGGACACAAGGCCAGGCCCTGGCAAGGGTGCTCTGCCCCGGAAACCGGCGGTCCCTCCGCCTACAGCCAGTAGCCAGGGCACCGAAGGCGCGCCCGGCCTCAGGATTGCCGCGAACCGTCTCCCGCCCTGGGACAACGGAGTGGCAGAGAGTCTAACCTCGGGCGCGCCGCAGCCGGCCTCCCAACCGTCCACACTCGCAATGTGGATAAAGTGAGGTGGCATCTTCGGGAACCTGAGGAAGGAGGTGGCCAGGGGCGCGTTTGGGGGCGAAAGCAAAGAGTTAGAAGCCGCTGCCGGTTACTCACGTGCCAGATGGCGAAAAAGATGAGCGCAGCGCACAGCACCAGCGACAGCATGTAGCAGAAAGCAGCGAAAGTGAAGGCCATGGCCGGCCGGGGGCCGCCCGCACTCCAACCCCACCACACACAAAGCAGCGCCTAGGAAGCCGTTGTCCCCCTCAAGGACCGCACTCCCTCAAAAGGGGGGCAAAAAAGGTACGCCAAGCGGAAAGCGCCTTGAGGGTCCGCGAACGGGGCCAGGATTCCCGCAGGCTCTGGCGACCCGGGAGTCCTGCTTGTTTGCGAAAATAAGTGCGTCGGGCGTCGTTGGCGGGAACTGTCCCCAAATCGAGGAAGAAACCAAATCAGTAGAGAAGTCCTGCAGATTAGCGTCAACCGGCGAGCTTCTCGAGACAACACGGCGAGGGCTGCGAGGACTCCACGGAGGACCGCGTGAACAGCTCCCGTGGCCCCGGAATTCCCAGGGAAGAGCCCCCTGCCTTCCGCGCCTAAGCCACACAGGAGAGCCGACAGCGCCGCTCGGGACTCTCCCGCGCCAGCCAGGAGCCAACGGAGAGCGTCCAGCGAGGTGCCCGGGCAGACCCCGAGCTGCTCCCAAGTCCCTGGAGAACAGGTCTTCAGGTAGCCGGGAAGAGCCAGGTCCCGTTGGTCCTGCGCCCCGGACGCGGATTCCACGGCTGCCCTGCGCTCTTGGGCGCGCCCGGCCCCGGCCCCTGCTGCGGCCCCCGGCCCACCGGCCTCGGTAATACAAGTTCCCCGGAAATGAGGGGTTGGACCGGGCCGGGCACGGGCTCCAGCCCAGCGGGCCTGCTCCCGCCCGGGCAGCTGGAGTGGATCTCAGGCCAAGAGCTGCTCGCCGCGGAAGCTCGCTCCACCTGCTGCTGCCGCCGCCTGTGCCACTGCGAGAAGTGAAGACGCGCAGCCGGGGATCCCCTCCCTCTCGGCTCCGGCTCCGCCGAGCACGCCCTCCCCGGCGGGCGGAGACTGAGGCGGCCGGGGCTGGGGAAAGGTGGGCGGCCAAGCGCAGGCAGGATCCCGGTCGCCGCCGCCGCTGCGGTTGCGCCAGCCAGCCTCTCCGAGGAAACTTGAAGCCAGCGGCGTAGGCGGGGCAGGACGGCCGCGCCGAGGTGGGGCTGGGTGGGGAGGAGCAGGGACTCTTTAAACACGTGCGTCTGGAGGAGGCGGGAAGCTGCGGAAGGGTATGTGTGTACCTCGTACGTAAAGGCTGCAGGAGCCGCTCCGTATCTCGCCACTTGCTCGGGAGTGGGAAATGTGGCGCCGAGGGAGTTGGAAGCGTGTTGGTTGGGCACACAGGACAAGCTCTTGGAACCCAGGGTTGTTCGGGTGGGTTTTCCCGAGCTGTGGATTTAATACTCCGGGCTGCGTTTGCAGCGCATCCCTGAAAAATTCTGCATGAGCGTCTTTCACTCGCCGCCTCCACCCTCCCCCGCCGTCTGACCTTGGGAATGAGGAAACTAGACTTTGAGGACTATTGTGGGCCGGAAAGGCAGCAGCAGTGACTCTGTGTGTATTGGTGTTGGTCTAAAGTGTCAAGAGCATGTGCTTTTGCAGTCAGACTCCGTTCTAAGAGCAACTTTCTAAACCTCTTTAAATCTCGGTTTCCTTATCTGCATAAGGGTCAACATGTAATTGCCTCTAGGTCTACATTGCACCGCCAAGCGCAAAATGAAAGTGTGGGGCTTCTTGTTTAAATGTATTGATACATATATATTAAGAATTTCAAGATAGCAACCGGCAGAGTTTTAAACCAGGGGTGAGGCCCTTCTGAGTACAGGACTTCCCCTGCCCCACGCCCCGCAACTGTAGAGGTTGCATACCTGTGATTTCAGCCCTGCTCTGTGTTATATTTGTTGCCACTTTATCTTTCACCAAAGTATGTCTCCAAGTATAAAGTTTCATTAAGGAAAATTTGCAAATACAGAGATGGGAAAAGATGAAGCAAACGCTATAATTTACCACCCTCAGACACCACTAACACAAAAGTGGTTGGTATATTTCTTTCTAGCTCTATTTTTGCTTTTTACTTGATATCAATTATTTCTTTTAATTGTTGTAATTATACTGCATAAATTTTTGTAACACCAAAACGATACGATAATCTCAAAGGGAAATTTGACCATTCAATATTTGGAGTCCCTTTAAGGCTGATCTGTTGTCCTTTGTTTCTGCTGGTTCTTGCTTCCGGAGTCCTAGCACCTCATCTGTCTAGTAATTTTTTATTGTATGTCAAACATTGTTTTTAAAAGTTCTTGTGGAAATTTGAGGTCTGAGATGATGTTATCTTCCTCCAAAGAAAATTTCCTACTTCATTTACCAAGTGTCTAGGGGAAATGAACACTCTAGAATTACCTCAATCCAATTTCAGGGATTGAGATTTGTGGGCTGCCCATTGACTGTGGTCTGTGTAAGGGCTGGTTTTTTTATGGTTCACTCTTATTCACATGCAACAGTCCTTTTGGATCCCAAGCCAAAGCGAGTGGGTTTTCAAGTCCCAAGTCTTGGCGGTCCTTGGACTCTGACTTTTGCTCCAACCCTGCAAAGCACTAAAAGCAGCCTCTCAGCCACCTGTTCTAGATTAGCAAATGCCTCTAGGGCAAAACTGACCCCAAGTGCTGGGCTGATGTTTCTAGATTCCCAACCACTCTCAGAACTTGACTCCAGTAATTTCTTACTTCCTTGTTGAGTCTTTGGTGCTTTTAAGAAGATGTTTCTATATTTCATCCAGCTTTTAAAATTGTGTTCAGTCGGAGGATTGGTCTGAATGATCTAGCCCAGCATTACCAGCAGCAGAAGTCTCTACGTCAGAAGAAATTTTCATTATCCTACCACTCTGACTTTCAAGTCTCCATCCATATCACAGCCTCTATTTTTCTTGCCCTTTCCCCAGCCATGCTTTATTTAGTTTTATTGGTTATAGAATGGTATCTCAGTAAAGGTGACTGCAGTGGTAGAATTTCAGAAAATAAGAACCCCAGGCCGTTACTATTTATTCAACAAATGTTGTTTAGTACCCATATGTTGTGGGCATCGTTAGGGATTCACAAGGTTCCCAGTCTAACTGCTGAGGTAATTAATAACTCTTTCACAAGGCAGTGTCTTAAAAAAAAAAAAAAAAAGTGGCTATGACACAGTGTAGGAAGACAAGGAATAAAGTGATTAGAAATAGATGTTGAGTGACCAACTAAAGTGTTCTGCACCCAATTCCAACGTGGAGGATTTTTCCACATCACCACGCAACCCTCAGAAACCAGCTGGTGACCTACAATTCAACTCAATTCTGACACTGTCTACCTGGAGATAGTATCAGATTCTACAAGTTAAGGGCTCAGTCTCATAAGCCAGTCCTCCAATTCAGATGCCAATCACAAGACCAGGTTGTTACCTGTGCTTCTGCTGGCTGGCTGTTGATTTGGAGGTTCCAAGGACTCCTTCCTTGGGTTTGATTAATTTGCTAGAATAGTTCACAGTACTTAGCAATCTAGTTTACATGGTAGATTACCAGTTTATTACAAAGGATATTAAAGGATACGAATGAACAGCCAGATCAAGAGATACACAGGACAAAATCTGAAAGGGTCCTGAACACAGGAACATCTGTCCCCATGGAGTTTGAGGTGCACCACCCACAGTGATGGGTTCTGGCTCAGCAACATGGAAGCTCTCCAAATCTCGTCCTCTTAGACTGTTGTGGAGGCTTCATTACACAAGCATGATGGATTAAATCATTGGTAACAGAGTCAACCTCCATCCCCTCTCCCCTTCCCAGAAATCAGGGAGTGGGACTAAAAGTTCCAACCCTCTATTCATGGTTGATTCCCTGCACAACTAGCCCCCATCCTTATGTGCTTTCCAGGAGTCACACCATTAACATAAACCCAGTTGTGGTGGAAAAAGGGGCTTGTTATGAATAACGAGACACCGTTTCACCTTTCTGGCTCTGAAGTGATTTCAGGAACTGAGGACAAGAGACCAAATATTATCACAAAAGATGCTCCCACTGCTCTTATCACTCAGGACATTTCAGGGGTTTTGGGAGCAGTGAGCTAAGATGGTGGACATTTGAATGACCAAATATATTGATATATTTCTTATAAATCATAATATGCTGCCAACCTACATTGTTTCAGCTACTGTAGACATTGAAAAGCCAATTCCTTGATTTTTTTTCCTAGCCACTGTGCAGGTAGGAGTGGCCATGTGACACAGCTTGAACCTGTGAGATATATATTTCTTTTTACCTGGAATGCAAACCTGATGCCTGGAGGCACACCAGCCATCTTGTGATCATGAGAAGGAAATCAACACATTAAGAATGGAGAAGCCAAAAAGACAGAGGGAGGAAATACCATTGACATCATAACTGGGCCACCCCACCAGCCCTGAACTTCCTATTCCCTCACTGGTATAACTGCAGTGATTGTGATACTCTTGAAAGATTTCTGTTCCAGTTGGTAAGTATTACAGTTGCTGCAGCAAACAGGAAAATTAATAAATAATTAAAAATTCTAAATTAAACTCATTCATTTGGGCCAGTTGTCATAGGATGTCACAAGGATCATTGATAAACGGGCCTCTCGGATGCTTATTTATCACAGAGCACACCATGCTATTGACATCCTGGTTTATCACTATATTGAAATCACGTGGTTGCCACTGATTCTAAATAGTTGTTACTTTACTTGTATTTGTGCACTGTAATGCTTGTGTAAGTGGTAAATGTAGTGTTTTAATTCTTATAAACTTAAGAATTTATAAATAAAATATTAAAAACAAACCCACAGAATCAAGAGAAAACCAACATGGATACATTTATTAGTGTTCCATTTAAATATTATACAACTCAATCTTCTGAGCCTGAAAAGAACAAGCAGTATGAATATTGAAGTATAGCCTAGAATACTTACTGTGTGGAAATCCAAACGACCTGAACATTTTTACACTGTGCAAGAATCAGTGCAAATGCACACAATACTTTTTATTTCTTTAATGTAAAATAATTAGATTATTTTAACAAAAATATAAGTGTCTCATCAGTGCTAGGGATATAAGTATGGGATGCAAATGGTGCTCTGAGTTGACTGTTAAAAGATTTAGATATTCATCAGAGTGGCAATCACATTTTGCCAAAGCTCATGGTTCAATCAAAGAAAATTGTAATTATCACTGAGAAAAACAATCAAAAGATCAGTTTCACACAATAATGTATTTGAAAGAACAAAATCTTCTAAGTTTAACAAAATGTTGATTAAATGATTAAAAATATTAAGAAAGTACCTTTTAAAAGGTTAACTAACACTAGCCAGCATGTGCTTAAACACAGTCAAGCATTTCCAAACATGAAATATTCAACAGCCATTTTAAAAAGGATAGTACCTATATAAGAATACATTACATTCTAGATTTATGTTCCCACTTGTTGGAAAACATATATCTACTGAAATGAGAAAACAACTTATTTTAAAAGTTATAAATCAAAAGAGTAAAATATTCACTTTCTATGAACCTTCAACTGTTTCATATAAAAGCATATTAAAAATTTATTTTAAAATGAGAAATCTAAAATTTTGTTGATCTTGTGGAGTTGGAAGGAATAATACTTGAAATAATGACCAAACTTTATTGTCAATGTTTAAGAAAAATGGTGTCAATGAGATATATTTTCATGGAAACTTTTTGTTCAGACGGTGCTAGTGCCTGTATGTTAGGGAGAAAGTCTGGTATTTCAGCCAAAATTTTAGAAATGTTTTTAAATGTTTTTAATTTGGCACTAAGTCACTGTATTCAATTACCCCTGGATGATGCAATGAAAGACGTAAAGTCAATAATTCACCGTAAATTTTTTTTCTTGAAGCTTTGTATTTATTATTGTATTAGTCTGCTCCAGCTGCCATAACAAAATATCACAGACTGGGTGGCTTAAACAACAGAAATTTATTTTCTCACAGTTCTGGAAGCTAGAGGTTCAAGATCAAAGTACCAGAAAGTTTAGTTTCTGGTGAGAGCTCTCTCTCTGGCTTGCAGGCGATCGCCCTCTCACCATGTGTTTACATGACCTTTCTTCTGTGCACACACGGATGGGGAGGGAGAGTAAGAGGGAAAGGAATCTGTGTCTCTTCCTCTTCTTATAAGGACACCACTCCTTTCGGGTTAAGGACCCACCATTATGACCTCACTTAATTTTCATTACCTCCTTATAGTCCCGACCTCCAAGCATTGGGGGTTACGGCTTCAACATATGAATTAGTGGGGGACACAGTTCAGTCCACAACAATACCATACATCAAACAAACAAAGAGAATTAAATAATATCTCTGATGATCTGGGAACTGAGGCTAAAACTGAAAGAATTTTTGATATCAATGAACAGTTTGTAATGCTGTAATGCAAAAAGAATTTAGAAAAAATTTTTATTGAAGTATAGTTGACATACAATATGATATTATTTTCAGATGTACAACACGCTGATTCAACAATTGTATACACTGTGAATTGATCACCGTGATGTCTAGTAACCGTCTGTCACCAAAGTTATTTTGATATTATTGACTACATTCCCTGTGCTATATATATATATCACCCTGACTTGTTATTTTATATCTTTTTTTTTTTTTTTTTTTTGCGGTACGCGGGCCTCTCACCGCTGCGGCCTCTCCCGTTGCGGAGCACAGGCTCCAGACGCGCAGGCCCAACGGCCATGGCTCACAGGCCCAGCCGCTCCGCGGCACGCGGGACCCTCCCGGACCGGGGCACGAACCCGCCCCCCGCATCGGCAGGCGGACTCCCAACCACTGCGCCACCAGGGAAGCCCCTGACTTGTTATTTTATAACTGGAAGTTTGTATCACTTAATCCAGTAAGTGTTCAAGAAATGGATGTGTACGGATGGATGGATGGATGCAGTTATCGGTCTGAGTGGTATGGTAGTTGACTTAAACTAGTCTGCCCCACTGATGATGAGCAACCTGCAGATGGACCATATCTACCCCTTACTTATTTACCTAAGAGCACTTACTACTCTGCAGGCCCAATAAACATGGCACAGTCCGTGCCTGTAAGGAACTCAGAATCTAACAGAGATGCACAGAGCCATCTGTGATAAGAACCTCAACAGAGGAGTGCAAATACTTGTAGAGGCTCCTAGGACAAGGCTTTGGACGTAGAATGTGTTCAAAGGGAGTATTTTTCACTGAATTGAATCAGATGACAAACTAGTCGGGAAGCTTCGAGCTTAAATTTCCACTTGCAAGCTGTGTGACTTTAGTCAAATTACTTACTTCATCTCTCCACGCCCTGCAGATGTGTTTCAGTTCTGACATGAACACCAGGTATAAGCCAGCTTGGCCTGTGCAGACAGGACCCAGCCTTTCACAGAAGCCACATTTTCACAAAAGAATGGTGGGGAGAGGGACAGAGGGGGACCAGGGAGGGACTTGAACCCCAAAACTGACCATTTCAGAGGGTCCGGGGGTTAGGGAAGCAGAGGAGTGGGAGGCAGCTCCCTGCTTATGTTCTGAACTCGTCTAAGTGTCATCTTCCTGCCAATGCTGCCTTCTGTGGAAATTGTGATTTTGCTATTATTAGCAATGTTAAACAGGCACTGTAAACAGATGGCAAACAATGAGCCTTTGTTAGAAACACCCCATTTAGTTCTGGGCCCTGGCTCCTTCCACACCTGGATATATAACGTCTATTTTAACAATACCACTTAAGAGGCAGCTGTTGTGTCAGGCGAAATTGTCTTACATAGAAACTGTAGAGCTTTCAGGAAGAGGTTCATGGTACATGCTGGAGTCTGGCCCTTTATCCTCTGAAAGCACAGAAGTGGATGCCTTCACATACAGGGCAGGCGTTATTATTAACATGATAAGTCTGTGCTGCCGTTACTTTTTTTCTGTTTGCTAATTCAGAGAAGAGACTGGAGGGTCTGAGCATTTCTGTCAGTTGTGAAATATATTCCCATGCTTCCCACGTGCTGTGAGCAGGCATGCCATCCTTAATAACAATTTCAGGAGTCCTGCAGAAAATCTGAGGCTACTAAGTTTAGCCCCACAGCTTATGAGTCTGTAACTCACAAGATTAATGTTGAATCTAATTTTATGGAGTCTAAATATTACTGCCATGATTTCCTTTCCTTTCTTTAACGTGCTCTGAGAGTCCCATCTCTTCTCCTTGAGCTTTTCCACACCTCTGTGCTCTACCGGCATTTCTGTTTTTAAAAGCTGTGAGTCACCACAGACTTAGAGAACAAACTTATGGTTAGCAGGGGGAAAGGGTGGGGGGAAGGGATAGTTAGGGAGCTTGGGATTGACATGTACGCACTGCTATATTTTAAATGGATAGGGACTTCCCTGGTGGTGCCAGTGGTTAAGAGTCTGCCTGCCAACGCAGGGGACACAGGTTAGATCCCTGGTCTGGGAAGATCCCACATGCTGTGGAGCAGCTAAGCCCATATGCCAAAACTATGGAAGCCCACGTGCCGTAGAGCCCACGAGCCACAACTACTGAGCCCACGTGCTGCAACTACTGAAGCCCGCATGCCTAGAGCCTGTGCTCTGCAACAAGAGAAGCCACCACAGTGAGAAGAGCGCACACCGCAACAAAGAGTAGCCCCCACTCACTGCAACTAGAGAAACCCCACGTGCAGCAACGAAGACCCAATGAAGCCAAAAATTTTTTTAAATAAAAATAAAATAAAATTGATAACCAACAAGGACCTACTGTATAGCACAGGAAACTCTGCTCAATGTTATGTGGCAGCCTGGATGGGAGGGAAGTTTGGGGGAGAATGGATACACGTATATGTATGGCTGAGTCGCTTTGCTGTGCATCTGAAACTATCACAACATTGTTAATCAGCTATACTCCAATATTAAATAAAAAGTTTAAAAAACTAAAATAAAACACACACACACAAATAAATAAAATAAAATAATTTCATTGGGAACAAAAACACTGTGAGTCAATTATTCCATTTTCTCAGTTCTTGTAAAGATTATCTGAAATCATTATAAAGATCAGAGTGTCTGTATACATACATGCGCGCACACACACACACACGCATTTGGAATGAAGGAAGTTCTGTCACGTTTGGACAAAACAAGTCCTTGAAGCGTCACCTGCATGAGCACCAGATGTCACGATGACCCCACCATTTAACAACAGCAACCGTTTATGTGTTCTGCGAAAGTATGGATAAATAGTGGTTATTAAGAATCCTGGAAAGGGACCTTCAAGACGGTGGAGGAGTAAGATGTGGAGATCACCTTCCTCCCCACAAATACATCAAAAATACATCTACATGTGGAACAACTCCTACAGAACACTTACTGAATGCTAGCAGAAGACCTCAGACTTCCCAAAATGTAAGAAACTCCCCACATATCTGGGTAGGGCAAAAGAAAAAAGAAAAAACAGAGACAAAAGAATAGGGATGGGACCTGCACCTCAGGGAGAGAGTTGTGAAGAAGTAAAAGTTTCCACACACTAGGAAGCCCCTTCACTGGCGGAGACGTGGGGGGCGGGGGGCGGGGGGGAGCTTCAGCGCCACAGAGGAAAGCGTAGCAACAGGGGTGCAGAGGGCAAAGCGGAGAGGTTCCCACACAGCGGATCGGTGCCGACCAGCACTCACCAGCCCGAGAGGCTTGTCTGCTCACCTGCCGTGGTGGGCTGGGAGCTGAGGCTCAGGCTTCGGAGGTTAGATCCCAGGGAGAAGACTGGGGTTGGGTGCATGAACACAGCCTGAAGGGGGCTAGTGCACCACAGCTAGCTAGGAAGGAGCTCGGGGAGAGCTCTGGAACTGCCTAAGAGGCAAGAGACTGTTGTTTTGGGGTGCATGAGGAGAGGGGATTCAGAGCACCGCCTAAATGATCTCCAGAGATGGGTGCAAGCTGCGGCAGCACAGCTATCAGCGCAGACACGAGACACAAGCATGAAACGCTAAGGCTGCTGCTGCCGCCACAAAGAAGCCTGTGTGCAAGCACAGGTCACTATCCACACCCCCCCTCCCGGGAGTCTGTGCAGCCCGCCACTGCCGGGGTCCCATGATCCAGGAACAACTTCACTGGGAGAACACATGGTGCGCCTCAGGCTGTTGAAATGTCACACTGGCCTCTGCCGCTGCAGACTCGCCCGGCATCCGTACTCCTCCTGCCCCCCGCCTAAGTGAGCCACAGCCCCCTAATCAGCTGCTCCTATAACCCCATCTTGTCTGAGTAAAGAACAGACACCGTCAGGTGACCTACACACAGAGGCGGGGCCAAATCCAAAGCTGAACCCCAGGAGCTGTGCAAACCAAGAAGAGAAAGGGAAATCTCTCCCAGCAGCCTCAGGAGCAGCGGATTAAATCGCCACAGTCAACTTGATGTACCTGCATCTGTGGAATACATGAATAGACAACGAATCATCCCAAAATTGAGGCAATGGACTTTGGGAGCAACTATAGACTTGGGGTTTGCTTTCTGCATCTAATTTGTTTTTGGTTTTATGTTTATCTAGTTTAGTATTTAGAGCTTATTATCATTGGTAGATTTGTTTATTGATTTGGTTGCTCTCTTCCTTTTCTTTTAATATATATGTATTTTTTCCTTTTTCTCTTTTTGTGAGTGTCTCTGTGTATGCTTCTTTGTGTGACTTTGTCTGTATACCATTGCTTTTACCATTTGTCCTAGGGTTCTGTCTGTCCGTTTTATTGTTTTGTTTTCTTTTGTACAGTTTTTAGCACTTATTATCATTGATGGATTTGTTTTTTAGTTTGGTTGCTCTTCTCTTTGTTTTCTTTAAATTACATTTTTATTTTTAATAATATTTTTTATTTTAATAATTTTATTATTTTTTTCTTTCTGTCTTTCTTGTTTTTTCTCCCTTTTCTTCTGAGATGACTGACTGACAAAGTCTTGGTGCTCTGGCTGGGTGTGAGGCCTGAGTCTCTGAGGTGGGAGAGCTGAGTTCAGGACATTGGTCCACCAGAGACCTCCCAGCCCCATGTAATAACAAATGGCAAAAGCTCTCCCAGAGGTCTCCATCTCAACGCTAAGACCCAGCTCCATTCAACGACAAGCGAGCAACAGTGCTGGACACGTTATGCCAAACAACAAGCAAGACAGGAACTCAACTGCACCCATTAGCAGAGAGGCTGCGTAAAATCATAATAAGTTCACAGACACCACAAAACACGCCACCAGACGCGGTCCTGCCCACCAGAAACACAAGATCCAGCCTCATCCACCAGAACACAGGCAACAGTCTCCTCCACCAGGAGGCCTGCACAACCCACTGAACCAACCTTACCCACTGGGGACAGACACAAAAAACAACAGCAACGATGAACCTGCATACTGCAAAAAGGAGACCCCAAACACAGTAAGATAAGCAAAAAGAGAAGACAGAGAAATACACAGCAGATGAAGGAGAAGGTAAAAACCCACCAGACCAAACAAATGAAGAGGAAATAGGCAGTCTATCTGAAAAAGAATTCAGAATAATGATAGTAAAGATGATCCAAAATCTTGGAAATAGAATACAAGAAACATTCAACAAGGACCTAGAAGAACTAAACAGAAAACAAACAATGATGAACAACACAAGAAATGAAATTTAAAATTCTCTAGAAGGAATCAATAGCAGAATAACTGAGGCAGAAGAACAGACAAGTAACCTGGAAGATAAAATAGTGGAAGTAACTACTGCAGAGCAGAATAAAGAAAAAAGAATGAAAAGTACTGAGGATACTCTCAGAGACCTCTGGGGACATTAAATGCACCAACATTAGAATTATAGGGGTCCCAGAAGAAGAAAAGAAAAAAAAAAAGAGACTGAGGATGTATTTGAAGGGATTATAATTGAAAACTTCCCTAATATGGCAAAGGAAATAGTCAATCAAGTCCAGGAAGCACAGAGAATTCCATATAGGATAAATCTAAGGAGAAACACGCCAACACACATATTAATCAAACTATCAAAAATTAACTACAAAGGAAAAATATTAAAAGCAGCAAGGGAAAAACAACAAATAACATACAAGGGAATCCCCATAAGGTCAACAGCTGATCTTTCAGCGGAAACTCTACAAGCCCGAAGGGAGCGGCAGGACATATTGAAAGTGATGAAAGGGAAAAATCTACAACCAAGATTACTCAACCCAGCAAGGATCTCATTCAGAATCGACGGAGAAATTAAAACCTTTACAAACAAGTAAAAGCTAAGAGAATTCAGCACCACCAAACCAGCTTTACAACAAATGCTAAAGGAAATTCTCTAGGCAGGAAACACAAGAGAAGGAAAAGACCTACAATAACAAACCCAAAACAATTAAGAAAACGGTAATAGGAACATATATATCGATAACAACCTTAAATGTAAATGGATTAAATGCTCCCACCAAAAGTCATAGACTGGTGAATGGATACAAAAACAAGACCTGTATATATGCTGTCTATGAGAGACCCACTTCAGATCTAGGGACACATACAGACTGAAAGTGAAGGGATGGAAAAAGATATTCCATGCAAATGGAAATCAAAAGAAATTTTGATGAGTAGCAATTATGATGAGTAATTCTCATATCAGACAAAATAGACTTTAAAATAAAGACTATTACAAGAGACCAAGGAGGACACTACATAATGATTGAGGGATCAATCCAAGAAGAAGATATAACAATTGTAAATATTTATGCACCCAACATAGTAGCACCTCAATACATAAGGCAAATGCTAACAGCCCTAAAAGGGGTAATCGACAGTAACACAATAATAGCAGAGGACTTTAACACACCCTTTAACCAATGGACAAATCATCCAAAATGAAATTAAATAAGGACACACAAGCTTTAAATGATACATTAAACAAGATGGACTTAATTGATATTTATAGGACATTCTGTCCAAAAACAACAGAATACACTTTCTTCTCAAGTTCTCATGGAACATTCTCCAGGATAGATCATACCTTGGGTCACAAATCAAGCCTTGGTAAATTTAAGAAAATTGATATCATATCAAGTATCTTTTCTGACCACAATGCTATGAGACTAGATATCAATTACAGGAAAAAAATCTGTAAAAAATACAAACACATGGAGGCTAAACAAATAAAATACAAACACATGGAGGCTAAACTAAATAACCAAGAGACCACTGAAGAAATCAAAGAGGAAATCAAACAATACATAGAAACAAAAGACAGTGAAAACACAATGACCCAAAATCTATGGGATGAAGCAAAAGCAGTTCTAAGAGGGAAGTTTATAGCAATACAATCCTACCTCAAGAAACAACAAACATCTCAAATAAACAACATAACCTTACACCTAAAGCAATTAGAGAAAGAAGAACCAAAAAAACCCGAAGTTCACAAAAGGAAAGAAATCATAAAGATCAGATCAGAAATAAATGAAAAAGAAATGAAGGAAACCATAGCAAAGATCAATAAAACTAAAAGCTGGTTCTTTGAGAAGATAAACAAACTTGATAAAACATCAGCCAGACTCTTCAAGAAAAAAAGGGAGAAGACACAAATCAATAGAATTAGAAATGAAAGAGGAGAAGTAACAACTGACACTGCAGAAATACAAAGGATCATGAGAGATTACTACAAGCAACTCTATGCCAATAAAATGGACAACCTGGAAGAAATGGACAAATTCTTAGAGAAGCAAACCTTCTGAGACTGAACCAGGAAGAAATAGAAAATATAAACAGACCAATCACAAGCACTGAAATTGAAACTGTGATTAAAAAGTTTTCCAACAAACAAAAGCCCAGGACCAGATGGCTTCACAGGTGAATTCTAGGAAACATTTAGAGAAGAGCTAACATCCATCCTTCTCAAACACTTCCAAAACATAGCAGAGGGAGGAACACTCCCCAACTCATTCTACGAGGCCACCATCACCCTGATACCAAAACCAGAAAAAGATGCCACAAAAAAATAAAACTACAGGCCAATATCACTGATGAACATAGATGCAAAAATCCTCAACAAAATACTAGCAAACAGAATGCAACAGCACATTAAAAGGATCATACACCATGATCAAGCGGGGTTTATATCAGGAATGCAAGGATTCTTCAATATATGCAAACCAATCAATGTGATATGCCATATTAACAAACTGAAGGATAAAAACCATATGATCATCTCCATAGATGCAGAAAAGCTTTCTACAAAATTCAATACCTATTTATGATAAAAAACCTTCCAGAAAGTGGACATAGAGGGAACTTACCTCAACATAATAAATGACAAACCCACAGCCAACATCGTTCTTAAAGGTGAATAACTCAAACCACTTCCACTAAGATCTGGAAAAAGACAAGGTTGCCCACTCTCACCACTCTTATTCAACATAGCTTTGGAAGTTTCAGCCGCAGCAAGCAGAGAAGAAAAAGAAATAAAAGGAGTCCAAATCGGAAAAGAAGAAGTAAAGCTGTCACTGTTTGCAGATGACATGATACTATACATAGAGAATCCTAAAGATGCTACCAGAAAACTACTAGAGTTAATCAATGAATTTGGTAAAGTAGCAGAATACAAAATTAATGCACAAAAACCTCTTGCATTCCTATACACCAATGATGAAAAAATCTGAAAAAGAAATTAAGGAAACATTCACATTTACCTTTGCAACAAAAAGAATAAAATACCTAGGAATCAACCTACCTAAGGAGACAAAAGACCTGTATGCAGAAAACTATAAGACCCTGATGAAAGAAATTAAAGATGATACAAACAGATGGAGAGATATACCATGTTCTTGGACTGGAAGAATCAGCATTGTGAAAATGACTGTACTACCCAAAGCAATCTGCAGATTCAATGCAATCCCTATCTAACTACCAATGACATTTTTCACAGAACTAGAACAAAAAAATTCACAATTTGTATGGAAACACAAAAGACTCCAAATAGCCAAAGCAATCTTGAGCAAGAAAAACGGAGCTGGAGGAATCAGGCTCCCAAACTTCAGACTATACTACAAAGCTACAGTAATCAAGACAGTATGGTACTGGCACAAAAACAGAACTATGTATCACTGGAACAGGATAGAAACCCAGAGATAAACCCATGCACATATGGTCACCTTATCTTTGATACAGGAGGCAAGAATATACAATGGAGAAAAGACAACCTCTTCAATAAGTGCTGCTGGGAAAACTGGACAGCTACATGTAAAAGAATGAAATTAGAACACTCCCTAACACCATATACAAAAATAAACTCAAGATGGATTAGAGACCTAAATGTAAGGCCAGACACTGTCAAACCCTTAGAGGAAAACATAGGCAGAACACTCTATGACATAAATCACAGCAAGATCCATTTTGACCCACCTCCTAGAGAAATGGAAATAAAAACAAAAATAAACAAATGGGACCTAATGAAACTTAAAAGCTTTTGCACAGCAAAGGAAGCCATAAAGAAGACAAAAAGACAACCCTCAGAATGGGAGAAAATATTTGCAAACGAAGCAACTGACAAAGGATTAATCTCCAAGATTTATAAGCAGCTCATGCAGCTCAATTTTAAAAAGCAAACAACGCAATCCAAAAATGGGCAGAAGACCTCAACAGACATTTCTCCAGAGAAGATGTACAGATTGCCAACAAACACATGAAAGGATGCTCAACATCACTAATCAATAGAGATATGCAAATCAAAACTACAATGAGGTATCACCTCACACCCGTCAGAATGGCCATCATCAAAAAATCTACAGACAATAAATGCTGGAAAGGGTGTGGAGAAAAGGGAACCCTCTTACACTGTTGGTGGGAATGTAAGTTGATACAGCCACTGTGCTGAACAGTATGGACGTTCCTTAGAAAACTAAAAATAGAACTACCATACAACCCAGCAATCCCACTACTGGGCATATACCCTGAGAAAACCATAATTCAAAAAGACTCATGTACCACAATGTTCATTGCAGCACTATTTACTATAGCCAGGACATGGAAGCAACCTAAGTGTCCATCGACAGATGAATGGATTAAGAAGATGTGACACATATATACAATGGAATATTACTCAGCCATAAAAAGAAACGAAATTGAGTTATTTGTCATGAGGTGGATGGACTTAGAGACTGTCATACAGAGTGAAGTAAGTCAGCAAAAGAAAAACAAATACCGTATGCTAAAACACATATATATGGAATCTAAAAAAACAAAAAAGGTTCTGAAGAACCTAGGGGCAGGACAGGAATAAAGACGCAGAAATAGAGAATGGACTTGAGGACACAGGGAGGGGGAAGGGTAAGCTGGGATGAAGTGAGAGAGTGGCATGGACATATATACACTACCAAATGTAAAACAGACAGCTAGTGGGAAGCAGCCACATAGCACAGGGAGATCAGCTCGTTGCTTTGTGACCACCTAGAGGGGTGGGATAGGGAGGGTGGAGGGAGACGCTAGAGGGAGGAGAAATGGGGATATATGTATATGTATAGCTGATTCACTGTGTTATACAGCAGAAAATACGACACCACTGTAAAGCAATTATACTCCAATAAAGATATTAAAAATAAATAAATAAATAGGAAAAAAGTGAATCCGAATGCTGGGTGCTTACTGGGGGCCAGATCCTGGGCAAGCACTTGACATTCACCCTCTCCTCTCATTCCCACACTCTGCACTGTGGAGATTTATCATCTCCATTTTACCAATGAGAAAACTGAGACTCAGAGAGGTAAGGCCCTTGCCTAAGGTCACACAGTAAGTAGCAGAGCCTGCTAGGATCCACATCCAGCTCTGACTCTAAAGCCCCCTCACTGTTCGTCAAAGGTGGAAGCCGAGGGATGCTGGCTTCCTGGAGAGAGGCTGCGGAAACCTGGCAGCTACGCGCCTGGGAGTAAAAATGGGCTGCTTTACATTTTTTTCTTTTTTTTTTTGGCGGTACACGGGCCTCTCACTGTTGTGGCCTCTCCCATTGCAGAGCACAGGCTCCGGACGCGCAGACCCAGCGCGCGGGCCCAGCCGCTCTGCGGCATGTGGGATCCTCCACAACCGGGGCACTAACCCATGTCCCCCGCATCGGCAGGTGGACTCTCAACCACTGTGCCACCAGGGAAGCCCCTGCTTTACATTTTATAGTGCCAGGGGTCTATAAAAATGGAAGATCTGCAGCTGGGACTGTGCCAACCTTTATGTCCTGGTGTGCAGGGCAGGGAGCAGGTACCAAAACAGTTGGACCTGATTAGTGTGTGTTCTCTCCTGATCCTCAGGAACAGGCCTCCAAGGAGCCCATTTCCCCCAGTGAGACCAAGCTCCTCCCAGATGCCATCTGTAAGTTCCAGAGGTACAGAGAAGTTAGGTAACTTTGCCAACAACACACAGCTAGTAGATGGACGGGTCGGGATTCAAAGCCAGGCAATCTGACCACAGATTTCCCAAATCCCACACTTCACAAAGGGCCTGGACTAACTGTACCGGGGTAATGCAGGTCATAAATGACTTCACAGTTCAGAGGGGGTGGTGGCTGGGAGAGCGGGGAAACTTGATGGAGGAGTTGACCCTTTAGCGACACTTGGAGGAACAGGTGGGTGGGATATATGGAGGGGATGGGGTGCAGGACCCCACTGAACAGATTAGCTTGGCTGTGAGTTTATTAATAAAAGTGAGAAGGGAAGCTTAATTAGAAAAGTAGGTTTGCTGCCTTGAACACTGACCTGGATTAAATAAAAACAGGTTGAAGAGAAGTTAGAGTCTGCCTTTCCAATTGACTTCCACATCGTGTTTCTGTACATGCAACTCTAGGGAAGGAGCTGTTTCTGCGGCCAAGACCCCTATAAAGCTTACAGCAAAATGTAATGCGTAATAGCCCTAGGAGTCCCACCAGTCTCCAGACACTGCTGTCACAAATTCAGCCAGGACCCATCACCTGGGAGGGGAGACGGTGGGAAAGAGCCAAAGCCATGGAAAGGAAGACTCTGTGGCACAGGTACAGCCTCAGGTTCAAGATTAAGACGGAGACCAGTTACCGCGAGAAGCGAGGAAGTTAGTGGTAAAACCACCCCAAGGAACCGATAACGCAAAAATCTTTCATATGATCAGTGGTGGAATTGGGGCATCAATTATTTTTCCATTTGTTTAACAAACATTTATTCATGGTCGACCCCATGCCAAGTACTGTGTTCACATTTAAAAGCAAATATGCTGGGCTTCCCTGGTGGTGCGGTGGTTGAGAGTGCCCCTGCCGATGCAAGGGATACGGGTTCGTGCCCCGGTCCGGGAAGATCCCACATGCCGCGGAGCGGCTGGGCCCGTGAGCCATGGCCGCTGAGCCTGCGCGTCCGGAGCCTGTGCTCCGCAACGAGAGAGGCCACAGCAGTGAGAGGCCCGCGTACCGCCAAAAAAAAAAAAAAAAAAAGCAAATATGCTGATATACTGGTAATTCGCAAAACTCCAAGCAAAACAATAAGGTCCCACTTGGTCCCCACCAAGCCCCCATTTGGGTGTTGCTGGAAAGCCCCAGCCCCGCCCTCAGGGCCCTCACTCTCCTCTCTCAGTGCCACACTGACGTGTGGAGGTGAGGGCCGAAGAGACTCAAAGAACACCCAAAGGAGCTCTCTCACTCTGACCAAGGAGTCCTTCCCTGGAGCTGGCCAGCTGTGTGTGTATTCTGGGTTAAAAATCTTTTCTCATCCCTGAAACTTGAGTTTGGGGCAGAAATATCACTTTAAGCTACAGAGCAGCCATCAGAGATAAGCGCCCAACTGTTGGAAAAAAAAAAAGTCCAAAAAAACAGCCCTTAGCCAAACCCTCCAAGAGTCAGCTTCAAAAAGAAGCTGCAGCCTGCAGTTCACAGGACAAAAATCAGCTTTGCCCGCACATAGAAGGGATGTAACGTATTTTTCCTTTAACCCCAGAGAGTCCATCTCATCTGAGGAGACTAAACTATGACCAGTTATACCTTCAAAGGGCCCTTGAACAAGAAATGAGCACAGAGATGCTGGGAATTCGGTGACCTTCTGTGGCAGAGCCTGTGAATAGCAACGCACTGAGCTGCTGCCCCTGAGAATTATTTAGATGTTCTCATGTCCAGGCAAAGGTGAGGCAAAGGCAGATCCAAACTTAGAAAAGGAAGTTGCGGCATTTTCAAGTTTTCTGAACAGCAGTGATTGTGCTCACTCAGCTGCTTTCATCACCAGAGCTCACCCTCTTTAATCAGTTCCCACGGAGATCTGGAAAATGGATAGATAGAATGATCCCGTGTGAAATGGCTCCAAAAACAAAAAAAAAGGGTCAGGGAGAAGCTAGTGGCTTGGCCCAAGGCTTAACGCTAAACCGGCTTCAGAATCGAGAACAGAAGTTTCTAGGGTCTGCCTTTACTCTCACAGTAGGTTCCCTAGTCTGAGAAGTTGGACAATAAAATCCAAAATCTTTTTTTAACTCCTAGAATCGGCAGCATCCAGTCAGAGCTAAGAAATAAGTAAGTGTTGCCTAGTGCTGCCAGCAAAAGAAAGAAAGTGCAAAAATCTAGTTAATTACCCAGGACATGTTGGCAGACACCTCTGCTTGTCAAATTCCTGGTTGTCTGAATGGTTATTTACATCTGCATTAATTTACACTTGTGGAAGTTTTAAATATTTCTTAAGTAGCAGCAAAGCTCTTACCAGAAACTTCGCTGTTTTGGAAAAATTCCTCTTTTCCATCCCTGATTTATTCACAGGTGTAGGACACCCCGCCACAGAGCCATGACTCTTGTGCTTAGAGAAATCCTAAATGGGAATTCACACTCAGACATCATATCTAGAGCCACTGCCATCCTCCTGGCTCCGCCTGGACCCTGAGCCTGCTCCCCAGACTTCATACTCTTGCAGTGGGCAGTTCCAAGGCAAGGGCTCTAAGAAAATCTGGACACTCATTAAAACCTGAAAAAAATGGGTGAAGGTGGTCAAAAGGTTAAAACTTACAGTTATAAGACAAATCAGTTCTGGGGATGTAATGTACAGCATGGTGATTATATGTAGTTAACAATACTGTATTTTATATATGAAATTTGCTAAGAGAATAGATCTTAAAAGTTCTCATCACAATAAAAAAAATTTGTAACTATGTGAGGTTGATTGATGTTAACTAGACTTATTGTGGTGATCATTTCACAATATATACAGATAGCAAATCATTATGGTGCACATCTAAAACTAATACTTTTTGTATTATGTCAGAGACTTCCCTGGTGGAGCAGTGGTTAAGAATCCACCTGCCAATGCAGGGGACACGGGTTTGAGCCCTGGTCCGGGAAGATCCCACATGCCGCAGAGCAACTAAGCCCGTGCGCCACAACTACTGAGCCTGCGCTCTAGAGCCTGCGAGCCACAACTACTGAGCCCGTGTGCCACAACTACTGAAGCCCACACGCCTAGAGCCCATGCTCTGCAACAAGAAGCCACAACAATGAGAAGCCCACGTGCCACAATGATGAGTAGCCCCCGCTCACCACTACTAGAAGAAGCCTGCGCGCAGCAATGAAGACCCAATGCAGCCAAAAATAAGTAAATAAATTTTTAAAAAAACGAATACAATGTCATATATCAGTTGTATCTCCATAAAACTGGAAAAATAATGAAAAACTAAAACTTGACAAAAATATATTGAGGAAAAATAAAAGAAAATTTTACTTAATCATTTTGAAGTTTTCCATTCATTCAACAAATATTTAATGAGGACATACTTTGTGTCATAATTGTACCATTAGGTCTTGGAGACACAGATATCCAAAGATATATCACATCATCTCTACCTAGGAGGAGTTTACAGTTCAGTGGAGGAAAGAAACACTGGGAGAAAAACACAATAGAATATGTGTTTAGGGATTGGGTTTGAAGTTGACATTTACATAAAACTCAAATATGCAGAAACCAGAAACATTTTCTCTAAATATTTCTTATAGTCTTACCTTGTGCTCAATCCCCAGTGACAACACACATACACAAATCTTAAATTTTCCAATAAAAAATAACTCAGGCTCTTCTAGATTAGAAACATTTCTTTCACGTAAAGATTCACTCACTTTCCAAGTTCAAATTCCCTATCAGCTCTCTTCCCCTTTCCAAAGGAACTCTGGCTGCACACCCACTTCCTTCTCAAGATGGCGCCAGGGTGCAGGGGGAAACTTCCTATCCTGTTGGCATCCAGCCCACATGCTGTCCCGTGTCCTCTACTGAGGTGTTTCTGGTCTCCTCTGGACACCGATTTCCTACCCCAGTGTCCACTGCCGTGGCTGGTCGCTCTCAGTGTTCTGGGGTGCTACGCTCCCCGCGAGGGCTGGCGTCCTGGGTCTCTGGCCCTCCTCCACAGCCTCCCTTGTCCCAATCCCTGACTCTTCTTTATTTCTGGCTCCTTCAGCCTGTCTGTATTCCCACGCAGGCCCGTAAATGCCAAATCCCATAGGGCGCATGCCTTGGCACAGGCAGCCAGAGCACAAGCCCACATGCCGGCACTACCCCGCTGCTGCACACAGTATTCATTTCCTAGGGCTGGGAGAAAGTGAGAGCGTGGCATGGACATATATACACTACCAAGTGTAAAACAGATAGCTAGTGGGAAGCAGCTGCATAGCACAGGGAGATAAGCTCGGTGCTTTGTGACCACCTAGAGGGATGGGATAGGGAGGGTGGGAGGGAGACGCAGGAGGGAGGAGATATGGGGATACGTGTATATGTATAGCTGATTCATTTGTTATAAAGCAGAAACTAACAACAACAACAAAAATTCCAGGAGAGGGAAAGAATTGAGGTGAGGGACAGATGAAGATGAATGGCAAAATGTTGATAACTGTTAAATTTGGGTGATAGGTATGTGGGTTCATCATTCTCTCTACTTTTGTATATGTATTTGAAAATTCCCATATTAAAAAGTTTTAAAAATATAAAATAAAATAGATAACTAACAAGGAAATAAATAAATAAATAAAGGAGAGAATGGGACAAAAAAGAAGCTGGAAATTATAATAAAATGCTTTTGAAACATTAAGAATGATGTAAGCAATATCAGTGTGCAAAAATATCCTTTTTAAAAGTTGCCCACAAAGATCTCAAAGAAATATGTATTCTGTGGAATTATTTCCAAGGAAAGAGTTATATGTGAGGCTAATGCAGCCACAAGTGATTTGGAAAAACTAGCGTGTTCTAATCTGAAAGATACATAGATAGTGATGTCGATGAAAAAATTCATCAGTTGATCTAAGAAAGAAATGGAAAATTTGAAAACAAACTTATAGTTTCCAGGGGGGAAATGTGGGGGCAGGGATAAACTGGGAGATTGGGATAGACATATACACACTACTATATATAAAATAGATAACTAATAAGGACCTACTGTATAGCACAGGGAACTCTTCTCAATACTCTGTAATGACCTATATGGGAAAAGAATCTAAGAAAGAGTGGATATATGTATATGCACAACTGATTCACTTCGCTGTACAGCAGGAGCTAACACAACATTGTAAGTCAACTGTACTCCGATAAAAATTTTTAAAAAAACCCTGGTAAATGTTAGGCTGTGTTTATAATTATTATAGTACTTTTATTACTAAATTGTTGTGATTACCTATTCAAACAAAAACAAAAACAAAAAACAAAATAAATGAGCTAAGTACCAACAACAAAAAAGAAATGGAAAATTTTATTCAAGACATTGAGGATTATAACATGGGCACAGCCTCTCAGAAAGCTCTGAGAACTTTTCTGCCTGTCGGAGGTCAGAGCACAGTTATAAGTTTTTTGAGACAGAGGGCTGTGTATTCAATGACGTACGTATTATTGACAGTTTACACCATCCAGATCTAAATGTACAAAGCAAGTAGTGGGTCATGGGTCACCGTGGTTCATTACAAGATCAAGGAGAAATGTTACCTTTTAAGGGGTTGTCTTCTTGGTGCTAGGAGAATGTTGCTCTTTATGGTTGAGCAGGTATTTGGGCCAATGGGTAGGCTTGGTTGATGCGTAATGCAGATACACAATGCACAGTGGAGGGGAGAGAGGAGGCCAAAGGGCAAAGAAAATATATTTATGTTTAAAGTTTTTTGTCTTGCCATAAACTATGAATTTTATTTCATAGTGGGGCATGACTCAGGACATCACATACATTGGAGCAGGGAGCGGTCTAATACCAATTCACGTCCTCCTTATTCTTTTACTAAGTCTTTCAAATTGAACCTTTTTCCATTGCCATTGCTACCACCCTATATCCAAGTTCCATTACATTAAAAGTAGGGTATTGCTGGGAGATTGGGATTGACATAGACTCGCTGCTATATATAAAATAGATAACTAGTAGGGACCTACTGTCTAGCACAGGGAACTCTTCTCAATACTCTGTAATGCCCTATATGGGAAAAGAATCTAAAAGAGTGGCTATATGTATATGTGTAACTGATTCACTTTGCTGTACACCTGAAACTAACACAGCTTTGTAAATCAACTGTACTCCAATAAAAATTTTTTTTAAAAGTAGGGCATGGCAATCGTAGGGGAGCAGAATTTGCCACCCCAAAATGTGTTTCTTTGGAATATTATTTTAAGCTGGTTATTTTCTAAGAAACAGCAGACTTGGGAAAAACTCTGAAAACCAAGTAGGAATGACTCTTTTGTAAGAAACATTTCCATTTGCAAGGGAAAACTCCATTTGTAAGGGTATCACCCACCACTGTACCAGGAAGAGGAGAATGACCAAATTTCTAGAAACTTATCAGTAGAGAAGACTTAAATCTGCAGAATATTCTCTCCTTGTTTATTGTGCTTTTCCTGGTAACTGACTTTCCAATAACTGACTCTCCCCACGCTCAACACCCTCTTTTGTCTTTAGCTGAAGACAGTGTTTAAGGTGAGGGCTTCAGCCATTCTGGCAGTTATCCAGTTCTCCTGGGTCTCTCCCATGTATACATGTTATTAAACTTTGTTTGATGTTCTTCTGTTAATACATGTGTCAGGTCAATTTAATTCTTAGAGTAGCCAGAAGAACCTAGAGGGTAGAGGAAAATTTCTTCCTCCCCGATATAATCACCTCCCATTCCAGGGTTTTTTAACTGGGGAATGCAACAAAATTCATTGGAAAGCTTTTTACAAATACAGCTTTCTTGGGCTTCACATCAGACCTCCTGAATCAGAAACTCCAATGGTGGGTGACCCCGCATAGATAGTTAGAAATGTTCCACAGCAGATTCTGAATTAGGAATCTCTGATTAGGAATCACTAACCAAACAACCTGGCCTCTTAACTCAGCCTCCACCATTGCATACCATCTCTCTGTTAACCGCCCTAGAGCATCTCTTTGATAATGTCCAAAATCATCAGAAATTCCCAATAATGAACAGGACCGTTGATACTTGGCTCCCACCCACTGATCCCATATGCATTTCTGATCTTACCTCTCACTCTCTCACAGTTTAGCCAAATAGGTCTACTCTCTGTCTGGCATTTCAACCCTTGAGCTGGGACTCCTGCCACCCCCTCATCTGGCATGTCCCCCGGTGAGGACACCCACCCCAACACACATCCATCAATTGCTCCCTAACAAATATTCCCAGTCCTTTGAGACTCACCTCATGTCCAGATTCTATAAAGCCTTCTGTGCTCACTCAGGACTCTGTCCACTGCCAGAAATGTTCTCTCTGTCCTCTGAATTCTTATAGCACTTTGTGTGGGCCTGGGGAAGGTAAGTACATGATGTGATGGAGCGGGGTGTGTCTAGGTGCACAGACTCAAGGAACCCAGAGCAATTTCTTTAAAATTTAATGTTTTTAAAATGTATGTGAGTTTTGGGACTTCCCTTGTGGTCCAGTGGTTAAGACTCTGTGCTCCCAATGCAGGGGGCCTGGGGTTCAATCCCTGGTCAGGGAATTAGATCCCACATGCCACAACTAAAGATCCTGCATGCCGCAACTAAAAAAAAAAAAAAAAGATCCCACATGCCACAAAGAAGATCTCGCAAGCAGAAACTAAGACCCAGCACAGCCAAATAAATATTAAAAAATTTAAAATGTATGTGAGTTTTGAATTCTCCACAATTTATGGAGACCACTAATCCCTCAGGCAGATGTGCTATGTTTATTCTGAAGCTTCTGTTACCCTGGGCACATGCCGTGTACCCCAGCAATACATCAGCTGAAGTCACATGGCTGAGTGACAAAGGGAGAAAGATTTAATAAAGAGGTTTGAAATAATAAATAGATAAATGAAAAGCAAAGTCCAATTCTTATCCCTTGTATTGTTAAGAGCTGCTCCTAATGTCTAAGCTTGCAGACCTGACCATCCCAGTAATGAGAAAAAACAAAGCTGCTGGTTAGCAAGACTCAGCCCCCTTAGAAGGCATTTGGAATACCTCCCGATTTCTGAGCACGCCATTTGGTGTCCCCTACCCTGACCTCAACAGGCTTCACAAAATATTTCTTCTAAACACATACTCCTTCTCTCCAAGAGGAATTCGGGTGAATAAAGTTTCTTCCATTTCATTATATATATATGTAAGAAGAAAATTCTGTGGTGATTCATCCAGGTATGTTGCACATACGTCACCACCCCAGATATTTCAATAACCACCACCACTATTTTAGATTAAAACTAGTCAGTAGCTACATTAGGGAGAAAAACTATATATGTTTTGTTTTTTTCTATCTTTATGTAACATACTTATCACAGCCAAACCTATGAAAGAAAAGCCCAGCTACATCTGTCACTATCGTAATAAGAAAATACTTGCCTCTAAAACTTTATGTTAATACACTAACACATTTTAGACCTGGCTATCTATGGCCATCTATCAACTATAAATAGCAGTTAAAAGAAATAAACTCAGTCACAGCTGGAGGAGGCACAGACAGGGGCAAAAAAACCCCAGGCCCTCAGCATATCAAAGCCAAATAGTATGTTAACTTTACAAATGAAAATGCAAAGATCATTTGGAGAAGAACCAGCTCCCGCAATCCTCCCACATCCGCTTTGCCCAATTTTTGTCAACAGTCTTCAACCATTTTCTGTGCACGCCACCCCATCATCTGTATGGATAAATGGGTTTTTTTATTGTATTTTTTTGAATTTTATTTTACTTTTTTTAAACAGCAGGTTCTTATTAGTTATCTATTTTATACATATTACTGTATATATGTCAATCTCAATCTCCCAGTTCATCCCACCACACCCACCCCTCTCCTGCTTTCCCCCCTTGGTGTCCAAGCATTTGTTCTCTACATCTCTGTCTCTATTTCTGCCCTGCAAACCTATTCATCTGTACCATTTTTCTAGATTCCACATATGTGCATTAATATACGATATTTGTTTTTCTCTTTCTGATTTACTTAACTCTGTATGACAGTCTCTACATCCATCCTCGTCTCTGCAAATGACCCAGTTTCGTTCCTTTTTATGGCTGAGTAATATGCCATTGTATATATGTACCACATCTTCTTTATCCATTTATCTGTCAAAGGGCATTTAGGTTGCTTCCATGACGTGGCTATTGTAAATAGTGCTGCAATGAAAATGGGGGTGCATGTGTCTTTTTGAAATATGGTTTTCTGTGGGTATATGCCCAGTAGTGGGACTGCTGGGTCATATGGTGGTTCTATCTTTAGTTTTTTAGGGAACCTCCACACTGTTCTCCACAGTGGCTGTACCAACTTACATTCCCACCAACAGTGCAAGAGGGTTCCCTTTTCTCCAGCATTTGTTGTTTGTAGATTTTCTGATGTTGCCCATTCTAACCAGTGTGAGGTGATACCTCATTGTAGTTTTGATTTGCATTTCTCTAATGATCAGTGATGTTGAGCATCTTTTCATGTGCCATTTGGTCACGCTGTATGTCTTCTTTGGAGAAATGTCTATTTAGGTCTTCAGCCCATTTTTGGATTGCGTTGTTTTTTTAATACTGAGCTGCATGAGCTGTTTATATATTTTGGAGATAAATCCTTTGTCCGTTGATTAGTTTCCAAATATTTTCTCCCATTCTGAGGGTTATCTTTTCATCTTGTTTATAGTTTCCTTTGCTGTGCAAAAGCTTTTAAGTTTCATTAGGTCCCATTTGTTTATTTTTGTTTTTATTTCCATCACTCTAGGAGGTGGGTCAAAAAAGATCTTGCTGTGATTTATGTCAAACAGTGTTCTTCCTATGTTTTCCTCTAAGAGTTTTATAGTGTCCCATCTTACATTTAGGTCTTAATCCATTTTGAGTTTATTTTTGTGTATGGTGTTAGGGAGTGTTCTAATTTCATTCTTTTACATGTAGCTGTCCAGTTTTCCCAGCACCACTTATTGAAGAGACTGTCTTTTTTCCATTGTATATTCTTGCCACCTTTGTCATAGATTAGTTGGTCATAGGTGCGTGGGTTTATCTGTGGGCTTTCTATCCTGTTCCATTGATCTATATTTCTGTTTTTGTGCCAGCACCATATTGTCTTGATTACTGTAGCTTTGTAGTATAGTCTGAAGTCAAGGAGTCTGATTCTTCCAGCTCTGATTTTTTCCCTGAAGAATGCTTTGGTTATTTGGGGTCTTTTGTGCCTCAGTACAAATTTTAAGAGTTTTTTTGTTCTAGTTCTGTAAAAAATGCCATTGGTAATTTGACAGGGATTGCACTGAATCTGTAGATTGCTTTGGGTAGTATAGTCATTTTCACAATACTGATTCTTCCCCAATTCAAGAACATGGTATATCTCTCCATCTGTTTGTGTCATCTTTAATTTCTTTCATCAGTGTCTTATATTTTCCCGAGTACAGGTCTTTTACCTCCTTAGGTAGGTTTATTCCTAGTTATTTTGTTGTTGTTGTTGCAATGATGAATAGTATTGTTTCCTTAATTTCTCTTTCTGATCTTTCGTTGTTAGTGTACAGGAATGCAAGAGATTTCTGCGCATTAATTTTGTACCCTGCAACTTTACCAAATTCATTGATTAGCTCTAGTAGTTTCCTGGTGGCATCTTTAGGATTATCTATGTATAGTATCATGTCATCTGCAAAAAGTGGCAGCTTTACTTCTTCTTTGCCAATTTGTATTTCTTTTATTTCTATTTATTCTCTGATTGCTGTGGGTAGGACTTTGAAAACTATGTTGAATGGTAGTGGCGAGAGTGGACATCCTTGTCTTCTTCCTGATCTTAGAGGAAATGCTTTCAGTTTTTCACCATTGAGAATGATGTTTGCCATGGGTTTGTCACATATGGCCTTTATTATGTTGAGGTAGGTTCCCTCTATGCCCACGTTCTGGAGAGTTTTATCATAAATGGGTATTGAATTTTGTCAAAAGCTTTTTCTGGGGCTTCCCTGGCGGTGCAGTGGTTGAGAGTCCGCCTGCTGATGCAGGGGACATGGGTTCGGTGCCGGTCCAGGAGGATCCCACATGCCGCGGAGTGGCTGGGCCCATGAGCCATGGCCGCTGAGCCTGTGCGTCTGGAGCCTGTGCTCCGCAACGGGAGAGGCCACAACAGTGAGGCCCGCGTACCACAAAAAAAAAAAAAAAAAAAAAAAAAAAAGCTTTTTCTTCATCTTTTGAGGTGATCATATGGTTTTAATTCTTCAGTTTGTTAATATGGTGTATCACATTGATTGGTTTGTGTATACTGAAAAATCCTTGCATCCCTGGGATAAATCCCACTTGATCATGGTGTATGATCCTTTTAATGTGCTGTTGGATTCTGTTTGGTAGTATTTTGTTGAGGATTTTTGCATCTATATTCATCAGTGATATTGGTCTCCAATTTTCTTTTTTTGTAGTATCTTTGTCTGGTTTTGGTATCAAGGTGATGGTAGCCTTGTAGAATGAGTTTGGGAGTCTTCCTTCTGCAATTTTTTGGAAGAATTTGAAAAGGATGGGTGTTAGCTCCTCTCTAAATGTTTGACAGAATTCACCTATGAGCCATCTCGTCCTGGACTTCTGTTTGCTAGAAGATTTTTAATCACAGTTTCAATTTCATTACTTGTGATTGGTCTGTTCATATTTTCTATTTCTTCCTGGTTCAGTCTTGGAAGGTTATACTTTTCTAATAATTTGTCCATTTCCTCCAGGTTGTCCATTTTATTGGCATAGAGTTGCTTGAATAATCTCTTAGGATGCTTTGTATTTCTGTGGTGTCTGTTGTAACTTCTCCTTTTCCCTTTCTAATTTTATTGATTTGAGTCCTCTCCCTATTTTTCTTGATGAGTCTGGCTAAAGGTTTATCAATTTTGTTTATCTTCTCAAAGAAACAGCTTTTAGTTTTACTGATCTTTGCTATTGTTTTCTTTGTTTCTATTTCATTTATTTCTGCTCTGATCTTTATGATTTCTTTCCTTCTACTAACATTGAATTTTGTTTGTTCTTTCTCTAGTTCCTTTAGGTGTAATGTTAGATTGTTTATTTGAGATTTTTCTTGTTTTTTGAGGTAGCCTTGTATTGCTATAAACTTCCCTCTTAGAACTGCTTTTGCTGCATCCCATAGGTTTTGGATCATCATGTTTTCATTGTCATTTGTCTCTAGGTATTTTTGGATTTCCTCTTTGATTTCTTCAGTGATCTCTTGGTTACTTAGTAACGTATTGTTTAGCCTCCATGTGTTTGTGTTTTTTACTTTTTTCTTCCTGTAATTTATTTCTAATCTCATAGTGCTGTGGTCAGAAAAGATGCTTGATATGATTTCAATTTTCTTAAATTTACCAAGCCTTGATTTGTGACCCAAGATGTGATCTATCCTGGAGAATGTTCTGTGTGCACTTGAGAAGAAAGTGTGATCTGCTGTTTTCAGATGGAATGTCCGATAAATATCAAATCTATTTGATCTATTGTGTCATTTAAAGCTTGTGTTTGCATATTAATTTTCTGTCTGGATCATCTGTCTATAGGTGTGAGTGAGGTGTTAACTTCCCCCACTATTACTGTGTTACTGTCAATTTCCTCTTTTATAGCTGTTAGTATTTCTCTTATGTATTAAGGTGCTCCTATGTTGGGTGCATATTTATTTTAAATTATTATATCTTCTTCTTGGATTGATCCCTTGATCATTATGTAGTATCCTTCCTTGTCTCTTGTAACATTCTTTATTTTAAAGTCTATTTTATCTGTTATGAGTATCGTTACTCCAGCTTTCTTTTGATTTCTATTCGCATGGAATATCTTTTTCCATCCCCTCACTTTCAGTCTGTGTGTGTCCCTAGGCCTGAAGTGGGTCTCTTGTAGACAGCATATATATGGGTCTTGTTTTTGTATCTATTCAGCGACCCTGTGTTTTTTGGTTGGAGCATTTAATCCATTTACATTTAAGGTAATTATCAATATGTATGTTCCTATTACCATATTCTTAATTGTTTTGGGTTTGTTTTTGTAGTTCTTTTTCTTTTCTTGTGTTTCCCACTTAGAGAAGTTCCTTTAGCATTTGTTGTAGAGCTGGTTTGGTGGTGCTGAATTCTTTTAGCTTTTGCTTGTCTGTAAAGCTTTTGATTTCTCCATCAGATCTGAATGAGATCCTTGCTGGTTAGAGTAATCTTGGTTGTAGGTTCTTCCCTTTCATCACTTTAAATATATTGTGCCACTCCCTTCTGGCTTGTAGAATTTCTGCTGAGAAATCAGGTGTTAACCTTATGGTAGTTCCCTTGTATGTTATTTGTCATTTTTCACTTGTTGCTTTTAATAATTTTTCTTTGCCTTTAATTCTTGTCAATTTGATTACTATGTGTCTTGGTGTGTTTCTCCTTGGGTGTATCCTGCCTGGGACTCTGCATTCCCTAGACTTCAGTGGCTATTTCCTTTCCCATGTTAGGGAATTTTTCAACTATAATCTCTTCAAATAGTTTCTTGGGTCTTTCTTCTCTTTCTGGGACCCCTATAATTCGAATGTTGTTGCGTTTAATGTTGTCCCAGAGGTCTCTTGGGTTGTCTTCATTTCTTATCATTCTCTTTTCTTTATTCTGTTCTGCAGCAGTGACTTCCACTATTCTGTCTTCCAGGTCACTTATCCCTTCTTCTGCTATTGATTCCTTCTAGTGTATTTTTCATTTCAGTTATTGCATTGTTCACCTCTATTTACTGGTTCTTTAATTCTTCTAGGTCTTTGTTAAACATTTCTTGCATCTTCTCGATCTTTGCCTCCATTCTTTTTCTGAGGTCCTGGATCATCTTCACTATCATTATCCTGAATTCTTTTTCTGGCAGGTTGCCTATCTCCACTTCATTTAGTTGTTTTTCTGGGGTTTTATCCTGTTCCTTCATCTGGTACACAGTCCTCTGCCTTTTCATTTTGTGTATCATTCTGTGAATGTGGTTTTCATTCCACAGGCTTCAGGACTGTAGTTCTTCTTACCTCTGCTGTCTGTCCTCTGGTGGATAAGGCTATCGAAAAGGCTCGTGCAAGCTTCCTGATGGGAGGGACTGGTAGAGCTGAGTGTTGCTCTGGTGGGCAAGGCTTAATAAAACTTTAATCCTCTTGTCTGCTGATGGGTGGGGCTGAGTTCCCTCCCTGTTGGTTGTTTGGCCTGAGGCAACCTAGCACTGGAGGCTACAGCTCTTTGGTGTGGCTAATGGCGGACTCCAGCAGGGCTCATGCCAAGGAGTACTTCCCAAAACTTCTGCTACCAGTGTCCTTGTCCCCATGGTGAGCTACAGCCACCCCCCGCCTCTGAAGGAGACCCTCCAACACTAGCAGGTAGGTCTGGTTCAGTCTCCTATGGGGTCACTGCTCCTTCCCCCAGGGTCCTGATACACACACTACTTTGTGTGTGCCCTCCAAGAATGGAGTCTCTGTTTCCTCGAGTCCTGTTGAAGTCCTGCAATCAAATCCCGCTAGCCTTCAAAGTCTGATTCTTTGGGAATTCCTCCTCCCACTGCTGGACCCCCAGGTTGGGAAGCCTGATGTGGGACTCAGAAACTTCACTCCAGTGGGTGGACTTCTGTGGTATAATTGTTCTCCAGTTTGTGAGTCACCCACCCAGCAGTTATGGGATTTGATTATATTGTGATTGTGCCCCTCCTACCATCTCATCGCATCTTCTCCTTTGTCTTTGGATGTGGGGTACTGTTTTGGTGAATTCCAGTGTCTTCCTGTCAATGACTGTTCAGCAGTTAGTTGTGATTTCAGTGCTCTCGCAAGGAGTGAATGCAAAGCCTTCTACTCCGCCATCTTGAACCAATCCTCTGTATGGACAAATGTTTAATGTTACATCTTGGCATATCCCATCTGAATCCAGGAATGTGAAAAGGCATCCAGGACATGCAGCTTCAGCTACCTCCTCACCAGGCTTCCCAGAGTTCTCCTTATCTCATTGTAATTTGGATATGAACAGTCCGTCTCTCAAATTCCAGGCTTAGAATGACTCAAATTTTATCCCTAAAGAGCCTTAGCAAAGTAGATGAGCTAAATGTGACCTTAACTAATCTTTTAAGAAAAGAAAAATGATGCATGTCACCTTTAAAAAGCCAGCCATTCAATAACAACATAATGGGCTCATAAGTATGATAATTATTTTTCCCATGATGCAAACCATATACAGTAGACTGTTTCAAAAGAGAAGTACAATTTACTTCTCTTCCATCTTCACATTAGGAGGTAATCAACATGTTTTGTGTTCCTCATATTATAGTCTCAAGAGCAAGGAGTAATTTACATGTCTGATTATTATTTGCACCAGTCAGTTAGTCAAAATGTATTGTCAAATTAACTAGCAGATAGTGGAGACTTGTGACAGTGGGACACAAAAGTAAAAGGTTTTTAAATGAGGGGTAGAAAGGAGTAAGAGCTGGAGCAATGATTTCCAATCTTTTCCCTATGATGATGCCTTTTTTATTTCAAGAAATTTTAGGACTCTGGTTAAGACAGCAGACTATACACACTCATTAGGCTCTGCTCCATCAAAAACCCCACAAAATGGGGCTTCCCTCGTGGCGCAGTGGTTGAGAGTCCGCCTGCCGATGCAGGGGGCACGGGTTCGTGCCCCGGTCTGGGTAGATCCCACGTGCCGCGGAGCGGCTGGGCCCGTGAGCCATGGCCGCTGAGCCTGCGCGTCCAGAGCCTGTGCTCCGCAACGGGAGAGGCCACAACAGTGAGAGGCCCGCGTACCACAAAAAACAAAACAAAACAAAAACCCCACAAAGAATGGAAAGGGGACTTGTAGGAAGGTTAATATCCTGGAACAAAGATAATGGGATAAAGATGATAGTAGCACAATACTGGAAACTGGAAAGCAGATGGATGAGCAATGACTGATGTTAAAGACCTAAGAAAGCTGAATCCTAAATCATCTCCATGTACCTGTGGGAATGGAGAAGCTAAACACAAGGGGATTGACTGAAAGTCTATTTAAGATACAGTTAGACCCCCACCCCCTCATTCCCTCAGCCCTGCCTTGGCTGAAGATGAGGCGCTTACTCTCCAGGAGGGTCAAAAAGGCAGGACACTAGGCACAGCTGAGAGTAGAGACAGCAAATTAAAAATACAAAGGGCGACCTTCCCTGGTGGCGCAGTGGTTGAGAGTCCGCCTGCCGATGCAGGGGACGCGGGTTCGTGCCCCAGTCCGGGAAGATCCCACATGCCGCGGAGCGGCTGGGCTCGTGAGCCATGGTCGCTGAGTCTGCGCATCCGGAGCCTGTGCTCCGCAACGGGAGAGGCCACAACAACAAAAAAAAGAAATTTATTTCTCACAGTTCTTGAGGCTGAAAAGTGCAAGACTCAGGTCCCTGTAGACTCAGTGTCTGATACGAGTCCACTTCCTAGTCCTAGCCAGCCATTGTCTCCCTGTACCCTCACATTATGAAAAGGACAGGGGCTCTCTCTCTCTGACCTCCTTTTAATCCCGTTCATGAGGGTTCCAGCCTCATGACCTAATCACCTCCCAAAGGCCCCACCTCCAATCACCATCATACTGGTGATTAGGTTTCAACATCTGAATTCTGAAGGGACACAAACATTCAGTCTATAGCAGGTAGTACCTAAAATATGCAAAGAATTCCTACAAATCTATAATAAAAAGATACAGATCCCAATAGAAAAGGGTTGGCAAAAGATCTGAACTAGCTCTTTGCAGGAGAAGAAATATAAATAGCCACAGTCAAATGAAAATGTGCTCAACCTCATTCGTAATCAGGGAAAAATAAAATTAAAACCACAACGAGATACCATGTCACACCTGCCAGACTGGCAAAAGTTCAAAGGAGAATGGCTACATCTGAGGAATGAGGAGGAAGCACACAGGGGATTTCAGAGGTAAAGCTGAACACAGGTGTTCGCGCTACTATAGTTCTTTACACATAACATGGATTTTATGAATACTCTTTGAAGCTACTCAGTATTTAAGCAGAACAATTAAATGAGATGATGACTCGGTACAATACACAGCACAGTGGCTGGCATATGCTAGGTGCCCATTCTTCTAATTCTTGTTTCACTGTAAATATTTGAGAACAAATTTGAACAAAACTAAATAGCGGCTTTCTCGCAACTCCAGTACTTGTTGGTAGATTGAAGAAGACTGCAAGCTCGGATTCCAGATCTATTCAAAGACAGGAACAAACAAGTCCTCCCACTCCCGGTTCCCCATCTTACAATCTAGTTATTTATTCCAATGTTACTAAAAATAAGCATCTAAAAGTGTTTCATCCTTTCTCCCATCTCTTTAGATCTCTTTCTGACTAGAAAATAGTCCTTTTGTGAAATCATGATGAGAGAAGCCACAGCCCAACGGTGGAATAAATGAAAATCGAGGCACAACGGATGCCTGCAAGCCGGCACACTGTCTCACATCAGTGAGACTGTCTCACCTGGTCATCCCCATCGCTACACGGTGTATAACAGGCAGGAAAGGAGAAAAGCTAAAGGCTTGCCCCATGCCTGCTCTTGGATTATACTGCGGCCCACATGTTTTAAATCCCTAAATCATTTTGAAAATATTTGTCATGCAAAAGAGCCCCAAACCAAAGAGAGCTGCAGGTAATAGCAACATTTTAGTAATAAAGCCTCTGACATTGGTCTTCTCCCCACAGTTTTGCTTTTCTCCTTCTGTAACCTTGAAGCCGCTTGGAAAAACAAACAAACAACAGAAACAAGGTTTCATTATTTCATCCAAACAGACGTCAGACAAATGGCCTCCAGGTATGACACAGAGACAAGCAAGAGGATTTCTAAGTTAATGAGAATCAGGAGGAACACAAAAAACCAAGCCAGGCCAGGACTGTGTTTTCACCGGTGGTCTGGAAGAGGGGGTGAGTGAACCAGCGAGAGGAAGAAAGGAAGGGGAGCTGGCCAGACGTCAGCTGGGTGAGGGAAGCAGGTGACAACCAAGACGGTTCGTCCCTTCGCTTCATCCCTGAGAGCCTAGCGCATGCCAGGCTTTGTGCTCGGAAACATCAGCACAGTCCCTGCCTCGCGGAGAACACAGCTTAGCAGGAGAAAGAGAGGAGAAGCGAGTGATAACCAGCGTAAGAGGAGAAGCAGGGGCTGCCACAGGAGCACACGGTCCCAGGCTTGCAGGCTCGGCCTTCCCAGGGGGATCAACATTAACCTTGGGCTCTAAACAGGGGCACGAGTTAGCCTGACACAGTGGGGCGGGGGCCAGGTGAGAAGAAAGGGGAGAAAGCCCCAAGCTGGGGGGCTGCGGGTATGGAGACTTCGGAAGCAAGCAGAGTACGCAGAAGGCTCCCTGAATAGATGAGAGGGCCTGGAGCAAAGAACACAAGAAGGGCAGAGCTAGGGTCACGCTCTCCCTGGGGTAAGGCCCACTGGACAAGCCCAGGAAATGTACAGCCTTAGCCCTTAAGAGCAGATGGCATGATCTATACACCTCAGTTCTACGGCACTCTGGCAACAATGACACACTTGGCTGCAGGGAAGATGCAGGTCGGGAGGTCTGGCTGGGACGTGACAGTGACTCAGGGAGTGCAGTTGGACGATACACACTGAAACCACAATTACAAGACTGGTTTAAAATTTTTGCAAGAGAAAAACATTTGCAGTGTGGACCTTCCCATCCACACCCTCAGGTCTACGACTCCTGGAAACTCCCCTGCTGCATTTCAAAAGAAGCCTCCCAGCACTCAAAGTCTATGTTGGGAAATGGGTAAGAGTTTGACAGCCTGCCTGTTAGTATTGAGAAAACTTCTGCTGAATTGAAGAAACTGGACTTTGTTCCTTTCGAAATCTGCTCACACACAGCCTTAGGGGCATTTGTAAGGTGAGACTGAAGAGGACTAGAAAGTGGGGCGATGTCTGCCCATCACATGTTTAGTCCTAAACTTTCCCACCCCCCAACCCCGCTCCCCACCAGCTCTTCCAGTACCGCAGCTGCTGCAGGCTCTCTTAGCCAGAGACCTGTCAGGAGTCAATTGAGCTGTATCCATCCAGGTATTGCAATACATTTGTTTCAACTATAATTACTCCTCCTGGCAGACAGAGGTGTGAGACAGAGCAGGCCAGCGTCACCCAGGTGCATGGACCAGGCAGCAGGCAGAGTGCAGTGAGGTGGCTCTGCCATCTGGTGCATAGGAGAAAGGGCCTGAGGCTCACACCTCCACCCACAGCCTCTAAAGTCCAGACTTCCCATCGCAAACCAAGAGCTAACGCCTCCATTCAATTCTATTCAGCCCCTCCAGTCCCATGGGTCCCTTTTTTGACTTCTCATCCTCTTCCAATTAGCCCTTGACATTCATTTTGACCTGATCTCACCAGGATAAAAATGCTGGGGTGTTAGGGCCAGGGGTTGAGAGTGGAAAGCAGAGAAAATTAATTGTGTAATTTGTCTCAAGGTCTCTACAAGCCCTGGTGACAGCCTTACCTCTTCTATCCAGGCATGGTCCTGATGGAGATCATAATGGATTATTTTCCTAAAAATAATTATTGTTATGGTTAAAGCTAAATTGCTCTCTATTTTTGTCATCTTAGAAAACAAATGATATGTTCCAAACACCCGTGTGACTGTTTCTTCTACCCCTTTTTGCCACCAGTGCCTTGCATGTAGCAGGCATTTATAAAAAATGTTCATTGATGCTATATGATGGATAATTAGCACCAGAGCCTGCTGGTTTGGAAAAGGAACTTTCAGGAACCGAAGATCTAGAAGCACAGAAATGGACGAACCCACACAGGGCACACCTCAACACGTGACTGCTCAAAGGAGCCCACCCTATCAAATCAAACAGCAACATGATTCATGTCACAAGGACCCTTCCAACGTGGGGACCTATTCCTCCCCAGGATCCCCTTGTGGAAAAAACATGTATTTACCTCATAGATTTTGTTGGAGATTCTGTCCTCTCTCTGGGAAGATATTTGGAGACACCACTCAGCAGGAGAGACTTGGAGGGACCAGATGGCTGGTAAATGAGAGGCTATTCTCAATCCAGGGCCAACAGGAAAGCAGAGAACCAGAGCTCAAATTTAGATTGAAACCTGGTACCCAACAGTATAAAGTTAGAAACTCCCTTGAACCATCTGGCACTTTTAAATAAATACCTGTCTGTCCAATCCTAGAATGGAAAAGAAACTCAAAGTCTAGCTTTCTTCCCAGAGACGGCCTCTGTACTACCAGTAGTGCCTAGCAGCCCCAGGAGTTCCTTAAGATGGAGTAGCTGACTGAGCCTACATCAGTGACTGCCAGTCTTAAGGATCTTAAAGTTCTTTGGAATCTTTCTGATTCCACACGTCTTTCATGCTTCTCTTCTCTCCATCTAATCCTTTTTTTCATTATCCTACCTGAGGCTAGAACACACACACACACACACACACACACACACACACACACACACACTCTCTGTGCAACCCTATCTAAATGTTTTAATACATTATTGTCCTTCTGCCAGTCCACTCATAATGGTCTTTCCTTCTCACTGACACTTTCCACTTTCCATCATGTCTCTCTCCCCCTCTTGACAATGACCCCTAAAAGCCAACATTTCACCTTCCTGTGTGAAGTCACCATCCCTGAGTATTATGAAATATGGGGTCTCCCGGCCAAATCAATGTATATCTCAGACCCTCCACCCCCATCTCCCACCACCACATGGCCTTAAGATCTCTCCCACCATACATGTTAGCCATGAGCTAACACTACCTTGACCTTTCACCTGGACTAGAAATGGCCTAACCTGATCAATTTCTTCAGTTGAATCTTCAGCCCTTGGAAAAAGAAGTGAAGAAAGAGTCTGGATCAGGAGGACTGACAGTAAAGACCACAGGAAACAGGAGACAAATAGGACCTCCCTTACTTGTTTCCCTCTTCTCCCCTATTGTTAAAGAGTAAGTAAATGAGATAAAGTGCAAATGCACTCAGTAAACACAGTTAAACTCAATACAAATGTAATTTAACATTGCTATTAATTTTTTCATCACAAAAAAAAATCCCTTCATTAGCATGGAGCTAATATCATGGATGGTTCCCTCAAATAAGCTCCACCTCCACGACACAATGCTTTCTTTAGTCTCAGTCTTAGTCATCTTCAGTTCCACCGCCTCCCTTGCCCTCCACATTGTCGGCACAGTTTCCATTCACTCTTTTTTCAGAAAATCCTTCAACCCAGTCTCTTCATCTGCTCTCTTTTGCCCTGAACTCAGTCCAGCTTTTTGTCATCTTGACACAACAGTATGACTCCCTTTTACCCTAGGATCTGCCCACTCTGTGTCATTTCAGGTCCTCCAAGAAACAGATTAGACATGCAAGATATAGACTGGAGAGAGGGCCAGTGGGGAGTTGCATGTGAAGGATAAAGAGGGAGGGAGCGGCGGAGGAGGGAGAGCCTTTGGACCACCATGCAGGTCTGACACCTGTGAGAGGTGGAAGGAAGACGGGGTAGCAAGAACCTCTGACCACAGTGCAGCCCTGAAAAAATCTCAGTTGACCAATGGGTAGCCTCCAAGCAAAGGTCCCCATTAGCGGAACCCCACATGGGACAGAAATGAGGCTTTAGTACCCTCTCTGTGCTCAGTCACTGACAGAAGTCAGCTCAAGAGAAGCGTGACCTCAGTATAAACAGCAGAGGGGGAAAGAGAGTCTTCTCAATAAAGGTACTGGGTCAGTTGGATATACATAAGGAAAAAAATTGAAAGTTCCTCTGACACCATTCACAAAAATTAGTTCTGGGTGGATTTTAGAGCTAAATATGAATGAAAAAAAAGACCAAAAATGTGAAAGACAAAAAAAATTTAAGCTTTTAAAAAATACTACAAGAGAATGCATTTATGACCAAGAAAGGAAACCTACAAACTATATAGGAAAAGAAGGATTAATTTGAATACATTAAAATTAAGAACCTTTATTTATCAAAATTAAGAACTTCTGTTTTGGAAGGCAGAAGAGAATGAAAAGACAAACCAAAGCAGGAGAAGGTAGCTTGAACACGTGTAACTGATAAGGGGCTCATAACCAGACTATAAATAAAACTACTAAAGTCAATTAAAATTTTTAAAAAGCAACAGAGCACCCAGTAGAAAAAAATGGCCAAAGACTTGAACAGGTGTTACACAAAAGAGGATATCCCAATAGCCAATAAACTTATGAAAAGGTTCCTAATATCATTAATCACGAGGGGAATATACATTAAAACCACAATGAGATATCACTAAACACTCACCTGAATGCTTAAAACTAAAAAGACTAATAACGCCAAGTGCTGGAGAGAATGTGGAACAACAGAAGTTCCCAGGTATTACTGAAGGGCGTATAAAATGGTTCAGTCACTTTGGAAAACTGTTTGCAATATAGACTACTAAGCTCACCCTGTGACCCAAAAATTCCACTTGTAGGTCTGGAAGTACCTAGAAGCGGCATTACATATGCATAAAATGCACACCAAAAGACACGTACAAGAATGTTCATGGCAGCATCATTATCATGAGGCAAATGTCCACCATGAGTAAAATGCATAAATAAATTGTGGTCTATTCATTCCACGGCATACCATAGTGAAAATTAATAGATCAAAGCTACACCTGACAATATGGATGAAGTTCACAAATACAAGGCAGAGTGAAACCTACTCTAGGATTACACAAATTCAAAAACAAGCGAAACTAAAATTTGGCGTTTAGGGATTCATACTTATGTGGTAAAACTACTGAAAAAAAACAAAAAGCAAAGGCATGATAACCATCAAAGTCAAGATGGTGGTTACCTTCAGGGAGGTTGGGGGTGGGGGTAATAGGAAGAGGTACGCATGAGGTTTTGAGATGCTAGCAATGCCCTACTTTTGACCTGAGTATTGGCTGTATAATAATTTTTCAAACCTTATTATTATCTTTCGTGCATTTTTCTTAATTGTGTTATACTTCATAGCTTTAAAACATGTTTCTTTTACAATAAAAAATAAGAAAATTTTACAGAAGAGGAGTAATATAGATAGGCCTAGCTCCTGGCCCTGAAAGCGTACACCCGATGATCTGGCAGGGACTGTGTGAAAACCCTAACAAACATAAGAAATAGAAGACCAATCACAAAGAAGTTTGTCAGGTCCGTTGGCCCGGGTGAAAGGAGGCCCGGAGGGTGAGGGAAAACATCGACCAGTATGAGGTAGGAGAGGCACTGGGACATAACGACCTCACCTGTTCTGGCAATCAACAAGAGACTCTAACTTCCTACCCAGAAAACAATGGGGCTGACGGGAAGGGAAAGTGGGCTTACGCCCCACAACAGACCAACCAACACCTGGCCCTGCTGTATTCTCACCAAATAAGGAATTACCCTGTATACCAAACCCCACCCACCCCCTGCAAACCACCCTTCCCTTACACCCCAATAAAAATCTCCCACGCCCAGGACTGGGCGCGACTTCTCTGGCCCCTTTCTCTCGGACCAGTGAACCTCGCCCGGGAGCGCTCCCTAATAAAGCTCACTTGAAGCTTTCCTCGGTTCCGCGGTGCCGTTTGTTAAGATCCGACCTTACAAAGTTAATTTCATGAGAGGACAAAGCATTGTTCCCCCTGCCCTTTTTTAATAAAAGAAGTAGAAAACATAAGGTGTTATTAACAGAAACATCCTTGGAAGCAAAACTGAGTAGAACACCAACTGTCTGCCTAGCACCCCAACTACATAGAGAGAGTCGAGGTGACTCTGCCTCTCCTATCAGGTAAGGGATCCCTCTCTTCACCTGGTTGGCAGTTTGAACTGCAAGGAAGGACGACGCCATGACTCGTACAAGCAAAAAAGTGATTGATGGCTCATTTTCCCCAGGTACTTTTGGAACCACCTTGCAAAGGGTACTTTCAGTACTCTGATAATTAATGGATAAGCTAGCAGGCACTTTTTCATTCAAAGACATTTATTTCTTAATTAAAATGACATGCAAATGTTAACATTTATTAATTACTTTACCAGTTCACAGCAGTGTAATTAACTGACTTTAAAAGCTGAAAATGATACTTCCATTTTTCAGAAATTGCAGCATTGGGTTGAAATGAAAATGTGAAGTAAGAAAAGTTGTTCTTGGGCCTTCCTCAGCTCCTTTCACAGTCTCCCCCCGACATCTCACCCCTGTGACCGTTTACAAAGTGGGCCATAATGATTAGGATGTCTGATTCCCAAAGCCAGTTCGTAGCCACTGTGCTATTCCAGATTATCAGATAGAATACATAGTAAAGCAGAGAGGCACCATTACGAAGCTAAGAGCAAGTGATACAAAAAGACAGAAGAACCTAGCTATAGGCATGGCAGTTTCTCCCTTCATGATTCCAGGAGAGAAAGTGAATGCCCCATGCCTGCAGGCAACGAACTGGAGGAATTGAAT
The DNA here is from genome assembly GCF_951394435.1 of Stenella coeruleoalba. Taxonomy (NCBI): domain Eukaryota; kingdom Metazoa; phylum Chordata; class Mammalia; order Artiodactyla; family Delphinidae; genus Stenella; species Stenella coeruleoalba. The sequence continues at coordinate 145,614,070 of NC_137169.1, read as the reverse complement.
GAAGGAGCACTTTGTGACAACATCAACATACTGCGCCTGCTGTAAGGTACATCCACTCTTCCTCATCAATCTCAGCTGAGTCCCTGGAAAACACCACCAGCGGCCAGTGAGCAACGCATCTGGGGCGGGAGGGGCCTTAGAGCCAGCCACCTGGAGTTGGGGGTCAGTTATTCTGCCTACTTATGGTCAGCTGTAGGGAACAAGCAGACGTGGAGTATGGCCAGGAGCACGAATGAATGAAAATGTTCATTAGGCCCCATAGCCACAGTGCTGGGTCTACAAGTCCATTCAAGGGCAAGGGAAAGGTTTAGGACTGTAAAAAAAAAACCAAAAAAAACTATATATATATACACACACACACACACACACACACACACACACACACATATCTCACTCAAAACTATGAAAAGAACACTGGAAGACCACAATCAATAAATATTTAATTAAATGCCTAAAAAATGTAATATGTCAACCTCATTTATTAAATTAATATTCATAAAAATTTCATTACACTTAAGGGCTTCCCTGGTGGCGCAGTGGTTGAGAGTCCGCCTGCCGATGCAGGGGACACGGGTTCGTGCCCTGGTCCGGGAAGACCCCACATGCCGCAGAGCAGCTGGGCCCGTGAGCCATGGCCTCAGAGCCTGCGCGTCCAGAGCCCGTGCTCCACAACAGGAGAGGCCACAACAGTGAGAGGCCCGTGTACTGCAAAAAAAAAAAAAATGATCTATAGGTTAGGCTTTCTTTCTTCATAAGAATTCCAAGTATGAATGAGAAATCATAGCCAATTGTGAATTAAGTAAATTGTTCATAGCCTGATTACTTCAAAGGCAAAATTATTTCTTAAAGGTCTTCCAAGTATTTACAGCCAAAAAAAAATTACATTTCATGTAGCATTTTATTTTTTTAAATGATATAGGATAGAGCCTCCAAAGGAAAGAGTTCCTAGGATCTTTAAACAGCCCTGGCCAGTGTTGTCCTGAATCTGCAAAGGACCATTAAAGGCATCACCGAATCCAAGTTCTTCACACAATGACTGAAATGTTGTCAGTCTTCATTAAACCATAATTACATTTGGAGGCAACACTTTCCATGATTATGAGCACAGGATCTGGAGTCAGACTGCTCCGGTTCAAATCTTTGCTTCATACTTCACTGCGTGTCCTGAGGGAAGTGGCTCAACCTCTCTGAGCCTCATTTTCCTCATCTGTAAAACAAGGAGCATGATAGAACCCACTTTAAAAGATTGGGAGAATTAACTGCGTTAATACGTGTAAAGCACTTATAACTGTGCCTGGCATATAGTAAATGCTGACTAAATGTTATTTATTCACAGAAATGTGGATCTGCCATGAGAACCCCATCCCAGTGTTTAACCATGTTCATGTTGTTCCAAGGTGAATGTGCACAAAAGCAGGCAGAGACACTTCTTCAACCACGTTTCTCCCAGACAAGGTCAGGGCATGTTTCCGAGCAGAACACTAGTGGGTGTTCAGGGCCAGGGGGCACACAGGAATTGAGCAGAGAGCTAGAAATCCAGGTCACAAACAGGACTTTCACAATGGAGTCTCTTGCCCTGTTGTCTCTGAAATGGTTTTCTGGCCCCCTTGCAGTGGATTATTCATGCTTACGAGAGAAAAAAGAGAAATTTTGCAAAACTACATGATTAATTAATCCTCAACAAACTGCGTAGTTGACCTGCGGCAAATGGATGCTTCCTACAGAGGTTTCAATTATTTGAATGCAAATTAAGTATTTTATAGACCCTTAGAAGATCAAGATAATTCTTTATAAACATCCATTTTATTAGGAGGGAAAGGAAGAGAGAGAGAGAGGAAGCAAGGAAGGAGGGGGAGAGGGAGGGAGGGAAAGAATGGAAGAAGAAAAGAAGAAAAAGATGGAAGGAAGGAAAGAAGAAAGGGAGGGGGGATGAAGAGAGGAAGGAAGGAAGGAAAAAAAACCTAGAACCAAAGGATTTGTAGTATGAACTCATCTGTAAAAAGAAAGAAAAGAAATCCAAACCCCATTTTTGTATGTTACATGTGTAAATGCATAGAAAAAGGACTGAAAGAACGCACATCCAATCATTGGCAATGCTACCTCTGAGAGGGGAGCAGAGTTTTGGCAGGGGTTTTGGTGGGAGGACAATGGGAGCAGAGGGTACTAACAGCCTGGAGAGATGCCCGCCATCTAAAGAGATCAAAACCTGGTGAATGCGGTGGGTCCCCCAAACCTCTAACTAACTCACAATGTGGCCATCCTGCACTGGAGGTCTCCCAACCCTATTTGGCTGTGGGAGTGAACAGCAAGGAATTCTTGCCAGGGGAGAAGAAACCCAATCTGCACGTTACAGGCTAAGAAGCATCACCAGGCAAAGGTGGCTGGAAACAAGCCAACTGGCTAGAGGCCCACCTGGCTAGAAGGGCCAAATGAGCTCACGAGAGTCCCCAGAAAGCAAGCACACCTTTCACATCTCTCTCCAACTGAGTATCTAAGATGGTCCAAATCCCAGGACAGCCTGTACTCCACTTACCGGTGCATTCCAGACATGTCATATTTGTGGGCTGGAAAAGCCTCAGCATCTCTGTCATCAAGGATGTGTCTGTCCTGTAACAGCTGGGTGAGCTAGTGTCTCAGAGTCACCCGCTCATCCTCTAACCCTAATGGTCTTCCTACAGGTACACCTTGAACAACGCATTCAACATCACTATGTGCTAAGCATCTGTACGGTCAGGCCACTCGAGATGACTGTTCTCTTGTTCTCTGTACATCCCCTGCCCGACCAGTCCCTGCTTCACCTACACCCTACTCACATGACTGACCTTCCCTCCTAATCCTAAAGCTTAATCTGTAACTGCCCACATGCCTGCCCCCGCCACAGCCCAGCTAGTGATTGTTCTAACCTTTAGATCAGAACAGCTCCACTACAATAGTTTATCAAAGGGAACACATCTGCCCAGGTCACCAACCCGAGGGGCAGTGAGGGATGTGCCCCTCTGCTGGTTTCCCTGGTAACTGATGAGCCAACCTGACATCAGTTCCCACTATAACTGGTAGCCTCCTTCTCCACCACACACCCCCACCCCCAAGTAGCCAAGACTGCTACCAGGTCCTGCCTGCTGTCTGCCATACACGGTCGCTCCAGGACCTTGCTTCAGACATCGAAAGATTCCCTATGCAATAAAACACCGATGTCTCTGTTGCTGTCTCTAGGCTCTTCCTTTGGTTTTGCAGCTGGGCAATTACAAGGCTTGCAGGTCTGTGGGGCGCAGCCCAACAGCACTATATTCAGAGATGAATAAGACACAGTCCCACCCTTGAGAGGGACAAAGCACTAAAAGGGGCAATTATGGTTCAGTGGTTTTAGGGCTACAATATCAGGAAGCACAGGGTAGTGTCGGAATGCGTGACAAGCACACCTGACCCAGCACACCTGGAGTGGAAGAGGTAAGTCAGAAGGTGATTACCCCTGGGCAGAGCCTTGAAAAGGGGTGAACAAGGGGAAGGGCCAGAGCTGATATGGATGAATGAGGATGCGTGTCCATGCTCCCACATGCCCCTCTGCCAGCATTCCTGAGGCCAGACCTCACCGACGGCCGGTGAGATTACAGTCTCTTTGCCATACACAGTGGGCATTATCTCACTGTTCTTTGGCATCGGAATCCTTTGAGTTTCACCTGAACACTGTTTCATATAGGAACGTGGGCAGAACTGATTAGTCCCTAATAGAAGCCTGTTACTCCACTCCACCAAGAAACTATAGCTGAAATAATTGGGTTCTAGGCTGCAATAACTAAGTAATGCTGCTCAGATATCCTCTGAACAGGCATCATAATTAATCTACTCACAAAACTTGGACGTTTATGCTCAATTTACATGTCTTGGCATTTTCATGTGTATTTTCCTTCTTGAACCACTAGCTCCCTTTCCTTCCCACTCGCTCACGTCTATCTTCCCCTGTGGCTTGGGTTGCCCATGCCTTGTAATATTAAGTGGACTCAAATAGGTTTCCAAATCCCCTTTTTTTAAGAACACATGGGGCATCAGTCTAGATCTGGGCATTCAGATGACAAAGAACAGAAGGAGATCAGGGAACCTATCTTTTTATTCCAATTGATAAGTATCGATTGAACACCTCTGTATAAGATGTTGTGCTAAATACCGAGTAGAATTCAAATACATATAGGACATCTCTCAAGATAGGGACAGTTGGGAACAATAAGACGATTATTACAAAAGGAAACAAGCAGAACAAGGCAGGAACAAGTAACAAATAACAGGCAGGAGTTCCGAGAAAGACGAGATCGTTGTCAGAGAGGCAACTGCTAAGTTCCTCCAAAACTGAAAGAGTAAAACTAACACTCAGCACTTAATGGATGAGGTTTGACATGTACCCAAAAAATATCTTAAAGATAAAGCATTGCTAGGACCAAACACTGTATAAACAAGCAAATTCTTGTGGTATTGTTACAGATCCAAAGTTGAAGCAGATAAAATGGTATAAATACGGAAGGCATCAAATTAGCAATGAAACAGACTAAACAAAAGTCAGAGGTCACTGTGGGCACTCACCCAAGATATCCAGGAAAGGAGATGCCTTGGGCCACAGATCCTGTGTACACACCACGGGGACAAATTTACAGTGGAGATAGGTGCTCTGAACCCGATGTCTTTAAATATTTTAAAAGCGCAACTCACACCCACAACTATCTTGCTGTGATTAGACAAGAACTTAGAAGCTTTGGAAAAAATTTGACCTGCTGGGTAAACGTCCCTGTTGAGACACAATACGCTGACCAGAGAATGTAAGTATCTTGGTCTTGAAAGGAGTTAAAATTTTCACTATAAATGAACAAAATAGCATACTAGATTTCTTATGAATCTCTCATGAAATTGGTCAATATGAGTCCACTTGGAGAGACTGATCCATCCTAGGTGTGCTTAGACTAAAAGCTAAAAATATAAGCAAGTGCAAATTCACCAAGGTAAATGGCACAAGTACTCTGCCTTCGACATGGACTTCGCAGTCAAAATAATGAACTTATGCAGGGAGAAGCCAAAGTATTAAAAAAAAATAGTGATGACCTGAATTCAGTTAAACATAGAAATGAATCTTAACTGGTAAATACAGTTACAAAACATGATGAAATCGTTATAAATCTTGGAAGAAGAGCTACACAATTTTAAAATAATAATCATTTGATGATAATATACTGGGGGAAAAAATTTCCAAATGTGCCAAAAACAGGAGATACAAGGGGGAGGTGCTATGCGAGTGCAAATGTTTTCACATTTCATTGGGAGAGTTAAGATGCTGATTCACTTTTGGAGTTGATAGACTAGGACATGTAAGTTTAAATATATTACTTAAAGATAAAAAGGTAACTGTAGATAATTTGACTTCCAGTTCCAGCTAAGATGGAGTAAAAGAGACCAGATTTATTTATTTTTTTCTGCTTGAACCAACCAGAAAAAGCAGACAAAATATATTTTATAAAATGGTTTTCAAGAAACTGGACATCAGGCAACTAAGGACAGTGATCCCTGAGAGACAGAAAACAAACGTGAGTCCTACACTGGCCCACCTTATTGTCTTAAGAGAGTATCCAGGCTGTGGCTCAGAAAGGAGAAAGGGAAAACCAGGCAGAGCCCCATGGTCTCCTTGAGTTGAGGACACAAATATGGCCGTACAGGAAGGCCAAGGTAACTAGTGTCCACAGGACAAAGTACCAAAGATGAAAGAGCTGCACAGAAAAGAGAGCTTAAGAGACCTGCAGAGGGTCCTCTTCCAACCTTCAGCTGAGCACTGATAAGCTCATGTGTGAGAAAAAACTAAGACTGGGAAAAGAATCACAAAAAAGGCTTAGAAAGAACAAACCCTAGACAGTGACAGGAATAGTTCCTGCTCTTACCAGCCGGAGTGAAAACCCTCATGATTCAGAGTGCCTCAGTATACAGAAGGGTTTTGTGTCAGTACTAGGGGGAAATTATCCCTAGATTAAATGCTGCTCTGGTCCCACCTAACAAATATTAAAAGCACATCTCAAAACAAAGTTCAATAATATTTAACGGAAACACGAAAGTATCCAGGACCCAACAAGGCAAAATTCAGTGTCTGGTATCCAATCAAAAATTACCAGGCATGCAAAGGAGCAGGAAAATACAATCCATAACAAGGAGAAAAATCAACTGAAACTGATGCAGAAATGACAAAGATGATAGAATTAGTGAACATGGATATCAAAACACTTGCTATAAGTGTATTTTATATGATCAAAAAATTAAAGGGAATTTTAAGCTTGTTAAATATAGACACGGAAGACATGAAAGATCATAAGTGAATGTCTATAAATGAAAATTACAATGTCTAAGATTAAAAATACCCTAGATGACAAAATAAATGAGTCATGAGTATGAAATATACACTGTGGGGAATACAGTCAATAGCTATGTAATGTATATATATATATTTTTTAAAGCATAAGCAGGTTCTTTTTTTTTTTATGGCTGGGTTGGGTCTTCACTGCTGTGCGCGGGCTTTCTCTAGTTGCGGCGAGCAGGGGCTACTCTTCGTCGCGGCACGTGGGCTTCTCATTGCAGTGGCTTCTCTTGTTGCGGAGCGCAGGCTCTAGGCATGCGGGCTTCAGTAGTTGTGGCAGGCAGGCTCAGTAGTTGTGGCTCATGGGCTCAGTAGTTGTGGTGCACAGGCTTAGTTGCTCCGCGGCATGTGGGATCTTCCCGGACCAGGGATCGATCCCTTGTCCCCTGCATTGGCAGGCGGATTCTTAACCACTGCGCCACTAGGGAAGTCCCTATGTAATATCTTTGTATGGTGACATATTATAACCAGACTTATTGTGGTGATCAGTTTGAAATATATACAAATATCAAATCACTATGTTGTGTAACAGGAACTAACATAGTGTTGTAGGTCAATTATACTTTAAAAAACAAACAAACAAACTCACAGAAAAAGTGATCAGATTTATGGTTACCGGAGGTAGGGGTTGGGGGGAGAAAGAATTAGGTGAACGCAGTCAAAAGGGACACACTTACAGTTATAAGATAAATAAGTACTAGGGAGTTAACATACAACATGATAAATATAATTAACACTGTGGTATATTATCTATGAAAGTTGTTAAGAGTGTAAATCCTAGGAGTCCTCATCACAAGAAAAATATTTTTTTCTATTGCTTTAATTTTGTTTCTATTTGAGTTGATGGGTGTTCACTAAACTTATTGTGGTAATCACTTCATGATGTGTGTAAATCATATCATTATGTTGACACCTTATACTTAAGCACTGTATGTCAATTGTATCTTAATAAAACTGGAAGAAGAAAAATACCCTGGATGGGATTTACAGTAAATTAGAAATTGCGGAAGAAAAGATTCATGAACATGAAGTACCTGTAGTACAACTTCAAGCAGCCAAATAACTAGAATCCAAAAATAGAGGAGAGGGAGGGACAGAAAAAGTATTTTTAAAATGTTTTCCAAATTTGTTGAAAACTTCATAAACCCCACAGATCCAAGAAACTCAATGAATACCAAGCACAAGAATATATTGAGATTTCAGTTTGAGAAAAGCTTCCATAAAAGAGATATGCAAATATGCAAGAAGGAAGGAAAGCTTGGTGGTGTGATGTCATAGGCTGAATTGTGTTCCCCCAAAATTCATGTGTTGAAATCCTAACCTCTAGTACCTCAGAATGTGACTGTATCTAGAGTGAGGACCTTTAAAGAGGTAATTAAGTTAAAAACAGGTCATATGGGTGAGCCCTAACTCAATATGGCTGGTATCCTTATAAGAAGAGGAAATCTGGACACAGATATATGCACACATGGACCAAGGGGTGACCATGTGGGAACACAGTGAGAAGGGGGCCACCTGCAAGCCAAGAAGAGAGGCCTCAGAAGAAACCAACGCTGCTGGCACCCTGGTCTTGGACTTCAGCCTCCAGAATTGTAGGAAAATAAGTTTCTATTGTTTAAGCCACTCAGTCTACGGTACTTGGTTATGGCAGCCTTAGCAGACTAATGCTTGTTGTAGAAGCCAAATATTAGCCTTACAGAGGCCCATCGTTCAAGCTGATTCAGGGGAAGTTGCTCCCTGCTTCACACCTTCATCCAATGCCACAGGGCCCTTACTCTCCTCTGTTCCCCTCTCCCCCCAGCCTGGGACTTTCTGATGTCTGTTCTTACATCTATTGCTGTTATGCCCTCCCTGAGAGCACCTAGTTTCCCAACCTGGCCCCTAAACTTAATGCCACCTGAGATCTTCAAGGCCTGATGCTGGACTAAGAGGAAGGACACACAGACTTGAAAGTTGACTTTGAGTGGCAGGGAGTCTGGAGGGACTGAAATGCTCTGGAGTGTCACACTGTTGTGAAATGTGCATTTTTTTTTAAAAAAAGGTGATAAGAACCCTTCTAAACAGCAAACTTTCTTACTAATCGTCTCACAGTTCACTGTGGGGTTTGAAATATTATGATAGATGGAACTGAATTAAGACTAGAGGAGAGAGAATGATGAAGTATGAGCAGTAAAGTGTGGGTGTTTGGAGCTCTTCATTTATTCCATAAACGTTTATGAGTGTCTATTATACGTAGGCGCGGCAGACACTGGAGAGCAAAACTTACATAGGGCCTGCCTTCCAGAATCATCTATCAGGGAAAACAGAAACTGATATAAATTCATACAAATATGAAATATACATACACATCTATGTACATAGGCAATATAATATACAATAACAAGCTATAGGAAATTCTGTGAGGGTTACGTCCAGAAAGTTTTGAAAGTGAGCACAGCTTGGTCTGCTCCGGTCTGGGTGGGCAAGGAAGGCTCGCCTGGGAGTGAGCCTTGAGCCTGTGCCACGTAGAAGCTGCGGCCTCTGAGCGAACACTCACCCTGTTCCACTTCCTCTCCACCTCCGGGCCCAGAAGCCTGAGGCTACATTTTCCAGACTCCCTGGGCAGCTGGTTCTGCCAGTGGGAATCCCTGGGAGGAGACTGGAAAGTAGATGAAAGGTCTGGTGGCAGCGGCAGCAAGAGCAACAGAAACAGTGACAGCAGTGACAAAAGCAACAGTGGTAGCGGCAGCCGCAGCGGCAGGAGCGAGGGAGGGCTCTTGGGTTCCTGCTCTGGCAGCCGCAGCAGCACGCAGTCGTGGGCTTGGGTAACAGCGTGTTCTCTTTGTGCACCCAGCCCTAGAGGTGGCGTGCCCTCCTCAAATGAGCAACTCAGCCTCCCGCTTTGCGCTCTGTCACTGCTCCAAGGCCTTTGTTACCAATTTCCCTGGGTGAAATTCCCTCCACTGAAAAAACAAAGAGTGGTTTCTGCCTCCCCAGCTAAACTCATGCTCAGCGCCTAAAATAGCCCCAGGAAACTGACTCAAAGATAGGAACCTGGATTGGTTATCTGAGCTGAGTTGGCTTGAATGCAGTGATTACCTCAACGCCAGTGGGAAATGGAATACTGGTCTCCATGGTACACAGTGGCAAACGGTTACTTAAATTATCACCACTGGCTGCTTGGGATGAAGTGCTTATAGGAGGCTAGGCTTGAGGAGACCCGTGGCTATAATTGACCATTTGGGTGGGAATGATGAACGTAAAGGCTCTGGACGGGCTGGCTGCTTCTGAACACACTGGTGAGTTTGCAGAAGAAAAAAAAAAATGACAAGCTCAGGGCTTTACTATCTCAGCTAATGTCAAGGTTAGAGAACCATAAAGTTTCTATAACAGCAAAAGAGAACCTCTTGTCTTATAGCCACAGAGCCAATCTAGCTAAAACATTAGACCTCAGATTCGATCCTGTAGGTAGCAAAATCGCAATGAACAGATTCACCGGGTCTCTTATGTGATTTATGAGTCTACAGTCAATCAACCAATCAAGTCACTGTTCTAGGTCTTGGGTACAGAGGTGAACAAGACCAACAGCACTTTCACCCTCAGAGAAGTCCAGGCAAAGATCTGGAGGAAAGGCATTCTAGGCAGAGGGAACAGCAAGTGCAAGGCCCTGAAATGCAGCCGGCTTGGGGTGTATGAGGGACAGAAAAAAGGCCATTGTGGCTGAAGTGCAGTGAATGTGGAGGAAAGTAGCAGGAGACGGGGCTGGAGAGGCAGCAGGGGTCAAGGCTGGCAAGGCCACAGTGAAGATTTATTTCATTCTGCTTCAGTAAAAGTCATGTGGGAGTGCTAAGCAGGTAGAATACAGCAATACAATTCTGACACCAACCCCCAGGGTCAGCAGAGACACCATAGCCCCCAAGAAGACTGGCATTACTTCAGATGCCAGCCGCAAGTTCAAGGGTCCCGAGGCCACCCACACTTCTGAATAGCTGGCTAAAAATTCAGGGGCTTCTATGACTCCCTCAGGTTCAATAATTCACTAGAACAACGGACAGAAATCAGGAAAGCACTAGACTTACACCTGAAGTTTTATTATAAAAGACACAAATCGGGACCAGCCAAATGAAGAGACACACAGAGTGTGGTCTGGGAGTGTCCCCAGGGAATCAGGATGTGTCACCCTCCCAGCACTTGGATGTGTTTACCAACCAGAGATGCTCATCTAAGCCTTGGTGTCCAGAGCTTCACGGTCCAAATGACTGCCAACCTGAAGCCAACTCATTAGGATAAATGATCAAGACCCACCATGAATAACAACAGCATTTCTATCACTTGGGAAATTTTAAGGGTTTTTAGAAGCTCCATGCCAGGAACCTGGGACAAAGAACAAAGAAATTCTTCATTATACAACAGCAGGAGAGTGTCATAATCTGAGTTAAATTTTAGAAAGATCATTGCAGCTGCTATATTGTCCTGTAAGAGACAAGACAGGACATGGAGCCTAGGGTGGCATTCCAACCAGATGGTCTCTGACTGCCTAGTCTCCCCTGATCCCTGTCTATTTTCCAAACCTGGCCCTCCAGCCTTCCCATTGATTCTAGGAGCTACATAATATCCTTGAAATAAATATTCTCTGCTTATAGAGAATCTTATAGATTCTTAAATCTTATAGATTCTTAAATTCTTAAATTCTTAAATCTTATAGATTGAGAATAAATATTCTCAATCTATATTTTCATCCTCCTATAATGAAATCTATTTTTCCACAGGCATTACCATTTAGTAAAGAGGAAAACCTTTCTTAATCAATTTCAAGGATGAGAGATTAAATTACTTAATAAATGCTAATATTGCAGTGCAAATATTTTTTACTAATTTTCCTTGCAAATATACAATATGGCATCAATATTCTAAGCTTAAGTTAACTAGAGTTGGTTTCTGTTGTTTTCGACCAAGAACCCTAAGTGTTGCATACTCTCTCTTTCTACCATTAGGTTTCCATAGTCTCTCTTCCACAAAAGAGGATGTGGTTGACCCTCAGCTCCTAAGTTTACATGTTCCAGATCTAAATACTCATACTGGTTTTCAGTTTCATTTCCAAAGTCCTGGGAGAGAGAATCTGACCATTTCATCTGGGGTCAGATATACTCTCTTAGTCCAATCAAGGGTAACTCGGAAGGCTGGGTCATGTAGTTCAAACATCACTACTAAGGTCTCATGTGCCTAAAATGATTATAAGTAGAATTAGATCCCCCAAACGTTATTTCCTACATGTAGGTGGAATGTAGATAGCCAGGGGAGGAAAAAGTATGAATTACAGGAAGGGAAACATGAGCTGATGACGCATAGAAGCTGGAATGGTTGTGGCATTTTCAAAGAACCGGAGAGATCCTGGCCAAATCACAGCAGAAAGATTTGATGGGAAGTGGAGGAGGCGTGGACTTGGCTACGAAGGGGGAGGCCCTATTATGGAGAATCTGGACACCTGGCAGAAAAGTTTTCACTTGTGAAGAAAATGGGAAGCCACGGAACTCCTGGCTGAAGAAAGGTCTGAGAAAAGTGTCATCTAAACAGGGGGAGCCAGTTGGATCTGAGATAATGGTTAGGGAGAGTGAGAGGTGGATACAATTTTTTAAAAAGAGAATACAGTAGTTTACTCTATGGAAAATGAAAGAGAAATAAATCACAATTGTAAAATCTAAAGTTGTTAGTGAGAGAGAGCAGTAAATCTCAGTTACAAACAACTGATGTATGAATGTCCCATAAAAAAGAATAGCCAGTGGCATGCTGTGTCCTTTCTGTGCTTGTCCCTGACTTTCAGGAGGTAATAGCATGGCAGGGAACCATCAAATCTAATGAATAGCTCTTTTCTTCTTTAAGCGGGGGGGGGGGGGGGGGGGGGGGGAACCTTTCATTTTTGCTGACTCAGCTCAATTTACCGATATGGGAAATTTGTTTTTCATATGCACACATACTTTTTTTTTTTTTTTTTTTGCGGTACGCGGGCCTCTCACTGCTGTGGCCTCTCCCGTTGCGGAGCACAGGCTCCGGACGCACAGGCTCAGCGGCCATGGCTCACGGGCCCAGCCGCCCCGCGGCATGTGGGACCTTCCCGGACCGGGGCACAAACCCGTGTCCCCTGCATCGGCAGGCGGGCTCTCAACCACTGCGCCACCAGGGAAGCCCACACATACTCTTCTTAAGAGGCTCTTCTCCTCCTTTCCTATCATGTAATTTTTTGTTCAGTTACCTCAGGAAAATATCCCTCCCTTCTGTCCCCTTTTTCTTCCATTTGTGAGTCAAAGAAAAATGACCCTCATCATGAATGATAAGTTTAAAGTAGTGCTAGTGATACATTCATATGAGGAAAAGGAAGGCCCTACATTTGGAAGTGAAATGTAATGTCCTCAAGAGCCAATAGCATCAAATTAGAAAGCCTGGGAAAGAGCCCAAATTTCCCTTCACTCTCCACTACAATACCAATCTATATTTTCATCCTCCGATAATGAAATCTATTTTTCCACAGGTATTATCATTTAGTAAAGAGGAAAACCTTTCTTAATCAATTTCAAGGATGAGAGATTAAATTACTTACATAAATGCTAATATTGCAGTGCAAATATTTTTTTACTAATTTTCCTTGCAAATATACAATATGGCATCAATATTCTAAGCTTAAATGGCTTTAGTGGGCCAGCCTGGGTACCTAGTTGCATTTATAATGGCATTTTAGGAGAAAATGCATTATATCTTCAAACAAACAGATTTCAAGTTGATTTCTGGAAATCTAGATTCTGAAAGTTGAACACTGCTTAACTCAACAAAAGATTCTAATGGGATATATGAAGTTATATAATTATTTTAAGTATAGTAATGGAGAATTCCAACATGCATGTTTAATGAACGTGACTTTCTTTTCTCACCATTTGATGTTTTGGTAGGCAGCCCATTCTTTATTTGTTGTTCTTAAGCTGTCAGGATGAATTCCGCTAGCTCACAGAGTGAAAAGAACATGAGCTGGAGGTATGAGTTTTGCTGCATGAGTTTTCTAAATATATTCATTAATGCTCCATAAATTAGCCTCAAAGCTGGGTGTCTCTCTCAATTCAGAGCATCTTCCCACTTGCTTTAGCACCACCACTATCTCACTTTTATTGTCCGTATAGCCAGATGCAGCTGCATTTATTTACATTTTTTAAATGAATGAAACTCTTAACTTGTTGACATATTGAGAGTCTAAAAATGTCTCATTTAAAGTCATCCTCACAACTACATCCGCATGGGTGGCAGTTGAATTAGCCCCACTTTTTAGCAGAGTAGATTTTCAAGAGAAATGTTTACGTGAAAATGAAGCGTTTCAATAGCCTTATTATTGGGTGACACAGAAGAAACTATTTTCATTGCATTTCAAGTTTCCAACTGAAATTTCAAGTCAAGGCCGTGAGACAAAAACCACAGGAAAAAAATGAAATGGGAGTACAGCTGCGTTTCCGTTTCAGACTTCCCAGAGGCTACTTCTTCAGTGACTAAACCATCTTCTTTTGAACTTTTGGCTCGGGCGAAGAAAGATCAGGAATTCTGAAGCTATGATACAGCCTTCAAAATCAGCCTCTCAATGACCCACATTGTAGGATTTGAATAGTATTCATTCAATTGCTAACATTTATCGAGAGGCCACTATGTGTGAAGCTCTGTGGGATGGAGTCACAGGGATACAGAATGGAATAAAATTCAGTGGCTGCTCTTGAGAAGCATACAATCTGGAGGGAAGGCAACTAGCTATAATATAAAGCAATGTGAAAGGAAGAAGTATAGGGCCTTCCCTGGTGGCGCAGTGGTTAAGAATCTGCCTGCCAATGCAGGGGACACAGGTTCGAGCCCTGGTTCGGGAAGATCCCACATGTCATGGAGCAACTAAGCCCGTGCGCCACAACTACTGAGCCTGCACACATAGAGCCCGTGCTCCGCAACAAGAGAAGCCACCACAATGAGAAGCCCACACACTGCAACAAAGAGTAGCCCCCCATGGCGGCAACTAGAGAAAGCCCGCATGCAGCGACAAAGACCCAACACAGCCAAAAATAAATAAATAAATTTAAAGAAGAAGTATAGAAGAGAAGTAAGCAAAATACTGGGGAAAGATGAAGTTAGGAATGATTAATTCCAACTAGGGGGCTCAGGGAAAGCTCTGTGGAGACCTGGATTTGAATGGAAGCAGGAAGAGTCCACAGACAGTATAAGTAAAAACATAGAGGTTTGCATGGCAAGTTCAGGGAAGGGTGAGGAGTGCAGTGTGACATGTGTAGGCGCAGAGACAGGCACAGTGGGTGAGGAAGCTGGAAAGACAGGTCGGGCCTCAATCCTGGAGGGCCTTAAAGCCACAGCCAGGAACTGAACCAGATACTTTGGGCAAGAAGGAGACACTGAAGATATTGAGGGGGTAGAACTATCTGCCCTGTTTGTAGGAAGATGACTCATGTGACAATGAAGAAAATGGGCTGGAAATTTGATATGTCAAGAAGCGATTGAAATAATCCAGAGAAAGGTTAGTAAGTACTTAAATTAGAGCTGAACCAGCGTATTGGGTTGGGAAGGAAGCTCAAGGGAAGAAAGGACAGGACTTGGCAATTGATTATTTGGGTGTCAAGAGAGAATGGATTCTAGAGAGAATGGAAGAACAAGCAATGGAAGATGACTGAGGTTTCCGCCCAAGTGACAACAAGGGTAGAAGTCCCAAGAGTCATGATAGGTAAATATGGCAAGAGAAGCAGTATGGTGGAAAGTGTGATGTTAAATTAACTGTGGTCATTTTTGGTTACTGATGAGAAATGCATGTGAAGATATCCAGAAGACCATTGGAAATTTGCATTCACCATAAGAAATTCAGCAGTGGATATAAGTGAGAGCACCTCAGAAAGGGAAGCTGAGCAAGAAGAGAAAAGATGAGAAGATAAAACTTTGACGAAAGCTACATTTAAAGAGTAAGCAAACCCTCAGGATGGGAGAAAATATTTGCAAATGAAACAACTGACAAAAGATTAATTCCAAAATTTATAAGCAGCTCATGCAGCTCAATAACAAAAAACGAACAACCCAATCCAAAAATGGGCAGAAGACCTAAATAGACATTTCTCCAAAGAAGATATACAGACTGCCAACAAACACATGAAAGAATGCTCAACATCATTAATCATTAGAGAAATGCAAATCAAAACTACAATGAGATATCATCTCACACCGGTCAGAATGGCCATCATCAAAAAATCTAGAAACAATAAATGCTGGAGAGGAGGTGGAGAAAAGGGAACAATCTTGCACTGCTGGTGGGAATGTGAATTGGTACAGCCACTATGGAGAACAGTATGGAGGTTCCTTAAAAAACTACAAATAGAACTACCATATGACCCAGCAATCCCAGTACTGGGTACGTGAGTCATGTACCAAAATGTTCATTGCAGCTCTATTTACAATAGCCAGGAGATGGAAACAGCCTAAGTGTCCATCATTGGATGAATGGATAAAGAAGATGTGGCACATATATACAATGGAATATTACTCAGCCATAAAAAGAAATGAAATTGAGCTATTTGTAATGAGGTGGATGGACTTAGAGTCTGTCATACAGAGTGAAGTAAGTCAGAAAGACAAAGACAAATACCGTATGCTAACACATATATATGGAATTTAAGAAAAAAAAATGTCATGAAGATCCTAGGGGTAAGACAGGAATAAAGACACAGACCTACTAGAGAACGGACTTGAGGATATGGGGAGGGGGAGGGGTGAGCTGTGACAGGGTGAGAGAGTGGCATGGACATATATACACTACCAAACGTAAAATAGATAGCTAGTGGGAAGCAGTCACATAGTACAGGGAGATCAGCTCAGTGCTTTGTGACCACCTAGAGGGGTGGGAGGGAGGGAGACGCAAGAGGGAAGAGATATGGGAACATATGTATATGTATAACTGATTCACTTTGTTATAAAGCAGAAACTAACAAACCATTGTAACGCAATTATACTTCAATAAAGATGTAAAAACATAAAATAAAATAAAGAGTAAGCAAAGAAGGAACCAGGAAAAGTCACAGAGAAGGCATCATCCAAGATGCAGTTAACGAGCCAGAGAATGTTCTTCTTGGGAGCTAAAGAAGGGGGAAGATGGAGGCATGGGATTTGAAATACCCTCAGTTGAAAGCTCTTTGAGATTGCTACCTATTGTTGCTGTGGCCACACCAAAAAAATCAAACAGGTCTCTCCTTAGGAATGGAAGTATGGCCCTGGCTCTCCTCTGTACACCTGCTCATGGGGTAATCAGAAGCATCTCCTCTTGGCCAGTCAGTTAGGTACTGAAAACTACCAAGTCAGTGAGACTCTCGTAGGATGAATTAAACAGGGAACAAATCCAGGAGTTTGGAAAAGCTGAAGTTGCAAACTTTTCCATCTCAGTTGGCTGATTTCTGTTCTTAGATCTGCCCTACTTTATAACCCAAGTCCTCTACCTTTCGTTGAGGAAATGAAGTCCCCTTTGTTTATTACAGGTGAAAATGACAATGAGTAGTTATATGCAATCCATCAGGTTAGCTGAAATTGTTCAGGCATCTCCCTGTACCCTCAACTAGATGGTTATTATAGTGATCATTGTTATACACTGTATATGCATGCAGTGCTTCAGAGCTAAAGAGGACTCTTCCATCCATTGACTCACTTGCTTTTCACCACAACCCGGTAAGAAAGATACTATTTTGTTCTCTCCGCTTCTCACACTCTGAAATCCCTTGCACTGCTTTCTCTCGGGATTGCATTCAGGTCATCTTTCCACGTCTTTCTCTAGCTCGTTCTCTCCATTAACTGGAATCCACCTCACCTTCTTTCCCTTAGCACATGATCTGTTGCTTTCTAACCTCATCCCTAGTCGGTATTTTCCTTCCGGCAATCCTTGCCTCCAAGCGAACAATCCACCATTATCTGTCCCATTTCTGTTAGGTTTCTCTCCCTCCATCTCTGCCCCATCACCCTTGAGCTTTAAAAGAATCTGCATTAGAACCTAGCATTCAGAGACAGCTACTTCTCACCAAAGTGAGAAGCTACTTGCCACCAAAACGCAAATAGGCTCGAAAGGGCGACTTTCATACCAGGCATATCCTTGGACAAGTGGATCAAAACCGGGGAGGGGCCGGCTGCTGACAGCTGGCTCCCTGCCCCATCTGGCATTTTCAGTGCACAGTCCCCACCGCCACCCCCTCCTGGGAGCCTCACTCTACCCTGCTTCACCTTTCTTTGTAGCCCAGGAAGACCGACATTTACAGCCTGCATCCCCAGGCTCTCTTGCCCTCCAGCTTCCAGTTGGGAGAAGCTAATAGATATCAGAGGATGGGAGAAGAGGACGAGCAGGAATTGATCCCCTGGCTCCCTCCCTGCCACGCAGATCCTGCTAGGCAGCCACCTCCTACGGCCACAGCTACTGCTGTCCCTGGCTCTCGTGACTGTCCCTCCCCTGCCTCTGTCAGGCTAAGGGGTGGTAATGGCACCCTTTGTTACGAGCCCCAGTTGATAGGAGTCATCCCTTACCATCCCTGTTAGTTCCCTTACCCCTGTCCACCTCTGGGTTTCCCTTCATTAAACTCTCCTCAATTACCACATTTGAGGGTGACCTGCCAGACAAGGTCCCTTTACAGAGCATTCGGCTCTCAGCAACTCCCCACACACCCCACGATGCCATCAACAACTGCAAATACCTTAGTAATAATTAACCCAACAGGGTACAAGGACCTAGAGAAAGGAAACTTAAGACAGATAAACGTTGGTGAAAGAAATAATGTATTCATTTCCTAGGGCTGCCATAATAAAGGAATACAAACTAGGTGGCTTAGACCAATAGAAATTTATTCTCTCACACTTCTGGAAGCTAGAAGTCTGAAATCAAGGTGTCAGCAGGACCATGCTTCCTCTAAAGGAAGGGGAGAATACTTCCTTGCCTCTTCCAGCTTCTGGAACTGACAACCCCTGACTTTCCTTGGCTTGAGCTGGAGTCCTTTAGTCTCTGCATCTGTCTTCACATGGCCTTCTCCCTGTGTGTCTCTGTCTTCACGTGGCCTTCTCTTTTAGTCCCTGTCCAAATTTCCCTCTTCTATAAGGATGCCAGTCATATTGAATTATGGCCCACTCTAATGGCCTCATTTTAACTTGATTACATCTGCAAAGACCCTATTTCTAAATAAGGTCCCATTCTGAGGTCCTGGGAGTTAGGATTTCCATGTCTCTTTTTAGGGGACACAATTTAACCTATAACATCAGAAGCACAGGCTGCTAGGTGTCTAGGAATGCCTCGCATTTCTAAAGAGGCTGAACCTGCAAAGCACGCTACCTACAGCCATTAGTACCTGCCAGCACAGCACTTGTGTCCGCCTACAGGGCCCAGCATGGGGGATTTAAGAAGAAACCAGCCTCCTAGATTTCTTCATTGCTGATTCAGTCCTACTGGTGAACCAAAATAACAGCCCCTCTGATGAAGCTGTGAAAAGGTGAGAAATGTAATGGGTCATGTTTCTGATAGACTTGAGGAACTTCAAGGGGAAGATGCTGTCTATGGCATTGATATATAATCATAGAGGCTATATTTAGACTCTTTGATTATAGAAAATGATGCTCATCTTAACACTAGCTTTTTCCATGTTTGCTTTCCTGAGTCCATTACTGCCACTTTCAAAGACATTAACTCGAGAAAAATAATCTCTGTTCGGAGACCACAGACTTGCTTCTTGGGTGTTCCAAGCTGGCAAATGGTATTTTTAACAGTCATTTTTTACAGAATCAAGGGACAAAAATATGGTGACATCTTTAGATAAATTGAAAATCTAAAATTCTTAAATCTCAAACTGTAAGCTATAATTGTCCATTGCCTGGCCCTATAAAATCAAATCAGCATTTCAATTAACAAGCTTTGCCACCCTTGATAAGGCATTGTCCAAACTCCTCCATTTCGGATCAACAGTAGTCTCATGAAACTAGGCACACATCTTATATCCAATCACATGTCATTCATTTCATTTACTTATTCAGCAAATAATAATTAGTCAGCTACTATTTGCTTAGCAGGTGTTATGGGTTGAACTGTGTCGTCTAGAAAGATACGTTGAGGTTCTAACTGTACCAATACCTGTAAGGTAACTGTACCCAGTACCTGTAAATGTGACCTTATTAGGAAATAGGATCTATGCAAGTGGAATAGAGTTAAGATGAGGTCATACTTTCGAAAACAAACATATGGTTACCAAAGGGGAAGGTGGGGAGAGGGATAAACTAGGAATTTGGAATTAATGAATACACACTACTATATATAAAATAGATAAACAACAAGGACCTACTGTATAGCAAGGGGAACTATATTCAATATCTTGTAATAACCTATAATGGAAAATAATCTGAAAAAGAATAAATATATATATATTTATATTTATAACTGAATCACTTTGCTCTACACCTGAAACATTGTAAATCAACTATACTTCAACAAAAAAATTTAAAAAATTTAAAAAAAATGGTGAGGTCATCCTGAATTAGTGTGGACCCTAATCCAATATGACTGGTGTCCTTATAAGAAGAGGAGAAGAGACACTGAGACAGACAAAACAGGGAGAACACATGTGATGACAAGGCAGAGACTGGAGTGATACACCTACAAAGCAAGGAATGTCAAGGATGGCTGGTAACGAAAAATGCTAAGAGAAAGGCATGGAACAGATTCTCCCCTGGATCCTTCAGAAAGAGGATGGCACCATGGACACCTTGACTCTGGACTTCTAGCATTCAAAACTGTGAGAGAATAAATTTCTGTTCTTTTAAGCTACGTAGTTTTGGGGAATTTGTTAAGGCAGTGGTGTTCTTCTTCTTCTCCTTCTTCTCCTTCTTCTCCTTCACCTTCTCCTTCTCCTTCTTCTTCTTCTTCTTCGCTGAAGTATTTCAGTTTTACCTCCCAAACTAGAATATAAGCCCACAGAGCAGGGACCTTCGTCTTTTTTATTCTGCAGCCCAAGTACTAGAATACTCCTAGGCACATCATGGTCAATAAATGTTTGTAGAATAAAACACTAATATGTATAAAATAGATAGCTACTAAAAACCTGCTCTCTCTCTACCTTTGCCCCAAGTAGACTTCATCCACTCTCTTGGTTTCACTTATGCCAAACCCTCTCTCATCTGCCTCTGTACCCTAGACTTTCTCCTAAGCTCTGGTTGCCCACCTGCCCATCAATCATTTGGGTGTCACATAGCCACCTCAAACTCACCAAGTCCAAAACTCATACACATATTTGTCATACACAGTACAGCTACAATGATACTCTGAAAATTCAAATCTGATCATGTCACACTCCTGCTAAAAATCCTTCAATTATTTCCCATAACTTTTAGGATAAAGATAGGAGTTTTTGCATTCCCTTCATAACCTGGTCCCAGCTCACTTTCATTGGTCTATCTATATCCTTCTCTTTAC
Source organism: Stenella coeruleoalba (assembly GCF_951394435.1). NCBI lineage: Eukaryota > Metazoa > Chordata > Mammalia > Artiodactyla > Delphinidae > Stenella > Stenella coeruleoalba. The sequence goes on along the minus strand of NC_137169.1, from coordinate 145,593,218 downwards.
TCATTCCAGCTGGACTGACGTTCTTTCAATTCTTCAAAAGTGTCTCATTCCACATGACCTAGAACTCTGTTTAGCTAATTCTACTCTTGGCTTGAACATCACTCTCTCTTGGGAGCCTTACCAGATACGCCAAGTTTGGATCTTCCTGTCTCAGACCCCGTATTGTATAAAGGTGCATGGTGCACCTCTTGATAGCATTCAGTAGGGTGAATAATGGCTTCTTTAATACTTGTCTTCCCTGTGAGGCTCTAGGCTGCCTGAGGGCAGGATCCACATCTGCCTCATTCCCCACTGTACCCCCCAGACCCTAGATCAGTGCTTGGCATAGAGTAAATATTTAGTAAATTAATGGAGAAACGAGTGTGGTTACAACTGAAGTACAATATGCTCTCATTCTCCCACCATCCTGAATCTCTCCTTGATATCTGCAAATCAACATGATAGGAAGAGAGAAAGATGCCCTAAGCTCTGAGCCACCAATTCCATGCTAGAAAGTCTGCCTTATCCAGTTAGCCAGGGGAGAGTTCATTTTAAGCCCAAGAGGTAAAGGAGGAGAAGAATGGAAAGATGGAAAGAATGCTGTGCTTACAGTAAGAAATGAAGGGTTACAAATCCCAGTTCTGATTCTTATTCGCTGTATGGTTTTGAATGCATCTCACCCTCTGAGCCTCACTCTCTTCATCTGTAAAGCACGGATAAAAATCCCTACTTCAGGTCTTCCCTGGTGATGCAGTGGTTGAGAGTCCGCCTGCCGATGCAGGGGACACGGGTTCGTGTCCCTGTCCGGGAAGATCCCACATGCCGTGGAACAGCTGGGCCCGTGAGCCATGGCTGCTGAGCCTGCACGTCCGGAGCCTGTGCTCCGCAATGCAAGAGGCCACAACAGTGTGAGGCCCGCGTACCACACACACACACACACACAAAAATCCCTACTTCATAGGCTTGCTGTATTAAATGAGATACAGTTTATGCAAATCTTTCATAAACTCTAAAACCTATAACCCACGAATGTTTTTAATACTGATAACAGAAACTTGTGAATAATTATGTTGCAACAACCAAATGCAATCTGAGACTTGATTTATGCAACTTAATTTACTCCATTTCATTAAAATAACTGGGCAATCGCTCAAGAATAGAGGCACATATAAACTTCAAAAACAAAATACAGTGACATATAAATAATTATTTATATAAACCAGACTTTGCATCATATTCTCTAGCTCCCTCCAGCCTTCATCCTGGAAACTCTATGCTCTAGAGGACTGCAGAGGAGGCGTTTGGCAGGAGCTTCGCCCGAGTCCCAGGCTTCACAGAAGTGCAGACTCCACCGCCCCAGAAGAGAAACAGTTTTCCTCGTCTCCACAGCATGACTTGAGGACAGCACACAGCAGGCACTCAGCAAGGCCAAGCTGACTCCCCCCCGTGGATCTTCATGCAGAAATTTAGGATCTCTAACCCCTCACTTTGCCCATCACACCTGGTAAGGCATGAAGGCCGAGTCCATTATCAGAAAGAAGTCTTACTTTTAGCAGGTTAGGCATATATATCTACAGCGTCAAAAGGATTCTTTATTTTCACCATGGAATCCCCCCAGAGAACTCCTCGATGGGCATTGGAAAATAATCTTCCCTCTCTGTCCCTCTATGTCACGGACCCCATAGTTCCCTCTGTCCTCCTCCACCAACTGTCCCCCCAGTAGCATCTGAGCTTCACCTTGCAGGGGCAGCATAAGTCACTGAGTGAATCTGATGGAGACCCAGATCCTTCTGATTATTCAGAGGGGCACATCTCCAAGACAGCACTTTCTTCTTGCTAATGCTGACCACTTTAATAGCATTCCCACCTCACATCAAAATCCCTGGCCTGAGAAGATGGAATAGTACAATTGCACACCTACCCACTGCCCATACCTGAATTCACTTCTTCTGCCACACCGTCTTTTGCGTGCAGTCTTCCCTGCAAATATGCTGGTAAATAAATACACCAGCAGATGGACAGATTGATGTATCAAAGTGAAAACACTCGGTTTCTCTGTGCCAATGAACAATTGGATCCCAGTGTAACACAAAGAAAGAACAAAGCTGAACGGTCACTCTGAACTACAAAAAGCTGGGGACCGATATTCATGAAGCCTGCGACAAATCAGACTCATGCTGCCTTCCATCTCAGGTGGGTGCAGTGAGAGCCGCCTGGGAGATACTTCCCTGGAAGATATTTCCCTGCAGCTTCCATCTCCTGGCCCCACAAATGACACACACGCTGTGCAATAAGAGATGTCATCAGTCTGTCTTCTTTAGGCACGTGGGCAAGGACTTGCCGGAAGACGGCCAAGTTCCTCAAAATTCCCCACACTTAATTCTCAGTCCCACCATTAGCTTCCTGGATGACCATAACCAAGTTGGGCAATCTCTAAAACATGGGATGTTTGTGATACAACCCACATGTGACATTTTCAAATACATTATTATCATTTATAGGCTTCAGCTCATTATTTTTTTTATTATTTAATTTTTTATAGAGCAGGTTCTTATTAGCTATCTATTTTATACATATTAGTGTATATATGTCAATTCCAATCTCCCAATTCATCCCACCACCACCCCCTATTTTTAAAAACAATTGTGTCTTCATATTCTGATCATAAAATATATATTCGTGTAGAAAAATAATACACAATCGTTATAAAGCATTTGGAAATACAAAAGGAGAAAACCCACGTCACATCGTTCCATGACCTAAGGGAAACCACTATTAACACTGGGCATTTCCTATTAATTTTGTGTGTGTGTTAAGTATGTAGATGCAGATATAGACAAATGTATATATGTGTGTGTACATACATATATATATAACTTTGTACATACAAACTTTATGTATTTGAACTTGTTTTTATTGCTTAACATTATATCAAGGTTAAGCTTCTATGACTTTAAAAGTCTTTTTAGAAATCACTTTGCCTGAAATCCATATAACATTCCATCAGAGACCTTTTGTAAGATCATATTGTACTATAAATACAGAGTGGAGTTACTGGTAACGAAGTGTTCATCAAAGAGAACCTGCTATCAGCACTTCTTTGACCAGCACCAGCCCCTGTTTTAGGGCCTGCTGCCTTACGGACGACCATCAGGCAAAGTTCACGATTTTAGTCAACAGCCATTTCGCTGCTGCTTTTGTGAAATGAAGAAGTCAAGTCTTCTGCAGTAAGAAACAGTACTTTCTCTCTCTCTCTGTCAGGAGCAAAAAATTATCTTAGGAGCTCACAAGATTCCTTGAACAGATGGGTGGTAAGTAGAAGCCACTGTTGGCAACGTCCGTCAGACCCAGGATTGGCCGCAGGCTGGAGTCCCCTCCCCACACTTCCCCAAGTCAGCACAGGCCCCCAGTGGGCAGGTCTGTGCCGGATTCGGCTTCGTTTCCCCCCAGGCACATACCCCACAGGCACCAACATGGAGTGAGCAGTCAAACTCACCAAGCTTTTTTCAGCACCTACTTCTGGTCTACATGGTGCCAGATGCTGGGGAGGAGTTGTGACTTCAAATTTGGTGGGATGATAAGATGCAAACATTCTTTTATTTTTGCCATAACTTTTTAAATTGAAGTATAGTTGATGTACAATGTTGTGTTAGTTTCAGCTGTACAGCACAGTGATTCAGTTATATATATATATTCTTTTTCAGATTCTTTTCCCTTATAGGTTATTACAAAATATTAAGTATCGTTCCCTGTGCTATACAATAGGTCCTTGTTGGTTATCTATTTTATATATATGCATATACTCCCATCCTAATCCATCCCTGCCCCGCCCTTTTCCCTTTGGTAACCATAAGTTTCTTTTCTATGTCTGTGCATCTATTTCTGTTTTGTAAGTAAGTTCATTTGAAGATACAGTCATTCTTTTTTTTTTTTTTTTTTTTTTTTTTTGCGGTACGCGGGCCTCTCACTGTTGTGGCCTCTCCCATAGCGGAGCAACAGGCTCCGGACGCGCAGGCTCAGCGGCCATGGCTCACGGGACCAGCCACTCCGCGGCATGTGGGATCTTCCCGGACCAGGACACGAACCCGTGTCCCCTGCATTGGCAGGCGGACTCTCAACCACTGCGCCACCAGGGAAGCCTGATACAGTCATTCTTAATAGAAAAAGCAGGAGAGAGACCTTCAAGATGGCAGAGGAGTAAGACGTGGAGATCACCTTCCTCCCCACAAATACATCAGAAATACATCTACATGTGGAACAACTCCTACAGAACACCTACTGAACGCTGGCAGAAGACCTCAGACTTCCCAAAAGGCAAGAAACTCCCCACGTACCTGGATAGGGTAAAAGAAAAATGAAAAAACAGAAACAAAAGAATAGGGATGGGACTTGCACCTCTGGGAGGGAGCTGTGAAGGAGGAAAGGTTTCCACACACTAGGAAGCCCCTTCACTGGCGGAGACGGGGGGTGGCAGGGGGGGAAGCTTCAGCGCCACGGAGGAGAGCGCAGCAACAGGGGTGCGGAGGGTGAAGCGGAGAGATTCCCGCACAGAGGATTGGTGCCGACCGGCACTCACCAGCCCGAGAGGCTTGTCTGCTCACCTGCTGGGACAGGCGGGGGATGGGAGCTGAGGCTCCGGCTACTTCGGAGGTCAGATCCCAGGAAAAGGACTGGAGGCTGGCTGCGTGAACACAGCCTGAAGGGGGCTAGTGCGCCACAGCTAGCCAGGAGGGAGTCCAGGAAAAAGTCTGGACCTGCCCAAGAGGCAAGAGACCATTGTTTTGGGGTGCGCGACGAGAGGGGATTCAGACCACTGCCTAAACAAGCTCCAGAGACAGCCGCGAGCCGCCGCTAACAGCACGGACCCCAGAGACGGGCGTGAGACGCTAAGGCTGCTGCTGCCGCCACCAAGAAGCCTGTGTGCGAGCACAGGTCACTATCCACACCTCCCCTCCCGGGAGCCTGTGCAGCCCACCACTGACAGGGGCCGTGATCCAGGGACAACTTCCCCGGGAGAACGCATGGCGCGCCTCTGGCTGGTGCAATGTCATGCCGGCCTCTGCCGCCGCAGGCTCGCCCCGCACTCCGTGCCCCTCCCTCCCCCTGGCCTGAGTGAGCCAGAGTCCCCGCATCAGCTGCTCCTTTAACCCCGTTCTGTCTGAGCGAAGAAAAGATGCCCTCAGGTGACCTACAAGCAGAGGCGGGGCCAAATCCTAAGCTGAACCCCAGGAGCTGTGAGAACAAAGAAGAGAAAGGGAAACATCTCCCAGCAGCCTCAGGAGCAGCGGATTAAATCTCCACAATCAACTTGATGTACCCTGCATCTGTGGAATAGCTGAATAGATAACAAATCATCCCAAAATTGAGGCAGTGGACTTTGGGAGCAACTGTAGACTTGGGGTTCGCTTTCTGCATCTAATTTGTTTCTGGTTTTATGTTTATCTTAGTTTAGTGTTTAGAGCTCATTATCATTGGTAGATTTGTTTATTGATTTGCTTGCTCTATTCTTTTTTTACATAGATAGATAGATTTCCTTTTTCTCTCTTTGTCAGTGTGTATGTGTATGCTTCTTTGGGTGATTTTGTCTGTATAGATTTGCTTTTACCATTTGTCCTAGGGTTCTGTCTGTCCATTTTGGGGTTTTGGGTTTTTTTGGTATAGTTTTTAGCACTTTTTATCATTGGTGGATTTGTTTTTTGGTTTTCTTCTTCTCTTCTTTCTTTCTTTTTTTTTTCCCTTTTATTTTTAATTTTTAACTTTTTTATTGTTTATTTTAATAACTATTTTATTCTTTCTTCTTTCCTCCCTCCATCCCTTTCTTTCTTTCTTTTCTTCCTTTCTTTCGTCCTTCCTTCCTTCCTTCCTTCCTCCCTCCCTCCCTCCCTCCCTCTCTCTCTCTCTCTCCCTCCCTCTCTCTCTCTCTCTCTCTCTCTCTCTCTTTCTTTCTTTCTTCTCCCTTTTCTTTTGAGCCGTGTGGCTGACAGGGTCTCGGTGCTCTGGCCAGGTGTCAGACCTGTGCCTCTGAGGTGTGAGAGCCAAGTTCAGGATATTGGTGTACCAGAGACCTCCTGGCTCCAAATAATATCAAACAGCAAAAGCTCTCCCAGAGATCTCCATCTCAGCGCTAAGACACAGCTCCACTCAACGACCAGCAAGCTACAGTGCTGGACACGCTATGCCAAACAACTAGCAAGACAGGAACACGACCCCACCCATTAGGAGAGAGGCTGCCTAAAATCATAATAAGGTCACAGTGCGTTCCTGCCCAATAGAAAGACAAGATCCAGTCTCATCCACTAGGACACAGACATCAGTCCCCTCCACCAGGAAGCCTACACAACCCACTGAACCAAACTTAGCCACTGGGGGCAGACACCAAAAACAACGGGAACTACAAACCTGCAGCCTGCAAAAAGGAGACCCCAAACACAGTAAGATAAGCAAAATGAGAAGACAGAGAAGCACACAGTAGATGAAGGAGCAAGGTAAAAACACACCAGACCAAACAAATGAAGAGGAAATAGGCAATCTACCTGAAAAAGAATTCAGAGTAATGATAGTAAAGATGTTCCAAAATCTTGGAAATAGATTGGACAAAATACAAGAAACAATCAACAAGGACCTAGAAGAACTAAATAGCAAACAAACAATGATGAACAACACAATAAACGAAATTAAAAATTCTCCAGAAAGAATCAATAGCAGAATAACTGAGGCAGAAGAACGGATAAGTGACCTGGAAGATAAAACAGTGGAAATAACTACAGCAGAACAGAATAAAGAAAAAAGAATGAAAAGAATTTAGGACAGTCTCAGACACCTCTGGGACAACATTAAACGCACTAACATTCGAATTATAGGGGTCCCAGAAGAAGAAGAGAAAAACAAAGGGACTGAGAAAATATTTGAAGAGATTTCAGTTGAAAACTTCCCTAATATGGGAAAGGAAATAGTCAATCAAGTCCAGGAAGCACAGAGAGTTCCATACAGGGTAAATCCAAGGAGAAACATGTCAAGACACATATTAATCAAACTATCAAAAATTAAATACAAAGGAAAAATATTAAAAGCAGCAAGAGAAAAGCAACAAATAACATACAAGGGAATCCCCATAAGGTTAACAGCTGATCTTTCAGCAGAAACTCTGCAAGCCAGAAGGGAGTGGCAGGACATATTTAAAGTGATGAAAGGGAAAAACCTACAACCAAGATTACTCTACCCAGCAAGAGTCTCATTGAGATTCAACACAGAAATTAAAACCTTTACAGACAAGCAAAAGCTAAAAGAATTCAGCACCACCAAACCAGCTTTACAGCAAATGCCAAAGAAACTTCTCTAGGCAGGAAACACAAGAGAAGGAAAAGACCTACAATAACAAACCCAAAACAATTAAGAAAATGGTAATAGGAACATACATATTGATAATTACCGTAAATGTAAATGGATTAAATGCTCCAACCAAAAGACATAGACTGGCTGAACGGATACAAAAACAAGACCCGTATGTATGCTGTCTACAAAAGACCCACTTCCGACCTAGGGACACATACAGACTGAAAGTGAAGGGATGGAAAAAGATATTCCATGCAAATGGAAATCAAAAGAAAGCTACAGTAGCAATTCTCATATCAGACAAAATAGACTTTAAAATAAAGACTATTACAAAAGACAAAGGAGGACACTACATAATGATTGAGGGATCAATCCAAGAAGAAGATATAACAATTGTAAATATTTTTGCATGCAACATAGGATCACCTCAATACATAAGGCAAATGCTTAGAGCCATAAAAGGGGAAATCGACAGTAACACAATCATAGTAGGGGACTTTAACACCCCTCTTTCACCAATGGACAGATCATCCAAAATGAAAATAAATAAGGAAACACAAGCTTTAAATGATACATTAAACAAGATGGACTTAATTGATACTTACAGGACAAAAACAACAGAATACACTTTCTTCTCAAGTGCTCATGGAACATTCTCCAGGATAGATCATATCTTGGATCACAAATCAAGCCCTGGTAAATTTAAGAAAATTGAAATGGTATCAAGTGTCTTTTCTGACCACAATGCTATGAGACTAGATATCAATTACAGGAAAAAATCTGTAAAAATTACTAACACATGGAGGCTAAACAATTCACTACTAAATAACCAAGAGATCACAGAAGAAATCAAAGAGGAAATCAAAACATACCTAGAAACAAATGACAATGAAAACACGATGACCCAAAACCTACGGGCTGCAGCAAAAGCAGTTCTAAGAGGGAAGTTTATAGCAATACAATCTTACCTCAAGAAACAAGAGACATCTCAAATAAACAACCTAACCTTACACCTAAAGCAATTAGAGAAAGAAGAACAAAAAACTTCCAAAGTTAGCAGAAGGAAAGAAATCATAAAGATCAGATCAGAAATAAATGACAAAGAAATGAAGGAAACCATAGCAAAGATCAATAAAACTAAAAGCTGGTTATTTGAGAAGATAAACAAAACTGGTAAATCATTAGCCAGACTCATCAAGAAAAAAAGGGAGAAGACTCAAATCAATAGAATTAGAAATGAAAAAGGAGAAGTAACAACTAACACTGCAGAAATACAAAGGATCATGAGAGATTACTACAAGCATCTCTATGCCAATAAAATGGACAACTTAGAAGAAATGGAAAAATTCTTAGAAAAGCACACCCTTCTGAGACTGAAATGGGAAGAAATAGAAAATATAAGCAGACCAATCATAAGCACTGAAATTGAGACTGTGATTAAAAATCTTCCAACAAACAAAAGCCCAGGACCAGATGGCTTCACAGGAGAATTCTATCAAACATTTAGAGAAGAGCTAACACCTATCCTTCTCAAACTCTTCCAAACTATAGCAGATGGAGGAATACTCCCATACTCATTCTACAAGGCCACCATCACCCTGATACCAAAAGCAGACAAAGATGTCACAAAAAAGAAAACTACAGGCCAATATCACTGATGAACATAGATGAAAAAAATCCTCAACAAAATACTACCAAACAGAATCCAACAGCACATTAAAAGGATCATACACCATGATCGAGGGGGGTTTATACCAGGAATGCAAGGATTCTTCAATATACACAAATCAATCAATGTGATAAACCATCTTAACAAATTGAAGGAGAAAAACCATATGATCATCTCAATAGATGCAGAGAAAGCTTTTGACAAAATTCAACACCCATTTATGATAAAAACCCTCCAGAAAGTAGGCATAGAGGGAACTTACCTCAACATAATAAAGGCCATATATGACACACCCACAGCCAACATCGTTCTCAATGGTGAAAAACTGAAACCATTACCACGAAGATCAGGAACAAGCCAAGGTTGTCCACTCTCACTTCTATTATTCAACATAGTTTTGGAAGTTTTAGCCACAGCAATTAGAGAAGAAAAAGAAATAAAAGGAATGCAAATCAGAAAAGAAGAAGTAAAGCTGTCACTGTTTGCAGATGATGTGATACTATACATAAAGAATCCTAAAGATGCTACCAGAAAACTACTAGAGCTAATCAATGAATTTGGTAAAGTAGCAGGATACAAAATTAATGCACAGAAACCTCTGGCATTCCTATACACTAATGATGAAAAATCTGAAACAGAAATTAAGGAAACACTCCCATTTACCACTGCAACAAAAAGAATAAAATACCTAGCAATAAACCTACCTAAGGAGACAAAAAACCTGTATGCAGAAATCTATAAGACTTTCATGAAAGAAATTAAAGATGATACAAACAGATGGAGAGATATACCAAGTTCTTGGATTGGAAGAATCAACATTGTGAAAATGATTATACTACCCAAAGCAACCTACAGATTCAATGCAATCCCTCTCAAACTACCAATGGCATTTTTCACAGAATTAGAACAAAAAATTTCACAGTTTGTATGGAAACACAAAAGACCCCAAATAGCCAAAGCAGTCTTGAGGGGGAAAAAATGGAGCTGGAGGAATCAGGCTCCCGGACTTCAGACTATACTACAAAGCTACAGTAATCAAGACAGTATGGTATTGGAACAAAAACAGAAATATAGATCAATGGAACAGGATAGAAAGTCCAGAGATAAACCCACACACATATAGTCACCTTATTTTTGATAAAGGAGGCAAGAATATACAATGGAGAAAAGACAGCCTCTTCAATAAGTGGTGCTGGGAAAACTGGACAGCTACATGTAAAAGAATGAAATTAGAACATTCCCTAACACCATATACAAAAATAAACTCAAAATGGATTAAAGACCTAAATTTAAGGCCAGACACTATAAAACTGTTAGACGAAAACATAGGCAGAACACTCTAAGACATAAATCACAGCAAGATCCTTTTTGATCCACCTCCTAGAGAAATGGAAATAAAAACAAAAATAAACAAATGGGACCTGATGAAACTTCAAAGCTTTTGCACAGCAAAGGAAACCATAAACAAGACCAAAAGACAACCTCAGAATAGGAGAAAGTATTTGCAAATGAAGCAACTGACAAAGAATTAATCTCCAAAATTTACAAGCTGCTCATGCAGCTCATTATCAAACAAACGAACAACCCAATCCAAAAATGGGCAGAAGCCTTAAATAGACATTTCTCCAAAGATATACAGATCACCAACAAACACATGAAAGGATGCTCAACATGACTAATCACTAGAGAAATGCAAATGAAAACTACCATGAGGTATCACCTCACACCAGTCAGAATGGCCATCATCAAAAAATCTACAAACAATAAATGCTGGAGAGGGTGTGGAGAAAAAGGAACCATCTTGCACTGTTGGTGGGAATGTAAATTCATATAGCTACTATGGAGAACAGTATGGAGGTTCCTTAAAAAACTAAAAATAGAACTACCATACGACCCAGCAATCCCACTACTGGGCATATACCCTGAGAAAACCAGAATTCAAAAAGAGTCATGTACCAAAATATTCATTGCAGCTCTATTTACAATAGCCAGGACATGGAAGCAACCTAAGTGTCCATTGACAGATAAATGGATAAAGAAGATGTGGCACATATATACAATGGAGTATTACTCAGCCATAAAAAGAAACGAAATTGAGTTATTTGTCGTGAGGTGGATGGGCCTAGAGACTGTCATATAGAGTGAAGTAAGTAAGAAAGAGAAAAACAAATACCATATGCTAACACATATATATGGAATCTAAAAAAAAAAAAAAAAAAAAGGTTCTGAAGAACCTGGGGCAGGACAGGAATAAAGACGCAGACGTAGAGAATGGACTTGAGGACACGGGGAGAGGGAAGTGTAAGCTGGGATGAAGTGAGAGAGTGGCCTGGACTTATATATACTACCAAATGTAAAATAGAGAGCTAGTGGGAAGCAGCCGCATAGCACAGGGAGATCAGCTCGGTGCTTTGTGACCGCCTGGAGGGGTGGGATAGGGAGGGTGGGAGGGAGGGAGACGCAAGAGGGAAGAGATATGGGAACATACGTATATGTATAACTGATTCACTTTGTTATAAAGCAGAAACGAACACACCATTGTAAAGCAATTATACTTCAATAAAGATGTTAAAAAATAAATAATAAAAAGCATAAGTGGTAAATGTGGGCAAGTGAATCTGCTGTTCCGACACCCTGACCTCTGACCAGAGCACCCTGTGGTGTTAGACATGGTCCCATCAGCTGAAGTGGAGGACGATAGGGACACCTGAGTGCCCTCCAGGCCTCTGGTGGTTCCTTAGTGGCAGCACGGAGCTTAGGCAGATGCTTCAAAATAGCCTTGAGCAGCACAAACCCCATCCCCCAGGACATGGTCGGCCTCCCCAGTGTCTCCTCAGAGCATCCCTGCCTCAGGTCTTCCCTGTCTTGCCAGTTCCTGATTCTTGTCCGCTGCTTTCTGGCTCCTATTCTGATACCTCTTCTACTCAGCCTTTGGTTCCTTCCACTCGTACTTCTGGGAACCATCATTCCTTAATCTCACTGTTTTACCCCCTTGTTCCTCAGTCCACAGATCCCTGAGCCTAAGCACCACTGGTCTTGCTATATCCCATGTCATCCTAGGTCTAATGGTCATGGCTGATAAACCTACCAGCCTCCACCCCTCTAACATGGGTGGGACATGCTGCTGGCACGTGTGCATGTGTGGAGCAGAACATGCCACCATCATTGTGACATACATGCGTCGATGGACTGACTCAGCTGAAGTTCACAACGGGATACCCAGACTGTGGGGGGCTGGACGTCATTCACCTGGGAGGAGGGGGAAAGGGGGATTCGTAGTACCAAGCAGTGTGCTTGTGGTGTGCCGAAGGACAAGTCCTCTTAGGCCTTGGATGCCAAACCAAAGAAACAGAGGAATATATTCAACTAGGTCTTCCCTTTACTGTGTTAATTCCTGAAAGATAGCTGTTTCAGTAAAAGCCACTGCCTGCCTTTTAGTTAAGGAAAGCTGCAGGGCACCAAACATACCCAAAGCACACAGAGGTGTTTATGCATTTCCCATAGCTGATTGTGACTACAGGATTCTCAGTTGCAAGTTTCAGAAACCCAATCACATGGTCTCACGCAAAATATGACATATTTGTGGCTCATCCAATGAAAAGGTACGGGAGGGTAATTGTCATCAGACCTGGATGAGGCTGTAAAACTTGGTCTCTCTCCATCTCCTACCCTGTTTTCATCTTTATTGGCTACATTTAGGCAGACACTTCCCATGCAATGCAGGACAGCCCCCAGCAGCTCCAGGCTCACACCAGTGCAAAGGGAACTTCTCTCTCCCAGGAGATTCTTAAAAGTTCAGAAATTGAATCTCATGGCTTGGGCTCCTGGCCTCTGTCACTGGTTGATCTCCGGATCAGCCACTAAGGCCAAGAGAAAGGAAAAGACCACATGGTCTGAGAATTGGGAAAAGGACAGTTCTTCAAAAGAAAACCTTGCTATTATCATAGAAAGAGGAAATTGACACTGGAAGGCAAAATAACAAACGTACTCTACAATCCATCCCTACCCTCTCGTTATCTTTATACAACTTTCTTTCCATTTGTACAATTTCTATAATCTGTATTCTATATAATATAATCTATATCCTTAACATAATATAACCAAGCCACATACATCCAAAAATTAAAGCACTCCCTCACCAGTCTTAAACAATCCAAAATTATGTCCTGTTCTTGTACCCAGCTCCAAGACCAGGGTCTCTGGGTCATGTGGACTCCTCTCAATGAGGTCCGGATATAGCACTTAGAGTTCGACATCCTTCGGACTAAAAGATAGACATAAACACTCCCAACATATACAGTAGTATTCTTGCATACAAGCGTGAACAGAAAATAGGATAATACAATAGAATGTCTCAATTGGAAATGAGAAGGGGAAACAGATGCCATGATCAGCAGCCCTCTTCCTATACTGTGTTCTGCTGGACAGAATGAGTAAGGACTCGTGCGCTAGCAGCGAGTGGGGTCCTTACCGGCCCATCTGACAACCACGGTTCTGCTCTCTGAGAGGATCCCCTCTGCCCATTGTCTTCCATTCCCACCTGAGGAGGGACACCGGGGAGGATCTTTGAGGACCCACTTCCAGATGGCGCAGGGTGGGCAATCCAGGCTTGCCCCAGGGCTGAGCGATCACGAGCCCTGTTAGTCGTGCTGGGAGTTCTCTGGCAAAATAACTCCCTCAGAAGTGCACTACTTAGTAGTCGTTCAGTCAGTTTGCATCTGGCCATTTCATGGGACATTAACCAAAGCAAGAGAGATTGTCCTTAATCTAGACTCTGGCCTGGGAGTTTGGTTTCCTAGCAGCAGCCTGAGGGCTCTACCCTCCTTCTCAGTTTAACGGCCTCCATTTTCTCCTCTGCGTCAGTGAAATTCAAAACTGGAGCCTGGGATGGGAAGGCTCAGCTAATCTGCTTCTTGCCCTGCAGCTCAGGGGATAATTATTATTTTAATGAATCACTGATGTGCACTCTCACAACCATCTCTCTTCTTCCATAGTCTATGATTAGAAGATTTTTTTTATGTTATTGACAGATAGAGAAGTATTGAAATCACACATGAATTATCACAAAGTGAGCACACCAGTGTAACCAGTGCCAGGTCAAGAAATAGGACAACATCAGGACCCTCGAAAGCCCAACCAGACCCCCTCCCCTTCTCCCCAGGGTCTCCATTCACCTCATTTCTTTTTATTTATTTATTTTTGGCTGCGTTGGGTTTTCGTTGCTGCACGCGGGCTTTCTTCAGTTGCAGCGAGCCGGGGGTACTCTTCGTTGCAGTGCGCAGGCTTCTCATTGTGGTGGCTTCTCTTGCTGTGGAGCACAGGCTCTCGGCACATGGGCTTCAGTAGTTGTAGCACACAGGCTCAGTAGTTGTGGCTCGCGGACTCTAGAGCGCAGGCTCAGTAGTTGTAGCGCACGGGTTTAGTTGCTCCGTGGCACGTGGGATATTCCTGGACCAGGGCTCAAACCCGTGTCCCCTGCATTGGCAGGCGCATTCTTAACCACTGTGCCACCAGGGAAGTCCTCACTTCATTTCTAACCCCATACGTTGTTTTTGCTTGTTTTTGAAGCTTACATAAATGGAACCCTAAGGATGTGTTCTTTTATGTCAAGCTTCTTCACTCAAAATTATATCTGCCAGATTTAGTCCTGCTAGTGACTATAGCAATAGTTTGTTCATGTTCATTGGAGTATAGCGTTCACTGCAATTATTTACCCATTTGCTGTTGATGGGCGTTTAGCGTTTTCCAATTTGGGACTGTTGTAATATTGTTGTGACTTTGGTACATATGCACTCATATATCTAGGAGTGGAATTGCTTGGTAATAAGATATGCACACATTCAATTTTAATGGATAATACCTCACTTTTCCAAAGCACCTATTTACATTTCTACCAGAAGTGTCTGAGGGCTCCAACAGTTCAACAACACGGGTATGATCTGTCTTTTTTATTTTAGCCATTCTAGTAGAATCTATAGTGGAATCCCCTAGCTGTTTTCATCGCATTTCTCTCATGACAAGTGAGGTTTGGCATTTCCCCATGTTTATTTGGATATCCCCTTTTGTGAAATGTCTATTGATCAATCCTGCCCACTTTTCTATTGGATCGTCTCTTGTATGCTGGTAGGAGTTCCAGATATGGGTGCTTTGTCAGTTATATGTGCTGTAACATCTTCTCCCATCCTGCGGCTTGTGCTCTCACTCTGCCATGATGTCTTCTGATGAGCATGAGCATGAATAGCAATCCAGCTCAGGCTCCTTCCTGGTTTTAGTCTTATCTTCTGTTCTGTTTCTAGTCTTCCTGCTTTTGTTGGAACAAACTTCATCATAAGACAGAGAACTCACCTCTTCCAATCCTGCAGGGTACACTTTTACCTGACTCTCAGCTATGAAAGGCAGAAAAGACCTCTTTCATCAGACATATTTTTCTTCTTTTTCTACGTCTACTTGGACCAACTTTGAGAGAAGCTTGTCTCTTTCTCATAAAAACTCACTGAGAACTTTAAGAAGCAGCCAACACATTCTACAGCCTGAAAAGTTCTGGAGAGGGTGTGGAGAAAAGGGAACACTCCTGCACTGCTGGTGGGAATGTGAATTGGTTCAGCCACTATGGAGAACAGTATGGAGGTTCCTTAAAAAACTACAAATAGAACTACCATATGACCCAGCAATCCCACTACTGGGCATATACCCTGAGAAAACCAAAATTCAAAAAGAGTCATGTACCAAAATGTTCATTGCAGCTCTATTTACAATAGCCCGGAGATGGAAACAACCTAAGTGCCCATCATCGGATGAATGGATAAAGAAGATGTGGCACATATATACAATGGAATATTACTCAGCCATAAAAAGAAACGAAATTGAGCTATTTGTAACGAGGTGGATAGACCTAGAGTCTGTCATACAGAGTGAAGTAAGTCAGAAAGAAAAAGACAAATACCGTATGCTAACACATATATATGGAATTTAAGAAAAAAAATATCATGAAGAACCTAGGGGTAAAGCAGGAATAAAGACGCAGACCTCCTAGAGAACGGACTTGAGGTTATGGGGAGGGGGAAGGGTGAGCTGTGACAGGGCGAGAGAGAGGCATGGGCATATACACACTAACAAACGTAGTAAGGTAGATAGCTAGTGGGAAGCAGCCGCATGGCACAGGGATATTGGCTCGGTGCTTTGTGACAGCCTGGAGGGGTGGGATAGGGAGGGTGGGAGGGAGGGAGGTGCAAGAGGGAAGAGATATGGGGACATATGTATATGTATAGCTGATTCACTTTGTTATAAAGCAGAAACTAACACACCATTGTAAAGCAATTATACTCCAATAAAGATGTAAAAAACATAAAAATATAAAAATATATATATACACTAAAAAAAAAAAAAGATTCCGTTTCAAATGGCACAGGCTCTGAGTCCCAAGAGAGAATAACCAGCTGCTTTGTTAGCATAACAAAACGAGCTAACTTCTCAGCCAGGGATAGACAAACCCTCACTGGCCTTTGATGGTACATTTTAAAGCCTATCACTTGTAAGACTTCACTGCTAGGTACTGGTAACTATGAGGAATCATTCACAATTCAAACCAGCTTATGTGAAAAAAAGGAGGGGGGCACATTTATCAGGTCATGTGACTGACAGACTCCCAGTCTGTCATAGCTGCAAACAGGGGTAAAGCAATTTCATTTAGACCAAGTTTCTCCTATCATTCCATTTTACTTTCCTCTGTGTTAGCATTGTGTGTCATTCATGGGAATTTTCTGGTGGTGCAGTGGTTAGGACTCCACGCCTTCATTGCCAAGGGTGCCGGTTCAATCCCTGGTCGGGGGACTAAGATCCCACAAGGCGCATGGCGCAGCCAAAAAAAAAAAAAAACACCAAAGTAATCACGTGTCATTCGTTGTATTAGCATGTGTATCATTCATGTGTTCAGGCAGGCAGGCAAAATAGCCACCAACAGCTTTAACTGGCATGCCATCTTCGCAGACTCCCAGGGTAAGGAGAACGTGTCTCTTCCTAATAGTTCAAACAGAAGTCCTGAAATTGAGCCTCAGATCATGTTCCCACCCATGGAATTCTGGAAGAGTCCCTTCCCCCTCCCTCCACACGCAGAGGAGAACCAGTATGCATCACTGAGGAGGCCCAGTGGATGTCAGGCAGGTGAAAACAAGAGATATTCTCAAAAGTCATTTACCAACTGAAAGCATCTTAATAACTTGGGGCAAATAGTATGACTTGCCTACCCAGAGTCCGTTTCCCCTATTCCTTCTTCCTGGCTGATGACATCTCCATTTTGTTTGCTTGGAAATGTGCCCAGTTTCAGGCCACGTTTAAACTAAGATTAATAAACACATTTCCCTTTTCCAGATTATTTAATGAGTCGAGTCATAACAAACTCTGGTCGATAAGACAGAGAGAAAATCTGCTGGGGAGGTGTGGCTCTGGGAAAGATTTTTCTCGCTTAAAGGAAGAGAGGTCCATGCAGCAAGCTCACTTGCTGTCCTGCCCACCCCTGAGTCCGCTCTTAGTTCCTGCCTCTGGACATCATTACATGAGGATGTGATGCCTGGAGCTGCTGCAGCCATCTTGTGAACCATGAGGGGAAGGCCAAGAGAATAAGCAGACATGTCAATTCAGAGCCCTTGGTGTCATGGAACTACTCACCCAGCTCTAGAACTACCACATCCAGGCTGCTTGTGAGGAAAACAGTATGTATGAAGCCAGGTTTTCTGTTTCTCACAGCTATATACTTCCTAACTCTTCCATGACTATTTGCCACAAACACACATAACCCTCTCTTTACGCAGCAGTGGCAGGCAAGAAAGAAGCAGGCATTCAGTCAACCATCCATTGTTGAGTTAAATCTATCTGTATTGGGCTTCCCTGGTGGCACAGTGGTTGAGAGTCCGCCTGCCGATGCAGGGGACACGGGTTCGTGCCCCGGTCCGGGAGGATCCCGCATGCAGCGGAGCAGCTGGGCCCGTGGGCCATGGCCGCTGAGCCTGCGCGTCCGGAGCCTGTTGCTCCGCAACGGGAGAGGCCACAACAGTGAGAGGCCCGCGTACCGCAAAAACAAACAAACAAACAAACAAACAAACAAAAAACTATCTGTATTATCGCCAAACCATAGTATACAAACAGAGGACTAAGAAAGGAACACAAGCCACAGATGCTCTTCCTCCCCATTTCTCTACCACTCTTTCCCTTTCCCTTGAATTAGGTTGAACCTCATAAATTTGATGATATTTAGCCCTTTCTGACCTACAAAAAAGGGATTTCATATGGTTCAACCTAATATAATCTCTTAACCAGTCAGGATGCCCTTTTACACCCTTTTACAAGGCTGTCTCTACGTTAACAAGTGTAGAAACAGAGAAATTGTTTCCTTTGTTTCCTAGCCACGGTGAATCTTTGGGTAGCATTTGGAAAAAATAATAATAGTAAACAGTGCTAGAAGAGATGCAACAGAAGTGCAGCTGTTGTTGAGTCACCCTGGGGAGCAAGCTTCCTGCCCATCAGCTGGGTTCCCAGACTTGGTCTCTGGTTACTCTAGACTAACACTACCCAACAGAACTCTCTACAGTGATGGAAACATTCTACTCTGCACTGTCCAATATAGTAGTCACTAGCCGTGTGTGACTACTTGAGTCATATGAGCACTTGAAATGTGGCCTAGTATGATTGAGAAACTGAATTTTAGTGGTATTTAGTTTGAATTAATTTCAATTTCAATAGCCGCATGCTGGCTAGCGGCAACCATACTGCACAGTGCAGCTCTAGATTTTAAAAACTGTCTCCACGGCCTCTTTTCAATGGCAGAAACTGACCTTGGTCCTGCTCCATCATTTCCAGTAAAGCTAAATCTTAAGGTAAGTATGACCTAAACAGCAGACTACAGAAAAAGCAATAACCAGCCTGAATCCTGAGCTAAGTCTGGGTGGAGAAGCCCAAGGCTGTGTATTGTGCCCTAGTCACTCAACAGGAAGGATGCCCACTGCTGGGCAGGATGTAATACACAAAGGCTGGAAAACCAGCAAGTGTTCTGGCTCACTTCTCCCCAGAAATCGACTTTGGGGAAACTTCAGGCACTAATATCATCTCTTCTGTTTGGAGTTTTATTTAAGGGTGATGAGGAATGATGGTGACCATTCATTCAGTTTGTCCACAAGTTTCTCAGCCTCAACTGGGGTAAAACCAGATCTGTTGCCAGAAATGAAAGTGTCTGTAAATTTCTGTCGTCCTCTTTCCCAGCACAGAGCTCTGCTTATTGCAGCAGGGGTCTGAGATGGAGCTACAAGAACTTCATATTCATCCAGTCGTCTATTAGTTTAATGTACTGAGTGTCTCCTACGGACTGAGCACCGTCATATGCCCTGGAGATACAGAGATGAGCAGAACAAAGTCCCTGCATGCATGCAGTTTACTTTTGAGCGGCTCATTCTAGGAAGGCTTTTTGAAAATTATACCTGGAATAACCCTGCAAACTCAACACAGATTCTTAAACAAGTTACCTTGGTGGTTTTCCTATTGAAAACTAGGTTCCTTTGGAGAAGAGCTTAGTATTCTAAGTAATTTGGCATATGCTCTATTCATTTGCACCCCTTTCAATTCCAGGATCTCTCCTGGGCTATCAGAGCAGGCTTCTAGTTTGGGGTTTCATTTCAGAGAACTCCTGAGTTGTGTTGCATGTATCATGGCAAGGAAGGTTGCATGTATCATTAACACGTGTTCCATGCAGGACCTAGGAATAGCTTGATTCCTCAGAACACCCAAGGAAGTGGATGCATGTCTCAAAGGCTCTGTGGTGAGCAGCTCAAGACACCAGCATTCTCTTCTGATCTTTCCAGAGTCTTAAACAAGCTCATGCTTCTAAACTCTGATCAGAAGACTCCAGGACTAGATACCTCTACGACGTACTTAAGACTTCAGGCTTATGCTGAGAAGAGTCCTAAAAAAAGACACGATCAGTATAGATCAAAGGGTACAACTGTGGGACAACTTGACTTACAAATTGACTGCAGTGACTTCCTGGTCAATCTGTGGGTAGTCCTGTTACCGAATTGGTCGACTGGACCTGCGCCAGAGTCCTAGCCTGGGCAGAGATGGGGGTTCTTTTTCCAATCGGATTCGCCTAGCCAATAACAAAACGGATGCTGAGACCGGAACAGCACGAGCTTTATTCAATGGCCAAAAAAATGGAGAAGCAGGAACCTTGTTCACAAATCACAACTTCTCAACCCAATTCAGGCGGAGACATCAAATATATAGAAGGATCGCAGTAAAAGGGAAGGGTTTGTGGGGGGGGGATATTCATGAGTTATCCAAGAACAGGGGTGTGGTTTAGACCTGGAACTGATGCAACTCTCCTTTTCAGTCCTTGTATGGGCTTTTCCAGTTGTTGTCCTGGCAACTCTCAACTGTCATGGTGCTGGTGGGTGTGTCATACCATGCTAATATATCACAATGAACATATAAATGAGGCTCAAGGTCTACTGGAAGTTAAATCTTCTGCCATCTTGGGCCTAACTGGTTCTAACTAATTCTTGTTTTTTTCTCTCTGCAGCTTCCTCCTGAAACTTACATAAGCGTAATTGGTTTCTATTCAAGGGAAGGGCAGGGGTATGATTCTGGGGCAACAGCCTTCCTAACAGTTTCATTCATTCACTCAACCAAAGAACATTTATTTGGTGCAAACCTGCCCAGAAATGTACTTAGTGCAGGGGGCTCAAAGATTTTTTTTTTTTTTTTTTGCAGTACGCGGCCCTCTCACTGTTGTGGCCTCGCCCATTGTGGAGCACAGGCTCCGGACGCGCAGGCTCAGCGGCCATGGCTCACAGGCCCAGCCGCTCCGCGGCATGTGGGATCTTCCCGGACCGGGGCACGAACCCGTGTCCCCTGCATCGGCAGGCGGACTCTCAACCACTGCGCCACCAGGGAAGCCCAAGATTTTAAAATATGTGGTATCTGATCTTAGAAAGCCCTTAAAGAAGACAGACTAATAAATAAATTATAACAGAAGGGAGACAAGCACCAGGAACAAGACACACAGACTGGGTACCTTTGGGAGCAGAGAGGAAAAGCTCTGAGCTGAGGTTTGTGGGGAGAGGGTGTCCGAAAAAGCTTCTCAGGGGAAGCCAGCCTGAGCTGAGTCTTGGAGAACGGTCTGAAAATGGTGTGATTTTGCAGTCGTTCTTAACTGTTACAAAACCAGGGAAAGAAACAGAAGTCCTGGCCTATCCATATACACCACAAGTCCCACATTCTCTACCCCACTGAGAAAACTTATACTCAAATGCAACCGAACTAAACACCTAGAGTCTGAAAGAAGGAAAATTGGGGAAGGAATGAAGAGAAGGACATAAAGTACAATAAGAGGTTCAAAAAAAAATTTTTTTTTGATTCTGCATGTAACCCAGCATATCCCTCTTTCTACTTTGTGTTATGTATCTTTACAGAAACAGAATTTGCCAGCCGGGATCAGCCCATGGATTATGTTGTTTGAAATCACGGTTCCTGCAGCAAGGGCCCATGGCTAGAGCGCCAAAGAAAAAGAGCGAGACAATTCGATGGGAGTGAACCGTGTGGGCTGCAAGGAGACCTAGCCCCTCCCGGACCCCCTGGCCAAGCAGGTAACAGATGCCCTGCTCTTTCCCTGGCAGGGTGTCAGTCCCCTACTTGGCCAGCCCCCATACAAAGGTGCTAATGGGTCTCCTAACACTCCTTGGCTCTCTTTAAAGTACAGCTTTAATATTTACATCCCGATCTTATTCTTTCTGTACCTGCCTCAAACTGAGTACACCCAATGAAGAATACCTGTCTTTGGGGTGTTCATGTGATAACTTTTCTTCTTAGCGAGAATCCTTGGTTATTAAGAACCTGTTTCCCCATCCTAAATCCTGCGCTAGGGCTCCTCAATTTTTTTGTTGTTAACCTTACCTTCCTAGGGTTTGTCGTCTGCGTCACAGGGTTTTTTTTTTTTTTGCAGGACAGGAGTAAAGAGAGGCTCTCTTCCTATCAGAGAATAAAGATGCCCCATGGGTGATATAAATTCAGAGTCAAAGAGCCTGAATAAAACATTAGATAAACCCAATCTGGTCCTCATGAATTGCAGTGTTCTCCTGCCCTGGGAGGTATGGGTGATACCTAGGGAAACTTTAATAATAATAGTAACACCAATTAGTAGTAGTATAGCTGTTATCATCATTGTCATAATCAATAATAACACTGATACTAATAAGACGACTGCTTTGCCTTCCTCAAATAAACCGCAGTCAACAAAGTAAGTCATCCGCATTAGTAAATGGGCACATCCTACAAGTTTTGAAGGGTTTCACTGAAGTGGGTGTTGAACATTGGAAACTTGTTTAATGGCATAGTATTCGATATATGCATTACAGCTATAAAGCCTCCTGAGCTCATCTCTGGTATCTCCAAATCCGGAGTCAGCAAGTCGTCCAATAATAATCATAGTAATAACTACCATTTATGAAGTGCTTACGGTATTCAACTGCTAAGCTAAAGCTTTACAAACCTTATCTCGTCTGCAAAACAACCCGAGGGGGTAGGCATTATCATTAACTCCTTTTATAAATGATGGAACTGAGACCTCCCTGGTCGTCCAGTGGTAAAGAATCCGCCTTCCGATGCAGGGGACACGGGTTCGATCCCTGGTCGGGGAAATAAGATCCCCCATGCCGCGGGGCAACTAAACCTGTGCGCCACAACTACTGAGCTCGTGTGCCACAAACTACAGAGCCCGCACGCCCTGGAGCCCGCGCGTCACAACTAGAGAGAGAAAACGCACGCACCACAACTAGAGAGAAGTCCGCGGGCCGAAGCCCGCATGCCATGATGAAGAGCCGGCACCGTAACGAAAGGTCCCTCATGCCTCAACGAAGACCCCGCGTGCCACAACTAAGACCTGATGCGGCCTAAATAAATAAATAAATAAGTAAATAAATGATGGAACTGAGGCTGAAAGGGTTAAAATAACTTACCAAGGTCACACACATGTCATATCTGGTGACATGGAGCGATTTTAGACCCAGATCTGCCACATCTGGATCTCAAGAGACATCAATGTGGACAGCCTAGAGAGGACTGAATTTGGAACCCAAAGGCTGGCTTCTGGCCCTGCGCAGGCTGCTTGTGTCTCCAAACCTCCATTTCCTCATGGTAAAACGAGGCCAGTCCTTGTGCCCTGCCTGTGTCACAGTTATTGCAGTGACTGAATGAAAAAGGACAGCTCTGAGGGCAGGTACCAAGTCTGTCTTGCATCCCCAGTGTTTTGCACTCAATAAATGTTTATTGCAGTAATAATGCATCCAAAAGCACTTAAAAAGCTGTAGAACATCATAAAGTACAAACGTATGAGATTCCTGAAGCACTAGTGTCTGTGGCCCCCTTTGGTGAGGGCCGGCTCTGCTATTGCAGCCTCCCCGGAGGGTTTGTGGATTCATGGCCAAACCTCAGGCCTCCAAACATTACAAATGGACACCCTCTCCAGTCTACAAATTACAACAGGAAACCATCATCCTGCTGACTTCCTAGAGGATGGCCCCAGGTGTGGTCCAGATTCCTTAGCCCCTTCCAAATGGACCCATCATCCCTAGGGTCCAGCAGAGTCATAACATCTTCACTGGATTGCCAGTAATGACATCCCAGCAACTCTCCTCAGATATGCTCCGAGAAAGAAAAACAAGAACACATTTCTCCTCAGAGAGAAATTCCCTAGATGCTGAGGTACCAAATGCCTATCCACGGAGGTACTTCAACCCTTGTGAGGCTGAGACAAGCCCCGCCCCAGCCTGACAAAAACACTGTGTGTAGTGTGAGTTTACGCATCTTGGCTTACAGGACAACTCAGATAAATATGTTCCCGGCCTGTCATTTCTGCACACTTCACAGGCTAATGCCCTGAGAACAAGCCTCCCTCTGAGGTCTCTTCAGCACCACAGGAACCCAGGTCTTCAGGGGGCATAGGGGTCACCCTCAGCCCGTCAGCCTCCATCAGATCAGGAGTGCTGAGAGGATCGGGGCGGGGGAGCAGGGAACACAAGAGACTGAGATGAACACACAAAACCCAAATATATCCCATAGCCCGAACACTCGTATTTGCCCACCACAATATATGGGATGCCCCATCTCCAGGATCCAGGTGAAATGTGCCCCACCCCACTCTAAAAACAGCGCCTCACTTCCCAGGCCCTAAAATAGAAGCCCGGCTGGCGGGAGTGGGTGGGGCCATCAGGCTTTCTACCTCTGTCTACTAAAACACCCCTAGGGGGCCCAGGAAGGCCTCAAAGGAGAGAGGGTGTCTCCCTAGTGCTGCCTGGGGACAGATCATCTAGTGGGGATGATGCCAGGATAGCAGAGGGTAAGAAAATGTGCTGCAGAGTTTGTCGGCTGCCCCATCTGTTCAGCGCTGTTCTGTCCACAGGCGCCAAATGGCCCATCAGCTCCTGCCGTGCAGGCCAGCGCCAGGGCCCAGGCACCTGGAGAAGTCTGTGGAGACCTCTCCCAGGAGGGCCAGGCCACACTGTCTGGGGAGGTGCAGAGGGTTCACGCAGGCCCAGCGCAAAAGGCCAGAAGCCCATGACTCTTCACGGCAGCACTTTTGCTTTGAGATCTAAGAATATGCCGTCTGTGGTCTTGAGCTGGGCTCTGAAAATACAAGGATGAATAGGATGCCACGCCCGCCCTCAAAGTTCACGGTCTCGTGTAAAAACCACAGATGGGGCCAAATGGTAGGGTTTGTAGGTGAATATAAACTGAGGCTACACTGTGAAGGGCTTCACGTGCTAAGCCAAAGCGCCTGGATTATACATGTACGCTTGTGATCTCTAGATTTTGTGGGTTGCAAAAGATGATCCAGAGGGTGAAGGAAGAAAATATTAACTTTTCCATATATTTATCTCTATATAATTGAATACAAAAATAAGATTCATTAATATTCACCATAAGCAACGACTTTCACACCTTCCCTCAGTCCACTCCTCAGTGACGATCATACATCACTGAGGTTCTCTAGGGATCTTGGGGATGTGTGGACATTGGTTCTCTTTCAGCACCACATGACCTACTCCAGATGAGCCTAGGTCAGTGGAATTACAGAGCGGATCCAATTTTTAACTAAACTAACCATTGCAAAAAAGGGGCAAAAGGCTTACATTTTCTTTCTAAAAAGAAAACATGGATTGAAGTAACAATGCAAGACCAAGAAAAACGAACACCAAGAAAAAGGCAGCCCTGACACATTGTTAGTCAGCCACATTACAAGGGAAAACAACGACAGTATAGTCAGATCTCACAGGTCAGCCAGAAAGTTTTTAAGTTACCCAGAAGACGATGTGAAATATAGCTTTACATTTACTGTTGGTAATGAACCCAATCTTAAGCGTAAAGTGCCTGAGATATTAGCGAATGACTGTAGAGAAACTGTTGCAATTAACAAAGCATTTTAAAATACTGTTTACATTATCTTTAGTATGTCTTCTCTGAATCTTTATGCATAATGTATTGGTACTGTAATGCATGTATAAAATTACCAGTAAATGAGTATACATCTGCTGGGAGTGCATACTCAACACATTTCACTGCCAACAGTGGGCATTCAAAACGTCTTGGAAGCTGCTGCTCTAAGAGATACAACCCAGAGCTAGCCTAGATCCCCATCCAAACCCCCCTGTACTTCCCGAGGACTTCTTTGGCTTTCATACTCAGCAACAGAAGGAAAATTGTTAAGAAGGGAAGCTAGGCACTGCCATGTTCACAACTTTGTCAAAGACCATCCCGAAGCATAAGACCTACCGGTTTAACCAGACTGTTTCCGCCATGGCCACGTGCCAAAGAGGAAACAGACCCAGCTAAATTCAGCTCCGCAACTCACAGAGATTTGGGGCAATTCACACCAATTCCGCGCATGCAGAACAAAGGCTATGTACTGGGTGCTTTTATTTTAATGTTAATTCTTTACCTTAACATGTATTTGAGGAATATTAACTTTCTATTTATGGTCATGGTTTTCTTTTAAAATCAATTCATGTAAGTTTTCTATGAGTGGGTGTTAGAATACTAAGCAAATAATTTAGCTGGAGTGCAGATTCATATGTCAAAAATTGGAGAGGTGGGATGGAAATGACTGTAGATTAGGAAACACTGGACTAGATAACCTCTATCCAGTGCCCAGGTCTGAAACTCTGACTATCCGTATCTCATACAGATAAACTCAAATACTGTAAAGCTTTTATAGCAAATAATAGGACTTAGACACGTATAGTTCAGCTCAGGTTTTACCCATGTCTTACAGTCCATTCAGGCTGCTATAAGAAAAATACCACAGACTGAGTGGCTTAAACAACAAACATTTATTTCTTACAGTTCTAGAGGCTGGGGCCTCCAAAACCAAGGTGCCAGCAGATCCAGTAACTGGTGAGGGCTTCCAGGTTCTTCTGGCTGAGTCCTCACATGGTGGGAAGGGCTGGAGCCTCTTTTATATGGGCACTAATTCCATTCATGAGGGCTCCACCCTCATGACCTAATCACCTCCCAAAGGGCCCATCTCCTAATACCATCATATTGGGGGTTGCAGTTCAACACACAAATTTTGAGGACACAAACATTCAGTCCATAGCACTTGGACCCAAGGAACTCTGGCTCTCGATTTAAGATGAAAAAAAATGCAAATCAAAGGATGATGAATGACATGGCTCTTTGTGGTGACAGCTTCTGTGGCTTGGAGGCAGGGCCCCTGATCTCTGAGCCCAAGACCCTCACAGGACCCTCCCGGGAATTCCTAATATCGCTGGGCAGCTTTTTGCTTCTTTTTCCAGAAAAGGGGAAGGGGTGGTTTATTTGTTCTTTTAACAAAGAACATTCTCTGCTGTTCTGCTGTGGAATCTATTACAGAAAGAAATGGCCAAATCCCGGGAAAGAGAAGACAAGCAAACAGACTAATAAGAACGTAAGCTGGAGGCCCTGTCGCTCAACCAGGCTCCATCTCCCAGCAGAACTGTGCAGGTTTGGTGCCCCCTGCTGTCCCCTTCCTGCCTGTTTCTGTGTCCTGTGTTCCCCTGTGTCCTGTGTTCCCTGTGTCCTGTGTCTTGTGTATCCCATGTTCTGCCAGAAACAGACATCCCAACCATGGTGGGCAGGAAAAATCACTGCAAAATGAGCATTTAACAGTGGAATGAGGGCACAGTCTTGGAAAAATGCATCTGAAACATCAACGACGTAAAATCCATGACTGTTAAGAAAATCGAGTGCAGTGGGGTAGCTCTGCATCTCCATCCCTCACCACTATAGTGAACTGCTGTGTGATTTGAGATGACAGCAGAACCTGGTGAATGTCCTCAGTTAGGCAGCCCCAGTGTCACCTGGGTGTCCCAAGAACACAATTGCTGTCGTGCCAGCCCCTGTGTGCCTTGAAGAATCATCTCTTCAAGAAATTAATAAGGTTCTACACTGAGCTAGGAGGCACTGTAAATAATACAAAGGGTATTTAATACAGACGAGGGGCAAGGGTCCTGCTCTCAAAGGTTTTCCATCTATGAAAAAAAAAAGATAAAAACATAAATGGCTAAATAATATTAGTCACCATTTATTGCCAGCCATTTACCATTATCTCCCATGTTAACAATGCTGTGCACTAATCATTGCCCAGGTTACAGATGGGGAAACTGAGGCTCAGAAAGGCCAAAGGACACAGGTCAGAAGTGGAAGAGGCAGGTCTCAATCCCTGGCCGCCTAACTCCAAACCCCATGCTCTGCACTCACATCCTCTATGGCTTGATGCTGTCACACAAGGGGCTGGGGGGACTACAGCCACCAACGCTGGTGCACACAGGCACACACTCGCATATCCATGACAGGGTCACCTCGGGACTTAGAGGAAGGTCAATGAGTGAGATGGGAAATATACAAATGTTTTATTTCTTTTCTTTTAAAAACAATCAAGGTTTAAAACCCACAAACTCATGGTGTGTTGTTAGATAAAAATAGTTTTAAATGCTAATAAAAATTGTTAATTATAAAAAATGTCAATAATTGTTCATTCGGTTGGTGGGTACGTGGCTATTCATGATATCTGTGTGGCTCCATATTTTTAAAGAATTTTCCTAGATAATATTTTTAAAGAAGAAGGAAAGAAACTGGAAGGGAATAAAAGTCCTCCGAGGATCAGAATATGAAATCATGAAAACCAGTCTACCCACTTAGCAATCACATCTGAGCTTGACTGTGAAACCACAGGTTCGATCCTGGTGGAAAAAATCCAGCTATTTACACAGCAGCTTTCATCTGGGGACCTCTGAGCACTTCACAAACACAAATTAACGGCACCTCCTGCCACCTCCTAAAAGATGGAGGAGTATTTTACAGGTGGTTAAAGAGAGTCTGGGGAAAATGAAGTGTCTCGTCTAACATCACACTCTGAGATGCACACTGCACTGAGTCTAGAGATTTAGAAACTTGACAGGCAGCCCTCTGGCCTCACCCCAGCTGTGATGGTATCCCTGATAAAGATGAACGGGCTACAGCTCCGCCGCCCCCGTTCTCTTCCTGATGGAGTCTGATGCACTGCACCTTGAAGGAACAGCCCTTACAGAGAGGGCAGCCTCCCTTTCTTCACATTAAGCCTCATCTGAAAATATCCTTCCACATAAATAGAGATCTTTTTCAGGGACAACCCAAACCACATCCTCTGGCTTTTATTTTACACGTCCAGCCAGGCTTTTTTAAGCGCTGGGCTTAGGGTGGAATGAGGCAGCTCACCTCCTTTCCCATTTCCCCTTCTCTTGGCAGACTGGGCGTGGCAGGAACAGGGTAAGCCCTCGGCCTCAGGCCTCCACTGCCAGGGGAGGTCTAGTCTGAGCAGAGCCAGTACAGAGATCACTGGCTCCAGAATCCCCTTTGGAGCCATAGGAAACATCTCTCAGTGTTGATCCTGGAACCCATCACCTCTTACGCGTTCCTCTTTCCTGCCTACCTGATCCCACAGCACCAAGGGCAAGGCATTGGCCAGGACACTATAAGGTTCTGGCCCTTGCCGTCTCAATTGCCTCAGTTCTCAGCCTCCTGACTGGCCTCGGTGGCTCCAGGCTGGGACTGCTATAGTTCTAAAGCACAAATCTGACCATGTTGGGCCCCCACTGAAAACCTGATGCCTCCCCACCAGTGGAGGATGGAATCTACAGTCTGGGGCAGGCAGCACCTGGCTCCCACTGAGCCCTCCAGCCTTGCCTGCTTCTGCTCCCCCTTCCCAGAAGCAGAGCCCCCGCGGAGAATTCCCCGTGGAGCACCCAGACACTTCATCCATGTATTGGTCAAGAGGGAGGAATGCAGGGTTCGGTGATCAAGTTTAAGCAAGGCAGGAGGAAGGGGGTGGGCAAGCAGCAAAAAGCCAATGGAGTTCCAAACTGCAGACACCACTGCCTTCTCAGGTCTCCTGCCCCCAGGGAGAGTGGCCACGGCTTCCTGGATTTGCCCCGGGAGACACTGGCACAGTCCACTGAAGCTCTGCGCATGCAACGAGGCCTCAGGATGCTCCTCAGGCCCGGATGCTGCCCTGGGAAGGCCAGGCTTAGGCACTGCCATGACTCCAGCACTGAGACTCCTGGGTGAGGGAAGCCCAAAGGCGCCCAGAGGCGCCCAGAGCCTGAGCACCTGCCTCATCACTTGGGCACCTCACATGCACAGCTTTAGAGTCACCTTGTGACCAAGAGAGAGCCATGGAGAATTCTCCCCTGGAGGAGGAACACGATCCGATGGGGGGTTTGCAGAAAGACCACTCTGCCAGTTGCTTGGGTGCAGGGAGACGACCTGGGAGATGATAACAGGAGTCTGGGGGGAGATGGCAAGAGCCTGAACTGTGGCAGGGCCCTGGAGTCAGGGTGAAGGGTGCTGGGTCTCCAGGGCTGGGTGATGATACATGACGTGGGGGAAGCATGGAACCAGAACAGATAGCGGGAACTGAGAGGAACACCCATGGCCAATGAACCAGCAGTGATGGGGGTTTTACTTACCATAACATTTGCCCAGCAGTAACTAAGGGCACTCTTCCCATTTATTATCTGACACATTTTACCACCAGTCTTTGCTCAGATGCCTAGTTCCACTACTAAACTGTAAGTTGCTTTATGATAAAAATCTTATTGTATTGAATTCTCTGGTGCTCCAGTAGTTAGGACTTGGCGCTTTCACTGCTGGAGGCCGGGGTTCAATCCCTGGTCGGGGAACTAAGATCCCAAAAGCCACACGGTGTAGCCAAAAAAAATTTTTTTTAATTTAAAAAAAACCTTTCCTTTCAAAAAAAAAATCTTATTGTATTTATGTCTGAACCCCAGGGTCTAACACTGTACCTCGCATTTAGTATAATAAGTGTTTAATAAATAAAGTCAATAAGGTCTCACCAGCATAAGAGAACATATATAGATATAAAATTAATGAGAGAAGCTGGAAGGTAGAGTTAAACTGTATTTTAAAATGTTGACTTAAAGGGATAGTTGTATATTTGATATTGTAAGTAGTGGGGAGTCATGGAAGTTATATGAGAAGGACAGCAATTTGATCAGAGCTATGCCTAGGAAAACCAAACTGGCCAAGATGTGTCCAAGAGATTAGAGCAGGGAGGAACGGGAAGTGAGATCAGTCAGAAAACTATAGCAATATTTTATCATAAAGAGCTCCTGCTGAGAGTATCACTCATGGCCTATGGCCCCATTCTACAGAGGGCAAGCCAAGTCACTGCCCATTAACTTGAAAATCACATCCCAGGAATTCCAATTAGGACAGACACAAATACAATATAAAATCCAACTGTGCTAGTCTGAATATTTGTATTTGCTGGGAAAGCCTGCTCCTTAAAATGCCAAAAGCATTTACAACTCTCCCAAGTCTGAGCCTGTGCCACCTTGGGAGTTTGAAGAGGCCACATCTGGCTTTAATGACCACTGTCTAAAAAGAAACATAGAGAATTGGAAAGGAGGGAAAAGCTTGTGTTTGGTGGTAAATGGGAAGGATAGGTTTTATGTCAAACCATCTAGCTTCTATTTTTTAAGACTCCCCATCACCAAACACATTTCAGGCCTGGAGTCTCACAATGCTTACATATAACAGAAAATCAGGGCTAAAGTGGAAACACCTCTCATTTGTTACTCAGGTACAGCAGATGGCCTGCTCCTGATATTCAGGGAAATGGACTTTGCTTTCAGAGAGAAAAGGCTACAAAACAATGAAGAGCCGTCCAGGATGTGCAGAAATGCTTAACCCCTCGTGCACAGGCATCAAACGTGTACACGGACTAATCAACAGCATTCTTGGTCCATCAGGGACCAGGCCTTGTTCTACTTCATATCTCCACAGTGCAGGTACATAGCAAACACCTCTAAATGCGAATGTCTATATAACCAGTTGAAGGAGAAGTCTCGACTCAAGGTATAAATTTAAATTGGTTTCTCGTACTGGTAAGCCTATGAGGTTCCCGCAGTTCAACAAGAATCCAGCTGGGAAGCAAGATACCAGGTAGCTGCTTTTGCAGACACCCTTTGATAAAAGAGCAGGGATGGGGGTGAGTTTGAAGTTCAGACTGTGTTATACTCAAAGCCTTTTGGTTCAACAATGGGCCCTAGTTGACAAATCAGGCTGCAGTATCTAGCATCATGGGGGTGTATTACATCAGAGAAACACCAAATATATGCATTTGACAAACATTTATAGAGAATTTATTATATTCCAGGCACTATTTTAATCGCTTTTAAAATATTCATTTAATTTAATGCTCGTAATAAACCCAGAAGACAGGTGCTATTATTAACTTCATTTACTGACGAGAAAACTGAGGCACAGAGAGGATACTTAGCCTGCCCAGGGTCACAGTGCTATTAAGTAATAGACTGAAGATTTGAACCCAATCTGTTTGGACCCAAATTCTGTGTCTTAACGCTAACACCTGGCCTCATGCATGCCTATTTTGGGGGTAGATTAAAACATGATCATTTTCTCCCTAGTCCAATGCTGGGCATAGTCTGATGGCTAAATCCATGCAAAATTCCAGTACAGAAAAAGGTTTAATGTAAAAATGACTAATTCCATTTCCCAAGGTCGGCTGCTGGACGTGGCAACTTGTTGCTCCCCTTCTGATCTCACATTGTTCCCCGAAAAGGGCTAAATCAGGTTTAACTTCAAGGGAGGCCTTAAAAGTAGGGATGGGGCAAACCCCATTCTCATTCATCCTCCCCTGCGCAAATGCCCCCGGGAGTAACACGCACACTGAAACTCAGTCCACTGAGCAGCAGAGTCCATGACTGCCAACAGATCCCTTACTACTGGAGCCAGGAGGAGGGAGGAGGGCGTTACAGGGCAGAACTCTGATGCCTGGCAGAACAGAGGCCAAGCCTGAAGGGGAAGGAGCAAAGACAGTCAAAATGGAATGTGCTCCGTTCAGAACTCTGCCCAGAGTGTTTCACATTCCACTGTTCTGGGACAAAGAGGAGTGGCTGTGTGTGCAGAAGATGGGAATGCAGCCCCTGTCCTGAGGACTCACATCAACACCACTTCACTGCTGAGTTTGTGGTTGTGTTTAACATCCAGCTGCCTTTGTCACAAAGGAATTTTATTCCCAAAAGATTCACTCATCCCAAAAGCTTCATTCCCAAAGGATCATAATAAATCAAAATTCTAGGAACCAAGATTCCTAAAAATAACCAAACTTCTCCAGACCTTGGGCAACAACATCTTGCCGACGGGGGGGCGGGAGAGAGGGTGTATTTTCCAAGTGGCAAACAAGAGTAAGCCTGATTCAAGCCAAGCGCTTCAAGAGATATAACCAAACTTTTAGTGCAACAGGTCACAGGGGTCAAAGTACTACTTTCAGTTAAAGCTCTGACATATTCAAAGTATTATACTTTGCACCCGCAGATTTTTTTGTCATCAGTTGACAGTTCAATTTTGTCGAACACCAAGAGTGCATATTGTGTCAGTATACCCAGTAAATGAAATTAAAGTTCAGAATCTGTTCTGCAAAGACAGTGTGACTAGAAGGCACAAACAGTAAAAATAAAATGAAATAAGACCTTAGATTCAAACAGACCTGCACTGGATTCCCAATCCTGGCAGCTGTGTAATCTTGGTTAACTTAATCTCTTTGAGACCCAGTTGTCTTGTTGGTAAAATGGGGATAATTATAACTGTCCTAGGGATTTGATCTTCCTGTAAAAGTTAAATGAGATAACCTGTACAAAGTGCCCAGCACCGTGCTGCATACAGGTGTTTCTTTTCCCTGTAAAAGCAATATGCCAGAGAAGCAATATGCCATCATTGTCAATCTGCAAATTTACAGACGAGTCAACCAAAATGGGGGGAAAATGTATTCAAGGTATTTATTGATTACCCGACACATGTACACCACAATTCATGATATGATAAGAAAACAGAAGACATGCCTGCTTTTAAAGAGCTTACACTCAAGACAGGAAGACAAAATGTTCACATTAGGCACTTAGCAACATAAAAGTCATAACGAACCTCGACTGAGCACTTACAATGTGCCGAGCATGGTGCGGACTTCAGGAATAAGGTCTCATCGAATCTGCTTAACAACCCAATGAAGTAGTTACTGTTATTCCCCATTTTCCAGATGAGGAAACTGAGGCTTAGCAAGGTTCAGTTGCTTACCCAAGGTCACAGAGCTCATATATAGGCTCTGAACTCAAGCAATCTGAATTTATAGATATGACTTAGATACAACAGAGTCTTGGGTGAACTCGGAGGTAGATTAAGGTAGAGTTAGGCTAGTGACACAAGGCTTTTTGGAGGAGTTGAGCTGGGCCCTAGAGGAAAAAATGGGATTTGGACTGGCAGAGGAAGCAGAATGAGTAAATCACAGGAAAAGCCTCCCACTGAAGGCACCAAAGGACCACAGGAAGAAAGGGAAACTTTCTTAGGGGGAAAGGAAACTAGGAAGGGAATCCCTTTACAAAATGCTGCTTGGAACCAAGAATTTCAGCTGGCCTGACATATAAGAATAATGTCGGACTTGCATGGTGGCGCAGCGGTTGAGAATCCACCTGCCAGTACAGGGGACACGGGTTCGAGCCCTGGTCCGGGAAGATACCACACGCCATGGAGCAACTAAGCCGGTGCGCCACAACTACTGAGCCTGCGCTGTACAGCCTGCAAGCCACAACTACTGAGCCTGTGCTCTAGAGCCCGAGCTCGGCAAGAAAGAGAAGCCACTGCAATGAGAAAGAAGCCCGGGCACCTCAATGAAGAGTAGCCCCTGCTCGCCACAACTAGAGAAAGCCCACACACAGCAACAAAGACCCAACGCTGCCAAAAATAATAAATAAATTTACAAAAAAAAAACAAAAAAGAATAATTTCTCACATCTTTAAAGAACACACCAGGGTTTACAAAATGCTTACACAAAATCATCCCACTTGGTGATGACAAGAAGTAACATTTATTGAGCAACTTATAATAAAGCAGGCACGGTACTAAGCTCATTCCAGCCTCAACAGGACCCTGTGAGTTAGGTTCTATTACTGTCCTCTCCAGATGAGAAAACAGACGCCAAGGTCAGCTAACATGTGGCAACAGTAGGGTCTGAACCCAGATCTAACCTTGGGAGGCATCATTCAACCACGTGGTCCTCAGAACAGCCCATTTGGTAAGCAGGGCAAGTATTACTGCCATTTTTCAGATGAAGGAAGTGAATCTCAAAGAAAGGAAGTAACTTAAGTTCACTCCGTTACAACCAAACCAGGTTTGGTGGCACCTACTCGCCGATATCCCCTCCCCCACCCACGACAGGCCGCCCAGTCCCCTTCCTCCTTCCCGTGGCCAGGTGTAAAATAGGACTCCTCTCGAAGAAGGGAGCGCCTGTTTGCCTTCCCACGACCCAGGGGTCTCCGGCTTCCCCGCGCCCCGCCCTCCCGGTAGCCGGTTGTCTGGCGGCCGCCAGGGCCCCGCATTTGTGCCTCTGGGCCGGGCCTGTTATTTCACAGGAGTTGGCACTCCCTCCGCTGCCGCTGCCGCTGCCTCTGCCAGAGAGAGGGGCTGGGTCGGTTTTCCTGTCTATCTCCCCTGCAACAGCTGTGTTTTCAATAGGGACTCTCCTGCTCGTCTCTCCTCGTGGGAGGACCGCACTCCCCTCCACTTATTAAATACCAGGCTCCGGTGTGCAGCCGCCGTGGCAGGGCTGTGCGAGGATAAGATTAGGAGGGGGGCCCCGCCCCTGTGCGGTGGGCGGGCACCGAGGAGGCGCCGGGCTGCGGCTGCCTCTGGACAGCCCAGAGCACAGGCCTCCCCTGGGCCGCCGCTTGTGCTGCTTTGGGGGCTGGGAGGCCCGGGCTGTCAATTTCAGCACCTGGAGACCCAGGGGCTGCAGGCAGCATGGCCTTCGCTCTGCAGGGAACCCCGGGGCTTCGCCCATGCCTCGAGGAAGGAAATGAAAAGGGGGAGCGAGACAGAGACAAAGGGAATGAGCAAAAGCCTGGGAGGAAAAGACAGAGGAATTCCGGGCCAAAAGACTGACACGGGAGAAAGAGGCCAGTAAATGTGCTGCCCGCCTGGCTTTCAAACAAGTGTGAGGCCCGTGTCTCATACCCTGCGTAACAAATAGGAATTTTAACTATACAACGTTAAGTTTTACACAAAAGGTACTATGTCGTGGCCTAAATAGTGTACTGGCTTTGAATGCAAAATAAAGACCGTTCTCTTATCCTCCTCCCAAAAGGGTGGTGATTTCACCCTTGCATAAGTCTCCCAGGTTTCCGGGACCAGGTTCTCTCCCCGGGAGGGAGCCGTGTGTCTTAGAACAGATGCTGTTCCTCTTCCTCCCGAGGCTGGCACCTGGCTTCCTTCCCGCCCCGCCTCCTCCCCCTCCCCAGGCCCTATCCCGCCTTCCTTTGCCCCCCACCACTCTACCTGGCAACTCACACATTTTCATCATCCATCTCACCCTCCCCTCCACCTTTTCTATCTCTCTGGCTCTGTTCCTCACCATTCATATGGTTTTTTTGTTTGTTTTTGCGTTTTTTTACATCTTTATTGGAGTATAATTGCTTTACAATGGTGTGTTAGTTTCTGCTTTATAACAAAGTGAATCAGTTATACATATACATATGTTCCCATATCTCCTCCCTCTTGCGTCTCCCTCCCTCCCACCCTCCCTATCCCACCCCTCTAGGTGGTCACAAAGCACCGAGCTGATCTCCCTGTGCTATGCGGCTGCTTCCCACTAGCTATCTACCTTACTACGTTTGTTAGTGTATATATGTCCATGCCACTCTCTCACTTTGTCCCAGCTTACCCTTCCCCCTCCCCATATCCTCAAGTCCATTCTCTAGTAGGTCTCTGTCTTTATTCCTGTCTTACCCCTAGGTTCTTCATGACATTTTTTTTTCTTAAATTCCATATATATGTGTTAGCATACGGTATTTGTCTTTCTCTTTCTGACTTACTTCACTCTGTATGACAGACTCTAGGTCTATCCACCTCATTACAAATAGCTCAATTTCGTTTCTTTTTATGGCTGAGTAATATTCCATTGTATATATGTGCCACATCTTCTTTATCCATTCATCCGATGATAGACACTTAGGTTGTTTCCATCTCTGGGCTATTGTAAATAGAGCTGCAATGAACATTTTGGTACATGACTCTTTTTGAATTATGGTTTTCTCAGGGTGTATGCCCAGAAGTGGGATTGCTGGGTCATATGGTAGTTCTATTTGTAGTTTTTTAAGGAACCTCCATACTGATCTCCACAATGGCTGTATCAATTTACATTCCCACCAACAGTGCCAGAGGGTTCCCTTTTCTCCACCACTTCCTTTCAGTGGTTCGAGAGGGGATAAAAGCTTTCCTTTAGGTTTGCCAGTGTTTAAATTGCTTCTGAAAACACCCAGTGGTAAAGACTATGAAAAGGGGACACTTTTTCAACTGATTGTTTATGTAGAACTCAGAGAGACTATAGGCAGGGGGTGCTCGGTAATATCTAGACTCCATCCACCTGGTCCGCATCCTGGCCCTCCCCCTAACGCTTCCTGGTGGAACAGGGCTGGCTAGTGTAAGGTCACCTTCACTGGGGCAAAGATTTTGCCCTCTGCTCTCCCAAGCCAGGGGTCTCTGAAGCAGGCAATGTGGGCTTAGCTATGAAGGAAGGAGTGAGCCTCCAGATCAGAAGCTCTCAACTCCTGCTGCACTGCTGCCACCTTTCAGGAGACCTGGGCTTTCTGCTTCCATGGATGCCCCTCTTCTCTTCCCGCTACATCATCCACATGGAGTTTCTACAAGGAGAGGCCCTCCGCTGCCCAGCTGCTTTCTCATAGGTAATTTCTGGCCACAGTCTCACCACTTATTTTATCTTTGCAGATACTCACTTGGGATTCTAATTTCCATTTCATCAAGCCAGTAAAATGACTTGATTCCCTCATGTGTGAGGACTCCAGGGAGACAAGAGCCTCAATCAGGGTGCTGTACTCAGCAGCACTTTGGATTCTGCCCACAAGTGGTATCCCAAAGGAAGACCCTACTCTGGCAAGCCATCCTGAACAAGGCCCGGCGTTTCCTAGCCCTTCTTCCTTCTTCCCGACAGTCCCAATGTCCATTTAGGTGTCCATTCAGTTCTGGGGAAAACTTTTGATGTAAGGAGGAACCTTGTAGCAGCACATCTCACTACCACAGGGTTTGGTGCAGGAGTAAACAGATGACATAAACAAGTCTAATCAGATTGACGATGGGTTAGGAATGCTGGGGCAAAGACGTTCTGTCTTTCTTTAGAGACATGAACAAAGAAGCACAAAGCCCAAGAGTTGCTGGCAATCATCTTGGGACCATGAGAATCAGACAGAAAAAAATTGGGTCCTTGGGGAAATTGTTGAGCTGCTGGACCAAGCGCTGCCTGCAGCTCACACTGATAATGGCCTTTTTTTTTTTTTAACCCAGGAGCAAATAAATCCCTGTATTGTATGAGCCAATTTGAGCCTAGCTTTTCATTTCTTGATGTTCAAGAGATGACCTGAAATCATGTATAGCAGGAATTTGGGGGGGGGGGGCATGGAGGGATGTAAAAGACGTTGAAACTTGAAAGGTATTAGAGGGTTAAATCATGAGAGGCATAGGTTCCTTGTCCTATGCTAAGGGATTGGAGTTCATGTAGGCAGTGGGGAGACCCACTGAAGATTGTTGAGGAGGGGAGGTGGCACGATAGACTCTGTTTAAGGAAATTAACTCTGATGGCAGGATGAATGATAGACTGCAGGGAAGAGAGATTAGAAGCAAGAAAATGTGATTAGTAATGAGTCTGGGAAAAGGACATTTTATCAAGTAACCCCAGATGTCAACCTTGCCAGGAGTGGGGAGGGGTAAGCAAGCAAAGATACTCCTACGGCAACCCCTCTGATCAGTACCAAAGGCCTTTCCTCTGCCCTTAAGGGCATACAGGATACAGCTGAGGGTCCAAACCCTAATATTGTGATGCCTCAGAAGGCTATCCAGTTGTCTTAGAAGTTTCAAATAACAGGAATTTTTAAAATTTTAAAATCTAAGACAAAGTTAATTCTAATTTACTTTAATGTTACTTAAACCAAGAATACTTTTAAAGGGTAGGGAAAAGAATACACCCCCAAACAACAAGCTATAACAAAGTGTCTTCACCCCCAAGTGTGTGAATCACTGATCTAAATCATGGTGCTCCCAGGTCCCTTCCTGCTGGGGGCATCCATCACAGCTCGGGTTCCCAGGCCCCCTGGCAGCCGCCAGTGTGCTAGGACTTTCTGGAGCCTGTGCACAGTAAGGGGCCTCCAGCACTCACGTGGCTCCATCCCTTACACACACGAGAAGATAGAAATCTCTCCTGGAGCAATGTAAGCATCTTCACTTTCTCATACTAGACCTAGAGAGCCCCCGTTCCCTGCTGCCCTTGCTGCCCCACCGTTCCAGCGCTGCCTTGGGCTGATAATCCCAGGGCAATGATGGTCCACACCCCCATATATTGCCCCCTGCCTCACAGTTTCCTCCCCAGTGCTGTACCGGTGGCTTGATAACCTGGCTGTTCCCATCCTGCCTCATTCTCCAGTCTTTCCCACAGGCAGACTGCCACCTGCATTCCAAAGCGACTGTTTGATTTACATAATTCCAATAGCTTTCATTGCCAGCTTCCTGTTTTTGTAAACTCCTGGACAATTTTTTCGTTTCATAAGAAACAAGAGCCTTGGCTCACAATCAACCCTCAACCAACCTAGTCCCTCTGCATCAAAGGAGACAGGGAAGCTTCTATCTGATGGTTTCCCTTCTTGTTTTAGAAATAGAAGCTTAAAAAACACCCAGTGGTTTCCAATCCAGAGGGTTTCATACAAGCTTTTGACTTCACTGGTTACTGGCTTCCTGTTAACAGAAAGAAGTTTCAGGCTGAGTCAGAGAAGAGAGCCAGGCCCAGCCATGATTCATTAGTGTTACTAATGACACCCCTGCCACCACCAACGACCACTATCAGTGCTGCCTCTGCTGAGGCTGCTGTGGCCTCCACGTTAGCCTAAACCTAGGAAAGCAAGGAACTGAAGCTGTTTCCCTGACTTTCTCTTCCAGATGGTATAGCAGTCAGCACAGGCAAGCTGGCCTTGGGATAAGGAGACCAGATGGGCCCTGAATCAGGGTGATCGCAGGGTTGCCCAGGAAGGCACCACTGCTTCCAAATAACTTCCCACTTCACCCCACCCTCCCTTTTCGCAGGGCCTGCTGATTCCTCCCTCTGAGTTTTTTTTTTGGTCTTCCTTTAAGATACAAAGACGGCTTAAACAGGCCACTCACACCCTAATATGATTCATGTGATGAACTCACTTTGGAAAACACAGATCACTTGAGAAAAGCAGATGGAAGAGATGCAGAAATGATAACCCAAAAGGCTACCAGGCCAGCAAAGTGACAGAGATGTCAATTACTTCTCAGTGTTGCCCAGGACCAGGCTTGGCTGCCAGGTCAGCAGCTGGGAAGTCACTCACCCCTTCGCCATGACTCTAGTTTGGGGATTTCTCCTAATTTCAAGGTCCTCTCAAAGAGCCCCAGCAAAGAGCAATCCATGCAGAAGTTGCTTAATAAATGCACGAATGGGCTTCCCTGGTGGTGCAGTGGTTGAGCGTCTGCCTGACGATGCAGGGGACACAGGTTTGTGCCCCGGTCCGGGAGGATCCCGCGTGCCGTGGAGCGGCTGGGCCCGTGAGCCATGGCCGCTGAGCCTGCGCGTCCGGAGCCTGTGCTCCGCAACGGGAGAGGCCACAACAGTGAGAGGCCCGCGTACCGCAAAAAAAATAAATAAATAAATAAAAATAATAAATGCACCAATAAAATGAGGGGGTTCCACTCCTACACTGTTGGTAGGAATGGAGAACAGTATGGAGGTACCTCAAAAAACTAAACATAAAATTACCATATGATCCAGTAATCCCACTCCTGGGCATATATCTGGATAAAACTATATTTCAAAAAGATACATGCAGCACTAAAAAGATTCATAGCAGCACTATTCACAGTAGCCAAGACATGGAAACAACCTAAATGTCCATCGACAGCTGAATGGATAAAGAAGATGTGGTATATATATACAATGGAATACTACTCGGCCATAAAGAAGAACAAAATAATGTCATTTGTGGCAACACGGATGGACCTAGGGATTATCATACTAAGTGAAGTAAGCCAGAAAGAGAAAGACAATACTATATAATATCATTTATATGTGTAATCTAAAATATGACACAAATGAACTTATCTACAAAACAGAAACAGACTCACAGATATACACAACAGACTTGTGGTTGCCAAGGGGGTGGGCAGGTGGGGGAGGGATGGATTTGGAGTTTGGGATTAGCAGGTGCAAACTATTATATATAAAATGAAGGGCTTCCCTGGTGGCACAGTGGATAAGAATCTGCCTGCCAATGCAGGGGACACGGGTTCGAGCCCTGGTCCGGGAAGATCCCACATGCCACGGAGCAACTAAGCCCGTGTGCCACAACTACTGAGCCTGCACTCTATAGCCCATGAGCCACAACTACTGAAGCCCGCGTGTCACAACTATTGAAGCCCATGCGCCTAGAGCCCGTGCTCCGCAACAAGAGAAGCCACCTCAATGAGAAGCCATGCACTGCAATGAAGAGCAGCCCCTGCTCAACGCAACTAGAGAAAGCCCGTGCGCAGCAACAAAGACCCAACGCAGCCAAAAATAAATAAATAAAATAAATTTATTAAAAAAATAAAAAAAATAAAATGGATAAACAACAAGGTCCTACTGTATAGCACAGGGAATTATATTCAATATCCTGTGATAAACCATAATGGAAAAGAGTATTAAAAAGAATGTATGTATATGTATAACTGAATCACTTTCCTGTACAGCAGAAATTAACACAACATTGTAAATCAACTATACCTCAATTAAATAAATAAACAAATAATAGGGTTCCAAACCATGCTGTAACCATAACGATAAAGAAAGCTCCCAGGTCTTCTTACAGCCAAGTCTATCCCATGGGTTGTCCTGTCTAATCTTCACAGCCACCTAGGAAATATAGCTTCTCCTGATTCTAGAGGTGAAGGGTGAGGATGACTCCACAAGGAAATTTGACCCAGGTTTTCTGACTCAAAGTATCATAATACATCGCAGCATAATTGATGAATTCCTAGATTTATTACAAATCAAGATATAACTCACACAACATAAAAGTCACGATTTTAAAGTATACCATTCGATAGCTTTTGTAGATTCACTGTTGTGCGACCACCACCACTATCTCATCCCATGTGCCAGTGGCACCTGATGGACAGATGTGAAAGTCCTTCCCCAGGCCCATCTGTGGCCAAATGGACCAATCAGCTCCTCCTCAGGTAGATGGTAGTGGGCAGATGCCAGAAGACACAAGAGAGGAGGCAGCAGCAGAAGCCTCGAGGAAGCAGAAGTTCTGAGGTACCCAGAAAAAGGGAAAGGCGTTGCCTGGTAACCATTTTGTCGGTGCAGAAGATCAGAGATGAACAAACTCCTGCAGCCAGAAAGCCAAGGGCTGACTCTCTGGAATTACATGAGCTCTCCAGTAATTTTTCACTTCCCCGGTGGTGTCCACTCCACCTAAAAAGAGCACATCCTACTGCTTAGCTGGTATCTCTCTACCCATGGATATCTCATAAACGTCTTCAACTTGACTAAATACAAACTCAAATTCTCCATTTTTCTCCCCAAAGTCTGCTCCCTCCTCCTACCCACTTCCACTCCACCTTTGTCCTCCAAACTCGCTGGCCTTCTTTCATCTCCTTTGACTCACGCTGCTCCTCTTGCACCAGAGAATCGGCACACGCTGCACCTCCACTGGGGATGCTGCTCACCTTGTCATTTCCCTGAGCCCCGCTTCTCACCAGTGCCCAACAGCTCTTCAGCTAGAATGCCCACTCCTCCTGGGAGCTCAGCTCAGTGTCACTGCCGCAGGCAGGATCCCTTGGAGCAACAGGGCCCCTTCTAGGCTCTCACGGCTGCTCTAGGCACAGCTTCTTTGTAATAGTACATGCAGAGTGTGATTACTTCACTAACATCTATGGCCAGCTGAACTAAAACTCTACTAGAGCAGAGACCCTGTCTATTTGCCTCACCTTTGTACCCCAGCACCTGGCACAAAGCCTGACACCTAGCAGGGAAATAGATATTTGATAAACAAATGAATTCAACTGGCGGCGGTAGGTATTACCTATCTATCTATTTATTGATATTTATTGAAGTATAATTGGCATATAACATTATGTTAGTTTCAGGTGTACAATACAATGATTCAATATTTGTATATATTGTGAAATGATCACCACAATAAGTCTAGTTAACCTTCGTCACCATACATAGTTACCAAAAAAAAAAAAGGGTTTTTTCTTGTGATGATTAGGACGGAATCCCTCAGAGCTCTCTAAGATAAAGTGGCTGCAAAAAGAACCTCAAAAGAACCACAGGAGTTAAGCTACAGAAACCGTATTTAGTACTATCAAGCTGCTGACCACATGGCTTCAGCTACAAGCAAAGGTTCAGCAGAAATGCAGATTCAAGGACAGGGGTTGTCAGGCAGTGGGTTGATCAAACAGTGACTGCTTTGGTCTACTTTGTCACCCTCCCCTTTCTGCTTTCAAAATGTAGGTTGGGGGCTTCCCTGGTGGTGCAGTGATTGAGAGTCCACCTGCCGATGCAGGCGACGCGGGTTCGTGCCCCGGTCTGGGAAGATCCCACCTGCTGCGGAGCGGCTGGGCCCGTGAGCCATGGCTGCTGAGCCTGCGCATCCGGAGCCTGTGCTCCACAACGGGAGAGGCCACAACAGTGAGAGGCCCGCGTACCGCAAAAAAAAAAAAAAAAAAAAAATGTAGGTTGAAGGAGGACCTGAGTATGTGACAGTGGCTACTGTCAGACATATATTCTCTCAGCCTAGTGGTCTGAGAGCATTGGAAGGACACAGGGATAAAGTGGCAGGACTTGGCCTGCTAAGGAGATGTGAGCAGAATTCGTTCATGCTAAGCACTTGGACTACACAGCATTTCAAGGGGCTTGGCAATTTTTGAAATTCTGTATGAAAATGATATGAGATCTAATTTTTCAAGTCCTTTTAGTCAATTTTATCAATAAAGGATCTGAAATACCAACACTGCTGATAAAATACAGATTATATGACCACAGCTTTTGACCCAACATCTACGATAAGACATTTAAAAATCGACCCTGGTGACTTTTTCTTTTGCGGTACGCGGGCCTCTCACGGCTGTGGCCTCTCCCGTTGCGGAGCACAGGCTTTGGGCACGCAGGCTCAGAGGCCATGGCTCACGGGCCCAGCCGCTCCGCAGCATGTGGGATCTTCCCAGACCAGGGCACGAACCTGTGTCCCCTGCATCGGCAGGCGTACTCTCAACCACTGCGCCACCAGGGAAGCCCGACCCTGGTGACTTTTAAAGACTAAAAGCCTGAAAGACACTATAACTGGTTTTGTAGTTCATCTGAAGAACCATACCTGATTTTACATTGTCCTTTCTCATCAGATCAATATGTTCAAGTTTATTGTCTGTTAAAATGCTGCAGTACGGCAGCTAATTTACATGGCATTTTGGTTCTAGGGCAGTGATAAACACAAAGCAGAGTTAATGAAGGAGCTCTAGCCTGTCCTTCGCAGATTGGAGAGGAAGTATATGAGTCTCCATAACCAGGGGTGCCAGAGGAGAAAGGAATTGCATTCTGTCCTTCCTCACTCTCTTGGCCTCCAACCCCTACATACAGCTTTAGTCCTACCCTTGTTACCGGGCTCCCAAAAAGCACTCGGGAGGGCCAGGTGTGAGAGTGACCTGAATTATCTCTAATACATGATGAAAGCAAATCATTCACAAATTACAATATTTTTATAATAACGTTAACAAATCACTTGTGATGCACCTTGCAACCCATCCGGACACCTTGTTGAGAAACTTAATAAGGAGTTGATTGCTTTCCTGGGGGAAAAAAAAAAAAAAAAAGATACACTTGTTTACCAGCCCATGTTTACACATTACCACTCCCTGCTAACAAAGCGGATAATTCTGCTTCTTTTCAACCTCTTTGTAGTTGTATCTCACTTAACACAACAGCTATGTTCCTGGAAACCTGTGTGCATTTCATGTCTTGTGAACAGTGCCATATTTGAAAGGCACTAAGGGAGCTTCCTATTTAAAGGAATTCCACATTAAGCAAATACCAGAACTATGGCTACCAAGACTTTGTGGCAACATGAAAAATGCTTATGACTCAGTGTTAGGAAGAAAACACCATAATCAAAATTGTGTGTACACAATGATTAAATTTTTTACAAAACAGATGTACATATGACAAATTC
Organism: Stenella coeruleoalba; assembly: GCF_951394435.1. Taxonomy (NCBI): domain Eukaryota; kingdom Metazoa; phylum Chordata; class Mammalia; order Artiodactyla; family Delphinidae; genus Stenella; species Stenella coeruleoalba. Next base: position 145,548,365 of record NC_137169.1, on the reverse strand, counting down.
TGGAATAAAATTTACCAAAACTGATAATAGCTACATTAGAGAGATGGGATATGGGTTATTTATGTTTCATTCTACTTTGCAAACTTTCTGGAATTATGTTTTTAAAACTGAAAATGTAAAGTAAAAGAATTATGTGCTAGGTCTTATAGAGTTGAACAGTTATTCAATCATGCTATCAGTCTGGATCTTTCCATGATGAACTTCACTTAAGTTCAGGCAAATCTGTATTTCAAAAGGTTTTAAAACCATTAATTTAAACACATTTTAAATTTAACAATTAGAACAACCCTAAAGTCAATCAAAATTTGCTAAGGACAATTTTAAAAGCCAAAAACGGCTTGTAAACTTCCTTTATGCTCTGCAAATATAAAATTTCCGCATGTCTATTACACAGATCAGTCACCTACCCACCTCTTTATTACCACCATATCAAGTTGATATACATAGACTAAGCAAATAACTTTCAACAAATTGATTCCTTTAAAAAGTAAATAAATAAATAGAAGAAAGATTTTATTAGTAGGCTTAAAATGCCCTTGTCAACTGATGACAAATGAAACACATTTTATGGGTTGAATTAAAGGCCCTGGGATTAATGCCCTCCCTATCCAGGGAAATTATTGACTAAATCTTTGTAAACTGATTAGATGGCTCACTCTCCTCCATTCTCATATTGTTGGATATTAAAATAAAATAGTTGAAGTCATTCAATCTTGTCATAAACAGATGGCAGTCTGCCTTTCCCTCATACTTGCCTAAAGGCCTCTGCTATAAACTCAGAAGAACAATTGAAACTTTTGGAAGTAATCTCAAAAAGAGATACAATAAAAACTGTAACAGGTACTCCTAACTATAGATAGTACAGTGAACAGACTCATAAGTGCAGGCTTCCCAGTCGAAGCTGGCATCCACAGACACCTGTCCAGTCTGTATCAAGGACAGAAGGCCTCCAAGCTCAGAAACACGTGACTCCATGAAAGCTCCGTGACAGCTTAGTCTGAGATCGGCAAAATAAAAATGAATTTCCTGGGATTACGAAAACTGATTTAATTGTGGTTGATGTTCTAAAGAAAAGGAAAACTCCTTTTCTTTCTCCTTTATCTCTATCAGTCTAAGAGGACATACTTTCATAAATTGGAATGAAATATTCTTTAAGTGGTAAATTATTCCAACATCCCTCCTTAGAATTCAGAGGAAAAAAACTTCTTATGAAAATTCTTAGTATATATTTTCAACCTAAAAAAAAACACTTAGAAAAACTCTAAAATAGTGATTCTGTAGAATACATTAATAGACTTTATGTACAAACTACCCAAAACAATAGTAAAAATGATTAAATATTATTCAAAATGCTTTTTCTAAATTCCTTTACTTTTTGTGATAATGTAGTTATTTACTCAGGCTCAGTAAAAATCCATTCTCCTTCCTATAAGACTGAACTGGATAAATCAAATTTGCAACAATAAGACACAAGCTCATTTCATTTTAACGATATGACAAGCTGCTACTAGGACTAAGGACTGTGCTTTACAAGTTGAAGGGAAATGTGTGTAAACAGTAATATGTTGGTAAACATTTAACAACTGGCTCTCTAAAATAAAAAGAAGTACTTCTTGGTATCATTTGCCAATGTCTGTGTTGTAAATTGTCCTGTCATGGCCAATTTTAACATGACACCACTGAACATAGAATTGGAAAGAGACATGCAATAACGCACAATTATATAGAATTTCCACCACAAAGATACAATACATATATAAAAAACCTCAAGAGCATACTTTTCTTTTTAATAAATTTACTTTTTTATTTATTTATTTTTGGCTGCATTGGGTTTTCATTGCAGAGCACGGATTGTCTCAAGTTGCGGGAGTGGGGGCTGCTCTTTGTTGCGGTGTGCAGGCTTCACATTGCGGTGGCTTCTCTTGTTGTGGAGCACGGGCTCTAGGTGCACGGGCTTCAGTAGTTGTGGTGCACGGGCTCAGTAGTTTGGACACACAGGCTCAGTAACTGTGGCTCGCGGGCTCTAGAGCACAAGCTCAGTAGTTGTGGCGCACGGGCTTAGTTGCTCCGCGGCATGTGGGATCTTCCCAGACCAGGGCTCAAACCTGTGTCCCCTGCATTGGCAGGCGAATTCTTAACCACTGCACCACCAGGGAAGTCACAAGAGCATACATTTTTTTTAAAAAGGTCATACAGAGTGATTGGTTCAAGATGGCAGAATAGAAGGACATGCGCCCACTCCCTCTTGTGAGAGCACCAGAATCACAACTAACTGCTGAACAATCATCAACAGGAAGACACTGGAATTCACCAGAAAAGATACCCCATATCCAAAGACAAAGGAAAAGCCACAGTGAGATGGTAGGAGGGGCGCAATCACAATAAAATCAAATCCCATAACTGCTGGGTGGGTGACTCACAAACTGGAGAACACTTGTACCACAGAAGTCCACCCACTGGAGTGAAGGTTCTGAGCCCCACGTCAGGCTTCCAGGCATGGAGGTCCGGCAACAGGAGGAGGAATTCCTAGAGAATCAGACTTTGAAGGCTAGCAGGATTTGATTTCAGGACTTCTACAGGACTGGGGGGAACAGAGACTCCACTCCTGGAGGGCACACACAAAGTAGTGTGCGCATCGGGACCCAGGGGAAGGAGCAGTGACCCCAGGGGAGACTGAACCAGACCTACCTGCTAGTGTTAGGGGGTCTCCTGCAGAGGTGGGGGGTGGCTGTGGCCCACCATAAAGACAAGGACACTGGCAGCAGAAGTTCTGGGAAGTACTCCTTGGCATGAGCCCTCCCAGATTCCACCATTAGCCACACCAAAGAGCTGGGTAGGCTCCAGTGTTGGGTCACCTCAGGCCTAACAACCAACAGGGAGGGAACCCAGGCCCACCCATCAGCAGACAAGCAGATTAAAGTTTTACTGAGCTCTGCCCACCAGAGCAACATCCAGCTCTACCCACCAACAGTCCCTCCCATCAGGAAACTTCCACAAGCCTCTTAGATAGCCTCATTCACCAGAGGACAGACAGCAGAAGCAAGAAGAACTACAATTATGCAGCCTGTGGAACAAAAACCACATTCATTGAAAGATAGACAAGATGAAAAGGCAGAGGGCTAAGTACCAGATGAAGAAACAAGATAAAACCCCAGAAAAACAACTAAATGAAGTGGAGACAAGAAACCTTCCAGAAAAAGAATTCAGAATAATGATAGTGAAGATGATCCAGGACCTCGGAAAAAGATGGAGGCAAAGATTGAGAAGATGCAAGAAATGTTTAACAAAGATGCAGAAGAGTTAAAGAAGAAACACCTAGAAGAATTAAACAACAGACAAACAGAGATGAAAAATAAAATAACTGAAATGAAAAATACACCAGAAGGAATCAATAGCAGAATAACTGAGGCAGAAGAACAGATAAGTGGCCTGGAAGACAGAATGCTGGAATTCACTGCTGTGGAACAGAATAAAGAAAAAAGAATGAAAAGATATGAAGACAGCCTAAGAGACCTCTGGGACAACATTAAATGCAACAACATTCACATTATAGGGGTCCCAGAAGGAGAAGAGAGAGAGAAAGGACCCAAGAAAATATCTGAAGGGATTATAGTTGAAAACTTCCCTAACATGGGGAAGGAAATAGCCACCCAAGTCCAGGAAGCACAGAGAGTCCTAGGCAGGATAAACCCAAGGAGAAACACGCCAAGACACATAGTAATCAAATTGACAAAAATTAAAGACAAAAAAATTATTGAAAGCAACAAGGGAAAAATGACAAATAACATAAAAGGGAACTCCCATAAGGTTAACAGCTGATTTCTCAGCAGAAACTCTACAAGCCAGAAGTGAGTGGCATGATATATTTAAAGTGATGAAAGGGAAAAACCTACAACCAAGATTACTCTACCCAGAAAGGATCTCATTCAGATTTGAGGGAGAAATCAAAAGCTTTACAAACAAGCAAAAGCTAAGAGAATTCAGCACCACCAAACCAGCTCTACAACAAATGCTAAAGGAACTTCTCTAAGTGGGAAACACAAGAGAAGAAAAGGACCTACAAAAACAAACCCCAAACAATTAAGAAAATGGTCATAGGAACATACATGTCGATAATTACCTTAAACATGAATGGATTAAATGCTCCAACCAAGAGACACAGGCTTGCTGAATGGATACAAAACCAAGACCCATATATATGCTGTCTACAAGAGACCCACTTCAGACCTAGGGACACATACAGACTGAAAGTGAGGGGATGGAAAAAGGTATTCCATGCAAATTAAAATCGAAAAAAAGCTGGAGTAGCAATACTCATATCAGATAAAATAGACTTTAAAAAAAGAATGTTACAAGAGACAAGGAAGGACACTACATAATGATCAAGGGATCAATCCAGGAAGAAGATATAACAATTATAAATATACATGCACCCAACATAGGAGCACCTCAGTACATAAGGCAACTGCTAACAGCTATAAAAGAGGAAATTGACAGTAACACAATAATAGTGGGGGAATTTAACACCTCACTTACACCAATGGACAGATCATCTGAACAGAAAATTAGTAAGGAAACACAAGCTTTAAATGACACAATAGACCAGATAGATTTAATTGATATTTATGGGACATTCCATCCAAAAACAGCAGATTACATTTTCTTCTCAAGTGCTCATGAGAACATTCTCCAGGATAGATCACATCTTGGGTCACAAATCAAGCCTCAGTAAATTTAAGAAATTTAAATCATATCAAGCATCTTTTCTGACCACAAAGCTATGAGATTAGAAATCAATTAGAGGGAAAAAAAGGTAAAAAACACAAACATATGGAGGCTAAACAATATATTACGAAATAACCAAGAGATCACTGAAGAAATCAAAAAGGAAATCAAAAAATACCTAGAAACGGGCTTCCCTGATGGCACAGTGGTTGGGAGTCCGCCTGCCGATGCAGGGGATGCGGGTTCGTGCCCCGGTCCGGGAGGATCCCACGTGCCGCGGAGCGGCTGGGCCCGTGGGCTGTGGCCGCTGAGCCTGCGCCACTGAGCCTGTGCTCCGCAACGGGAGAGGCCACAGCGGTGAGAGGCCCGCATACCGCAAAAAAAAAAAAACAACAAAAACCTAGAAACAAATGACAATGAAATTATGATGATCCAAAACCTATGGGATGCAGCAAAAGCAGTTCTAAGAGGAAAGTTTACAGCAATAGAAGCCTACCTCAAGAAACAAGAAAAATATCAAATAAAGAATCTAACCTTACACCTAAAGGAACTAGAGAAAGAAGAACAAACAAAACCCAACCTCAGTAGAAGGAAAGAAATCATAAAGATCAGAGCAGAAATAAATGAAACAGAAACAAAGAAAACAATAGCAAAAATCAATAAAACTAAAAGCTGGTTCTTTGAGAAGATAAACAATATTGATAAACCATTAGCCAGACTCTTCAAGAAAAATAGGGAGAGGACTCAAATCAATAAAATTAGAAATGAAAAAGGAGAAGTTACAACAAACACCGCAGAAATACAAAACATCCTAAGAGACTACTACAAGCAACTCTATGCAAATAAAATGGACAACCTGGAAGAAATGGACAAATTCCTAGGAAGGTATAACCTTCCAAGACTAAACCAGGGAGAAATAGAAAATATGAACAGACCAATCACAAGTAATGAAATTGAAACTGTGATTAAAAATCTTCCAGCAAACAAAAGTCCAGGACCAGATGGCTTCACAGGTGAATTCTATCAAACATTTAGAGAAGAACTAACACCCATCCTTCTCAAATTCTTCCAAAAAATTGCAGAGGAAGGAACACTCCCAATCTCATTCTCTGCGGCCACCATCACCCTGATACCAAAACCAGACAAAGATACTACAAAAAAAGGAAATTATAGACCAATATCACTGATGAATACAGATGCGAAAATCCTCAACAAAATACTAGCAAACAGAATCCAACAACACATTAAAAGGATCATACACCATGATCAAGTGGGATTTATCCCAGGGATGCAAGGATTCTTCAATATACGCAAATCAATCAATGTGATACACCATATTAACAAACTGAAAAATAAAAGCCATATGATCATCTCAATAGATGCAGAAAAAGCTTTTGACAAAATTCCACACCCATTTATGATAAAATCTCTCCAGAAAGTGGGCAGAGAGGGAACCTACCTCAACATAATAAAGGCCATATATGACGAACCCACAGCAAACATCATCCTCAATGTTGAAAAACTGAAAGCATCTCCCCTAAGATCAGGGACAAGACAAGGATGTCCACTCTCGCCACTATTATTCAACACAGTTTTTGAAGTCCTAGCCACAGCAATCAGAGAAGAAAAAGAAATAAAAGGAATACAAATTGGAAAAGAAGTAAAACTGTCACTATTTGCAGATGACATGATACTATACATAGAGAATCCTAAAGATGCCACCAGAAAACTACTAGAGCTAATCAATGAATTTGGTAAAGTAGCAGGATACAAAATTAATGCACAGAAATCTCTTGCATGCCTATACACTAATGATGAAAAATCTGGAAGAGAAATTCAGGAAACACTCCCATTTACCACTGCAACAAAAAGAATAAAATACCTAGGAATAAACCTACCTAGGGAGACAAAAGACCTGTATGCAGAAAACTATAAGACACTGATGAAAGAAATTAAAGATGATACAAACAGATGGAGAGATATAACATGTTCTTGGATTGGAAGAATCAACATTGTGAAAATGACTATACTACCCAAAGCACTCTACAGATTCAATGCAATCCCTATCAAATTACCAATAGCATGTTTTACAGAACTAGAACAAAAAATATTAAAATTTGTATGGGGACACAAACGACCCCAAATAGCTAAAGCAGTCTTGAGAAAGAAAAACGGAGCTGGAGGAATCAGACTCCCTGACTTCAGACTATACTACAAAGCTACAGTAATCAAGACAATATGGTACTGGCACAAAAACAGAAATATAGATCAATGGAACAGTATAGAAAGCTCAAAGATAAACCCACGCACCTATGGTCAACTAATCTATGGCAAAGGAGGCAAGGATATACAATGGAGAAAAGACAGTCTCTTCATTAAGTGGTGCTGGGAAAACTGACAGCTCCATGTAAAAGAATGAAATTAGAACACTCCCTAACACCATACAAAAAAATAAACTCAAAATGGATTAGAGACCTAAATGGAAGACCGGACACTACAAAACTCTTAGAGGAAAACATAGGAAGAACATGCTTTGACATAAATCACAGCAAGATCTTTTTTGATCCACCTCCTGGAGTAATGGAAATAAAAACAAAAATAAACAAATGGGACCTAATGAAACTTAAAAGCTTTTGCAAAGCAAAGGAAACTACAAACAAGATGAAAAGACAACCCTCAGAATGGGAGCAAGTATTTGCAAATGAAGCAACTGACAAAGGATTAATCTCCAAAATATACAAGCAGCTCATGCAGCTCAATATCAAAAAAACAAACAACCCCATCCAAAAATGGGCAGAAGACCTAAATAGACATTTCTCCAAAGAAGACATACAGATGGCCAAGAAGCACATGAAAAGCTGCTCAACATCATTAATTATTAGAGAAAAGCAAATCAAAACTACAGTGAGGTATCACCTCACACCAGTTAGAATGGGCATCATCAGAAAATCTACAAACAACAAATGCTGGAGTGGGTGTGGAGAAAAGGGAACCCTCTTGCATTGTTGGTGGGAATGTAAATTGATACAGCCACTATGGAGAACAGTATGGAGGTTCCTTAAAAAACTAAAAATAGGATTACCATATTACCCAGCAATCCCACTACTGGGCATATACCCACAGAAAACCATAATTCAAAAAGACACATGCACCCCAATGTTCACTGCAGCACTATTTACAACAGCCAGGTTATGGAAGCACCCTAAATGCCCATCGACAGACGAATGGATAAAGAAGATGTGGTACATATTTACAATGCAATATTACTCAGCCATAAAAAAGAATGAAATTGAGTCATTTGTAGAGACGTGGATGGATCTAGAGACTGTCATACAGAGTGAAGCAAGTCAGAAAGAAAAAAACAAATACCGTATATTAACACATATATGTGGAACCTAGAAAAATGGTAAAGATGAAGCAGTTTGCAGGGCAGAAATAGAGACACACATGTAGAGAACAAACGTATGGACACCAAGGCGGGAAAGTGGCGGGTGGTGGTGGTGGTGTGATGAATTGGGAGATTGGGATTGACATATATACACTAATATGTATAATATGGATAACTAATAAGAACCTGTTGTTTAAAAAAATAAATTAAATTAAAAAAAAGAACTTGCTGCATAAAAAATAAATAAAATTCAAAAAAAATTAAAAAGTTAAAAAAATAAATAAAAGGGTCATACAGAAAAGATGCTCAGGACTTCCCCGGTGTTCCAGTGGTTAAGAATCCGCCTTCCAATGGACACGAGTTCGATCCCTGGTAGCGGAACTAAGATTCCACTTGCCCATGAGGCAACTAAACCCTTGTGCTGCAACTACTGGGCACACAAGCCACAACTAGAGAGCCCGTGTGCCACAACTACAGAGCCCATGCACTCTGGAGCCCGCGTGCCACAACCAGAGAGAAGCCTGCACGCCACAACTAGAGAGAAGCCTAAGCGTTGCAACAAAGATCCCATGTGCCACAACTAAGACCCAACGCAGCCAAAAATAAAAAAATAAATAAATATTTTAAAAAAGAAAGAAAGAAAAAATGCTCAACATCACTAATTATTAGAGAAATGCAAATCAAAACTACAGTGAGGTATCACCTCACATCAGTCAGAATGGCCATCGTTAAAAAGTCTATAAATAATAAATGCTGGAAAGTGTGTGGAAAAAAGGGAACCCTCCAACACTGCTGGTAGGAATGTAAATTGGTGCAGTCACTATGAAGAATGGTACGGAGGTTCCTTAGAAAGCTAAAAATAGAGTTACCATATGATCCAGCAATCCCACTCCTAGGCATATATCTAGAAGACAAAAACTAATTCAAAAAGATACATGCACCCAATGTTCATAGCAGCACTATTTACAACAGCCAAGAATGGAAGCAACCTAAGCGTCCATTGACAGACGAGTGGATAAAGAAGTTGTGGCATAGATAGAAATATAGATATATATCTGTGTGTGTATAGATAGATAGATAGATAGTATATGAATACTACTACTCAGTCATAAAAAAGAATGAAATAATGTCATTGCAGCAATATGGATGGATCCAGAGATTATCATACTAAGTGAAGTAAGTCAGACAGAGAAAGACAAATATCATATGATATCACTTATATGTGGAATCTAAAATATGATACAAATGAACTTATTTACAGAACAGAAACAGACTCCCAGACATAGAAAACAAACTTATGGTTACCAAAGTTGAAAGGTGGGGAGTGGGGATAAATTAGGAATTTGGGATCAGCAGATACAAACTACTAGATACAAAATAGATAAACAAGAAGTTCCTACTGTACAGCACAGGGAACTATATTCAGTATCTTATAATAAACTATAATGGAAGAGAATATGAAAAAGAATATATATAACTGAATCAGCTGTACACCAGAAGCTAACACAACATTATAAATCAACTCTACTTCAATTTTAAAAAATAGTTTTAAAAAAGGTCATACATAATTAGGAGGTGATAAGTTTTGAGCATTTATTATCACTGATTTAAATATAATTTATTTAATTGTAAGTTATAAAGTTTAATTTCCAATAATGGCCATGTTTAACAAGCAGCTTACAAAATTCCTATAAATTTAACAACGAGTTCTCATGAATCAGTAGGAGCCAGTTCCAGTATACCAGTCCCAGGAAACTGTCCTGGAACTTATTCTATGGCTTAAAGAATATCAGCTTTGGGACTTCCCTGGTGGCGGAGTGGTTGAGAATCCGCCTGCCAATGCAGGGGGCAAGGGGTCGAGCCCTGGTCCGGGAAGATCCCACATGCAGCAGAGCAACAAAGCCCATGTGCCACAACCACTGAGCCTGCGCTCTACAGCCCGTGAGCCACAACTACTGAGCCCACGTGCCACAACTACTGAAGCTCGTGCACCTAGAGCCCGTGCTCCAACTACAAGAGAAGCCACCGCAATGAGAAGCCCACGTACCGCAACGAACAGTAGCCCTCGCTCGCCGCAACTAGAGAAAGCCCGCATGCAGCAATGAAGACCCAACGCAGCTAAAAATTAATTAATTAATTTTTTAAAAAAAAGAATATCAGCTTTACAGGTAATAAAGAATTTTCTAGCAGGTCAGGAATTTGACAAACTTGAGTGTCTCAGACAGAGAGGGACCCTTTCAGGCTACTACAGGTAAACTTCATAGAAGCAAATTGGAAGGCCCTTGTTCCTTAGTTCAGTAGATGAGCAGATAAAGGCAATAAAATAATTCTGATACATAAAAGTAAATTACAACTGTAGAGGATTTACAGGTTAATTCTTAAACCAGAACTGCTCTGGTTTTATTAATATACAACAAGGATGTCTTTGTATATTAACATCTCTTATATGCTACATAAATAAAACCAGTTAAATAAAACAAATTGAATGAATAATAGTGAATCAGATAATCTCTAAACAATTTATGAGGTCAAATCTGCATGTGAGAGTGGGAGTTGACCATAAAGAATCCCAGTGACAAAACACACACACACACACACACACACACACACACACACACACACAAAACATACACAAAAAATGTGATCACTGTGTATAATTCTAGTCCTCAAAATATGAAATCTTGATTCTTTCCTGTAGGTTAATGCCTCCCTAACAAAAATATCTCTATCCCTAACTTTTGTAATATCAATGTCTGAAGATATATCTCTACCTTTGTAAATGTTAAAGTCATGCAAGAAAACTACTGTTTTTCCACCATAAACAGAATGACAGTAAACTCAGTAATTTGGTGATTTTTTTCCTTTAAATTCCTGCTGCATTTTTTTACTTGATAAGCCTGTTTTTCTGAAGCCTGGACTCCCTTGCAAACCTCTTCATAAGTAAAGTTCTTTTCTTTTCTAAATGCTTTTGTCTCTGAGTCTTTATTTGACAGTAGCTTGCTTATTTGACCCTATGTTTTTTTGGTCGTACATACCTACTTAGGTACTGCTGCTAGTCATGGCCATGTGGCTCCTGTGAGACCAACCTTCTTGCAGATAACAACTATAAACTCTGAGATAAATACAGAAACAACTCTGAAGACACTGAAAAGCAACCAAAAACAGGTAGATACTGAAAGGGAGTCAACATCTGGATGAAGAGAAAAGCACTGGTGAGTTTCCCACTTTTTTATGACTTTTATCCTGAGGGAAGTCCTCAAATTGCACTACACAGTGCAGCTAAAAGTCAGAAAGAAAACCCCAAAATCTTACTGGCTTGAAAAACCAGAAGACAGAGTTTGAGGGAAACACAGCTGCTGGAAAACAAAGGGAGAAATCCTAAAAAGTAGAGAGCCAGAAAGGAGGAGCCCCAAATCATGTGTATAAATTCTAGCCAGATCCCTGGCACGTGTTGGAACCATACATGTGTGAGGCAGACTTCAAGTAGTCTAGCTAAGACTGAAAGAACTGAGCAGAAAATTGAGCCACCATTCACTGCAAGGAAGATAAAGTTTAGTTTGAATTCAGCCAAGTTAACTTCCTACTATTAAAAAAAATAAAAAATACTCTTCAGGGGAACACGGCAGAACTGAGAATCTCTATAACATATCATTCACAACATCCAGGACAGAGTTCAAAATTATATAACAGTCAAAGAAACAGGAAGACATTACCTATTCTCAAGAAAAAGTAAAATCAATGAAGGTCAATCCTGAAATGATTCACATATTGAAGTTAGCAGGCAATGGTTATAAAACAATTATTATACAAAAAAAAAAACAAAAAAAAACAAAAAAAAACCTCAGGGCTTCCCTGGTGGCGCAGTGGTTGAGAGTCCGCCTGCCGATGCAGGGGACACGGGTTCGTGCCCCGGTCTGGGAGGATCCCACATGCCGCGGAGCGGCTGGGCCCGTGAGCCATGGCCGCTGAGCCTGCGCATACGGAGCCTGTGCTCCGCAACGGGAGAGGCCACAGCAGTGAGAGGCCCGCGTACTGCCAAAAAAAAAAAAAAAAAAAAAAAAAAAAAAAAAAAAAAAACAATTATTATAAATAAGCTCAAGGACACAGGGGAAAATATGCTTGTATTGAATGAAAAGTATCAACAGGTAACTAGAAACTATAAAAAAGAACTAAATATAAATTCTAGAATTTAAAAATATATATCTGAAATGTTAAAAATTACTGGATAGGCTTAACAGAAGAATGATGATAGTAGAAGAAAGAGTTAGTGAATTTGAAGAAAGATTAATACATTAATTATCCAATCTGAAGCACAGAAGAAATGATTGAAATAATTAACAACAGTTTCAGGAACCTGTGAGACATTATCAAAAGATTTAACATGTACAACTGGAGTCCCAGAAGGAGAAGAGGAATAAAATGAAGTAGACAAAATATTTGAGGAAATAATAGCCAAACATTTCTCATAATTGCTATGTCCCCATCTGGACTGCAAGCTCAGTGAAAGCAAGGGATTCCGAGTTATACCTCTTTAGTGGTCCACGTAGCACCTAACAAAATCAGGCTACATAGCAAATTCTCAACTAATACATATTTATACATTCAGCATCAAAAATAATTATTTATTGAGTGCCTACTGTGTGAAAGCATGACAAAAGGTGCTAGAGACACAAAGATGCTTTAGTTACAGCCACTGTGCTTAACGAAGAAGATTTTGAAAAAGATAAAAGGAGAAGCCCCATTGTTTCTGAGGGAGGAAAAGGTTTTCAATGGCTCTTGTTTTTCATTCTTTCTTTCCTTTTTCAATTCATCATGATTTTAGTTAACTTGCTTATAGTGATCCCTGCTAAAAGGAGAATGTAACATGTAAATCCAGAGTGAAAGGGGATCTCACATCAGAGGCCATGGTTACAGGTATATCATTCCAGAGCCTCTTTAAACAGTCCTTTTCTTTGTTTTTTTAAATTTTTTGGATGCGTCAGGTCTTAGTTGCGGCACACGGGATCTTTCGTTGCGGCGTGCGGGCTCTTCGTTGTGGTGTACAGGCTTCTCTCTAGTTGTGGCTTGCAGGTTTCTCACTAGTTGTGGTTTGCAGGCTCTGTAGTTGTGGCGCACGGGCTCCAGAGCGCGTGGACTCAGTAGTTGCAGTGTGCGGGCTTAGTTGCCCCGAGGCATGTGGGATCTTTGTTCCCCGACCAGGGATCAAACCTTCATCCTCCGCATTGCAAGATGGATTCTTAACCACTGGACCACCAGAGAAGTCCCTAAACAGTTCTTTTCTCCCCAACTTTGTTCAATTAGGACAAAAAAGGGAGACTCTTCTATATAATTTTCACTGGTTTTTTACATTTGCCTTTACTTTTCGGCAGAACTTATGTCCTCTAGACACTTACAGATGATTAATAAGGACATATTTTTATACTTCAGCAAAATATAGTGGGAAACAGCTGAGAAAGACATTTCTCCACTTTGGGAAGAGTACACAGAGGTGTGCATATGTCTCCAGAACCTGGAGAGTGTAAGATCAAAAGAATTGTGTGTGTGTGTGTGCGTGTGTGTGTGTGTGTGTGTGTGAGAGAGAGAGAGAGAGAGAGAGAGAGAGAGAGAAAGACAGAGACAGAGAGATAGAGAAAGAGGACAAAGAGAGAGTCAGAGAGACAGAAACACAGAGAGAGACATAGAGACAGAGAAAGTAGGACTCAACATTCCTTTCTCTGTGTGAAAGCTTGAAGCACTTTGCTCTGTCTGTTTAAAAACAATCCACTAACAGTCTGTGATTCCGAGAACCAGTCTGTCCACAAATAAACTCAGCAAAACGCCACAACAGAGATGTGCTGGTCTGATATGCTCATTTCAAATATTACTGTGGATGTAAGGACATGGTTTGGGGCACAAAGCCCAAACCTAGATGCGTGGAACCATAAATTTAGTAAATCCCCTTGAAATGAGCTGCTGGAAATGTTTTGTTTCTATTATAAAATAGAATTCACCCATAGATATAAGAAGAAATTAGATTTTGGTATGTTTGCAGGAGGCTCTGAGTCCAGGAAGTGGCATTTATGACTTTGGTTATGGATCTGTCTGTGACTTTAGTCAGTATTTTAGTCTCTCTGGTGCCTATTTAATCAGTCAATTAGGGATAATACTCTTTGCTGTCCATTCCACAGCACTGCTACATCTGTCAATCATAATAGCTGTCATTTATTGAGTTACTACTATGCAACAGGCACTGTGATAAACACTCTTGTTGTATTATTTCTAATCCTAACCATCATCCTGAAGGTGGGTGTTATTCAGTTTACAGATGATGATACTGAATCTCTGAGAGGTTTAGCAATTGGAAAAGTCACACCAACTAGTAAGTAGCAGTGCCAGGATTCTACCAGAGACCTGTCACTACATTATGCTAACTTGTTTTTATTTATTAAGCATAATTGCTACATAAAGAACACTCTAGTTATGTGTCTGTGTATATATATATATATATACATACACACTTAGGGGGAAAAAATCTTAGAAATCTTAGGAACTGTATTCAAGGAGCGTGAACATAGATTAAATATGAGATATGACCTAAATCAACCAGAGACTATAAACAAAGCACAGAGCAAAGGCTACAGGCTGCAATTAAGGACTATGTATAAAACACAAAGTGACAGAGTATTTGAGATGCTTGGGGAATCACTGGAGACTCTTAGTCTTCATGTTGTATGCATCCTAACCTGGATAAAAGCCAAGAGTCCTACACACACAACCCTCAAGACAAAATGGGTTGTGTATTCCCTACCACATGATTTCTAATGTAACTTGAAAATAAGTTTCTAACGTTTGTAAATCAGAAGCATTAGAAAAATACAGTTTCTAAATCAACTATACCTCAATTTTAAAAAGAAAACACTTTTTTAAAAGAAAAATACAGTTTCACAAATTAATGATTATTGATTGGTAGGTGGGAATACCTATTATACCAGTCTCTCTATCTTTTTGAAGGCTTAAAATTTTCCATAATTAAAGTTTTAAAAGAAAGAAAAGGGAAAAAAAAGAGAGAAAAAGGAGAGGAAGAAAAAGAATGGCAATCTGCCTAAGATGGAAGAAGAGTGACGCCTGAAAACAAGGAAGAAATTCTAATAAAATAAATGACTTATGAAGGAGCTTCTTTCCCCCAGTTCACCATAGTTGTAGGATTTCCAGAGGAGAAAACTCAGGGAAGAAAGCAAAAGATCCTCCTGTTAAAACCTGAGAGTGTTCTTACAAGAAATGAAGGACTCTAAATGACCAAGAATAGCCAGTATCTTGGAAGATACACCAGAGTGGCCCAATAGGGAGAAGCTGAGAGTGGCTACACAAGGAGTTCATGAAAAAAGGGCAGGTTTGTAACAGAGGACTGTTTCCAATGAACTTAACGGCATCTAAGAACAAAGTTCAAAAATATTAATAAAATATATTAATATATATGTATACATATCAAAAATATATCTATACTGATTTCTCAGCCCATCAGTCTGTTTAAGCACTTATCAGGGCTTCCACGCGGTTATTTTGCCCTAGTTGATCTTGTTGTTTGCTGCCACTGGCATGAAGTGGCCAATTGTGGCTGTTACGGTTGTTCTTTCATTCAATTCTAACTTGTAAACCAGTGATTTCCAAACTTTTTCAAGTTAAGACACATTACCATTGCTTATTTGATTTTATGAAACGTGTTCCTTCTTTTCTCCTTAAAGGAAAAAAGCTATATGACATATTTTTAATAAAACTAAGCAAAAATAAGTTCTGATAATTCTTTTAAAAATTTTTTTCAATATTAATAGGTATATAAAAATACCCAGCATTCAAAATGGTAAAATTAACAATTTCTGGCATCCAATCAAAGATTACCAGACACACAAAGAAATAGGAAAACTTACCCTTAAAGAGAAGAATGATCAGTCAAGATTAACTGAGCCAGAACTGAACCAGATGTTTTGTGTCCAAACAAGGACGCAAAAATAGTCATTATAGTTGTAGTACATATGTTCAGAATTTAAGTAGACATATGAAAGATATTTTTTAAAGATCCTTAGCAAACGAATCCTAACAATCATCCTGACACACATAGACACACATAGATCAATAGAACAGAATAGAGAGCCCAGAAATAAAACTATGCATATCTCGGCAACTAATTTGTGACAAAGAAGCCAAGAATGTACAATGGAGAAAGAATAGTCTCTTTAATAAGTGGTGTTCAGAAAACTGGATAGCCACACACAAAAGAATGAAACTGGACCACTGTCCTACACCATGCACAAATATCAACTCAAAATGAATTGAAGACTTAAATTTAAGACCTGAAACCATAAAACTCCTGGAAGAAAACATGGGCAGTAAGCTCCTTGACATCACTCTTGGCAATGACCTTTTGGATTTGACACCAAAAGCAAAAGCAGCAAAGCAAAACTAAACGAGTGGAACTACATCAAACTGAAAAGTTTCTGCACAGGAAAAGGAACAATCAACAAAATTAAAAGGTAACCTACAGAATGGAAGAAAATAATTGCAAATCTTGTATCTGATAAGGGTTTAATATCCAAAATATATAAAGAACTCACACAATTCAATAAAATATCCAATTTAAAAGTGGGCAGAGGTACTGAATAGACATTCTTCCAAAGAAGATATACAAAAGGCCAACAGATACATGAAAGGGTGCTCAATATTACTAATCATCTAGGAAATGCAAATCAAAACTACAATGAGATATCACTTTACACCTGTTTGAATGATTTTCATCATAAAGACAAGTGATGGGCTTCCCTGGTGGCACAGTGGTTAAGAATCCGCCTACTAATTCAGGGGACATGGGTTCGAGCCCTGGTCCAGGAAGATCCCACATGCCACGGAATAACTAAGTCCGTGTGCCATAACTACTGAGCCCACGTGCTGCAACTACTGAAGCCCGTGCACCTAGAGCCCATGCTCCACAACAAGAGAAGCCACCACAATGAGAAGCCTACACACTGCAATGAAGAGTAGCCCCCACTCGCCACAACTAGAGAAAACCCATGCAGAGCACCAAAGACCCAATGCAGCCCAAAAATTTTTTTAATAAAATTTTAAAAATTAAAAAAAAAAAAGAGAAGCCATAACAAGTGTTGATGAAGACATGGAGAAAAGTGAACCCTTGTGCACTGTTGGTGGGAATGTAAATTGGTGCAGCCACTATTGAAAAAAGTATGGAGGCTCCTCAAAAAATTAAAAATAGAACTACCATATGTTCTAGCAATTCTACTTCTGGGTATATGTCCAAAGGAAATAAAAACAGAATACCAAAGAGATATCTGCACTCTCATGTACACTGTAGTATTATTCACAATAGCCAAGATATAGAAATAACCTACAGAATCAACAGATGAATGGATAAAGATGTAAGATACATATTTTTAAATGGAATATTATTCAGCCATGTGAAAGAAGAAATTCCTTTCATTTGAGACAACATGGATGGACACTGACAGCATTATGCCGAGTGAAATAAGCCATACAGAGAAAGACAAATACTACATAGTATCACTTACATGTGGAACAACAACAACAAAAAGTCAAGCTCATAGAAACAGAAAGTAGAAAGGTGGTTTACCAGGTATAGTGGGGTAGGAGAAGTAGTGAGAAGTCGGTAAAAGGGTATAAACTTTCAGCTATAAAATGAATAAGGTCTGAGGATCTAATGTAATGCATAACATGATGACTATAATTAATAACACTATTATAAAATTGAAAATTGAAATTTGCTAAGAGAGTAGAACTGAAATGTCCTCACCAAAAACAACAACAGCAAAAAAGATAAATAAATATGTGATATCAATGTATTAATTAACTAGATGGGAGGAATCCTTTCATAAAGTATATGTACATCAAATCATCTCAATGTACACTTTAAATGTTTTACAATTTAATTTTTCAATTATACCTTAATATGCTGGAAAAAGTAAAATAAAATAAAATACCAATCTACCAACCAACATCTAAATAATCCTGGTGGGGGGGCGTCTAGAGATGAAAACTACATTACGTAAGATAAAAAAAAAAATAAGTTGGATGGAATTACTGGCAAAGTAGATACTGCAGAAGAAAGAATTAGTGAATTTGAAAACATAGCAATAGAAACTATTCAAAATGAGACAGGGAGAGGGGAAAAAAAAGAATTTAAAGAAATGAAATCATCAGCGTGCTGTGGAACAACTTCAAGCAGCCTAATATATATGTAATGGGAATCCCCAGAGGACTGTCACAAAGGAGACACGGGGATGCAAAAAAATTTGAAAAATGATGGCTGAAATTTTTCCAAATTGGATGAAAATTATACAGCCACAGATATAAGAAGTTCTATGAATCCCAGCACATGAAATATGAAGAAAGCTACACCAAGACACATCAGATTCTTAGCCCAAAACTAATGTCGAAGGGAAAATCAAATGGATAAATGGATGTCCATAGGCCAAGAAAAAAAAAAACTTCAGCCTAAGCCTCGCACCTTTTACAAAAAATTAACTCAATTAACTCAAAATGGATCACTGATTTAAATGGAAAGAGTAAAACTATGAAAATTTTGAGAGAAAATCTTCAAGATCTAGGACTAGGTAAGACATGCTTAGACTTAATATCAAAAGTATGATCCACAGAAGGCAAACTTGATAAGTTGGACCTCTTAAAATTAAAAAATTTTTGCTCTGTGAAAGACCCTGTTACAGACTGGGAGAAAATATTTTCAAACCACATATTCAACAAAGGACTTGGTACCAAGATGATACAAAGAACTCTCAAAACTCAACAGTTGACAAGCAAACAATACAATTAGAAAATGGGGCAGGGGGAAGAAGGATGGACTGGGAGTTTGGGGTTAGCAGATACAAACTGTTACATTTACAATGGATAAACAGCCAGGTCCTAATGTATAGCATAGGGGACTACGTTGAATATCCTGTGATAAACCATAATGGAAAAGAATATTAAAAAAAATAATGTCTATATGTGTATAAATGAGTCACTTTGCTGTACAGCAGAGATTGGCACAGCATTGTAAATCAACTCTACTGCAATAAAAAAAAATTTTTTTAATAAGTAAAGTAAAACTCACGCTCAAAAAAAAGGAAAGAAAAAGAAAATGGATTAAGAATATTTCAGTGGGCTTCCCTGGTGGTGCAGTGGTTGAGAGTCCGCCTGCCGATGCAGGGGACGCGGTTCGTGCCTCAGTCCGGGAGGATCCCACATGCCGCAGAGCGGCTGGGCCCGTGAGCCATGGCCGCTGAGCCTGCGCATCCGGAGCCTGTGCTCCGCAACGGGAGAGGCCACAACAGTGACAGGCCCGCGTACCGCAAAAAAATAAAAAATAAAAGAATATTTCAGTGAAGGGAATTCCTTGCCAGTCCAGTGGTTAGGACTCTGTGCTCTCACTACCAAGGGCCTGGGTTCAATCTCTGGTCAGGGAACTAAGATACCACAAGTCGTGCAGCATGGCCAAAAAATAAATAAAATAAAATTTGCTTTTAAAAAAAAGAATATTTCAGTGAAGGGGATATACAGGTGGCAAATAAGCCAATGAAAAGATGTTAAACATCAGCAACTAGGGAAATGCACATTAGAACCACAATGAGACATCACTTTACAATAGCATCAAAAAAATATGAACCAGTAGGAATAAATCTGAAAAAAAATATTCAGAACAGGTACACTGAAAACTACACAACACTGATTAAATTAAAGAAAAACTCTTTTAAGAAGTAGAGGGAGAAATAGACTTTGTTCTTGGACCAGAAAACTCAATATTAAGACATCAACTCTTCCCAGATTGCTCTATAGATTCAATACAATCACAATGAAAATCTCAGTGGTATTTTCTGTAGAAATTGACAAGATGATTTTCCAATTTATATTAAAATGCAAAGAACTTAAAAGAGCCAAAACAACTTTGAAAAAGAGTGAAGTTTGAGGACTCACACTACCTGACTTTGAGATTTATTTAAAGGCTATAAGAGTCAAAACGTGTGGCTTGGTGTAAATAAGGCAAATAGATGAGTGGAACAGAATAGAGAATCCAGAAATAGATCCATCCATACATGGACAACTAGTTTTTGACAAAGGTGCCAAGAGAATCCAGTGGAGAAAGAACAGTGCTGGAACAATTGGATATCCATATGCCAAAAAATGAACTTCGATCCATACCTTGCACCATATATAAAAATTAGCTCGAGATGGAGCATAGACTTAAATGTACAACCTAAAACTATAAAACTTCTAGAAGAAAATATTGGAGAAAAATTCTGTGACATTGGAGTAGGCAGAGATTACTTAGATATGACACCAAAGTGTGACCCATAAAAAGAAAATTTAATAAAATGGACTTTATCAAAATTTTAAACCTCAGCTCTTAAGAGAATGAAGACAACCCAAAAGGTGAGAGAAAATCTTTGCAGAGCATATAGCTGATAAAGGACTTACGTTCACACTATACAAAAAACTCATTATATAAAAAACTCTCGGGACTTCCCTGTTGGCCTAGCAGTTAGGATTCTGGGCTTTCACTGCCCAGGTTTGATCCCTGGGCAGGGAACTGAGATCCCACAAGCTGTGCAGTGCAGCCAAAAAAAAAAAAAAAAACCTCTCAAACGTTGACAAGAAAACAAATGACAATTTTTCTTAATGGGCAAAGGATTTGAACAGATACTTCACCAAAGAAAATATACAGATAGCAAATAAAAACCAAAAGATGCATTAGGGAAATGTGAATTAAAACCACAACGAGATCCCACTACACAGCTATTAGAATGGCTAAAACTTAAAAGATTGATCATCCCAAGTGTTGGAAAGGATATGGAGGAACTGGAACTCCCGTACACTGTTGGTAGGAATGTAAAATGGTGCAATCACTTTGTAAAACAGTTTGGCAGCTTTATAAAAAGTTAAGCATAGCACAGATGATTTTCAGGGCAGTGAAACTATTCTGAATACTATAATGATGGATACATGTCATTATATATTTTTGTCCAAACCTAGAGAATGTAAAACACCAAGCGTGAACCCTAATGTAAACTATGGTTGAGTGATAATGGTGTGTGAATGCAGGTTCATAGATAGTAAAAAATGTACCATTCTGGTGTGGGATGTTGATAACAGGGGAGGTTGCGCGTGTGTGTGGGCAGGGAGTTTAAGGAAAGTCTCTCAATTTTGCTGTGAACCTAAAACAGCTTTAAAAAATAAAGTCATTTTTTAAAAAATGTAATGAAGTACTGATACATGTTACAATATGGATGAACCTTGAAAACATCATGCTAAGTGAAAGGAGCCAATCACAAAGGACCACATATCAGACTTCCCTGGTGGCGCAGTGGTTAAGAATCCACCTGCCAATGCAGGGGACACAGGTTCGAGCTCTGGTCTGGGAAGATCCCACATGCCACAAAGCAGCTAAGCCCGTGCGCCACAACTACTGAAGCCCATGTGCCTAGAGCCCATGCACCACAATAACAGAAGCCACCGCAATGAGAAGCCCATGCACCACAACGAAGAGCAGCCCCTGCTCACCGCAACTAGAGAAAGCCCGTGTGCAGCAACGAAGACCCAATGCAGCCAAAGATAAATAAATTAACTAAGTTTTTTAAAAAGTAAGTTGTAAGTGTAATAAGAATATTTGATTGGAAAAAAAAAAGCTAAGCATGCTCCTACCATGTGATCTAGCCATTCTAGTCCTCTCTATACATCCAAGAATAATACAAAGACCTGTATACAAATGTTCATAGCAGCTTTAATAGCCAAAAACCAGAAATGATCCATACATCTATCAACAGGGGAATGGATAAACAAGTTGTGGTATATCCATAAACTGAATATTATTCAGCAATAAAAAGGGATAAATTGATACATGAAAAAGATGGATGAATCTAAAGAAGATTATTCAAGTGAAATAGGACAGAAAACCAGAAAAAAAAAGAGTACATGCTATATGATTCCATTTACATAAAACTTTAGAAAATGCAAACTAATCTGTCATGACAGAAAGTAGTTCAGTGGTTGCCAGGGGTGGTATGATGGATTACAAAGAAAACTTTAGAGGTGATGCGTCTGTTCACTCTATTGATTGTAGTGACAGATTCACAGATGTAAACACATGGCAAAACTTATCAAATTATCCAGTTTAAATAGGTGCAGTTTATTGTATGTCAATTATACCTTGATAAAGCTGTCGGGGTTTTTTTTTTGAGATGACTCAAAGATCAAGAAAAATATGGGTCATCTGACACTAACAAGCTCACCTCCCTGGTGTGCAGGGGAACGGAACCAAGGGCCTCACCTCTGCTTTCTCTGAGCTCAGTACCGGAGCTTTTTACAAGCTCCAAACATGCCTGCAGGATCTTAGTTCCCTGACCAGGGATTGAACCCGGGCCAGGGCAGTGAAAGCACCAAGTCCTAACCACTGAACCGCCAGGGAATTCCCCAAACATGCATTTTACAAAGGCAATGAGATCAGCCTGGTTTTCTTCTCTGCGACCTTAGTAGCCTTCGTCACCACTCTCCACCATACTTAAACCAAAGCTAAGAAACACGAATGTGTGCTTTTGAAACTCCAGCTCTTCCCCACCCCTACTGTGAGAAAGACTTAAAATCAATAATTCTAAGAACAACAGCACAACCAGATCTACTTTGCTGTGTGCACAGAGTCCAACCAGAGGAAAGCCCCGCCAGAGATTCAATTTGTATTATTTCTGCTCTTTATTAAGAACTATTTGCCCCTATGCCATAGTATAGACGAGAACAGGAAAACACCTGGATATCACGGAGGGTCGCTGTGTATGTTACAGCTAGGTTTGGCTGCAGATAATAGAAAGCCCAGTCATTCACATAGGTGGGGGATTATTCTCCTACTTTATTGAGGACAAGAAGTAAGTAGTCGAACTGTTTTGGCAGCTCCACGTAAGTCATCAGGGTCTCAGCCTTTTTCTGTCTCCCCAAGCAGGTGGTTTCCATCCTCGAGGTTACATGGTGTCTGCTGGAGAGCTTTGATCCGAGCAGTAGGAGAGAGGAAGGAAAGGAGAGGTACCCTGATTGTCCCGGAAGGTAGAAGGGTGCTACCTGGAGGAAGGAGAGGTGGATCACCAGGAGGTCAGTGCCTGGCTCTGGGAGTCAAAACGATGGTGGACACCGGAACCGATCCTGGCAGAGCACTCGTGCTGTCTTGCGCCTTGAGGTACTCCCCAAAAGAGTTAATCACTGGAGCTGAAACATGTTCTCTGGATATAAAGACCAACAATTGAGTGGGGTGCTATGATTTTCTTTCCCGGGAGAGCCGCTTCAAAAGAGTTCCACTCCTGTGTCCTGGTCCCATCCTCAGGGACTGCGTTACAAGGACAGCAGGACCTCTCTCCTCCCTGTAGACCAAACCTGGCCCTGGGAGACTCCCCTGGGGCTCTGCCCCTGAATGTCTTGCATCTTCCTCTCAGGTCACTCAGCCCCCCAGTGTTTCTGGGCTACTGGTTGGTAAGCCGGGTGAACGGGCACAGTCAAGTGAGAGGAATGTTTGCTGTCCTGAGCACATACTTGGAAAGTGGTTACGTGCAACACATTCGTAAAAGTATGTTATCTTTGCGGGGGTAGTGGGAAAGCAGTGGGAGGTCTGTTCAAGAATGGAAGGAAATGTTGGTATCGCACAGTAAGAGGCATAGAGAAGCTAGTCAGAAGGTAGCCGCTTTCATCAGACCGGGCTTTCCTGCCAGCCAGCCCCAGGCCACATCCGCCCCCAGCCCTGCTCTCTGATGTTAGAGCCCGGGGAGCTTCTGCCTCACACCCCGAGTGGCCTCACCACGCCTTGTGAAACTTGGCTCCTGGCGCCTCGCACCTGTGAGGCATCGGAAACTCGAATGAATGGTTGGCTCTCCAACCACTGCTGAGCATGACCTTGGGAAGTGGGCAGCCCACACCTGACAGGAGCACTGCTTCCTTCACTCCTGTGACCACCAAGGGAGCTGGGAATTTTTCCCAGCTTCAGCACTCCGGCCAGACAGCTCCCTAGGATCAGTTTCTACTCAGCTGCTGGGCTCCTCCACCACCATCAGTGAACAAGATCAGAGGGAGAAATGGATACAGCCACTATGGAGAACAGTATGGAGGTTCCTTAAAAAACTAAAAATAGAACTACCATATGACCCAGCAATCCCACTACTGGGCATATACCCTGAGAAAACCAGAATTCAAAAAGAGTCATGTACCACAATGTTCATTGCAGCACTATTTACAATAGCCAGGACATGGAAGCAACCTAAGTGTCCACTGACAGATGAATGGATACAGAAGATGTGGCACATATACGCAATGGAATATTACTCAGCCATAAAAAAAGAAAGAAATTGAGTTATCTGTAGTGAGGCAGATGGACCTAGAGTCTGTCATACAGAGTGAAGTAAGTCAAAGAGAAAAACAAATACCATATGCTAACACATATATATGGAATCTTAAAAAAAAAATGGTTCTGAAGAACCTAGGGGCAGGACAGGAATAAAGACACAGATGTAGAGAATGGACTTGAGGACATGGGGAGGGGGAAGGGTAAGCTGGGACGACGTGAGAGAGTGGCATGGACATATATACACTACCAAATGTAAAACAGATAGCTAGTGGGAAGCAGCCGCATCACATGGGGAGATCAGATCAGCTTGGTGCTTTGTGACCACCTAGAGAGGTGGGATAGGGAGGGTGGGAGGGAGACGCAAGACGGAGGGGATATGGGGATATATGAATACATAAAGCTGATTCCTTTTGTTATACAGCAGAAACTAACACAACATTGTAAAGCAATTATACTCCAATAAAGATGTTAAAAAAAAAAAAAGATCAGAGGGAGTCCAGCCGTACTCCATGCCCTCAAAACACGTGAAAGCACTACAGGTCCTTGGACACAAAACCAGGAGAGGGTAGGAGCCCTGGAGGGGAATATCCTGGACTTCTGGACCTCCTGCCCAAGTGGGGTACTTCAGCCACAATTAAAGTAACACATCCATTTTGTTTAAAATTAATTTCAAAGAGAACTAGAAGGTGTAAAGTAAAATAAGTCTCTCCTCCCCCCACACCTAGCTTCACTTCCTAAGGACTATGACATGAAGTTTCCGGTATATCTTCACAGAAATTTTCTATTCAAGTGTATTCTGTTGAATGCATTTGCAAGAATTTTACTTATAAATAATTCAATTAGTAATAATAACTAATGTATAAAGTACATGTTATTTACATTGAAATCATAACTGGAAAAACAAAAATAACTAAAAGTGATCGAAGTGGACCTTGGATCCTTCCAGAGTGCAGTTTTTGAAGTGACCACCAGGTGTCAGAGTTATCAATAGTATTCCCCAAATCACACTGGAAAGTTACAAGAAGGGGAAGTGCCCGGCTGGAAATGAGATGGCGAGATCCTAAACAGGATTATTTGGCCCTTCGGCCCAATATTTTGTCTACTTAGGGTTAGGTAGGGAGAGAGTAAAGGGAGCTGCGGAAAAAACTATTACATTCTCCGACCATAGATTCCCATTCAGTTGGGCACCCCTGGATCTTTGGCCATGGCTCACGCGCCCAGCCGCTCCGCGGCATGTGGGATTTTCCCGGACCGGGCACGAACCCGTGTCTCCTGCATCGGCAGGCGGACTCTCAACCTCTGCGCCACGAGGGAAACCCCGCACTCCTGGGTCTTCAGAGAAGCTGTCAAAGCGCTGGTGAGTTTCACGTAGGAAATGTAAAAATGGCTGGGCAGAGTCGGGCCTCCTATAGTTGTGAGGCTACTTTTGGAATCCAGGGCCATCTCTCCTCTCTTCAATCAGGAGACCAGAGGAGGGGTGACCACAAGAGGAGGACACACACACGAGAAGTGTTCAGCTATGGCCATCCTTGTTTTAAAAGGGAAAATCCAGTTCTGTATCAAGAGCTCTTCCTCCCTAACCTTGAACATCATGGTCTCCTATTCACTTCCTATTTGATCTCCTCATGTATACTTCCTTTACCAGGCCTGACCCGGCTGTTGTCCAGAGCTGCTGGCCTAGAAAACATCCGCCCTCCATGCTTGAGAGCTGCGGGCAGGGCACCTGCCATCGCAGTCTTGAGGCTGTGGCCCAGGGGTAGTTACACTCGTCTTCCTCCAGGGGCCCAGCCACTTCTCTGGCTCCCCCCATCTGGCTCTAGAGGAGTCAACATCCTCTGGAGGATTCCAGACGCCACCCATGGCAGGCCTCATCCTTCTGGAATCACCAGTGTCCACCCCAGCAGAAAGGGGGATGTTGATGCAGTCACAACACAGACTTGTGCAAGGAGGATGACCTAGGCTCCTCCTCCCTGGGAGGCCACAGCTGAAGGGTGTCAAAAAGGAAGGAGAACCCTTGCCACGTGTCCCAGTTGGCACTTGTCTAGGCTGTTCCCTGGACCACATCCCATTTCTGGCCATGGGTCCAGGGAAGGGTTCAGACCCACTACGTACCGGGACTTGTCACTGGTGGAACTTTACTGTGAATAACAATGCCAAGCTTGTGGAAGAGGTAAGAAGTGGTGTAAGGAGAGGGGAGAAGGAAAGAAGGATTCAACATTTCATGGACAATGTTATTGATATTTAAATACTTCTCAAGACCTGTGATTTCCGTGAATTTGGACAGGCAGATTAAGGGGACTTTTTATGTGATCTGAATGACATCATCTGTTAAATTGGTACATCCTATATAGGCCAAATGAAGCAACAGTAATGATTTCAGTCACTATACACCTTAAGTGCTATATACATAATTTAAAATGATACACCTGTGGTACCATACACACAATAAAGATCCCAGTTATCATTAAAACATAGGTAGTATTCATATTCAAATATGATCATGCATTATGTTTGATGTTTCAAACAGAATATATAAGCCAAATGGTTCACTGAAAAACAAAAATGGATAAAACAATGTTTATATCAGGACCCATGTTAATTTACCATGACTAGTATATTAACTGTTGCTTTGATGTGGCCAACACTGGTATGGCAACTGAGGGGGTTTTTTTGTTTTTTCCATTATCCTGTTACATATGATATAAGAGGGATGGAACAGAAAGAATCTCTCATAATGCTAACCATAGCCTGACTGTTTCAAAGACAATGCTCTCCAGACTAAAGCCAAGGATAGGGACCATGAAGCTCCACCCTAATCTCTCTGGGTTTATCTCCCTCAAGGAGACCCCAGTCATTGTGACTCCTGGATAATCCTGGACCCACTGGATCCCCGTAAGTCAAAGAGCCTCCCACATCCCTGAAAAGTCTGGCTATCCATCACATGTTCCACCTCATTTGGCCACTCAAACAACAAGGGTTTCACAAGTCCAGGACAGACTTCACTGGTCAAGGTGTATCTTGAGATCCCCAGACTTCTAGGTCCTCTGGAAAAGGAACAACCAATGGGGTCCCCAGGCTGGGAAGGGAAAGGATTCAGGCCCCTGACTCACCAATGCCTGCTTACCACCCGCCCCCTCCAGTTTAATCATGCTTTGTGTCGGTGAGTCACAGAGGAGATGGGGCCGGGTTGCGTATGGTCTGGCCATGTGTGTGGTATTCTAATGACAATGACTCCTCCCCCTACTTAATCCTTCTTCCCAGCCCTGCACTCAGCCAGGCAAAAGGCCGGATTCAGAATCTCCTCACGGGTACCCAAGGCTGTTTCCCTTTGATAAAGCGAGTAAGGAAATCGTTGATGTGAACACACAAAAATAGAAGACTTCCTGAATCAGACGTGAGTTTGGGTGCAGAGTAAGGCCAAGCTAAAAGCTCAAACTCACTGACCATAATTATCCCTCCCGTAGTGCAGCCTTCCTTACCTGTAGCCAAGCAGCTTCAGAGGCTGTGACAAATAGCTGAGCCTGTCGGAACTCCAGAAGAAACATTCCTCATCAGGCCTCCCAGCCCCAGCTTCAGCGACAGGGCACCAGGAAAGTAAACAGACTAAACCCATCGCAACAAGAGAGAACTGGTTCTTCTGCTCTCCAGACACTGTTCATGACACTTCAATCAAGATCAACACAATATAGCTGAATTATTTTTAACCTTTATGGAGGCTCCTGGCTTCACAAACGAAATATTAGTCAGCAGAGTCGGTATAAAAATCTCTTTGCGGATTTCCCTTGTGGCGCAGTGGTTGAGAGTCTGCCTGCCGATACAGGGGACACAGGTTCATGGCCCTGGTCCGGGAAGATCCCACATGCCGCGGGGCGGCTGGGCCCATGAGCCATGGCCGCTGAGCCTGCGCGTCCGGAGCCTGTGCTCCTCAACGGGAGAGGCCACAACAGTGAGAGGCCCGCGTACCGCAAAAAAAAAAAAATCTCTTTGCAAAACTTATCAAGCGTATACCACAATGTCACAGTGAAAAGACATATCCAAAGTTCTTCTGATCATGGTATTAGATCCTTCCACAAGAGTTGCAACTTCCAATGCCTTACAGATGCCAAATAGATCTGCTTCCTAATATCACCTTGAGCTGTATTCTTTCGACCTGTATAAAGGTAGAAGCCACTGTTAATACCGATAATCCTGCAGGAGTGTGGACTCAAGTCTTTCTGGAGAAACCAGAAATCCAGATGTTTATGTGTAATCTCCCAATTTTTAAATATGGACTACTAGCTTAAAAAAAACACACTTTGCTACCTCCCTTCAGTGACTAAAGGCCGTATGACTGGGAGTCAGGAACCCAAGTTCTGACACCAACTCACTGTCTGTCCCTGGGAAAGACACCTAACCGTCCTGGTCTGCAGTCACCTTGTCTGAAAAGTTTAGACACCCAAAATTCCTTTCAATCCTAAATTATTACACTGTATAGTTAAGTAAGTGTTCTAGATGGTCAATTCTCCCAAGAACAACCAGAAACAAAAATAAAGGAAAAAAAACCCACAAAACATAGATCACTGTGCCATAGCGGGGTCTATTACGATGCCTAGACATGGCCTTGGTGTGGCCAAGCCACTTGGTTAATATATCCACAAGAATGTGAACACTTTTATCAGACCAGATCTCCTCCATGATGGCCACCCACCCACTGGGGAAGATAAAAATTGTATTATCACCATGACTGTGGCAGGGAACACCTCTCTATGAAACAGAACACTCTTGGGTCTTTTGAACCCAAACCCAAGGTTTCAAGGGAACATTTTGAGTTGGGAAACAAAGCTGACCCGCAGGCTGCCCTGAGCCATGACTCCTGACTTTCAAGTTCATGCTCAGCCTACCTGCGATGAAATTCGGAGTTGCCAAATTTGGAGTTGCCTTCGGTATCAGCCAACTGTACTCGGAACAGTTTTGTTACATAATCCTCAGCTGTGCCCCACGTGTGTACATGAGCACACGCTCACCCTGTACAAAAGCCCACAGATCTTCAGATACAGCACCTTTTTTTCAGCACAGGAAGGGAATAAAAAATATTAAGCTGGAAAATAATGAGGGACGGGTAAATTAAAGGCCCTTTCCCACTGTAAATGTTAAAAAATAGACACATTTCAGAGCAAATAAAAGTATTCACATTCTTTTGGTTATATTAACTGTGGCTTGAGAAAACTGCAGGCCCAAAGAAGAGAAAGCCAAGTGGATTACAACCGGGCAGTTTCTTCACACAGGCCACCTTGACACAGATAGCCTGGCTCCAAGTGAAGTGGGAAGGGGTATTCCACAGGCACCTACATTCCTAAGGGCTTTTGTGCATCAGTTGTGAACAACAGGGCCTTTTTATTTTGCTATTAGTAGCTGCCAATAAATAGTATGGTGTAAAGAACCTTTGACTCCTAAACCAGCTGTGACCTATCGCTTCAGTTTTGCCTGCTAGAGACATTTCCTTCACTGTGCCCCACTGTTGCCCTGGCTTTAGGTAACCAGTGTTTATTCTAAGTCAGCTTGCTCTTACCCTAAGGCCTTTGTATTATCCGTTTCCTCTTCTTAGAATGCTCATTACCCTGACCTTCACCAGGTAGTTCATTCAGACCTCAGCCTCCAGGCTGCCCTCAGAGAGGCCCTCTCTGGCCATCCAACATAAAGTACACACCCATGCATTCTGTGTCACATGACCCTACTTTAATTCTCTGCCTACAATTCCTACCACCTGATTTATTTCCTCTTTCTTTCTTTCTTTCTTCTTGCCTGTCTTCTCTCACTGGTATAAAGCTCCATGGCAATAAGGATTTTGTGTCTTTTTCAGCGTGGCTTTGTAGCAACCAGAACAGTGCTTTGCGTATAGCAGTTGCTCAATGATTATTAGTTGAAAGAAAGATGGATGCTTGGATGAATGGAAGAATCCATCCAGCAAATACCTGTGAAGCATTTATGGTGCGCTGGGAATAGATGAAGAATGAAATCCTCCTTCAAGGACTCCACAGTCTACCAGGGAAGACAGATGTTTATACAGTGCAATACTGTGAGAGAACTGCTTTTAGAAGCATACCGTGCCTTCTACCCAAGGTGAGTACGAAGACAATCTCTAAGGAAAGTTAAGAGTTGGCCGAAAGGGCAAAGGTGAGAAAAAGCGTGGCAGGGAAGTCACCCTGTTGAGAAACATCACAAGAAAGGCACCAAATCTGAAAACAGACCGTGGGTTCCAGGAGCCCCAGGAGGTCTAGGATGGTTGGTGCCACAAGTGACAAAATGAGGGAGACGGGACCTCGAAAGAGAGGTCTGGGCCAGTTCTTAAGGCGCCTTGTAGACCAGCCCCTGGATGTTAGATTTTAATCCTCTGTGCAACGGGAGCCATTGAGATGTTTTTAAGTAGGGAAGTGACATGAGGGTTTTATGCTTTATAATGTTGATGGCAGTGAAGGCAACTACTCAGAGAAAAGAACAAAGCATTCAGGAGGCTATTGTCCAATCCAGGTGAACAAATGTCAAGGATCCCAACTAGTGGCAGTGGAGAAGGAAAAGAGAAGACAGATGTGAAAGCTATTAAAAGGGTAGAATCAATAGAGCTTAGTGACACATGAAACGTGGGAGGTGAGAGAAAGGATAGGGTCAAAGGGAACTCCAGGCTGCGGTTAGTGTCATCAAAATTAATGGTTCTCCTGCTTCAGGCCTGGGAAGCCCTAGGTTCATTCTGTTTGTGATGTGACTGGATCTGAGTCTGCTCGCTTACATGAGCTCATGGACACTTGCCCAGGTGGCTATCTACGGTCCTAGCACAAAGGTTCATTTCCCTGCTTAACAAATAAATTTGTATAGAAGTCCCTCTGATGTGTGTGCATCCAATCTACAACGTCAATTATTCATTGGTTTGCAAAGAACACGTTATTATTTCGATGCACGGCCATTTTTGGAGGCACACACTTATCCATCACCACAGAAGCATGACTATTGGTCTAAATATAGATGTGCCTGTCACCTCAGAGAAACAACAGACCAGAAGTCATGATTCCACTTATTCCAAGGAAATTTTAAAGTGATAAAATTGAAAAACAAATCAATGTCATGTTTTGAAGTCTGTAAATCTGATCTACAGATCCCATTATGATTACCTCACCACTTCTCTTGAGGTTAATTGTTAATTTAGCCCCCAGACCCCTCGAAAGCAGCCCTCACCCCCACCCCAAGATATTGCTTACAGCCCTCACGGGCTATCTCACAGGTGCTGAAAAACAAGTAGAGTAGGCTCCTGGCCAGACACCCTCCAAGGATCCCCAGTTTATTCCTTTTCTCCTACTCTAGCCCCCATCCGCTGCTGCCACCTGAGAGGCTATATAATGTGAAGAGATTGGGCGCTGGTGCCTGCTAGCTTGAGTTTGAATCCTGGATTTACCACTTATAAGCTGTGTGACCTGAGGCAAGTTATCTAGCCTCTCTGTGCCTCAGTTTCCACCCTTGTAAAATACGAATAATATTATCTAATTTACCTCATGGGGTAGTTGGGATGATTAAATGAGTTAATGAGTTAATGTTTATAAAGTACTTAGAACAGTACCTAGCACGGTAACAAGTAACAAGCACTCAATAAATGTAAGCTATTATTCCTACTACCACTGCTCCTGCTGGCACTGGGGAAGCCTCTGGTGACTCCTGCCATAAGGTGCCAAAGCGACAGACAGGAGTTCTGTTATAAGGTAAGGGACAATGTCCTCCTTTTGTAATATGATATCAAAGGGGTCACACAGCAGTACAGCGCATGCCCAGTGCTTTCTGAAATTACCAGTAAAAGAGTTCTTTGCATTTTTCACTTGCAGCCTTCCCTCCTCACACCAAAGGACTGAGACTTGAGTCCAGGAGCACCCAGGCTAGAAGACACATGAGTGACAGACACCACGCGATCTCCCCCCCTTGGAGCAGGGCTTTGTTACAGGGTCAAGTGGGTCCAGCCTGGCTTCCACTCCCGTAGGATGAGCTCTTCCCAGGAGAATCCTTCGATCCTCGCCTATATTTCCTTCTGGAGCCACCCACTTCTCAATCCCTCCAAAGGAAGCGTTTAAATCTGATCCTTTAAAAGAAGGAGACCAGCTGTATTGTTAAATTATTTGTAAGTAAAAAGCAAACATAAACTGTAAAAACATGCTAAATTCAAGACTAAAGAATAGTTCTGATATGGACTTCTAATTTATCTTTGATGATAAAGTACCTGTCCATAGTCTTAACATTGGGACAGGCAGAGGAAAGTCAAATTTTGAACATGATGCCATTTATATTAGCATAAAAAAAATCCAATATATGGAACAGAATCGAGAGCCCAGAAATAAACCTACACACATAAGGACAATTAATTTACGACAAAATAGCAAAGAACATACAGTGGAGAAAGGACAGTCTCTTCAATAAATTGTGTTGGGAAAACTGGACAGCCACATGCAAAAGAATGAAACCAGACCACTATCTTACACTAGGCACAAAAATTAACTCAAAATGGATTGAAGACTTCAATGTAAGACCTGATACCATAAAATTCTTAGAAGAAAACACAAGCAGTATGTTCTTTGACATCAGCCTTAGCAATATTTATTTGGATCTGTCTCCTCAAACAAGGGCAACAAAAGGAAAAATAAACAAATTGGAGCTAATCAAACTAAAAAAACCTTTACACAGCACAAGAAACCATCAAAAAAAAAAAGGAAAAGGCAACCTACTGAATAGGACAAGATATTTATAAATGGTATGTCCAACAATGGGTTAACATCCAAAATATATAAAGAACTCACACAACTCAACAGCAAAAAAACAAACCATCCAATTAAAAATGGGCAGACAAACTATTTACAATAGTCAAGACATGGAAGCAACCTTAATGTCCACTGACAGTTGAATGGATAAAGAAGATGTGGTATATATATACAACAGAATACTACTCAGCTCTAAGAAAAGAATGAAATAATGCCATTTACACCAACATGGATGGACCTAGAGGTTATCATACTAAGTGAAGTAAGTCAGACAAAGATAAATACCATATGATATCACTTATATGTACAACCTAAGAAAATCATATAAATGAACTTATTTAAAAAACAGAAATAGACCCAGACGTAGAAAACAAACTTATGGTTATCAAAGGGGAAAGGGTGTAGGGGAGGGATAAGTTAGGAGTTTGGGATTAGCAGATACAAACTGCTATATATAGAAGAGATAAGCAACAAGGTCCTACTGTATAGCACAAGGAAACATATTCAATATCCTGTAATAAACCATAGTGGAAAAGAATCTGAAAAAGAATATATATGTGTACACACACACACACACACACACATATGTATGTATAACTGAATCACTTTGCTGTATACCAGAAACTAACACAACATTGTAAATCAACTATACTTCAATTTTTAAAAAATGGGCAGACAAACTGAATGGACCTTTTTCCAAAGAAGACATGCAGATGGCCAACAGACATATGAAAAGATGCTCGACATCACTAATCATCAGGGAAATGCAAATCAAAACCACAATGAGCTATCACCTTATACCTGTCAGAATGGCTACAATCAAAAAGACAACAAATAACAGGTGCTGGCAAGGATGTGGAGAAAAAGGAACGCTTGTGCACTCTTGGTGGGAATGTAAATTGGTGCAGCCACTATGGAAGATGGTATAGAAGTTCCTCAAAAAACTAAAAATAGAACTACCATATGATCCAGCAATTCCACTTCTGGGTATATATCCAAAGAGAACAAAAACACTAATTTGAAAAGACACATTCACCACAATATTCATAACAGCATTATTCACAATAGCCAAGGTATGGCAGCAACCTAAGTGTCCATCAACAGATGAATAGATAAAGAAGATGTGATACTGAGATAGATGATAGATAGATAGATATACACAATGGAATACTACTCAGCCATAAAAACGAAGGAAATTTTGCCATTTGCAACAACATGGATGGACCTGGAGGGTATCATACTTAGTGAAATAAGTCAGACAGAGAAAAACAAATACTGTATGTTATCACTTACACGTGGAATCTAAAAAATAAAACAAACTAGTGAACATAACAGAAAAGAAACAGACTCATATATAAAGAATAAACTGCTGGTTACCAGTGGGGAGAGGGAAAGGGGGGAGGGGCAAGACAGGGGTAACGAATTAAGAGGTAGAAACTACCATGTATAAAATAAATAAGCTACAAGGGAATATAGCACAGTGAATATAGCCAATGTTTTACGACTATAAAAGGAGTGTAATCTATAAAAGTTTTGTATCACTATGTTGTATACCTGAAACTAATATAATATTGTAAAACAACTATACCTCAATTTTTTTAAAGATATATGCACCCCTATGTTCATTGCAGCATTACTTATAATAGCCAAAATACGGAAACAACCTAAGTGTCCAGCAATGGATGAATGAATCAAGAAGATGTAATACATGTATACAACGGAATACTACCCAGCCACAAAAAAGAATGAGATGTTGCCATTTGTGACAACATGGATAAACCCTGAGGGTTTTATGCTAACTAAAATAAGTCAGAAGGAAAAAGACAAATACTGTATTATTTCACTCATATGGAGAATATAAAAAAAAACCCACAAATGGAGAAATAAAACACATCAAAAACAAACTCATAGATACAGAGAACAGATAGGTGGTCACCAAAGGGGAAGTGGGCTAGGGGGTGCATGAAAGGAGTGAAGAGGGTCAATTGTATGGTGACAGATGGTAACTGGACTTTTGGGGTGAATCACTTTGTAATGTATACAGATGTTGAATTGTACTGTTGTACACCTGAAACTTATATAATTTTTTTAAATCCAATACATAGGAACCCAGCAATTCCACTCCTGGGTATATATCAAAAAAAAAACAAAAACACTAATTTGAGAAGATACATGCACTCCAATGTTCATAGCAGCATCATCAAGCAATGTGGATGGACTTGGAGGGCATTATGGTAAGTGACATGTCAGACAGAGGAAGACAAATACTATATGATATCACTTATATGTGGAATCTAAAAAATACAACAAACTAGTGAATAAAACAAAAAACAAGCAGACTCATAGATATAGAGAACAAACTAGTGGTTACCAGTGGGGAGAGGGAAGGGGGAGGGGCAATGTACGGGTAGGGAATTTTTAAAAGGGGTTACTATGGTATTATATGAAATCATGTGTGTGAAACTCTTGAAAATTGTAAAGCACTATAGAATTTAAAGAATCCTTCATTCAATTAAAAAAATCCAATACATAAGAATAAATCTAGTAAAAGATGTACAAGATCTACCCAGAAAATCAAGAAACATTACTAGGAAAAATGAAAAGACCTATATAAATGGAGAAATATGCCATAGTCCTAGATACAAAGATTCAATATTGCAAAGATATTTGTTCTCCCCCAATCGATCTACAGATTTTACTTACTTCCAGTCAAAATCTCAGAAATTTTTTTGTGTAAACTGACAAGATGATTCTATTTTTCTATGAAATGCAAAGGGCCAAGAATAGCCAAGACAATCTTGAAGAAGAAAAACAGTTGATAGATTTACACTACCAGATGGCAAAACTTATTATAAAATTATAGCAATTAAGGCCGCATGGTATTAGTACAAACTTTTGTCAATTAAAGCATAGAGTGGGGAGGTTCCGGGAAGATGGCGGAAGAGTAAGACGCGGAGACCACCTTTCTCCCCACAGATACACCAGAAATACATCTACATGTGGAACAACTACAGAACACCTACTGAACGCTGGCAGAAGACCTCAGACCTCCCAAAAGGCAAGAAACCCCCCAGGTACCTGGGTAGGGCAAAAGAAAATATAATAAACAGACAAAAGGACAGGGACGGGACCTGCACCAGCGGCAGGGAGCTGTGAAGGAGGAAAGGTTACCACACAGTAGAAGCCACTTCGCGGGCGGAGACTGCGGGTGGCGGAGGGGGAAAGCTTCGGAGCTGCGGAGGAGAGCGCAGCAACAGGGGTGCGGAGGGCAAAGCGGCGAGATTCCCGCACAGAGGATCAGGGCCGACCGGCACTCACCAGGCCGAGAGGCTTGTCTGCTCACCCGCCAGGGCGGGCGGGGCTGGTTGCTGAGGCTTGGGCTTCGGTCGGAGCTCAGGGAGAGGACTGGGGTTGGCGGCGTGAACACAGCCTGCAGGGGGTTAGTGCGCCACGGTTAACCTGGAGGGAGTCCGGGAAAAGTCTGGACCTACCGAAGAGGCAAGAGACTTTTTCTTCCCTCTTTGTTTCCTGGTGCGCGAGGGGAGGGGATTAAGAGCGCTGCTTAAAGGAGCTCCACAGACGGGCGCGAGCCGCGGGTAAAACGCGGACCCCAGAGACGGGCATGAGCAGCTAAGGCTGCTGCTGCCGCCACCAAGAAGCCTGTGTGCGAGCACAGGTCACTATCCACACCTCCCGTCCGGGGAGTCTGTGCAGCCCGCCACTGTCAGGGTCCCGGGATCCAGGGACAACTCCTCCGGGAGAACGCACGGCGCACCTCAGGCTGGTGCAACGTCACTCCGGCCTCCGCCACCGCATGCTCGCCCCGCACTCCGTGCCCCTCCCTCCCCCCCCCCCCCGGCCTGAGTGAGCCAGAGCCCCCGAATCAGCGGCTCCTTTAACCCCGTCCTGTCTGAGCGAAGAACAGACGCCCTCAGGCGACCTACACGCAGAGGCCGGGCGAAATCCAAAGCTGAGCCCCTGGGAGCTGTGTGAACAAGGAAGAGAAAGGGAAATCTCTCCCAGCAGCCTCAGAAGCAGCGGATTAAATCTCCACCATCAACTTGATGTACCCTACATCTGCAGAATACCTGAATACACAAACGAATCATCCCAAATTAAGGAGCCGTGTGGATGAAAAGCTCTTGGTGCTGCAGCCAGGAGCCAGTGCTGTGCCTCTGAGGTGGGAGAGCCAACTTCAGGACACTGGTCCACAAGAGACCTCCCAGCTCCACATAATATCAAACGGCGAAAATCTCCCAGAGATCTCCATCTCAACACCAGCACCCAGCTTTACTCAACGACCAGCAAACTACAGTGCTGGACACGCTATGCCAAACAACTAGCAAGACAGGAACACGACCCCACCCATTAGCAGAGAGGCTGCCTAAAATCATAATAAGGTCACAGACACCCCAAAACACACCACCAGACGCGTTCCTGCCCAACAGAAAGACAAGATCCAGTCTCATCCACCAGAAGACAGACATCAGTCCCCTCCACCAGGAAGCCTATACAACCCACTGAACCAAACTTAGCCACTGGGGGCAGACACCAAAACAACGGTAAATACGAACCTAGAGCCTGCAAAAAGGAGACCCCAAACACAGTAAGCTAAGCAAAATGAGAAGACAGAGAAGCCCACAGTAGATGAAGGAGCAAGGTAAAAACACACCAGGACCAAACAAATGAAGAGGAAATAGGCAGTCTACCTGAAAAAGAATTCAGAATAATGATAGTAAAGATGATACAAAATCTTGGAAATAGAATAGACAAAATGCAAGAAACATTTAACAAGGACCTAGAAGAGCTTAAGATGAAACAAACAACGATGAACAACACAATGAATGAAATTAAAAATACTCTAGATGGGACCAATAGCAGAATAACTAAGGCAAAAGAACGGATAAGTGACCTGGAAGATAAAATAGTGAAAATAACTACTGCAGAGCAGAATAAAGAAAAAAGAATGAAAAGAACTGAGGACAGTCTCAGAGACCTCTGGGACAACATTAAATGCACCAACATTCGAATTATTGGGGTTCCAGAAGAAGAAGAGAAAAAGAAAGGGACTGAGAAAATATTTGAAGAGATTATAGTTGAAAACTT
Source organism: Stenella coeruleoalba (assembly GCF_951394435.1). Classification (NCBI taxonomy): domain Eukaryota; kingdom Metazoa; phylum Chordata; class Mammalia; order Artiodactyla; family Delphinidae; genus Stenella; species Stenella coeruleoalba. The sequence goes on along the minus strand of NC_137169.1, from coordinate 145,510,006 downwards.
CCCTAATATGGGAAAGGAAGTAGTTAATCAAGTCCAGAAAGCACAGAGAGTCGCATACAGGATAAATCCAAGGAGAAACACGCCAAGACACATATTAATCAAACTGTCAAAAATTAAATACAAAGGAAACATATTAAAAGCAGCAAGGGAAAAACAACAAATATCACACAAGGGAATCCCCATAAGGTTAACAGCTGATCTTTCAGCAGAAACTCTGCAAGCTAGAAGAGACTGGCAGGACATATTTAAAGTGATGAAGGAGAAAAACCTACAACCAAGATTACTCTACCCAGCAAGGATCTCATTCAGATTTGATGGAGAAATTAAAAGCTTTACAGACAAGCAAAAGCTGAGAGAGTTCAGCACCACCAAACCAGCTTTACGACAACTGCTAAAGGAACTTCTCTAGGCAAGAAACACAAGAGAAGGAAAAGACCTACAATAACGAACCCAAAACAATTAAGAAAATGGGAATAGGAACATACATATCGATAATTACCTTAAATGTAAATGGACTAAATGCTCCCACCAAAAGGCACAGATTGGCTGAATGGATACAAAAACAAGACCCATATATTTGCTGTCTACAAGAGACCCACTTCAGACCTAGAGACACATACAGACTGAAAGTAAGGGGATGGAGAAAGATATTCCATGCAAATGGAAACCAAAAGAAAGCTGGAGTAGCAATTCTCATATCAGACAAAATAGACTTTAAAATAAAGACTATTAGAAGAGACAGAGAAGGACAGTACATAATGATCAAAGGATCAATCCACGAAGAAGATATAACAATTGTAAATATTTATGCACCCAACATAGGAGCACCTCAATACATAAGGCAAATACTAACAGCCATAAAAGGGGAAATCGACAGTAACACATTCATAGTAGGGGACTTTAACACCCCACTTTCACCAATGGACAGATCATCCAAAATGAAAATAAATAAGGAAACACAAGCTTTAAATGATACATTAAACAAGATGGACTTAATTGACATTTATAGGACATTCCATCCAAAAACAACAGAATACACATTTTTCTCAAGTGCTCATGGAACATTCTCCAGGATAGATCATATCTTGGGTCACAAATCAAGCCTTGGTAAATTTAAGAAAATTGAAATCTTATCAAGTATCTTTTCCGACCACAACGCTATGAGACTAGATATCAATTACAGGAAAAGAGCTGTAAAAAATACAAACACATGGAGGCTAAACAATACACTACTTAATAACGAAGTGATCACTGAAGAAAACAAAGAGGAAATCAAAAAATACCTAGAAACAAATGACAATGGAGACATGACGACCCAAAATGTATGGGATGCAGCAAAAGCAGTTCTAAGAGGGAAGTTTATAGCAATACAATCCTACCTTAAGAAACAGGAAACATCTCGAATAAACAACCTAACCTTGCACCTAAAGCAATTAGAGAAAGAAGAACAAAAAAAAAACCAAAGTTAGCAGAAGGAAAGAAATCATAAAAATCAGATCAGAAATAAATGAAAAAGAAATGAAGGAAACAATAGCAAAGATCAATAAAACTAAAAGGTGGTTCTTTGAGAAGATAAACAAAATTGATAAACTATTAGCCAGACTCATCAAGAAAAAAAGGGAGAAGACTCAAATCAATAGAATTAGAAATGAAAAAGGAGAAGTAACAACTGACATTGCAGAAATACAAAGGATCATGAGAGATGACTACAAGCAACTCTATGCCAATAAAATGGACAACCTGGAAGAAATGGACAAATTCTTAGAAATGCACAACTGCCAAGACTGAATCAGGAAGAAATAGAAAATATGAACAGACCAATCACAAGCACTGAAATTGAAACTGTGATTAAAAATCTTCTAACAAACAAAAGCCCAGGACCAGATGGCTTCACAGGCGAATTCTATCAAACGTTTAGAGAAGAACTAACACCTATCCTTCTCAAACACTTCCAAAATATAGCAGAGGGAGGAACACTCCCAAACTCATTCTACAAGGCCACCACCATCACCCTGATACCAAAACCAGACAAGGATGTCACAAAGAAAGAAAACTACAGGCCAATATCACTGATGAACATAGATGCAAAAATCCTCAACAAAATACTAGCAAACAGAATCCAACAGCACATTAAACGGATCATACACCATGATCAAGTGGGGTTTATTCCAGGAATGCAAGGATTTTTCAATATACGCAAGTCAATCAACGTGATACACCATATTAACAAATTGAAGGAGAAAAACCATATGATCATCTCAATAGATGCAGAGAAAGCTTTCAACAAAATTCAACACCGATTTATGATAAAAACCCTGCAGAAAGTAGGCATAGAGGGAACTTTCCTCAACATAATAAAGGCCATATATGACAAACCCACAGCCAACATCATCCTCAATGGTGAAAAACTGAAACCATTTCCACTAAGATCAGGAACAAGACAAGGTTGCCCACTCTCAACACTCTTATTCAACATAGCTTTGGAAGTTTTAGCCACAGCAATCAGAGAAGAAAAGGAAATAAAAGGAATCCAAATCGGAAAAGAAGTAAAGCTGTCATTGTTTGCAGATGACATGATACTATACATAGAGAATCCTAAAGATGCTACCAGAAAACTACTGGAGCTAATCAATGAATTTGGTAAAGTAGCAGGATACAAAATTAATGCACACAAATCTCTGGCATTCCTATTCACTAATGATGAAAAATCTGAAACAGAAATTAAGGAAACACTCCCATTTACCACTGCAACAAAAAGAATAAAATAACTAGCAATAAACCTACCTAAGGAGACAAAAGATCTGTATGCAGAAAACTATAAGACTTTCATGAAAGGAATTAAAGATGATACAAACAGATGGACAGATATACCAAGTTCTTGGATTGGAAGAATCAACATTGTGAAAACGATTATACTACCCAAAGCAACTACAGATTCAATGCAATCCCTACCAAACTACCACTGGCATTTTTCACAGAACTAGAACAAAAAATTTCACAATTTGTATGGAAACACAAAAGACCCCGAATAGCCAAAGCAATCTTGAGCATGAAAAACGGAGCTGGAGGAACCAGGCTCCCTGACTTCAGACTATACTACAAAGCTACAGTAATCAAGACAGTATGGTACTGGAACTAAAACAGAAATATAGATCAATGGAACAGGATAGAAAGCCCAGAGATAAACCCACGCACATATGGTCACCTTATCTTTGATAAAGGAGGCAGGAATGTACAGTGGAGAAAGGACAGCCTCTTCAATAAGTGATGCTGGGAAAACTGGACAGCTACATGTAAAAGTATAAGCTTAGATCACTCCCTAACACCATATACAAAAATAAGCTCAAAATGGATTAAAGACCTATATGTAAGGCCAGAAACTATCAAACTCTTAGAGGAAAACATAGGCAGAACACTCTATGACATAAATCACAGCGAGATCCTTTTTGACCCACCTCCTAGAGAAATGGAAAGAAAAACAAAATAAACAAATGGGACCTAATGAAACTTCAAAGCTTTTGCACAGCAAAGGAAACCATAAACAAGACCAAAAGACAACCCTCAGAATGGGAGAAAATATTTGCAAATGAAGCAACTGACAAAGGATTAATCTCCAAAATTTATAAGCAGCTCATGCAGCTCAATAACAAAAAAACAAACAACCCAATCCAAAAATGGGCAGAAGACCTAAATAGACATTTCTCCAAAGAAGATATGCAGACTGCCAACAAACACATGAAAGAATGCTCAACATCATTAATCATTAGAGAAATGCAAAGCAAAACTACAATGAGATATCATCTCACACCAGTCAGAATGGCCATCATCAAAAAATCTACAAACAATAAATGCTGGAGAGGGTGTGGAGAAAAGGGAACCCTCTTGCATTGTTGGTGGGAATGTAAATTGATACAGCCACTGTGGAGAACAGTATGGAGGTTCCTTAAAAAACTACAAATAGAACTACCATATGACCCAGCAATTCCACTACTGGGCATATACCCTGAGAAAACCATAATTCGAAAAGACTCATGTACCAAAATGTTCATTGCAGCTCTATTTACAATAGGTGGGAGATGGAAAGAACCTAAGTGTCCATCATTGGATGAATGGATAAAGAAGATGTGGCACATATATACAATGGAATATTACTCAGCCATAAAAAGAAACGACATTGAGGTATTTGTAATGAGGTGGATAGACCTAGAGTCTGTCAGAGTGAAGTAAGTCAGAAAGAGAAAGACAAATACCATATGCTAACACATATATATGCAATTTAAGAAAAAAAATAATGTCATGAAGAACCTAGGGGTAAGACAGGAATAAAGACACCGACCTACTAGAGAATGGACTTGAGGATATGGGGAAGGGGAAGGGTGAGCTGTGACAAAGCGAGAGAGAGGCATGGACATATATACACTACCAAACGTAAGGTAGCTAGCTAGTGGGAAACAGCCGCATAGCACAGGGAGATCAGCTCGGTGCTTTGTGACCGCCTGGAGGGGTGGGATAGGGAGGGTGGGAGGGAGGGAGACGCAAGAGGGAAGAGATATGGGAACATATGTATATGTATAACTGATTCACTTTGTTATAAAGCAGAAACTAACACACCATTGTAAAGCAATTATACTCCAATAAAGATGTAAAAAAAATGCATAAAGATACACAAATAGACCAACAAAACAAAGAGAGTTGGGAAACAGACCCACACATGTACAGTCCTCTAGTTAGGATAATGATAGCACTGCAGGACAGAGGAGAAAGGAATCTTTCAACATGGTGCTAGATCAGGAATTTCCTAGCAGTCCTGTGATTAGGACTCCACACTCTCACTGTGGAGGGCCAGAGTTTGATCTCTGGTCGGGGAACTAAGATCCCGCATGTCCCACGCCATGGCCAAATAAATAAATAAATAAACAATAACAAAAAAATGGTGCTAGGTCATCTGGGTATCCACATGGAAAAAAATTAACGGGGGCTTCCCTGGTGGCGCAGTGGTTGAGAATCCGCCTGCCAATGCATGGGACACAGACTCAATCCCTGGTCAGGGAAGATCCCACATGCCGCGGAGCAACTAAGCCTGTGCGCCACTACTAAGCCTGCGCTCTAGAGCCCGCGAGCCACAACTACTGAGCCCACACGCCACAACTACTGAAGCCTGCGTGCCTAGAGCCTGTGCTCTGCAACAAGAGAAGTCACTGCAATGAGAAGCCCCCGCACTGCAACAAAGTGTAGACCCCGCTCACCACAACTAGAGAAAGCCCGAGTGCAGCAACGGAGACCCAATGCAGCCAAAAATAAATAAATAAATAAAATTAAAACAAACAAACAAATTAACACTGACCCCTATCTCACACTCGTCACAATCCTAAATTCTCGAAGGAGTGTAGACATAATTTGGAAAAGCAAAACACTGAAACTTCCAGAGGATAACTTAGAATATCGTCATGCCCTTGAGGCCAGGGGATGACTTCTAAAGCAGGACACGAAAAGCACAAATCATAAAGGGAACAATTGGTGAATTGGATTTCATTAAGAACTTCTGTTCATTAAGACACCGTTAAGAGAGTGAGGGCAAAAAAAAAAAAAAAAACAAAAAAAAAATAAAATAAAATAAAAAAAAATTTTTTAAAAATAAAAAAAAAAAAAAGAGAGTGAGGGCAAGCCACACAGTGGGAGAAGAAATATGCAGTACATACATTCAACAAAGGACTTGTATTCAGAATATATAAAGAATTCCACAAATCAATAAGAAAAATGAAACACAATTTTAAAAGGGAGAGAGAGGAGCAAAAGATTTGTAAAAGGCACTTCTTTAAAGAGAATATACACATGGCTCCAAAAAAATATTTTAAAAGGACTTAGCGTCATCAGTCATCAGAGAAATGCAAATTAAAACTACTTTTGCTGCATCCCATAGATTTTGGGTCATCATGTCTCCATTGTCATTTGTTTCTAGGTAGGGTACTACTGGGGTCCTGGTAAAGTTCTATTTCATAGGTGGTGGTTTCATAAGAAAAACTTCACTGAGTTGTATATAAGGATTTGTGCACGCCTCTTTGTATATTATACTTCAATAAAAATTTTTCCTTAAAAAAAGTGAGATTTTAGAAATATATCAACCAAATGCAACGCGTGGATCCTGTTTGGACCTTGCTTCACACGAGCCAACCATTAAAAAAGAATATGTGAGACAGCTGGGGGAATTTGAAGACTAACTGCATATTTGATGATAATTAAGGGATTACTAAGTTTTTTAGGTATGATGATGGCATTGTGGCAATGTTTTCAAGAAGAGTTCTTATCTTTTAGCGCTACATAGTGAAGTATAAATACATATATTATAAATAAAAATAATAGCTTGGATTTACTTCAAAATAATCAGAAGAGGGAGGATGGATGAAATGGGAATCTCTGTACTGTTCTAGCTTTGTGTACGTTTAAAATCTTGCATAATAAAACCTTTTTTTTTTAAAAGCTATGGCATAGCCAAGGTTTTATGCTTTGGGGCTATTTATGACTCCTCTCTTCTACCCCTCTGCAACCTAACCAAGTAATATTATGTAGTGACGATGGAAACCAGAAACATTGAACCCTTAGGCTACAGGGACCTCAGAAGTCATCTAGGCCATTTCCTCGTTCCCAAGCAGAGTATCTGAAACAGGAGAACCCACACCACATCTGCTGCAGAGACTAGCATAGGAGACATAGTGTGACTACTCTCAGAGAAGCAGTTAAAAAAGAAACTTTCCAGGGACCTGGATGTGGCAGAGCAATCATTTACCCACATTCTTCGGGGCACATGCCAATGTGAGGTCTCTAAGCAGCCTGGCTGCCCTCCCTACAAAAGTAAACTCTCAACGGGAGCTCTGGTAGCCTCCCTGAGCTGGCCCTTCCTGTCCTACCACTGGATGCTATGCATATGCTGTCTGACCTCATCTCAGTTAGATATCTATCTTCCTTTGCCAGCTGACCTGGCTGGAGCTGTTAAAGGAGTAAAGCAATGAAGTATGAATTCCTGTATAAATCAAGGCTGGTTCTTCCTTATTCCACGATCCTAGACGAGTACAGGCTTACACAGTTTAGAAACCCTCACTAGATAGATACAAGTAGTTGCAAAAACAAGCTGGATGAGGCCTCCTGACTTAATGTGTCTCCCAAGAAGCCCTCTAGGTTTGGAGCTTTCCCGCTTTGAAAGAAAATTAAACTCATTGATTCCTTCTGGCCCTCATTCACTATTTTAAGATGAAGTCGTTTAAATGGATAAACAAATCTCCAGGTTACACCTAGTTTTAGTGTGCTATCCCTTCTATGCAAAACGCTGCATTTCAACAAGGACTTATTGGAGAAATGAACTGTATCTTTGATAAGGAGCTTTCAGGCACTCTCAGTGGTAGCTTCTGGAGGGAGGAAAACCTTTTACTGGCCCTCACATACTCACTTATCTACCACTAATTAGGCCAATGAGATGATGAGGGCTTCAAAGGTGAGGGACCATGTTTTCATGTACACAAAAAGGGCAAAGTTGAAAAATCAATTTATAGGGCTTGTTTATTTCTTCTTTTGGCCCCTTTAAACAAAGGGGACTTTTCAGACTGATACCAGTTCTGAAGCCTGTGCATCCAGCTCTCCCACACACCAGCTATGTGACCTCAAGTTTTCTGTACCTCAGTTTATCAACTGTAAAATGGGGGTAATAATAGTACATACCTCATAAGGTTGGTGAGAAGGCTAAAATAGTACAATGCATGTAAAGCACTTAAAACAAAGGCTGGTTAGTGTTAACTCTTCGTATTGTTTGATTATGACGGAAGCCCTGCCATGGACATGTGCCATCACAGGAAAGAAAGGATAAGAATGGAAAGAGTGGACACTAGGAAACAAAAGGAAACGAGCGGTGTTGTTGAAACTCTGTGGCTAAACCTTACAAACACACCTATTTCTAGCTATTTTTATAATATATGTCAGTAATTCAGGAATAGAGAAAAAGATACTCCGAGATAAAGGGTCAGAGGTGTATAGCAAGAAAGTGGACATCCTTGTATTTCAGATATGTATATAGAAAGGGTACTCTTAAGTGAAGATACAAACCCCATTAGTATTAAAGGGACTGCAAGTCCTGTGGGTCTTGATTTAGCCAAGGACCGCTCCACAAGCCACAAAAAGAAGCTAAGAGCTACTGTTTTGCTCTTTTGTTGTCAACGACTGGCATTCACGAGTTCATTAAGCTTTTTTATCTTATTTATTTTTTGGCTGCGTTGGGTCGTCGTTGCTGCAAGCAGGCTTTCTCTAGTTGCGACGGGCTACTCTTCGCTGCGGTGCACGGGCTTCTCATTGCAGTGGCTTCTCTCCTTGCAGAGCACGGGCTGTAGGCGAGCGGGCTTCAGTAGGTCCGAGGCATGTGGGATCTTCCCGCTGCAGGAATCGAACCCATGTCCCCTGCCTTGGCAGGCAGATTGTCACATTTGCATATACATTTAGTATTATTTAGTAAAGAGCACAATTTTGAAATAAAATTAATTGAATAAATGCAGGGACCCTTTAAACAGTTTTCTTTTCAACTTTATGAATAATCACCTACTACAGTCTTTAACATTTTTAATTTTTAAAAGTCTAGTCATTAGACCATTACCTCTATATGGGCTGTGTATACATAATCAGAACACATATTTTCTCATAATAATTAGCATTTGTTTGTTAACAATCATAATTGTGTTTTCCCATTGATTATTATTTACTATTATCATAGTGCCAGAGGGATGAACCACATATAGGAACCTGAGAAGAAGGAAGACTGCCCAAAGGGCCTGCTGTCCACTGTCCACGGACTCTAGGGGCTATTAATTATTTATCTACTTTTCAAAGTTAATAAATAGGAATGTCTTTTTGCCCTTTATTCCCCAGATGAATTTAACCAAATGAGAGATGGGTGTGTGTGTGCACGCAGCATCTACAGTCTGAGAATATAAGAGGTGCAGGTAATGGGAAAGAAGGAGATGTTTAAAAAGCAAATAGGGCTTCCCTGGTGGCACAGTGGTTGAGGGTCCGCCTGCCGATGCAGGGGACACGGGTTCGTGCCCCGGTCCGGGAGGGTCCCACATGCCGCGGAGCCGCTGAGCCTGCGCGCCCGGAGCCTGTGCTCCGCAACGGGAGAGGTTACAACAGTGAGAGGCCCACGTACCGCAAAAAAAAAAAAAAAAAGCAAATATATTTAATGTCATCAACTATACACAACACTGCTTCCTCTGGCATTTTTTATTATGATTAATTTTCATGAATAGTTTGATTGGTTTTGAGTGTGCTTTTAAGAACATGAGTGCTTTAAAAACATGATACTTATTAATACCAAAAAAAGCAAAATCCAAATAACCCTTATTGACACTTAAAAAATACTTACATATGGGCTTCCCTGGTGGCGCAGTGGTTGGGAGTCCGCCTGCCGATGCAGGGGACGCGGGTTCATGCCCCGGTCCGGGAAGATCCCACATGCCGCGGAGCGGCTGGGCCCGTGAGCCATGGCTGCTGGGCCTGCGCGTCCGGAGCCTGTGCTCCGCAGCGGGAGAGGCCACAGCGGTGAGAGGCCCGCGTACTGCAGAAAAAAAAAAAAAAAAAAAAAAAAAAAAACCTTACATATAGTTAGAAAATGCAAACCCTGCAGAAAAGTATCAAATGGAAAAATAGGAACCTCCCTCTTCAACCACCCAAGTCCTTCCACCCAAAGGTAAACCACTGTCTTATGCTCCTCTAACCTACCAGAAAAAAATGTATGTGTATATATTCATTTATTTACCCAAATGAATTACATTATGCATACTTCCGTTATAGGCATCTTTTACTTTATATTTCTTGATACTACTTCCACAACAGCACATGGTGATGACCCCATTCTTTTTGCTCCTACAAACAGTGCTGCAGTGAATATCTCTGCACACACAGTGAACATCTTTGCACACCCATCTTAGTGTTACATGCGTTTTGTTACAGTGCAGCAAGAACAAGCTACTCCAAGCAGTCTAACCCAGCTGTGTGGCGGGAGAAGAACAATCTAGTTTTCTTGGAGAAAAGGACGGTATTCAGCTTAGAGGACAGTGAATACTTCCACCTGTTCACTTCTGAATATAAGGCTCCTGTCTCTGCACTTAGATCCACCCAGTGTGCCACCCCTTCTCCCCTCACAGGAGGACACTAGATTCTTGTGGCATGAGTGGAATGTTTGTAGAAGGGGGAAAATAAGCAAGCACTGGAGAGACATATATGGAACAGTGGGTAAAACTGCCAGGTAACTGTGCCCTTCACTCTACTACATAGGTATTGGAAACTCCCCGTCCATGGAAGACCAATATAAAGACAATATTCAGACTTGTCTGGCTAGAGGTACACAGGAACACAGTTGAGTGGCAGAGTTGGGGTTAATAAGTGACTAGAGTCCACAGCTCAGACATATGAGTAATTATAAAATCTTCTTATATCTTTGAACTTCATTGCCTCAAATCCTTTTTGAAATGATGGAGGATTTAAGTTATATTTTGAAACCTTTCAAGATAGTCTTTTCCCAACGATCTGTTATATTTGATATGTCATTTGACTCACAGATCAATTCTCTGAGGCAGGTAGGCCAGTGCCATTATCCCCACTTCATTCATGAAATGAGTGCAGGGCAGCGAAGTTAAATGACTTGCCCAATGTCAATCAGCTGACTAATTGTTTGTTCCCCAAACAAAGAAAAGCTAGGAATGAAGCTAGAAATGTAAACACAAATATGTCCCTCTCCAGGGATACCTGAGATTCTGAAAACTACCTCTTCAAATAGAAATTGAATAAATTGAATAATATTGATGATGCTAAGTACCAGGTTGAGACACCGAACTTAAAACTTGACAGAAGAACAATAGTCTCTTCTAGTTTTTTTACAAAGTCTTTTGAGAAAATTTGGTTTCATGTTTTATTATAAACACCTATACTATCTCAGCTTTTTTTAATATGGTAGCTTTTAATTTTTACAGCTAAGACACTGCCGTGGACAGAACTTGTGATTTGTCATTTAGATATCTAACACCAATTTCCTGAGTTGCCTTTTTGTCAGTCAGGAATGTCCTAGATGAGTGTTTTGGAAACTTTTTTGAGAATGGCCTACAGAAGAGATATATTGTACTTTGTAAAGCATAGATATATATCTGCCATTGAAACAGAACTTCCACAAAATAATAATGACCTTTCCTATGGGTGACTGACTTGGATGTTTTCTACTCTTTCTCACTTTTCCATTTCATTTTTTTAAATTGTAATCATGACCAATACACTGATTTCATGACTCATAGATAGGTCAGGACCCACAATCTAAAAGCACTGGCTTAGACGAACAATACACAGATCCTACCTCAAAGAATTTATACTCTAGTTGGGAGATGCGTATGTGCATAACTCACAGATATCTTGTAGTTGGAAAGTCTTTAGACATCAATTAGTTCAACTACCTACTCTGTAATATCCCTGAAAGCCTTTGCTTGAATATCTCTAGGACAATAAGTTGCCTCTTATTTGGAAGCTAGCACAGGCTTGGTCATATAAAGATTTGGTAAAATAGCACAGAAACAAGATAAATGAATCAAATACCTGAATATATATTCAATTTTTTCCCCCCTAAAAGCTTGGACCTTTATTCATAAATGCATCTCAGTTTTTTCCAGGATGAGGGTGAAAAGGGGAAGGCAAATCAGGGGGACAGCAATCTAGAAAGGCTCCTCTCTGATAACTTGAAGAAGGGGTTTTACCAAGTTAAAAGACATTGCAAGGGCTTCCCTGGTGGCGCAGTGGTTGAGAGTCCGCCTGCCAATACAGGGGACACAGGTTCGTGCCCCGGTCCGGGAGGATCCCACATGCCGCGGAGTGGCTGGGCCCGTGAGCCATGGCCGCTGAGCCTGTGCATCCGGAGCCTGTGCTCCGCAGCGGGAGGGGCCACAGCGGTGAGAAGCCTGCGTACCGCAAAGAAAAAAAAATATATTGCAAGCAGACTTCAATATTGGAAGGTTAAATAAATGATCCTCAGAAGGAGGGCAAGGAGGCTGGAAGTCAGGAAAGGCTCCCCCGAGGAGGTGAGAAAGGAGCCAAGTCTTGGATCAGAAGGATGAAGAGAAGGTAGGAGGTATGGTCAGACGCAGAAGAAATGAGCCCAGCACATTTGGGGGACAGCAGTGAAGGGTTCAGAAAGGGGGTAGGAAAAGACAAAGTCAAAGAGAAAGATTGAGGTCAATCTACAGAGAGCAAGATAAACTCTGGATTGTATTCTCTAGGTAATACGGTGTTACTGAAGGTTTCTGAGTGTATGTAGAGTGGTATTTCAGAATTATTCATCTGCAATGGACTTGAAACCTGGCTCTAAAAAAATCCAGAGTTCAGACAACAGAGTCTCCAGCTGTACTTTAGAGAAAAATGTGTGCACACGTGGACTTCATAAATTCAGAATTCTAGTAACAGCAGTCTCGGTCTCATAAAATATAGAAAAGCTGGGGTATATATATTGAGTTTAGACACCAGTTGAGACCAGTTTCTTTTGCCTTTCATCCTTTACTTTTGTTCATGAAGTGTAAGCCGTGTCTGTGGCTACCAGTAAGTCATTGTTTCCTTTATGAAAGCTACAGATTTTATTCAGAAGCTTGTCCTCAGCACTGCTATGGGCCTCATAAATTATTACAAACGACTTTGCAAAATTTAATTTTGTATAAACAATAACAACGCTTTTAATAAGAAGTCTGAAGTTAACGAACAAACAGGGATCTCTGAAGTGTTAACTATCTAGTAATTCAGGCTCCTCTGGATATGGTGGCAGTGCCCTACGAAACTTAGCTAGAACTCAGGTCTCTTTCAGGTGAATAATAAAATTGAATGTGAGTCACCTTAAAATTACACTGCCACCTGGAAGCACATTTAAGAGATGAGACTAAAAGCTAAATCTCTGTCAGATCTTGCAGTGGTCTTCCTCTCCCTTCCTCTAGCCTGTGGATCAGTAAAGCTCAGGATTCTTTAATAATTTCTCATAAGCATTATTTTTTAAATTATTTTTCTAAATTTGAAAAGTAACCAAAGACCTCAAAGTTACTTTGAGCTATAAAATTTGCAATTTCAGAGCTATAAGATGCATTAGGGACTTCCCTGGCGGTCCAGTGGTTGGGACTTCGCCCTCCAATGCAGGGGGTACGGGTTCGATCCCTGGTCGGGAAGTTAAGATCCCACATGCCTCGAGGCCAAAAAAAAGCCACAAAACGTAAAACAGAAGCAATATTGTAAAAAATTCACTAAAGACTTTTAAAATGGTCCACATCAAAAAAAAATCTTAAAAAAAAAGATGCATTAGTTGAGTCCATGTTTTTCCACAGGAAAACTTCTTCAGAGAAAGATTGTTTAAATTTCTGAGACAATGTCTGTACATATCGGTGTATATGCTATCGACCACACACCGGTAAATAATTGTTTGGGGTAATGGAGACTACTCACCAATGATCAAGATTCAGCCCAGCTCTTCCTTGCCGCTTTTCTACATCCACATAAACGAGTAAATTACAGCGACGCTGAAGCCTCACAGTTCACCTAAACATTGCAAGCCTGGATCTCAAGTTGAGTATGAATTCTCCTTAAGGTGCATGTTTTGGAGGCAACAGCTCGGTCTGTATTACTGCTGCCTAAACTGGGCAGTGACTCAAGAGGCAGCTGGAAGGAGGTGCTGGGCAATAGCTAAAAAAAGAGTGAAAGCCCCTCAGCAAAGTCCCGCCTCACTACACCCACAGTCTTTTTCTGACTCCTTGGCCCCATCAGATATTGCTCTTATCCATTATCCCACCTTCCTGGGGTAGAGCACAGAGTCTCCTAGGCTCATCATCTCAAACCTCCTGGGATGGCCCGGGCACGACAACTGTGTGTGGCACTTGGCTGTGGAAGTTCGAGTTCTTCACACTCAAACGAAGAGCTGGTCAGTCCTGGTTACCATTAAGTGAGTCGACAAGGACTGCCACAGCCCTGTGCCTGGGAGTTCTCGTGACAAAACCTCGCCACCTGCTCGACCCCATCCTCGGCCGGGGATGGAAATCTGCAGTCCCTCCGCACGCCTGGCGTTTCTAGGTCACCCTGGGGTCCACACGCACACACTCGCGCACGCGATCGCCGCCCTCTTGTGCACGCCCGGCTTCGGAGGGACGGAACAAACTTACTTCTCGCCGACGCAGCCCAGCCAGGGCGCTGGGGGCGAGACCTAGCCGGCCAGGCCCGAGCTCCGGGGTGGATCGGGTCGGGTCGGGTCGGGGTCGGGGTCAGCCCCAGCCGGCCCGCCGGCCTCCCTCCCCTCGCGCCCAACCGGCCCCCGGCGCACGTGCCGGGTGACAGGCCCCCTATAGGTTCCATACCTGCCACCGGAAGTGAGTGAGGAGGGCAGTATAGGCATTTCCTGTGACGCGAGCGCCTGGACTCCATTAGGCAGCAGCTGGGGGAAGAATCAACACACCAGGGAGCAGAGCGGAGCGGACCCGAGGACAGAGGCGGCAGCTGCCTCCGCTGCCGCCCGCCGCCGCCGCCGCCACCGCCGGGGCTCAGCCCAGCGGCGGGCCCCACGCCCCCGCAGCCGCCCCGCGGCGCCCCCCGGCCCGACCCCCGGGCCGCGCACCCCGAGCTGCCTCCGGGAGGGGGGGGGGAAAGGGCCCGGATCCTCCTTCTCCCCCTCCTCCTCTCCCTCCTCCTCCCCCTCATCTCACCCCTTACCCTGACCCCTCCCCGGCCCCCCCTCACCCCGACCCTCTCCCCGGCCCCCGCCTCCCCTCCCCCGCCTCGCCCCACCGGCTTCCCACCACGGCCTCTCTCGGCGAGGAAACTCTGGCCTCCGCTTCCTCCTCCTCCGACTCGGACACCGGCGGAGCCTCCCCGCCCCCGCGGAAGAAACCCCGAGCCTCGGCGGCGGAGGGAGCAGGAGAGCCCGGGGCTTCGGCAGGCAGAGCAGGCCTCTCCCCTCCGTCCTCGTCGTCCTCGTCCTCGTCGTCGTCGTCCTCCTCCTCCTCCTCCGTGGTGGTAGTGGTGGGACTCCCCCCGGCTGCCCCTTCCGCCGCCGCTGCCGTCCCCCACCGAAGTAGCGGCCACAGCCTGGTCAGCGGCAGCATCATGCAGGCCAACGGGGCAGGAGGAGGAGGAGGAGGCGGCGGCGGCGGCGGCGGCGGAGGAGGAGGAGGGGGCGGCGGGGGCCAGGGACAGACCCAGGAACTCGCCTGCCTGTCGGCCCAGAACGGGGAGTCGTCCCCCTCGTCGTCGTCGTCCGCGGGGGACCTGGCCCACGCCAATGGGCTCCTGCCTTCCGCCCCCTCCGCCGCCAGCAACAATAGCAACAGCCTGAATGTCAATAACGGGGTCCCCGGCGGGGCCGCCGCCGCAGCCTCCGCCACCGTTGCAGCTGCCTCCGCCACCACCGCCGCCTCCTCTTCCTTGGCCACCCCAGAACTGGGCAGCAGCCTCAAGAAGAAGAAGCGGCTCTCCCAATCAGATGAGGATGTCATTAGGCTAATAGGACAGCACTTGAATGGCTTAGGGCTCAAGTAAGTATCCCTTCCAGGCAGCTGGTGTGGACAGACCGAGGGACGGAAGCTGGCGGGAGGGGAGGGCGGGGGGTGGCTGGAAAGAGCTCAGGCAAAGGGAGAATTACTGCTGGGCCCAGGATACAGGAGGACGCAGCTCAGACAGGCTGACCGGGGAGGAGGAGCCCACCTGCAGGGAAATAAGGGGAAATCAATCAGTCTGACAAATTGTGTGGTTGGGGGTTGGGCAGGGGGCGTAGAAACCAAAAGAGTCACCCCTCCCCGTACACCTTCAGAGCGTAATTGTCTGTCAATAAAGACAGATGCGGGAGTGTGTCTGTGTGTGTGTTGGGGGAAGGGTGGATTAGAGCTGGTGGAAATAATGAACCTTGGAGGATTTGTTTTTCAAGGGTACCTCAGAGGCATCTTTGTGGGACACCTCCCCCCCGCCCCCAGCCATGACAGACAACCCAGGCAAACTACCAATCAGGAAAGACAATCACTTACAAGTGTTTATGGGAACTGAGGGGCTGGGATAATTTGGAAGGAGGCTGCTGAATAAATCTGATGGGAATAATGGAGTAAGTTACCATGTTGATGTCATTTAAAGGCCCTTGTGTGTGTACAAGAGGCCTGCCACTAACTTGTCTGAAATCCCACTGTAATACCAAGAAGGCGACTGCCTCTGAAAAAGGGACATCTGATCTGGTGAATCATTTATTTTCAAATACAATTTAGATGACCTTGTGTACCTAAAGTAGGGTGAAGGTAGACGACCTTGGCCCCAAACCCCCGTTTTGTATACACACAAAGGAAAACCAGGGGTGGTGGAAAGTAGGATTGGTGGGAGTGCCGTGGAGCTTGATGGAGGATGAAGCAGAACCAGAGAGAATTAAGACTAGAGAACAACATGCAACAGTTTCCAGCTTCAAAGCATAGATTAAAATAAGCTCTTAGTATATTTTGGATTTATAGATTTGTTCTGGGGAGAGGGAGAAAAGAGCACTTTTTAAAAGTGACATAAGTATTTTGATTCTCAGGCAGATTATTGCACTGTTTTTTGCTGAAAAATAAATGGAGCTGAATAAGAAAGCATTGAAACATAAGCAAATATGTAAGACTGTTAAAGATTCTTAGATATCAAAATATCTGATGGAAGAAACCACATGTGGTGAATCGTTTAAGCTCTGAAAGAAGTATATCGAAGGAAGATTTCACTTTGTTCCCTAAGGAAAAGCATTTCCTAAATGCTAACAGAACATATTACTGAGACAAGAAGCAAGCTGACAGCAGCAGGAGGAAATAACTCGTGACTGTTTGGAACCTACACCATAGTAAATTTGCTATTTTTAGTATAGAGAGAAAGCGAATGATTTTTTGAGGCAGGATTTATTTCAGTTTTAAAGATTGACCTATTAGAATTTCTTTGCAAACATAATATCTGGATGTAAGGCTTTTACCTAATACAGGTCATCTCCATCACCTTGTATGTAACTAACAGTTTTTATCTTTCCAAATGTAGTAACGTGGTTAGTATGTAGATCATGGTTTTTCACTTTTTTTAACCGGTTGGTTAGAACACATTTTTAGAAATTTTATACTTCATTAAAGACATTAAATGGAAAAGGAGGAAGAATTTATTTTGATTCTGGTTTCAAGAACGTTTTTGACTTGACTAGATGTAAACCTAGGTGGCAGTTTAAAAATCAAGTTTGTTTAGCCAAGCACATCAAAGCTAATTATTTCTTTTTCCTTCATCATGAGGTTAGCTTAAGAACTTTTGCAACTGTTTTCATAGACAGTAGTTTATTTGGAAGAGTAAACCCTAAAGTTGGTCAGGTCTTTTTTACACTGTATCTCTCCTGCAGCCAGACTGTTGATCTCCTCATGCAAGAGTCAGGATGTCGTTTAGAACATCCTTCTGCTACCAAATTCCGAAATCATGTCATGGAAGGAGACTGGGATAAGGTAAAGTAGGGCATATAGAGCTGTGTAACTGCTGCTAAAATTGTATATTTGATGTGCATTTTGTGACATTTCTGTTTTTCTCTTATACCAATTTTTGCAGGCAGAAAATGACCTGAATGAACTAAAGCCTTTAGTGCATTCTCCTCATGCTATTGTGGTAAGAGGCGCACTTGAAATCTCTCAAACGTTGTTGGGAATAATTGTGGTAAATACACTTTTGTTCTTAGTTTCACATTTATGCTTATTTTAGTAGGTTATTGATAACTCTAGGCTTCTGCCTCTTATAAAAGATAAGGCCTTAACTTTCAAATAATTAAACTTGTAAACTAGGATGAGTGTTGATGTTTTAAAGTTTGAGTTTTATATTTTTAAAATCATGTTTAGTAAATGTGTCCTTTGAACCTTTGAGTTTATAAATTAAGCTTTTGCTAAATTATGTTGAAAGATCTTTATGCTTTTGGTACTGTTAATAGGAGTTTAATATTTATAGAATCAGGAATAAATTATACTTTTATTATTTAAAATACTGAATGTGCTGGTAAAGAAAACATGTTTGGGTGTATATATATCCATATAGCCTTAAGTAGCTGACACATTCATTATCTTTTTTTAAAACAAATCTTTGGGAATTGTAGTTAATTCAAACCAGCTCCATTGGTGTGCTCACCATTTTCCATTCTTGCATTCCAGTTGTGTGAATTGACAGTGTCCAAGTTTGTATAATAGATATCACTCTCGTGGAGGTTTAGTATGCAAATTTGACCATTGGGCTCTGCTTACCGGCCTTATTTCCTGACAAGATCAGTTTAGTAGTTTAATCTGTTAGCCTCTTTCATAAATCTTAATGAATCTTTTATACTAATAGGCTTTAATTCTTCAGTAGATGTTGGTGAGGGAGAGGAGGGGATGAGTTTTTCCTAAGTCCTTGTGATTGGAAACCATGAAGAATCAGCTGCTGGCTGCTGGCTTTTTAACTTCTAGCTGATTCATTTGTTGTCAAAAGCAGTTTCCTGTCTGGTGGGGGAGGGACAGAAGGCAAATAGGAAGTGAAGTAGGGAAATCAGCTGTTTGTTAAATATTAGTAAATGCCTGTTACATTTTGATTTTTTTTTAATTGGGTCAAACATTAATCTTTCTGCCTTTGTGTATAGACCTAATAGACTCTCCTGTTTCAGTTTTGGGGTTTTTTTTTTAAAAATCTTAATTACAAGAGTTTTCAAATTCTTAATATAATTGTTTACAAAAATATCCTAGAGAATGGACTTCAGGTGAATTAAAGGAGCAACCAATATGAACAAATACGGATTCAGTTAAATTGACGCTCTAGTGTTTTGTGGGTTGTTTTTTTTTTCCGTAAATACTAAAATTTTTAATTTATTATCAGGCATCTGATTCAATAGTAACTCATGGAATAATCAGTTCCATGGTAAATTTTTAAAATGAAAACACAGAAGTTAAACATCTATATTCAAAAGGATTGCAAATTTTCTAGTAATTAAATTTTCCCCAACCCATATGTTTGGGTTTTTAAAAAAAAAAAAAAAAAAGTAAATTTTTATTGGGCAGTTTTTTGTAAATTGTTAGCCCTGACAGAATGGAAGGTGACCCTAATATAAAGACAATTACAAGGCCAAAATAAGAATTGGGTTTCCTTTCCCACTGGACAAGTTAACACTGCTTATATGGTGACAGTAGAGAACTTGCCCATGGACTATTTTAAAATAAGTGTGTGATTTCTTGAAGGATCATTATCCTTTTTTAAGCTTCATCCAAATTATATCTGTAATTTAGCAGTAAAAATTATTAATTAGGCACACTTTTTTTCTTATTTGTTTATAGTAATTTGAGGCTTGTGTATTGGGTTTAGATTATAACTATCTCATTAGAAATCGTCTTTGTAGATAATAAGGAGGAATCCTTTCTTTGTACAGCCTGTTCAGTCTGTAGAACATTCTAGGATCTAATAAGAGATGAAGATTAAATCTCTGGCTGAGCCTCACATCATCAAACTGTTTAGGTATTTATACACAGAAAGGGATTCCAACTTTATCTCACTTTAAACATTAATGAATCAATTGCTTTTAAAGATTCAGGTCAGCATTTTTTCACCTAATTGTGTTTAGATTTACTCCTCTCCCCCACTCCATCTCCAGAAGATAATCTAATGTAAACGTAAATTTGTCATAATACCTTAGAAGACAACTATTTGGCTTTTGTTTAACATAATTATTTTAATTGTATGCCCAGACACATTTGATAACTTAGTCTAGACTAAAGTTGTATTTTCTTTTTTAAACCTGAATGTTTCTATTGACCCAATCCACTCCCCCCTTTCAACACCCGTATTTTTAAATGGTTTCTAGTCAAATGATACTAGGAATAGCAGAATTTTTTCCAGAGTTTCTGGAAGCTGAGCTTATGAATCAACATATTTTAGTTTGGGTTCAGATATTCTTAGCCATGTCTGGGGAATTTGGGTGGGTATTTGAGATCAATAACAAAACTTTTACATGTCTAAAAATGTCTGATTCTTATTTTAATAGAATAGAAACATGCTTAACAAAAGTGTTCAAATATTGATCTACAGAAATTTAGTAGTATATTTTAAAGTCAAATAGGGAGGAGTTTTGAAAACCATGGTTTAAATATAATTCATTTCTACTTTCCTCTGAGTCATGATTTAATTGATATAACTTGGTTATAACCTTATCTCAGAGCTGGTCAGAACCACTGCTAAGTTAGCTAGGAGCTAACTGCCCTTGATAACCAGACTTCCTGTGTATCATAACTTCTGAGTTTCAGAGCTTCACATTGAGTTCAGTATAATTATATGGGAGGAAACAGTAAATCCAAATATTGGGTAGGGTGATGGGGGACAACGGCAGGATTTACCACGTGCACTATCTATCTTTCAAACTATCCTACCTAGTCACTTACCAATTTCAAGTTTTTATCAGATAGTAAAAGAGAAAAAATTACTGCTAGGCCCAAAGATGCTGAAACATTTTTCAGAGATCAGGAATGATCTCTTACAGAGGTCTAGTTAGGAGTTGGGGAAGGATACAAAGGAGAGTTTATTATCTCAACCTGTTTTCTTTTTTTCTTCATTTAAGAAGTTCATGATCTTTCAAAAAAAAAAAAACCCATAGTAAAGCCCTGTCCCCACCTCAGCAAACTTCAGTTTTGCCTGATTCTTTAAATTTTTTCAGTACATAATTAACGTCTTTTGTGACAGATGTTCATTTTCTTGAAACTGTATTTACATTTTTGTGCTTTAAATTTGGGGAAGTAAAATATAGCTTTACTTTCTCCATCTTTATCATATGTGTCAAATACTTGAATTGAACTGATTTTTAGGAGAATAAACAGTTTCTCAACCAGATCTCTAGCTATTCTTGGCCAGTAGCTTATTAGTTACCATGCACACTACCAGGAATTGGTATCTGTTTGAGGGTATTCTTTGTCGTAATCTGGATAAAATGACTCATAGGGAAATGTTCTTGTGCTGCTTTTATAGCATTCCATGTATATACAGAAATATGTGTGTATATTGGCTTCTCTCAAAGTTTTACTCTGCGTTCCTCTTCTCTCCTGCCCTGCCTTTGCTCCATAGAAAGAGAGTAACATGTTCTAGTAGGATCTTGATGGGAAAGTAAGGGGGAAATAGGAAATAGCAACTAGGGCACTGTCCCTACACACGTTGGAATGGGGAAGGTGGCGTGCATAGGACTTAATGATTGATACCCCCAAAGTTAAGACTTGCCCTGAATAAAAACAGACAGAATTTTCCCCCAGATTCCCAAATATTAAGAAAATTCAGTGAAGAAATTAAATACACATGCTGCCAATGGCATTTAAACAGAAAAATTCTGCAACTAAATGATACTCAAGTTTGATTCAAAAATCCTAGGTAAAGTGAAACTCTTAACATTATATTGATAAATGGAAGTATATGAACTCTTCATAAAGAGTTGAAGTTTTTTCAGAAGATAAAATGGTGAGAATATCCATAATAACTTTGAATATTTGATTTTTAGATTTTGTTCTATTTAGTCTTTTGTTTTTTGTCACCTGATGGACTTTAAAGTATTTTTTTTATTTGACATCTAGAGTTTAACGTTAGGTTACATGTGCAGTAACGTGTTTTCAGGGCATCTCGGTAACCTATTTCCGAAACATTCATTAGTAAATCTAACTTTACGTGTAAAATTTGTTAAGTGTAATTTTTCTAGTTATAGGAGCTTACCTCCTAGTTTGAAATTTTTTCTTTTGTTCTTTAGCTATCGATTTAAGATTCGATTATTACCAAACATAAGCAATGTATCTTGTAAAAGATGTATTTAAATGTATGCCTAACTTACATGGGAGGGTTTGTTTGGTTTACTTTCTCTAGAAACGATTTTTATAAGCTTGTAGGTTATGCGTACCTCCCCAATACTCCCTGAAAGAAAATCTTACAGAGCAATTCGTTATACTCTTAATTTTGTGAATAAACGATAATTTCTCCACACCATTTTTGACAGCAGTTTATTTTTAATGTCTTTTAAAGTAAGCATCTTAATGAAGAAGAAAAGGCTGTCATTTGGGGTTTTCTTTTGAATGCATTTGGAATCTTTACCTCTATGTTCCTTGGAATCTCTAAGTATGACTAACATTTCCTGTCTACTAAATTTTCTACCTGCATCAGTTGACTTGCTCAAGTGCCACAAGTAACAGATTTGATAAATGAGTCCCTCCAAGCAGTGGTCTTTAATTAGGTTTAAGGTTTAAAAGAAATTGCAGGCTTAATATTCGTAAAAGCTCTTTTGTCTAGCAAAAAGCTGCTAAAACTGCGATGATCACTTTCAAGTCAAAAGTAAAGTAACAGAGTAAAGGAACATTAAAAGTATTAAAGCTGTACACATTTCAGAAAAAAACTAAATGTGAAAGGGCTTCACAATAAGCTGGAAATGGTTTGTCCTTTTGGGGGAAAAGAGTTGATAATAATTGTGCTTCATAGTGAAATGCATCAAGATAGTTACC
Source organism: Stenella coeruleoalba (assembly GCF_951394435.1). Taxonomy (NCBI): domain Eukaryota; kingdom Metazoa; phylum Chordata; class Mammalia; order Artiodactyla; family Delphinidae; genus Stenella; species Stenella coeruleoalba. The sequence continues at coordinate 145,487,471 of NC_137169.1, read as the reverse complement.
AATACACAAAGACCTTTGAGTTCAACCTTCGATTGTTCAGCCTTCGATGGCATCCCTTTATTGCCACCTAGAGACAGTGAGTCCATCAAGCTCATGCTTGTCCACTTTAGTCATAGGAAACTCAGTACTTTGCACACCAGCCTCTAATCCAGTTGCTGGACACCTTTTCTTACCTTTGATAAGCCAAAATATGACACTTTGTAACTTTGACCCAGTGGCTCCAGTTCTGCTTTCTGGTCTACTTAGTCCTTCTTTCACATTGTGGCCTTTAAGTAATTCCTCCATTAACTGGTTTTTCTGCTGTCTTTTTAAAACTTTTTGCATGAAACCCCACAACAGCCATTATAGAAGTCAGACTTTTTAAAAAGCAAATTTAGAATACTTGGAATAGTTCTAGCTTTTCACGCAAGAAGTAAAATTCTAGGTGAATGTTTTGAGGGCAGAATTAATTTTCTCCTGTGTTGATGCCTTGGTCACTAATGATCTTTTCTAATTTGAGATTATTTGTTCAAAGCAGACTTTTATTAATATGTGAAATGGAGCAATAGGGTCACATTTAATCTGCTGTGACCCTATTAAATCAAAATATTTTGAGTCTTTTTAAAGCTTTATAACAATTATTTTTAAAGGGCATAGTAGAATGGTTTCTACTGTTCTGTTTAGGCACAAACATTTTCTGAAACTTCCATCAACTTTTTTCCCCTGACTGCTGCTTTCTGTCATGTCAGAGGATGAAGTTTTTGCTGCTGCAGCAGAAGTACCTGGAATACCTGGAGGATGGCAAGGTCCTGGAGGCACTTCAAGTTCTACGCTGTGAATTGACGCCACTGAAATACAATACAGAGCGCATTCATGTTCTTAGTGGGTAAGAAAGCTCAGTTCTTAGCTCCAGGTTGAGGAAGGAGCTATTTTTATCAAGGTTACCATTCCAAAGTTGCATTTCTTTTAATATTTTCCCAAGATGTGAGTATTGCTAAATTCTTGGGTAATATTTGTCTGGGTAATTTCACTTATGTGTGTACAAACTATTTTTGTCATCCTAGGAAGCTTTCCATATTGAAATAGAGAGATGCTTAAGTGGGTGAAGGGAGAAGAAATATGTATTAACAGTGAAATGCCATTTCATGATCTTCTATAAAAGCCCTGTGGCATAATCTTCTATTAAAAAAAAGCAATAAAGTTTCTAGTGTTGATGCATACAGACATTTTTTTTTTTAACATATGCTTGTCATGTACCAGGTCCTTGCTAAGCGTTTCATAGACACAATCTCATTTTATCCTCGTGTCGATCCCTTAAATGTTAGAGTGCCCAAACCCTTGGTTTTGGACCTCCCTCCCTTCTCTGTCTACACACACCTTCTAGGTGATCTCATTCTATACTATGCCTTCACATACCATCTACATGCCAGTGGCTCTTAAACTTACCCTCTCATCTGAACTCAAAGTGTATATACCTGATAGCCTACTTGACAGTCTCCATTTGGATGTCTAAAAGGTATCTCAAAGTTACGTGTTGAGAACAGAAATGCTTAATTCCCATTGTCCCTCCACCCACCCAGCCCGCACAAACCTGCTCCTCCTCTCGTTTTCCTCATCTTCGTAAACGGTGAGACCTTCTACCCACTTCTTCCAACAAAACACTTAAACCTCATCCTTGCATTTTTATCTTTTAACTGTGACAAGTATTGTTCACGTAAGGAAATGGCCCAGAAATGACAAGATGTCGAATTGACATGGTTTCTTCCTCTTAGTCCAGTGTCCTTTGAGTTATACCACATGACTTCCCATAAACAGACACGCGTTTGAAACCTTAGGGTATAATGTGTATTTTCAAAAGGGAGCAGAGCAACCATGGGTAACTTTTGGAAAATTCTAAAAGTAAACGATTTTTCGTAAAATTGATAATAACTCCCCAAAAGTTATTTTGGAAGCCAAATTTTTGCATTGTCCAACTTCTTTTATAGGGTTTTGTGAGTGTAATTACTTACATATTAAAAAGTAAGTTCTCATCAGCTAAGGCACTATATATTTAGTAAACAGCAAGAGAACAAGTAGTTCTGCTGTTGGGTAAGAGGCTATTACATTATTTAGATGCTAAATGTAATATGCTAAATGCAATATGCAGTTAAGAAAAGGAGGTGGTGATACTCAAGTTAACTGAGAGGTTTCTGATACTTACATGACCATTTATCAAGCTCTACCTATATACCAGGTAGTAGACCAAGTACTTCATATACTCCCTCTTATTTAATCCTCACTACCCTACTTAATACCCTTGTTACAAATGAGAAGAACAGATTGTCTGAGACCAGAGTACTAGGCGAAATAGCAGGAGAGTTACTTGCCAGGTCTAATCTCCAGGTTTGAATAATTCTTTCACTTCTTTTACTTTTAAAGCCTGTTCTTCTGAGAAGAGCCAGAACCAGGTCAGGGTCACACTTCCAGCAGGGGGCCCTCATGTATTCTCCAGAATCCATGAATTTAGCATTTATGCCTCCTTCGGCACATATAGTGAGTAATAAAACAGTTCCCAAATATTCTGCTTTGGGATCTCAGTACCTTTCACAAGATGACACAAGGATGATTATCCAATTATACCATTTCTTGAGTGGCATTTATGAAAAACTTTTGAAGGTATGTTGTTTTTGTTTAGTTAACTGAGTATGAGTATCTTTGAAGGTTTTTTTTTTTTTAGTTTCGTTTTGTTTATTGAGGAGCAGTTAGGTTAGCATACTGGTTAAGAGAAAGTTCTGCAGCTACAATGCCTGGGTTCATTTTCTACTTTGCTGCTTAACCCTAAGCCAGCTACTTAAGCTTTCTGTTTCCTCATTTGTAAAAATAGAATAATAGTGTTTACTTCATACAGGATTGTTATGAACATAAAACGAACTAATATATGTTGAGTGCTTAGTTAAGAACAGAGCCTGGCACCCAATAAGAGCTACATATGTATAATGATACATAACAGTAAATATAAGGAGGCATTTTGTTAATAGATAGCATAACAATAATATCTACTATTCTATTGTTATATTCAGGTGCCAGGTTGTATTAATGAATTGGGTCCACTGTAGAAATTTCTTCCTGATTTATATTTCTTAGTAAGAACTAGATATCCAAAGTATAATCAGTACTTTTCAATTATGTTTAATTCAGAGAAAAGGGTTTGATATTTGGTGCTTTCTCCTGTCATATTTTTAGGTATCTGATGTGTAGCCATGCAGAAGACCTACGTGCAAAAGCGGAATGGGAAGGCAAAGGAACAGCTTCACGATCCAAACTGTTGGACAAACTTCAGAGTAAGAGTCTTGAATTTTGATGTTTCTGTATTTTCTCTTAGAAATGATACTACGAATCAATTAGGAAGACTTGTGTCTAGACGTACTCTTATCAAGTGGTTATGTAAGAGGAGTGAGGGGGAATCCATTAAGAGGCCCTTTATTTATTTATTTTTTTGATAGGTCTTTATTTTTTTTTTAAACACCTTAATTGGCATATAATTGCTTTACATTTTTATGTTAGTTTCTGCTTTTTAACAAAGTGAATCAGCTATACGTATACTTATATCCCCATATCCCCTCTCTCTTGCGTCTCCCTCGCACCCTCCCTATCCCACACCTCTAGGTGGTCACAAAGCACCGAGCTGATCTCCCTGTGCCATGCGGCTGCTTCCCACTAGCTGTCTATTTTATGTTTGGTAGTGTATATATGTCAGTGTAAGAGGCCCTTTAAACCAGAGACTTCAAATTCCACCATGGAGTCTAAGAAGCTAACTTCAGGAGTCAGTAACAGGATGCTGGTCCCAGAGCAAGTCTCCTTTCATTTCTTTTATGTAGTGATGCTCCGCTTAAGATTCTGTTTGGGGGAGAAATGCTGTGGTTAGAGGAAAAAACATGTAAACCACAGCTTTAAGCCACAAGTGTTTTAGATAGAGGGAGACTTCGTTTTATTGCTCTTCACTTTATTGCGCTTCGCAGATAACTGCAGTTTTTACAAATTAAAGGTTTGTGGCAACCCTGAGTTGTCAAATGATAGTTAGCATTTTTTAGCAATAAAGTATTTTTTAATTAAGGCTTGTACATTTTTTTAGACATAATGCTGTTTCACACTTAACACACTACAATGTAGTGTAAACACAGCTTTTATATGCACTGGGAAACCAAAAAAATATTTGTAACTCGCTTTGTTGTGATGTTCCCTTTATTGCGGTGGTCTAGAACTGAACCCACAGTATCTCCGAGGTATGCCTGTTTTTTGTTGATTTCAACAGTAAGGCACAGATTTCTTTAGGTAAAATGTTTTACCCTCCTTCCAAATATTTTATATAACTTCCAAATTAGAGTAGGGGTTTCATTTTTGCCACATCTTTATAATGAAAGACCCTCTTTCCCTCTGTGGTTATACCATATTCTGTGTTTTCATGTTGAGGTGGGAGTGGAGATCCTAAGAATCAGAAGACCATGTGGTTGTGGAGGTGTAAGCCTTGAAGGATTGGAATAGATTGGTATCTATAATCAAAACTCCAGTTATATTCCCTGAATTTTCACACTGTCCTTGGCATTAGAAGCAATTTGATGGGACCTGGAACTTGTTCCAACATTTTGGCCCGCTCTTCGTTAAGTGGGTATTTTTCCTATACTTGCAGTGATGCTTCATCTCCCTCTGGGACACAGTTATCTCTAGATTTTCTTTTCATCATCAGTGCCCTTTTATTTTTTGCTGAGTTGTTGTTGTTGTTCTAGGGGATCCACATGCAAATTAAAGCCCTCCTGCCCAAGTGTATTCCATTCTAGTGGCAACCTAGCTGTAGGTGCTGACAGATATTCATGAAGCTTACATGTTATGTCGCCCAGAACTGCTCTATTTAAGGGCATGGTATTATTACAGTAAGGGCAAGTACAGCAGAAGATGAGTCAGATGTCCTAAATAAAAGTAAACTGTTTTGTTTTTTTAATTTTAATTTTTATTTCTCTTTTTAAAAATATCTTCTATTAAAGCCTATTTACCACCATCAGTGATGCTTCCTCCACGGCGTTTACAAACTCTCCTGCGGCAGGCGGTGGAACTACAAAGGGATCGGTGCCTATATCACAATACGAAACTTGATAATAATCTAGATTCTGTGTCTCTGCTTATAGATCATGTTTGTAGTAGGTAAGAGAAAAACTTTTTACATTCTAAAGTAGGCTAACCTTTTATGGTCTCACTTATGAACTTTATTAAAATGTTTTTTTAGAGTTTTATCCTGTCACCATAAAACAATTCATGTTTGCTTTAGCATTCACAAGTACAGCTAGAACTCTTGAAGTTGACAATTAAGAGAAATTTGTATATGTTTATATAGGAAACCAGTCCTTGAGAACTGAAGCTGCAAAGCCTGTTTTGCCTTTATTTGCCTGTGGGTTTGGTTGGTCATTTTCTATATCTGGCCATTTTTTTAAGAATTTGTAAGTGATACTGTATAAGAATGCCAGTGATTGAAGTGTTTACCGTCCTTGGATGCCGGAGATCACTTAGTGATTTTTTTTTTTTTCCTGGACATTATGGCTGTTTTAACTATAGCCCAGATTATTTTCTGCTCGTAAAGGTCATGGAAATACTTTTTTCATAATGAAAGTTCTGCTTTTTAGTTGAAAGTGACCTTTCAACTAGACATGTTTAGAGCAACAGGTATTAACTTTCTGGTTTGGGTTTTATCATACCTATCCATCTACATAATTTTAACTTTGAAGAATTCGGGCTTCACTTTAGATGTTAGGAGTGTTTTGAGTAAAAAAGTCCCTACTATTTGAACAATGATCTCCAAAATTTCAGCAGAGCTTTAATTTTTAAGATACTGAAAAACAAATTGTGAAATCTTTCAAACTCCAGGAAGAAAATTATTTGGGTCTGGTGAACCAGACATAACAGCTGCAGTGCACATGCTCAGTTTCTTTTATCAAATATCCTCAGAGAACTACTGAAAATAACATGCATAGGAAGAACAAAAATGTATAAGTATGAGAGCTTTGGAAAAACAAGGAATTTCTGAATAACTACAAAACTCATATATGTGTGCATACATGCACTGCGATTTAAGATCATCGTTTACTTGGGCATAAACTACTTTTAAATGTAGTTGGATTCTCACTTCACCCTCCCCCATTGCAATTTAAAAAATAGATAATTGAACTATTGGCCATAAATTACTTAAGTCTTAGTTATCTTAAAGTATTGGATAATTACGTGGTGTACTTAAAGAAAGTGATTAGAGATCTTTTTTCCTTTATCCCTTGTTATTCTTTAACATTGTTCTCTGATTTGCTTAAGAGAATTTTTAACTCTTTTCGTTTAAGTTGAATAGAGGTAGGAGGAGATAATAGATTAAAAGGCTATCTGGTTTCATATTTTATAGCTTCTTTAGGGAATTTGAGATCAATGTTAAAATTAAGGCGATTGTGAACCCGAATTTTTTTTGGTTCATGAATTTATTGGTGGTGGAATACATTGAAAGGTATATATGGTAGACTTCATGGTTCAGGAGGTGTCAGTAAGCTGAGAGCTTGCCTTCCTGTTTGGAAACTGCAATGTTATGAGCACATGACCTACATTTTTCTTAAGTGCTTTAATTTCTATACCAGTACCTGTGAAAGTAAATGATGGACAGTATTTAGTCTGACTTTTTCCAACCCTCAGATCAGGGATCAAACTCCTATAAACCTGCATAGAAAGCACTCTGAAGTGTTACGTAAGAATGAAAGAGTTCTTGCTCCTCAGAAATAACCATTGACGATTGGAAGGTCTTCCCTATAATCTTCTAAAAACAAAACAAAACTTTGATTCTGTGCTCTTCCTGGTTATTACTGCCCATGCCCCCCCCCCCCCCCCTGCCGTAGAGCTAACTTCCTAAAATAGTTGCCTTCCTTACTACTTCTTCACCTTTCAGATCTCTGTAGTATTAGGGTTTACGCAGCCAACACAACACCAGAACTGTTCGTAATGTTGATAAAGAACAACATCTTTATTAAATCCAATGGCTACTTTCCAACCTACATCTTAGCATTTCTATAGCATTTGACTGCTTTGCCGTGAAGCTTTTCCTTTTTCCAGACTCGGTTTTACTCCTGGCTACTCCTCCAGGAAAGAGGCTCCTCCGCTTTCCCTGTCCCTTTAATAAGTTTGTGTTCCAGAACTATGTTTCTTTTCTCACCCTACTCTTCCTGTTTAGGTTATACTTACATGATTCTAATGACCCCTAGGTCTGGGCTAGAGCTACAGAACTATCTCCTAAGCCTTAGACCTTAATACGACAATGTGGATATTACTCAAGTACCGTAAGTGCAACATCTCAAACAAGAATTTCCCTCTCCTCTCACTTATCCCTGCAAAGTCTGTTTTTCCTATTGAATTCCCTCTCTCAGTGAAAGGCTTCCATCTACCCAGTTTCTCCAAGGAGTCAGCCTTGACTTTTCACTCTGGGGAGACACTAAGTGGGGAGATAGATGTCAGGCACTAACTAAGTCAGTATATATAGTCTTTAGAGTGAGTTGTGCCCTTTATTGCTGAACTGGGAAAATAGAACCTAAATTTTATGTAATTGCTGGTGTTCCTGACTCATCTGAATGTCTTCAAAATAAAAGTTGATATTTTTTATTGTTTGTTTTATTCCCTTTTAGAAACTACATTTTAGCACTGAAACTAGAAAACTGTATTTTCGGAATTAAATCTTAGCATTTAAATCTAAATACCGGCCTTCTTTAATCTCTGGAGAATAAAGAATTGATTATGAAAATATGAACTATAACTTTTTTTTATCTTGATCAGCACTGAAGAAATTTCATTAGATTGTATATTATTTATATTTTTCACAATTCATGCATACATATTTTTGGTGAAATTTGATCAGTAAGGGACAGGAATTTTCTTGTTAAGTAATTCTGTGGGATTTTTTCCACCAGCAAACGGTGGAAGAATATTTCCACAGATAGCTGCTTATAAGTATTATTTTTTAGTAAAGGATCATAAAATATTTATAGAGTGTTAAGATTTATAAAATGTTAAGGTTTAAAATGCTTGATTAAAATGCTACTTTTCTTCAGTTCGATTTGGGAAGGTACTGATATTTTTAACAAATCTTAAAATTTTAAATTTACTTGAAAACAAAGACATAGCCTTTTAATAAACTAGGGGTTGTCAATTAGTCTTTTTAAAAGATTATTTAAGTAATAATAAAATAATGACAATTTAAATACCACCTTGACATTCAGATACAACTGACTGTCAATAATCTGGTTGCCTTGCACCCTGTAATTTTGATTATGAATCATTCCTTCCTTAAGAACATTTTGCTGCTCTGATTTTAGATATATCTTCATTCATGATCGACTTTAGCCATTTGAATTATTGTGTATTTTATACCTAGATATAAAGTGTTTCTCACTGAATAAATATTGACTATTACCCATAGGAGGGGGAAAAATCATTTTTGATTTAGAAGTACTTATTTGATTGAAATTTTATCCAGCAGTGTCTTGAAAAATATGATTTGAAAAATGATATTTGGAAAGAAAACTGACCCTGGAGTCAGCCATAGGTTTATAATCCTAGTTCAATTATTTATCAGTTTTATATATGTTAAGTTACTTGCTCTCCTTGAGCCTCCTGAAAATGGGGCTATTACTTGCCTTGCAAGGTAGTTTTGAGAATTAACGCTACTGTGTGTAAAGCATGTAGCGCAGTCCTTGGCATCTAATAGGTGCTTAATAAATGTAAACTGGAATTGACTATGTTTCAGTTCAGATATAGACTAATATTTTAATATTAAAGCAATTTATAGTTAGTCTAAACGTTTAAAGCAGTCTCCAAGTAGCCAACTGCTAAGGTACATTACCATGTGTGCCAGATAAAGAATATTAATTTAATTTACATATTGCCAGTCAGGCTGGTGAATTGACAGAATATGTTCTTAAATTATAGATTGGTTGGGGGAAAAAAATAGAGAAGACCATTTTTTTAAAACAGACTTAGAAGTTACCCATTAACGTTTAAGCAACTTTTTTACAATACAGATCTGTACTGTCCCAACAGTAGCCATTAATTACATGTAGCCATTTAAATGTAAAGGAAAAGTCATTCAAATTAAAATTAAATGAAAAAAATCTAAGTTCCTCAAGTGTGCTAGCCACCTTTCAAGTGCTCACTAGCCACATACAGGTAGGGTTATCAGATTGGACAGTACAGTTATATAACGTGGGTATTATCACAGAAAGCTCTATTGGACAGTCCTGATGTAGAAACTGGAAAAGGATAGAATGGTTTTTAAAAGTGAGTGCTTAATGAGAATAGTCATTCTTAGGATAACTTTATCCTCTTTAACTTAGGAAAGTTAATCATAGAATTCTTTACCCTTAATGTATAAAAACTGCAACTTACAAAGTACTGGCTAAGCGTCAGACTCAGTCTAAATGCTTTACATTCATTATCTCATCCTTGTAAAAGGAATTCTATAACTCAAGTACCCTTGTCTGTCTTTATTTTATGGCTGGAAAAATTGAGATTTAGAGAGATTAAATAAGTTCCCAGAATCACAGCTAGTAAGTGGCCAGGATTTGAACCTAAGTCTCTCAGACTCTACTGCTCCCATTCTTAAGGCTTTACTCTTGACCACTACAGCCTCTACCATGTATTGCTCTTCTCCTTTGCTGTCCCCAAAGTAATACTGGTAATCACTTTTGAATAGCTGTTACATTCCAGCAACTTCAGATGTGTTTCTCATCCTTATAGGAACCCTAAGAACCTTGTTACGTATATATTCATCTCATTTTATAGATGAGAGAACTGAGACTCAGAGGAGTTAAATGACTTGGCAAAGATAATAAAGCTTGTGACCCAAAATTGTCTGGCTACAGTGCCTGTTCTGTTTGTTATGCCAAGTTGCTTTTATATAAATGAAAATGTACATTATTTCTTCTAGAACAACCTGATGCCAGCCCACTTATACAGACAAACATGAAGCCCTGGTTGTTAATTTTTATTTATATGAACTGACTTAATCAGACCAAAAATTCTCTTTAATCTTGAGGGCGGGGGGAAAGGATAAATTGTAAATTGAAGCAGACTTTAGGTTACTGATTTCCCCTGAGATTGCCTGACTAATGTTATAATATTTTCTTTTTCAATATAACCAATATAAATGTGATTCTTAGGATTTACAAATGCATTCATATTTTATTTTGAAAGTTTTTGATCTTCAAAGAAGTTTCATCAGTTGTTTAACCTTTTTCATTATTATTACTCTTAATCTATTTTAAAAGGATAATTATTTGTGGACTTATTTGTTTTAGGAGGCAGTTCCCATGTTATACTCAGCAGATACTTACGGAGCATTGTAATGAAGTGTGGTTCTGTAAATTCTCTAACGATGGCACTAAACTAGCAACAGGATCAAAAGATACGACAGTTATCATATGGCAAGTTGATCCGGTATGTACTCCAGTATGAATGTTTAGATTGCAAAAAGTAGTTTTTAATCTAATTGATTGAGTACATATTTTTAAAGTATGTGTATATAAGTAGCATTCTTTTCCAAGAGCATTTTTTGTCATCTTTGTCATGTCTTATCTCTTTCTGTGTTGTTTAGGTAATATATACAGATTAATATTATCAAAATTGTTGAGCGTTATGTGCTAGGATTGTACTTGGTCTGTGCGTGCATTATCTAGTTTTATCCTCTGAATAACGCTGTGAGATTCTAATATCTCCTGTTTTCCGATGAGGAAACCTAGATAAAAGTTAAATGCCCAGGCCCTCACAGCTTATAAATGGCAGAGTTAGACTTAAATCCAGGAATACTTTTACTCCAGACCTACTGCTCTTAATGTCTCTGCCAGTTTATCTTTGTTAATACTTGATTTACAGATTAATACAATGTCCATTCTGTCACAGGTTAGAAAAGACTCGTTACCATTTTGCCTTCTGAAACCCTTCATTATCTTCTGTAATTTGTGGAACCTCTGTTAAACACCCCCCCCATTTCTCCCCCCCCCCAGTGATACATATGAAAAGTATTGTATTCTGGATTTAAAATTCTAAGTTCTCTCTAAAATTAGATTTGTCTTTGTTTATAACCAGGTGACCTACAGATTCGTAGAAATAAGTGTTTCCATTTCTTTCAGCCAATTAAACATTTATCGAGCAATCAAGGAAGTACGTGACTTCCAATAGGTTAGGGAGATGTATTTGGTATAGGAGTCATTCACCTAAAATGAGAAATTATAAGTAATCTTATTTTAAAATTTAGAATTAGAATATGATATTAGCCCACAATAAAGTTTTGAACTCTTATGTTGAAAAAATAGAGAAAGGGAGCCATAAAAGGAAATATTTTAAAAAGAAGAGAATCAAATTTGACAGCATACATCAATTCTTGTGTACCTGCACTATGCTATGAATGAAGAAAGGTAAATAAGATCTACCCTTTGTCTTAAATAAGGCATTCTTTCCCTTTTATTGTACCATGTACTCCTCTGGCAGTCTGAACCCTGTGGACCCCCTCCTCAGAATAATGTTTTTAAATGCATAAACCAAAACACATAGGAAGCCCAAGTATATATTATATATTAATTACAAAGGAAACCCAATTATATTGAAATATAGTTATCAAAATAGTACAGATACAGTATAGTAATAATGCTGCTTTTTTATTAACATATTCAGTAACAAATTCTAGCAGCAGATCTGATAGCTATAAGAATTTTGAATTAGTGACAAGCATAAATAATATTTTGAGATATCTGCAACAACTATAATATGATGTGAAAATATTTGAGATTTCCATTATTAACAGTCACCTAATATGACCTAATATAATACTTGATACTACCTTGCTTGTTAACTGCCTGCATTCAAGATTGAAGGAAATACTGAACTTCAGTCTGTGGTTAGTGAAAATAAAGGTGTGCATTTTCAAGTACAAGGACTGCTGCTTCTATCCCTGGATGACTCCTTTAGATCTCAGGTTAAGAACCTCTGTGAAAGGAATGCACAGTTTAGAAAGGGGAATTACATACATTGAAATAAGAATCGTACAGTATATGTAAAGTATTGTGAAAGCACCAAGTAGCTTCACAGGTTAGGAGTACCTCATTTGAGGCTTGCTGTGCATAGCACAGGTAGAGACAGGAAAAGGAAGAGAGGGACCTTCCCTTCCTTTCTCCCCACCCCCAAGTAAGAGAATAGGATGACCAAGGCAAAGCGTGGGAAACATGACTAGAAAAATAGGTTGGGATCCAGTCATAGCCTTTGAATACTATTATGAGGAGCATTTTTGTTCAGTAGTTATTTGCAAGATGTCTGAAAAGAAAGCAACAATATCAAAACTTTTTTTATTTTGTTTTTTCTTCTAGCAGCAGTGTGTAAGAGTTCCTTTGGTTTAGCAAGTATTTATTGAGCACCTGCTGTGTGCCAGGCCTTTTGATAGAGAGAAGTCACACTGGGCTCCTGATAATATAGTGTACTGGAACTGGAAAGCAAGGGAAAGTTAAGACAAGTTAAGTCTTGGGTGAAGGAGAAGTAAATAATTATTTAGGCAAAACCAGTTACACCTGGTCCTTGTGTGAAAGATAATGTGGCTGGACATTTGGGCAAAGAGATTTTGTAGACTAGGAGATGAGGTTAATGAAGTAAGTAGCAACCAGGTCGAGGAGGATCTTGCACACTAAGGAGTTCAGACTTTTATGCCAGTGTTTCCCAAAGTGTTTCTGTGAGAATACTGCTTAAGCAAGATGTTAATAGGTGTTATATGTAAAGGGCTTTTATGGCCAGATTAGCTTGGGAAATGCAGAGTTAATGCTTACATTCATAGACTTTGGTATCATGATATTTTATTCTGTCAAATACTATTTGAAAAACTTCTTAAGAAAATTGGTGCTCTTTTGGAACATGTGTTTTGTGTGTGTGTACTTTTAATGGATAGAAAAAAGAATGTATAGAGAACCTTAAGATTTCAATTGATGTGATTCCAATGCCTAGTTTCTTTTAACAGGTTTTCTTACCTTTCCCCCAAAAAGGAATTTTACCCATTCCCCTGCCCAAAATCCAAGCAAAGTTAAGTGGGTTCCATGAACACAGTATTACCACTTGGAATATCTTACTATAGAGATATTGTACTTCAGAAGATACAATATTAATATTCTCATTTGTTTTCAACTTCTTCTTTTACAGTGGTCCCCAACCTTTTTGGCACCAGGGACCGGTTTCGTGGAAGACAGTTTTTCCATGGGTGGGGGCGGGGGGGAAGATGGTTCAGGCGGTGATGCAAGCGATGGGGAGCGACGGGGAGTGACGGGGAGCGGCAGGTGAAGCTTCGCTGGCTCACCCGCCGCTTGCCTCCTGCTGTGTGGCCCGGTTCCTAACACGCTGCAGACCAGTGTCGGTCCAGGGGTTGGGGACCCCTGTTTTACAGCGTTGTATTTTTTAATTAATGTGCATGAAACAGTTTTTGGTATTTTTTTTATTGGAGTGTAATCGCTTTGCCATGTTGTGTTAGTTTCTCCTGTACAACGAAGTGAATCAGCTATATGTATACATATATCCCCTTCCTCTTGGACCTCCCTCCCATCCCCTCCCCCCATCCCACCCATCTAGGTCATCACGGAGCACCAAGCTGAGCTCCCTGTGCTATACTGCAGGTTCCCGCTAGCTGTCTGTTCTACACATGGTAGTGTATTTATGTCAAACATAATCTCCCAATTCATCCCACCCTCTCCTTCCCCACTGTGTCCACACGTCCATTCTCTACGTCTGCGTCTCTCTTCCTGCCCTGGAAATAGGTTCGTCTGTACTATTTTTCTAGATTTCACATATATGTGTTAATATACAATATTCGTTTTTCTCTTTCTGACTTACTTCACTTCGTATGACAGACTCTAGGTCCAGCCACATTTCTACAAATGATCAAATTTCAGTCCTTTTTATGGCTGAGTAATATTCCATTGTATTATATGTACCACATCTTTATCCATTCATCTGTTGATGGACATTTAGTTTTTGAGTTAAACACTTCTGTAGTAGTACTGTTTGTCATTAGTTTAGAAGCAAATCTTTGTGTAGATCTAAAGCACCACTATGAATGAAAGTTTGTTCCTAGAAGATCTTGAACTAGTCCAAAAGAATTGACTTGCTTATTAAATTATGCAAGCCACTTTGACCTAATGATACTGTGATAAAATACTCCATACCTATTGTCATCTTCCCGAAGAAGAATCAGAAGTAATTACATTGTGAACTGTTGAATTTTGTCAAACAAATTCCCAGTCTTGTTTTAGCAGGCTAGTTCCAGACCCATTTCTAACTGCTTGTGGGTCATCACCATTGGAATTTCCCCGAGGCTCAAAACTGGTCTCCATAAGTCTTTAGTCTAGCCAAATTCCTGCTTCCTCTATTCACTGTCTGTATCCATCCTTATCCCCTAAAACAGAAATTTAGAGGTTGTCTTTGAACATTTCTTGTCTCATCCTGTCATGTCAGTTTTACGTCCCATGTATATTTTGATCTGACCTCTTTCAGTCCTGACCATGTTAGTTTAGGGCCTCATTTTTTTGTCTTAACTATATGGCTGCTGTGCTGGCTCATTAGGGGTGTCCTTATCCTGTGTCTCTTCGTTCTGATTCATCTTCCACACTGTTGTATGAGTTCTGTTCCTAAAACCAAGTATAGTATATATTCCCAAGCTTAAAAATCATAAGTGGCTCTTCACTCACAGGATAAAATTTAACCCTTTAGCCTAAAATAATGGTGTCAGGTTTTCCAGTCTTGTCACTTCAGTGTTTGCACTATATATAGTTCATCCTGTAAAGCTTCAGAGTCGGGCACCTCAGGTTCCCTGGTATCAACAAAGGCAAGTTTGTAACCTATCTGAACCTTCAGTTCCTTCCCTGAAATACAGGGGAGGAGAATTAATACTTAACCTTTTAGATTTATGAGGTTTAAATGAGATATTGTTTGTGGATAGTGCTATTACTGATCAGCACTAAATAAGTGATAGCTCTGCTGGTGGGAATGTAAAACGGTTCAAACACTTGGAAAACAGTTTGGCAGCTCCTCAAAATGTTTAGCACAGCGTTGGCATATGACCCAGCAATTCTACTCCTACGTATAGACCCAAGAGAAATAAAGACAGGTCTGCACAAAAACTCATACATAGTTGTAGCAACATTATTCATAATAGCCAAAAAAAGAAACAATCCAGATGTTGCAAAATACAGTGTAGTCATAAAATGGAATATTATTCAGCAACTAAAAGGCATAAAATACTGTTATATTCCACAACATGGATGAACCCTGAAAACATCATGCTAAGTGAAAGAAGCCAATTACAAAAGGCTTAGATGTTGTATGATTTCATTTATATGGAATGTCCAGAACAGGCAAATCCATAGAGTAAGTCGGGTTGCCAGCGCTGGAGGGAGGGAGAATGGGGAATAACTGCTAATGAGTATGGGGGTTCTTTTTGGGGTGATGAAAATGTTCTCAAGTTAGATAGTAGTGATGGTTGCACAATCTGTGAATATACTAAAAGCCACTGAATCATATACTTTAAAAAGGGTGAATTTTATGGTAAGTTATATCTCACTAAAACTGTCTTAAAAAGGAGGGGGTTAGCTTCTATTATACCTGTTTTCAGTTTCCTTGAAAGTCTCATAAGGACAAGGTCTGTGTCATCTTTATTTCCATCTAGCATACAATGCCCTTGTGTGTAGTAGACGCTTAACAGATACTGCAGCAAGAACGAGTCTTTATGAAGCAAGCTGTTAGAGCTTCAGTTGCGGGGGAAATTGGTGAAATCTGTGGAAATGTCCTCAGATTTAAATTATATTATCAAAGTTCATCTTCGCAGCTATTTAAGTTCTTGGGACTTTAGGAATTGGAGTTAACTAAGTTGTCTTGTTTTCCCTCCTAGGATACACACCTGCTAAAACTGCTTAAAACTTTAGAAGGACATGCTTACGGTGTTTCTTATATTGCATGGAGTCCAGATGACAACTATCTTGTTGCTTGTGGCCCTGACGACTGCTCTGAGCTTTGGCTTTGGAATGTACAAGTGAGCAGATTTCATCCTTGGTTTAGTCTTTAAAGTATAGTCATACTGCATGTATTCATTATAACTTTATTCATGATCTGTAGACCAGCATCATTCAACCTAAATTACCATGAATGTATCTCTTGTAAAAGATAATTCGTCAAATGGAACCCAGGTGTCCAGATTTATACTAAATTTAAATATTATGTTGAGCATAGTAGCATTTTTGAAAGAATGAGCAGCAGGTATTTTTAGGGATGTTGTACTTCGTAGTGTATAATTTGTACTATTTACTGTAGTACTTTGTACCTCAAAAAAGACTTTACAGTTGTTTTACAGTTGCACAGTGGTACACGAAACTTACCTTTCAAGTGTGAAAATATCGACATTATACCAAATTTTCCATTCTGATGGCAATTGCACCATCTCCTTGCCTATATTTAATGTTCCAATCTCGTTTAGTAAATTTAAATTATGTTTTCAGTACTTATTATTAAGGGTTTTATTACGGTTTCTAAATGAAAACTTGAACACTTTATCTAGGGTCCCATCCCATTAGAAAAACTCAGCACTGAGTTCACTCCATTATCTACAGACTCTATTTGGAAACCTTGTAGTTATCATTTAAAATTATTTTTGGGCTTCCCTGGTGGCGCAGTGGTTGAGAGTCCGCCTGCCGATGTGAGGGACACGGGTTCGTGCCCCGGTCCGGGAAGATCCCACATGCTGGAGCGGCTGGGCCCATGAGCCATGGCCGCTGAGCCTGCACATACGGAGCCTGTGCTCCGCAACGGGAGAGGCTACAACAGTGAGAGGCCCGTGTACCGCCAAAAAAAAAAAATATATATATATATATATATATATATATATGTATATATATACACACACATAATTATTTTTTAAACTTCTATAAGGTGACTGGTTAGGTGATTTTGCGGGAGGGGGTGGTTGTTTTGGGTTTTTTTTTTTTTTTTTAAATAATGTTTCTTTTCTTTTTTTTGTTTTTTTTTGCCGTGCTGCGCGGCATGCGGGATCTTAGTTCCCCGACCAGGGA
Source organism: Stenella coeruleoalba (assembly GCF_951394435.1). Lineage (NCBI taxonomy): Eukaryota > Metazoa > Chordata > Mammalia > Artiodactyla > Delphinidae > Stenella > Stenella coeruleoalba. Next base: position 145,470,360 of record NC_137169.1, on the reverse strand, counting down.
TCGAACCCCTGTCCCCTGCAGTGGAAGCACTGAATCTTAACCACTGGACCACCAGGGAAGTCCCGTTCTTTGGTTTTTTAACCTCTAGGCAGGTGAATAGTTCAGGCTGTGGGTTTGAGTGTAGAAATGTAAGTTGAAAGGATGTGGTTTTGAGTTTGAGGACCTATAAGTAAGTTGATTTTTACCAAGAGAGTGAAGCTAGAGCTCCATAGAAATGACTCATACAATAAGATGGTATAGAGGACAGATGAATACTAAGATGTACCTGAAGATGATGTGCCATAAATCTAATTCTACAGTAAGATTTCTGTTTCAACCCAGCTTTTTATTAAGAAAATTTCCAAACACTGAGAAAGGTTGAAAGATGAGTACAGTGATGACAGTGATGACCTGTATTCCGGCCACCCTAGATTCAACAGATGTTACTAACATTTTGTCACATATGTGTGTACATACCTACATGCATGCATACAAATGTACGTGCTTATATATATATATATATCTCCATACCCAAAACATCTGGAAGTAAATTAAGATGATATTTTACTCCTTAATACTTAAGCACGTATCTCCTAAAAAATAACATTCTCCTACATAATCAAATGCCATTATCTTATCTAAGAACATTAACTTTAATTCTCTCATGTCTAATATTCATTTCATAATTAAAAAATCCTCAGTTGTCCCCAAAATGTCTTTATGCCATTTTTATCAAACCGGTGTTGAATCAGTGTTGTATTTCTGATTGGGCTCGGGGGGTGGCAAAGCACAGAATAGATTGGATGGCTTCTCAATGAAACAGGCTTGAACTGAATCTGACCTAAAAGACAATTTTTTTTTCCATTAAAGTTGTTTTTCCCCCCTCAAAGGGAGGAGAGGTACATAGTCATAATCCTATAATAGAGACTCAATTTATAGTGCCTGTGTAGTCTTCCTTTGAGTCAATTTTGAATTTCTGGACAGTTCAACTATGTTCTAGCTTAACTGTTTTACTGTGCATTACGTTACATAGACTTGTTCTAAAAGAGTGGTTCTTTTAAGTCAGTTTTCAAATTGCTCCTTTGTGTTTTTAGGTAGATTCCTAATTACAGGTTTCCCATGCTACTTGAAAAGTAGAGTATTCCTGTGGAATGTTTCATAAGCTGAAATGGCGTAAAGCAGCGGTCCCCAACCTTTTTGGCACCAGGGACCGATTTCGTGGAAGACAGTTTTTCCACGGACAGGGTGGGGGGGGGGTGTGGCGGGTAGGGGAAGGGGATGGTTCAGGCGCTAACGCTAGCGATGGGGAGCGGCAGATGAAGCTTCCCTCGCTCGCCCGCCGCTCACTTCCTGCTGTGCGACCCAGTTCCTAACAGGCCAGGGACCGGTACTTGTGCGCAGCCCGGGGGTTGGGGACCCCTGGCGTAAAGTGAAGAAGCAGTTACCTTAGGACACATCTTACTAATGGATGCACAAAAGAAATCAAGATAAAGCACAGATGCTCACATAGTTCAAAGCCATGGCAGCTTGATGCTGAGATGCTGAGCACAGTTCCTGGGAAGGAGCTTAGCGATGCCACTCTCACTCTTCAGGGTGTGTGCTGCCTCTGTGACAATTCATTGCAAAACACTGAACACTACTTTCCTTTTTCACGGACTTTTTTTGTAAAAGCAAAAATCCTCTTCAGATGTCTTTTGGTTAGCAAAAACAGGTACTAATGTAGGTCTTTGTGAAAGCCACTTGGCGGAAAGTGAACTATTGAAAAGCAGGGGATACCTGTAATGGCCTCATACACTCATGGTCCTGAGCATAACAGAGAAAAAGACCATTTCTGACTTCAGAACTTAGTGTATTAACACAGTTGTGAATAGAAAATGCTGAGGATTTAGCTGTTTCATGTGTATTCGTGTTTCTAAACTTTTATTTTTTACCTGTTTATATCGAGCAACCCAAAAAAACAGTGACTTGAGAGCAATAAACAATATGGGAGAAGGATTTAAGATTGCCGAATTTTTTTTTTTCTTTTTCAGTGTAAGGAAGACATTCTGGTTTTTGTGCCCTCTTTGCTTTTATTACTTGGCCCCATTTCCTGATCATGCACTTTTTTTTTTTTTTTTTTTTTACTTTTGATTACCCATTTCTCACAGGAAAATTATGCCCATGTACTTTTTATTATACCAAGGGCAGCTATTATCTCTCAGATCCTGTTTCTAATCCATGAACAAAATGGAATCAAGACTAAATTAAATGGTATGTGTCTACCTTCTAAGTTGGATAACTTAGAAAAAATAACAGGAGGATATCTGAGGGTTGTAATCAACTAAATAGTCTTGATTAGTTGGGAATGCTTTAAAATGACTGTGCTAAACAGTACAAAAGTTCTTCATTCTTTTCTGTTACTTTTAATTGAAATAAAGTTATATATCAGAAAAATAATTTTTGTTTTTCTCTCCCCATTTTTCCTACTACATTTTGAGCATCTTGAATATGAAGTTTAACATAATTTAGATTGCCTACAGTCTTGGCCTAGTTTAAGGGCATAGTTTTTCTGCCTATTAATCATGTTCTTAAGGAGTTGCTAATTGCATGAACTGTAATTTTAGAATAAAATTTATAAAGAACTATGAACTAAGGAGAAGTGGAAACTCAGAAGGAATAGGTATGTAGTACTGGGCATTTCATTATCTTACTTGGGAAAAATTACATGTTTTAATTTATGAATGTAATTGATTTAAGACAAGAGTTCTATTGGAGTTTATCTCATCTCTTCTTTGGATCACATACGCCAGGCTTTGTTTGACTCCTGAGTTTTCCTTCAAGTCCTTAATTTCTCTTCTGAGTGCTATAGTCTCTTTCTATGAGGGCAATTTAAACAGTTTATTTCTCTAATTAGAAGTATTAAACTAACCAGATATCCCAGTTACTATCTTTTTTTTTTCTTTGTACATTTCCTTTAGAAGAGTATCTTGAAGATCTCATCCACAGTTTTATTTCTTTGTAGACGGGAGAGCTAAGGACAAAAATGAGCCAGTCTCATGAAGACAGTTTAACAAGTGTGGCTTGGAATCCAGATGGGAAACGCTTTGTGACTGGAGGTCAGCGTGGGCAGTTCTATCAGTGTGTGAGTATTTAGTGCCCTCTTTCAAATGTTTGCTTATTTAAAAGCAAACTTAGTTTTGTAAAAATAAAGAATTCATTTGACTTGATATCTTTTATAAAATATACTATATGAAGACCTACTTTGCCATCTTTCTAGAAAAGCACTGTCCAATAGAACTTTCTGTGGATTTTTTTTTTAAACCATTTCAAGTGCTTATACAAAATATAGGCTTTGAATTTAGTAAAACATTAAAAAAAATTGTCCTACTAAACATTTTGTTCTTATAAATAAGTTCCTAATGTATAGGGACAAAAAGGTTTAGTATTTAATTTCTTTGGGTTTTTTTAGCCCTTTGGAATTTTTTGTATCCAAAAAAAAAAGCTGAATTTCATGAGGAGACTGTCTTTAAATATTTGAGGAATAAAAGTGATGATGAGTGTTACCAGAAAACTTTGCAGTCTTGATTGGAGGTATCTTCTAATCATTACCTGCCCTGTTAATCTTGGAGTGTTGGGATAATAAAAATTAATAGGTAAAAAGTCTTATGACAAGGTAGATTGTGATACAAATCCCGTGTCATCACTCTGTATCTAGATTCCACATCTCATATCACTACCTAGCGTGGTTCTAGTAGGCCCGTCTAGATTTTTAAAACTAAAATAAGATAATAAATCCCATCAAATCATTCAATGTAGGTCATTTATCATAAAGACTTTTATGTAGCCACTACAAATTATCAATTTCACTAAGCTGGCTGCTAGACTCGTGCAACCTAGTGTCATATTCTCTCAGCATGGTTGTAAGCCATTTCTTTCTTTTTTTGTTTGTTTTTTTTCCAGTTGTGCCAACACTCTTTATTGATATACCCATGATTTTCCAATTCTTTTTTTTTTAAATTTATTTATTTATTTTATTTTTGGCTGTGTTGTGTCTTCGTTTCTGTGCGAGGGCTTTCTCTAGTTGCAGCGAGTGGGGGCCACTTCATCGCGGTGCGCGGGCCTCTCACTGTCACGGCCTCTCTTGTCGCGGAGAACAGGCTCCAGATGCACAGGCTCAGTAGTTGTGGCTCACGGGCCTAGTTGCTCCACGGCATGTAGGATCTTCCCAGACCAGGGCTCGAACCCGTGTCCCCTGCATAGGCAGGCAGATTCTCAACCACTGCGCCACTAGGGAAGCCCCTAATTCTTTTAAAAAGTTATTTCAAGTGGTCAATACCATTGTTATATACTAATTTAGCATTTTATTTCTGGACTTTCTCTCCATGGGCTAATACTTTACTGCATTGATTGATTGATCTAATTGACATATAACATATTAGTTTCAAGTGTACAACATAATGATTCAGTATTTGTATGTATTACAAAATGATTACCACAATAAGTCTAGTTAACATCCATCACCATACATAGTTACAAGAATTTTTTTTTGTTATGATGAGGATTTTTAAGATTTACTTTTAGCAACTTTCACATATGCAATACAGTATTATTAACTGTAGTCACCATGCTGTACATTTTAGCATGTAAGCCATTAGTTCTTAATTCCCTGTGTTCAAGACGCATATATGTTTCTGCTGACTTTGCCATCCCATACATTGTTTAAACCTTCATGATACAGGACTTTGGTAGTTCCCTAATCTGTAAAATGGGAATGGGAATGCCTCTCAGAGCTCTGAATGTTCAATAAGATAATGATCCTAAGAGCTTTGCTCAGCACGTTACAGACTTGGTGACTTTTTAAAAAATGTCGTAACAGATTCCTAAGTTCTATAAAGTTATAATTAATGTTTTAGTAATTGTTTTCCATATCATAACTTGTGAATATTACAGGACAAGTCCCAGTATAGTGAATTTTAAAGGAATGTTTGAATTCTTTTCCAAAAGTTGTGAGACCTTAAAACTTAAGGATTCTTTCTTTCTTTGTATTTATTGTACTTATCTGTGCATGGTAGGTTATTGAAGGGAAGATAGATTTACTAAGATTCTCCCCCTCCCCCTTAGGTATTGTAATGAAATTTGACCTATATTCAAATTCTGATGATTAAAAACACTTATGGAACAATTAGGTTGAGATCAGTCTCAGGAAAAGACAAACATTACAAAAAGATATGCTAAGAGATTCTTTTGTTTTTGTTTGCTTTCTGAGTGCTGTTAAATAATGGAGTTAATAGTAATTTTCTCCTCAGGATTTAGACGGTAATCTTCTTGACTCCTGGGAAGGGGTGAGAGTGCAATGCCTTTGGTGCTTGAGTGACGGGAAGACTGTTTTGGCATCAGATACACACCAGCGAATTCGGGGATATAACTTCGAGGACCTTACAGATAGGAACATGTAACTATATTTTGTATCCATTAAACAACAGTTATCTGATTTATGTTAAAATAAAAGTGTAGTGGAACTTACTTCTTCAGAAAAAGTTTTTATTATGGTTTTGGTTTTGGTTTGATTGGTAATTTGGGTGGATAGTCAGGTGGTGCTTAGTAGTTATTAACTCAGAATCTTTTTATTGATTGAAATATAGTATATAATAGCGAATACAGACAAAATTTGTGATACTTAAGCTAGAACATTTTGTATTTTGATAATTTGAATGTGTTGATTCTTAGTATGTTTCTTTTGACATATTATTTTTTGGTTACAGAGTACAAGAAGATCATCCCATTATGTCTTTTACTATTTCAAAGAACGGCCGATTAGCTTTGTTAAATGTAGCAACTCAGGTGAGTTTATTAGCATAATTCTCAGAAAAATTTAGCTTAGTTAAAGTTTATTGTGATTTTTAGTATATATAAACAAGTATTTCTGTGAATTCTTAAATTTCAAATGTGTTTGATCCTTAAGTTTGTAGAGTCAACTCGAAATTTTTCAGTTGGCATTTCGCATAAATAGAAAATGAAAATGTTCATCAGGCAAAGGGATAGTCACAGGTAACTTTTTAAAATTGTTTTGAGTTGAGTTAGAATAAATACCTGAATTCTCTTTTGCTTACAGGGAGTTCATTTATGGGACTTGCAAGACAGAGTTTTAGTAAGAAAGTATCAAGGTGTTACACAAGGGTTTTATACAATTCATTCATGTTTTGGAGGCCATAATGAAGACTTCATCGCTAGTGGCAGTGAAGGTAAATTGTGTCTCTGTTGGTTCACATATATTGATGGACTGAAAGTTCTATAATTCTCTCAACTTGTGAACATAGTCATGTCTCCAAACAAATTCAAGATGTTAAATCAAAAATTGTATGAGCTGTTTATCCAGTGCACTGTTAATTTCCTTTTCTTGGAATGATTTGAGTCCTCCTATTGTCACAAATTAATAGTGCCTATTTTGGCTTATGTGGAGGTGTGTTTAGTGCATGTGGGAAATCAAGATTTAGTTAAATCTTCATTCTCTCGTATGTTGACTTTTTTTTAATAGATTTATTTTATTTATTTATTTTTTGGCGTTGGGTCTTTGTTGCTGCGCACGGGCTTTCTGTAGTTGCAGCTAGTGGGGACTCCTCTTCATTGCGGGGTGTGGGCTTCTCGTTGTGTTGGCTTCTCTTGTTGAGGAGCATGGGCTCTAGGCGTGTGGGCTCAGTAGTTGTGGCACATGGGCTTAGTTGCTCCGTGGCATGTGGGATCTTACCGGACCAGGGCTCGAACCCGTGTCCCCTGCATTGGCAGGTGGATTCTTTTTTTTTTTTTTTTGCGGTACGCGGGCCTCTCACTGTTGTGGCCTCTCCCGTTGTGGAGCACAGGCTCCGGACGCGCAGGCTCAGCGGCCATGGCTCACGGGCCCTGCCGCTCCGCGGCATGTGGGATCCTCCCTGACCAGGGCACGAACCCGCGTCCCCTACATTGGCAGGCGGACTCTCAACCACTGCGCCACCAGGGAAGCCCGGCAGGCGGATTCTTAACCACTGCGCCACCAGGGAAGCCCCACTATTTTTTCATGAGACTGATGGTTTTCAGATGTTAGTAGGTAGTATCTTAAAAATCAAGGTTAATTGTTTTACCTGATCTTGGACAAAATTGACTATAGTTAGATCTTCAGTGTTTCTTTAGTGACCAAAGAAAATAATTTAGGATTCTTATGGTCTCAGAGAAGCTGAAATTACAGAATTGTGTCTACTACCTTTTTGAATAAACTTCTCTGGTCTAATAACATCGGTATTTCAGGCAGGCATGTGCCTAAACTAGTCAGTCTGATTTAAAATAGAAATTGTTTAAAATATGCAAGCACAAGTAAGTGAGGCAGTATTAAAAGTTGGTGTACGTTTTAAGGTGATGAAACATAAATAATGGCAAATTATTGAAAATTTTCATTCAGCACATTTTCTTGAGTACCCACTATACTGTTCTAGTACTGTAGCAGCAAATTATTTAAGTCATTTTTTTAAAAACTGAATCTCGTTTTCCAAGGTAGACCAAGGAACTGGATTATGTTGGTAAACACCTGGTAATGTTCAATTACTGTGTAAGATGTTTCTGTTACCCATTTCTTGACAAAAAACTGATCTCAGTAGCTAAGAGGATCACAAAATGACACATGAGTTTTTCCTTTGTGTATAAGATATTTAAGGATTAAGACAAAGAGATTTAGGGATTTAGATTTTAACATGAAGCATGTGAATTTATCTATTCTTTTTTTTCCCCCCAAAAAAATCAGTCAGATAAGATTGAGAAAAGAGAAGAGTGGTTTACTAGGTAACAATTGGGAGTTCACTTCTTTCCCATCAAAAAATCTTTTTTTATCTGTTAGTTTAATCATGTTATTTTTTTCTAGGTTCTCTATTGGCTTCTAATTTGATATGATCTAAACATATTAATAAGCCTTTTACCTGCTTTTTAGCTCTTCCTACTCAAAGATCTCTTTCCCCTTGCTCTATTTAATCCTGCTCCTGGGGGGTTTTTTTGCCTCTTAATTATGCCTCACAATCCCCTATAGCTCTTTCTAAAAATAATATGTAGCCTAGAAGTGCTTTAAAAATATTTGTTGCTACCATTATCCCTAGTGATGCCAATCTTTTTTTTTTTTTTGCGGTACGCGGGCTTCTCCTGTTGCGGAGCACAGGCTCCGGATGCGCAGGTTCAGCGGCCATGGCTCACAGGCCCAGCCGCTCCGCGGCATGTGGGATCTTCCCAGACCGGGGCACGAACCCACGTCCCCTGCATCGGCAGGCGGACTCTCAACCACTGCGCCACCAGGGAAGCCCCAATCTTTTTTTTTTTTTTTTAAGACCAAACTAACTTTAGAATTAAGCCTGATGAATAATGTAATTAAGCCACACATTATATTCTGCTTAGGGATAAAATGAAACATAACTATGATGGAAAGAGATTAGCATTCTCATGATTCAGGTGGTTTAGAATGGTTCTAAAAGTGTTTTCAACACCAAGTGGATATAGCAACTATATTATCTCCCAAGATGACCACAGTAATCCATTTGTCATTTATTGTCAGAAATATATTCCAAGAACCTTCCAAATCCCCAAATATATGAATGTCAGTATAAAATAGAGCAATTAGGAAACCTTTCCCCCTAAAAGTTATGCCATTACTCCAGCCTTTTCGTTGTGCTGGAAATATATAGAAAAACTTATGTTTTACCTCTGCATAGGCACTGGATTCCCTAAACTGGTACAGTAAGCAGAGCTTGATCATAAAGCCTGTCATTCTGACCTTGACTACATCAAATCTTAATTTTTGCTGACTGTTCAGCAAATATCCTCCTCGGGTATGTGTTTGCAAATCCAAATGTAGGCAGATTTCAGTTGCATTCACACTTTTCAAGCCTGTAATCTTTCTTTGTGGACTTGCTCTGTCCAAGGGGAAACATAGCTAGTCTGGGCTTTTTTTTCCTTTTGCTAATTTTATTTTATTGAAAGAAAATTATTTTCAGAAATGATTGAAGAATAAGTACCCTCTAGGAAAGATAAATTCAGTACTTCAGTGAGTGCCTTTTAGCTTTTGCTTCACATACTCAAAAAAATGTTCAGAAACAGTTCCAACTTTTTATCTTTGTAAGTTGAAACCAGGGCATGTTTTTTTTTTTTAACCACAAGTTTATTACCTTTTCACCACTCTGAAGTTTCCTCAGTTGGCAGCACATCCACTGCAAGTTCCCACATTGATCTCATAGTTGATTGACAGATCTTCAGATAGGACACTTTTCTGATTTACCCTGGGATTCTGCCTTCTGCTGAAAAGCCATCACTTCTATTTCGTTAACTCTTTGTGGTAGTACATGGTGTTTACTACGTGCTAGACTCTGTGCAAAACACTTTTTCATGTACAGACTTACTTTATCCTCATAACATGATGAGGTAAGTACAGATCCCCGTTTACAGAGGAGTTGCAAAGAGTGGGTAATGTGCCCAAAGTTACACGGCTGGTCCGTGATACAGGGAGCGTGTGGACTGGGTAGTCTGACTCTACAGCCCGTACTGTGAACTTCTACTCTGTACTAGTCCGTTGTTTTGTTTTGCTTTGTTTGTTTTTGAAGATTATTTTATCACAAAGTTGTCAGGGTTTTTGTTTTTTATGGTCACTTCATGAGATTACAAATAGACTACTACGAAGTCATATTATTATGCTGTCTAGCCTCACAAGTAAACTCTTGAGCAGGGCCTCCTGGATTTCAACCCCAGTTTCACCATTTACTGGCTGTTAACCATGAGCAGATTGCTTCTTCAGTCGCCATCCATAAAAGGGATAAGCATAGTGCCCACCTCATGATGATGGTGAAGATTAAATAATACACTTAAGGGCTTCCCTGGTGGCGCAGTGGTTGAGAGTCCGCCTGCCGATGCAGGGGACACAGGTTCGTGCCCCGGTCCAGGAAGATTCCACATGCCGTGGAGCAGCTGGGCCCGTGAGCCATGGCCACTGAGCCTGTGCGTCCAGAGCCTGCGCTCCGCAACGGGAGAGGCCACAACAGTAAGAGGCCCGCGTACCACAAAAAAAAATAATAATTAAAAAATAATAATAATAATATACTTAGTACATTATAAGCACTCAGTATTTAGCTATCGTAATTGCTATATTTGAATTTGGATACATTGCTTTTCTATCACCTCTCATTTCCATAGAATCTGTCTCTATCCTAGATTTGTTTATATTCAAAGATCTTGACTGTAATTATATATTATGTATTACAGGATATTACAGATAGATTTTGTGGTGACTTGCAAGCTAGTCAGTCATCAGTAACAGGGAAAAAAATGTGTATTTTATTAAAATGGCTTTTTTCAAAAGGTAGTTTGTTAAATTATTCACATTGTTTTTGTTGTCCTTTCAAGTTCTAATAAGTTATACGTTCTGTGTGTAATGAGCAGTAAATTTAAAATCAGTTGGTTTTGTTAATATGTAACAACTCCTTGACTTTTCTCTGAATTACTGTTTATTCAGATCACAAGGTTTACATCTGGCACAAACGTAGTGAACTGCCAATCGCAGAGCTGACAGGGCACACACGCACCGTAAACTGTGTGAGCTGGAACCCACAGATCCCATCTATGATGGCCAGCGCCTCAGATGACGGCACCGTTAGAATATGGGGACCAGCGCCTTTTATAGACCACCAGAATATTGAAGGTAACTATCATACAGTATCCCTGTGTTTTCTCCAGATGAAACGTTGCCCTGCTTATCATAAAGTTGTAGCATTTTTAAGCGGTACTTTATTAAAAGTGTAGGATACAATCAATTTTTTTCCCTCATTTAGAGATTGTACACTATATCTCCGCAGAAGTTTAATTAATCTAAGACACAGCAGTATTTTGTTTGTTTGTTTTATCGGTGACACTGGGGAGAATAAGCTGCAATGTGCCACCTCATTTACATCCAGTTAGTATTGCCACTTTCAAAATTTTATTGAAAATCTTGCTTCATCAAGCAAGAAGTATTTTATACTTTCATACCCATGAAAACTAGCTAGTATATGAAATTTGAACTATATGAAATTTGAACAACTTTAGAATGATCTTGATTATGGTTTTACCCTTAAAAATAAATATCTGTTAATACCAATAGAGAAAAAGAAGGGAACTAAAATTTATCATGTACCTATGTGCCAGGCAGCCTGCTAGGCCCTTTATATACACTGTCTTGCGTAACATCTTCATAGCCCTGTAAGAGAAGTAGAAGTGTTTTTATCCTCATTTCTGTGGATGTAAAAACTGAAGCATGGCAAGACTAGTTAACTTGTTGAGAGCTGCCAGGTCTTCAAATCTAGGTCTGAAAGGTTTTTTCCACTACTTCCAGATACTTGAAGAAAGCCCAAAGCCAAAAAGCTTGACAGTTAAGGACATAGCTTAATTGAGCAAGATATTGGTACTAGAGAGAGGAGATAACGAGAGCAAAAATATTTAGTTTGCTTAGAAAGAAGTAATTTACCTAGAAACAGAAACAGATTTTTTTGTTCAGTTAAGTTATTCTTAGAGGAGGAGGGTTGTCAGGGTAGCATGTGTGGTTTAAAAGCGTATTTTCTGTGCTTTTGTCTTTGTGGTTCAAACTGTAAAAGACTTGACCAGATCTCACTGGTCGGTGAGGATGTACAGCCAAAGATGAGAGTAAAAAGCACGAAGAGCACACAGGTCAAAAAGCTTGAGAATTACTGTTCAGTTATTCAGAACCTTCAAGGACCTTTTTGTATCTGTACATCACTACATGACATTCTAACATTCCTCTGAAATCAGCTAAAACTAAAAATCTTGTTGATCTCCTATTGTTCGTTGTTGTCCTTTTTTAGGTTTCAAGCCCCACTCTCTTAGATGTTTTAGAGATCTATAACTGAGATTATATGTGCTTTTCTAATTTTATTAGTCATTTTGGAAGTTATTTCTTCAAATAAACATTTGATTTGAAGAAGTAGGAAAACATTAGGTATATAGTAACAGATTTACCTTGTAAGTGGATTTATTTTAGACATACCTTTAAGGGTGTGTTTATGCTTCTACTGTGAAACAAAAGTTACACTGCTATTTGGTAACTTAGCTATTGTGGATACTCATTATTGTGGGTGAGCCAAACTTGGCCCAGTTGTAAGCACTGGTTCTAATTCAGCAATTTTCAGTTGTGCTTTGCAACATAGGTATAGCCCTAAAATTTCATTTATACCTAAAATAGGAAAACAGCTTCTGTATAACTAGAAATTTGGGTAATGCCTTTTATGCAGGCATCTTCTGGGTTCTTTTTCCCACACTTGAAAACTTGTTTTTCTAATTAATACCTGTTTGGAATAGACGTTTTGGAAAAATATAGATGAGAAGCTAAGGAAATGACATTCAAAAATCATGATATCCTAAGATACTATAAGTCATTGAAGTAAAAATATTTCACTTAACTCAATTTCAAAAAAGAGAATTGCTGACCTTTTATTATAACAGTAAAGTTCCAAACTGCATTTTTTTTTTTTGAGGACTATAGATAGAATAGGATCAAGTACTAATAGAATAGTACTAAATAGAATAGGATCAAGTACTAATGCATGCTACAGCATGGATGAACTTTGAAAACAATATGCTAAGTGAAAGGAGCCAGACACAAAAGAGCACCTACGGTGGTGCTCTTACATTACATTTACATGAAATGGTCCGGAAGAGGCTAATCCATAGAGAAAGTAGACTAGTCGTTGCTTAGGATGGGGGGGTGAGGGTTCGCTTACGACTGCTAATGGTGATGAAAATATTCTAAAATTGTCATGATGGTTGTACAATCCTGTGAATATACTAACACCTATTGAATTGTCCACTTTAAATGGGTGCATTGTAGAGTGTGTGAATTTATATCGGTAGAGCTGTTGACACATTACCCCTCCCACACACACACAGAAGTGTAGGGTGATATTGCAGAATTTCAAACTGAGCCACTGAAAGGAGAATTAAATACATAGTTATGATGCACAGTTTATCTTGGACTGCCAGATCTTCTTTATTCTCTTCTATTGTAAACTACCATGAAGATTTTTCTATTCTGCATAAGTATTTCAAGGTTCATTTTTAAAGTATGAGATTCCAATATGATTATTCTCTTGGGTTCTCCAATTTTCAAAATAATCCTGAGTTTAGACTGTAATATATAGCCTAAGATGTGACGTGGACACAGTTCTAACGATAATGATGAAAGTATCAAGAATTTGCCTCGATGTGATTGTTTTCTAATGTTACGATATTTTGTAATGGCATGATGCTGATTTTAAAACTTTCTAACTGGTAACTTTTTTCTCCCCCTCCCCTCTTCTTCCTCTTTTCCCCCAATACACATTTCATCTTGTCTTCATTCAGAGGAATGCAGTAGCATGGATAGTTGATGGCGAATCTGGAGCAGACGACTTCTGTTTAACTTAAAATTAGTCGTATTTTAATGGCTTGGGATTTGGTGCAAACAAACATGATTGATAGCTGGACAGACATGCTCGTCATGAAAAAAGAACCATTTCTGAAGCCCGACTGGGGCCAAACATTTACACCTTGCTTCATAGTAACCAGTTGAGATGAAGCACGTCGTTAGAACGTTGTTGGACACCATGTTGAATTATCCCCCCATCGGTTGTGAAGAACTGTGCTACATTCAGGCTTACCCATTGAACTCAGTATATATAATTTTTTCCCTCCTGCCTTTGTCGGGCAGGATCCATTCTTGTTGCTCTTCTGTGTAATGAAGTTTAAATGCTTGTTTGGAAAACTTTATTTAACAGTTTAGAAGGCTTGATAGAAAGAGTGCATTAGTCTGAAGAGTATACATTGGATAGGAAAGAATTTCCTTCTTTTGTTTCTCCAAATCTTTCCGCCTTATTTAGCTTGAGATCTTTGCAGCTTGGTTCATGGATTCTAGCCTTGCCCGTTGCGCAGTATATACTGATCCAGATGATAAACCAGTGAACTATGTCAAAAGCACTCTCAATATTACATTTGACAAAAAGTTTTGTACTTTTCACATGGCTTGTTGCCCCGTAAAAGGGTTAACAGCACAATTTTTTAAAAATAAATTAAGAAGTATTTATAGGATTAAAGTGACTTCATTTGTATACATTTGGAATCTAAACCAGCTTAAAAAGAGTTTCCTCTATGACTTAGATATGCAGTATAAACTGATGCTCTTCTGGAATACCACATGAGACATGGTCAGAAACAGTGCTTGGAAGGACATCACACAGGAAGTTCAGAGTAGCGCTTTGAAGATTTTCCCCCTTTTGTTTTATTCCTGAAGGAACATCAGTACCTGATCGTCAAGAAATTCAAGATTCATAACGAGAATTTTAAATTTATACCAACATGAGAGATCAGTAGTCAGTCCAGGTTTTCAACAAAGCTTGTTCCAAGTTGTTCTCAACTTGGGGAATCATTTTGGTGTGATCTAGCAAGAGAGTAGAAGTCAGCAGATATAACCACTTTGGAAATTCATAGTATAACTGAGCTTGTTAGAAGAATTCAGCAGGTTACAGACATACTTAAACTGGGTTTAAAACCTAGGAGTCATTTCTCTAATTGCCCTTAATATTTTGACATATAGGGATACGTAAATTTAAAGAATATTTCTCCTCAGATTTTCAGATATTGCCATACTGAACCTCATTCTAAACTGGTGCTGTGGATAGTCTCCCTCTCCCCTCCCCTTTTAGTTTAAGGAAGGGTTTCCTTCATGGAAAAGCACTTTTAATTTTGAGAATTTCACGTTTAAAATAAGCCAAAAGCCTGATGTTCACGTTGTGCTTTTAAACCCCGTAACAGCTGAGTACAACATACTTAGTCTCCTTGGAAATTCTCTCCCCTCTTTAGTAGAGGATATAAATATGGTGACCATAGCTGTTACGTTGGGAAGAGGAGTGGGAATACCCCCAAAATAAGATTCTGGTGAAGAAAAAGTCTTACACTGTTCCCTTTCGGCCCAGCCAAGTCTACAATATATTATTACCATGAGTAGACTCCTTCAGGATCCACAAAGAAGAGAAAGGCTTGGATGTTAGGAGTTCTTCCATCGGGGGATGGGTGGGTAGGGGAAGGTAGCAGGGAGAAATGGGTAAAGTCAGGGAAGGGGAGAAGAAAGAAAAACACAATTGGCCTTAAAATAGCTCGGATTCTCCCAGAAAATGATAGATCGTGGTCAGCAGATTATTTTATCAAATTGGTAATGTAAAAGATTTCTTTAAGCTCCATTTTGCAGAGACCACCACTTAGAGAATCAAGAATTCCTGTTTTGATACTTCTAAGTTAAAATAACTATGTTACAGTTTATCTGGTACTTCATTTTTCGTAACTAAAATTACTTTTTACTTTAAGCTTGAATAAAATCTTCATTGGTAACTGTATATAATTAAGTGGCAACTTCTCTTTACCTCAGTACAGTTAAATCCATTCATATTTTAAGTGATTCATGTATACCCTGAAGCCATTAATACACCCCAATCTCTATGGTAACATCACTAACAAAATGTGGGCATAGAAACTCCACAGCTGTTTACAAATTTGGTTACAGTGTGCTATGGTACATGTGTAACATTCACGGAGATTTGTGCCCATTCAGGGGCAATTTGGCGCTCAAGTCTACTATACTTCACCCAGCCACCCCTAGATCTGAGTTTTCAGAGTGCTTCTGAAGTACAGTTAAAAACACTTTAAAAAAGTGGAGTAAAAGAGAGGCACATTTTACAAGAACATAACTCCATTAAAACGGAGTAACAACTATGCAAAGGTTTCTATAGCAGCTAGGTGAGTTTGTGTTCCGAGTCTGTCTTAACTGGCAGCTTCCTATATATACTGGTACTTTACTGTGCCAATTTGCTGTAAACGTCTACTTCATGCATGTGCCATGCAGCGACTGTGCTAGAAAGGTAAAATAAATGAAGATACCTAGGATTTTATGGTACAAAGAACCTGATAGCAGGATGGTCTAACTCATAGCTCTTAACTGAAAACTTCTGACAGTGCTGTAGTCTCTATATAGGCTTGAGGTGAGAATATACAGAGTGAGAATACTACCAAGCCAGCTGCAAGATACTAACAAATGTATAAACTGAAAAGTACCAATACTTTTTGCACATAGATCAAAATAGAGTGGAGAATTTTGGCTCCAAAAATCAGGTTAGTAGGCTCATTTCCATGTGCTTAAAAATGTTTTTTTGTTGTTACTATTCATTGATTAAGGGCTAGAGCACGTATGAAATTAAATGTCTTTTTCCTCCAAATAACTGGTTATTAGTAGTACAGTGTTGGATTTGGGGATTCTTAAGACTGGTGTGTGGGTGGTGAATTAGAGTTGGGGAATTAGCTGGGAGGGATGACAAAGTTTCAGTTTGGGTTTTTGTATGTTATTAGTGTTCATTCTAGCTAGCTACATTTCTTTTGCTCTTATTGGCCAGGTAAATGTTATATTTAACCAGGTAAGTAGTTTAAACAGAGGAAATTTTTTTTGCAAATGCCCCTACACATTGGCCCATTTCAGTGGGTGGGAGAACAGAAAGGGATTACCTAACTTTAAAAATAAACTTAAGTAATTAAAATAACTTGGTAATTGAAAGGAAAAAAATCAATTTTTATCAGTATTTTCTTAATTTGAAATCACACTAGTAGTAGTATGGTAATTTTTATTATTAGGAGTGTTCTCCCTCTGGAGTGGCATTTCATGACATTAATAGAAAACCCTTTTTTCCCCCACCCCTCCCCATCTTGAAATTTTCTTTTTTAGGATGTTGGTTCCTGCACACAAGAACTGACCCTATCACCTCTGCTCACAGTGGTAAATATAACGTACATCTCTTGAAAGGGAAATATCCATGTCAGTTTCTTTCACAGCAGAAGAATGGCTACTTTTGAATGGGGAGGAAAGAAGACATTTTTCTTAATATCCTTTTTGTCCCATCTCTGAAGTGTATAAATATCTTTATTTCGTTTTAATTTCTCATTTAGATTTTAGCAACTTCTCTTTCGGGGTTGTTCTCCAAAATACTACTTCCATTTCAAAAACCATATCGGATTTAATTTAAACCGCTAACTTTAAAAGAAGAGGTGAATCTGCATTTATACTTAAGACACTTTCTAAAAACAGGGTGAACTTAATCGAAAATTTTCAGTGTTGTTAAGCTATTGTTATAGTAGCTGCCCTATAGTTGCAAAAACAAAAACTATAAAAACCCATCCCTTATCTACTTAATCCAGATAGCCTGGATTTAATGAAACCAAGAGAATAAAAATGTGTGCGTGTGTGTGTTGTGTGTCTGTGTGAAAGAGATTACTTAATTCATAAAAAGTCCTGGAAACAGCTGTCCTGGGTTCTTGTCAGTTTCACTAAAAGTCTCGTGCACATGTGAAGTGCCCTCTCTGAATTGAAGGTTTGGTTAATACTGGTATATTTTTATAAGACTGAAATTGTGTCCCCATCTTTAACTTAAAACATTTTCATCATCAGGGTCAATGTGCTAAAAACTGAATCGGAACATTTTTAGGCACAGATGGAAAAAAATGTTATTGGCTCCTTGAAAATGTGTGTGTGTGGCGAGGGGAATAGATCCACAAAAGCATGTATGTACTTACAAACCAAGCTGTAGAGATCAAGAAAAGAACTTAAGTGTTGATCTCAAGATTTCTAAATTGTCAAGATTTACATGGCATTGTGGTGGAACTAGTTAAAACTTAGAGCTTTTGATATATAATAACTATTTGCTATGGACTGATTAAATGTTTCAAAGGATTGTGTTCTTAAATATTGGGGTTTTTTTTTTTAACTGCCTCTCAGATTATATTTAGTAGTTTAAATTTTTTTGCTTTATTATTTCATTAAAGCATAAGAAACTTCAGGTCTCTGATATATTTATTTTCACTTGTTCTACTAATTATTTACAAAACACCCTTTGTTAACTTTTATTTTATAAATGTGTAGTATATTAAATGTCTTTAAATTTTTGTTCAATTGAATCTACATTAACTTTGATTTGCTTTCCTGGGATTTTTTTTTTTAATACACCTTTTCCATGTCAGTGCATAGCACTTAACCAATCGTTTGTATTCCCTTTCAATCCAATAAACAGAATGAATAATTAAGTAATTGTTGCTGTGTTAAATCTCCTAATAGGCATTAGCCTGAGTGTCTAACTAGTACTATTTTTACCTAAAACAATTGATTTGCTGAATTTGACATCCATAGATTTACCTGGAGTTTTTTAGTGGTGTCTAACAGAGCACTGCTTTGCCAGTTGAGATATCTGTTTTTTTAAAAGCTGTTGTGTGTAATCATGGATTAATTTAGAAAACTCTCAGGAACATTTGCATTTTTAAAGGAATCATAAGCCGCATGTTCAAAAACATTACTGCGTCTGAAATTATGCGTTTAGGCAGTGGATATGCTGACAAGGGGAGAAAATATATTTCCAGTTTGAAATTAAAATTTATTTCATAACAAATAAATATATAGTTATTTAAAGATATCCTTGGAGAAAGCATTCAATGTATACAAACCTATATAGTACATTTGTATTTATGAAAAGAAAAGAAAACCAATTGCCCATCAGGGTGAATTATTACAGAAGTAGGCTTTATGATTTTTACTACTAAGAGTGGTGGTCTGCACAGTAAAAGGAAGTGCAAATGTGAAAAATTAGTACTTGGCAGGCAATCAGTGGAGACTCAGGATAGCAGATCCAGTGATGAGGCAGAGAGAGGTAATGCTTCCACACTACTGCTCACCACCTTAAAGGTACGGTTTGCCACTTCCTCTGATCAACAGGCAAGAGAGAAGTTTTTTCTACTTGAAGTCTTTAAATACAGCTATACTTTGCAGACTTAGCTTAAAGTTTCATGCCAGATCCCAGCACCAGGTAAAGAAAATTTCCCAACCTTAATAAATCTTAAGAGAGTTGTATTTTAAAAACACAATTCAATTCCCTTTCATTTAAGCAAAAGAAAAGTTGATGGTCTTCAGTTACATCATTTCATGACTTCTACTTGAAATTTTTCCCAGAAAAACTTAAAACTGTTAAAGAACATTCAACAAACAAAATGACCCCATCATCCTGTCACTACTTCCAAGAATCTTAGGTGTCTGCCATTGGTTTTGTGGCAGTGGGCTCTCCTCCCTCAAACCTGATGAGCGTGCGTAACATGGGCTTGCTGTATAGGAAACAGTACAATCACGTAATTAACAAAATGTTAAATCGGCATGAAATGTATAGCTAATGCTTGAAACGGAAGAACAAGAACAAATTTTCAGCAAGTTTTAATTTCCTTTTCTGATGCGAGGATTAGTGGCTTCTTTGGTCACTGTATTAAATTGATGCAACTGGAGTCCCTCATACACAATTTAAGACTTTTAACATCTTATTCAAGACATAATTAGCCATGGTGATAGGCCGTATCTAGAATTCAAATAAATGAATGTGCTAATGTTCTTCATTTAAGTTCTGTGTGGCTTTTTCCTCATTTTGAATATAATTTTAAAATGCAGCTACACATTGAATTGGGAGTTGTATACCAAATAGTTTCCAAATATTGAATAACTTTGCCCTCATTCCCAAATGGAAAAATACCAGTTTGTGGCCTATGAATTCAGAAAAGGGGTCTTGATTTTATTATCAATGAAAAACTTGTTCTAAAAGTTCTTTCACACTATGTATAAATGGGCTCTCTTTCCCGTTAATGGATTTGCATGAAAAAACTTTTCAGTTAAGATTTTTTCTTTCTCCCCTGTTAATGGGTTTGCATGAAAAAAACTTCAGTAACATTTTGTGTTCTTGTCCACAAAGAACTGATACTATTCAACTGGTTTGGTTTTAATTTCCTTTCTCTTTCTGTGCTTTCTCCTAGTGTTTGTATAAATAACTGGAGTGCTTATTGGGTACCAGGCGCCTTATATACATTATTTAAACTTCTATCTCTGTAAGCAAGTATTGCTCACTTTTCTTCAATGATAAACTCAGGCTTAAGGAGACGGAAATACAGTTAATAGATGATAGTACTGGGATTCAAACCCCTGTTTGATTCCAGAGCCTGTGCTTTTAACTCCTAAATCCAAGGGCACGTGAGACTCAACTGAAGGCTTTTTTAACTTTTAGATTTCGAAGCCACCTTCCAGATCACAAGTCAAATTTGTTAACACGTCAGGTAATTGTATGTTGTCAGCTGACACTGATCCACACTGGTGGGTTTTGAAAACCGTGGGACTACGCTATATTATTACTTCAGCAATGAGACCAAGAATCAAAAGCAGGAGCAAGAATGGTAATGAGAGGGACTAACCACAACGCACACACTATTTGGTCGTTGAGTAACATGAGTACAGAACAGGTATTCCTTTGGGCTAATATACTGGGTGCTTGCTTTAGGCCAGTCACTATGGATGAGCCACTCATTCCATTCTCATTTAATTCTCAAGGTACCTTCATGGGGCATATACTCTAATTTCCATTTTACAAATGAGGGAAGTAGGCTTAAATAAATTAACTGGTATGAAGGAGCTGGGATTCTAAGCCAGGTGCCCCTGAGCTTATGCTATTAGCCACTGCACACATAAACCTCCCTTGGTCTGTAGATGGCCACTTACACCCTAGATTAAAAATTGACTGTTAAAAACTTGTCAAAGATAGGTAAAACATTTAAGGGCACACTTCTTTACTGATTCTAGTTAACTGTGTAGTTCATAGAAGAAAATGACACTTGAAATTGTACAGATTTTTCTCCATACAATTAAAGCAATCAATAAAACAGACTCATGAAGTTTCATAGAAGATAGAAGCACAATAAATTTGAATGTCTTTAAATTGTTTTATAAAGTAGTGGGTTTGGATTTAAATATAAATCCTATCACTTGGTGTGTCACTTTAGACAAATTACTTATCTGTCAGAGATCCCTCATCTATGAAAGAAGCTAACAGTATCTTCTTACCAGACAGCTTGTGATGGGTGAGAATGCACATAGTAAAATCACAAACGATTTTTTTTTAAGTCTATGGCAGTCAGCAAAAGCCAGATACTGGAGGTTCTACACAACAAATGATTGCTATGTCCAGTGAAACAGTTTCTTCAACAAATTGCAAGGAAAATAATAGGGAATTTAGTAGATTAAGAGACTTAAGGACATTAACCAAATGAAATGTACAGATCTTTGCTGAATCCCAATGTGAACAAACCGACTGTAAACCTTGAGCCAATGGGGGAAATTGGAGCACCCGTTGTATATTTAGTACTAAGTAATTACCAATTTATGTATGCTGCTGGGACTGTGTGTGTGTTTTAAGAACCCTTATCTTACAGAGATATGTGTAGAAATACTACATATGTACTGATGTCTGGTATTGGCTTCAAAATAGTGTGGGGGAGGGAAGGTAGTAGGTTACAGATAAAACAAGAATGCCCGTAAGTTTGATTATTGTAACTGGTAAAATAGAAGATTACCAACTGACACGGATTAGTCCTGTTATTGTCTTCTAAAAAGTTAGTATCTTTATACACAGCTACACCAGAAGCTAGCCTTGCCCTGCAGGTCACTCTGATACAGCAGATGCAGTGGCAGCCAAACTTGTTGCTTTTTAATTGAGCTGTCAAGTTCAACCCTCGCCTGCTTTGCATCCAACCTGTGAAATAGGCTGCTGATCAGATAAAGTGATAAGATCAGGCTCTACAACTTGATTCCACTCACATCCTCTCCTTCAGAGATTATCAATTTGAATGAACTGAGCTGTGAAAACAGACGAAGGATTCAAGCTCCTTCCCTGTTCAAGTGCCAGCCTCTTGCCCAAAGAATATATGGTACTTAGAATAGCAGACTGAAGATGAACCAAGTCCCCTGGATAAATAACAAAGTGGGGATTCTGACGAAGCACCGGGTGCTTAGAAGGGAACCAGGAATCAGAGAGATGGCTGGAGAGTGATAGTACAGCAGTGTGTAACTCCGCACCTTTACTAGTCCTCTCAACATCCACACACAAGGTGCTGCACTGGAGAACAGCAATTTCAGTATTTGTTCGACTGACTCACATTCTGACTATGCGCTAATGTTGAATGGGAACTAATACAGGTGAAACCAAGACTGTTCCATAACGGATGTAGCAAACCAAATACACAGCAGGGGAAGCCACGGTCAAACCTCTGAGCTCCCAGCTAGCTGATTCTGACCACTCACCCACCACCCACCCCCTCAGCCAGCCTCAGAGGGAAGCCATTGAAAACAAAAACAGCTTTTATCAAGGAATTTATTCTAAAGAGCAACTTGAGCTCTTAGTGACCAATCCCTTTAACATCTATGTCCTGACGTTGATTATTACTGTGATTACTGCGGTTCACAATGCTAACCCTAAGGCTCTGAATGACCCTCAGTCCTTAGATTATATTTAGAGCAGAACAATTTGACTACTACCTTGTACAATTTTCACGGTAAGTATGGCTTAAAACCAAAAGGCTTCACTGACAAATGCTCAGATAGAACAGCCCATTCTTTGAACAGCCTTATTAACTGTAGTTTCACTACACCAAGAATATTTCCATCTTTGTTACACTACATTGCAAAATAGTATTTTTGGCTTAAAGTACACAAATTCAGGTGGCAGCAATCTAGATAATAGGCATAGAATTTCAAGACTTCCCTTCTCTATCTTGCTGCCTGTTTCCATGTATTAGAACAATTTTACTTACATGCAGGGGGTAATTAATTATACCTAGTACATAATACTTTTCATCACAATTACTTCTGACAAAATATTACTTGTGAGGAAAACTGACTTCACAAGCCTCCAGTACACCAAATACAGCGGTTTCCTTTCCTAACCTAGCATGTCTTAGAACATTCCATAATGTGACTGCCTTGAAAACAGATGGTAGACTTTGATTATGTTGCTCCATTGCTTCTTACTTCCCTGATGTAAAGGACATTAGTTAGACTTCATGCTGAGAGAGCAACAGAACAACACAATCAGATTTATGTATCCATTCAACAGTCATTTATTGTTTCCGTCTGCAAGGCATGGACTGCGTTAGGTGCCAGGAGCAATAGGAAAATGATACAAATATGAATAAGAGGATACTCTGCCCTCCAGGAGTGTACAGTCTAGTAGGAGAGATTAACTGCATACAAATAACCGTAACACCAGATAGAAAGTGGTAAGTGCCACAGAAGAAAAAGTTCCATGGGGAGCTTTCTTATCCCTCAAATTCAAAGTGAGCTCAGATGAGAGGAAGCAGATTTGGATTATTATTCCATTGTCATCTGTGTGGCATGAAAAGGTGGCTGTCAGGCTTTGATGAACCAAGCTGCACCTTAGATCTTTCTTCCTCGGCTCTCTCAGCTGAGTCCAGTGATTAGCAAGTGCACCTGCTAACCACTGAAGGGATGGAAGGAAAAGGTCAAAGGAAAATGACAGAATACACAGATAAAAATATTCTGCATCCAGGAGCATGCCATAGTAGTCTGCACTGGCTGGGCCCAGGGTACTACCTTCACAGATGGACAGGGACGAGAAGTGATAAGGGAGAGAACACTGGACTAGCCAGGAGGATTCCAGATGTCTAAGATGAAGTTAGACCAAATGATCTCTAAGGGTCTCTGCAACTCTCCAATCAGTTAAAAGCACAGAAGATTAATCTTTGGCATCTTAACCACAGCTTTTAAAGTCAGTGCTTTTTCCCTCTTTTCATAATTTGTAGAAGGGCCCCTAAAAAATCCAAACAAAAAACTAGAGTTACCCCCTTTCCTGCCTTTGATTACAGACAAGCAATACAAGAAAGGTGGTTTTGTTTTTAACCACTGTTAATGTTTCAGAAGTAAAGAGCTCCTGTCTTTCGTTATAAACAAGGCACCTTTCTGATCTGCTCAGCCTCACCAACAGACGTGCCTGATGGTATGTAAACTGACAGCCAGATGCTCTCAACTACACAGGTTTCTATTTTGGTTACTAAGAATACTTGTATATTCCAGACCTTGTAATAACCTATAATGGAATATAATCTGAAAAAAATAATTGAATCACTATGCTGTACATCTGAAACTAACACAATATTGTGAAAATTTCAATTTTTTAAAAAAAGAAGAATGAGAAGATAAAACATTTTGGTCAACAGTCCTCCACCACCTTTGAGCTTCCTGAAGTAGCTTGTTTATCTCTCAGTTCTAAGGATTTAAGTTCTCCAACAGCTTCATTGCTTTCAAAGCTTGAGCAGAACATTTAGAGGCACTGGAAGTTAGGGATAAAGTCAGAGTTAAGTGACTGTTTTTCTTTTTTTAAATAGAGGAAGGTGCCTAAGAAGGAAAGGGTAAGAGAGATGCATCAAACTAACTTCTATGTTACAGCTTCTTGGCTCTTTGCCTGGAAGAAAAACAAGATACCCCCAAGGAGCAATTTTTGAAGCTCGAAAGAGGCCAACAGAACCAAGTTTACTTTGCCTACCATTTCACCCTTCCTTTCACGTGTGGCCAGGGTATACCACCATCCTCAAAATGTGGGTCTATCCAAATAGGGAGTTTTGCTTAGTGCCTCTCCGGCTTCTGCCAAGGCTAGACCCAGTCCAGGGCCGAAAGGACATGCAACATTTGATATCTGGTGACCACACACCTTATGTGACTATGCAATTCTGCCTCAACAGAGTGAATAACCTCTTTGGACTCAGCCATGTTTTGCCTAAATGCCAGCGCCTAAGATGGCCACATTAAAACACAAACGAGCACTGAGAATGAACTGCTAGGTTCACTTCACCCAGCAAACAGAGCCCAAGAGGTTAAGTGCCCTCAACAACTGCAAGAATTGACAAATATACCTCCAAGGAATCAAGTCTGGTCGGATACTGCTATGTCCATGAAATGGACAGTGGTCAGCGCAGCAGGACAGGAGTGCTACGGTTAATCAGGCCCCAAACAGCGCTGACAGGCTCAGTTTCACCGACACCGAATGACTGGCTACTCCTGCTTCTGATCTGATGGGCATCTTCTACCAAATCACCTCTCCAAACCCATTAAAAAATATATCGGACAGATCAAATACAACTGGACCAATGAGAATGCAAAACCAAGACGCAGCAAGGGCCAGTGGGAGTATATGGGTTTGAGGGCGATTGTGGAGGCAGCGGCTTTTAAATGAAAGCTCTTGATAAAGTTTTGCTTTTTTGGTTTATTTTCCTTTCTATAAGCAGGAATTACATCGTATGTGTAATGGCTTATAAGGGTTCACAGATTCAGCAAAGAAATATTATTTTTTGAAATGTCATTTTCTGTTAACATTCTTGTGAAAAGACATTTGGCTTACAGCCCCATAAATCTGTAAACCATATTAAATACAGGAAGCTGCCGCAATATAGACAAAAGGGTAGTTTAGTTTCTTTCTTCCTTTGCCCAGACTAACAGTATCGCTTTGTACTCTGACTTCTCAGTAGACCTGAAGAGCCACTTTGCTCATCTATTACATTTTCCCTTTAAAGCGTGTCCTCTATTTCTTTGGCATGCAAGGCTGGAATGACAGTCCTATTCCTACATACAAATAACTATCTTCAACATACAGATGATGAAAAACACCTTCACATGTTGGGGGTGCAGGCTAAAGTTGAGAACCAGAAAGCTACAAAAACTCAATTCATGTTTTTTAAATACTTTATATGGTAAAAATACAGCAAAAATATTTTTTGTTCAAAGAGGAAAAAATATACTGCTATGGTCATGGTTCTAAGGATGATTTAAGTCGTCTCTGGCTCCTCAACTGTGCACTGTAGTGTGGGCTGACTTCAACTACGGCTTCTCCAGCTTCAGTCATTTATCAAAGCTAAAATCATACTGTGGAGAGAAGAAATTAATGTTACTAATGTTTCCTTAGGAATGTTCCTACAGAGTCTGGTCTGTCCAGACTTGCATCCCTAAGGCTCAGCAAGGAACACTCATTTAAGTAAAAAGCAAAAGCAATCATTTACACCTAAAGGAAAGAATATCTATATTAGGACATCAAAAGGCCCTAACGTTTTCACTAAAAGAAAAAAAAGAAAGAAAGAAAGAAAGAAAACCGGGGTAGAGGTGGCGGTAGGGAGCATAACCTAAAAGCACTGCTGGGCTCTAGCTTAGAGAAAACAAGCTGTGTCTAGGAAAAAACTTTAATTCTCCATGGAGATCTTTGCACATGTTGTTCCTGCCCCTGGAACCCCTCCTCTCATCCCCCATCAACCCAGTAACTTCCTCTCAGACTTCAGGATCCAGCAGGCTCCATCAGGCTCCGGCACGGCCTCTGGGAAGCCAGCCTCTCGGCCCAGGGCCGTTACCCTGCCTCTTCCTGCACACCTCAGCTCATACCCACTTTCATTCTCCAGGATGATACCCGCGTGCTGCAATCAGCAGGCTCCCAGCTTTGACACAGGGATTCTGCGCTGCTCCTTTTGTGTCACACGCAGTGCCTTACACAGTGTCTTTGACACATGGCGGTCACTCAGTAAATACTCTGTTAAAACCACCACACTTAACAAGAGTAAGAAGACTATCATTTTTTTACTGAAATCAGCCTTGCTATGCTGAGAGCAAATGACTAAAACACAGAAATACCCTTACACTACTAATGGTATAAGTGATGCGTTGTCCAAATTTAAACAAACTAAGGGTACACAGTGCACAGCACAAATTAATGGTAGTAACCAATATTTTTGAACACTTTGTTAGAGCTTACAAGAGGTCAGCACAAACCAAAGTGCTTTATGTGCATTATCTCATTTAATCCACATCACAAGCCCATAAGGCAGGTACTATTATTATCCCATTTTCAGATGAAGAAATTGAGGCACAGAGAGGATAAGAAACTTGCCCCAGGTCACACAGTGAGGGAGTGGTAGATTACACCAGGCTGGCACCTAACCAAACACCAAAGGCATAGATTCCACCAATCTCCAAAGAAGATGGGAATTTTTTCCTTTAATTCTATTTAACAAACGCTGAATGTCTGCTATGTGCAAGGCACCATACAAGTGGTAGCAGGCAATACAGAAGGAGCAGCATAAATCCCTACATTAGAAATCGGATGATTTAGAATAGTAAACACTTTTTAAAAACAGCAACCAAAGCTAAGAGAAAAGTGTTACAAGAACATCTGCGATTACTCTTCCATCCTGATCCCTTGAGCTACAAGGAACGCCAAGGGGGAAGGAAATAGCAACATGGCTAAAAATGACAAGCTGAGAAGGGAAGGGAAAAGAAAGAAAAAGAAAGGATGCATCCAGTGAGCAATGCAGCTACTCAGGCAAACCAGTTATACTGGTTGCCTATCTTTTATTTCATTGTAAAGAACCATACCTTAAACCTGCCCCAAAATTGCTTCCTGATTCCTCCAATCCCCAGTCTTCAGTCCATCTTCCCACTGCTTTAAATTCAACAACTGAGAGGTAAGAAACACTTGTCCATTTTTAAATCCTAAGACTTTGGGTCTTACTAAGCAAGATACTGCTCCCTAATCCTACATTTACACCCAGAAGTGTGACTACATTAGCTTTGCTCCCAGATGTCTCAAGAAGCTCATGTTATCAAGACCTAGGGGATGTCCACTCTAGTTTATTCTCCAAAGCATAAAACCTGGAGGGGAGAGAAGGATGAAGAAAGGATAACCACCTTGCTTTTTGTCTCCGACAAATAGAAGGGAACATATATGATGGTAAAGATACCTTCATATGGTTTGACTTTAAAAAGTAATAAAAATAAGAATAGGGCTTCCCTGGTGGCGCAGTGGTTGGGAGTCCGCCTGCCGATGCAGGGGACACGGGTTCGTGCCTCGGTCTGGGAAGATCCCACATGCCACAGAGCGGCTGGGCTCGTGAGCCATGGCCACTGAGCCTGCGCATCCGGAGCCTGTGCCCCACAAAGGGAGAGGCCACAACAGTGAGAGGCCCGCATACCACAAAAAAAAAATAATAAGAATAAGAATAGGTGTACCATTGTATTCTTCATGTTAAATTTTGCTCTTTATTCTCCATCTTTAATGCTAGGATTAAAAATTAAGCACGTTAGCAATGAGGTATGAGAACCAGAAATGTTATTAGTGTGGTTTTTCTGTCCTATTTTTTAAAATACAGAAAAGCAAATATGATAAATAGTCAAAAGGAAACCACCTAAACTCTAATTTCAATCTAATCTGTGTGTGGAATTAGCATAGCAAAAGGATTTAGGAAGCCTGCTTTTTCAGGCAGAGGCTAAAATGGCTCTGACTTCTAAGCTATTTCAGACAAAATAGCAGGTTTTTAAAACTCTTATCTTTGTACAGTTTCTAATTATTAGGACTTTTTTGAGTGACAGAAGTTTAGTTCAGTACAAGTTTTTTCCTACTTGTCTCATGCCCATGTGAAAATTAAAATTTACCTCAGAAAAAAACAGGAATGATACAATTAAGCTTGGATACAAAAGCTTGACTTTTAGCCTCTTAAAGGCTTAATCAAATCATACACACATGACAATTTTTTTCTCTTCTTTGCTGCACTCTATGGGTCTATAATGGGTAAAGGAAAAGGTGGCATGTTATCTCTAAAACTTAAGGTAATAAATATAAGTTTAAACAGGACTGCATGAGGCTTCCAGTGTCTGATAGCCAATCCTTCATATTAATTCTTACTTCCAATCTAACTGGAAGACTGATGAAATTTTACCCGAACAGACCACTTGCATCCCGGAGAAAAGGCATCACACCTAAATTCCTTAATGCCAAGAAAGATCAGCCCAACGTGGATATAAGTTGTTGAGAGCTGCTGCCAGTGCTCTGGTCCCCCGAAGACCCAGGAGTGGGAAACTCTCTGGGGGTACATATAGTAATGTTTATAACAGGCAGTGAGACCTCACAGCTGGATACCAGGGGAGCGAAAGAACAGCAAAGACAGTTTAAAGCATGTTGATAGCCTCAACAGCTAAGGAGTAACTAATAACACAGAGTAACTCTACTCCAGGTCAGACAGAATGGAATCCTGATTCAATGACATGACATAAAAAATCTACACAGCCACAAGAAATTCACATAATCCCCAAAAGCTCTGCAATGTTAATACAAAATCCTACGGTATAGTAATACCTCACCCGTCAAAAGCATATGGCATCCAGGAAAACGCCAGGACTGTAAACTCACCTATAAAGATACATGAAGAAACAGAGCAGGTGGAAACCAAGCTTGATCATGGCTTCTTTCATGTGTGACTTCAGCTGCCCTCGATTGTGTATTTCTGTTGGATCAAACACTCCCATGTTACCACTTGGCACCATAATGAACCTGGTAAATTAAAGGATGCACACACATTAGAAGGAAAATCAAATCATCAGCATAAATATTCAAAAATAAGTAAACCAGTAATAATCAACCTTCAAAAATGAACCAATCATAGCTGCCTTATATGACCAAATATGGACAAGGTATTATAATGATGTCACAGGCCATGCCTTAGTCTTCCTTTGAAAATACAATACTATTAATTTTAGGTGTAATTTCTGCCCTCTGAAACAAATACATTAACACTCTAGAGAAGGATATTTTATGCACCCTTTTACCCATCTTCTGTAGAAAACTACTGAATCGGTAATACCTATAGCTGTCTTCCATGAGACACAAGTGAAGGGGGCCCCAAAACCAAACCAACTTTATCAAGTTCTTAGAAACTTCTTTATCTACAAGGTTCTAACTTAATTAATGCAATTCTCTTCACCTTCACAACATCTCTGCAAGTTGTCTTTATGTTTAACACTTACATCTTTGTGTCAAACATAATTATTCCCATTTCACAGATGATACTAAAAAGAGAGATTCTATATCCCAAATAGAATCCTCATGTTTGGTGCTCCTGCTGATCAACAGATATGTCTCAATCTGCATGGTTAATAAACGGTACCTACTTGAAAAGAGCAATTTAAAGAAGGCAGAAATGATTTCGAATAAATGCTACTGTGGTAAAATAAAACTCTTCAGTTAAGACAGTAAATGGAGAGTTCAGATGCAAACGCAGTGCCTAACTTTACATGACACTTAAAAAGTACAGATTACATTTAATTAAAATATAAATTTTATTTTAAATTAATTTTTATGTAAATATTAAGTTAAATAATAATATTTTGACAAATAAGAGATGTACATTTTATAGTGATGGAGGTATGACCACAGTGAGGGAATGAGAACAGGGCTACAAAGACAATACGGAACCTAAAGGGCACAGTAAGCACACACCGAGTTCCATATCCAGACCAATTCAACTCAGTGCTCACACAGACTCAGACTCAAACTTAAAAAAAAATCTTCAAGATACTGTGTTTAACACGCTGTGGAGTCTTTGGGCCTCTTGAGATAACACATAACATTTCATATTTATTAAATACCACTGTGTATATAGTATTACATATGATAATCTTCTCTTTCTTCCCCAAATGATTCCTTTTACAAATAAGAAAATTGGGTTACTTTGAGAGGATCAGTGAGTTTAAGCGTCTAGGCTTCTGCATCCCAACTGTGCCATCTGCACAGCATGCATGTCCTAACCTAGCACTGATCATGACC
The DNA here is from genome assembly GCF_951394435.1 of Stenella coeruleoalba. Lineage (NCBI taxonomy): Eukaryota > Metazoa > Chordata > Mammalia > Artiodactyla > Delphinidae > Stenella > Stenella coeruleoalba. The sequence goes on along the minus strand of NC_137169.1, from coordinate 145,439,845 downwards.
TCTTCCTTCTCGCACGTCCAAGCTTCTCTAGTCCAACTTTGGGTTCCTCACTCTCGCCACACGTTTGGTTTCTCAATTATGACTTCTTTGAAATGCAAATGGCTCTCTGAGTTTCACAAATCTAAATTCTCCCCCCAATCCTAGTAGCCCATCTATGGCTGAATAAACGGTATACATGGTATTTACAAATGAATATCTGGATAGCATCTCAACTCAATACCTATTTTCCTCGATTTACAATGGTATTATATCATGATAAACCCACCAAAAATTGAAAATGCAATTAACACACCTAACCTACCGAACATCACAGCTTAGCCTAGCCTACCTTAAACATGCTCAGAACACTTACATTAGCCTACAGTTGGGCAAAATCGTCTAATACAAAGCCTATTTTATAACATTACAAGAAAGTTTCGTACCGCATATCGCTAGTCCAGAAACAGATCAAAATTCAAAATTCGAAATACGGTTTATACTGAAATGTGTATCATTTTCACACCATCATGAAGTCGAAAAATCAAAAGTCAAACTATTGTAAATCGAGGACCATCTGTAGTCTCAAAGAGTCTTATCCTTCTCTGACTGCTAGCTTATCTAACAGGAGTGTCACCACTTCCTCAGTAGTCCTTAAAAACTTTCTCTTACTCAATTCTGACTTCTCTCTTCATCTTTCATAGGCAATAGGTTAAACTCTTGTCCATTCTTCCTTCCTATCACCACTTATATAGCCCTATCTTGTTGTTTGTTTTTTTTTCGGTACGCAGGCCTCTCACTGTTGTGGCCTCTCACGTTGCGGAGCACAGGCTCCAGACGCGCAGGCTCAGCAGCCATGGCTCGTGGGCCGAGCCGCTCCATGGCATGTGGGATCTTCCTGGACCGGGGCACGAACCCATGTCCCCTGCATCGGCAGGCGGACTCTCAACCACTGCGCCACCAGGGAAGCCCTAGCCCTATCTTTTTCATTCCCACTATCACAACTCTATTCCAGTACTATATTATCTCACCCCCGTCTCTGAACTGGTTTCCCTACCTCCTGCCTCTTTTCCATCCAATCAATACTATATAATCCTTCCAGAAAAATCTTCCCAAAGCATAATTTATATCATGTCAACTTAGCTAATCAAAAACATATGCAGCAAATGTATAAAATAAGCTACAAGGATATACTGTACAACACAGAATATAACCAATATTCTATAATAGCTATAAATGGAGTATAACCTCTAAAAATTGTGAATCACCATACTGTACACCTGTAACATATAATATTGTACATGAACTATAATTCAATAAAAAAGAAATTAATTAAAAACATATAGAGCGCTCTGTGACAGCCTGGAGGGGTGGGATAGGGAGGGTGGGAGGGAGGGAGACGCAAGAGGGAAGAGATATGGGAACATATGTATATGTATAACTGATTCACTTTGTTATAAAGCAGAAACTAACACACCATTGTAAAGTAATTATACCCCAATAAAGATGTTAAAAAAAAAAAAAACATATAGAGCAAGAAAGATATATGAATGGCTAATAAGCACATTAAAAAGTACTCAACATCATTAGTCACTAGGGAATGTAAATCGAAACCACAATGAGATACCACTTCACATTCAATAAGACAGCTAAAATAAAAAAGACACAACAAAAAGTGTTGGCAGGGATGTGGAGAAACTGTAACCTTCATACACAGTTGGTGGAAACGTAAAATAGTGCAGCTGCTTTTGAACACTCAGGTAGTTCCTCAAAAGGTCAAACCATAGAGTTATACCATATGACCCAGCAATTCCACTCCTAAAAGAAATGAAAATATATGTCCACACAAAAATATGCACATGAACGTGAAAGGATGCTCTACATCACTAATCATTAGAGAAATGCAAAGCAAAACTACAATGAGATATTACCTCACACTGGTCAGAATGGCCTTCATCAAAAAATCTACGAACAATAAATGCTGGAGAGGGTGTGGAGAAAAGGGAACCCTCTTGCACTGTTGATGGGAATGTAAATTGATACAGCCACTATGGAGAACAGTATGGAGGTTCCTTAAAAGACTAAAAATAGAACTACGATATGACCCAGCAATCCCACCACTGGGCATATACCCTGAGAAAACCATAATTCAGAAAGAGTCATGTACCACAATGTTCATTGCAGCTCTATTTACAATAGCCAGGACATGTAAGCAACCTAAGTGTCCATCAACAGATGAATGGATAAAGAAGATGTGGCACATACATACAATGGAATATTACTCAACCATAAAAAGAAACGAAATTGAGTTATTTGTAGTGAGGCGGATGGACCTAGAGTCTGTCATACAGAGTAAAGTAAGTCAGAAAGAGAAAAACAAATACCATATGCTAACACATATATATGGAATCTTAACAAAGAAAAAAATTCCCTGGGCAGGGACAGGGGCAGGACAGGAATAAAGATGCAGACGTAGAGAATGGACTTGAGGACATGGGGAGGGGGAAGGGTAAGCTGGGATGAAGTGAGAGAGTGGCACTGACATATATACACTACCAAATGTAAAATAGATAGCTAGTGAGAAGCAGCTGCATAGCACAGGGAGATGAGCTGGGTGCTTTGTGTCCACCTAGAGGGGTGGGATAGGGAGGGTGGGAGGGAGACGCAGGAGGGAGTAGATATGGGGATATATGTATATGTATGGCTGATTCACTTTGTTATAAAGCAGAAACTAACACACCATTGTAGAGCAATTATACTCCAATAAAGATGTTAATAATAAAAAAAAGACACGATCACATTGCATTTTGGTAAATTAAAAGAATAATTTTAATGAAAAAAAATATGCACGTGAATGTTCATAGAATTATTTATAATAGGCAAAAAGTGGAAACTCAAATGCCCATTAATTGCAAACGGATAAACAAAATGTAGTATTGCCATACAATGGAATATTATTCCACAATAAAAAGGAATAAAGTACTGATACATGACACGGCATGGATGAACCCTGAAAATATTATGCTAAGTGAAAGAAGCCATAAAAGATCACATATTGATCTCTTTTAAATGATATGTCTGTCCAGAACAGGTTATTTTACAAAGACAGAAAGGAGACTAGCAGTTGCCTAGAGCTGGGGGAGGGGAGTGACTTCTAAAGGACATAGGGCTTCTTTTGGGGGTGATGAAAATGTTCTTAAATACGTTGTGGTGATGGTTGCTTACATCTATAAATATACCAAAAACATATTGGATAGTATAGTTTAAATGGGTGAACTTTATGCTACCAGTACTCATATGTATAAATAAACAAACTGTACTCACCGATATATATTCCAAGTGGCAACAGGCAAGTTGAGAAGGAAGATGAACCAGTGCAATGAAATGAGCATTAATACAGTGACAATAGTATGGCCAACCAATTCTGGAATTACCCACTGCAAGGGAAGAACACAGTATTACATCTCACTGCTGTGTCCTTCCGGAATGTACATGTTACTTGAAATTAAATCAAAGAAAGTACAGAGAATTTCCAAGCTAGCGTTTCAAGATTATTTTTAGGCTCGGATATCCCAGATTTGCATACTGCTCACTGCTTACCCAGTGCAAATAAATCAGGACACAGCTTAAAAATGATGCACTTAGTCTTTAATTACATTTTACCCTAAGCAAAGATTCAGATTCATTCTCTAAGCAGGTACAAATGACAACTAGAGAAAAAATAGAGTATTATTTACTTTCTATTCCAATATCTGTGCTAAAGCCTCTTACTCTAATTTGGGATGGTTTATATCCACATACATGCTGCCTTTCAGGTCAGAATACCGATCCTAAACATTTCCAAGCTCCAGAACCCTGAGGGAAATCATCTCACATCCACCAAAAAAAAAAAGTACTTTAACAGCTTACAATATCAGCTCAAAGTTAAACAAATATGATAATGGACCAGGATAACAGAATCCCAGACTATTGGCTTTATAGCACCCAGTGCCCTTATCTATGTTCTTTGTTTATTGTGCAATATTATAGTTCTCATATATCAACAGCTATTGTGGCAGGTTCTCAATTCACCAATAGTTTTCCTCTCCTATGAGTAGAGATTTTTCTTTTAATGGAAGTTAATAGCTAGTATTTATTGAGCCACAAACTGGCACTCCCAACTTATAGAAATGAGGAAAATAAAATTCAAGAGAGATTAAGTAACTTGCCCAAGGTCACACAGCTACTTAGTGGCAGAGCTATATAACAGAAGCCCAGACACACTGGTCCCAGGTCTCTTGCATTTAGATTTCAGATACATTTTTTTCTTTTTTCCTGGGGGGGACGGTGTCACTCTGCGACGGCTGCAGGATCTTATTTCCCCAACCAGGGAATGAACCCATGCCCTGGGCAGTGAAAGCACGGAGTCCTAACCACTGGACCACCAGGAAATTCCCTTAGATACGTTTTTTTTTTTTTTTTTTTGGCTGCATTGGGTCTTTGTTGCTGCGCGTGGGCTTTCTCTAGTTGCGGCGAGCAGGGGCTACTCTTCGTTGCAGTGCACGGGCTTCTCATTGGGGTGGCTTCTCTTGTTGCAGAGCACAGGCTCTAGGCTTCAGTAGTTGTGGCTCACGGGCTCTAGCGCTCAGACTCAGTAGTTGTGGTGCATGGGCTTAGTTGCTCTGCAGCATGTGGGATCTTCCCAGACAAGGGCTCAAACCCATGTCCCCTGCATTGGCAGATGGATTCTCTGCACCACCAGGGATATCCCACTTTTTCTTAATAAACAAAGAAGAAGGGCCTTAAACCTAATTTGCAATCAACCAAAATATTTTTAAGTATGTAAATGCATTTTTAAAGTGTAACCAATTTAACATAATGCTAATATGTGTAAGCTGCAAAATCAGATAAACCTGGAGTAAAACTCATGCTCTATCCTATTTATTAGCTGTGCAATTTTAGGAAGTTATCTACCCTCTCTAAATCATGACTTTCTCATCTGTAAAATGGAGATAATACTTACACCTCATGAGGTTGTTTCAGAGAATTAGACAAAATAATGTATGTAAGCCACACACAAAGTAAGCACTCAATTCACATTCCCACCAGCAGTGCAAGAGTGTTCCCTTTTCTCCACACCCTCTCCAGCATTTATTGTTTCTAGATTTTTTAATGATGGCCATTCTGATACTTATCTTCTGAAAGATAGATCAGTGGAACAGGATAGAAAGCCCAGAGACAAACCCACGCACATATGGTCACCTTATCTTTGGTAAACGAGGCAGGAATGTACAGTGGAGAAAGGACAGCCTCTTCAATAAGTGGTGCTGGGAAAACTGGACAGGTACATGTAAAAGTATGAGATTAGATCACTCCCTAACACCATACACAAAAATAAGCTCAAAATGGATTAAAGACCTAAATGTAAGGCCAGACACTATCAAATTCTTAGAGGAAAACATAGGCAGAACACTCTGTGACATAAATCACAGCGAGATCCTTTTTGACCCACCTCCTAGAGAAATGGAAATAAAAACAAAAATAAACAAATGGGACCTAATGAAACTTCAAAGCTTTTGCACAGCAGAGGAAACCATAAACAAGACCAAAAGACAACCCTCAGAATGGGAACAAGTATTTGCAAATGAAGCAACTGACAAAGGATTAATCTCTAAAATTTATAAGCAGCTCATGCAGCTCAATATCAAAAAAACAAACAACCCAATCCAAAAATGGGCAGAAGACCTAAATAGACATTTCTCCAAAGAAGATATACAGACTGCCAACAAACACATGAAAGAATGCTCAACATCATTAATCATTAGAGAAATGCAAATCAAAACTACAATGAGATATCATCAGAAGTGAGAGAGTGGCATGGACATATATATACTACCAAACGTAAAATAGATAGCTAGTGGGGGACAGCCGCATAGCACAGGGAGATCAGCTCGGTGCTTTGTGACCACCTAGAGGGGTGGGATAGGGAGGGTGGGATAGGGAGGGTGGGAGGGAGGGAGACGCAAGAGGGAAGAGATATGGGAGCATATGTATATGTATAACTGATTCACTTTGTTATAAAGCAGAAACTAACACACCATTGTAAAGCAATTATACTCCAATAAAGATGTAAAAAAAAAAAAAAGTAAGCCCTCAATAAATGTTAGCTGATGTTACTACTACTCCCCTCCATGCTATCAGACCCACATAGAAGTAGCTTTCAAACTTTGGATTTCTTACTGTGGGCTGCATTTTGGTTTACATAAACAAAAACCTAAAACAAACGTTTCAGGAAGCGGTACTTGACCTTATTATACTTGGATACTAACTTTCTACCAAGCCCTCTGTTCTCTTTCTCTTCCCTCCTTAATAATGTGTTCTTCCCCTAACTTAGGGGTAAGAAGCTCTAGGCTTATTTCACCCAGGCAGGAGTTTGAAAGATTCTTCTCTGGAGTAACTTAATGGCACAAGAGAAAACACCTACAAAAAAACTGCTATTTCAGGTACCCCCAAAAAAGGTAGACACCAACTACCCTCAGTGAAGTCTTACCTACCAGTCAGTCAACAGCCTGGACCACCCAATGAGCTTCCAATGAGTATTTTCGTGCCTTACCCTAAAGTATGACTAGATAGCCATGTATCAGAAATTGAGGAAAGCCCTCAATATGAAAGAAGGGGGAAAAACAAAGAGAAAGGAACTTGGAAAAAAACAGATATAATGTAGGAAGCAGAAGGAAATTTCAAAACTACTATAATCAATATCCTTGAGAACAAAGAGAGTCAAGCATGAACCAAGAGAACAAAAAGCTCTTAGAAATTAAAAATTTGACATAAATGATATACATACAAGAAAATTCAGAAGATAAAACAGAGGAAATCTTAAAACAAGAAGGTAGAAAAAAGACAAAGGGACAAAAATAAGAAAAAGAAGAACTGGGAGATCAATCCAGCAGATAAATTATCCAGCAAATCCAAGTTACTGAAAGAGAAGAGAGAAAATAGAAGGGGAAGACATTATCAAAGAAAGAAGTAGAAGAAAATTTCCCAGATTCAAAGAACCTCTCAGATGCCCAAAACAATGAGTGAAAAAGGCCTAAACAAAGGTATACCACTGCAAAATTCCCAAACACCAAGGATTACCATAAATAAACCCAACCAAGGATAAAGGTTAAGATTCTAAAACTTCTGGAGAGGATGGAGGTAGGGGTGGGAGGAGAGGGAAGAGAGAGATCCCATCAAGACGATAAGAAATAAAAATGGCACCAGACTTCCCAACTTGAACAACACTAGAAGTTAAAAGACCTTGACCAAGCAAACTCTGAAAAAAAAACTTTTCTAACCTAGAATTCTACACTCAGAGAACCTATCAATCAAGGGAAAGGATAAGACATTTTCAAACATGCAAGTTCTCAAAATTTAATTCCCATGTACCAAATCTCAAGAAGCTACTCCAGCAAAACGAGGTAGTAAGCCAAGAGAAAGGAAGACATGATTTCCAAGAATCAGGGGATCCAACCAGGAGTCCCAGGATGCAGGCTGTGAAACAGGCCTAAAGAGCAACCAGTCCAGACTATAGCAAGAGGATGTAGGTCTTGAGGGGAAATGTCACCTAGAAAAAAACAACTGACAGATTATTTTAGCATGTTTGAAACATGCAGAAAATAGTACTGAATGGCTTTAAAAGATGTTATCTGAAAAGACAAAGCTATGCAGAAAAAAAAATTGGAAAGAAAAATATGATCACTGTCTACCATAAGGCTCGGCAATAAAAAATGTTTATATAATATAATAGTATATCATAATGATATAAACATTGAATATAAACTTAAAAAGAAAATGGAAAAATAGGAGAGATGTTTAGAAGGGGGTACCTAAGAACTAAATCTGTCATATTGACTCAGAAGTCAATAGGTAATATGTAAAACTGATAAATCAAGAAATAGTGGGAGGGACTTCCCTGCTGGCGCAGTGGTTAAGAATCTGCTTGCCAATGCAGGGGACATGGGTTCAAGTTCTGGTCCAGGAAGATCCCACATGCCGCGGAGCAACTAAGCCCGTGTGCCACAACTACTGAGCCTGCACTTTAGAGCCCGTGAGCCACAACTACTGAGCCCACGTGCCACAACTACTGAAGCCCGCATGCCTAGAGCCCGTGCTCCGCAACGAGAAGCCACCGCAATGACAAGCCCGTGCACCGCAACGAAGAGTAGCCCCCACTTGCCACAACTAGAGAAAGTCCACACACAGCAACGAAGACCCAACACAGCCATAAATAAATAAATAAATAAAAAGAAATTTATAAAAAAGAAATAGTGGGAGTTCTCTGGTGGCCTACTGGTTACGATTCTGGGCATTCACTGCCGTGGTCTGGGTTCAATCCCTGGTTGGGGAACTTAGATCCTGCAAGCCACGCACCACGGCCAAAAAAAATGAAAAAGAAATAGTAGTGCAAGCACATAGAGAAATATGAATATAAGTATCAGAAAAAAATTAACAGCTCAAGTGTTGAAATCAGTTGCCCCTAAGAAGCAAGACAGATAGGATTTAAAAGGGTCAGGAAGGAACTGCTGTTTTTCACTACAAGCTTTGTAGTACCTCTGACTTTAGTTGTATGCAAGTATAACTTTCACAAAAACAAAAATAAACGTTAAAAAAACTACTTAACTTCAAACTGAAGGAGTAACTTTCTCAATAGAAGAATCCAGGTAACCTTTTTTTGTGTGTTTATTTGTATTTTTGTAAAAGAAAACCCACAAAATACCCACCTAAAATAGTGAGTAAGCAAGAAATATAAAAAGAAATACAATCCATCTGAAAAAATATATATATTATTAGATGGATCTATCTATCAGTATAAAATCATTCTTCTAAAGATGAGGAGGCCTAATCAACCATACTTCAATTTTTTAAAAAAGCAGAGGGCCCTGCCTGGCACACAGCAGGAATTTAATTTGTTTAAAATTAATTAAATTTCAATTTTTAAAAAATTAAAAATAAAGATGAGGAGGCCTGAAACTAATGCAATGTTACGTGTCAATTATATCTCAAGAAAAAAAAAGAACTCTGAAAGCATAGCAGATAAACAAAATCTTTTATTTAAATCTATCACTGTATTAAACCATGTTCTGGACAATTGCGAAGGAAGGGAGGGAGGGAGAGAAGGAGGGAGGGAGAGAAGGAGGAAGGAAGGAAGGAGAGGAGAGGAGGAATATAATTTACTAGAAATTTAATTTAAATTTAATGGCCTTAAAACAAATCAACTAATTCCATTTCTCAAGGAGCCACAAAAAGGTCCTCTTTCCAGAGTAAAGAAACAAAATTTCAAGTTAGGTCTTCTGGTATAGTTTCATGATCTAAAAATATTGCAAAGCACAGTAGTTCCACAAACATTCCGATGAATATCAAATACACATATGCTGACTATCTGTAATTATCTTTAACACAGAAAATGGAGAACTGCCTTCAATGCCAGAAAATGAGGAAAGAGATGTCTTACCTTGTTTAATTTTGAGCAACATGATCTAGCATTAATGTAATCACATTCTAAATCAGACAATGTAATTATCTGACAATCAAGATAAGGAATTATTAGACTTCTTTTATAACAACTATTTAAGTTTCAGAAAGCAATCACAGTTGCAAAGCAGAATTGGATTTTTGACTTGAAAAGATTAAGTTATTTCCTTAAAGTTCATTTATTAGACAACTAAATTTTCTCATTTATGTTCCTTCAGCAAGTGATTTTCACAAAATAATCCTCTTATTATGCACAATTCTAATGTGACCCATACCAGAACATTCAAGCTGGATTCCTCAAATGTCAAACAGTGGCCAAAAGAAATGGAAAATATGACCTATATAAACAGTTTAAATGTTATAAACCTGAATTCCCAATAGTAGAAAAAGTGTTTATTTATGATATATCCATAAAATGTCTTTGAAGAATTAAGATATGAAAAAAAAAGGATACAAAACTATAAACTCAGCTTGGTCATATGTTAGCAGTGGTTATGTCTTGAAAGTTGGATTACAGATGGTTTGTTTTCCCAATAGTTTTCTCTATAATCAAACTTTCCACTTACGTATATTATACTGGACTTAAACAAAAAGTGGGTTTTAGTACAAAATATAAACTTACAAATAAAAATGTGAGGGACAGATAGACATAAAAAGTCTTCAATTGAATGTGTGGTATTTACTTTAAAATGCACCCCCAGCCTCCCCACAATAGTTGGGAAAAAAATGAAAAAGAACGGCAAAATGTTGAAAATCACTGAAGGTGAGCAATAGAAACATGGGGTTTATTACACTACTCTCTCTACCTTTATGTTCGAAAATGTCCAATAAAATAGGTAAAAAGAAATGTTCTCAACTAAATTCTATACTTTTCCATATGGATAGTCCCCCTATCACCTCAACCCAGTCAAAGCCAAAAGCATCACTTTCTCCACAAATAGTTCCACCTCCAGTTTATTTCTGTCAATGACACAAGCATCATTTGCCCAGGCTCAAAATATGGAAAGTTATTTCTACCTTCTGTTTCATATCTCAGAATCAATCATTACCAGGTCCTATCAATCATTTCTTTTTAACACCACTCACGTTAATTCCTCTTTCACCTGTCCACAATTAGTATCCCATTCCAGATCCAAATGAACCCATTCCCTAATGGTTTCTTACCTTCCAATCTTTCCTGTTTCCAACCCACTCTACAGACTTATCTTCATAATACACCACTTTGTTTACGTCAAAAATTTTCAATGGCTCCCTATCGCCTAGAGGCTAAAAATGAAAGCCCTCCTCTCCTTAACATTCAAACCCTCCAAAATCTAATCTAATCTGGCCTTTCCAAACCTGACCTGCTGCCGCCAAAATCAACCTTGTGCTCCAGATGGCCTATTCCTCCATTACCCAGAAATGCCATGAACACACCTTTCTCTTCACCTTTGCTCTTGCCTGTATCTGATTTTAAATATCCACCCCTTTCCTTCTCTGCAGGTTTCTTTATTGGTTCAAAGTCCAGAAAAACTCTTATCCCTACAGAATGTATACCCGATGATTTTCCACCTCTTGGCTCTAATATTAAGCTAGTACAACTATCCCAAAATACAATAATACAATATGCTGAATTTCATCAAAACACATCCTGAATGTACCTTAATATCTAAGTCCAACACTCCACCTAACATGTTTCTATGTACATAAACTGGTATAAGCCAAGGCTTTTTTTATTTTTTGGCTGTGCCGCCCAGCTTGCAGAATCTTAGTTCCCTGACCGGGGATGGAACCCGGGGCCCCGCTGCAGTGAGCGCACCAAGTCCTAACCACTGGACCGTCAGGAAATCCCCTAGCCAACGCTATTTTAAATTATCAAGACTAGTTTTCCAAACTGCAGTAAGATAAATCCAAGTCTCACTACTCTGAACTTAAGCTCCTGTTCCTTATGCCACAAGAGAGATGTAGGTCATCAAAACTTCCTAAGTGATGCTGCCCTTTCAGTCAGCTCGCCAAGCCTAATAAAATTCAGGGTTCTCCTCGTCAGAAATCATCAGTTAAAGTAAAAACTGCTGTTCAATGTGTGGTAGGGAGGGAAGGCAGAGCAATATTTACTAAACATTGGCCATGGGGTAGGCATTGTGCTGCTAGGTGCTTAACACGCCCTCATTGTGCACATACCTATCTGGGAAGTAAACATTTTCCCCCATTTTAAAGATAAGAAAACTGAGGCTTAGAGAGGTGAAATAATGTGCATAGCAAATAACTAGCTGAGCAAGGAGTCCTGATTCCAAGTTTTGTCCCTTCCCACTTCAACAAGTTGCCAGGCCACAACAAAGTATGAAGCCACACTGAAAACATACTCTGTACAACCATCCTAAAGCCAGAATGCTCTGGCAAACAAACAGTTTAATTCTGTCAGAAAGGGACACATGTAATTTCCAAGGGAAAAAAATACAATGCAGAGCTTCTCATGTTTTTTCTTCGCTTACATTTAATTACTTAAAATTGGATTGTGCGTTGCATCGTTGGGTGACAACTAAGACTAGAAGCTCCCTCGAGAGTAGAGTTGTAGCCCACACGCCTTCTAGAGTGCTAGGTTCAACGACCATTTATTGGCCTGGAAAATACAGTATGAATACCGTAGCAGGAACAGCGATACAAAATACGGAAGTTTTAGACATGGGTCGACCGAAATAATCAGCTGCAGCTGGTTTCTAAAACAAACCCTTCCCAACACTCCCTACAAAAAGGCATCGCGAAGGAAACACTTCACCCGTTTTTGAAATGAATCAACTCCTGGATGTGAAAGGTCGCTACAAGTTCCAACACCCGCGAGAACAAAGGGGAGGGCAGCGGGGGTGTTGCCCAGAGAATGACAAGAGGCGCCAAATCGCCTCCGCCGAGCTCAGCGCGGGACAGTCCACTAGCGACCACCCCTGGGACGTGAGCCGTCGTTCTCGGGACCCCCAGCATCCGGCGAAGGGCCCGGCCTAAGGGAGCTGCAAGAAAAACCACAACCCTGATATCTCCAGGACCCAAAAGGAGGAAAACCGCAACCCCTCTCTCCTGAGGACCACAAGGGGAGGCCAAGTGCCAGCCCCCGCGCAGGGCAGAGCGGGTCCGGGCGTCACAGGGGCGAGCTGTGGCGGGCAGGCCGGGCCGGGGCGCTTCAAGAGAAAGGCCCGCTCGGACCCCCGGGTGAGGGGCGAAGTTGGGCAGCCGGGGTCCTCCTCCCGCCCGGGCTCGCCATATCGGTCTGGCGGGCCGGGCCAGCGCCCAGGGTACCCGCCCCGGCCGCCGGCCGCCTGCCTTGCTCCCTCGCACCTGCCCTGGCCCCCACCCAGGCCCACCCCCAGCCTACTCCCTCGGGTGGAGGGCCCCAGGTCGGCCTCCGCCCGCCTCAGGCAAGGATACGAAGTACACTGAGAGGAAGATAAGCGCGCAACAGTCAAGGAGAGAGAAGACGAACACCGCCGCCTCCATTCTACTCCGCCACCGCCGCGCCGCTCCTTCCGTCAAACTGGCTGTGGTGCCCGGACCAGCCCCGCCCCGCCCCCTGATAGGCCCTTACCCCTGCTTGTTGGAGCAACACAGTCCACTCCGCCGGGACGCGGCATGCCGGGAGTTGTAGTCTTTTCTTTTTCCAAAAAACTCTACCGCCGTGAGTCTGATGCATGCTGGGAAATGTAGTTCAGTAGTACGAATACCTATCAAAGCGGTGGGCCGGGTCTCTATCCTAAATCTGATTATTTCCAAAAATGTGACAAGCAATTAGTCAACGAGTATTTACTGATCGCTTGTAATCTTCTGGATACGCAGTAGAACTTCTTTGCCATGTGCTAAATTTTCTTTCGATTCCGCACTGGACCCACTGGATCCCTGACTTGGGAATGGTAAGAGGTTTTCAAGCCACTCCACGCGGCTTCTGGGATCTTAGTTGTGGCTCACGGGCTTAGTTGCTCTGAGGCATGTGGGATCTTCCCGGCAGGGATCGAACCTGTGTCCCCTGCATTGGCAGGTGTATTCTTAACCACTGCACCACCAGGGAAGTCCATTATCCCTCTGTTCTTGCACGTTGTCTACTTTTTCCAGTAGTTCCTTAGCTTATTAATCATAGTTGTTTTAAATTCATAGTCTGATAATTATAACATGCCTGCCACAACTGAGTCTGGATCTGGTTCTTGCTCTGTCTCTTCAGACTGTGTTTTTTTGCCTGTTAGTATGCTTTGTACTAGAGCCATCTGATGGAAAAAACCAAATGAACCTTTTGGACGACCCAATGCATCTTTCTCCATCCTTATCCCCTTGCTTTTTTTTCCCTCTAATTTTATAACATATAATTGATATATAACATTGTGTAAGTTTAAGGTTTACAGTGTGATGATTTGATGCACATATATACAGCAACATAATTACCACAATAAGGTTAGTGAACACATCCTTTGCTTCACATAATTACCATTTTGTTGTTGTTATAGTGAGAACATTAAAGCTCTAATGTCATAGCAACCATGCCTTTACTTTTCATCAATATGTGTTTTTATATTGAAAGTGGGTTTCTTGTAGATGATATATAGTTGGGTTGTATTTTTTGGGAATTCCCTGGTGGTCCAGTGGTTAGGACCCTGCGCTTTCGCTGCTGAGGGCATGGGTTCAATCCCTGGTCGGGGAACTAAAATCCCACAAGCTGTGCTTTGCGGCCAAAAAAATTTTTTTTAAGTGATTATTGATATAGTTGGACCAATATTATATTGGATTCATATTTGTTACTGTTTTATTTTCATATATATATAAATTTATTTATTTATTTACTGGCTGCATTGGGTCTTCATTGCTGTGCTCAGGCTTTCTCTAGTACAGCAGTGGGGGGCTACTCTTCACTGTGGTGCACAGGCTTCTCACTGCTGTGGCTTCTCTTGTTGTGGAGCACTTTTAAATAACACTATACCATTTTGTGGCTAATGCAAGTATCTTATAATAAATTATTCCTAACTCCTCTCTCCTGTCCCTTGTATCATTTTTTTCTTGAGTCTTTTTTATTTTTTATTGAATGAAAAAATAGTGCTTTACAATTTTCAAAAGTTTCACACACGTGATTTCATATAATCCCATAATAACCCTTTTTTAATCCCATAACTCTTTATTGCCCCTCCCCCCTTCCATCCCCACTGATAACCCCTAGTTTGTGCTCTGTATCTATGAGTCTGCTTTTTTGTTTGCTTTCCTTTTCCTTTTTTTAACATCTTTATTGGAGTATAATTGCTTTACAATGGTGTGTTAGTTTCTGCTTTATAACAAAGTGAATCAGCTATACATATTCATATATCTGCATATCCCCGCCCTCTTGCTTCTCCCTCCCACCCTCCCTATCCCACTCCTCTAGGTGGTCACAAAGCACCGAGCTGATCTCCCTGTGCTGAGCTGCTTCCCACTAGCTATCTATTTTACATTTGGTAGTGTATATATGTCCATGCCACTGTCTCACTTCGTCCCAGCTTGTCCTTCCTCCTCCCCACGTACTCAAGTCCATTCTCTACATCTGCATCTTTATTGCTGTCCTGCCCCTAGGTTTTTCGGAACCTTTTTTTTTTTTTTAGATTCCATATATATGTATTAACATAGACTATTTGTTTTTCTCTTTCTGATTTACTTCACTCTGTATGACAGACTCCAGGTCCATCCACCTCACTACAAATAACTCAATTTCGATTCTTTTTATGGCTCAGTAATATTCCATTGTATATGCCACATCTTCTTTTATCCATTCATGTGTCAAAGGACACTTAGGTTGCTTCCATGTTCTGGCTATCGTAAATAGAGCTGCAATGAAAATTGTGATACATGACTCTTTTTGAATTATGGTTTGCTCAGGGTATATGCCCAGTAGTGGAATTGCTGGCTTATACAGTAGTTCTATTTTTAGTTTTTTAAGGAACCTCCACACTGTTCTCCATAGTGGCTGTATCAATTTATATGCCCACCAACAGTGCAAGAGGGTTCCCTTTTCTCCACACCCTCTCCAGCATTTATTGTTTGTAGATTTTTTGATGAAGGCCATTCTGATGGGTGTGAGGTGATACCTCATTGTAGTTTTTGATTTGCATTTCTCTAATGATTAGTGATGTTGAGCATCCCTTCATGTGTTTGTTACAATCTGTATGTCTTCTTTGGAGAAATGTCTATTTAGGTCTTCTGCCCATTTTTGGATTGGGTTGTTTGTTTTTTTGATATTGAGCTGCATGAACTGCTTATAAATTTTAGAGATTAATCCTTTGTCAGTTGCTTCATTTGCAAATACTTGTTCCCATTCTGAGGGTTGTCTTTTCGTCTTGTTTATGGTTTCCTCTGCTGTGCAAAAGCTTTGAAGTTTCATTAGGTCCCATTTGTTTATTTTTGTTTTTATTTCCATTTCTCTAGGAGGTGGGTCAAAAAGGATCTCGCTGTGATTTATGTCATAGAGTGTTCTGCCTATGTTTTCCTCTAAGAATTTGATAGTTTCTGGCCTTACATTTAGGTCTTTAATCCATTTTGAGCTTATTTTTGTGTATGGTGTTAGGGAGTGATCTAATCTCATACTTTTACATGTACCTGTCCAGTTTTCCCAGCACCACTTATTGAAGAGGCTGTCCTTTCTCCACTGTACATTCCTGCCTCCTTTATCAAAGATAAGGTGACCATGCATGTGTGGGTTTATCTCTGGGCTTTCTATCCTGTTCCATTGATCTATATTTCTGTTTTTGTTCCAGTACCATACTGTCTTGATTACTGTAGCTTTGTAGTATAGTCTGAAGTCCGGGAGCCTGATTCCTCCAGCTCCATTTTTCATTCTCAGGATTGCTTTAGCTATTAGGGGTTTTTTGTGTTTCATACAAAATGTGAAATTTTTTGTTCTAGTTCTGTGAAAAATGCCATTGGTAGTTTGATAGGGATTGCCTTGAATCTGTTGATTGCTTTGGGTAGTATAGTCATTTTCACAATGTTGATTCTTCCAATCCAAAAACATGGTATATCTCTCCATCTGTTTGTATCATCTTTAATTTCTTTCATCAGTGTCTTATAGTTTTCTGCATACAGGTATTTTGTCTCCTTAGGTAGGTTGATTCCTAGGTATTTTATTCTATTTGTTGCAATAGTAAATGGGAGTGTTTCCTTAATTTCTCTTTCAGATTTTTCATCATTAGTGTATAGGAATGCAAGAGATTTCTGTGCATTAATTTTGTATCCTGCTACTTTACCAACTTCATTGATTAGCTCTAGTAGTTTTCTGATAGCATCTTTAGGATGCTTTGTATAGTATCAGTCATCTGCAAACAGTGACAGCTTTACTTCTTCTTTTCTGATTTGGATTCCTTTTATTTCTTTTTCTTCTCTGATTGCTGTGGCTAAAACTTCAAAAACTATGTTGAATAACAGAAGTGAGAGTGGACAACCTTGTCTTGTTCCTGATCTTAGAGGATATGGTTTCAGTTTTTCACCATTGAGGATGATGTTGGCTGTGGGCTTGTCATATATGGCCTTTATTATGTTCAGGTAAGTTCCCTCTATGCCTACTTTCTAGAGGATTTTTATCATCAATGGGTGTTGAATTTTGTCAAAAGATTTTTCTCCATCTATTGAGATGATCATATGGCTTTTCTACTTCAATTTGTTAAGATGGTTTATCACATTGATTGATTTGCGTATATTGAAGAATCCTTGTATTCATGGGATAAACCCCACTTGATCATGGTGTATGATCCTTTTAATGGGCTGTTGGATTCTGTTTACTAGTATTTTGTTGAGGATTTTTGCATCTATGTTCATCAGTGATATTGTCCTGTAGTTTTCCTTTTCTGTGGCATCTGGTTTTGGTATCAGGGTGATGGTGGCTTCGTAGAATGAGTTTGGGAGTATTCCTCCCTCTGCTATATTTTGGAAGAGTTTGAGAAGGACAGGTGTTAGCTCTTTTCTAAATGTTTGATAGAATTCACCTGTGAAGCCATCTGGTCCTGGGCTTTTGTTTGTTAGAAGATTTTTAATCATAGTCTTAATTTCAGTGCTTGTGACTGGTCTGTTTAAATTTTCTATTTCTTCCTGGTTCAGTCTCGGAAGGTTGTGCTTTTCTAAGAATTTGTCCATTTCTTCCAGATTGTCCATTTTATTGGCATAGAGTTGCTTGTAGTAATCTCTCATGATCCTTTGTATTTCTGCAATGTCAGTTGTTACGTCTCCTTTTCATTTCTAACTGTTGATTTGAGTCTTCTCCCTTTTTTTCTTGATGAGTCTGGCTAATGATTTATCAATTTTGTTTACCTTTTCAAAGAACCAGCTTTTAGTTTTATTGATCTTTGCTATTGTTTCCTTCATTTCTTTTTCATATATTTCTGATCTGATCCTTATGATTTCTTTCCTTCTGCTAACTTCGGGGTTTTTTTGTTCTTCTTTCTCTAATTGCTTTAGGTGTAAGGTTAGGTTGTTTATTTGAGATATTTCTTGTTTCTTGAGGTAGGATTCTATTGCTATAAACTTCCCTCTTAGAAGAGCTTTTTCTGAATCCCATAGGTTTTGTGTCTTCGTGTTTTCATTGTCATTTGTTTCTAGGTAATTTCTGATTTCCTTTTTGATTTCTTCAGTGACGTCTTGGTTATTTAGTAGTGTACTGTTTAGCCTCCATGTGTTTGTACTTTTTACAGATTTTTTCCTGTAATTGATATCTACTCTCATAGCACTGTGGTCAGAAAAGATACTTGATACGATTTCAATTTTCTTAAATTTACCAAGATTTGATTTGTGACCCAAGATATGATCTATCCTGGAGAATGTTCCATGAGCACTTGAGAAGAAAGTGTATTCTGTTGTTTTTGGATGGAATGTCTGATAACTATCAATTAAGTCCATCTTGTTTAATATATCATTCATTTAAAGCTTGTGTTTCCTTATTTATTTTCATTTTGGATGATCTGTCCATTGGTGAAAGTGGGGTGTTAAAGTCCCCTACTATGATTGTGTTACTGTCGATTTCCCCATTTATGGCTGTTAGCATTTGCCTTATGTATTGAGGTGCTCCTATGTTGGGTGCATAAATATGTACAATTGTTGTATCTTCTTCTTGGATTGGTCCCTTGATCATTATGTAGTGTCCTTCTCTGTCTCTTGTAATAGTCTTTATTTTAAAGTCTATTTTGTCTGATATGAGAATTGCTACTCCAGCTTTCTTTTGATTTCCATTTGCATGGAATATCTTTTTCCATCCCTTCACTTTCAGTCTGTATGTGTCCCTAGGTCTGAAGGGGGTCTCTTGTAGACAGCATGTATACGTGTCTTGTTTTTGTATCCATTCAGCCAGTCTATATCTTTTGGATGGAGCATTTAATCCATTTACATTTAAGGTAATTATTGATATGTGTGATCCTATTACCATTTTCTTAATTGTTTTGGGTTTGTTATTGTAGGTCTTTTCCTTCTCTTGTGTTTCCTACCTGGAGAGGTTCCTTTAGCATTTGTTGTAAAGCTGGTTTGGTGGTGCTGAATTCTCTTAGCTTTTGCTTGTCTGTAAAGGTTTTAATTTCTCCATCAACTCTGAATGAGATTCTTGCTGGGTAGAGTAATCTTGGTTGTAGGTTTTTCCCTTTCATCACTTTAAATATGTGCTGCCACTCCCTTCTGGCTTGCAGAGTTCCTGCTGAAACGTCAGCTGTTAACCTTATGGGGACTCCCTTTTATGTTATTTGTTGTTTTTCCCTTGCTGCTTTCAATATTTTTTCTTTGTATTTAATTTTTGATAGTTTGATTAATACGTGTCTTGGCATGTTTCTCCTTGGATTTATACTGTATGGGACTCTCTGCACTTCCTGGACCTGATTGACTATTTCCTTTCCCATATTAGGGAAGTTTTCAACTATAATCTCTTTAAATATTTTCTCAGTCCCTTTGTTTTTCTCTTCTTCTTCTGGGACCCCTATAATTTGAATGTTCGTGCATTTAATGTTGTCCCAGAGGTCTCTAAGTCTGTCCTAAATTCTTTTCATTCTTTTTTCTTTATTCTGCTCTGTGGTAGTTATTTCCATTATTTTATCTTCCAGATCACTTATCCATTCTTCTGCCTAAGTTATTCTGCTATTAATTCTTTCTAGATAATTTTTAGTTTCATTTATTGTGCTGTTTATCATTGTTTGTTTGCTCTTTAGTTCTTCTAGGTTCTTGTTAAACATTTCTTGTATTTTCTCCATTGTATTTCCAAGATTTTGGATCATCTTTCCTGTAATTACTCTGAATTCTTCTTCAGGTAGACTGCTTATTTCCTCTTCATTTGTTTGGTCTGGTAGATTTTTACCTTGCTCCTTCATCTGCTGTATATTTCTCTGTCTTCTCATTTTGCTTCACTTACTGTGTTTGGGATCTCCTTTTCTCAGGCTGCAGGTTCGTAGTTCCCATTGTTTTTGATGTCTGTCCCCAGTGGCTAAGGTTGGTTCAGTGGGTTGTGTAGGCTTCCTGGTGGAGGGGACTAGTGCCTGTGTTCTGGTGGATGAGGCTGGATCTTGTCTTTCTGGTGGGCAGGTCCACGTCTGGTGGTGTGTTTTGGGGTGTCTGTGGACCTATTATGATTTTAGGCAGCCTCTCTGCTAATGGGTGGGGTTGTGTTCCTGTCTTGCTAGTTGTTTGGGATAGGGTGTCGAGCCCTGTACCTTGCTGGTCGTTGAGTGGAGCTGGGTCTTAGCATTGAGATGGAGACCTCTGGGAGAGCTTTTACTGTTTGATATTACGTGGAGCTGGGAGGTCTCTGGTGGACCAATGTCCTGAACTCGGCTCTCGCACCTCAGAGGCACAGGCCTGACACCCAGCCATAGCACCAAGACTCTGTCAGCCACACGGCCAGGTATGTGGGAAGTTTCTTGCCTTTTGGGAAGTCTCAGGTCTTCTGCCAGCATTCAGTAGGTGTTCTGTAGGAGTTGTTCCACAAGTAGATGTATTTCTGATGTATTTGTGGGGAGTAAGGTGATCTCCATGTCTTACTCCTCCACCATCTTGAAGGTCTCTCCTCCCTTGTATCTTGTCATTCATTTCACTTATACATAAGCATGTATATATGTATATATATATATTTGAATACATTGTTGCTATTATTATTTTGAACAAACTTAGAACAATCAAGAGTAAGAAAAAGGTTTTATTTTCCTTCATTTATTCCTTCTCTAAAGATCTTCCTTTCTTTATATGCATCCGAGTTTCTGACTTATACTGGCTTCCTTCTCCCCAAAAAACTTCTTTTAACATTTCTTCCAAGGCAAGTCAACTGGCAACAAATTCTCTGTTTCTGTTTGTCTGAGAAAGTGTTTATTTCTCCCTCACATTTGAAGGATAATTTTGCAGGATACAGAATTCTAGGTTCGTGGTATTTTTCTCTCAACACTATTACTATGCTAACACTAATCAAAAGAAAGCAGGAGAAGCTATATTAATTTCAGACAGAGCAGTCTTCAGAGCAAGAAAAATTATCAGGTATAAGAAAGAGCATTGCATGATGATAAAAGATCAAATCTCCAAGAAGACACAACAATATTTAATGTGTATGCACCTAACAACAGAGAATCAAAATATGTGAGCCAGAAATTGACAGAACTGCAAGGAGAAATACATGAATCTACCATTACAGTTGGAGACCTCAACAGCTCTCTAACAGAAATAGATACAGCAGGCAGAAAATCAGTAAGGACATAGCTGATCCCAATAATACCATCAATCAACTGGATGTAATTGATATCTAAGATCACTTCAAGAGCAGAATATACATTTCCTTCTCAAATTGAACTGTTCCCTCACTTGCTGGATGGCTTCTTTCAGTAGATTCTGGAGAAAGGATACATGGATGTAAGGATACATAGAAGCATAGTATGTCTAAGGATAGCTTCGTTCTACTCCTACCTTGAATTAGTACAGAATTATAGGTTGAAAATTATTTTCCAGAATAATTTTGACACCATTACTCTACTGTTTTCTAGCTTGTATTAGTGCACACATTGAAAATTTTGTGCCGTTCTAAAATTCTTGATACTATGGATGTATCCTATTTGTTCTCCCTGGAAGATTTAGGATCTTCTCTTAGCCCTGACCTGCTAAAATGTCATGATAACATGTCTTCTTCATTGTGCAAGGCACTCAGTAGGCTTGTTGAATACAAATACTCATGCCTTCCAGTTCTGATACATTTCAAGGGTTGCTTCTTTGATTATTTTTTAAAATAGTTCATTTGTTTTCTTTTTTTATAAATTTATTTATTTTATTTATTTATTTTTAGCTGCACTGGGTCTTCGTTGCTGTGCATGGGCTTTTTCTAGTTGTGACGAGCAGGGGTACTCTTCGTTGTGGTGCGCAGGCTTCTCCTTGCAGTGGCTTCTCTTGTCGCAGAGCACAGGCTCTAGGTGTGTGGGCTTCAGTAGTTGTGGCATGAGGGCTTAGTAGCTGTGGCTCGCGGGCTGTAGAGCGCAGACTCAGTAGTTGTGGCTCACGGGCATAGTTGCTCCGTGGCATGTGGGATTTTCCCGGACCAAGACTCGAACCCATGTCCTCTGCATTAGCAAGCAGATTCTTAACCACTGTACCACCAGGGAAGTCCGTACTTCTTTGATTATTATTTTTTATTTCTGCTTTCTCCCTTCTAGCTTCATAAAACTTCTTTTAATTATAATTGAGACCTCCTAGCCTGAGGCTATTTCCTCTCCTCTTTCCATCCCTGCTGTATTTTGTGTTTTGTCCTCTGATTGTTCTTTTTTATAGCATCCTCTTCTTATTTCAGTGATACAGAATCTTCTCATTTCTATGAGGGTATAAATTTTAGTATACTTTAAATATTTTGCTCTGTGCTTTGCCTCTGTTTCCTCTCTTCTCTTCCCCCATTACTTTGTTTTGGTCTCTTCAGTTCATGTTGCTGATTACTGGCAAGCACACTTTGATCCTTGACAGTCTTTGCATATGTTAAAAAAAAACCCAAACACTAAAAAGGTGGTTGGGGGAATTCCCTAGCAGTCCAGTGGTTGGGACTCCACGCCTTCACTGCCGAGGGCCCAGGTTCGAGCCCTGGTCAGGGAACTAAGATCCCACAAGCCATGCGGCATGGCCAAAAGAAAAAAAAAGGTGGTTGGAAGCTCAGTGTGGATGGGCAGGGCTGGTTGATTAATGGTTTCATGTGTGTTGATCAGTCATGACCTAGTTGATCAGTGGTTGACTCTCACCTCCTCAAATGTGGATCTTTTCCCTAGGGCCCTGCAGTTATTCCAGAAAAGAATCCAAGCTCTTGACTACAGTAGTATAAGCCAGGCTGCTAGTGTTCTGAGAGACAAATGGGGAAATGGAACTGTGGTTTCATATTTGAAGACTTTCACTTAATCTTCTTGTTTTCAGTGTTGTGCCTCCTTTCTGTTCTCTGCTATGTCTAGTCAGTACAATAAGGGAAGAAAAAATACTTACGGGCTGGAAAGGAGGATATTAATTTTGTCTGTGTAGATTGTCTTATTGACAAGGTTGGAGGACACAAAGTCAATACACAAGAACCAAGTGCCTTTTTATATACTACCAATTAACAGTTAGAAATGAAAATTTAAAAACAGTACCACTTACAATATCACCAGAAAAGCATGAGATATTTTAGGGATAAATCTAATAAATTATCTCCAGGATCTTTTTGTGATAATTACAAAACATTCATGAAATAAATCAAACATTTAATGAATAGAGAGATAAAGCATGTTGTGGATTAGAATACTCAAAATGGTTAAAATGTCAATTCCTCCAAAACTGGTCTATAGGTTCAATGAAATTCTAATCAAAACCATAGCAGGGGGACTTCCCTGGTGTCACAGTGGTTAAGAATCTGCCTGCCAATGCAGGGGACACAGGTTCAATCCCTGGTCGGGGAAGATCCCACATGCCGTGGAGCAACTAAGCCCGTGTGCCACAACTACTGAGCCTGTGTGCCACAACTACTGAGCCTACCTACCTAGAGCCCATGCTCCGCAACAAGAGAAGCCACTGCAATAAGAAGCCTGTGCACTGCAATGGAGAGTAGCCCCCGCTCGCCACAACTAGAGAAAGTCTGTGTGTAGCAACGAAGACCCAATGCAGCCAAAAATAAAATTAAAATTAAAAAGAAAAAATAGCAGGATTTCTTTTATAGAAGTATCAACCTTATACTAAAATGTATGTGAAAATGCAAAGGAAATATAATAGCCAAGACAATTTTGAAAAACAAAGTTGAAGAATTCACATTACCTGATTTCAAGATATGTTAAAATCTATAGCAATCAAGACTTTGTGGGACTTCCTAGTGGCACAGTGTTAAGAATCTGCCTGCCAATGCAGGGGACATGGGTTCGAGCCCTGCTCCGGGAAGATCCCACATGCTGCAGAGCAACTAAGCCCGTGCACCACAACTACTGAGCCTGCATGCTGCAACTACTGAAGCCCATGTGCTTAGAGCCTGTGCTCTGCAACAAGAGAAGCCACTGCAATGAGAAGCCTACGCACCGCAACGAAGAGTAGCCTCTGCTTGCCGCAACTAGAAAAACCTGCATGCAGCAGCAAAGACCCAACACAGCCAAAAATAAATAAATAAATAGATAAAATTTTAAAAAAGGACATTGTGATATTAATAAAAATAGAGACACATAGGTAAACGGAACAAAATAGAATATTCATAAAAGACACACATATATGTGGTCAGTATATCTTTTTTGATAAAGATGCAAAGACAATTGAATAATCTTTTCCAGAACATGTTATTCAGTAACTATTGGATATCCATAGGCAAAAAATGAACCTTGGCCCATAATCCTCACCTCATTCACAAATTAACTCAAAATGGAACCAGACCTAACTATAAAACCTAAAAGTACAAAAGGAAAAGACTGGGATGAAACTTTTCATTGGTGACCCCATACACAGTAAAGCAGGAACGCAACATCCTCAGTCTTCTAAGGGAAAAATTCAACTGATATTGATTGAACATTTTATCAATTAACCAAGCTGACATATAACTTACATGTCTTCCATCTAGTGCCAAACACAAAGAAATGTCACAGAAAATGAAGCATAAAAAATAAACACTAAGGTAATAAATTAAAAGGTGGGATTACCCTAGTTTCATAAACCCAAATCAGAGTAAAGCACTAAAACAGGGCTGAAAATCTCATGAGAGAATTTTAGCTACGTATAGACTGCAATCATCACAAGCTGAGACTTCAATGTCCAACTAGGAAAGTAAATCTAAGACCAAAACCTCATATGCAGGAGAGGAATGGCATAAATTACAGGAATCCTATAGAACAGCTCCATTTATAAGCAGAGTTGAGGATTAATAGAGGCATAAAAAGCATATGGAAGTATCAAGGAAGCTTTACTTTGGATAGAAAAAAGAGTCACCCAAAAGGAATCAGAATTCCCTTTCAGGGCCATGCTTGTATTTGATCTCATTCACACGCACATTTACACTACACACACAGGATAGATTTCTAAGGTCTGAACTTAATAGGGAAAAAATTTGTTCATGAATGAGGGAAGCACTGACAGAAACAAACTACCAACTGAACAAAATAAAATATAAAGAAAAGACATTCGAATATCTGAGGTAATGTAATATTAAAAAGGTGCACTTTAAAATAGTGGAGAGGGACCTCCCTGGTAGCGCAGTTGTTAAGAATCCGCCTACCAAGGCAGGGGACACGGGTTCCAGCCCGTCCGGGAAGATGCCACATGCTGCGGAGCAGCTAAGCCCGTGAGCCACGACTACTGAGCCTGCGCTCTAGAGCCCATGAGCCACAACTTTTGAGCCAATGTGCCACAACTACTGAAGCCCGCACACCTAGAGCCTGTGCTCCGCAACAAGAGAAGCCACCGCAATGAGAAGCCCGTGCACCGCAACAAAGAGTAGCCTCCACTCGCCGCAACTAGAGAAGACGCACGTGCAGCAACAAAGACCCAATGCAGCCAAAAATAAAAATAAATAAATAAATAATAAATTAAAAAATATATATATAAAATAGTGGAGAAAATAAAAAAAATAGAAATCACCCAACAATTGTGAATAGACAAATGGGTAAGAAAAAATTGTGGTGTAAACATACGATGGAATACTACCCAGCAATAAAAACAACAAACTACTGATATTATGCAAAACATGGATAAATCTCAAAGATATTACATTGAGCAAAAGAAATCAGAAACAAAAGAATACATACTATATGATTCTATTATATGAAACTTGACAAATTAAAATCTAATATAAAATAACAGAAAACATTTCACTGGTGGCCTATATCTAGGGGACAGTGGATTGACTGGGATGAGGCATAAGGTAACATTTCAGGGTTGATAGAAATGATCTCTATCTTTGTACTGATTATACAGGTCCACATATTGTCAAAACCAATCGAATTTGAGTGACATCAGTAAAGCTGGTGGAGTAAGGAACTCCAAAAATATCTCTCTCCACAAAATATCCAAAAATAAACTGGCAAAAACTGTCAGAATCAACTTTATCAAAACCTCAGAAACTAGTCAGAAGGTTACAGCACTGAGACAAAAACAACAAGAAAAAAACAGCTAAATTTTGGCAGTTAAGAAAATCTCTGTTGAATCACTAGCTGGCCACTAAACTAAAGGAACAGAGACCTTAGTTGCCACACACAACAAAGAATACAGACTTAATAAAATTAGTTCAGAAAAGTACTAAACAAGCAAATAACAATTACAACAAGCTGCAACAATAAAACCTGGGGAGGGAGTTGTCTTATTATAACATTCAAAATGTCCAGTTTTCAACAACAACAACAAAAAAATGAGGCATGCAAAGAAATAAGAAAGTAGGCCAATACACAAGATGCAAAGAAATTAACAGAAACTGTCTCTGAGGAAGCCCAGACACTGGATTTAATAAACAAAGACTTTAGTGACTTGCCTGGTGGTGCAGTGGTTAAGAATCTGCCTGCCAATGCAGGGGACACAGGTTCGAGCCCTGGTCCGGGAAGATCCCATATGCTGCAGAGCAACTAAGCCCGTGTGCCACAACTACTGAGCTTGTGCTCTAGAGCCTGTGAGCCACAACTACTGAGCCCACGTTACAAATACTGAAGCCCGCGTGCCACAACTACTGAAGCCTGCGTGCCTAGAGCCTGTGCTCCGAAACAAGAGAAGCCACCGCAATGAGAAGCCTGCACATCACAACCAAGAGTAGCCCCTGCTAGCCGTAACTAGAAAAAGCCCGCGCACAGCAATGAAGACCCAATGCAGTCAAAAGTAACTAAAATAAATAATTTTTTTAAAATAAATAAAGATTTTAAATAAACTATTTA
Source organism: Stenella coeruleoalba (assembly GCF_951394435.1). Classification (NCBI taxonomy): domain Eukaryota; kingdom Metazoa; phylum Chordata; class Mammalia; order Artiodactyla; family Delphinidae; genus Stenella; species Stenella coeruleoalba. Next base: position 145,413,071 of record NC_137169.1, on the reverse strand, counting down.
AAACATGCTCAAAAATCTAAAGAAAACCATTTACAAAAACACTAAAGGACACTGTGAGAATGATGTCTCACCAAATACAGAAATTAATAAAGAGATAGAAATTATGAAAAAGAATCAAATAGAAATTAAGGAGTTGAAAAGTAAAATAACTGAAATGAAAAATTCACTGGAGGGTTTTAACAGCAGATTTAGGTAGGCAGAAAAAAAAATCTGCAAACTTAAAGAATAGTCAATTGAAATTACCTACTTTGAGAAGCAGAAAGAAATATGAATAAAGAAAACTAGTCAGCTTATATGAAACCTGTGGGACATTATCAAAGGTACTAACATGTATAATGGTAGTTCCAGAAGAGGAGAGAGAGAAAAGAATAGGAAGTATATTTCAAAAAACACTGACTGGGCTTCCCTGGTGGTACAATGGTTGAGAGTCCGCCTGTTGATGCAGGGGACACGGGTTTGTGCCCTGGTCCAGGAAGATCCCACATGCCATGGAGCGGCTGGGCCCGTGAGCCACGGCCGCTGAGCCTGCGCGTCTGGAGCCTGTGCTCCGCAATGGGAGAGGCCACAACAGTGAGAGGCCCGCGTACCACAAAAAAAAAAAAAAAATACTGACCAATGACTTCTCAACTTTGACGAAAGACATGAATCTACACATCCAGGGACTTCCCTGGTGGTGCAGTGGTTAAGAATTTGCCTAACAATGCAGGGGACACAGGTTCGATCCCTGGTCCAGGAAGATCCCATGTGCCGCGGAGCAACTAAGCCCGTGTGCCACAACTACTGAGCCTGCACTCTACAGCCCGCAAGCCACAACTACTGAGCTCACGCACCACAACTACTGAAGCCCACGCGCCCTAGAGCCTGCACGCCACAACTATTGAGCCCACACGCTGCAACTACTGAAGCCTGCGTGCTCTAGGTCCCACGTGCTGCAACTACTGAGCCCGGGTGCTGCAACTACTGAAGCCATGCACTTAGAGCCCGTGCTCTGCAACAAGAGAAGCCACCACAGCAAGAAGCCTGTGCAACACAACAAAGAGCATCCCCCACTCACTGCAGCTAGAGAAAACCCACATGCAGCAACGAAGACCCAACACAGCCCCAAAAAAATACACATTCAACAAGCGCATCAAATACCAAGTAGAAACTCTGAAAGAAAACTCAAAGAGATTCACGCCAAGACACATTGTAATCAAATTATTTAAAGCCAAAGGTGGAATTCCAAAATCAGCAAGAGAGAAGTGACTAGTCTTGTACAAGGGAGCCTCAATAAGATGAACAGCTGATTTTTTGATCAAAAAAATCACAGACACCAGAAGACACTGGGATAACATAATTAAAGTACTGAAAGAAAAGAAACAAAACACAACAAATTCTAAATGAAGAATTCTAGATCCAACAAAACTATCCTTAAAAAGTAAAACATAAGACCTAAAAATATAAAATGCCTAGAAGAAAACATATAGGAAATCTTCATGACATTGGATTTGGCAAAGATTTCTTGCATATGACACCAAAAGCACAGGGAAAAAAAGCAAAAAAATAAGCAAATGGAACTATATCAAACTTTAAAACTTCTGTGTTTTAAAGGAAACACAGTGCATCAAAGGAAACAACAGAGTGAAAAGGTAACCAATGGAATGGAAGAAAATATTTGAAATCATATATCTGATAAGGGATTAACATCGAGAATATATAAAGAACTGCAAATCAACAACACAAAACCAAATAATCCAATTACAAAATAGGCAAGAACTCAAATAGACATTTCTCCAAAGAAGATATACAAATAGCCAACAAGCATATGAAAGGATACTCAACATCATTAATAATCAGTATATGGCAAATCAAAACCATAATGAGATATTTCTTCACACCCACTAGGTTGACCACTGTCAAAAAAAAAAGAAAAAAAACAGAAAATATCAAGTATTGGTGAAGATATGGAGAAAATGGAACTCTTGTGTACTGTTGATGAGAATGTAAAATGGTGCAGCCTTTATAAAAAATAGAATGGAGGTTTCTTAAAAAATTCAAAATAGAATTACCATATGATCCAGCAATCTCACTTCTGGGTATATATACAAAAGAATTGAAAGCAAAATCTTGAAGGGATATTTGCACACCACTGCAGTATTTTTCACAGTAGCAAAGAGGTGAAAACAACCCAAATGTCCCTTGACAGATAAATGGATAAAGAAAATGTGGTATACAATAGAACATTATTCAGCCTTTCAAAAGAAGGATACCCTGTCACATGCTATGACATGGATAAACCTTTAGGATATTATGCTAAGTTGAAATAAGCCACCACAAAAAGACAAATACTGAATGATTCCACTTATATGAGATACTCTAGTAGTCAAACTCATAGAAACAGAGAGTAGAATGGTGGTTTCCAGGGGCTGGGTTGAAGAGGAAATGGGGACTTTTTGTTCAATGCATACAGAGTTTCAGTTTTGCAAGAGGAAAAAGTTCTAGAGATGTGTTGCCCAACAATGTTAATATGACTAACACTACTAAAATGTACACTTAGAAATGGTTAAGATGGCAAACTCTGTTACACGTTTTTTACTGAAATTTAAAATGTTTTTAAATGAAGCAAGAATAAAGACATTCCCAGATAAACAAAAACTGAGAGATTTCTTTGCCAGTAGACCTGCCCTACAAAAAAGGTAAAGGGTGTCAGTCCTTTAGGCTGAAATGAAGGACATTAACTTGAAACCATATGAGGAAATAAAGAATTCCGGTAAAAGTAACTACATAAGTAAATTTAAAAGTCGGTATTAATTTAATTTTGGTTTGTAATTCTTCTTTCTTTCCTATATGATTTAAAATACAGCTACATAAAACTATAAAGCTATTGATGGGCACACAATGTATAAATATGTAATATGTGACAAGGTAATGAGGGGGACAAAGCTATATATATAGTAGCAGCAAAGTTTATTCAAAGTAAATTGTTATAAATTAACATGTTTAATTGTACTTTCCAGGGCAGCTATTAAGAAATTAACTTTAGGGAAATGCAAATCAAAATCACAATGAGATTATCATTTCACACCCACTAGGATGGCTGTAATTAAGAAAATAAAAAGACAGAAAAAAGGTTTGGGCAGGATATGGAGAAACTGGAACCTTCATACACTGCTGGTGGGAATGTAAAATAGTGCAGCTCCTGTGGAAAACAGTTTGGTTGTTTTTCAAAAAGATAAACATTGAATGCCCACATGACCTAGCAATCCCAATCTTAGGTATATACCCAAAAAAACTGAAACCAGGTATTCATAGAAAAATTTGTATACAAATGCTCATAGCAGCATTATTCTTACAAGCTAAAAAGATGAAATAATCCTAAATGTCAACCAACTGATTAATTGATAAGTAAAATGTGACATAGCTATACAATGAAATCTTATTCAACCACAAAAAGGAATGAAAAAAAAAAAAAGAATGAAGTACCAGTACATGCTGCAACCTGGATAAACCTTGGAAAGAAACTATGCTGAGTGAAAGAAGCCAGATGCAAAAAGTCACATATTGTATGATTCCATGCATATGAAATGTCCATAATAGGCAAATCCATAGAGATAAAAAGTAGCTCAGGGCTTCCCTGGTGGTGTAGTGGTTAAGAATTCGCCTGCCAATGCAGGGGACACAGGTTCAAGCCCTGGTCCGGGAAGATCCCACATGCTGCAGAGCAACTAAGCCCGTGCACCACAACTACTGAGCCTGTGCGCCACAACTACTGAGCCCATGTGCCACAACTACTGAAGCCCGTGTGCCTAGAGCCCGTGCTCCGCAAGAAGAGAAGCCACTGCAATGAGAAGCCTGCGCACCGCAACGAAGAGTAGCCCCCGCTCGCCACAACTAGAGAAAGCCCACGCACAGCAACGAAGACCAAACACAGCCAAAATAAATAAAATAAAAAAATTTATTAAAAAAAAAAAAGTAGCTTAGTGTTTTCCAGGGGCTGGGAAAAGGGAGGAACTGGGAGTGATTGGTTAAGGTATATGGGGCTTCTTTTGGGGATGATGAAAATGTTCTCGAACTGTGTATTCATGATACTGGCCCAACACTGTAAATATACTTAAAGCCACTAAATTTTATCTGTGATATAGTTTAAATGGTGAATTTTATGTTAATTTTACCTCAATTTTTAAAATATTGAACCATACACTAAAATGGACACATTTTATTATAGATAAAAGATACATCAATAGAGTTTTTTTTAAAAAAAGAGTAATGATATTGAATTCTTATTCAAGAATCTTTTGCTCTTCTTGACCATTTGTTCTTTCACATTAATCTTAGACTCAACTTTTGAAATTCCTCCAGATTACCCATATCCACTCAAATTAATGTTGGTTGTGAATGACAGAAACCTCAAATACTGGTGATTTAAACAAGAAAGAAGTATATTTTCTCTCTTTCTCTTCCTAGAACAGGTCAACATCTTTCCTGCTTTAGGGACTTTGCACACTCTCTCTATCTGAACTTCTCTTTCAGCAACCAGTTCTGCTATCTTTAAGGTTCTCACATGTCACATTCTCAGAAATTCTTCTGCTAACTACTGAGACTGAGGTAGGCTGCTTTTGCTATTCTTTATCACAGTACCCTGATTATTTATGTTACAATTTTCATTCATTTACTTAGCAATCATTCACTGAAAACCTATATAAAAGGTACAGTTCCAAGGGCTATGAAATCCTCATTATTTTTCATTTTTGTAATTATATGTTAATTGTTTTGCCAGCCCACCGCTTGACCCTCTCACTAGAACATAAGTTCCCAGACCATATCTGTTTGATCATCACTGTATCCTCTGACTTTAGCATAGTAACTGCTATGTAGTAGACAAACGTTTGTAGATCGAATGCATAAAATGCCAGCTCAGATATTATTTTTATCCTATTCAAAATTAGAGACATGAATGAGGCATTTATCTCAAAGGAGAACAAACTTGATTAGAAATCGGAATTATTGGCCTTTACAAAATAAATCAAATCAAAGATTTTTTTTCTTAACCTCAGGAAACATGGATACAGACTCAGTCTCCAGCTCCCAGCAAGCAGGCAACCTCCTTTTTGAACCTTGGTAAGGAACCTCGGTCATGCACACTCTCACCGTTTTTCTCCATGTTCCTATTATACATTGATGACCATATAATTAATTGTCCAAACTGGAACCCTTATGAGAGATAAAGATGAGAAACTGAATATACAAATAAACAATGGCCAGACCCTGTAAAAAAAAATAAAAAACAAAACAATACTCTGACTTATAATCTGCAGCAACCAGTCCAGGAAACCAACCTACTATCTGCAGGTACCAAACCAGGAAGCCAGCCTGCTATCTACAGGTTGGACTTGTAGGAAGTCAGAACGATATCTCTAGCAAACAATCCGGGAAGCCAAACAATAAACCCTGTAGCATTGGCCCCAAATGTCCAGAACTCCATTGACAGCTTCTCTAATTTTCGTCCCTGCTTCAAACTTAGGACTCACCAGAGAAAGCCAAATATACTCCCCTAACTAGTCACATAGGATGCCCTGCTTTTAGTTAGCCCTCCTACAGCTTCCCCATACCAACAGTCTTCAATCAGGGCATATCTGAAACCTTCCCTTTTTCAGCTATAAAGCTTTCCCAATCCTTTACCTGCCTTTGAGTGTCTGCCAAAATGCAAGTGATGGTGGCCAACTCCCTTGCTATTATTGCAAGCTCTGAATAGTCTTTGCCTGTTCTCATTTGGGTGACTTTCATTTATTTCCACAAAAGGAATACTGTTAATAATTGTGCTTGATCAAGAGGCAAAAATCGGGACTGTCTTGAGTAAATCAGGACATAGATCACCCTAATTAAGAAGCACAATTAGACAAGAGGCTGTTTGCTAGTGAGATACAAAATTTGGGAGGGCAAAGGTATGATGAACAGACAGTGAAATGTGCCACTACCACTAGGTGGGGTTGCACCATTAAAGAATGGAGGACAATTCAATTACTGCAGGAAGTTCTTGAGATGTATATGCACTCAAGTTACTATTCAGTAATGTTTTTAGTTTAGGTGTATGGTACTGTAAAATCTAAACCCTGGAATTAAGGTAAAATTGTCTTCAGGGCAATGATTACTGGAAATAATTCCAATGGGAAATGTTCTAGCCTACAGTTATGATGCCTAGTATTAACTTACTTTCAGTTATTGCCTACTGCACCTGATGCAGTAAATAGGTGAAAAACACACTGCTTGCCCTTAACAAGTTTGCATTCTAGAGTACTTAAGGTCCAAATGAGTTACATAATTTTCAGGGCACAATGCAAAATTAAAATAAGGGGCCACTTATTCAAACAGTATTAAGAATTTCAAGATAGCAACTGCAGAGCATTAAACCAAGCGTGGAGCCCTTCTGAGTACAAAGCCCTTTGCGGCTGCACGGATCACACACCCATGAAGCTGACCCTAAGTGTAGAATAGTACTCTCCAACAAATTATAGACTAATACACTATGCTGCTTGGTATATGTTGTAATGCTGCTGGGCCCTTTAGCCTGTTTTATTCTATGTGGTACATTTGGTATGCACAGAATAAAATTACATTTAAAAAGTTACTGGGCAATGAGTATATTTGTGCTATTTGCTGTAAGGAATCTTCACTAAAGTTTAATCAAGCACGCAAATACTTAATCTAATTTAAAATATTATAAAAGTTACAATTATAATTATTTTGCTTTTCCCCACAAGACTCACGGGCAGGGCAGGGACTTATACTGGTAGGTATTCAGTAAATACTTGTTGAATGAATGAAAGGAGGCTTCACTGGGTGGAGATTTTAATAAATGGAAATATCAGGAAAGGCTGTAAGGGAATGGTTAGCTAGGGTGCTGAAACTCATAGGCTGGCCAGGAAGGACATTGTGGATAAGAGGAAATGTCAGTGAAAGCAAAGTGCTGTGTATAATTTATTTATCTGTTTATCATTATTACCTTCCAATAGAACTATAAGTCCCATAGAAGCAGGAATCTTTTCTGTTTCTTCATAGCTGTACTCAGTGTCTGTGACATAGTAGGTCTTCAATAAATATTCATTGGCTGAATAAATGCAGGCAATGCTGCTTAGCTAAAAGCAGAGTACCTATATAGTGAAGAAGTAGGAAATGAAGTTGGAGCCACGTTGCCCAATGTTTTGAATATCAGAGTGAGAATCTATACTTCATCCAGTGTACAGATAACAACCATTAAAAAGAAGAGTGTTATACTCTAAACTCTGAACAGAAAGTAAGTCAGTGGTACCCTGGCTAGAAGATTATCTGTTGTCGACTGAAAAAATGCATACCCTAAAAGTTGAGGATTATGTTTTATTTGGCAGACTTACTGAGGACTATACCCCTGGGAACCAGCCTCTACGATAGCTGTGTGATCCAAAGAGGTAAGGGAGGAGCCAGGATGCATAGGAAGTTTTGCTGAAAACAAAAACAAAAACCTTTAGTTGAACATCGAAAGATTACCGCTAATCACAAAAAACAGACATCTCAAGTCAATGATTTTAGTGCTTTTTTATGTACGGGAAGATGCAAGAGTCTGGCCTTATTGAAATTATACCTTTGATATGCACCTTAACTATCTAGGGTCAGTATCCTGTTTTTCTCCATCCTGAATTCCTCTCAGGGTGCACCACTGGGGGCAGCAAGAGTGGCTGATGGCTTTATGGCCACAATATCCTTTGTTTACTAAAATGGCAGGCAACATGCTTTATCCACCCTGTCAACATCTCACCATCTTCTCTTAATTCCATCACTACTTAGGCCACACTTAATATTGTCATAAGCCAAGTAAGACCTCAAATAAGAATACTGAAAACACGATTAAAACAAGCAAACAAACAGAAACTAAAGCCAGTAAATTTTTTGATAATGGTTCCTTTATTTGTGTCTCCTTCGCTGCAAGATGAACTTCTTGCGAGCAAACACATACGTTTAATAAAATTCTGGGCAGTTTCTAAGCCAAGATGGAGTCTGCCACTGGATGTGCTCAATGAATTATCTGTCGAAAATACCATAATAGCAAGTAATTTCCAAATGTAACAGATGGTTTGGTTATCTGGGTAAGCTAATCTTTCCTTCTCTTTTGACACCAAGTCCCTTTGTCGGGTCTCAGTAATGCGCGTCACTGGGTGGGAAAGCAAGCAGCAGGGTGGCGGTGTGTTTTTATCCTGATCTAATCGTCCCAAGTATCTAGTTTTTGTTTTGTTAAGATTCTAAGTCAAGATTAACTTTACATTCGCAAACGGTGCGCCTGGAACGCCTAGAATCTGACAACCGAAACCGGCTACAAACAGATGCGTGGGACCAGGCGCCCGCACTAACCTCCCCGCAGCCGCCTATGCGCTTCACTTCACAGTTGGGAACAATAAAGTTGAGCGTGTTCAAACGGGTCCTTGTCTTCCAGGGCCTCTCGGACAAGCCTGTAAGATAAGACTCCTAGAAACTCCCTACTGCTTTCAAGTCTTCTCTGTGTGTTTTCGGTAGTTTTTTTTCCTCACTCGCCATACAAAACTCCTGAGGGGAACGGCACGGGCTAGGCCGGCTTGGGGAGCATTTCTCGGGGAAGCCGGCCCGGCGTTCGCCGCGGGCAGCCTCGGGGAGGCCCTCGGTTCACGTGAAGCCCAGGCTGCGGCGACGGGAGCAGAAGCGATGAAGCCCAGGCCCGCGAGGTTTGTGGATAATAAGCTGAAGCAGCGCGTCGTCCAGGTGTGTATCCCGAACGGCCAGGCCTCACAGTGGTCCGCGTTCGGTGCCCAGGGTCACCGCAGGCCCCTTCTCGGGGGGCTCCCAGCTCGAACCCGATTAGCCGCCTGCTCTAGTCTGGGTGCGGGCGTGGAGCTGTTGACAACTCCGCTTCTTTGCGAGCGGTTCGAGGCCTTCCCTTCTCACTGTGGGTCGGGGTTTCACGGAGCAGCCCGAGACCGTGGGAGGCTGCGGCTTGATGGGGCCCAGCCCGGATCTGCTTGACCTAAGTGCAGATCAGCAAGGAGAGTGCAGATGGCCTTTGAGTTGAAATCTTCCTGTCTTGTGAAGTAGGGACGGAAACATTCTTCGAAAGCCCGTGTGGGCGAAGCGCTTTGGGGGCCATGAAGAATATGTTAATTTCCATTCTCAGGAAATTTGGGGTCGGGTTGGGACACAGTAAAAACAGGTACTCTAGATCTGACTTTATAATGGGCACTTTACCTACGGTTTTTTTTTCATTTTCATAATCACCAGTGGAATGCATTGTGTGGTAAATGTCTTGGAATGGTATAGTCAGCACGCAATCTTAGTTAGAAAGAGAGACAGATACTTTAAGAGCTATATACTCTCCTTCTGTCTCTTTTACTTTTCCGGCCACTGTACAGTCTCCTTTTTGGATCTGTCTCTTCCTACCGTCTGTTGGAAGTGCCTTTGAGCGCCTGTGCTCTTACCGTCTCTTTCGTTATCCTCGTACTTCTTTCTTATCCATCCACACTTCTAGGTGATCTCATGCAGTCTAGTACCTTTAAATACTATTTACACATTCATGACTTCTAAATTTATATTATAATCCAATGCAGATTTTATCTTGAATTCCAGATTGATACGTCTAGCTGCCTACTCAACATCTCCTCTTGAGTGTCTGATAGATATTTCAACTTAACGTATCCAAACTAAACTTTTGATATTCTCCTCCAAACCTGTCCTTTCTTAGTGTTCTTTATCTCAGTAAATAACATCCGTTTGTTAAGGCCAAAAACCTTAAGACTCATTCTGACTTTTGCTTCCTGTAACCAATTAATCAGCAACCTATTTGGCTTTACCTTCAAAATATACTTCAAACCTAACCACTTTTTACCATCTCCTCCAACATGCTAGTCCATACCACACTCCCTATTAGAGTACTGCAGTAGCTTCCTAATTGATGTCTCTGATTCTGGTTTTACTTAAAGTCTGTTCCCCACAGAGCAGCCAGGAAGATCCTTTTAGAGGGAAAATTGGAGTTTGCCAGGGCCCTGCTCAAAACCCTGTGGTGGACTTTCAGACGTTTGGAGTAAAATCCATCCGAAATAGCCCTATGTACTTTGGCCCCATCTACCTTTTTGTCCCTTTTGATCTCTCCCTTGATTACCTTGTCTTACATACACGGACCTTCTCAAACATGCCAAGCACAGGACTTTCGCTGTTGTAATTCACTCCGTCTCAATTACTCTTCCGCTGGATGTTTGCACAACTTGCTCCTTCACTTTATTCAGGTCTCTGAGCAGTGACTCCTAATGGCTAAATCCAGTGGCCTCTTCTCAGTCCTTGCCACACTTGACTGCTCTTCAGCATTTGACATTAGCAGTTTTCCTCTCTTGCTTTTACTTTGGTTCATTATAAAAGTAGTAGGTTCTTATGGTTTAAAATAAAACCATAAGAGGGAGGGTATAAAATGAAAAGAAAGAATTCCTTTCATCTCCACTCCATTTCTCCACAGGTAATCAGGGAGAGTTTCTGTTGTATCTTTCTTAAAATTTTGTATGCATATATGCACTTATAGATGTATTAATTTTTTTTAATCACACACATGGGCTCATCTGCATCTATTTTGCTGCCTGCTTGTTTCACTTAGTATGTTTTAGACATCTTCCCACAAGTAGTACACTTGCCTCCTTTTAACTAGCATATTAGTTATCTATTGCTGTATAACAAATTACTCTAAGACTTAGCAGATTAAAGTGGTTTTAGTTCTGTTGCGTTTTGGTTTGCAGTGGGTATGAGATATACATGTATATGTATAATTCAAGATTAACTGTGGTAAATGACAGCATGTTATAGGAGTTCAGAGAAGGGGAAGATTAACAAGAACGGTCCAGCTGTGGATACCTAGTCTCTTGTCATTGGACGCATTTATGCAGAGACTGTTCTTATGTGTTAGGGATCCTTGAGAAGAAATTGCTGTATGAAATGGGGAACCTAGACTGGATAACTAGCAAGTAGTGAAACTTGAGAGTTGATGGTTAGACATTCCAGGTTTGAAATCTGGCCGTGTAACTTATGTGCTGGTGAGCAAGTAACTAACCTTTTAAAGCCTCTTATAAAATGGGGGGAGATTGACATCTACCTCATAGCATTGTGAGTACTAAAAGAGATAATGTGTAAAAGGCCCCTAGAACAGGTTTACCAGGCCCTTAGTTTCTTAGTAATTTTTTTCACGATGCTCCTAGGCCCAAAGTAATACCTAATGGTTTGTTTATTAAGTAGTTAGGTTCAAGCAACTTAATAACTGTTTAGCCCAAATAACTTATTAGCTTTTTGAACAAATAATACAAAAAGTGCAAGGAAAGTTAATGCATTTGTATTTCATTCTTAAAATAACCACAGTTATTTACTAGTGGGATTTGTGAGTCCATTGGGCACAGCACAACTTCTCATACCTTCGGATCAGATTGACACTGCTCCTCTCATTTCGTGTTCCACCTTGATGTTTTCTTTTCTTTTTTAAAATTAATTAATTAATTAATTTATTTATTTACTTTTGGCCGCATCGGGTGTTCGTTGCCGCACGTGGGCTTTCTCTAGTTGCGGTGAGCGGGGGCCACTCTTCGTTGTGGTGTGCGGGCTTCTCATTGTGGTGGCTTCTCTTGTTGTGGAGCACGGCCACTTTGATTTTTATTACAGCAAATGCTTAAAAAGCCAGTTTTGCAAAGATATGACACCATCAAAAGGTGATTTAATATTGCAGCTGTGAATTGTCTCAGGCTGGTACAGTGGACCCTGGAACAATCCGGGGGTGTGGTGCTGACCACCTCCCCCCACCCCCACCCCTACTCAGTTGAAAATCTGTGTATAAGTGTACAGTTGGCCCTCCATGTGTGGTTCTGCGTTGACATATTCAACCAGCCCTGGATCACCCAGTACTGTAATACGTATTTATTAAAAAAAATCTGCTGTAAGTGGACTGGTGCAGTTCAAACCCGTGCTGTTCAAGGGGCAACTGTAGTTCCTGCACTGTTGGACAGATACCGAATATTACTGTGTTCCCTCAAATTTAAATTATCCCTCGGTGCTCTCACAGGTTGAGTGCTTTGTTCTGGTATATTTGGGAACCTAGGGTATAAGAAGCCCTCACCTACTTACTGCCTTATAGCTATCCTAGTTATTATTGTGTTGTCATAGTGATTAATAATGTTAATTAAATTCTTTGATTCAGATTTGATAATTATTTGGTGATTTTTATTTATATTTCCAGTATACTTTATTAATGGAGAGTTTACATCAGCATATGACACGTTTGAGTAGCTCAGTCGCTTACTTGTCGATTAAAGTCACTCAGTTTGAACTATTGTCTTGTATTTATCATGTTTTCTGTTTTAGTACCTCACCAGTAACCGATGTGGCAAATATGTGGACACTGGAGTCTTAGCATCCGATTTACAAAGAATGTACAGGTAAAGAAATGTAGTCTCCAGATTCTTGCTTTTCTTTCCTACCATTTTTAAAGTTTACATCCTGCCTAAATTTCCAACCGATATTAATAGCCGCTGGCAGTAGTTCACCAGTCCATACGTTTAGAATTCAGTTTATCTATACAAACATTTATCAAGCACTTGTGATGTGTAAGGAGCCGTCCTTGTTGCTAAGGAGAATGGCTGCTGCTTATGTTTAGCACACGACTCTCTGGTCAGGAGTATACTGCTTTTCCTGCTTCATTAAAAAATTAAAACCGTTAGGCATGATCTCCCTCAGTCTCCTGACTATCTAAAAATGTGTAGTAGTCTTTGAGTAGTCTTTCCACTGAAGATTAAATCCTCCTTTTGTGCCTCTAATCCCACTTCTTCTGCTCTGTTGCCTCTCTAATTGTCTCTGCTTTGTGTATTTCACTATTTCTATTTTCTTGACTTCCTTAGTCTGTATATTAGTTTGCTAAGGCTGCTGTAAGAAAGTATCACAGAGTAGGTGGCTTGAACAACAGAAATTTTATTCCCTAATGTTGTGGAGGCTCCAAGTCCATGATCTAGGCATTGTCAGGGTTGGTTTCTTTCGAGCTCTCTCCCTGGCTTACAGATGGCTGTCTTCTCCCTGTGTCTTTACATGGTCTTTCCTCTGTGTGTGTCTGTATCCTAATCTCTTATTCTTATAAAGACACCAGTCATGGTGGATTAGGGTCCACCCGTATGACTTCATTTTACCTTATTTACCGCTTAAAAGGCCATGTCTCCAAATGCAGTCACATCCTGAGGTGCTGGGGGTTAGGACTTAAAACATACGAATTTTGGAGGGACACAGTTGAGCCCATAACACTCTGCCCTCTTGCCCCCCACATTCATGTCTTTATTGTTTGCACATATACTCCCTCCATCCCAGTGGCCCTGGAAGTCTTAACCAATTTCAACATCAACTCTAAATCCACAGTCTCATCTGAATATCATCTAACTCAGGTATGAGTGTGACTGGAAGTATGATTCCTCCTGAGGCGAAATTCCTCTCCAGCTGTGAACTTGTGAAGTCAGGCAACAAGTTATCTGTTCCCAAAATATGATGATGGGACAGGCATACGATAGACATTCTCATTCCAGAGCGGGGAAATTGGGAAGAAGAAAGGGGTCATGGTCTCAAGGAAGTCCGAAACCTAGCAGGGGAAATTCCACTAAACTTTAAGAATAATCCTCTTTGACTCAGTGCTCTGTCCTGTGGGCTCACTGGGATGACTGCCCTGCCATTTGGAACCGAGTGGGAGACTGTGCCTCTCCCTGGACCTGTCCTCTGGGCGCGTGGTATCAGTGGCAACCCTGACACCTTCGGAGCCTCCTTTGTAGTCATTCTTTCCTTTTTTTGAAGGATAAATGTGTCGCAGCTGCATTCCTCTTTTGGCCTGCCCTGTGGAATCCAAGAAGTCCAGTGGCCTTCCTTCATTTCATCCCTTCTCTGTCTTCTTCAGTACAAGCTGGCAATGTTGCTGCTGCTATAACCCTATTTCTAATCTAGAAAAATTACACAGTTGTAAAAATATAAACTCAGAAGTTGTTTGAAAATAGGTTTATGGTCAGTGTGAATACAGTGACATAATTATATATTCAGTGTGAATACAGTGACATAATTATATAAATATATATATATGAGAGCAAATTTATATTCTCAATTTAGATTGAGCTTAATGGGAAAATATTGGTGGAGACCACTGTACTAAACTTCTGGTTATGTTTTTCAGTATAGACTATGGTCGAAGAAAAAGAAATGCTTTTAGGATTCAGGTAGAAAAAGGTGAGTCTTTTGGTGTTAGAGCTGCATTATTAATAAAGTCATAGAAAGAATTGTTTTAGCTCATGGCATTTTTCTTTTCGTTTCAGTATTTAGCATAATTAGTAGTGAGAAGGAACTTAAGGATCTACCAGAATTAGAAGATGAACATCTGGCTAAAAGAGCAAGACACGGTGAAGAGGATAATGAGTAAGGATTATAGAATGGAGACATTTTTCCTAAAACATGAACCTGATCACGTTACATTTCTACTTGTAAAACTTCAGTGGCTCTTCATTGCCAGTGAGGCCCAGCATGATACTTACCTGTCCAGACTTTTACCTCAGACCACTGAATGCTCACTGTTCCCCAGAGAGGTCAGCTTCTTTCTTTGTGCCTTTGTGTGGGTGGTTTTCTGTAGCTGGAGTGTTCATTACCCCTTTTGGAACTTTCATTCAGCTTTCAAGAGTTAGCTTTCTTTTCTGGGGTGTGGGGGTTATAACATCTTTATTGGAGTATAATTGCTTTACAATGGTGTGTTAGTTTCTGCAGGAGTCAGCTTTCAAACGGCTATGTTATTGCTTTTTCACGCCTTTTTGGACTCCTCCTTTCTCAGCATTTCCTTAACTCCTAGTTATAGATATTTAGTGTAGCATGTCTATCATATTATATTGAGAGTATTTGTTTACGTGTTTGTGTTACTAACAGAACTGTCTCATTAGCTCTCTTTTTCTCTGCCCTAATACAATGCCACGTACATAAAAAGGTGCCAATTAATTTTGTGTTTAAGAAGTAATATTGTTGGGGCTTCCCTGGTGGTGCAGTGGTTGGGGGTCTGCCTGCCGATGCAGGGGACATGGGTTCGTGCCCCGGTCCAGGAGGATCCCACGTGCCGCGGAGTGGCTGGGCCCATGAGCCATGGCCGCTGGGCCTGTGCGTCCGGAGCCTGTTGCTCCGCAACGGGAGAGGCCGTGACGGTGAGAGGCCTGCGTACTGCAAAAAAAAAAAAAAAAAAGCAGTGATATTGTTGAGTTTTTTATGACTGTGTTGCAGTAAAATTGACATACAGTAAGCTGTACTTTTTTTTTTAAGTTCCTTTACTCTTTTTTTAAAATTTTATTTATTTATTTTTTGCTGCGCTGGGTCTTGGTTGCTGTGCGTGGGCTTTCTCTAGTTGCGGCGAGCAGGGCTACTCTTCATTGTGGTGCGCGGGCTTCTCAGTGCGGTGGCTTCTCTTGTTGCGGAGCACGGGCTGTAGGCACGTGGGCTTCAGTAGTTGTGGCACACGGGCTTAGTTGCTCTGAGGCATGTGGGATCTTCCCAGACCAGGCCTCGAACCTGTGTCCCCTGCATTGGCAGGCAGATTCTAAACCACTGCGCCACCAGGGAAGTCCTAAGCTGTACATTTTTAAAATGTACAATTTGTTGGGTTTTGACATGTGTATATACTCATTAAACCATCACCATAAGCAAGTTACTGAACATATCCAACCTCACAGGGTTTTTTTTGCCCACTTGCAATTTGTTTCTCCTTGCATCCCTGTTCCGAGACAGCCGTTGATTTGCTTTCTGTCACTATATGTTTACATTTTCTAGAATTTTATATAAATGGAATCATAGAGTATGTACTTTAAAAATTTGGATTCTTTCAGGATAATGATTTTGAGGCTTATCAACGTTGTGTGTATCAATATTTCATTGCTTTTTATTGCTCTGTATGTATGTATATGCCACTATTTTTTTACCCATCTACCTGCTGTTGGACAGTTGGGTTGTTTCTACTTTTTGGTTATTACAGATAAAGCTACTGTGATAACTTATGTCCAGGAATTTGTGTGGAAAGTGTTTTCATTTCCCTTCGTAAATACCTGAGAGTGGAATAGCTGAGTCACCTGGTAACTGCATATTTAACTTTATAAGAAACTGCCAGACTGTTTCCAAAGTGTTTGTGCCATTTTACATTTATATCAGCAGTATGTGAGAGTTCCACTAGTTCCACATATTACCAACATTTGGTATGGTCAGTTTTTAACTTTAGATAGTCTGTAAGTATAATGTTAGCTGTAGGTTTTTTAAATAGGTACCCTTTATCAGATTGAGAAAATTTCCTAATATTCCTAGTTTGCTCAGAGTTTTTATCATGAATGGGTATAACATTTGTCTAATGCTTTTTATGCAGGTATTGAAAGATTTTATTATTGGCTTTCTCCCCTTATTAATTTGGTGAATTACATTGATTTTTGAGTGTTAAGCCAGTCTTGCCTTCTTGGGATAAACCCTACTTGGTTCTAATATAGTATTCTTTTTATATATTTAATTTTTTTTTAAATAAATTTATTTATTTACTTTTTGGCTGCATTGGGTCTTCATTGCTGTGCGTGGGCTTTCTCTAGTTGCGGCAGGCAGGGCCTACCCTTCGTCGTGGTGTGCATGCTTCTCTTTGCGGTGGCTTCTCTTACTGCAGAGCATGGGCTCTAGGCGCGGGCTTCAGTAGTTGTGGCACATGGGCTCAGTAGTTGTGGCGCAGAGGCTTAGTTGCTCCACGGCATGTGGGATCTTCCCAGACCAGGGATCAAACCTGGGCCCCCTGCATTGGGAGCGCGAAGTCTTGTCCACTGTGCCACCAGGGAAGTCCCGATTTTTGCCAGTTTTATGGGCAAAAAAATTGATTGTATTATTTTTATTTGTAATTTTTTGAAAACTAGTGAGGTTAAGTTTTTTGATTGTTTCATGTTTCCTTTGTGAATTTCTTGTTTATGGGTTTTATCTCTCATCTGAGAGCTATTTGAATTTTCCTTATTAGTTGTCAGAGCTCTTTGTATAAAATAGCACCTCTTTTTCTATGTATTACAAATGCTTGTCACAGTTTGCCATTTGCCTTTTATTTTTGTTTATGGCATCTTTTAATTAGAGGAGTTTTGCATCTTTACCTAGTCAAGTCTTTCTACCTATTTCTTTATGGTTTGTTTATGCTGATGTACTTAGAAAGACCTCTGTCACAAGAGTGTATAGAATAATTACCTATACATTTTTCTTGTGTCTTTATGGTATTTCATTTAACTCTTTATAATTAATTTTGTTAACTTATAATTAATTTTATTTGTAGGGCATGAATTGTAGAGCAAAACATTTTTTTCCAAGTATTTGAATAATCCACCTTTTTTAACTTGATTAGAAATGCCCCAGATTATACTAATTGAATTTAATGAATAACGAAAGAATTCATGTCTTAATTATAAAGGTGGGCGTAGAATTTATATAAATCTTTTTACTTAGGAAAGGTCCATTTCTTGTTTATTTTCTAAAGAAACTATATTAAATGGTAACAGAGTCCTATAGTTACTTTAAGCTATTAGATATCAGCTGTCAGTTATAATGAACTGAGATTGCAACTTCAGTTTGTAGTTACTAGGATTTATAGTTGTTTTTGGCCGTATTATATGAAAAACTCTTTGTACCTTCATTTCTCATGAATGGACTTGGAGAAGTTGCATTTGGTTACATGGCTTGGTCCTGTTGAATTTGTTACTCAAACTGCTTTATCATGGCTTGCTGGAATATTTCTTCTACTGGCATCTCACGTTCCTAAATGAGACCCTTGGATCTGATAGGAATTTGTATGTCACTTTGCTAGAATAAAGATAACCACAATTTATTAAGCGTTTACTATGTGCTAAGGACTTTGCAAGCTTTCATTTAATCCTCTGTTAAGCCAGTGAGATAGACATTATTTATTTTCTCCATTTTATAGATAAGGAAGCTGAGGCTCAGAGAGGTTAAGTAGAAGCTAGTAACTTCTAGAAGCTAGAAGCTAGTAAAGCTGGATTTTGAATCCAGATTTCTCTGATTCCAAAGCCTGGACTCTCACTACCATAGTATTTTGCCTCAGTATATTTTCTTGTTTTGGGAAGTAATTTTTTTGGGATGTGGGAGAAAAGCCTTTACAATGTTTCTTTTCTTCTTTTTACTGAGGTATAATGAAAGCTATTCTGATGATGATTCAAATATGGAAGATTACCCAGATCCACAGGTAAGTCAGATATTTAATGGACCAACTTTGATTTTTTAAAAATCATTATGAATCCTTCTTAGAAAAGATCAATAAGGAATAGAATAAGAGACTTTGAACATCTTCATCAGTAAATAATTGAATATTTCTGTGTACAGCCTTGATGAACCCTTGGATTGGCCATCCTTCCAGTATTTGTGTGTATAGCCTATTATATAGTGGAAAGAAGGGAAGAGGATGGCCAGAAATATGGGCAGACAAGAAAAGAACGGGCAATTAATAGTAAAAATGGAGAAAAGAATACCTTTTCTGCCAAAGAGCTGGCATTGACAATAAATAGGCTTGGATTAAAGGGAAGTATGGGAATAATATGTGAAATTATTTATAATTTTCTTTTTTTTCCATTGATAATTAAGCTTTTGAACTTATTAACTAAGTCATGATGATACTGTTATATTTGATCCAGTTTTGAATTGATATTTGATCCAACTCATTTTCATTATATTTCATTCTATTATATTTTTTAAAAACAACCATTCTTATTTGGTTTTATTTAACTGCTAATTATGAATTTGTACATTAACTTGGAGTGGAGGGGGTACATCTTTTTGAATAGTAAATGTTTGTGAATTATCCTATTGTAAACACCTGTATTTTCTGACTGCAGTTGTTTTGAAAAGAGGTGTAGAGAGGAAAAAGTAGAAAGCTTCTTAATATAGGTAATCAAACTTTCATGAGTACCTATTGAGTAATTTATGCTAAAATCATGTTTCTACAGTCAGCAAATCAGATGAACAGTTCCCTGCTCTCCTTATACCGGAAAGGAAATCCTGATTCTGTTTCAAGTACTCCTGACATGGAGCGAAGAGAAACCACGATTTCAACACCACGGATAACTTCCAAAACAGGCTCCATTCGTTTGAAGACCCCTGCCAGAGGTTCTGAAGGAGGATGGTTTATTGACAAAACCCCGGGTGGGAAGAAAGACAGTTTTTTCTCAGACCTATCAGATGAGAAAAGTAATGATAAGAAGCCAATCTCTGAGATAGAGGTATTTTTATAGTGGAATTTTAGCCCCACGTAGTTGGAGCACATTATACCCTTTTCATTGAACGTAATATCAGGCAGATTCTTATGTTTTGTAAAAGACTTAGGAACTTTGAGATACATGTAGAAGTTGATCACTTCCCACTACCGTCATCATTTTCATCCTAGTCCAAGCCTCTACTCTCTCTTTCCTTAACTATTGAAATAACCTTCCAACTGGAGTCTGCTTCCATTCTTGTTCCCCTAGTTTATTCTTCACACAGAGATAACTTTTTTACAAGTTAAGTCCGATCATTGTCATTCTTTTATTAAAAACTCTCCAGTGGCTTCATTCATTCTACGGTCAGAGATCTTGCAGTTGCCAGGAAAGCCCTATATGATTTGGCTGCCCTGCTGCCCTCCTCCCCCACCTCCCAGTGTTGCTTCAGCCACAGCTGGGCTGTTTCTAGAATATACCAACCAGGGGACTTCCCTGGTGGCACAGTGGTTAAGAATCCGCCTGCCAATGCAGGGGACAGGGGTTCGAGCCCTGCTCCGGGAAGATCCCACATGCCACGGAGCAGCTAAGCCCGTGTGCCACAACTACTGAACTTGTGCTCTAGAGCCCACAAGCCACAACTACTGAAGCCCGTGTGCCTAGAGCCTGTGCTCTGCAGCAAGAGAAGCCCACAACAAAGAGTAGCCCCCGCTTGCCACAGCTAGAGAAAGCCCGCGCACGGCGACAGAGACCCAACGCAGCCATAAATAAATAAATAAATTTATTTATTTTTAAAAAAGAAAGAATATACCAAACCTTCTCTCACTTGGGGCATTCATACTTGTACTTTCTGTTTAGAACATCTTTCCTGAGATTCCTGTGGCTCACTCCATCATTTCTTCACATCTCTTTTCACATGTAATCTTCGGAGAAAGGCCTTCCCTGACATGTAAACTAGCACATCATTGGATACTTTGTTTCCTAACCCTGCTTTATTTCTTTTTTTTTAAAGTACTTAAAAAATTACTTATTAATCCCTTGAGGGATTAATGACATAAATGGGTACACTATGAAAATGGACAAAATAAGTAGACACTTTTTTTTATCTTTTTAAATTGAAATATACCATATATAAAGAAAAGTAAAGCTTGATGGATTATCACAAAGCTAGCATAATTGGACATAATTCTTTTTTTTTAAATTAATTTATTTATTTTGGCTGCACCGGGTCTTAGTTACAGTATGTGGGATCTTTAGTTGTGGCATGCGGACTTCTTAGTTGCGGCATGCAGACTCTTAGTTGTGGCACGTGTGTGGGATCTAGTTCCCCGACCAGGGATTGAACCCGGGCTCCCTGCACTGGAGCATGGAGTCTTACCCACTGGACCACCAGGGAAGTCCCCTGGACATCATTCCTACCTGATTCTTTTAATGCATGGCAAAGAGGGGGTTTAAGGTAATCTGTCTCCCGGTAGAGTGGCTGTCTGTGCTCTGGGGCTTGCTGTCCAGTGTGGGAGATATTAGCTACATGTGGCTGTTGAGCCTTTGAAATGCGGTTAGTGCAAATGAGGAACTGAGTTTTTAATTTAAATTTAAAAACTAATAGTTCAGTTATTAGAAAACTTCTAAGTATACTTAGAATAACTTCTACTTTTTCAGCTGTAAATTTTATAAAATCTAAATACAAATCTAAATACAAAGTATTTCCCATGAAAATTTAGTGTCTGACTTGAGATGTGCAGTAAGCATGAAGTATCCATTGGACTTTGACGACTTACTACAATGTTTTACAAAAACAATGTAAAACATCTCAATAATTTTTATACTGACTATATGTTGAAATAATAATGTTTTGAATATATTTGGTTAAATAAAATAGATTATTAATTTCCCTCCAAAATTATTTTCCCTTGTTTCTTTTTTCCTTTTTTAAATGTGGCTACTAGAATATTTAAAATTACATATGTGGTTGGTATTATATTTCTGTCGGATGATGCTGCTCTAAGTGGTTTTCAAGCACCAAGCCCTTTGATTTGGCAAAACCTCTCCCCTCCCCTTTTGAATTATTAGTGGGCCTTTTCCAAATCTATTTACTTTAGTCATTTGTCTCTAAAGAACATTATTATCGTTGGCAAGGTCAAGGGAAAAACTTGACCCTTATGTTGAATTATACTGTTTTACGGCTGTCAGAGCAGCTCTGTCATCATATTTAATTTAGTGATTGATCAGACATCAAATGAACACCAACTGTGTAAAAGGCTCAGTGAGAAATAAAAGATGAACGTTAGTGTCTTAACTCCAACTCCAGAAGCACACAATTCAGTGACGGAGACATAGACAGGTGAGTCACTCAAATACAATGCCGACTGTGGTAGGCTGTACTACAGTTGCAAATTTAGTGTTCTGAGTGTGAAGAAGAGATTAATTCTAATTAGAAGAATCAGGAAAGGAGGTTTTCAAATGTTAGGATATAAAATGAGAATTAAGGCTATGGAAAAGGACATCCCCAGCAGAGATCAGCCTTAAGCAAATAGGTTGGGAATAGCTAACAGGTGAAAGTGCTAGGGCAGGAATGATTTTTTTAATAATGCCCATCTTTTGAAAAAATATATTGGCATTATAATTCCAAGCATGGCACATTTAAATTTCCTTCTCCCCCCCACCCCACCCCCAGAATTCAAAAGATTCTTCTCTTCTGGAGAGTAATAAAAAAAGAAAAGGCAGGCTAAACAGCAAAAGAGGCAAAAGGAAGAAAGAAGATCTTCAGGAAGTAGATGGAGAAATAGAGGCTGTCCTGCTAAAGAAAGGTGAGATGCCAGTCTTGTGGGTGGTGGCAGCTGTGTTTGCTCTGAGAGAGGCATCATGATTCCAAGCTATTTTGCATGGGGGACCTTCTGTGTGCAGAGACATTTACTAGAATTGTTTACTTAAAGATTATTCAATATAGTTCTGATTTGCTACTGAATCACTAATCCTTTCACCTCCTTTTTTGTTTACCAGCTAAAGCCAGGGGGCTAGAATTGCAGATCTCCAAGGTGAAGTTTGAAGATGTTGGAGGCAATGATACGACATTAAAAGTTAGTTCAAATTCAGAATTTCTACCTTAGATGGATATGGCCAATCAGTTATTCAAACAAAGCCTTTCTCTTTTTATCTAATAGGAACTGAGTATAGAAAAGAAAGCCAGGAAGGTGAGAAGGGCAAGCCTGGCTGTACTCTTCAGGGTAGTGAGGGATAAAAGAAACATGTCTTCAACTTTTTTCACCATTTTAATTATAGTGTACATAAGATACATGCTTTATAAGGAGTATTACTTTAACAGTTGTAAAAGTTACTATTTTTTGGTGTTTGTTTCAGTTACAATCTAGTTACTATTCATTGTATTTGCAAGGTAGATATTATTACAGCTTAGGAAATGGAAGCTCAGAGAGGGTATTGCTAAAGTCACAGCACAGGTACTAGAGCTGGGATTCTCAGGTGTAAGCCTAACGCCTGTTCTCTGTCTACTGTACTTTGCTGCTCCAAAGAATAGGTCCTTTCATTACACATTGATCCTTTCTCTTTGGGGCTGTGAAGATCATCGTTCCTATTTATTCCCTAACAGGAGATCTGCAAGATGCTCATACACATGCGTCACCCAGAGGTGTACCACCACCTGGGCGTCATACCCCCACGCGGAGTTCTTCTTCATGGACCACCGGGCTGTGGGAAGACGTTGCTTGCACATGCAATTGCTGGGGTGAGGTTTGCTGACACTTGTTTGCTTTTGTAATTTTTGTTGTTACTCGTTTTTATTTTTTCTCTTTGGTCACCTTGAACCACACTTGGCATATTCTCAGGAGGACTGATCCTTTCTTCATTTTTTTACCTCTTTTCATGCTGCTATGTGTGAGATGCTGTTTTAATGTATCCAGTTATTTATATGGCAGGGGTTGGGTGGGAAGCAAAATAATACAGCTGTAAACAACTCTTTTTTTAACCACACAGTTTACATTTTGGTCACTTCTCTTTCTCTTTAAGCCAGTGGTTCTCAAGAGCAGTAAAATAAGAAAACTGAAGATTGTATTGTCCATAGAACTAAATATTCAGAATTTCCATTCAGAGTCATGTTTTTATCCTTTTTAGTGTTAAAATATCTTTTCTAAAATGGTGATACTAGGTACTCACTTGGCAAAATAAAAAGCAATCTTAATTTTAGTCCCATCAGATTTCTTGGAAACTGTGTTGGATGGTAAAATGCAAAATGTCCAAGTAACTTCAGTTTGAAGAATAGCATACTATGCCAATCATTAACAGATAGTGCTCTATGAAAGCAAATTATTTTTATAGGAGAACTTGATTGATTTACCTCATTTATTCATTTATTGAATAAATCTTTTGTGTGACTGCTGCATGCCAGACATTGAAATATAGTGATAAGTAAAACAAACTCGGTTGTTATCTTTAAGGAGTTTTTCAATCAAATGAGAGACAGACATTAAACAGTCTTTCACACAAATAAATGTTGCTCATGATTACAATTACAGTGAGTGAGTGGGAGACACAGGTGTAGAATGCTATGTGGTATGTTGTTGGTATGTTGTCTTAAGCCAAGTTAAGAGTTAGGATCAAAGAGAATATCATTGAGGAAGTGAAATTTCAAGATAGCCAGAAGAATAGTAGGGTTTAGGCAGGGTTGCTGCCATCTGTATTGGTGGGACGGTGGTAGTTTCTCTTCCTTTACTTTAAGAACCTGCCTCCTCTGACTAGTAACTGGCTATTTCTGTGGGTTCAGGGAGGGAGAAACGCCGGTGGGGTGTGTGGGAGACCACTGTGTCACACCCCCCTGCTATTTCCTTTCCAGCAGATAAATAACAGATGAAGTTGTTTTGGCTCAGCTCTAAGTGGGGGCAAACATATTTCTTAAGATTCAAGACCCTTTATTCAGAAGAGATAATAACAGTTTTATAGTGATATCTACAGAGTAAAAACAAGTAGAAGGTATCCAGTCATAAAGAAGATGTGGCACATATATACAATGGAATATTACTCAGCCATAAAAAGAAATGAAATTGAGCTATTTGTAATGAGGTGGATAGACCTAGAGTCTGTCATACAGAGTGAAGTAAGTGAGAAAGAGAAAGACAAACACCGTATGCTAACACATATATATGGAATTTAAGAAAAAAAAAGTGTCATGAAGAACCTAGGGGTAAGACAGGAATAAAGACACAGACATACTAGAGAATGGACTTGAGGATATGGGGAGGAGGAAGGGTAAGCTGTGACAAAGCGAGAGAGAGGCATGGACATATATACACTACCAAACGTAAGGTAGATAGCTAGTGGGAAGCAGCCTCATAGCACAGGGAGATCATCTCGGTGCTTTGTGACCGCCTGGAGGGGTGGAATAGGGAGGGAGACGCAAGAGGGAAGAGATATGGGAACATATGTATATGTATAACTGATTCACTTTGTTATAAAGCAGAAACTAACGCACCATTGTAAAAAAAAAAAGAATAAACCATTTCTCTATCATCAAAAAAAAAAAAGGTATCCAGTCAAAGTGTTTGGATTAAATTTTAGATTTTTAGGTAATATTTTTCATTGGACCAACACAAGATGAGGTTCCTCAGAAAATTGGTCATTTATAAAATGTAATTTTGAGAGAGGGACTGAGTGAGGAAAAAGTAGGGAAGTGAAAATTTGACAATTTGGTCATTCTTTTATATATTTGTGCATAGGAACTTGACCTTCCAATATTGAAAGTAGCTGCTACAGAGATTGTATCTGGAGTATCTGGAGAATCGGAACAGAAGCTGAGAGAGCTATTTGAACAAGCTGTGGTGAGTCAGCTAATGGCTCTAATTTTAGGTGTTCAAATATAAGGCTACGTGGAAGATCCTATTTTCTCTAACGCTGGTATTTGTTAACCTGTTCACTGGCCATTCTTTTCTAAACATGGTAGTTTGTTACTCATGGTGGCTAAATGTTTAAAGTAGATTAACTAACATAGACTGTTGGATAAAATAATCTGTTTAATCTGAAAATAACGTAATTGGTGAGAAGTTCTGGGCTGTCATACCCAATAGCGATATGCTGAAAGGAGATTTTCTTTGTGATACTTTTTTCACTTTTACTTTCCTTAACGTAGGTTTGACCGAACAACCTGTAAGCAGTGTGAACATTTTTAACATTTAAGGATTATCACATTATAAAAGCACCCATGGACATGCCAGGATAAACTCTTCTCTATTTGTATAATTGAAGCTGTGAAAAGAAAATTCTGTTACCAGAGAAATTACAGATTGGATATTATTCTGATTATAATTCATGTTATCAAAATTTGGATGCTTAAGAACTTATGAGGAAGATGACATTTGTATCTCATGAGAGTTTTATCTTCAGTGTAGTGTTATGGTTAAATGTACTCTCAAGTCAGAAACATGGGTTCAGTTCCTTATGCCACCACATACTAATTGTGTAATCTTGGGCAAGAGATTTAACCACTCTAACCCTTAGTTTCCTTACTAGTAAACTGTTAATAATACTACTTAAATCTCATGAGGTTGTTGATTGTATTAAATGAGAGGGTTCATATAAAATCTTTAATGTAGTGTTTAGCACACAGCAAAAGCCAAAAACGTTAGCTATGACGTGCTCACTTGAGCAGTCACTAGTCATCACTGGTTGAAAACTAAAAAATAGCAAAAAGTTTAAATTTATGTTGTCATCATTTGCACCCCAATTATATAGGGCCTGGTGAACATGGCCAATGCATCTGAAATGCAAAGCTGATGGGAAATTAGAAGAGAAAGTGTATTTTATCAGTACTTGAAAATGTTTTTTTAAATGGCAAGAATGTAGCAAAATTCGTTACCTAGTCCAAGCTAGTATTGTTTGCTGCCGTAGGCCAGTAAATGGGGAGACAAGTTGTTGGAGCAAGGAATAGAGACTTTATTTGGAAAGCCAGCCAACGAAAAAGAAGGCTTCTTTTATTCTAAAATGGGGAAGAGGTAAAGTCCTGGTTCTGGTCAGACCCCAGAAGGGATGTGTTGATTTTTTCCTTCCTGCAGTTATTCACACAGGTGAGCCTGGTCAGGATGTTTCCTGTGACTCAAACATAGACTGTCATTGGAAAAGCTGTGGATGCACAAGGAAGGTGCAGAGGAAGGGTGGGAAGGGTACTGTGCAGAGCAAATCTAAATTCTTTCAGGTGTTACCTGTTTTCCAAAATGAGCTTGATTTGATTGTTAATTGGCACACAGCTGGAAGACAAGTAATAACTTTCGTGTTTATGGTAAACACAATGATGAATGAGGATAAAAGAGACAAAGGGCAAAATTAGTTTGTTAGTTGTGTGTTTATATCTCTCTCGAACCAGTACTGAGCTGGTACTATGCCTAACAGCAGATGCTCAGTAAATGTATGGTCTAGCTCCCCTCTTTCCTGGACCCCCTGTTTCCTGATGAAAGTCAGTACAATAAGGTATGTGTGAATCAGAGAACAAAAAGGTAAAATCAGATCAAATCGTTCTTTGTTGAAAACTACATGCTTGCTTTAGGCTAAATTCTGATGACCATCATTTATTCTTTTTTCCTTTTTTTCTCATTCAGTTTTCCAGAACATTGACAAATACTATTGCCCTTGCTTTCTGAGACCTTTGCTGTCTGTAACTTTACTCTTTTGTAACTGGGTAATGTGTCGAGCAGTCAGAGGTTCTCCTTTGCAAACATTATCATGAAGAGGATTGGAAAGAGAGGCAGCTAGTGGCAGACCAAATTTCCTTCCCTTTAAAATGCAGTGGTTCACACACTTTTTAGATATCTTAGCCAGGCTGACAGTCTGACTCTTAGCATAATCAGTGTCGCTCCTAACTAAATAACTAAGGATGAGCTGTGCTTTAGATTGTAAGTCCACATCTTTTTATTTAAATTTCTCATTTTAACTGATTCTTAATCTGTTTGTTTTTTATTGTGGTAAAATATATTTAACATAAAATGTGCCATTTTAAACATTTTTACAGTTTGGTGGCATTAAGCACACTCATATTGTTATGTGACCATCACCCCCATCCATCTCCAGAACTTTCCATCTTCCCAAGCTGAAACTGTACCCAGTAATCACTAACTTCTCATTTTCCCCTGCCCCTAGCCCCTGGCAACTGCTGTGCTACTTTCCGCCTCTGTGAATTTGACTATTCCAGGTAGTTGTTGCTTATATTGTATCTTAACTTAACTCTCTCTGAACTCTATCTAGTTTATGTTTAAAAAAAGACTGAAGGTGATCGTTGTCCACACTGAATGTATTGGAACTTTATCCTCCTTTCTTACTCAATGTAGTCTTCAAACTAAGCCTCTGGTAGTTTCAGTTGGGGATGATGAAAACAACGTAAACGTATTTAATGCCACTAAATCATACACTTAAAATGGTTAAGATGGTACCACAATAAAAAAAATAAAAGCAAAGCCTCTGGTGCTTCCTAAATTCCTCTTATAGCAGATTCTAGGGAAAAGCTTGGATGTTTTTATGTTGGTAGGAACATTCATGAAACGTTTGTAGTGAACTTAGTTTTTCTAGTTTAAAATTTATAAACTTACTATTTTTAAATTTCAGAACATAGCAAATGTGCCTAATTTACGAAAGAATTTCAGTAGTTTTATCATCACAGAACATGGATTGATAAGAAGACTATAAATGTGTTATCCTATATGTAGTCTCTTACTGTTCTCTTTTAATCCTTTCAGTTCTCCTAAGTCAGATAAAAATCAGAAGTAAATCACTGTGAACTGCCTTCTTTAGGGTTATTCTTTTGGTGAATGATCCTTGAACTTTAAGATTGAAAAAATGTATATACTTAACTATGCTACAGTACAGGGAATACATTTATGATTGTATTTTTGTGATATTCTTATTTCTAGTCAAATGCACCATGTATCCTTTTTATTGATGAAATTGACGCTATTACCCCCAAAAGAGAAGTTGCTTCAAAAGATATGGAACGAAGAATTGTAGCCCAGCTCCTAACCTGCATGGACGGTCAGTTTGAAATAATGAATTCATTTTAAGAAAATGAATTTTCTTTTTTTAGTGTAAGATGTGAAGATATGAAACATTCAAGTAGCATAAAAGAGTAAAAGCAGAAATCTTTTTCTTTTCATAAAAGATTGCATCGTTAATTTTTGGAGTATATCTTACAGTTATTTTTAATGCATTTACGCACATGTATAAATACAGTAACATTGTTTTGCTTTTTACAATACTCTGATTGCACCATACACACTATTCTATAACCTGCCCTTTGTATCTTAATATTTCTTGGAAATGTTGCCACTTTAATGCATTTGTATCTACCTCTTTTTAATTGCTGCTTGGTATCCTTTAGGATAAATTTATCACATTGTACTTAAATATTTCCATTTTGATGGATATTCAAGTTGTTTTGGTTTTTGCTTTACAACAAGTTGTAGGGAATATCCTTAAATGGTCCTTTTTGATACACATGTATTTTTCTAAGACGAAGCAATGGTTAAAGAGTGTACATTTAAAATTTTTATAGGAAATGGCAAATTGCCTTCCAAAAAGACTTTGCCATTTACATCTTTACCGGCGCTATACGAGAATCACTCTTTCTCCAGATCCTTCACAACATTGAATTGTTTTAATTTTTGCCGGTCTGAGGGATGAAAATTGGTATCTTTGTTGTAATTTGCATTTCCCTGATTACCATTGATGTAGATCATCTTTCCATACTTTTTTGGCTATTCATATTATTTACAAAGTCCCTTTTCTCATCCTTTTCCCATTGTTCTATTGAATTTTTAAAAAAATTTGAGTGAATATTGTATTTTAATATATTATGGAAACAAATCTTTTGTTAAATATACTGCAATTACTTCCTATCTGTAATTTGTTTTTCAATTTTGTTTAATGGTTTTTGGATACAAATTTGGAGGAAAGGACTCAGCACGAGTAGAACTTTTGGAACTAAATCTTACCTACTGTGAAATAGCATGTTTTATGTACATAAGAAAGTTTGAAGTAATACATATTTTGCATTCCTTGGGATGCTAGGTTGTAGATTGCTTATTCTGCTGTTTTATTTTTATGTAAAATTTTCTTGCCATGTTTTAAGGACTATGTTCTTTTTTTAAATATCTGCATCAATTCTTTTTTTTTAAATTAATTTATTCATTTATTTTTTTTTGGCTGCGTTGGGTCTTCATTGCTGCACGCAGGCTTTCTCTAGTTGCGGCGAGCGGGGGCTACTCTTCATTGTGGGGCGCGGGCTTCCCATTGCGGTGGCTTCTCTTGTTGTGGAGCACGGGTTCTAGGCAAGTGGGCTCAGTAGTTGTGGCTTGCAGGCTCTAGAGCGCAGGCTCAGTAGTTATGGCGCACGGGCTTACTTGCTCCGCGGTATGTGGGATCTTCCCGGACCAGGACTCGAACCCTTGTCCCCTGCACTGGCAGGCGGATTCTTAACCACTGCACCACCAGGGAAGTTCCAGGACTGTGTTTTGAATTATCGTTATTTTATTGAAGCTAATTTGTTATCAGTTATAAGATACACCATTATTTTATGTACCTCTGAGAAGGAAAATGGCAAAACACCAATCAAAGTATGACATAACGCTTATCACATTGATAGTATAAGCATTCTGATTTCAGAGATATTAAAATGTGGAAAAATGAACAAGTACAGGAATTAAGCAGACTACTTATTACTAGAACATTACTGAAAGCCCTGTTAGTTGGGATTTTTGGTGTGTCTTTGTGTGTGTTTTAAGTTTCCCCTTTATAAACCAAAGTAAGGAAAACAGTAAATAATTCAACTTACATAGTCATCCTTTTACTGAACTGAACTTGGATCCAGTTGCCCAATGCCCAGCTGCCCAAAGACAGTTTACTGACACTGGGTTGTGGTGAAGGAAAGCACAGTGTTTATTGCAGGGCACCAAGCAAGGAGAGTAGGCAGCTAATGCTTAAAAGACCCGAAGTCCTGATGCTTTCAGGCAAGGTTTTTTAAAGGTGATATTAGGGGAGGGTCTCAGGGTACATGATCAGCTCCTGGGCATTTTTCTGATTGGTTGGTGGAAAGGTAACAGGGTGATGTTTTGGGAATTTTAATCACCAGCCAGTCTGGGGGCTCTGTGCTTGTGGTCAGCATGTAGTTACCATCCTCCACTGGGTGGAGGGTCTTAGTTTGTGTAGAACCACTGAAAGGTATGCATCAGATTGTTATCTGTATATCCCTTCTGGAGGAACTAGGAGTCCTGTGACTCTGTTGTTGTAATTGTTAGCTGCTTGGGTTCACTTTTTAGAACTCTGCAAAGGCCAAACAAGAAGCAGAGGACACAGAGGGGCTTGTACGCAGGAGGGCTCTGCAGAGTCCTGCTCGCTCTCAGTTCTCCCTTTTCTTTGATACTCCTTAATCCTGAGGGGAACAGGGGTGGGACAAGAAAGGGAATAAAGTTTTGCATAGAGATGTTAATCATAAACTCAGTGGAGGAACTCAGTTTTACGGGGACTTGTTTCTTTCTCTCTCCCCAAATAGCCTGTACCACGTGGTCATTTTTTTCCCTACGGTTTGAGAATTTTGTAAAACCTTATTATTAAATCAGAGTTTATAAATCTGAAATTGTAAGAAGTTAACACTTTTAGGTAAATTAATATGAACAAGATAATTAAGGAGACCACTTAAAAAAAACTAATTTCACCTAATTTTAAAAACTTAAACTCAGACATAATTCTAATTATTAAGAGCTGCGAAGGATCTTAAAATATCATCATTTGTTTATGAGGAAACTGATGCACAGAGAGCTAAGGGCCAGATACATACAGTGAGTCATTAGCAAAGCATAGGCCAGAATCCAGATGTTTGTTTATACATGTGCAATTAATGAGCTACCACAAATACTTTATTTATGAGAGCTGTTATCCCAGAAACACATTAACTAGTTTTTGTGGGTTTTTTTACTCTGTGTAAAAACAAGTAAAACTTCATTTTTTTAATAATCAGAAATTCATACTTTTGACTAATGTAACTTCAATTTAAAATGATCAGATCCTCTAAAAGTGAGAAAAAGAATGGGATTTATCTTGTAGTAAGTGGCCAATCCTAGCTAGGGTCTGATTTTTATCTTTCTAGCTTTTGAAACGGCACTTGTGTTACTAAGTATTGACTTCCTGTGGAAGGATATTTTCATTACTGAAGATTTAACAGATTTCCATGATTGTTCTTGTTGAATTCTGTTATTAACCCTTGCTATGTTCAGAGCATATCACCAAGACTGTAGTGTCTGAGCAACGTGAACTAGAAAAAGGAAGCAGACTCCTACCCTTGGTCATTGTTTTAGCTGTGAGACGGAAAGCATCCCTGAATCAGCAGTGGAACAGCTTTGGCTCTATACCAGCATTAGTGCAGGGAGGGTTCAGCATAGGAACATCTTCCTGTGACTGCAAGTTTGTAGCTCGTGGTGCTACGTCAATTCTGAGGTGTCACCTCGTTTTCTGTAAAGTAGTTCTGCTTGTTCAGGGATCTCCTCTTGTAGCGTGAGTCTCTTTTGTAAGCTGATTCCTTTTATTCAGTTTTCAAAAAGTATTAAAGAGCTTTTTGTCTCGTTCAAACGTATACCTTATGCCTCTTTTCTTTTCAATCCAAATTTATCCAAAGAGTAGTCACTGCCAATTAAATATGTTTCTATTTCAGTTCTATTCTGTAACCCCACCCCTACAGTTGTCTCTCTGCCTCTACCATTCCACTGAAACAGTCATAGAAAACCCATTGATGATCACCGTTGGCCACATCTTTTGGTTTGCTCTTAGCCCTCACCCCTCTGAACCCACCTCTTACAGTTGTTATCTGGGGGTAGCGATTGTACCTAGAGTAGTTCCTGGCACGGGGTGAGCACCCAGTGAGTGTTACTGGTGGTGGTTGAGAGCATTTGATACTGTGATTACCTTGTCCTTGTCGTTGTTATCACACTTGGCTTGAGTAACACTCTCTGTCCTTCTGTTCTCTGACAACTCCCTACTGCTTTCCTTCACTTACTTGCCTCCTTTTCTCCATCCCTTAAAGAAAGATATCCCATAAGCATTTACACTTGATCTTCTTTTCTTCTTGCCCTCGCCACTTCCCAACAATCTCCTGTTCAGTGCATTGAAAAACCATCAAATTACATCTCTAATCTTCATTTCTGGTAGGCTTGCAACCCATCTTCGCAGCTGCCTGTCAGATACTTGCAGGTGACTGTCCCACGTGCCCTCACATTCGGTGTGTCCAGAGCTCCACTGGCTTCCCCTGTGGCCCTTTCTGCATGTCTGACCTCCCTCCTGTATTCCATATTTAAGTTAACAGCATCCAAACTGAGTTGTCTTTGTCTCTTCCTTCTCTTCCGCCTTCACATTGAATCATTTGCTTAGTGCTTTTGATTCTATCTACAACTTGGACCTTAAACTGGGCTTTTCGTTTTCATCTCCTATGTTCCTGCCTTCACTCATCTCTCACCTGATTATTGTATTCAAATCACAACAAACTCTTTTTGCATTTATTCCTCTTTACTCGATTCAAAATTATTATTAGAATTATCTTTCTAAAATACAAATGTTACCAGAGGAACCTTTCATGGCTTCCTGTTGGCAAAAGAATGTACTCTAAATTCCTCACTACTTGGCTGATAGAGGACTTAGTTACCTGTGAGGCGGTGTAACCTCAGACTCTCTGCTAGTCACCCCTGGTTCAGTTGAGAGAAATAATACTTGTGGAAAATACACTTTAGGCCCTGCATTCTGTCCATTAATAAAAATCTGTATCTGGATTAGGCCAGAGCAACTGGAGACTATATTGTATTCCCCGATCTCAGTGCCGTGAGTCTGTTTTGAGATACATACTACTCTGTCTTGCCAAGGCTCCCTATTGGTGGACCACTCACCTTGTCTTAACATGCTACACCTGTTTGTACCTCTGTGCTTTTCGCTCATTCCATTTCTTCCATGTAAAATTGCATTAACCTATGTTTCAGCTTATCAATATCCTATTTACCCTTCAAGCCTTTTCTAGAATGTTACCTTCTCCCTAAGTTCTCCCTGATTCCTCAGTCTGAATTCATATCTTCCATCGTATCACTGTGGTGCTTTGTTTATGCTTACTGTGCTTCAAATAGATTGAGCTGCTTGAGGACAAAGTTTGTATTTTCCTTACATCTTTACCATACTAGACATTTAGTGAATGTTAGTTTTATATACATATATATATATATATTGCTATCAGTGTGTAATACTCTCTCTCTAACCATGTAAATGACTTGTGTAAGCATTATTATCCTTAATGTCAAGTGTCTTGTTCACCACTCATCCTGTGTCTGGTTCTTACTAGATCTGAATGACATGGCCGCTACAGCTCGGGTCCTAGTCATCGGAGCTACTAACCGACCAGACTCCTTAGACCCTGCTTTGCGACGTGCAGGAAGGTTCGACCGAGAGATATGCCTAGGTATCCCAGATGAAGCATCCAGGGAAAGGTATACTCTTAGAGAATGAAGTTTATATGCCACTACATCATCTGAACTGAATTCTTTGAAAATGAGGGTTGAGAAATATGATGTAGCCTTTTCTTTCTCTCTCTCTTTATGTGTCAGTGAAATTGATTTGGAAAGGAAAAAGCCCACATTAAATTAATGCTTAAGAAAACAATTTACTCATTAATACGGCAGTTGTTTCAGGCTGCTTTTTTCAATAGTGATATTGGACTTATGTATCCATACTCATTTATCTGGTCTTATTAACAGTGTCTTGTGTTTTTTAGGTGGCCGATCAGCCTAGGGAGAGTGTCTAGAGCTATGGAATAGTGCTCACTGGTCCACATGCAGGCTGAATCTGAGTTTAACAAGTATTTTAACTTGCTGCACTTATCTGCCTAAGGTCACAGGTTCCCTGACAAATAATTAAATGGTAGCCAGAAAGTTGAAAGCTGTCTGTTTGCTCTAGGACCAACCTTTCCTAGTAATTGGGGTTGAATGTCCATAGAGCAAAGAAACACCCACCAATATCTCAGTAACAAAAATATCTCGGGAGGCACTGTTGAGGCAATGGAGTAAAGAAAATCTAGTAATGTGCTGAAGTACCGTATTTTTTTTTTTTTTTTAGCTGAGTTGGGTCTTCGTTGCTGCGCGCAGACTTTTTCTAGTTGCGGTGAGCAGGGGCTACTCTCCATTGCGGTGCGCAGGCTTCTAATCGTGGCGGCGTCTCGGATTCTTAATCACTGTGCCACCAGGGAAGCCCTGAAATACCGTATTTACAATGACTTTCAGCTTAAGTTAGACACTGAATTGCTGTACACGATCGCCAGTGGCTTTTAGAGAAAGTGGTATGTAGTGAAAGGATAGTTAAGGGGACAGTGGAGAAGGGAAGAGGTGAAGGACAGGAGACTTCATGAATGCAGAACATAAAAGTGATCAGAAGACACTTTGGACAGGAGAAAGCATTCGAAAGGAACAGGTCATCCTTACCTTCTTCCCAGTGATTAATGTGACTTCAACTTTTCATTCATTGACATTTTCTTCTTAAGCTCCGCGGCATGTGGGATCCTCCCGGACCGGGGCACGAACCCGTGTCCCCTGCATCGGCAGGCGGACTCTCAACCGCTGTGCCACCAGGGAAGCCCTATTTTATTTTTTTTGCCAGCCCATTTGAAGGATAGTTGAAGACATCATGACACTTTAGCTGTAAATACTTCTCCTGTGTAACTATCATACCATTTTCCATACTAAAGCAATTTAACACTGACAATAATATTATTTAATACACAATCTATTCTAATTTTCCCAGTTGCCCCAAAACTGTCCATTGTACCTTTAATCTTTCATTTTGTTTAGCTTTTTTTTTTACCCTGGATTCAATAAAGAGCAAACCTACTATGTAGTTGGCATGTCCCTTTAATCTCCTTGAATCTGCCTTTTTGGGGGAGAGAGTACTTTCATGACATCGACATTTTTGAATTGTCTAGATAAGTCTTTTGTAGATCACTCTACAACTTAAATTTATCTGATTGCTTTTTCACGATTAGATTCGGGTTAAATATTTTGAGCAAGAATGCTACATTCATGGTGAGGTGTCTCAGAACATTTCAGGAAGTTTGTAGTGTCAGTTTGTATCGTTGCTGATGTTAAGTTTGATCACTTGAAAAATTTGTCAGAGTTCTCTCCTCTAAAGGTACCTTTTCTTTTGTACTTAATAAATAAAATCCATCTGTTTCTGGTATCTACAGTTATTTATGATTGCCTTTTGTTGATTTGTTCAAACTCCATTTTAGATTCAGGAAGTAAATTCTATAGGCATACATGGTGTTTTATGTAGGCTGTAATCGTCTAGCTAAGTCTTAGACGGCTAGGGGAAGAATTTTTATGAGACTAAAGAGGGGTATTAAATGTTTACTATGTTTAAGGCCAATGGGGAAGAGCAAGGTCAAGCCTGAAAGAAGATAGCTCTTGAATATAATTATGAGGTAGAATTTTTTAAGGAAGAAGTTTTGTTTTTTTTTAAAATTTTTTGTGGTAAAAAAACACAAACTTTGCTATCTTAACCTTTTTTTTTTTTTTTTTTTTGCGGTACGCGGGCCTCTCACAGCTGTGGCCTCTCACAGCTGTGGCCCCTCCCGCTGCGGAGCACAGGCTCCGGACGCCCAGGCCCAGCAGCCATGGCTCACGGGCCCAGCTGCTCCGCGGCATGTGGGATCCTCCCAGACCGCGGCACGAACCTGCGCCCCCTGCATCGGCAGGCGGACTCTCAACCACTGCGCCACCAGGGAAGCCCTTAACCATTTTTAAGAGTACAGTTCGGTAGTGTTATATATACTCACATTGTAGTGAATCTCTAGAACTTTTTCTGTCTTACAAAACTGAAACTCCATACCCATTAAACACGAATTTCCCCTCCTAAGGAAGTGTGTTTCTCTTTTTCTTTCTTTTTTTTAATAGTTTTAAAAAATTAATTAATTTATTTTGGCCGTGCTGGGTCTTTGTTGGGGCTCTCGGGCTCTTTGTTGCAGCGCACAGGCTTCTCTAGTTGCAGTGCGCGGGCTCAGTAGTTGTGGTGTGTGGGCTTAGTTGCCGTATGTGGGATCTTAGTTCGCTGACCAGGAATCGAACCCGGGCCCGCTGCATTGGGAGCGCAGAGTCTAAACCACTGGACCACCAGGGAAGTCCCGGAAGAGTATTTCTGATTGAGTCTTTGACAAAGGCAGAATACAGTTTTCTTATTTTTATACTTTTGTCTAGCTCTGAAGGCAGAAGCAAACTAGTTATATTATTATATGCAGATGTTAATGAGTTAAATTCTAAGATGGGGAAATTATATAAATAGAATTAATATATTAATAGAATTACATCAGTGTTTATTTTATCAATAATTCTTAGAAATAATAATTCTTAGGAAGTCATTAATTGAAGAAATATTTAAGCACCTGTTGTTTACCAAGGAGACACAATGGTTGGCACTTCAGTCACCACTTTAAATAATCAGAAGTGTGATGAGTACAAAAAGACAAAGACAGGGTCTTAGGGAGGATATATATATCAGGCAAAGCTAACATGGTCTGGAGGTTCTCTTTTTTTTTTAATTTAATTTAATTTAATGTTTTTTTAATTTATTTGTTGTTTATTTGGCTGCACCTGGTCTTAGTTGTGGCATGCAGAATCTAGTTCCCTGACCAGGGATCGAACCCAGGCCCCCTGCATTGGGAGGGCGGAGTCTTAGCCATTTGACCACCAGGGAAGTCCCGGTCTGGCGGTTCTTAGGTTCTTAAAGACGTCTCTGAGGAAGCTGAGACTCAAAGAATAAATAGCAATTAACTGATCACATGGTGAGAGTGATGAGAGTATTGGTAGGAATAGCATGTGTAAAGGCCCTAAGGTGACTGAGAGCTTAGTGTGTCCAGGGAACTGGAAGAAGAATATGGCTATAGAAGTAGAGATAGGATGTGGAAAGGCTGCAGAGGTGTACAGAATCCAGCTCACAGATACCTTGGTAAGGGTTTTGGACTTATTCTGTAAGTGGTAGGAAGCAATTAAATTAAGCAGGATAGTGATAGAGACAGATTTTTGTTTTGAGAAGGTCGCTGTAGCTGCAGTGTGAATAAGGAATGACAGGAGAGCAAGATGGGTTGTGGTAGCCCAGTGAGGGAGCTGTTGTGATATCCAGAGGCAATGGTGGGTGGGCTTAAAGAGGTGGGAGTGCAAATCGAGATAACTGGAGACATTTAGGAAGTAGAATCAATAAGTTATGTTTATCAATAGAATATATGTGTGGAGAGGTGGGGGCTATGAACAAGAGGGAAATATTCCCAGATTTCTCGCTTAAGCACCTGATGGTTTTCAGGTGCTTAAGGGGTGGGAAATACTGGAGGATAAGCAGATTTTAGAAGAGGATTTAGGGATAGATGGAGTTTAGAGGCAATTGCAGGATGTCCAAGTAGAGATGTCAAGTTGGCAATTGGACAAATGAGTCTGGATCTCCACAGAAGCCAACATTTAGGAATCATCAATGTATTGATGGCAGTTGGAGTTAAGAAAGTAGATGAGATTGTCCAGAGAGAGTGTGAAGAGAACATGTCAGAGGTTCTGGGACAGGCCCGAAGAGGCTAACAGGCTCAGGGTGTAGGAAGAGCAGCCAGAAGCATTGGGAAAATGAAGAGAAAGTTGCGTAATGGAAGCCAAGAGAAGTCTGTGTTTCCAGAGGGAGGAATGAGAGGTCCAGGGAGGGAGGGCTGAAAAAGTGTCTTTGAATTGAGCAGCCTAGAGGTCACCAGTGACCTTAACAAAAAGCTGTTTGAGTGGAATGGTAGAGGTAAACTCCAGGTTGGAATGGTTGAGGAGTAAAGGGAAACTGAAAAAGCGAGAGCAGCAGACTTCCACGGTTCACTCAGGAGAGTCTGCAGCAAGGGAGAAGGCAGAAGGTTGTGGTGGCTTCATGAGGTGGTAATGGGGTGTCTAGAGAGGACTTTTCTAAGGTGGGAGAAGCTTGAGTGGTGTCCTTACGGGTTGATGGGAAGGAGAAATGGGAGGAGCAGGGAGTCAGAGCTTATGTATCGGTGCTGGCCTTAGAACGAGGGTTAATTTGTTGACATGATAGTAAAGGGAGAAAGAATGGATATGCAGGCAAGAAGGATTATCAGTTTGGTACTAGAAAATTGAGGGCGTTGTCTCTGTGAATTAAAAAGCGAGATCTTCAGATGAAAGTGAGGCTCATGATGGATAGGTTAGAGGTTTGAGGAGGATGAAGGTCTGAAATTACTTCCTTGGCTAATTTGAGATGAACTGGCTGGGGTAACAGGATTTTCAGGCAGTGTTTAGGATTGGGGTATGGAATGGTACCAGTAGGGCTGGTTTAATGATTTTTTTTCCCATAGCAATGCTCAACATTCTAGGTTCAGGCACAGAGAAAGCAGAGATTTAGAATTTAGATTAAGAAAGAAAAAAAGAGACTATGGACTCTTAATTGTAAAAATAGGACTATTTGATGAGGCGGTGGTGAATCCGAGAACCTACTGAGGTTTGAAAACAGGTGTGTGGGAGACTGAGCAAAGAGGAGATGCTGGAGCTAGTGATTTCAGAGGTGGGACAGATCCAGGTGCTGATAAGGTCCAGGGCATGACCGTCCATGAAGTGGAGAAGAGGGCAGAGGCAGGTGAGACGGGGGTGCAGAGGCCTTCAGTAGGTGCTGGAACTTTAAGTCATTGAAGGAAATTATCTGGGAATCCAAGCGCTGCCCGTATGTCCTGTGCTTTTTTCTAGATGTTTAACATTTCCCAGCTTTAGTTTATTTATCTGAAATACAGTAATAGTAATAATAACAAGACCTTACTTGATCTGTAAAATGATAATAATACTTTAACTTGAAGGCTTCTCGTAAGAATTAAATCAGTGGACCTAGCATAATATTTGGCACATAGCAAGAAAAGAAGTTTTTGAGGTAGTTATTGGTATTTTTCTGAACTTTAAAAGCATTTTATTATGTAAAATGTTTACGCAGAAGGAGTCTAATATAATTGTTTCGGTTTCTATTCTTGCAAAACAAAGCACCCCCAAGTTTATTTTTATTATTTCTCACCATTTCTGTGGATAAAGAATTCAGAGAGGCTCAGCCAGCTGGTTATGTCTCAGGTTCTCCCGTGGCTGCAGAGACTCTAGCTGGAGCTAGAACATGTGGAGGATTGGGGCAGCGGGGCTGTGCTTGTCTGCCTACTTAGCTATCTGTATACCTATCATTTGATCTTGTCTGTTCCTGCCCCCCCCAACCCCTTTCTCGTCTTGTCCGCTGAAGGCCTGTCACGTGGCACCCTTTACAGGGTAGTGTGGGCTTGCTCAGAGTCGGGCAGCCTCAGGGTGGAAGGGTTCGTCCATGGCAGGTTAGGGCTGCAGCATGAGGATTGCAGGAAACAGGCTGAAGTGACACTGCTGTTCATTTTATGTTATGTTTTGTTATGTTTCGTTATGTTATGTTATAGTTGTGCTGGGTCTTAGTTGCAGCTCATGGGCTCCTTAGTTGCGGCTCACCGGTTCCTTAGTCATGGCATGCAAACTCTTAGTTGCACCATGCATGTGGGATCTAGTTCCCTGACTAGGGATGGAACCCGGGCCCCCTGCATTGGGAGCTTGGGCAGCACTGCTGTTCTTGACCTCAGGATTTGTAAAACATTACATCAAAGGGAGGAAAAAACAGCAGTCAAAACCAGCCACTCTTAACACACCCCAGCCCTGTCACCTGGACGTGTGACTCTCCCCCAGGAGGCCCAGGAAGAGGCAGGTCCTGGGAGCAAGGATCTGCATCCTCCGGTCACCAGTCCACCCGGGGCCATGCCGGAGGGGGTGGCCTGGACTTGGACATTGAGGTCTAAGCTGTCTCTACAGCAGATCTTCTAGCCTTGGAAGTGAGGTCACATAGCGTCAATTCCACTATTCTCTGTTGGTTGATTGCTCACTCAGGTCAGCCCAGATTTGAGAAGAGGAGTCATAGCCCCACGTTCCACTGAGAGGAGGGTTGAGAATTTACAAACATGCTTTTTAGAACAGTCACAATAATGAACCTCCATGTTTTTATCACCCAGTTTCAATAATTATCAACATTTTCACAGTTTTATTTTATTTATCCCCCACTTTTTTTTTCTTGGAGTGTTTTAATGCAAATCCCAGGCATTATATCATTTCAGGTATAAATACGTCCATATCTAATGAATAAAGACTTTTTATTTAGCATTACACAATGCCTTTATATACCTAACAAATAATAATTTATCTGATATCCAAACGTGTTAATATATTTGTAGTATGTAGTTGTATTATGAAGTTTGACTATATCCATATTTAGCATTTTCATTTCTCACCTTTATAAATATTGTTCCTATATGAGGATCACATTTCATTTATTCACCTTTGT
Source organism: Stenella coeruleoalba (assembly GCF_951394435.1). Taxonomy (NCBI): domain Eukaryota; kingdom Metazoa; phylum Chordata; class Mammalia; order Artiodactyla; family Delphinidae; genus Stenella; species Stenella coeruleoalba. Next base: position 145,372,407 of record NC_137169.1, on the reverse strand, counting down.
AACTTTTCTGAAATTCATGATTGCCAATTTTTTTTCATTTGCTAGCCCTCTTACAATTTTTTTCTGCACTGTTTCCTCCAAGTTTTTTTTTTTTCTTTGTGTATGTATATGTGTTCGTTTGGGTCTGAATATTATACTGCAGTGAGAAATGCTATCTTTATAAAGTCATAATAACAGGACCTGGCATGTGGTAAGTCTTGACAGTTGAGAGCTGTTACTATTTCATGCTGGCAGCTTAAGAGTGAGGCTAATTGCATGTGTGCAATACAGGCTACTTTGTTGAAGTGTGAGTGCGATTGTAAGGCAGTCATATGACCAGCTAACTTTTGAGCTAGAAAACTCCAAATATCTATTTCTGTAGATTCTTTTTGTTGAACCAATTCAGATTTTTCAGAAAAAGATCTTCAGACAACACCATGGGGCTGTCCATCTAGCTGCTGGTCTTCTGACAGGGGCAGGGGCAGGAGGTTGAGCAACTGGACACAGACTTTGACCTTTTTTTCTGATGGAGTTGATCTTACTGTTGTCCACAAACCTGGGGCTTCCCTCTCCTGGTTCAGTTTCACCAGAGGGTACATTGCTGGTCTCCTGCTGGTTGACAGGGTGGAGGGTATGTGGCGTCTTCAGACTTCTTATGCAGATTTTCAGATAATTTCTGTGTTTTGGCTCCCTGCTGTGGCCCTAATTTCTGTAGTTCAACACTTTGGTGCCTCTGGTTCATGGTCTTTGAGGTTCCACCAGACAAATATACTTCCTTCTCAATAGCGCACCTTTCTGCAAAACGTTAATTTTGACTTTGTGCCCTCTGCAGGGTCATTTACCATTCTCCACAAGTTTCTTCGTAAATTTTGGTTCAAGATTACAGATAGTCAAGTGTTTGTTAGTCTATACTGATAGAAATAAATGATTGAATAAATAAATGGGTGAGAATAGGCAAGTCTCTGGTGCAAAAGAATTTCAAATAGTTTATGTGGTTGCATTGCCCTTAAGGAGGTGGAGTATAGCTCCCTATTTCTTAAATGTGAGCCAGACGTAAGTGACTTACTTCCAGAGAGTGTAGTATGGAAAGGGAGGGAAGAGTAACTTCAGAGTGAAAACCCTTTCAAACACTGTCTCAAGGTAGTCAAGGTTCATATCTACAACAATAAGTCGTGTTGACAGTATGTATCCTTGATAATGAATGATATGATGAGAATGACACTTTACCTCTGTGGTCTTCTTCCCAAAAATGCTTTACTCTAGTCTAATCATGACAAATATATCAGACCAATCCCAGTTGAAGGACATTCTACAAAATACTGGACTAGTAATCCTGAAAATTTTCCTTAATGACAGGAGAGGTGTATGAGGTGTACAGAGTTCTCTGAACTATCTTTGCACTAATTCTATAAATCTAAAACTTTATAAAATAAAAGGTTTATTTTTTAAAAATTAGTTAATACTCATCCCATTTACAGTCAACTATATTATTAAACCTGAGTTTTTATTCTGGGAATTCCTAATACTTGAATATAGGGATTTATAGTTCTTAGGGCACCAGCTAGAGCTGACACAGAGAGACCCATGGTGGGTGGCCTTTGTCTTCTTTGGTAGTAAAATATGCATATATCAGCACCCCCCCCCCACACAAATATCTGTTTCCTTCAATATCTCACATCGGTGTAGATACCTGTCTTTATTATAGAGCCATACTGAAGCCTATAGCCTAAGACAAGTGTTGATAGCTTTTTAAAGACCTCACGGAGATAAAGACTGATCCTCTGTTGCAAATTCTTTGCCGTACTTCCAGGATAGGATGGGGGGGTTTGGGGTGAGGGAGTAGAGTACAGATAATTTCCTAGGTTCTTTGACCATGGAGTTTGTGTTCCTGTTTGTTGTTCTTGTTTTGTTTGTTTGTTTTTGTTTTGGAGGTGGGGTGGGGAGGAAATATTGCTGAAACACTTTTACTCAACCATGTTGAAACTGGAAATCTCTTAATGGTTATTTTCTCCTCCTGTGGCGTTATAGTATGATGACCAAAATTACATTTTTTCAGGAGTAGACTGTAACTGAAAAGGATGATATTTATTTTATCTTAGCTAGTTTTCTTAACATTCTAAATTTCTTAGTGTTCTTATGCATAGCAGCAAATCAGGTCTGTATCTTTAGGAAGTAGTTCTATAATGGGACTTCTTCTTGGCTCCTATTGTTTACAGTATCAAAGTGAATTGTTTTTCATTTGTCAGAAATGTTTATCTGCTTCTATTCTATTCACTTACATGATCCCAAATGACATTTGTATAGTAACTTATTCTCCAGTAACTTGACATTTGAAAATATTAGTCTCCTACAAATTTGGAAATTTCAAAATATATTTTCTTGTCCAAGTTAATTTATAATATCACAATATGTAACTAATAATAATAACAAACATTTATCGGGCACTTACTGTGGATCAGTCACTGTTCTAGGAGCTTTGCATGTATTCACTTAACATCCCTACTATTAAGTGCTACTGTAATATATATTTAACAAATGGAAAAACTGGAGTACAAAAATGAAATAACAGAGAGTGACAGAGCTGGCATTCAGACTCAGGTGGTCTGGCGTCAGACCTTTTTTTTTTTTTTTTCCGCTGCCTTGGGTCTTAGTTGTGGCATGTGGGATATTTCGTTGCAGCGTGTGGGCTTCTCTTTAGTTGTGGCACATAGGCTTCTCTCTGGTTGTGGCACGTGGGCTCTGTAGTTGCGGCATGCGGGCTCTCTAGTTGTGGTGCATGGGCTTAGTTGCCCCATGGCCTGTGGGATCTTAGTTCCCTGACCAAGGATCGAACTGGCGTCCTCTGCATTGCAAGATGGATTCTTAACCATTGGACCACCGGGGAAGTTCCTGGCATCAGACCTTCTGTCCTGAATATCTTTACTGCTTTTAAGTTTTATTCAGTAAATCTTACCAGAAATTGTTTAAGGTATTCCTTTAATAATAATAATTATCCAGAGTCCATATTTCATTGACACATACCATGTTGCCAGTTCAGTTGAGCAAAATTTTTCACACATAAGTACAAAGGATGAGCAGTAAATAAAGATGAAGTTGGAGAAATAACTGTCCTGATATAAAATTGGATATTAAAGTTTGTATCAGCATAACTTTTCATGATGAATAAAATTAATGGTTGATTTTGAGTTTAGAGACTTTTTTATTGCTGGCAGATGTCCATTTAAACTACTCTAAAAGTAGAATTTACCTTATATCCTCATAAATCATTTGTCTTATTTCCTCTGTAATACCGTAAAATTCTTAAAGGCAGAATATTTTTTAAAAACCAATTTTTTATTCTTCACAGAATTTAATATAGTTTCTAAAAAAGCAGATATGTGTATATATTAACCCCTGTTCGAATAAGGTAGGATATATTATAGCGATTTAGCATTTGCTGAATGAGTGAGCTATTTGATCTTATTACCTGTTATGATACCATTGACAGAGAGGAAAGGCTTCAAATAAATATATTCCGTGACTTGTTTTTACTAGTAGGTTAGGAATCTGAATTTCTTTTCCTTGTCTTTTCTACAGAATACTTCAAACTTTGTGCAGAAAAGTAAGACTTCCCGAAACTTTTCATTTTCGTCACTTAGCACACCTAACGCCGGGCTTCGTTGGTGCTGACCTGATGGCACTCTGCCGAGAGGCAGCCATGTGTGCAGTCAACAGGGTTTTAATGAAGCTGCAGGAGCAGCAGCAGAAGAATCCTGAGATTGAAGGTTTGCCCTCTGAAGGAGGCCAGGAAGAAAGGATTGGAACTGAGCCCACTTCTAAAACACAGGTGCTTTCTCTATAGGTCCCTTAAACTGTCATTTAAACATTTTTAATATGTGTTATCTTACAAGCAGGCAAGTGTCAATATAGTTGAGGTTTATGATTTTGTTTCATTGGCATTGTATCTTTAGAATAATTATCAGTTACACCCAGAGTGTCTATAATTTCAAAAGTACAAGTTGTTTTACTTTTTTCAGTTGATTCTGAATAAATTCCTTTTACAATAATGATTATGAAATCTACAGCAGGTGTTGGCAAACTATGGCCCACCTGCTCACTGCCTGTTTTGGTAAATTAAAGTTATATTGGAGCACAGCCATTCTCCTTTATTTTTTATTTTATTTTTTAATACTTTTTTTTTTCTTTTTGGTTGCGCCAGGTCTTAATTGCGGCTCGTGGGCTCCTCAGTTGTGGCATGCGAACTCTTAGTTGTGGCAGGCATGTGGAATCTAGTTCCCTGACCAGGATCCAACCAGGGCCCCTTGTATTGAAGCGCAGAGTCTTAACCACTGTGCCACCAGGGAGGTCCCCATGCGCCTTTATTGACACGGAGTCTTTTTCTACTTTCACACTTCACAGCTGAATTCGCATAGACGTCCATACAGCAGAGACCGCATGGCCCATAAAGCCTTTGGTGTTTCCTCTAATTCTTTACAGAAAATGTTTTCCAGCTCTTATGAGAACATTGGCATTTTGTTATATTTCCAGGTTACCTTTTGGTTTGATATACTAAGATAGTCTGCTGATGCAACCATATCCTTGTCCCTACCTGCAAATGGTGCTGGAGGACAGTGCTGAGAATGTGAGAGGGACATTTATTATCCAAGATCTGTTAAAATTTTGAGTTTTGTGAGTCATGAAAACTCAGTATAACATTTATATAGCATTTTATAGCTGGCACAGGGCGCTTTTACATATTATATAACTTGCTCCATATAACTTTGTTAAGTAAATATCATTACTTTTCCCATTTCATAATCAAAGAAACTAAGCTTAAGAGATTGTGACTTGCCCGAGGCTACACGGCCTCTACTTTCCAGAGCAGGTTAGATCTAAGTCTTTTGTTTTCAGATCATTTGTTTGTTCCGTACTCATTTGGAACCACAATGATATCTGTTAAAAATAATAGTAAACTCATTGCTTTTATAATATTGCATATAAATTAGGCTTTTATAAGTTGAATTATTCAGTTACTTTCTACACCTGTTCTTTCATTTTCCTCGCAAAGCAAGAAATCTGCCTTTGAAGTTCAAGATTCATTCGTACTAGGCAAATTGCCTGCTTTCTGTTTAGTTGATAAACTATCACGGAGCCATATTATGAAATTAAACTGCCGCCAGAGTAACTTTGTTTTAATTTCATCAAAATTCAGCTGTTTGATGAATATTTGTAAATGAAGAATGGAAGTAACATGATTGTTGAAATGAATATTTGCCAACTGCTTATGTTTGCTATAGCTAGCCCTAGTAGAGTAAATAAAAATCATTCTTCTATAGTTGATGATAGTCGATGTATTTTTGCTTGACTAAATCAAATAATCCATTTGGAGCAAAATAAGTGACCTCTGTCAATAGAGAAAATTATTTTAATGCATAGAAGTTCGTGTAGTTTACAGAAATATTGGAGTAATAATTTTTTAAAGTACAAACAATAACGTTTTCAACAAACTTTGTGGTTTTTCATTTTTTCCCCCTCATTTGTTCCCTTTCAGGATGAATTGCAAAGGCTCTTGGGGTTGCTGAGGAACCAAGATCCCCTCTCAGAGGAGCAGCTGCAAGGGCTGTGCCTTGAGTTGAATGATTTCATTGTTGCTCTATCCTCTGTCCAACCCTCTGCTAAAAGGGAAGGCTTTGTCACTGTCCCTAATGTGACATGGGCAGATATTGGTGCCCTGGAAGACATTAGAGAGGAGCTCACCATGGCAATATTGGTAGGTATATCTGCCGCTAACTGTTGTTGGCGTGTGTGATGGGTAAACGACCATGCGTGTGTACTAGGTTGTATGTCTAAATTGGCTTAACTATATGTTTTCTTTTATCTGTTGTATTATTATTAAGCCCCCAATGATGGTTTTTCATTCTTCTGAGATCTGCTTTAGATTTTTTCTTTTGGTTGTGCTTGAATTCTATGGCAGTGAGTTTAAAGAAGAAAAGAAAAGAAAACATTTTAGGTTTTAACCGAAAGTAAATTATTTGAGAAATACTTTCTGAACTTGATCATGCTCATAAGGGTCAAAGCAGTTTTAATGCCCGTGAAACTTTGGATTTTCATTTACTCTTACTTTTCCACTTCCCTGATCATTTCATGGTTCATTAATGATGTATGATCCATTTAGAGGTGTGTAACTACTGAAAGAGAAAATATGTGGAGATGATAGTGAACAGGTGTCTCTTGCTTTTGATTACACAGAGTACCGCTGCTTCTGATTTCTTAAAGGGGGCCATTGCTTAAAATCTTTATAACCTAGAAATCTAGGTTATAGATTTAGATTATAGATTTAGAAAATCTACGTTTTCTAAAAATTGAGTTTAAAATGTTGAAATACTGTATCTAAAATGTTTTCAGAACTTACATTTAAGTATGAATTTTTCAAGAGCAGGGATTTTAAATTTATCACCACTTACCTCATGCTTGAAACAGAGGTAAGCACTCTGTGCCAGGCACTGTTCTTATCTTCAGGCCTCACAGTCAGTGTTGAAAATAGGCATCTAGAGATGATTTGAATATGCAGTAGAAAGTGGACATTTGTAACAGATTGATGTTGGGATTGTTTTTTCCAGGCACCAGTACGTAACCCAGATCAGTTCAAAGCTTTTGGGTTGGAGACTCCAGCTGGAGTCCTCCTTGCTGGTCCCCCTGGCTGTGGGAAAACTCTGCTGGCAAAGGTATGGAATAATTCAACTGCATGTATTTTATTTCTTACTATCAGTTAGGATAACATGGATTTAACTTTAAATGTTACAGTGAGATATTTTTGCATATTTTCATATTATTAGAATTTCATTTTGGAAAGACTGACAATTTTCTTCAGGAAAGTTTCCCACTTTAATTTTAATTATACAAGGTATATCATTGCAAATTTGGAAAAGAAAATTTTAAATCTACCATAACCCCATTGATTTTAACACAGAAATTTTCATGTTTTCTGTGTATTACATTCTGAGTTTTTAATGAACATTATTGCATAGTTGTAGTTTATAGCTGACCTTGTTTCCTGCTTTGATATAGTTATTATTTATAAGTTAAGTATTTTACATTCCTTATTACAAATGTTATTTTGAAAAATTAGTTTTTTACAATAGAAAATATAGATAAGCAAAAGGGAAAAGCATTACTTATAATCCTCTCACTATTGCCTACTAGTAACCACTGTTTCATTTTGTTGTTAGTCCTTCCAGATGTTCTTTTGTACATATATATCAAGATAATATGAATAACTTTTATACATATATTTACAACTATAAGGTTTTTAAACATGCATTTCTCACTTATCAATATTTCTTGAACATCTTCCCATGTCAGTATATGCAGATACACATTGGTATTTTTAATGCCTGCGTAGTATTCTGCCATAAAGATGCTCTATAATTGGGCTTCCCTGGTGGCGCAGTGGTTGAGAGTCCACCTGCCAATGCAGGGGACACGGGTTCGTGCCCTGGTCCGGGAAGATCCCACATGCCGCAGAGCGGCTGGGCCTGTGAGCCATGGCCACTGAGCCTGCGCGTCCAGAGCCTGTGCTCCGCAACGGGAGAGACCACGACAGTGAGAGGCTCACGTACCGCAAAAAAAAAAAAAAAAAAAATTGGATTACTTGTTAATAAGAAATCAAAATTAATGGCATTTTTAATAAGTTTCACAGCAGCCGAATAATCTGCGGCTCCTCAGTAAATACCAAATATCCACAGTGCCATTTGCCCATGTATATATATATATACCTATATAATATACATGTACATTTTTAAAAACATTTTTACTTATATTACTAAATTTCCTTGCTTAATGCTTTCAGTACTCTTACAAGGCATTGCTGTAAAGGAGTTTGGAAACAAAGGAGGGAAAGGAGAACACCACAGTTGCTGGCCTATGTTTTTTCACAACAGTTTTAGAAAATCGTAGCCAGAAAGAAGGTCCTGCAAGCTAATATGTGAATTCACTGGGTGGATGCAGTTCCCTTGCCTGAGTGCCTTGTAATGTTTGTTTGTGTTTTAGTTATATCTACCTTTGACTAATTCTGCTCACAGCAGAAAGGAGATAGCTTAGATCATTTGAAATCCCTAAATAATGTTAAGGCATCATAGATCACATTTTTCCTCTTCTTCCCACCCGCTGCCTCCCCAAATTGCCAACATTTTGGTCCCTCTCTGTTCAGTCAGATTTCTGGTATCTGACCATTTAGAGCAGGGAATCTTACCTAGGACTCCATGGATGGACTTCAACAGCTCACTGGATCCATGAGCCCAGGCAATATATTATGAGTATATGTATTTTTTCCAGGGAGAGAGTTCACACTTTTATTAGATGCTTCAAGAGATTCATGACTACATGCCCTAGAATGTAGAAGTAATAGAAAATGTCCTGGAATGGCAGAAGCAAAGTGTTACTGGAGTAAAGTTATGGGACCACTTATGAGTCAGAACCTGGCAACCTAGAATTGGTTATAAAATTAAGATTTTGGATGACCTTGGTTGTTTTGTTTACTCATGATAACAATAACATAATGAAAAATTTCTAAGCACTAGCACATATTATATAAATAGCATCAAGTAAAGGCATGTGATTGCTGGGGGCCAACACACTGAAAATTGGTGACTAATAAGAAGGAAACTGGAAAGAGAACAGTAAAAATCATTTAGTCATCTGCAACTATATAGTATGGAAGCAAACAGCTCCTAACACTGAGTACAAGATTCATGATGATATCCATGAAAAAATTAAATTATATTCACTGTATTTCATTTATCAATAGAAGACAAAAGATTTCTGATAATTTCAGGAACTCTGTTGTGTGTTTTAATGGGTGAAATCTTAGTTATCTCGCATATGGATGTTGAAAACCTAATGTAGATGAATCATGCTTTATTAGATGTGTATCCTGACTCTACTTAGAACGTGAGAGGTAGGAAAGTTAAGAAATTGGCAGCCGGAAAGACAGAGATTTCGAGATGTGGATAAGCTACATATTGAGCAGTTTTTGCCTGGCAGTGCCTGCATGCATTCATTTATTCAACCAGTATTTGTTGAGCTACATACACTTTGCCAGAACTTGTGCAAGGTGCTAGGGATAAACTAGTGAACATGACACCACTCTAATGGAATTTATTGTCTGTCTTGAAGAGGCAGGCAGTAAACAAAACAATAAAATTGCAGATTCAGCTAAATTATGATGGAAATAAACAAACTGTTGTGGCTATTTTAGGTTTGGTATTCAGGGGATGGTGATATTTAACAGAGTCCTGAAGGACTAGATAGCCACATGAAGAGGCAGGGAAAGAAGGGGAAGAGTCTTCCAGATAGAGGGAAGAGCAGTTGCAAAATCCCTGAAGTGGGAAAGGGCTTGGTGAATTCTAGAACCAGAGAAAGATCTAGTGGCTGGGCTAAGAAGAAACTGTCATGTCACAAAATATAGGCTTGCAAGCCATGGTGAATATTTCAGTTTGTACTTGAAAATAAATGAGAAACATAGTAAAACTATATGATCTCATTTACATTTAAAAAAATCTTTTATTGGATTATAGTTGATTTACAGTGTTGTGTTAGTTTCAGGTGTACAGCAAAGTGAATCAGTTATACATATATATATCTCCACTCTTTTTTTTTAGATTCTTTTCCCATATAGGCCATTACAGAGTATTGAGTAGAGTTCCCTGTGCTATACAGCAGGTTCTTATTAGTTATCTATTTTATATATAGTAATGTGTATATGTCAGCCCCAATCTCCCAGTTTATCCCTCCCCCCTTCATTTACATTTTTGAGTGAAGTGGAGAATGGATTGGAGGAAAGCAAAGAGAGAGGAAGCCAGTTAGGGTTTTTTTGGTTTGGTTTGGTTTGGTTTTTTTGCATGTCCAGACAGTAGGTGATGCTGGTCTGGATGAGGATTGTGGTATAGTGGAGAAATAGGAAGTATCAGACTCACCTACATTTTAGCATTAGAGCTAATAGAACTTACAGATGGATTGGCTGACCTGACAAGACAAGAGATCAAGGGGAGACACTGGTTTTGGCTTAGAAAATATATTTACTGGGATAGGGAGAAAAAGAGTTTGGGGTGTGGGATTTGGGGAGAGTTGGGAGAAATTCAGGAGTCCTGCTTTGGAAACGGCAGATTTGAAAATCCTATGCGATCCAAATGCGAAATGAAAAAAAGAAAAAAAAAAATCCAAGGGGAGATGCTGAGGAATGTGTTGAACATAAATGTTGAGCTCAGATATCAGGTTCTAAGAATAGGAAAGAACTTTATTCCCTGATCATTTTGAAGTTGTGAGTGATTTTATTTGGGTTTCATCTCTACATTCTCAGTGTAACTTTTGTATTCTTCTACACATATAACCATATATTTCTCCTTTGTTATTCTCTTTGGCTTTCAGCCATGCAGTTTAATCTTTATTAAACAAAATAACCTGTAAATACTGTAAAGACTGATACCGAAGCTTTTGACTTCTGGTTTATGAATGATGAATGAATGATTGCTTTCATTGGGCATAGCATTTGTTTATACAGAGATTATGATTTCACTAGGATTCTAAGCTAGGGCTACAAATATACTTACATATACCATGTTTATGTAAACAAAACATTTACATAAATGTTTCAAGTCATTTCCATCTGATTTCTAGTCTGTGGAAAGTTTTAGGTTCACATTTACTTCCTTTGATTTTCTTTTTATTCCCATTTGTCTCCTCTCCTTGAGAAAGAGGCAGCTATAAAAAGGGGAAACTAGAGTATAAACCACAAAAAGTCCTTGCATTATCACAAATTATTGTTATTATTATTTTATTACATGTTTGTCTTGTGTCTTTTTTCTCTTACTAGGCTGTTGCAAATGAGTCTGGGTTAAATTTTATATCTGTCAAGGGGCCTGAGTTACTAAATATGGTAAGTTGTTGTGGCATTAGCCATTATTTTTGATTAGGAAAAGTAATGGTCATTCAAATTACAGGGTCCTCAGATCATTGAAACAGTCGAGTTTTTTGGTAAAATCACTGCAATAGGAGTGAAGAGATTGAGCTTTGCTCTGCTGTACTATTTACTGTGTATAAATGCTTTCTTAATTAAGTCTGTTAACCTCTAAGCCTAAGTTTTCTCACCAGCAAAATGGAAATAATCAAAATAGTCAACATTAAAAGTGTTAACTCTGAATTTGTCAAGCCCTTTATATATATTATTCTTCAACACCCGGTGAGATACAAATTGTTTTTTTTCTCTGATTCACAGATGAGGAAACTTAAGTTTGGAGGGGTCGTATAACTTGACCAATGTCCAACAGCTTGGGGATAGTGGAGCTGACATTTGATCTGCTTTCCTTGTCCTGTTGTTGTATAGCTCAAATGAGTTAAGGATTAATAAATAAAAATACTTGGGAAAGAAATCACTAAACTACTATATAATAACTTCTTTCTGTATTTAAGCAGCTTATATCTTAAATTTAAGAGACTTTGAATTTCTTATTTCTTGTTTATGCCTAGGAAGAGTAAAATGCCATTCCATAATATTCAAACAAAGAAGAAACGAAAGTGGTATCATTTGTTTTAAAAGGCTTTTTCAATTTATCCCCCCTCTAATTTTTTTTGTTTCCTATTAAATATGTTACTTTGCTCCTAAAATAAGGATTTGTACTTTTATCTTGACTCTTCTTACACTTCATTTTGGCTTTCTAGTGGAGGAGGTACTCAAAATAAGCACTGAGGGGAAGGGGTTGATGGGGGGTGAAGGGTGAGGCTGGAAAAAAAGTAATAGCCAGGCAGTGCAGGGCCTTCATACCAAGCTAGAGTCAAAATGTTACCTTTAGCATATTAGAGAGCTAACAGAGTGTAACTTTTTTTTTAAGAGTGTAATATTTTTAAAATTTTACTATGAAATATTTCAAGCATATAACAAGTTATAAAGAGTAATATGATGACCCCTCCATGTATCTAACATCCAGCCTTAAAAAAAACAACCAATATATACTCAAAGCCCCCTGCAAACCTTCCCTAATCACGTCCTCCATTCTCTTTCCCATAGAATTTACTATAATCCTGAATTTGGTGTTTATTAATTCTGTACACTTCTTTCTACATTTACCGTAAATGTTATATATTTATCCCTAAATAACATGTAGTATTATTTTACATGTTTCAAAAAACAAGTTTATGAGAATTGGAAATATGAACACCTACTGGACACTTTGTATTAAGAAAATAACTTTTAAGTGTGATAATGATGTAGTTATGTTAAAACCATTATCTTTGGACTTCCCTGGTGGCTCAGTGGTTAAGAATCCGCCTGCCAATGCAGGGGACACAGATGCGAGCCCTGGTCTGGGAAGATCCCATGTGCCACAGAGCAGCTAAGCCCCGTGTGCCACAACTACTGAGCCCACGTGCCACAACTACTGCAGCCCATGCACCTAGAGCCCATGCTCTGCAACAAGAGAAGCCACCGCAGTGAGAAGCCCACGCACCACAACAAAGAGTAGCCCCCGCTCGCCGCAACTAGAGAAAGCCTGCACACAGCAACGAAGACCCAACACAGCCATAAATAAATAAACAAATACATTATAAATGAAGGGATTTTTTAAAATATATATATATTTTAAAACATTATCTTTTAGAGACAATAAAATATTTACAAATAAAGTTATGATGTCTGGGCTTTCCATCAAAATATCAAGTAGAAAGAAAAGTGGACAGAGTATAGATAAAGCAAGTTGATCATGAATTGAGCTGATAATAATGAAGCAGGGTGATGGGTATATCTGGGGTTTATTAAAGTATTATATCTACTTTTATTATATGTTTGGAACTCCTTTTATAAATGGTAAAACAAAAACAAAGCCACTTTATATAAATGGTATGTGTTCTTTTGTAACTTGATTTTATTGTTATTTTTGTTGAACATTATGTTTATAATATTTATCTTTATTGATATATTTACCTCTAGTTATTAATTCTTTGTGCAATAGTCCATTGAATGAGTATAACCACACTTTTAAAAAATTAGTTTTTTTTCTTTTTTTTTTTAAAAATATTTATTTATTTATTTGGTTGCACCAGGTGTTAGTTGCGGCAGGCGGGCTCCTTAGTTGCTGCTCGCCGGCTCCTTAGTTGTGGCATGCGAACTCTTAGTTGCAGCGTGCATGTGGGATCTAGTTCCCTGACCAGGGATGGAACCCAGGCCCCCTGCATTGGGAGCACGGAGTCTTAACCACTGTGCCACCAGGGAAGTCCCTTAAAAACATCAGTTTTTTTCTTGATTTATGTTTAGGTTGAACATTATATACATATGTCCTTACGCATATTTGTGAGATATTTTCACCCTAGGGTATGTACTCAGCAGTAGAGTTGCTGTATCTTACAGTATATACACTTTCAAAAATATTAAGTATTGCCCACTTTTTTCCCAAAGTGGTTCTTATTGAGTTTTACTTTCACCAGCAGTGAATGAAAGTTACTTACGTTTTTGCCAGTCTGATGAGTATGAAATTTTATCTCATTGTCATCTGGTTTGTTTTTTAGAGGTAAATGTGGGAAGAGTTCTGTGGAAGAGTCCAGAATGACTCTGAGAGATTAAGTGATCTAATGAGGAAGATAGACATCTTGGGGTTAGAAATTGAGTTTGCTCTAGGACGTTTTAGATTTAAAGAGCCATTTGGAGGGATTCAGCAAACTATAGGAAATGTGAATCTGGAGCTCTGAAGAGATTTGGGAGTAAATATCAATCTAAATGGCACCTAAAACCTAGGGAATGGGTAAGGTTGAGTAGTATTGTAAGGTGGTCTCTGACAGAACCTTGGAAGACACCAACATTTACGGGCCAGGAAAGGAAAAGCTGGCAAAGGAAGACTGTTCCGAAGGTGGAGGACGCCCAAGACTTTCTAAGCCTGAAAACCTAGGGAAGATAATTTTTTCCACCTGTCAATATAGCCATACAATAGAAAAGAAATTGAAAGAAGGGCTCTGGGTTTAGCAATTAGAATGTCACCAGTGACTTTAGGGAAAATATTTTCAGTAATTATGTTTGCAAAAGCCAGATTATAATGGTTGAAAACTGATGGCAAGTAAGGAATTAGAAATAATAAGTATAGGATCCTTACTTGAAATAGTTCTTAAAGGCCAAGGTAGTGGGAATTTTAATCATTGTTACATTTCTTAAGATGAATTGATTTTAATCTGTCCTTTTGAAACTTTAGGTTTACTTTCCCCTAAATTAAGTTTCCTTTTACTTAGTCATTTTGGTTAGCTATATCCAAAGTCCCTTTGCCGGCTGTATTGATTCTTCTCTTTCATCCCTGTTTGAAACTCTCTGTCCCAACCCCCTGATATCTTTTCTTTAAAAATATCTACTGAATGTCTTTTCAGCATTCCAAATATAATTTTTGCTGATTTAGATTTTTCAGGAAACTAAATAGGTCTGCTGTATTTGTACACTGAGCAGGATGTTATGATCAGACAAAAATTTGAAACTGTCATGACTTCTGCTTTCCAAGGACTTTATGGTGTAATATAGTGAAGGTAGAATAGCTCAGAAGTTATAATAGTAGGAAGTGCTGCAAGAGCAAAGAAGAGAGGGTGGTGGGAAGAAAGATTAGTGATCTTGATCTAGAATGCAAGAGCTGTTTTAGAGGTAGGTTGGAGAAGCAGTTCAAGTGAGAGAAGCAGAATAAGCAAAAGTACAAAGAAAAGTTACAGGACAGATCTGAGGAAAAGAAGTTCTACTCAAATAGAAAATAAAAATAATCATTGTCATCTGTGGTGTATTCTATGCCTTAATTACTTTATTATGACCATATAGTCATAACATAAAAATAACCTTATGATATAATTGGCACCATAAAGACATTTTCAAATTGTCTTATTTAGCAGTATTATTATGAGAAACAAAGCTTTTCTTAGTTAACTAATTTGAAATTTTACAAGAACAATTTCTTGTGCTTAGCTGAAAGTAAAGCTGTATTTTTACATATAACTTTTTATATTAATTAGTCCTCATGTTATAGCTGCTTGTGAATTGCTTTGTATTTTGATTTTACCATACATTATGCATTATGAAACCTGGTAGATGTCTAACTGGCTCAGTTTGCCTCCTCTGATGTTGTATGACCGTTAGCTCTTCCTTTAGCAAGATGACTTGTGTAGAAACGGCAGTAGAACAGTAAATTGTCTTGTTCACATTTAAAATACTGTTGAATTAATGAAGATTACTGCTGGGTATTTTATATGCATAAAGCTTTGATCCGTTCTAAAATACCATATAATTGTGGAATTCTTTTGAGCTAGAGGAGACCTTTCATTCTATTTAGTCTTCATTTTATAAATGAGGAAATTTATAATAAGCTTAAATAATAGCTAATCTTATGAAGTTGAACCACATATAACTGGCTATTTTTGACATAATACTTTTTGGACTCTGACATATAAATGTCATTTAAAACTAGTACTACTATAATTTAGCCCAGACT
Source organism: Stenella coeruleoalba (assembly GCF_951394435.1). Lineage (NCBI taxonomy): Eukaryota > Metazoa > Chordata > Mammalia > Artiodactyla > Delphinidae > Stenella > Stenella coeruleoalba. Next base: position 145,356,952 of record NC_137169.1, on the reverse strand, counting down.
CCAAAGTTGAAACATCTCTACATTTTATTTCCTTTCTGTATATGGCTAGTATGTTGGTGAAAGCGAGCGTGCTGTGCGACAGGTTTTTCAGCGAGCCAAGAATTCAGCACCCTGTGTGATATTCTTTGATGAAGTGGATGCCTTATGTCCTCGAAGATCAGTCCGAGAGGTAGGTATCATAGTTTGGTGATTACAGATTTTTTTTTAAGCACCATAAACCTTTTGTAAGTTCTTACAAAGTTATGTAAAGTTCAAATAGTTCTTATAAAGTCATTCATCGAGAACACTGAGACTCTTTAAGTGAAGAAACCTAGTAATTTGAAAACAGGGCCTAGGGATAACAATTGTATTTTTATTAGCCTCTGTATCCATTTTTCTTTCTGTGTATTATTTTGGTTGCACATATCTGATTCACACAAATGAGTTTTGGGGAATGGAAATGATTATTAGTTTTGGATAGCCTACCTTATAATCGTATGTTTGTCTTCAGAGTTCTTGGAGAAAATATAATTTAAGGCACCATGCACTCAAAGTAGGGTCAGATGATACGCTTTAAGACGCAGCACCATTTCTATCTGGGGAAGATATAAATTGGTGTGCATTAAAGACCACTTGCATTACTACACTGAGTCACCATTCTTAGAAATTTTGGTACAGTGATTACCTGGAAAACAGTTATCAGGAATACTGTTTGAATCATAGTGAAGCATAATATAAAGAATATATTTTAAATATATATATATAACCTTTTGAAGAGGATAGCAAAGACTGTGTAGTAAGTACATTTATTACAAGATGATTGAGGAAATGATTATATTTCTTATGTGATTTGTTTTCACATAGTTACTCTGTGTGTGTTCTTGGGTTGTGAAACGTTTATTAGGTGCCTCGTTTTGCTTAAAATTCCCAGCATTCAGAAGTTGCAAAACAAAACTTGACTAGGATAAGTGTGCTTTATATCATAGCAATTTTGTTTGCTCACCCAGCAGTCAGCAGTATCACAGAAAATCCTTATTACAGTCTTATCTCTGATAGTGATGTCAGTGGCCAGGGCAGAGATCCTTCCCGGGTTCTCCTGCCGGCTGTCACGTTCCAAAATCTAATGTGGGATCCAGAGCAAAATCCTACACACTATATCCAGCTGGTGGGGGCATGGTATGCTCTGGAATTTACTCCTTTTTATTTATTCCCTTTTGCTGTGAATTAAACCCTTTGTTCATTGATAGCCCATTTCATTGGTTTGCATCTCTCTGTTATCAAGTGGTAATTTAAATTAGGAGGTATATCCAGTCAACTCCTTGCCCTCAGAGAAATCTGCATTCTTATGAACTACATTTCTGACTTCTGGTTATCTCTCTTGGGTGTCAGCTACCACACATCCCTGTAATCAGATATATGTGTTTTGCTTTAACATTTTCACCTGAAGGGGATTCTGAAAATATTTTAAAATTGAACATATTCTTTTTTTAATGATGCAAGTTATTCATGAATACATGCTTGTGAAAAATGCAAATAAATACAAGTATAGAGTCAAGTCTTTCTTCCAGTTCTCCTCCCTGTTACTCTTCTTGGAGGTTACTTCTGCTGACAGTTTAGTGTTTTGCATTTGTGGTCTAGAACTTTTTCTATAAGCTTAAAAACATGTGTGATTTAAACTTATTTTTTTATATAAATGTGGTCATTCTATCTGACACTTTACCCATGTACTTAATAACTTATTTTGTAACTATTGAATGAATATTCCACAGTCTGGATAGGGAAGAATTAATTCAACAATTCCCCTGTTTTGGACATTTACATTGTTTCCAGTTGTTTCCCCTATAAACACAACTGTATTAAACATTCTTATCACATATTTTTGTGCACATGTGGGAATATGTGAGAGTTTTGGAAGTAGAATTTCTGGGTAGAAGATGTATACAAATATTTTGAAAGCTAAAACAGTCATTCTTTGCAAAAACTACCAGTTACATACACCTACCAACTAAAAATAACCATTTTCTACACCTTTGTCAACAATGGGTAATACCCATCTTTTTATTTTTCTCAATTTTATTGGCGAAACATGATGTTAAATTTTAGTATTCATGTCTCTGACCCTTTTGCTGTTGAAATGTTTTTCTGTGCTCACTTTGGCAGCACATACACTGAAAATGAAATGTTCCCCCCCTCCCTTTTTTTAAGATTTTTTTTTTTTTTTTTGATGTGGACCATTTTTAAAGTCTCAATTTACTGAATTTGTTACAGTATTGCTTCTGTTTGATGTTTTGGTTTTTTGGCCCCAAGGTACATGGGATCTTAGCTCCCGCACCAGGGATTGAACCCACACCCCCTGCATTGGAAGGCAAAGTCTTAACCACTGGACCGCCAGGGAAGTTCCATCTTCCCCTTTTTTTGTTGTTAATTTATAAGAGCTTTTTATATGTGATGGAAATTAGTCTATTGTCCAATTATGTGTGTTGGTACTATTTTTCCCAGTTTTATCACTTATCTTTTTTTATTATATAAAATTTTATATATAGTAAAGTCTGTCAGCCTTTTCCTGAATTGATTGTGAGGTTTTTGTCTTGCTTTGGTAGGACAGTGTTTTGGGGTTTTTTTGTTTGTTTGTTTTTTTAAAACCGGTACTTCTTTATTTTTTTGAGTCATGATTATGATTCTTTTAAGCTCCTAACGGTTAATACTGTGTCTCCAAGGGGTGATAATAAGGTGCACCAAATTTTTTTGCTGGAGAAATCAGTATGTTAAACTCATTACCACCTCTGTACATGAAATTTATGTTGAAGAAAGGCAATTAATGACAAAAAGAAACACAGCACCACTTTTCTGATTTCCTACATTGTGCATTTTAAAAATTTCTGCATTTAAGGGATAAACATCCCCCTATTCACCAACTCCTTGAACGTCTTAGATATTGCCCTGAGGTAGTTCAACTTTGTACTGCATGCTTCAAGGAAAAGAGAAAAGGCCTCAGTGTCCCAGCTGAAAGCTCTGGAATATCCAGTATCCTGGGGAGTCTGATCTGGCATTCAAAAGCTGAGTCTAGATTTGCCCAAAAGGAAATTCGTTGTGGCTATTAGATCTTTTTTTAAAAATTTATTTGATTGGAGTATAATTGATTTACAATGTGTTAATTTCTACTGTACAGCAAATTGATTCAGTTAGACACATATATATTCTTTTTCATATTCATTTCCATTATGGTTTATCACAGGATATTGAATATAATTGTCAGTTCTTAGATCTTTGGATAGCTCAGAGGCATAAGACTGTGGGATCAGCTAAGCCTGAGATTGAATTTCATCTCTACCCTTATGTAGCTTTGAGACCTTGGACAAATAGCCTCTCTAAGCCTCAGTTTCCTCATCTGAATTGTGGATGATAGCAGGATTGCTGGGGAAGCACACTGATGAGAATATGTTTTGCACAGTGCTTAGATATAGTGACTTCTCAGGAAATAATTGTTATATCTTTTGACAAAAGCTTTCATTCAAGTTAGCAAATGTATTATTTTGCATGGAAAAAAAAAAAAACCGGTGATGTATTTTTCTTTTATTGGGAGCTGATGTAGCTGTATTTATTTGTTTTTAGACAGGGGCAAGTGTCCGGGTGGTAAATCAGCTACTTACAGAGATGGATGGTCTGGAAACACGTCAGCAGGTTTTTATTATGGCAGCCACTAACAGACCAGGTAAGAAAGAAGAATATAAAACAGATGAGTCTAAAAACTTACAGCGTTTACGAACAGTATAATTTATATACGTCCTAGTAAAGGAAGAATAAGTTTGGGAAATCCCTTTTTGGTTCATAAGTTGGAATAAAACCTTAGAAAGCTTTTATGTAAGCTATAGTAAAAACAAAAAAAACCAGTATAACATTATTGCTTGGATTCTGTAAGATTTTTTTTCTGTGTTGGTGCATAGAAAATTGTCTTGTTAGCAGAGAACCCTTGTGACATACACTTTTGACCACAAAGTATTATCAGAATTTATGTCCTATGGTTTCTCTCAAGCTTATAGGAGACAAGAACCAGTCTCTTTTTCAGTGTATCTGAAGGTTAAAGATAGGTTTTTAAGGTTTTATACTGGAAGCATGTCCATATACCTGCACTTAACTATTTTTTTAAATTGTTAAAAAGCCTAAGTACTAGTGAGGGATTTAGAAAAAGTCTCAAAACTTCAAAAGTACCGAAGGTGGCTTTTACTTTGGGTCCTCAGTTCTCTTCATATTGTTTAATACTTTGCCATCCATATGCGCCGCTGTATCATAGCTGCTCCTGCATTGATATTTGTGTTAACTATGTCTACCGGCAGTGACTTGGGACTTTAATTGCTTAAATGGATTTTTCAGTTTTCAAGCTGATGTAATTTTTCTTGTAAGTTAGTACAGATACTAAAACCTTCATGAATTATATACCATTTCATTTTAAAATGAAAAATCGAAAGGTTTGAATTAGACTCTTATCTTTGAATTAGAAATACTCTGAGTTAGGCAGAACTGGGTTTGAGTCCTGGCTCTAGCACTTCATATCTTACTAACTGTTCTCTTTCAACCCTAACTAGTGTATACCAACTGAGTAGATTATAATTCAGGTCTGACACTAACCACCTGAAGTTGATGTCAGAACCTGCAGGTTAAGGGGTCAGTTGTCTACAAGACTGCCCTACTTCAGATACCAGATGCAAGTGGTGTCTCCAGGACACACGCACTTCTGACCAGCCTGCTACAAACTTGGGGATTCCCGTCACCCCTTTCAGGTTCACTAATTTGCTAAAAAGACTAACAAAATGAAGAAAAGCACTATACTTACAATTACAGTTTATTATAAAGGGTACACTTAGGGCTAGGTCTCAGAGGGAGTGCAGAGCTTCCATGCCCTCTCTCCATGGAGTCAGGGCACATCACCCTCCTGGGACATCACTGTGTTCATCAGCGAGGAATCTCCCTCAAGTTTGATGTCCAGAGTTTTTATTGGGATTTTGTTATGTATCCATGATTGACTGACTCATTGGCCATGTGATTGAACTCAGTCTCCAGCCCCGCCCTACCTCCCCAGATGTCTGGCTCCAAGTTCCAACCCTCTAATCAGATGGTAGGTTGTTCTGGTAAACAGCCCCATCCTGAAGTTATCTGCAGGGCCAACCTTGAGTCATCTCATTAGCACAACAAAGACACTCCTGTTACTCAGAAAGCTCTAGCCAGGAACCAGGGGCAAACACCAAATGTATTTATTCCTTATTATGCCACATTAATCCTGGGCATGTATTACTTCATCTTGCTAACCAGTACTTCCTCATCTATAAAATGAGGATAATAACACCTAATAGGCAGTATTGTCCCAAAGCTTAAGTGATATTGGTAATGTATCTATCATAGTGCGTGGCAAGTTAGCTGTTTAGTATTATTATCATTATCATGAGCACTTTTGGTATTAGCAGTAGGAGCAGTCATTAGGTCATAAAATCAGAGAGTCATCCTCGAAGAAACCTTGAAGGTCTGTCAGATTTGGACAGAATCACATCCTACCTTTCCTGAGCAGCTACAGATTTTTCTAGTAGATTTCAAGAAGACAGTCTCTGGTGTGCTCTAATAACCTATTCTGTCTTTAACCGTACTCACTATTTTTCATATTTGTTTATTGTAAACACTCTTATCTTTTAGTTTAATCTCTGTAGATTAGAAAATAACAGGTCCTTCAGTGTTACTCAAATAATAGGTCCTTCAATGTTACTACTAGGTTTTACTTAAATCCCTTCCTTCAGAAGGGTTCAGGTACGTTACCTTTCCTCATGGGTTTTTTTTTTTCCCTCTGATCTCTTTATTCATCTTTGAATTCCTTAGGATTCTTCAGATTCTCCTTAGTTGTAAAACCCAGAACTGAGTACAGTAGTCTCTTGAGTTTAGCCAGTGAATGACAGGATGAATGTGGTACCTCTGTTTTGTTCTTTCCAGTGTTCTTGAGTATTGTCTTCCTCTCCACTGTACCTCACCCATCCCTTTCTCCCCATAACAAATCCCATTACGTTGAGGATCCACATAAATTTAAAAATAGATGTTTTAGATCTTTTCACTTGTATTGATGCCTATTTGGCAGTTCTGTTCCATTGTATTCTATCCTGTGACATTTTGTTTGATTGTTTATAACTTGGATTCTGCTCAGCTTTAAGAAACCCCTTCTTGCCCGATGTCCTGGTCAGCTCTTGCTGCATGGTGAACTACTGCGATACTTAGTGGCTTAAAATCACCATTTTTGCATTTTTCATAATTTTGTAGGTCAGGAATTCAGGGAGGGCTTGTCCAGGTGGTTCGTCTCTGATCCACATGCCACCAGCAGGCATGGCTGGGCCAGAGGATCCCCTTTCAAGGTCACTTCTTTACTCACATGTCTGGTGCTTTGGTGCGCCTCGGCATTCTGCACACCCCTTCCCCCCAGCCCATCCCCACCACCAGTTGTCATCTTCCAGGGCCTCTCCATGTGGCTTGGCTTCCATTAGAATGGTTCTCTGAGTACTCACATTTCGTACTTGACAGCTGGATTCCAAGAGATAAAGGTGGAAGCTGCCATTCCCTTGAAGGCAAGGCCCAGAATACACAAATTCTCTTGGTCAGGGCAGTGACAGGAAGGGCCAGATTCGAAAGGAGAGAAGTAGAAAGGTAAAAAAAAGGGGAGTTTTCTTTAATCCTTCTTATGTATATTTTTCTTTTATCACATTCTTTGTTTTATGGTGCAAGTTATACATTCCGCCTTACAGCTTGGTGTTCTAGGTCAGTCATACCAGTATAATTTTCTTTAGTCTCTCAGGTTTACTCCTTCACTCATCAGATATTTATTGAATTTTTATTATATACCTGATCCTACTGAACTTTGGGAATTCAAAAGTTAACAATTCAGAAAAATTCTTTGCCTGCATGTATTCTGATTTGGGGCTGGGGAACAGGGGGTAAATAATAGACAATCAAATAAATAAAACAGGGTAAGAGGATGGAGAATGACAGGTGTTTGGGGAGAGGAATGCTACTTTAGATATCATAGTCCGGGAAAGCTGCTTCTTCAAAAGTAATGTCAGCACACACCCAAATAATGTGAAGTATCAAGCCGTGCAAAAATCTGGGAGAAGGCATTCCAGGCAGAGAACAAACAATAAGTATAAAGGCCCTGAAGTGAGAAGAAGTTTGGAGAACCAGCAAGAAGGCCAGTGCGTCTAGAGTGAAAAGAGTTGGGGGGCAGTGATGGAGAAGTGCAAGGGGCCTTTTAGGCCACAGAAAGGGGTGTGGATTTTATTCTGCCATGAAGGGTTTTTAAAATAAATTTATTTATTTATTTATTTTTGGGCTGCGTTGGGTCTTCGTTGCTGTGCACGGGCTTTCTCTAGTTGCGGCAGGCAGGGGCTACTCTTTGTTGTGGTGTGCAGCCTTCTCATTGTGGTGGCTTCTCTTTGTTGCGGAGCATGGGCTCTAGGCATAACACGGGCTGCAGTAGCTGTGGCTCGTGGGCTCAGTAGCTGTGGCTCGCGGGCTCTAGAGCTCAGGCTCAGTAGTTGTGGTGCACAGGCTTAGTTGCTCCGCGGCATGTGGGATCTTCCCGGACCACCTGTGTCCCCTGCATTGGCAGGTGGATTCTTAACCACTGCACCACCAGGGAAGTCCCATGAACGTTTTCTAAGTGGGGGAGTGAAGTGATCTGATTTTCTTTTTCTTTTTATAAAATATGTGACTTTTATTTTTACTTTGTATTTTGAAACAATTATAAATTCACAAGAAATTAGAAAAATAATGCACAGAAGTTCCATGTACCCAGTTTAACTCAGTTGTTACATTTTACATAACTATGGTACAAAATCAAAACCAGGAAATAGACATTTGTGTAATTTGTCTATTTTGTTGCCATTTTAGCACACGTGTAGGTTCATGTGATCACCACTGCGGTCAGTACAGGAACTATTCCATCACCACAAAGATCTCCCTCATGCTATGCCTTTATAGTAACAACCACCTCTCTCCCACCATGTCTAACTCAAGGCAACTGCTAATCTGTTCTCCATCTCTATAATTGTGTCACTTTAAGAATTTTATATAAAAGTAATCATACAAAATGTGACCTTTTAGGTTGGCTTTATTCACCTATTCTAACGCCCTTGAAATCTATTCAAATACTTGTGTGTATCAGTAGATTGTTCCTTTTCAGTACTGCGTAGTATTCAGTGGTGTGGAGGTTCTAGTTTGTTTGACCATTCTCTTCTGGGGGCATTATGATCATTTCCAGTTTTTGACTGTTTCATATAAAGCTACTCTGAACATCTACATATAGGTTCTTATGCGGACATAAGGTTTCAATTCTTTGGGATAGATGCCCAGGAGCATGATTGCTGGGTCGTATGTTAAGTATATGTTCAGTTTTTTAAAGAGGTTGTCAAAGTCTTCCTGAGTGGCTATAATTTCTATCAGTAATGCTAAGGGAGATTCAGTTTCTTTGCATCTTTGCTGGTATTTTGTATTGTCACTGTTTTTATTTTACCTTTTCCAAGAGATGTATAGTGATATCTCATCATGGTTTTATTTGTATTTCTCTGATGGCCGATAAGAACTTCTTTTCATGTGTTTCTTTACCATCCTTATATCTTCTTCAGTGAATTGTCTCTTTGTGTCCTTTGCCCATTTTCTAAAATTGGAATGTGTATTCTTTTTTATTGTTGAGTTTTGAGAGTTCTGTATATATTCTAGATGTGAGTCCTTTGTCAGATATGTAATTTGCAACTTTTTGTCCCAGTCTATATCTTGTCTTTTCATCTTCTTAATCACAGAGATCCAAATTATTAATATTTCCTTTTATTTTAAATAAAATAATAAATAATTTAAGGTTATTTCCTTAAGAACTGAAGTGTCTTCAGTTCTAAAGTATCTCTAAAAGGGGGTGAAAATAAATCCATCCCATTTTCTTTACTTAAAACTCATCAAATCAACTATACTCCAGTAAAAAAAATTTTTAATTAAAAAAAAAAACTCATCAGTGATAATAACTGGAGTTCATGGAGCCTTGCTAAATAAATGCTAAGCACTTTGTTAACACATTTTTGACCAGAGATGTATTATGGCCACAGGCAGCAGTTTCTGCAAAAATCCCCCAGTCAGTAATGTGTTAAGTGTTCACCTTGTTAAACCTCACAGCAACCCTGTGAGGAAAGTACCATGATGTATATACTTACTGTTGCAAAAGTTAAATTATTTTAATTTAATTAAATTAGGTTAAATTATTTGCCCAAGTAGAACTGACAAGGGTGGAGCAGCAATTTGAATCTCAGTCTGCCTGAGTCCAAATAATCATAATTATCGTGTGAGCACTTGTATTCCAACCACTGCAGTGAGTGATTCCCATGTTCTGTCAGGTAATCCTCACTGTAAAGCTCACAGTAATTAGTAGATTCCAATTAGTTTGCCACCAGATAAGTTAGCAGTGGCGAAACCAAGATTTGACCCTCAGGCACCCACCGAATTATATTTTCTTTAAAGCACAAGTTCATTTCCTCTACAATCTGTACCATAGTCACCTCTGCATACTGAAGTTTGTTTTGTTATGTCTCAGATTTTGAACAGTGTTTGTTTTGTGTGACACGGCTCTGGTAAATTGACAAACTCCGTAAGAGAATGGCCATAATAAGCCGTGAGGTTGTGGATCCAGTTGGTGAATGGCATGAAAAAGAAAAACCCACACAGGGAGATATCTGTTAAACATCAAATGACACCGAAAAGCTGGGCTTCCCTGGTGGCACAGTGGTTGAGAGTCCGCCTGCCGATGCAGGGGACACGGGTTCGTGCCCCGGTCTGGGAAGATACCACATGCCGCAAAGCGGCTGGGCCCGTGAGCCATGGCCGCTGAGCCTGCGCATCCGGAGCCTTTGCTGCGCAACGGGAGAGGCCACAACAGTGACAGGCCCGCGTACCGCAAAACAAAACAAAACAAAAAAAACCAAATGACACCGAAAAACTTATAACAAAAACTGTTGGTCCTCTGTGTCCCCCAGCCCCCATCCCAGAGGCTTCTACTGGTAAAATCCTTGAGCTATTTTTTTTTTTGCTGTGTTTCCTCCATATTTTCAAATAATATGCTCATACTGCTATGTCTTATCAATTTCACACACTACCCATTAACTTCTTTTCAATGAATGAAGATTCATTATCTTACATTCACCCTTTCTCCACACACATAGCCCAGCCCACCATCACTGCCACACCATGCCCACCATCTGTTCTCGCCACTCCAGCCTCCCAATATTATAATATAGATTTATTATAACTTCTGGTTAAATAACTAGTCAACACTTACATTACCATGACTTTGAAAAAAATCTCTCTCCGCTGACCCAAGAATCACAGCATGATTAGGTTTCCTTCTCCTAAAACCTTTTTTATTCTTAGATTTAGTAACCCTCATTTTTTTCTTTTGCTTTGTTTTCTGTGTTCCCATTCTTCATCAACTATGTTATACATCAGTCAGTATTATTTATCTAGATGATGTATCAGTTCCATTTGACATTTTGTTTGCTTTTGGAGGTCTCCCTTCTGGAGCTTTCTGTCATGCTCCAGTCTGGACTGGTGCCATCTATGTCTGTGATATAAATGGCTGTCATTTCAGGACTTCCCTTTCCTGCTTTCCTTTGTTTTGCACTGTTTCTGATCTTATGTTTGTCTCTTGCTTTACTCTTAAATTTTGCTAGAGCTTATCTTTCAGTGGCTTTCTTAAGAAAGGTCATGTAGGAGGTAAATTTTTTTTGAATTCTTATATATGTGAAAATATCTTTATTCTAGTCTCATTATTGATTGGTAGCCTGGCTGGATATAGAATTTTGAGTTGAAAATTTTGTTTTTTGTAATTTGTAGGCATTGCTTTTTTTCTTTTAAAAGTTCTATGTCATTCTGATCCTTTTTATGTGACTTTTTTGTTTGTTTCACTTGTGTGCTTCGCACTTGGTGGGTTTTAAACCTCTTGAATTGATCTACTAAAGTTCTTCTTTTCACCTATTTTCCATCTCTGTCTTTATCCTTTTTCCCTAATTTTTGAGGTACTGATTTTTAGGAAGTAAATTAAAATCCTGTCCTCTCACCATTCTATCTCTGGTTGTTCTGAGAAACTGTGACAGCCTTCTTCTAACTTGTGGTATACCAAAGTCCATACCCTCTTCTGGAAATAAACCAGTTCCCTGTGCTCAACCAAAGGAGATGGAGCTCCTGGTGCAAATTATATCTTGAGCACAGATGCCCTAAATTTAACTCTCCTGTACACATCTTTGCATTGCATTCTTCAGATAACAAGTCCTGTAAAGGATGTTCTCATTTGAGGAACAGTTCCCACTTAACCCCTGTCTAGCTGGTTAAAAACACTCCTGAGCAGCACGCATAGGTTATGTAACCCAGATGGCCACACTAGCTTATTACTTTTTCTTCTATTGAGTAGGTGTCTATTTCTTACCGGTAGCAATTCAGTATCTAGAATGAGTTTCTGCTCTCCATGTATGGTGCAGTCCAAAAAATAAATAAGAAAATTATGATGTGTAAGCTTCTTCTAGGCAAGGAGTAAGTCTGCAGTCTTATATTTGAGAGAGAGCTTCAAGTTCAGGATTTCTACCTATTGTAAGCCCACAGTTATTTGTCAGATGAAAGAGTGGGTGACTTAAAAGAAGATACTGATTGTATTATAGTAAGATATTCAGCCACTTAAGTACCAAGTCAAATGCAATGCTCCCTTACCTATTTATTCTGAATGGCCTTGGATTATGGTTGAATGCTTCTTGAAGGCAGTTGAACACTGACTTGGTGCTATGGTCAAGCCAGTATATCTTGCCCTTTGGTAAGTACTGCCCTTATAAAATTAACATAGGCCCTGGCATTACTTCTGCTGATATACAGGTACCCTGGTGCATCCTGGAACTCAGTAAATATTTGTTTATGAATCATAAGAAGAGATCTACTTCTGATTCATGAAGGCTGTCTGATCTTACAATAACTTTTATTTCACTGGACATACTGATAATCTCTTTAGTCTGAGGATCTAATTAAAAAAAAACAGCTTTATTTAGATATGTGGTGTACCATAAATTTTCCCCATTTTAAGTATACAATTCAGTGGTTTTGTGTATATTTACAGAGTTGTGCAGCCATACCAATAATCTAATTTTAGAACATTTCCATCACCCTAAGAAGAAAATCTGTGTCTGTTAGCAGTCACTCCCTATTTTTCCCCCACTGCCAGCCCTAGGCAACCATTAGTCTACTTACTGTCTCTGTAGATTTCCCTATTCTGGATATTTTATGTAAATGGAATCATACAGTATGTGGGCTATTGTATCTACCTTCTTTCACTCAGCATGCCTTCAAGTTTCATCCATGTTATAGAATGTATCAATACTTCATTCCTTTTTATTGCTGGATAATATTCCAGTGTATGGATATACCACATACTATTTATTCACCAGTTGATGGACATTTAGGTTGTTTGTACTTTCTAGCTATTATGATAATGCTGCTATGAACATTCATGTACAAGTTTTTGTTTGGATATGTGTTATAATTTATCTTAGGCAGATACCCAAGAGTGGAATTGCTGGGTCATATGGTAACTCAATGTTTACCATTTCGAGAAACTGCCAAATTCTTTTCCAAAATGTCTGAATCATTTTATATTCGCACTAGTAATTGTGACAAGGCAGTGTATGAGGCTTCCAGTTTCTCCACATCCTCACCAACACCTGTTATCGTCTTTTTTATTATAGCCATGTAGTAGATGTGAGGAGGTATTTCATTGTAGTTTGATTTGCATTCCCCTGATAATTAATGATGCTGAACATCTTTTCTTTTGCTTGTTGGCTGTTTATATATCTTCTTTGGAGAAATGTCTGTTTGAATCCTTCCCCCAGTTTTTAATTGGGTTAATGCCTTCTTGTCATTGAGTAGTAAGAGTTCTTTATTTATTCTAGATACAAGTCCATAATCAGATATGTGATTAGCATATATATTTTCTCCCAATCTGTGAGTTTTCTGTTTACTTTCTTGATGGTATCATTTGAAGAACAAAAGTTTTAAATTGGTAAAGTTCAATTTATTTATTTCTTTTTTTAATCACATGTACTTTTGATGTCATACCTAAGAAATCACTGTGTAACCCAGGGTCATGTTTTCTTCCAAGAGTTTTAAACTTTTAGTGCTCACATTTAGGTCTTTGGTCCACTTTGAGTTAATTTTTTGTATGTTGTGAAGAAGGTGTCCATTCATCCTTTTGTATGTGGATAGTCACGTGTCTCAGCATCCTTTGTTGCAAAGACTGATCTTTTCCCCATAGAGTTGTCTTGGCACCATTGTTGAAAATTGAGGGTCCATTTGTAACAAAATACTGTTTTCCTAAAGTTGAAAGTTGCTACCATTAGCTCTTAAATTTTAACGCTTTTTTGGTACTTAATAGAATAGTAGTTGCTTTTTAATCAGCAGATCTGAGGGAGAGTTCCTCCTCTTCAGGCATCTGTCTCATTTGTAAGTGAATGGATTTTGTCCTTAGATCTTTGGAATTGTTGGTGACTTCTTCATTGCAAAGATAAGAATTGTTATCTTGAGTCTTCCACCTAAAATTCTGACACAATTAGGTAGGGAACCACTTAGGAAGCTGTAAAAATAATCTAAGTGCTGCAAGATACTTTGAACCAGGTGACACCTGGGAATGTAGAAGGAATCTGAATATACTGTGTCATACAGTTGACAGGATTTGCTAATGGATTGGATATAGATGTGGGAGAATGAAATCAAACATGACTCCAAGTTTTAGGCCTGAAAAACTGGAAGGATGAATTGCCATTAACCAAGATGGGAAGAACAATGGTAGGGCCCTGTTTGGGGAGGTGATGGGAAAAGATCTGGATCTCAGTCTTAAATATGCCGTGTTTAAGATGCCTGTTAGTGGGCTTCCCTGGTGGCGCAGTGGTTGAGAGTCTGCCTGCCGATGCAGGGGACACAGGTTCATGCCCTGGTCCGGGAAGATCCCACATGCCACTGAGCCTGTGCGTCCGGAGCCTGTGCTCTGCAACGGGAGAGGCCACAACAGTGAGAGGCCCGTGTACCGCAAAAAAAAAAAAAAAAAAAAAAAAAAAAAGATGCCTGTTAGTGAAGCAGAATTGTTGAGTATGAGCCAGCTTTTCTTTGAGAAAAGATGTAATACGTAGAATTTTGTAAGAGCTTCTGGTAGAGCATAGTTTAAATCATCTAACACATATATACACACACATACTTTATGGTATATAGATTGCTCAGGATGCTTTTTACTGTAATTAAAATAAGTAAATAATTTCTTAAAATAATGAACAACAAAATACTAAATGTGATGTTGTCAGAGAATTTAAATGATTATAAAAGTCCTAAACTAAGAATGCTTTCTAAGTACAATTGGGATTCTTTATATCAAGCTTTATTTTGGGGCATGCAGATCTGGCTTTAAGATCTCTGTTTGTATATTTAAGATAAAAGATGTTTTCACAGCATGGTATTGGCATAGACATAGACATGTAGATCATTGGATAGTAGAATTAAAAAATGTTCCCACAAATATCTGGACAATTGTTTTTTTTTATAGAGCACAAAGGCAATACAGTGGAAAAAGGATAGCCTTTTCAATAGTTGCTGGAACAGTTGGATATCCATAGGCAAGAAAAATGAACTTCAATCCCTATCTTTTACCATATGCAAAAATTAACCCAAATGCATCAAAGACCAATGAAAACCCATAGCTATAAAACTGCTGGAAGAAAACACAGGAGAAAATTTTTTCTATCTTGGATTAAGCAAAGATTTCTTAGATGGATAAATTGAACTGCTCTTCAAAAGATGCCACTAAGAGAATACAGAGACAAACCACAGGCTGAGAGAAAATACTTGCAAAGTATATTATTTCTTAAAGAATATATAATGAACTCAACGACACAACTCAAAACTCAACAACAAAAAAGGCATTAAAAATAGGCAAAAGAATTGTACAGACACCTCACCATAGAAAGTATACAGGTGGCAAATAAACACATGAAAAGGTGCTCAACATCTTTAGTCATCAAGGAAATGCAAATTAAAGCCTCAGTGAGATATCACTGCAAACCTTAGAATGACTGACTAAAATGAAAAAGACTAACTATAGGTCATTTCATGGACGCTGGGTTTGCGAGAGCATCTGCGGGTGCCTGGCGGGAGGGGACTGGAAAGACCCAGCTGAGGGTGTGTGGATTTGAGCCTCCGTGTTTCTAGCCCAGGATCTCGAAATCCATTGTGATTCCTGTCCATTAGACTGTAAGCTTTATGTAGGTAATCTTAGAAACAATGGTAGTGACCGAATTGGAACAAGCTTTTGGCCATTGTGGACCCATCCAAAGTGTGTGGGTTGCTAGAAACCCTTCTGGCTTTGCTTTTGTTGAATTTGAAGATCCCAGAGAGGCAGAGCTAGATGGGAGAACACTTTTTGGCGGCCGAGTAAGAGTGGAACTGTGTTTGTTTGTTTGTTTGTTGCGGTACGCGGGCCTCTCACTGCTGTGGCCTCTCCCGTTGAGGAGCACAGGCTCCGGACACGCAGGCTCAGCGGCCATGGCTCACAGGCCTAGCCGCTCCGCAGCATGTGGGATCCTCCCGAACCGGGGCACGAACCCGTGTCCCCTACATCAGCAGGCAGACTCTCAACCACTGCGCCACCAGGGAAGCCCAAGAGTGGAACTGTTGAATGGAGAAAGGAGAAGTCGAAATCTTGGCCCACCTCCTTCTTGGGGTCGTCACCCTCAAGATGATGATTGTTTTTATTTATTTATTTTTGGCTGCATTGGGTCTTCGTTGCTGCAGGCGGGCTTTCTCTAGTTGGGGTGAGTGGGGGCTACTCTTTGTTGTGGTGCGCAGCCTTCTCATTGTGGCGGCTTCTCTTGCTGTGGAGCACAGGCTCTAGGCGTGCGGGCTTCAGTAGTTGTGGCACGTGGGCTCAGTAGTTGTGGCTCATGGGCTCTAGAGTGCAGGCTTAGTAGTTGTGCTGCATGGGCTTAGTTGCTCTGCAGCATGTGGGATCCTCCTGGACCAGGGATCGAACCTGTGTCCCCTGCATTGGCAGGTGGATTCTTAACCACCGCGCCACCAGGGAAGTCCCTCAAGATGATTATTGAAGGAGGAGGCCTCCCTCGCCGCAGATCCACAGATCTCCAAGACAAAGAACCTTCTCCTACAGCTGGAGCAGGTCCCTTTCTAGAGATAGGAGAAGAGAGAGAAATCGCCGTTCTGGGAGAGAAATCACAAGCTGTCCCGAACTTTCTCTAGGTCTCGTAGCCGATCTAGGTCAAATGAAAGGAAATAGAAGACCAGTTTGCAAGACGAGGAGTGTTGTACAGGAGATAACTTCATTTGACAGGAGTATGTACAGAAAAGTCAAGTTTTGTTTGAGAATTCATAAGCTTGGTGCATTTCTTTTTTTTTTTTTTTTTTTTTTTGTGGTACGTGGGCCTCTCACTGTTGTGGCCTCTCCCATTGCGGAGCACAGGCTCCGGATGTGCAGGCTCAGCGGCCATGGCTCACGGGGCCAGCCGCTCTGCGGCATGTGGGATCTTCCCGGACTGGGGCACAAACCCGTGTCCCCTGCATCGGCAGGCGGACTCTCAACCACTGCGCCACCAAGGAAGCCCGGTGCATTTCTTTTTTAATAAATTTATATTTGGCTGCATTGGGTCTTCATTGCTGCGCACGGGCTTTCTCTAGCTGCGGCCAGTGGGGGCTACTCTTCGTTGTGGTGTGCAGACTTATTTCGGTGACTTCTGTTTTGCGGAGCACGGGCTCTAGGCGCACGGACTTCAGTAGTTGTGGCTCGCGGGCTTAGTTGCTCCGCGGCATGTGGGATCTTCCCAGACCAGGGCTCGAACTCGTGTCCCCTGCATTGGCAGGTGGATTCTTAACACTGCACCACCAGGGAAGTCCAAGCTTGGTGCATTTTTAAGATGTTTTAGCTGTTCACATTTGTCTGTCTGTTGGCACAGTGACGCATAAAGGTGTAATTCTCTATGGTTTGAAATGGACTATATGAGGCATGTAATATCAAGAATTGTTACTTTACAATGTTCCCTTAAGCAAAATTGAATTTGCTTTGAATTTTAGTCTTGCGTAGACTGATAATAAATCTCCAACTCCTGCCCAGCTAAAGTATGATGTTTAATATTATGGAAACAAAACTGGCAAAAATTGAGAAGACGTTTTCCATAGCTGGGATATGGTATGCAGCTGTAGTTAAGCAAGCAGTCTTTAAACATACTGTGAACACAAGCCAGCAGGTAAAAATTAAAGCTGCACCCTTAACCTAGGTTAGAGGTTTAAAAATGCCACTAGTGTTCACACTGGACAAGAGGTTGTCCAGTTGGTGTAGAATCGAAGAAGTTTCAAGAAATTAGTTTACCTTTGCTTTAGGTCAGAAGTTCCTTCTGTGATTGCTGTATATGAATACATAGCTCTTTGTAACATGATTTATTTGGAAATTTGAGACTATTTAAGATACCAGTGTCCTGCCAGTTTAAGGGTACATTGTAGAGCTGAACTTTGAGTTGCTGTGCAAGATTTTTTTTCATGCTGTCATTTGTTATATGTTTTGTGAGAATCCTTGGGATTAAAGTTTTGGTTACAAATTGTTGTTTAACCTGAAAGCCTGGTTTTCCTTGCAAAACTAAAATTTGAGCTTGGTACCAAGTCCAGGTATAACATTCCTTTTGGAAGCCATACTTATATTTTCTTGTAAAGTACTTCTGAAAATAAAATATTAGCATAACTGTGTAATAGTTGAACTCACCATTACCATAGATAGTTCTTGTCCCATAGAAGGCAGTTGGTTACACAAATCTTATTTTGTAAGAAACAGAGTTGCGGGTTTTGAAGTGAAGGGAGTTTTTGGTTGTCCACCTAAGTGATAGAGTAGAAGCCAGTTCAAAGTCCATGATATTCAGTGATCAACATTCCCCTTCCTCCTTCTCATTCACTCAACCATCCAGCCATCCAACAACCCACTGTGTATAAAGATGTTTGGAACGATGTCTGCACTAAATGTTAATGCAGATTATTTTGCAGTAGTTCAATTTAGAGTGATCTGCTTTCTTCTTTGTATTTTGTATGCACTACTTATGATTTTTATAAAAAGAGCAAAGTCAATACTGTACAGGCATCTTAAAAGTTGGCATATACCAACATGGAGGACAGAATTCAACATTGTGGCTTCAAAACTCAATTTTTCTCTGAATATTTAAAATGGGCCTATTATCTATTTACTTTTCATCTCCAAAAGCTTCTATTCCATTTCAAATATGCTCTGAGAACAATTTCTTTAAAGTAACAAAGATCTTATAGGCTGGGCAATGATAGAGTAGAAGCCAGTTCAAAGTCCATGATATTCAGTGATCAACATTTTAAGGTAGAGCCACCTGATACATTATAATCCAAAGTTGCCCATAAAAAAAAAGGCTTTTATGGTTAGCATGAAAGCTTTACACAAAGCTTTAAAAATTGCTTCCATTTTATATAATTTGAGGTGTTTCATGGGAATTCGAAGTTGATCCATCATGATGTAAAATTCACTATGTGGTTCAAATGTAACAGTGCAGAATTGAATAGGGGTATGCATAACCTTGCTTTTAGAAATCTAGAGGAGGTGTAGTTTCAAATTTTTGTGCCATTAGATTAAATCATAATGCAGCAACAACAACAAAAGACTAACGTATTGACAAGGATATAGAAGATCTTGAACTCTCATATACTACTGCTGTTGGGAGTGTAAAATGGTACAACTCATTTGGAAAATAGCTTGTTGATTTTTTAAAGTTAAATGTACACCTACAGGGTGTTATAGTCGTACTGCTTTGCATCCCACACTTAGGTATTTACTAAAGAGAGATGAAAACATATACAAAGACTTGTACTTGAGCGTTTATAGCAGCTCTATTTGTAGTAGTTCAAAACTAGAAACAAACCAAATGTTTGTCACCAGAAGAACTAAAAAACAAATGTGGCATACCCATACAATGGAATGCTGCTCAGCAATAAAAAAGAATTAAGTACTAATACAAATAACAACCTAGGTGAATCTCAAAATAAGTGTGTTGAGTAAGAGAAAGCCAATAGTATATGCTGTATGATAAAGTACAAAGGTTTCCTGAGACCAGAATTTTGAGAACCTTTGCCCTGTAGAGTCAGGTGACCCTTAGACTTTTCAGAGACATGAGGGTGCAAGTGTTAGGCTTCAGTCTGCAGTGGGAAGCGGGAGTTGAGAGAATTGAATATGTATTTTAGGAAGATAACCTTGGCAGCATTCTAAGGGGTCCCAGAGAGGGGAAGTTTAGAAATACGACCAGTTAGGGGGGCATTACATTTGGCCTTGACTTAGGGTCTAGGTAATGGGAGACGGACTCGATAGAATTGATAGAATGTATCTCCAGTTAGAGGGAAGGGAGAAACCTGCCTGGTATGTGGGGGGGCAGATGGGGGTCTTCATCTGAGATTGAGAATCCTGAAGGAAAAGTAGGTTTGAGGCAGGAAGGAGGCGGGTGGACTTCACTTTCTTAAGGATGAGCAGAATCTTTTAACTGTAAAAAAGTCTAAATTATCAACTTTTTCTCTTAAAAATGTACTCTTCCTATCTCTCATGTTAATTATATTTTGTAAAAGATTCTGTTTCATTTATTTAAGCCTTTTTCCTCCCTTCGTCTCTAGATATCATTGACCCTGCAATCCTGCGCCCAGGCCGCCTGGACAAAACACTCTTTGTGGGTTTGCCACCCCCAGCAGATCGTCTCGCCATCTTAAAAACTATCACAAAAGTGAGTAAAGGAAATGGTACATTTTTGTGTATGTTTCTTGCATTTTAAATACAGAAAACTAATCATTTACGGTGCCTAATCACTGTCTTTTCTGTAGCTTTAAATATTTGCCCAGCCTATAAGATCTTTGTTACTTTAAAGGAATTGTTCTCAGAGCATATTTGAAATGGAATAGAAGCTTTTGGAGATGAAAAGTAAATAGATAATAGGCCCATTTTAAATATTCAGAGAAAAATTGAGTTTTGAAGCCACAATGTTGAATTCTGTCCTCCATGTTGGTATATGCCAACTTTTAAGATGCCTGTACAGTATTGACTTTGCTCTTTTTATAAAAATCATAAGTAGTGCATACAAAATACAAAGAAGAAAGCAGATCACTCTAAATTGAACTACTGCAAAATAATCTGCATTAACATTTAGTGCAGACATCGTTCCAAACATCTTTATACACAGTGGGTTGTTGGATGGCTGGATGGTTGAGTGAATGAGAAGGAGGAAGGGGAATAAATTTAACACATTATTTAAATAAAGTTAAATTTATTTGAAATTTAACAGAAAACAAAACTAAAGGAATTATTAAACTTCCAAGTACACGTTTCATTTTAGATGGCATCAGTTTAATTTCTGCTCTGAAAGTTAGATAATTAGCATTCTTATATTTCCCTTTTTCCACTTACCAGCTTTTCTTCCCTGTATATTTTTTATTTGCCCAGTGTCATCAAGTTTACATTCTGTTCTAGAGTCATATTCCTAGTTTCACATTTATATAGATACAGTACTCACAACCAGCACTTTTGCCACAGCTTTTATGTTTTCTAGTTTAGTTCATTTTGTCATTTGGTTGACTGTATTTCATCATCCGGTTTATTCCATTTATTAATAGTTTATTCAACTGTATTCCTCAAGTTCTTTTCATGATTAAGAATGTCTGCCTGTTGTCGTTATAATTAAATGATATATTAGCTTTATACTTAAATGATATATTAAATGATATAATTTTTCCTTGGTCACACAGTCTTTCTGGTCTTTGTAGAAATTGCAGCATGAGTTTGGGCATTGAATGTGTTTGTAAAATGTCTGAGGTCAGTCTGATCTTTGTTTTCTCTTTGGTAGGTGACTTGCTTTTTCTGCTTGGATCCCTGAAAAATTCTTTATCTCTGAAGTTTAATAACTGAAATAAGATACATCCCTGTCAATTTTTTGTTGTTGCTGTTGCTGGTGGTGGTGATAGTGGGGTTTTATTTTGACTAGTGAAGAACTAAAGTCTGGTGTGCCTTTTTATTTTGTAGGTGCAATTCTTCCTTCATTCCAGGGAAGTGTTTCTGTGTTGTATGTATGAATACTTTTTCTGTATCATTTGTTGGATTTATTTCTTCAAGGTCACTGATTATTCTTATATTAGATACCCTTTGTCTTCTGTATCTTTTGTCTACTTGTTTTATTTTTTATTTACTTTTTAAATTAATTTATTTATTTAATTTTATTTTTGGCTGCGTTGGGTCTTTGCTGCTGCGCACAGGCTTTCTTCAGTTGAGGCGAGCTGGGGCTACTCTTCGTTGTGGTGCGCAGGCTTCTCATTGCGGTGGCCTCTCCTGCCGCGGAGCACGGGCTCCAGGTGTGTGTGTTTCAGTAGTTGTGGCACGTGGGCTCAGTAGTTGTGGCTCACGGGCTCTAGAGTGCAGGCTCAGTAGTTGTGGCGCAAGGGCTCAGCTGCTCCGCGGCATGTGGGATCTTCCCAGACCAGGGCTCGAACCCGTGTCCCCCGCATTGGCAGGCAGACTCTTAACCACTGTGCCACCAGGGAAGCTCCTGTTTACTTGCTTTAATTTGTCTTTTTCTACTGCACTCACTGTGATTAAACTTGAAGTCTTCTCTTTTTTTCCTTTTTTCCTTCCTTTCATTGGAACCCCCAAGTTCATGAAATGAACTTGATGGTTACTTCATCCATACCTTCTCTTTGTCCCAATGTAGAGTGAATGAGTTCTCTCATCACCCTCTCACTCTACCTGGAACTAGTTTTCCTACACTTCACACATTACAATTTGAGGTCTGGTTAATTGCTTTCTGTCCACATTTTTATAGCCTGGGGGTGGGAAAGAGAGCTAAGCCGGTACTGATTTGACCATTATAAGGAAGCCTGAACTTATTCTCTTCTGAAAGAGACCCTGTGAAATGCCTGATGCCTGGACCTGATCTCTTCATGCAGAGCGTGTCTCATTCCCATGTGCTTGTGCCCCCAGTGCTGCACAGCTCCTGGGGAATGGCATACCTTGGCGTTTCTTCCTGATTCTGCTGAAATCCCTTGATAGTATATCTGAAGGTTTGTGTTTAGCATTTCCCAGGGATATCTGCTCCAAAGACTGCTTCTCTCCAGATTGGAATCTTAATGGGCATTCATAAGATTTTGTTAGTTTCTTTCCTCAGTGCTGCTTCCCAGGAATGGAGGCCTAATTAATAGCTACTCCAGAATGATCTCTTTCCTTGGAACCCACTTTTCAACATTTACAACATAAGGTTTACCCCCTTTCTTTATGTGGTTGCCACTGGTAAATTTTTAAACTTAACTTTTTTTTTTAGTATTTTCTTTCTGTGTTGGCAAAGGAAGATTCTGTGTTCCTACTTCACTGGGCCACCCTTACTTAAAAGTGCATAGAGCAGTGTTCATAACTGTCTCCCGCAGGAGGGGAAACAGGAGGATAATCAGCTCTGTGGGTTAACAAGACCCCACTGCCAGCAGTATGGAAGCCAACTTGGAGAAAGGTGAAAGTCAAGGTTGTAAAATGAGGCATGCCGGAACTAAGTCAGTATCAGGGGAATAGCAAAGAGGACATAGATGTGGGGACTATTTAAAGGTGTTAGTTAATAGGACATTGGATTAACTATAGAGTTAGGGGGGTAAAGCAAAAGGAAGATGATTTCTCAGCTTGAGCAGCTGAATCGGTGGTGGTGTCTATCAACATAAGAGATTGAGGAATGAGGAGGTGATGTCATTTGAGTTTCAGGTGCTTGGGCACTATCCACGGGGAGACGTGTAGCAGGATGTTAGTCCTGTGGTTGGGAGTTCAGAGGAGTCCTCTGGCTGGGTTATGGTTTCGCCTGTCATCAGCACATAGCTGGTGGTCAGCCATGAATACACATTGCTTTAGTTCAGTGGCTCTCAACCTAGGGCAGTTTTACCATCACCAACAACCCATCTCACCCCAAGGGCAATGTCTCGGGACATTTGTTTATCACCAAGGCAGGGGAGTGATGGTGCTACTGGACATCCTACAACATACAGAACAGCCCCACAACAAAGAATTTTCCAACTCAAAGTATCAATAATGCCAAAGTTAAGAACCTCTTCTTTAGTTATATGTACTTGTTTCTTTGTATCAATCGAGTTTGATGATGATGCATCAAGGCACTTCTCTCCCTTTCCTTGGCTCTGTCATTAGAGACTATGATAGTGAGATTCTGTTTGCTTTGGTTAATGTCTGTTTAGATCTTCCGCCCATTTTTTGTTTGGGTTGTTTGTTTTTTTGATATTGAGCTTCATGAGCTGTCTGTATATTTTGGAGGTTAACCCTTGTTGTTGCTTCATTTGCAAATATTTTCTCCCATTCTGAGGGTTGTCTTTTTGTTTTGTTTACAGTTTCCTTTGCTGTGCAAAAGCTTTTATGTTTAGTTAGATTTGTTTATTTTTGGTTTTGTTTCCATTACTCTAGGAGGTGGATCAAAAAAGATCTTGCTGCAATTTATGTCAAAGTGTGTTCTGCCTATGTTTTCCTCTAAAAGTTTTATAGTGTCCAGCCTTCCATTTAGGTCTTTAATCCATTTTGAGTTTACTTTTGTGTATGATGTTAGGGAGTGTTCTGATTTCATTCTTTTACATGTAGTTGTCCAGTTTTCTCAGGACCACTTATTGAAGAGACTGTCTTCTCCATTGTATATTCTTGCCTCCTTTGTCATAGATTAGGTGACCATAGGTACGTGGGTTTATCTCTGGGCTTTCTGTCCTGTTCCATGGATCTGTATTTCTGTTTTTATGGCAGTACCATATTGTTTTGATTGCTTTGGTTAACGTATGTGTGTATGTATACACACACAAGCACATTTATACAATCCTAATTTGTTTCTGTAAATTTCTTATAGTTGTTATGATATAATGATGATACTTTCACACTTGTCTGTGGGAGATCATTAATTAAAGGCAAAGACTGGAGTAATAATTCATGAGGTATTTGGTGTTGAGGGCCTTACAGATTTGGACCCAGAAGAATGACTGGCTCATTCTTCCAGACGTGTGTCATCCACTATATGGTACTCAGCACTGTGGAACAACTTTACACTTCCTTCATCTAGAATTTCAGCGCTATTTTCTAAAATTGTTAGCTCTTGGACTCAGGGGTAAAGGCCCCCCTTCAAAGATAAAATTATTAGGAAAATAAGATACTAGAATATTAACCTAAATGAATGATCTTCTAGTTAGTCAACAAGTATTTATTGTAAACTAAATATATCCCTGGTTGTGTGTATACCATGGGGAGACTAAAACACATAAGACATAGTCCTTACATATAAGGAGCTTTTCTTCTAGATGAAAAGATAATATGAATGTTTCTAAAACAACAACAGGCATATTAATTCATTCCTGAGAAAGGGAGAAAAATGAAGGCAACTGAGTAACCTAGAGATTTCAACTATATAAAGAAATATAAAGAAAAAAGTCAAGAAGAAAACATAGCAAAATATGAACAGTGCTTGCCTCTTGGGGATGGGCTTACAGGTTACTTCTTCTGCCTTCTCAGTGCCCTCCAGTCAGAGACCAGGAACACACTTGGAGCTGAACAAGCAGGGCTTGTTTCTCTTTGAAGTGAGGGAGGACCCGCACCACAGAGAACTGTAGGAGTGGGGTGTCTCAGTAAGAGGATGTTAGAAAGGACTTCAGTGATTTGTGTTTGTGTTAGGTTTGGGAAGAGTTTAAGGGGCTTTGCTCTGAATTGCTTTCAAAAACCAGGCATTATTCTGTGATTGAGGGTCTTAATAAATCTTACCAAGAAGGAAGACTAGACCAAGGCTAAGGCTGTGACTGGGAAAGAAGCAGCTGTCATTTACATTAGCCGGGACAGGCAATGTTTGACCATTCTGTGGTTTGGACAGTGTTCACGTTTTATCTGTGTTCAGACATGATTATGCAGGAATCTTGTTTTTCCCTTGATCCATCCTGGTCATGGAGTGGCCTTCTCTCATGTTGATGTTCTGTGAAATTGTTTATGTTCAACAGGAGAGCAGCACTGCCTAGCTGTGAGGGCCCAGCCAGCTCGTAGCAACACCAAGGCCTACTTGCTGGATGTCAGGGCCTGCTTGTCTCTGTCTCAGTGGCTTTATATTTCCAAATTTTCTATCATGAGCATATATGCATATAGCGGGGGGAGGGGTACGGAGAATGTTTTGTGTTTTTTTTTTTTTAAACAAAAACATAAATGTTGAGGTTAAGGAGGAAGGGCCTAGAATTAGATAGAAAGGCCCTTTGGGCAACCTCCATGCACAAAGTTGTGACTATAGAAAGAAAAGAAACCAGAAAAAGACATTTTGATAAAAATCTATTTGACTTTAAAAGCAACTTTTGTGAGACTGTGGTTTAGACTGTTATATAGTCAGTTCTCAGCATCTGTCTATGCTAAAGGCAAAGGAGGGCTTTTGGCTGTTTAGACTATTTTTGCAGCGGTTATGGGCGTGTCGTGTTCTCAGACCCGCTCCAGAGGAAGGGGCCCACACAGGCCTGAGTGACGGTGCACTTGCTGTTGCCCTCTGAGGAGAGCTGCTTGCACTGCATTTCACATCCTTATCTTACTTTTTCAAACCTCCAGAGGCCTTGAATGTTTTTGCTTAAAGATCTTTGTTGATGGCTAAAGCTAAAGCAGCGTAGAGGGAGAGGAAGCAGAATCTCTAATTTCCGGGCAGAGTCCACAAGGCAGACCTCCTCCTCATGGCAGTCTTTATGAAGACTCAGCCAAAAGTGAGAAAAATTGGCCTTTTTAATGTTTAATAAACCTTTCTATTTCAAAGTTTGCTGGCTTTTTACTTAAATTCCCCAGATTGTTTTATATATACTATTTCCTCTTTTTCCAATTAATACTTGAAATATTTTGGGAAGATTAGAATAAAATTCTTTAGTCTTGGTCCTAAAAATCTAAAGATCTGTGGGTCAGAGCAACTTCTCAGTATCTTTTGGAGTCTAAGTTTCTTAAGAGAAAAACGAGCAATGACATAATACTTTTTTATATATCCTATTTGGTGTTTCTGGTAATGTTGTGGTAATAAGAGGTTTATCACTAAAAACCCCTTGGACAAGTAGAACATTTTTTTCTTAATTTCTGTTTCTTCCTATAAATGTCATTAAAACTTGCCCTTATCTCAGAAAGCCAGAAAGGTTATTTGATGTCTGCCAAGTGCTTTGAGGTAATATGCAGTCTTTAAAATAGTGATAAAAATTCCACTAAGAGACCCAAAATTCTCAATATGTTTTTTAAAATGTGCCCCGTAAGACTAAAACATATAATATCTCACCAAGAAACATATCTGTTAAATTTTCATGAGCTAAGATAATAATATCTGATATAATAAAAAGTGATATTTATTAAGCACTTACTGTGTTCTAGGTACTTTACAGATATGAATATGCTTAATCCTTGCAACTGCCTTTTGAACTGTTTGAATTGAATATTTAAATATTCAAATGAATATTATTTCCATTTTACTGATGAGCAAACTTTATCTCACAAAAACAGGATACAAAGATGTGTTTTTTCTTTTATTGAAGAAATATAGTTGATTTACAATGTTGTGTTAATTTCTGCTATACAACAAAGTGATTCAGTTCTTTATATATATAAAAGAATATATATTCTTTTTCATATTCTTTTCCATTATGGTTTATCACAGGATATTGAATATAATTTCCTGTGCTATACAGTAGGACCTTGTTGTTTATCCATTCTGTATATGATAGTTTGCATCTGCTAATCCCAAACTCCCAATCCATCACTCCCCCACCCCCCTTGGCAACCACAAATCTATTCTCTATGTCTGTGAGTCTGTTTCTGTTTCATAGATAAGTTCATTTGTGTCATATTTTATTTTATTATTTTTATTTATTTATTAAAAAAAATTTTTTTTTCTTCTGTACGCGGGCCTCTCACTGTTGTGGCCTCTCCCATCGCGGAGCACAGGCTCCGGACGTGCACGCTCAGTGGCCATGGCTCACGGGCCCAGCCGCTCCACGGCATGTGGGATTGTTCCCGGACCGGGGCACAAACCCGTGTCCCCTGCATCGGCAGGCGGACTCCCAACCACTGCGCCACCAGGGAAGCCCCCATTTTACTTCTTACTGCCACATTTCAGTTAAGAATAATTAGATTTTAATGATACAGAGATTCCTCAGCCCTTATTTCTACTAATTGGAAAGTAATGTTGCTATTGAAACGTTTGGAAGTATGCTATGTAGACCACACTCCCCAAAAACAGGCAGTTTGTTACTTTCTTTCAATTGATAGTATTTTGGGGGTTTATTTTTCTAAAAAACTAATCTCCTAAGAATTAGAAAATTTCTGAGAATCTAAATTTCTAAGAATTAATTATTTTTCTAAAATATTACTTTTAGATAAGCATTTGTTTATTGTGTTCCTTTATATATTGAGCTTTCTCAAAAGATTTAACTTAAAGAGTGCCCTAAATATGGCAAGTTGGCAATTGCTCCCCGTATGCAGTTGTGAGAAAAATTTCTCCTCTGGATTCTCATAAAGAAGACACTCAGTTGTGATAGACGTTTTTACCAATATCCCTATCATAAACACAATAATAAGCCTTTCAGGACTGAAGCTGGTGGTTCTCCTAATGTAAGCTGCAGACATAACTAAAAGCCAGTTCATTAAAAACAACTTCATGAGAGGTCAAAGAAATGCACTTCGAGGATGTGTGAGCCTTTATGAAAGTCCAGCTTGACCCAAGAGTAGAATTTAGATATTGAGAAGTATAAAAGAATTATCCTTAGGCAGTCCTCCATGAATCAGTTTCTTATGATTGAGCTTTTGATTAAAACAGGACAGTAGGGACTTCCCTGGTAGCACAGTGGTTAAGAATCCACCTGCCAATGCAGGGACACGGGTTCAATCCCTGGTCCGGGAAGATCCTACATGCCGCAGAACAACTAAGCCCGTGTGCCACGACTACTGAGCCTGCGCTCTAGAGCCCACGAGCCACACTACTGAGCCCACGTGCCACAACTACTGAAGCCCACGCGCTGTAGGGCCCGAGAGTCGCAACTACTGAGCCCGAGTGCCTCAACTACTGAAGCCCGCATGCCTAGAGCCTGTGTTCCACAACAAGAGAAGCCCCCTCTTGCCACAACTAGAGAAAGCCCACACGTAGCAACAAAGACCCAACACAGCCAAAAATAAATTAAAAACAAAAAAAAAACAGGACAGTAGATAGTTTGAGGTAAAATTCTCTAGCAGCACAGGGAACATCCATGTGCTGGGTGACCATCAAGGTAGGGTTGATCCTTCCTTCCTTCCTTCCTTCCTTCCTTCCTTCCTTCCTTCCTTCCTTCCTTCCTTTCTCATTGCAGTGGCTTCTCTTGTTGCAGAGCACGGGCTCTAGGCGCATGAGCTTCAGTAGTTGTGGCGCGTGGGCTCAGTAGTTGTGGCTCATGGGCTGTAGAGCGCAGGCTCAGTAGTTGTTGCACACGGGCTTACTTGCCCCGTGCATGTGAGATCTTCCCAGGCCAGGGCTCGAACCCGTGTCCCCTGCATTCGCAGGCGGATTCTTAACCACTGTGCCACCAGGGAAGCCCTAATAGTTTCTTAAGAACATTAAAGAATCTCAAAAGGGTTCATGCCTAATGAGGTAGCCTCTTGCCCCACCTCCTACCTCCTCCTACTAGTAGATTGAGGGACTCAACAGGGCAGTGTCCTCAGGCTTTCCCACTTCCGACATAGCTTGGAAAGTCCAAACATTTCTGTTCTGCATCATGATAAATCCTTATTACCTGTTCATCATCACTATTTAAACAAGACTTCCCCTCCCCCTCCCCTTCCCCTCCCAAATATAGCACCAAATTATCTCTCCTTATCTGGAGATAAGATACTGGGTTTTGGGGGGAATTCCCTGGTCCAGTGGTTAGGACTCAGTGCTGTGAACTCGGGTTCAATCCCTGGTCAGGGAACTAAGATCCCACAAGATGCTTGGCCAAAAATAAAAATTTTTTTAAATTAAAAAAAAAAGATGCTGGGTTTTTTTAATTATGAAAATACGCAATAAAGATTTGGGGCCTTACCAACTGTCCATTCAGTTGCAGATTTGAACTTCAGAACTCAAGTTTTTAAATTCCTGGTTCAGTGTTATTTCCACTTTTCAGACCTTTTTATTAAAGTATAATGCACGTACAGAAAAGTGGACATATCATTAAATGTCCAACTTCATGCGTTTTTATAAACAAAACCTTCAAGAAAGAATATTAGCAGTTAATTTCATGGAGACAGAAAGTAGAATGGCGGCTGCCAGGGGCTGGTGGAGCGGGGGTGGGGGGTGGCCGTGGAATAGGGGAGGGGAGGGTTGTCCCTTAACACAAACAAAGTTCCATTTTGGGAAGGTGGCTGGTTATGTTTTAGAGATTGATGGTTGCACAGTAACAATGTAATTAATGCCACTAAACTATACATTTTTAAATGGTTAAAATGATAAATTTTGTTACATAAATTTTACCACAGTAGAAGAGAGAACATTACCAGAGCCACAGAAGCTGGCCTCCTGCTTCCTTCAGGCACTGCCCACCTCTTCCCGCACAAGATTAACTGATGAGATTGAAGGAAACTTAGGGATCACACAGTCTGACCATCTAGTTTTACACACAACCAGAGGGAGAAAAGAAAAAAGCACAAAGATTGTTTCCTAAGGTCGCACGGAAAGTTTATTTTCCCATGTTTATTTCGCAGGTCGAAGTGGATTGAATGGGAAGCATAACTGTTTCTTGAACCTGTGTTAGATGAACATTTGCATTTTATCAAATAATAGCAGCTAGCAGATGTATAGTTGATTAAATTCTTAAACATGCCCAGCTGGGAGGACATGAGAGGACACCCTCTGAGCATGGACCAAGCAGGTGATAGCTCAAGGTGCTGGGTCGTCTGACCCTCTGTTTGGAGCACCTGCCGAGCTAATATTTACACTTGAGGCTTAATGACATATGTTTATTTACTTTTTTCCTGTGTGTTTCTTCTTAAACTGTTTATTTCCATGTAATATTTGCTACCAAGGAAAGATAGTATGCAATGTAGATTTAAGTTATGAATCAGAATAAGTCAGAATAATAAAGCAGATACTCACAAACCTACCATCTTAACAATGTCCTGTACTTGAAGTCACTAAGAACTGTTTTGTTTGCCTCTGCAGTTTAAGTCACTAAAAATGTTATTAAGTATATACTGTATGCATGCAAGGTACTGTGTTAAGTGTTGTTGGAATTCTAAGGCTGTTCTGATACTTGTCCTTTCTAGCATCTCTTGGTATGAGCTGAAGGGGAATTGGCACCAAAGGCAGGGTTGGGTTTTAGTTAAGGGTTAGGAAAGAACACATTGAGCACAGAGGGCTTTTGGCTTTTTTTTGTAGAACACTTTGCTGATTGTTCTCTCCTGGCCACGTTCAATGTTATTTCTCCCTTGCTAGCCAGCCTCACACCAAAACACATATGCACGTCAAAACTTATCACTGTTTATGTACTTGCCATATTTAATCAGGCAAAGGAAATGTGATTCTTCACCATTGGAAAGATTGAGGGTGGTGGGTTTTGTTTTTGGTGTTTTGTTTTTGCTGTAGTATTTATAAACTCTTCAGACTTCACCAGCATAAATTGTTTGCCTTCAGCTTTCCCCAGTTTGGGATCTACTTCTTAACCTCATTTCTCAAAATTGAAATTTGTAAAAATCTGTTACACTAGTCTGGGAGTCAGTTATATTCATTTAGTCAAGCAGCCATTACTATTTATTTAGAACCTATTATGTGGGAAAATATAGATCTTTAAAGCCTCAGTGAAAGTGGATTTTTCTCTCTTACTCAGAATGGCACCAAACCCCCACTGGATGCAGATGTAAATTTGGAAGCAGTTGCTGGTGACCTTCGCTGTGATTGCTATACGTGAGTATCTCCATCTCCAGTCAGTTAACTCTCTGAGGCTCAGTTTTCTCATGTGCAAAATGAGGGAGAATGATGTTGGGAGGGTTAAATTAGGAATCCTGGAAAGCACCCAGCGTCTGGCTTTTCCTCCTTCTTCCTTCTTAGAGAAGGGACTACCCGTTTTGAGGCTCTGAGGAGTTCCCAGGAGTACGGGGAGTCCTCTCATATGTTCACTCTTGGTACTCAGCTACCCTGACCACCATCACTGCCTTTCACAAATTGTCTCTGTCGTTCCAGAATATTAAAGCAGACATTTCATTACCAGCTGCCAAATTATCGAGGTGCTTCAGCACTTAAAAGAAAATAATCTACAGGTTTTTCAAGGCTCAGAATGCATTTTTCACAGCACACCTGTTAATATTCACACAGCCTGTAGTAAAAGCAGGAGGTCAAATATTTCTGCCTTCAGCTTTCATATGTGTGTGGTGGTTGTTGATTTTGTTGTTTCCTTCATGTGTTTTTAAGTAAATTTGTTAACTTTCCTCATTTTGGTTCACAGGGAAGAAAATGAAATTCACGTTGGACTAACAGGGGACATCTCTCCCTCTGACTTATTTAAAAAGCCCTGTTGATTGTCCACAATATACTCGGTGTTCAAGGTCAAATAATACGCTTTCTGAAGCTAAGTCAGTCAAGGAGAGCAGTGTTTTAATCTTTGAGGTCTTCAGGAGTCTGTTGTTCAGCAGTGTAAATTTACATCCAAGGAACATAGCCACCGGTACTGATATAGGCACTCAGTTCTTTCCAGTTCTGGTTGAAGAATTTCACATAACTGTCTGTCTCTTTTTTTTTTTTTTAATAAATTTATTTATTTATTTATTCATTTTTGTCTGCGTTGGGTCTTCGTTGCTGTGCGCGGGCTTTCTCTAGTTGTGGCAAATGGGGGCTACTCTTCACTGTGGTGCGCGGGCTTCTCATTGCGTTGGCTTCTCTTGTTGTGGAGCACGGGCTCTAGGCACACAGGCTGCAGTAGTTGTGGCATGTGGGTTCAGTAGTTGTGGCATACGGGCTTCGTTGCTTCGCGGCATGTGGGATCTTCCCGGACCAGGGCTCGAGCCCGTGTCCCCTGCATTGGCAGGCGGATTCTTAACCACTGCGCCACCAGGGAAGCCCACATAATCATCTCTTATTAAGATGATTCCACTTGAAACCATGGTGGTCATTTTTAGGGCGTGTGGCCAGGATCCAAAATTTAATGTCCAGTTTTCTCATATATGAACATCTAGGGATCTGAGTCTTGATCTTTGTTCTGCCACCTCAACCCCAATGCACCTGAGAGATTTGCCGCACTCTGGTCAGGACTCTTGGCTCACTTAAGAAAGCAGTGACTGTCTCAGTGAAAGGGAAATGGTCCCCCAGGCCGTGGTGGTGAGGGGCGTATGTAAAAGCCCTACCTTAACTTTAAGGAGAATGTCTCTCTTCCCCTCATTGGGAGTCAAATGCATGCCAGTCTATAATTAATGAACTTACTGCTAAAGAAAATAAGACTTAAGTGAGTAGTTTACATGTTTGAGTGCTAAAATCTGAAGATTTTCAGTTGGTAGCAGAGGCAGTTTTGATGGCAGAACCTTCCCTGGGCCAAATCTTCTGGATTATACCACATAAGGAGTCAGTTAATAAATGGGTTAGGGTGAAAGTTGAATGTTGTATGTTTTGAGTTTTAATGCCACTGTCTTCACAGTTTGAAAGGCAGTATAATACTACAGTCTTCAGCTACTTGTTACATTATTGGTTAATGTGTGTGATTATTAAATAATGTTACAAACCTAACACATAACCAACAGAAAGATTGGATTCAGTTAATAATTTAAACTCTGTGGGTCTTTAATTTTATTAGTTATGTGTGTTGTCACATTATATGTTAAATGTTTGTCTAGAAATGAGGTTCTTATCCCCCAATTCAAAATCTTTCTCAAAGCATCTGTAAGAATCCTGTTAAAGATGTAATGTATTGAAACACCAGTCAGCCCCAATGTCTTTCATTGAACTCAAGAACCATGCTGACTCAGTATATTACACAGAACCATTAAATGAAGGTTTGTTAGTTCTTGTCATATTTTAAGTAATTTATGATGTATCCATTCAGCTTGAGCTTGAATCAAGTGCATCAAAGACTTTTTAGCATTTGTATTTTCCTTTTTTGAACTAAGGGTCATAAATGATTTCTTATATAAGCTTAGTTTAGACATTAGGTAATATACTATTGGTATATACTGGTAATGGGCCAGTTAGCACTTTAGCATGGGCCTTGTGAATGAAAGTTTTACAATAAATAATGTATAAGTTGCTTTCTACTGACTGGTTGTTTTAGACTTTTTATATTATCATTAGTATCTATAGAGATTAGCATGGGAATATTTATGATTCATTGCATTGTTTCCTTCATAATTTCCTTTCTTCTGAAAGTTAGAAATATTTTAGGTGAGAGCTAAAAGCTCTTTCCTACTGACCATGATCAGTTTATCCCACCATTATTGGTTAGTGTCTTTCCTGATTGTTTAATATGTGACTTAAAAAGAAATTGCTGTCAGACTTTTTTCTGGGCTTTTGCAGTGTCTAAGAATAAATGAATAAGAACGGTTCTTTTATTACAGGGGTGCAGATCTCTCTGCTTTGGTACGGGAGGCTTCTATCTGTGCCTTGAAGCAGGAAATGGCAAGACAGAAGAGTGGAAGTGAAAAAGGTACAGTTCTCTACAGAATCTCTCAGTCCTAGTTAATTATGACTCTGGATACCTAAAATCACTGTTAACCTGGAAAATGTCCATTTTCTAATAACATCTATCATCTGTGATATTAAAACTGACATTTTTCTGATGAGACCTTTAGCAGCTGTTCTGGAATATTACATAACCTCTGTGGCTGACAACTATAATAATAGCAAAGTTATTTGGTGCCTAATGAAATGTTTTCTATCTTTCCTTATCATCATATACAAATGTTTAGAGTTAGGCAAGTAGGTCCATTTACTGTCTTCATCATGAGTTTGGTCTGTTTATCAATACTGGAAAACTTTCTCATTCTTTTTCTAAGGTGATATCTACTTTACTGTTAAAATGTAGCCTAAATTGAAGAGCTTAGAAAACACACAAACAAGAAGTAAAAATTGAAATAACTTCCCATATACTTACATTTTCCTTTGGGGCCATGTCAGCAGCTTTGCATTGTTCTTCACATTTGACAGTGTCTTTGATTGTATTATTTGGGTTACAAAACAATTCATTTGTGACCTGCAGGCCGACCATGCCAAGTACAAAAATAGCCTCTACTTTGCTTGGTTCCTGGGACAGTTGTTTGATCAGTTGCAGTGTGTGGCTATCTTCCTTACAGTACTGTCGAATACCTTCTTCAAAAGACCTGCCTTGTCCTCAAAACCTGTACTTTGATCTGAAGTTCAAGTCTAGGTTGATCTCCTTTTATTCAGTAGATTTCCCAGAAGATGTCTTTCTTTATTCATATTTATTTCTTTTATTCTTTTCCCTTTTTTCTTTGGCTACCAGGAATCTTGGAGCTAAATTTTCTTTACAGTTGCAGCAGCATATGCTTAGCTTAGATTTGTCAACACATGTATCTTGATTGTGAAGTCCCTCATTTTTTTGGTTGTTTAAGATTCAGTTATCTGAACTTCTTTTATTGTAAGCTATTTTAAGTTCATTTTGGAAGTGGGTGGGATATAATTAGCAAAATTAGTATGTCTTATAAGAAATCATTATGTGGTAGTATGCTACCTGAGAGCTGAATCTGATGACTATCTTTGGATTTGTTTGTCACTAAAAATTAGCAGGCCTCTGTATATGTATTAGCTGCTACTAATAATTCTGATTGGGGACTTCCCTGGTGTTGTAGTGGTTAAGACTCCATGCTCCCAATGCATGGGGCCCAGGTTTGATCCCTGGTCAGGGAACTAGATTCCGCATGCCGCAACTAAAGATCCCACATGCCACAACAAAGATCCCACACATGGCAATGAAGATCCTGCGTGCCGCAACTGAGACCCGGCACAGCCAAATAAATAAATAAATGTTTTTTTAAAAAAATAATAATAATTCTGATTGGATGTTACTTTATAAACATGTGTAACAAATTTTGACATCCCTGCTTTGCTACAGTTTGCATTTGCAGCTGCCTGTCCTTCAGGGACTTTTTTTTTTTTTTTTTTTTGCAGTACGCGGGCCTCTCACTGTTGTGGCCTCTCCCGTTGTGGAGCGCAGGCTCCAGACGCGCAGGCTCAGCGGCCATGGCTCACGGGCCCAGCCGCTCTGCGGCATGTGGGATCTTCCCGGACCGGGGCACAAACCCGTGTCTCCTGCATTGGCAGGCGGACTCTCAACCACTGCGCCACCAGGGAAGCCCCTTCAGGGACTTTTCATTGATATCTTACAGAACCTGAAATCAGTAATGCCATTCAACTTCCATTTGACCTATTCAGCAACACATTGTATTTTACTTTTAAATACACTATCTTAATATCTGTATAAAAGTTTACTATTTTAAGTATAAATTGTCATCACTTAAGTTGTCATACTAAAATTGTAAACCAAGGCTTATTTAACATTTAGTTATTAAATTTCTCTTACTGTGTGATGGCATAACCTTTTAAGGAATTAAAACACCCCTCTATTCCAGTGTTGTGATATGACCTATATATATTATGTATTATGATATAATTCCATAGCATCTAATTACGTGTATGCACTCTTGAATACTATGGAATCCTACTTTCCATTCTTAGTTAAATTTATTTGAATTATCCTGAAAGAGAACAGTTCTACTTTTTCATGAACATTGCCATTAAGTTAAAGTAAACAGTACAAAGATAACAAAGGATTATCTGGTTATGAGTGATAGTTTTCTTTGGGTGGT
Source organism: Stenella coeruleoalba (assembly GCF_951394435.1). NCBI lineage: Eukaryota > Metazoa > Chordata > Mammalia > Artiodactyla > Delphinidae > Stenella > Stenella coeruleoalba. Next base: position 145,321,035 of record NC_137169.1, on the reverse strand, counting down.
ACTGCATTAAAATCTGAGGAGCAGAATGTGGGGAAAATGGGGAGATACTGGTCAAAGGTTACAAACTTCCTGCTGCAAGATGAGTAAGTTCTGAGGATCCAGTGTAATAATTAGCAATACTGTGTTATATGCAGTTAACCCTTGAACAACATGGGTTTGAACTGTGCAGATGCACTTACACGTGGATTCTTTTCAGTAAATGTGTAGTATAGCACTACACGGTCGACAGTCAGTTGAATCCGCAGATAATGGAACCGCAGATTCGGAGGGCCAACTTTAACATTATATGCAGATTTTTGACTGAGGGTCACCACTCCTAACCCTGGCATTGTTCAAGTGTGAGCTGTACTTGAAAGTTGTTTGGAAAGTAGATCTTAAAAATTATCACCACAAAAATTAAAAAGCTATCATGAGGGGATAGAGGTGTTAACTAACCCTACTGTGATAACTATTTTGCAATATATTCACCCACCATATCATCATGTTGTACTCCTTAAACTTGAATGTGTTATATGCCAACAATATCTCAGTAAAGCTGGGGAGAAAAACAAAGTAACAAAACACATGAACTGTTTTCTTTAAAGGATAAGAATCTTTAATTAAGTCTGGACAAAGTACTTTTTGGTGTAATTTGTTCCACAATAAACTGTTTTGATTGCTGGGGGAAAAAAGATTACAAATAAAAAGATTACACTTTTTAATATAGGATATTGTAAACATCACACATTTATGTAAAATTAAATGTGGTCAGGTATTTGTAAATTAAATTAAAATTAAAAAGTGTCTAAAAACTTGAGCAGAATATATCTGGCTTGAGTATTATTCTGAAAAAGAGTAGAACCACTGTCATCATTAATTTCCTCGGTGTTCCCCTTGAATGCTTAGAAGTCTCTCAAGAGAAATTAAGTTGTAAATCACAATTAGCATACTGTACCAGATATGTATATTTATGCATTTGCTCCACAGGTGAACTCAAGGTTAGTCAGAAGCACTTTGAAGAAGCTTTCAAGAAAGTAAAGTCATCTGTATCAAAAGAGGTAAGCAGTGCTCTTTTTTTTTAACATCTTTATTGGGGTATAATTGCTTTACAATGGTGTGTTAGTTTCTGCTTTATAACAAAGTGAATCAGTTATACATATACATATGTTCCCATATCTCTTCCCTCTTGCGTCTCCCTCCCTCCCACCCTCCCTATCCCACCCCTCTAGGTGGTCACAGACCACCTAGCTGATCTCCCTGTGCTATGCAGCTGCTTCCCACTAGCTATCTACCTTACGTTTGGTAGTGTATATATGTCCATGCCCCTCTCTTGCTTTGTCACAGCTCACCCTTCCCCCTCCCCATATCCTCAAGTCCATTCTCTAGTAGGTCTGTGTCTTTATTCCTGTCTTACCCCTAGGTTCTTCATGACATTTTTTTTCTTAAATTCCATATATATGTGTTAGCATACGGTATTTGTCTTTCTCTTTCTGACTTACTTCACTCTGTATGACAGACTCTAGTTCTATCCACCTCATTACAAATAGCTCAATTTCATTTCTTTTTATGGCTGAGTAATATTCCATTGTATATATGTGCCACATTTCTTTATCCATTCATCCGATGATGGACACTTAGGTTGTTTCCATCTCCGGGCTATTGTAAATAGAGCTGCAATGAACATTTTGGTACATGACTCTTTTTGAATTATGGTTTTCTCAGGGTATATGCCCAGTAGTGGGATTGCTGGGTCGTATGGTAAGTCTATTTGTAGTTTTTTAAGGAACCTCCATACTGTTCTCCATAGTGGCTGTATCAATTCACATTCCCTCCAGCAGTGCAAGAGTGTTCCCTTTTCTCCACACCCTCTCCAGCATTTATTGTTTCTAGATTTTTTGATGATGGCCATTCTGACTGGTATGAGATGATATCTTATTGTAGTTTTGATTTGCATTTCTCTAATGATTAATGATGTTGAGCATTCTTTCATGTGTTTGTTGGCAATCTGTATATCTTCTTTGGAGAAATGTCTTTTTAGGTCTTCTGCCCATTTTTGGATTGGGTTGTAAGCAGTGCTCTTAAAGGTATAAGAGAAAAGCGACTAGAATTGAGTGTAGTAGGTATGTGAACTCATGAAAACGAGCAAAACAGTTGCCTTTGTGAGACTGTTCTTGAGAGACTGTAATGTTGAATGTTTTTAGAGACTAAACACAAAGAGCAAATGACCTCTTGTGTCTGTTTCCACAAGCTCAGAATTTTTAATCAGTCTCATTCAAGTATTATTGGACCTGCTTCATTTCACCCTTTTAAACAAATAATTTCTTATCTTCTTCAACCTAAGCTGCCCAGACTAAGCACTATGGACTTACCCGTAGTTTCAGGAGACTAAAATACCTTCACCATAAGGTCAGAGAAGGGTTAAAAATCACTGTGACTTGTCCTTACAAAAACTACCGGACTTTCCCATATTTATTTCTTACTGTGTTGAGGTATTCTGTTTGTAATAAGTTAAATATTTGCTATTAAGGGAAGTCAGGTTACTATGACACTTACAAAGAGAGCAACAAAATATCCAACCCTAAGAGATGCATAAATTGAAAACTGTTGTGATAAGTTTTGTTCACTTGGATATCTTGTGTTTCTGAACTCCTAGAATGTGCCTTAGCCACGAGATCCTGTTTATTGACTATACTAAAAGTTCCTTTAAGTCGTTTGCCATTTATTACTCCAGGCTCAGTGTTTATGATTACTCATTGAAAACACTTAAGTCCAAGTTCAAACACTTACTGGGTTGGCCAAAAAAGTTCGTTCAGGTTTTTCCATAACATCTTACAGAAAAACCCGAAAGAACTTTTTTGGCCAACCCAATATATGCGATGGGTTGCTTTGTTCCAGTGCCTCCGGTTTTGGTGTAAATGCTCTAAGTTAGTTGACCATCTTATCACTTTTAACTAAAATAATCAGTTAAGGGGTTTGGGCTGGTGGTGGTATCTTTTAGGCCTATGACTTACTTCTTTTTCTGCTAGAGTAAAGTCAAGTCTGCTGAACTTGGACTGGTTCTTCTACCATATTTGGAGAAACGAAAGTCTGCTTTGACCTCTCAGGCATTTTTGTATACTAGAGGAAATGTTTTTATTTTACTGAATATCTTTGAATAAGATAATCTTATTAATTAAAATCAGAAACAGTTTTACAGTTAATCTTACTGGAAGTTTTCATTCTGATCAACAAGAGAGTACTGATATGTGTCCTCCCAAAGATTTAGTTATTAAAAAAAAATCTTTTTAATTGAAATTGTTTCTTATCTACAGCCAAGTTTTGAGGCTTTTCAGGAATTAGGACATACTGACATAGCTCTGCATTTGGCACTCTCATGCTGTAACCGTTTTTTAATTGAAATTTAATTTACCTATGTAATGCACAAGTACAGTTCTGTAAGTTTTGGCAAATGTAACCAGCACTACAATCAATATAGAGGACATTTTAATCACTTCAGAAAGTCCCTTGTGTTCTTTTGTAGTTGTCAGTCCCTTTCTAAACGCTGCTCTAGGTAACCCCTGATCTGACTTCTGTCATCATGCTCAAACTTTGCCTGTTTTAGAACTTTATGTAAATGCAGTCATACATGCAGTCATACAATATATACTCATTTGTCTGGCTTCTTTTGCTCAGTTTATTGTTTTAGAGACTCATCCACTTCACTCAGTTTTTCACTAGCTTGATGTATCCTCTTGCTGAGTAGTTTCCCATTATATGAATATACCACAATTTGCTTATCCTTTCCCCTGTTGGTGGACACTTCAGTTGTTTCCAGTTTTTGGCTTTTATGGATAATGGTGCTCTGAATGTGTGTGGGTTTTTTTTGGGGGGGTGGGGGAACATGTGTTTTTATTTCTCTTGAGTAAATAACCAAGAGAGGGGACTTCCTTGGTGGTCCAGTGGCTAAGACCATGCTGCCAACGCAGGGGGCCCCAGTTCGATCCCTGGTCAGGGAACTAGATCCCACATGCTGCAACTAGAAAATTTACCACAACTAAAAAATCCCAGATGCCGCAACTAAGTCCCAATGCAGCCAAATAAATAAATAAATACACATTAAAGGAAAAAAATGACCAGGAGAGGAATTGGTGGGTCTTATGGTGAATTTATGTTTAACTTTATAGAGAACTGCCAGCCTTCTTTCCAAAGTGGCTGTAATACCGTTTTACATTTTATGAGAGTTCTAGTTGGCTCACAGTCTCACCAACACTTAAATATTTTCAGTCTTTTAATTTTAGCCATTCTACTGGATGTGGAATAGTATCCTTTTGTAGTCTAAATGTGTGTTTCCCTAATGACTAAAATGTTGAGCATTGTTTCATATGCTTATTGGTCATTTGGATATCTTATTTTGTGTCATCTTTTGCTCTTAAAAAATTGAGTTGTTTCCTTATTATTCAGTTGTACAAATTCTTAGTTCATCTTAGATAGAAGCCTTTTATCAGATATGCATATTGAGGATATTTTCTCCTAACCTGTTGTTGACCTTTTTATTTTCTAAAGGCATCTATTGAAGAGCAGAAGTTTTTAATTTAGATGAAGTTCAATTTATCTTTTTTTTTATAATTTGTGTGCTTCTGTCATAAGAAATCTTGACTATCCTAAGTTTGCAAAAATGTTCTCCTTTGCTTTTTTTCTAGTAGTTTAATAGTTTCTGCTTTATAACAAAGTGAATCAGCTATACATTTACATATATCCCCATATCTCCTCCCTCTTGCATTTCCCTCCCACCCTCTCTATCCCACTGTATCAATTTATATTGATACAGTGGATGTATCAATTTACATTCCCCCCAACAGTTCAAGAGAGTTCCCTTTTCTTCACACCCTCTCCAGCATTTATTGTTTCTAGATTTTTTGTTGATGACCATTCTGACCGGTGTGAGATGATATCTCATTGTAGTTTTGATTTGCATTTCTCTAATGATTAATGATGTTGAGCATTCTTTCATGTGTTTGTTGGCAGTCTGTATATCTTATTTGGAGAAATGTCTTTTTAGGTCTTCTGCCCATTTTTGGATTGGGTTGTTTGTTTTTTTGTTATTGAGCTGCATGAGCTGCTTGTAAATTTTGGAGATTAATCCTTTGTCAGTTGCTTCATTTACAAATATTTTCTCCCATTCTGAGGGTTGTCTTTTTGTCTTGTTTATGGTTTCCTTTGCTGTGTGAAAGCTTTGAAATTTCATTAGGTCCCATTTGTTTATTTTTGTTTTTCTTTCCATTTCTCTAGGAGGTGGGTCAAAAAGGATCTTGCTGTGATTTATGTCATAGAGTGTTCTGCCTATGTTTTCCTCTAAGAGTTTGATAGTGTCTGGCCTTACATTTAGGTCTTTAATCCATTTTGAGTTTATTTTTGTGTATGGTGTTAGGGAGTGTTCTAATTTCATATTTTTACATGCAGCTGTCCAGTTTTCCCAGCACCACTTCTTGAAGACGCTGTCTTTTCTCCACTGTATATTCTTGCCTCCTTTATCAAAGATAAGGTGACCACATGTGTGTGGGTTTACCTCTGGGATTTCTATCCTGTTATATTGATCAATATTTCGGTTTTTGTGCCAGTACCATACTGTCTTGATTACTGTAGCTTTGTAGTATAGTCTGAAGGCAGGGAGCCTGATTCCTCCAGCTCCATTTTTCGTTCTCAGGATTGCTTTGGCTATTGGGGGTCTTTTGTGTTTCCATACAAATTGTGAAATTTTTTGTTCTAGTTCTGTGAAAAATGCCAGTGGTAGTTTGATAGGGATTGCATTGAATCTGTAGATTGCTTTGGGTAGTAGAGTCATTTTCACAATGTTGATTCTTCCAATCCAAGAACATGGTATATCTGTCCATCTGTTTGTATCATCTTTAATTTCTTTCATCAGTGTCTTATAGTTTTCTGCAAACAGGTCTTTTGTCTCCTTAGGTAGGTTTATTCCCAGATACTTTATTCTTTTTGTTGCAGTGGTAAATGGGAGTGTTTTCTTAATTTCAGTTTCAGACTTTTCATCATTAGTGTATAGTAATGCCAGAGATTTCTGTGCATTAATTTTGTATCCTGCTACTTTACCAAATTCATTGATTAGCTCTAGCAGTTTTCTGGTAACATCTTTACGATTCTCTATGGATAGTATCATGCCATCTGCAAACAGTGACAGCTTTACTTCTTCTTTTCCAATTTGGATTCCTTTTATTTCTTTTTCTTCCCTTTGCTGTGGCTAAAACTTCCAAAGCTATGTTGAATAATAGTGGTGAGAGTGGGCAACCTTGTCTTGTTCCTGATCTTAGTGGAAATGGTTTCAGTTTTTCACCATTGAGAACGATGTTAGCTGTGGGTTTGTCATATATGGCCTTTATTATGTTGAGGAAAGTTCCCTCTATGCCTACTTTCTGCAGGGTTTTATCATAAATGGGCGTTGAATTTTGTTAAAAGCTTTCTCTGCATCTATTGAGATGATCATATGGTTTTTCTCCTTCAGTTTGTTAATATGGTGTATCACGTTGATTGGTTTGCATGTATTGAAGAATCCTTGCATTCCTGGAATAAACCCTACCTGATCATGGTGTATGATCCTTTTAATGTGCTGTTGGATTCTGTTTGCTAGTATTTTGTTGAGGATTTTTGCATCTGTGTTCATTAGTGATATTGAGGATTTTTGCATCTGTGTTCATTAGTGATATTGGCCTGTAGTTTTCTTTTTTGTGACATCCTTGTCTGATTTTGGTATCAGGGTGATGGTGGCCTCGTAGAATGAGTTTGGGAGTGTTGCTCCCTCTGCTGTGTTTTGGAAGAGTTTGAGAAGGTAAGGTGTTAGCTCTTCTCTAAATGTTTGATATAATTTGCCTGTGAAGCTATCTGTCCTGGGCTTTTGTTTGTTAGAAGATTTTTAATCACAGTTTCAATTTCAGTGCTTGTGATTGGTCTGTTCATATTTTCTGTTTCTTCTTGGTTCAGTCTTGGCAGGTTGTGCATTTCTAAGAATTTGTCCATTTCTTCCAGGTTGTCCATTTTATTGGCATAGAGTTGCTTGTAGTAATCTCTCATGATCCTTTGTATTTCTGCAGTGTCAGTTGTTACTTCTCCTTTTTCATTTGTAGTTCTATTGATTTGAGTCTTCTCCCTTTTTTTTCTTGATGAGTCTGGCTAATGGTTTATCAATTTTGTTTATCTTCTCAAAGAACCACCTTTTAGTTTTATTGATCTTTGTTATCGTTTCCTTCATTTCTTTTTCATTTATTTCTGATCTGATGTTTATGATTTCTTTCCTTCTTCTAACTTTGGGGTTTTGTTGTTCTTTCTCTAATTTGCTTGCTGTAATTTTGAAAAGCTTCTGTGTTCAATGTTCAAGTAATTTTATTACAGATGGCTACAAACATATCATGCAAAGTTTGAAAATTGTTTGGCCTGTCCTTAAATTTGGCCACGTTTTCATCCTTGCAGGTATAATAATTAAAGATTAAATCTTTATTTTACCACCTTTGCTTACTCTTTGCAGGTAAATTTGAAACCAGTGTTACGTTATGTTTATTGGGGCCTCAGTCCTTTCTTGTTCTGGTTCTAGTCCTTCACAGTTCAAAGCTGTACCAAAGAACTTCTTCCTTCCTTAAATTTTTTTTTTAATTGAAGTATAGTTGATTTACAATGTTGTGTTAGTTTCTGGTGTTCAGCAAAGTGATGCAGATATATATATATGTATATGATATGTATGTATATATATTCTTTTTCATTTTCTTTTCCATTATGGTTTATTATGAGATACTAAATATAGTTCCCTGTGCTACACAGTAGGACCTTGTTGTTTATTTTATATACGGTAGTTTGTATCTGCAATCCCAAACTCCTAATTTATCCTTCCCCTTTATAGCCCCTTTGGTAGCCATAAGTTTGTTTTCTATGTCTGTGAGTGTTTCTGTTTTGTAAATAAGTTCATTTGTTTCATATTTTAGAGTCTATATATAAGTAATATCATATGGTATTTGTCTTTATCTGACTTACTTCACTTAGTACGATAATTTCTAGGTGTGTCCATGTTGCTTCAAATGGCATTATTTCATTCTTTTTATGGCTGAGTAGTGTTCCATTGTATATATATACTACATCTTCTTTATCCATTCATCTGTTGATGGACATTTAGGTTGCATCCACGTCTTGATTGTTGTAAATAGTGCTGCTGTGAACATTGGGGTACATATATCTTTTCGAACTAGAGTTTTTTTCTGGATATATGCCCAGGGGTGGGATTGCTGGATTCTATGCCAGCTCTATTTTTAGAGGAACTTCTTCCTTCTAATTTAGGAGAATTCAGTTGAAATTAGAGGAGTTGTATGGTCAAATAAAATCCATTTCAAAAATCAGACCAAAAGAAAAACATATCAAACCAAAAGAAAGGTGTGGCATTTGTTGAGATGTTTTTCTGAACGTAAGGTTGAGCAGCTCATTTATCAGCCACCCCTTTCTACTTTTAATATTAGGGCTCTTTTAGTTGTAAATGACAGAAACCCAACTCAAACTAATGTAAGTGGGAAAAAAGAGGAACTCATTGGTCCACATAACAAGGAAGTTGAGAGTACTGCTGGCTTCAGGCATGTGAGATCCATAAACCTCATTGCTTCATCTCATGGGGGTAGATGGCTGCCTGCAGGCCCAGACACACAGGGGGTTTATTAATCCCCAGAGCAAGAGAATTCCCTGATAGCTCTGGCAGGAGAGTTTCAGGGAGCCTGTGATTAGTCCTGCTCAGATTAGAGCCCATGACAAAACCAATCACTGTGACTCACTAGGAAATTAGATACTCTGGCCAGGCAGATCCTAAAGGGCATAGTTTTGTAAAGGTCATGACTTCAAGCCCTAGAATGAAAAGCTGTAGATAAGACACTGGCATCAAGTTAATTGACTTGTTAGCGGCAGGGTAGTCTTTTCACACTAAAAGAGAATCACTAGATTTTGTTAAATGTAAAAGGAACACTTACTACATTTTAACATTTCAGACATACTTACAGAGATAGCAATTGCTTTGAAGTGAGTTAACATTAAATAAATGATCAGGAGATGTCAAAAAAGGAAAAAGAAAACTGAAAGAAGAAGGGTGTGCACATTCTCTCCCAAAGTCCGCAGAGCTGGTCTTTACAGGTCTGAAATATTCATCAGGCTCTCCTGCCAGGTAAATCATTCCTACTAGCTGGTGCCTTCTTCCTTGAAGCAGTTGGCTCCCAGGTGCCACATGGTTGTTAATTTGAGGTTGGGCAACAACGGCATGTGAAGTGGATTCCGTGTCCAGCAATTGGCTGACATGATAGTAGGGTGTAGTTTAGAGGCCAAATGCAGCAACGTGTCACCTGACCCAGTAAATCCTTGGTAACCAGTTGAGGGTGGAAAGTGAACACATGAGCAAATATTCCTTCTCTGAGTCTCTACCCATATTCCTCATTCATTCCCACTTCATTGGTACCAAACTTTTAGGCTCCATCTGAAGGTACCTGCCCTGTCCTAGTTTCTGGTGAGAGGCCATGTCCTATTGTGGTCCTAAGAAGACTTAATAGACTGGTAATTTGTTATGACAGATATCCCAACAAAGAAGATTGAACTCTTTTTGCCAGTTGCTTCTCAGTCACTGTTAATTCTCTCCCCTCAATTAAGTCAAATTCTCTTGTCCAACATGTGTCACTTCATAGACCTATGAAGCATAACTTATTTTGCTGGTTTGGTTTTTTCAGTAATAACTGCTCACCAGAGACCTGAGGCTAGGTTAACTATTAATAAATGTTGAGACCTTGAGATTATTTTCCCAGCTATTATCTCAAATTATAGCCTTTTCACTCTGCCTACTATTGCATTGTTCAGATGTCAGGAAGGAAACCTCACTCAAACATAAATTATAATTTTTTTTTCCTCCTCTACTAAAGCCACACCATAGAAACTCTCCTGTTTTATTAACTCGTTGTTTTAGTGTTTTCCACACCCACTGGCCGGAACACATTGATTCTCTTCTTCACACTCAGGATTATATGGTTCATCCATTTGCTTGATCCAGCCTGTCACATTGACATTTATGAGAGAAAAACTTCCCAAGTATAGTGCCTCTTGCCTCTAGCTGTGTATTGAGTTGCCTAAGATCCCATCCATCCATAAATATCACATACCTACTGTACATATGCCAGCCTCTGTGCTAGACTCACAAGATATATTTAAAATCACATAAGATGTGGATTAGGAACCATTTTGAGCCATTAAGAGTTGTATGGTAAGCACTACCATAGATGTGTACATAGAATACATATTAACCTGCTCACTCAATTCTGTTAATGTTAGAAAATTGTTTGCAAGCAGCTTTTGCTTCAGAGGTATCAACTACAGTATGACAAAGGCCATATGACTGATTTTAATAAAAAACTGGACCTATAATTCCACACAAGGTAGAATTTTTTTTATCCTCTTAGGAACATCCCTTGGAAGGCTACATGTATGCCCTAGTGATGCTACTTGATTCTAATATATTCTCTTTAATATTTTTGGTGATCATAAATCTTTAAGTATTTGATCTCTGGAAACTACACTAGTGAATAAGAAGATATTCTCTTTTGGAGGTAGGCATGGTATGAATTTTGAGTAAACGATAAATGAGACAGATGACCAAGCTGATTATTACTTTGTTTGATCTTTTAAAAAAATAAGGCACAACATTAAGGTAAAGAGACTACTTTCCTTGTTTGGCATATTAACTGGCCCTTATGAAATTATTACTTATGAAACTAACAGTGGTGGCTTGTGGGAAAAGAAACTGAGTAACTGGAGGACAGAGGTGTGAAAGTTGACCTTCCATCCTGTTTGAATTTTGAACCATGTGAATGTATTACCTATCTTTAAAAATTAAATACTTAAAAAATAATAATTTAAAAGATCTGTAAGGCCAAAATAGTAATAATAGTTATCTTTGGAAATTAAGGATTAATTTCTTTTTTTTTTTGCTTATCTGTATTTTCTTTACATTTCTACAAAAATATTGTTTTATAACTTAAAATGTTATTTTATTATTAAAAAGGAATTGCTTTAATCTGGCTATAAGCAAAGATGCTTAAAATGTCTTTACATATATTATTTAGCAGTGGTGTTGAAATACAGAGGCCCTTTTATCCTATTTCAGAGTTAATTCAGCATTTCACTAATACCTATTTTCTGTTCACCTTTGACACGGTTTGAGAGGTACTTGAGGGGAGTCGGTCCAGTGGTTAGGACTTGGTGCTTTCACTGCCGAGGGCCTGGGTTCGATTGCTGGTCAGGGAACATTACATTTATCATGCACTTTATTGTAATATATAATGAAATAATTATACAACTCACCATAATGCTGACAGGAGGCGGAGCTCAGGCAGTAATGCGAGCGATGGGGAGCGGCTGCAAACACAGATGAAGCTTTGCTCGCTCACCTGCCACTCACCTCCTGCTGTGTGGCCCAGTTCCTAACAGACCACGGACCAGTACCAGGGGTTGGGGACTCCTGTTCTATGGGATTTGACAAATACGTAATGACATAAATCTACCACCATAGTGTCTTACAGTATAGTTTCACTGCTCTGTGCTCAACACTCCCTCCCCCAACCCCTGATATTTTTACTGTCTCTATAGCTTTGCCTTTTCCAGAATGTCCTACAGTTGGAATCATACATTAGTGTTTTCAGGTTGACTTCTTTCACAGTGATATGCATTTAAGGTTCCTCTCTGTCCTTCATGGCTTGATAGTCCACTTCTTTCTAGCACTAAATGTTCCATTGTCTGGATGTGCCATAACTTATCCATTCACATACTGAAGGCCATCTTGGTTGCTTTCAGGTTTTGGCAATTATGAATAAAGCTGCTGTAAACATTTGTATGCATGTTTTTGTGTGGACATACATTTTCAACTCAGTTGGTTAAATACCATGGAGCATGATTGCTGGATTTTCTAGTAAGAGCATGTTTAGTTTGGTAAGAAACTGCCAAACTGTCTTCCAGAATGGCTGCACCATTTTGCATTCCCACCAGCAATAGATGAGAATTCTTGTTGCTCCACAGCCTCACCAAAAAAAAAAAAAAGTAAGTTAGTGTGACCACAGTGAGAATCCACTACACATCTACCAGAATGACTAAAATTTAAGGGACTGACAACAGGACTTCCCTGGTGGTTCAGTGGTTAAGAATCCTCCTGCCAATGAAGGGGGCATGGGTTCGAGCCCTGGTCCAGGAAGATCCCAAATGCCACAGAGCAACTAAGCCCGTGTGCCACAACTACTGAAGCCCACGTGCCTAGAGCCCGTGCTCCACAACAAAAGAAGCCACTGCAATGAGAAGCCCACGCACCGCAACAAAGAGTAGCCCCCACTCGCCGCAACTAGAGAAAGCCCGCGCACAGCAACAAAGACCCAACGCAGCCAAACATATATACATAGATAAATAAAAGACTGACAGCACCAAATGGTGGCAGGGATGTGAAGCAACTAGAACTCTCATACGTTGTTACTGAAAATGTAGAATGATACCACCAACTGGAAAATGCTGTGGCAGTTTACAAATGTTAATGTAGTATAAGATGCCTCTGCTTCTGCCTCCCATTTTCATCTGGACCCAGTACAGTTTAGAGTTTTGCTTTCTTCATTAAATAGATATAGACATAAGAATCTTTTAATCTGATTTTTACAGCAAACTTTAGTCAACAATTATAAGAGTCGTAGGCATTCCCTGTAAAAAGGAGTCTGTATGGACTTTAGATCAGGGAGGTAAGCCACCTCTCTTTGTTTGCTCTGGTTGCTATAACAAAGTACCACCAACTGGGTGGCTTAAACCACAGAAATTTATTTTCTCACAGATCTGGAAATTAGAAGTCCAAGATCAAGGTACTGGCAGGGTTGGTTTCTTCTGGGCCCTGTTTGGAGATGACGGTCTTCTCCCTGTGTCTTTACATGGTCTTCTCTCTGTGCGTGTCTGTGTCTTAATCATCTCTTCTTTTTTTTTTTTTTAATTAATTAATTTATTTATTTTTGGCTGTGTTGGGTCTTCGTTGCTGCGTGTGGGCTTTCTCTAGTTGTGGCGAGCGGGGGCTGTTCTTCATTGCCGCCCGCGACTTCTCATTGTGGTGGCTTCTCGTTGCAGAGCATGGGCTCTAGGCACGCAGCCTTCAGTAGTTGTGGCACGCAGGCTCATAGTTGTGGCTCGTGGGCTCTAGAGCACAGGCTCAGTAGTTGTGGCGCACGGGCTTAGTTGCTCCGCGGCATGTCTCAAACCCATGTCCCCTGTATTGGCAGGAGGATTCTTAACCACTACACCACCAGGGAAGTCCTTAATCATCTGTTCTTATAAAGACACCAAGTTGTATTGGATGTAGTAGAGCCCACCCTAATGACTTCATTTTAACTTAATCACCACTTTTAAGACCCTGTCTCCAAATCCAGTCACACTCTGAGGTACTGGGGGTGAGGACTTCAACATCTGAATTTTGGGGAACACAGGTAAACCCATGTCAGACAGTGACCAGCTCTATATTCTCTCCTCTCCTCTCAGGATCAAGCAATGTATGAAGCTCTGCAGTGGTCCCTCAGCCGGTGACTTCTCAAGCAGCAGGCCTTCAGGGAGTCCAGGGCATCGAGCTGCCAAAGATACCCACGTGCTCTGAGCTGTCCACTTTCAACTTGACACAGATGTGGTCTCACGTAAGCATTTTATGCTCAAATTAATGAGGCCAAGTCAGAGCTAAAGATTCTTCCCATCTGGCCAACCTTGTACGGAAACACCCTATACCTCCTGTTTAAGAAAAAGAAAATAATTTTTAACTGTCAAAATAAAATAAGATACCTTTTTTAAATAGAATGTTTATTTTGAAACAACCTTGACTCTACTACAGGAAAGTTGCAGTCACAATAGAAAGAACTCCCCCTCCCCCCGAACTGTCTGAGAGTATTGGCCAACCTGATGCCCCATCACCCCCAAATACTTTAATGTACACTTCCTACACACCAGGTTTCCCTGCATAGCCAGCCATCAACATCAGGACATCAGCTGTGATACTTTGCTACCATGTAATCCTCAGGCTCCATTCAGGTTTCTCCAGTTGTCCCAATAATGTCCTTTATAACAAAGGGATCTAGTTTAGAATTAGCTATTGCAACCGGTTGCTGTTTCTCTTTAGTTTCCTTAAAGTCTGGAACAGCTCCTGTCTTGACTTTTGACACTCTTGAAGGTTATAGGCCAGTTACTTTGTAAAATGCCCTCAATCTGGATTTGTCTGATGTTTCCTCGTGATTAGACACAGGTTGTGCATCTTTGGCAGGAATATCATGAGGTGATGCTCTTCTCACTGCGTCGTGTCAGGTGATGTGCAGTTTTGATTTGCCCCAATACTGGTGATGTTCACTTTGGTCACTTAATTAAGGTGGTTCTGCCAAGCTTCTTACACTGTGAAGTTACTCTTTTCCTTTGTAATTCATACGTGTGTTGTGTGGAGGTACTTGGAAACTATGTAAATATCCCATTCCTCATCAAACTCAGGTATTACTACTTCTGCAGTGTGTTTTCCATTACTCTCATTATATGATGTTCAGATTGTCTGAGATTCAGCCAGTTGGGAGCCCCTTCACACTGTCCTCTGTGCACCTTTCATAGGTCTCTAGCTGATACTTTTGGGAGGGTTTAATTTGTGTCATGTTTCATCTCATCCCTCATTTACAGTGCTGCTCACGGTGTATTCTTAGGTAGTATAGACGGCCTTGGTTACCTCCTTTTTTCCTTCCAAAATTTCTACTCCACCTCAGTCTATAAAAATGTTTATGCTACTTTTAAGAATGTAATTGATAAGATGGAAAAAATATTAATAGATCAAAGCAAGTCAGGTAAGTAAGACACAGTCCTTTTTTTCAAGGAGTTCACAGATGGATACAGACATCTAAACAGAATATCACAATGCCCAAGGAAGGGGCATGGAAAGGAGGGTGCTGTAGGACCCCAGAGGAAGGAAGACCAAAAGAAAAAGCAAATCAGGATCATGTCCTAGGCAGAGATGATTAGGAATGAAAGTTAAATTAGAAGGTGGGCCAGAAGGTCTTAAACAGTTATGAAATTTGAGGAGTAGATTTGATTGTGCGTGATATCAGCCAGATCAAAAGAGAAACACGCGGAGTTCCCTGGTGGCCTCGTGGTTAGGATTCTGGGCTTTCACTGCCATGGCTCGGGTTCAATCCCTGGTTAGGGACCTGAGATCCCTCAAGCCACATGGTCAAAAAAGAGAGACACAGTCTGGTATATCATATATGTAGGTTATGAGGGATTTTCTTGACGATTGAATTTTCTTGACAATTTCTAGACAATTAGGTCTACCTACCGAACTTTCTGGTAGTTTAGCTTAGCCTAAACATAAAATGTCGACCACATCAGAGATCAGATGGGCTGCATGTCCATCAACTTTGCAAATCAGCTGCTGCGTAGGTTGGACAGCGGCAGTTATTGGGCAGAAAGCTAACCAACTAATGTCACAGTGGATATTGCCAGCCCTTCTCCATAAGGAAGGAAAGATAACATGTTCTAAGTACCATCTGTGTGCTAGACACTGTCATACTCCCCATACAATGGGGATCGGATGGCATCCCCATTAAAAAGAATAAGGTTCAGGGCTTCCCTGGTGGCGCAGTGGTTGAGAGTCCGCCTGCCGATGCAGGGGACACGGGTTCGTGCCCCGGTCCGGGAAGATCCCACATGCTATGGAGTGGCTGGGCCCGTGAGCCATGGCCGCTGAGCCTGAGCGTCCGGAGCCTGTGCTCTGCAATGGGAGAGGCCACAACAGTGAGAGGCCCACGTACCAAAAAAAAAAAAAAAAAAAAGAATAAGGTTCAGAGCTTGTTCAAAGTCACCTGTGTGTATACATGCATAAGAAGAGTCAGAATTCTGGTCTACAGCTGTCCAGCTTTTCTTTCTTTTGTGAACAACGTCCAGTCCTCTGTTGAGAAACATCTGGAGTTGTATCCTCTGTAGCATCGTGAAAGATTAGGCAGTTTCATTAAATGCTTTGTGCTGAGCACTGATAACATAATGGTCAACAAACTCAGAACTTACTGCCTAATTTGGCCTAGTTTGTTGCCTAGTTTCCGCCTAATTTGTTAGCAGAAATAGCTGATTGTCCCATACTATCCGTTCATCCCTTCTTCCTTTGAGTAGGAGAGTGATTAAGTTCTGGCTAGTGTGATATGAACTCAGGTGATGAGTGCAGCTTCTGGCCACATCCTTACAAAGAAGCAGCAGCTTGGAGACTTGGCGGTCCGGTGGTTAGGACTCCGCATTTCCATTGCAGGGGGCGTGGGTTCAATCCCCGGTCGCAGAACTAAGATACTGTGTGCCGCCCAGCGAGGGCCACGACCCCCGCCCCCCCAAAAAAAAAGAAGCGGCTTGGACTGCGAACCCATTATTAACTGGGGGCAGCCTGCCTCGAACTCATACATCTTAGCCCATAGGCAGACTCTGGGAATGTCCTCAGAAACCACAACTGGTTTAAAAAAGAGGAAAACTCTGCTTGCTCTCTTAATTCCACTTTTCCTTTTCCAGGGCTAGAATGTGATGAAGTGATGATGAACCAGCTGTGACCATATAAATGGAGACATTCTAGGGGGTGACAGAGCAATAAGACATAAAAAGCCAAGGTCCCTGGACACTTGTGGAGCAGTTTTCTCACTGCTCAGACACAGTTGGCCTAGACTTTTATATGTGACCTTTATCGTGCTTAAGCAATTATATTTTGATCTCTATTAAAGCAGCCAGATTAATGTCCTAATTAATACAGTGAAACAAGTAAAGAGGCAGTTGCAAAACAGCCTGAGAATGACTGTGAAGGGATAAGAATAGATGCCATTCATTAGGAGGAGCACAGAGGAAGGGCAGTGGCGTCCAGGGAGAGTTCTCCGGAGAAAATGATGCCTCAGCTGAGTCCTGAAGGCTGAGAGGGAAATGCAGGAAGGGAATACATGATCTAACTGACAATAGAGACCTGCAGAGGGGAGAGGGGCTGGTGTCTGAGAAACTAAAGACAGGTGCGCTCTAACATTCATCCACAGGATATTGCTGAAAACACATCAAAGTTGTGTTTATAGGAGCATCTTATTTCCAAAAGCTAAAATAGTTAGAAAGCACCTAGTTACATGTTAGGCACAATCTTTAGTCATTGTTAATATCTCTCACTGTTGAAGTTCTCACTACCTGAACTCAGGAACTGAATGGATTTGGATACATTTTTGCACTGCCCATGTTCCAGAGCTGAGAGGCCAGATAGATTTGGGGTAAAATGGAATCCCACATCATTCAGAGGCTACCCTTAACTCCATTGCTTTAGGTCCATGAGACCTATGCTTATCACTGGCATCAGCATTTTTAATTTTCAACTTATTTTTACAAAATAAGGACAAACAAAAATATTCAGTTAAATGTGCAAGCATTATAGTTGTCTGACTTGGGGTGTCCTGCTAAGTTTCGTGAGGAAGGGATCCTGTCAGTCTTGTCTCCTTAGCATCCAGCCCAGTGCCTGGATCACAGGAAGCATTTAATAAATGTTAAATGAATTACCTTTCTTAGACAACAGGACTGTCAAAATTAGACTGCTGGCTGTGCCCAGCCCCTCCCTCCACGTGAGAACTAAAAATGTTGATTCATTGGGTAATAGAAATCTCACTTTGTCCTATGAGAAAAGATAAAGGGACATGTGAATAGCTTATAACCCAGCAGTTCCACTCTGACATATGTATCCAACAGAAGTGCACACACCAAAATAGCAAAATTCATAATTGACCAAAAATGGAAACAACCTAAATATCCATCAGCCGTAGAATGGATAAACATGGTGTTTTCATGCACTAGAATACTACACAGCAATGATGAACTGTATGCAACAGCACGGGTGATTCTCACAGATACTGAGAGGAAGATGCCAGTCTTGAAATCATCTCGTGTGATTCTACTTATTAATGTATAAAATTCAAAAAGGCAACTGATCGATACCATTAGAAGTCAGGTTTATGGTTAGTATTGGAGGGCAGTGCCTGGAAGGAGCACCAAGTGGGCCAGCCTCTGGGATGCTGGCCACGCCCTCCTTGATCTGGTGATGGCTTCATGCATGTGTTTTCTTACTGATGATTCATTGCACCGTGTGCTTATCATAGCTCTTTTCTATAAGTATGTTCACTTCAGTTAAAAAGATTTTTTAGGGCTTCCCTGGTGGCACAGTGGTTAAGAACCTGCCTGCCAACGCAGGGGACACGGGTTCGAGCCCTGGTTTGGGAAGATTCCGCATGCCGCGGAGCAACTAAGCCCGTGAGCCACAACTACTGAGCCCACGCACCATAACTACTGAAGCCCACGTGCCTAGAGCCCGTGCTACGCAACAAGAGAAGCCACCACAACCAGAAGCCTGCGCACCGCAACCAAGAGTAGCCCCCGCTCGCCACAACTAGAGAAAGCCCACACGCAGCAACAAAGACCCAACACAGCCAAAAATAAATAAGTAAAAATAAATAAAACAAATTTATTTTAAAAAAAGGTTTTTTAAAAACTTATGAAAATTTTTTCTGTAATTCATGATTCTTCATCTGATTTTATTTATAATAAACATTTCAAAAATTTAAAACAATAGGAGTATCAATATTGAAAACATGGGTCACTTAAAAGTAAAGAGGTGCATAGAGCCCAGTATACTTGAGGATAAGCCAGCCACTCTTTTCTCTTTCCCCTTAAAACATCAGGCGTTTTGCTCATACTATCCTCCCATCTGGTCAGTGGTGAGAAAATAAAGTTGAAGAGGTGAGTGGGAGTGGAATTTTGTTATTTAAATTAGCCCAACACTAATATTCTCTCTTCCTGGGAGAATATGAGCTTCAAAGATGCCTGCAGCCATCGAGGTTGTCTGGGCCAATGCTGCCTTTGGGAATGTTTCCTTAGATGGCATGTTGCCCATGCAGTCTGGTTCCACTGCCAGGTAGGCCTTGCCCCTGAGAGGGGGAGGGAGGGAGGAACTCACCAAAGTGTGTTCCAAAGAACTTCTTAGGTGTGGAGATAAGCAGTCCATGTTACATCGCAGCCAAGGACGTTCTGTTTTCCAAGACCACAGTAAGTGTCAAGAGGGAGAAACTCGACAGCTCCTTAGCTTCCCTTCCCTCTATCTGAACACCTACTCTGTCTCCCACAGTCCTCATCACCCAAGCTAGGAAGGTGGAAGGCATCTTCAGTTCTTCTGTTCAGTGATCAGGCATTTATTACTTAGATGTCTTATTCTCACAGACACCTAGCTCAAGCTGTCTTTGTCTTTCATACGTTTACTTTGGCCTCCTATTTAATCTCCTATTCCAATCTCTTACACACTAAAACCGGGGTTGCCTTCAAAAGATACTAATTAATCATGTCACTTCTCAGCTTAGCATCCTCCTGTGGCCTAAACACATTGGTCTAATTATGCATGGGCCTTTGTAATCTGACATCAATCCACCTTTGGCACCTGTCCTGGCCCCCCTCCCCTGACTGGATATATTGGCATTCCAGTGGAACACCATGTTCTTTCACATCTCAGGCCTGGCTCACGGTGTTCCCATTACCCACCTCCTCCCTCCACCCAAACACAAGACCCACTTCTGGGCTTGAAATACCCATGGTGAGAAGCCCTGCCCAATCCCTCACTCCACTTTCTGCTCAGACTGTGCTGACCTGGACTGTGGCCATTAAACACCCTCTGCTTAAGTACTAGCTTCTCAATGGCAGAGTCCTTAATTCATTTTTGCATTATAGCACTTGACACATAATAAGAACAAAGTAACTTTTTAATAGCACAATTGAATCACTTTGCCCTATGGCACAAAGCACAGCTAACATAGGGGAGATTTGCTGGAGATTTTATGTTGTTTCCACCCCAGGAATCCGCCAAACTGGAACTTCACGGCTCGTGGCTCTCTGAAGAGAAATCAGCAAAGCTTTGGAGGTGGGGCTTCCTCAGGCATTTAGTTATTGCTGATCAGAAGTCCTTTTAGCAATACTTCTCCGTGGCTAAGGAGCCCCTGAATGTGCTCAAGGCATTCAAAAGAAACTGGTTCTAAGAGCTTGGCCCACACAAGCATTCTCTCTCTAAAGCAGAAAGTTTTAAGGAGGAGATAATATATATTTATTACAACCGAAATTCTAATTACCGTCATTGCACAGACAGGAAAACCTCTGCTACTCTGGCTAACTGTGAGTGAGTCTGGTAAATGGACAACGGGTCTTCCTTACAGACTCCAGGAAGTTTTGCTAGCTTGAACTTTCTCAAAACTAATAATGCAGAAAGCTAAATGAGTTTCACGATAACCGAGGCCTTTAGAAGTGGAGATATGGGTGACGGAAATAGATTAGGGAACTGTAGAAGCCCTGTTTTGCAGCGTACGTATAAGGAAGTCTGTTTTTCAAATAAAAAAGCCCTATCTGAAAAGGAGGCAAAAGCAAATTAATTAATTCAACAAATACTTTTTGAGCATCTACTTCATATCTGCTTTTTTCCAACTGCCTCCTTTATTACTCTCAGCTCACTTAGAACTTGGATGTTGAAGCAGCATTCAGATTCTCTGACCCTTTATTGCCAAACTCAGTTTATAGTCCAGCTTAGATTCATTTATTAAAAATGACATTGTTTGTGCCACTTTAATTTTGCACCTTGCACCTTGCACGGCACAGGTTTGGAGCATCTGTGCCTTGACACACAAAATGTCACAGGCTTTGTTATTATTGCTGGTGGCATGGGATGGGGGAAGAAGAGGAAGGTGGACTTATAAACTGTATACTAATACATTAAAACTCAGACATATAGTATCTTCACTTTGTATTTGAGAAAACAGGCTCAGAGAGGTTGAACAACTTGTCTTGGTCACACAGCTAATAAGTGGCATCTGGAAATTCAAACCCGAGACTGTCTTAACTCTAAAGACTTTGTCCTCCTACATCCTGCTGGCTTTGGGGGCAGGAGATGGACTTCTGTGTCATGTCCCCTGGGGAACTACCAAAATGCCTTCTAAATCATTCACTAGTGTGAGTTGTAATAATAATCATCTTTATTAAATAGTGAATAACATTTTTTTCTTTGAACTCAAGCAACTAGTATCAGAAACCTCTCTACACAGTTGCCACTCAGTAAACTCTGATGTTCTGACAGACAAGATTTATTTAATTTTTGATCGCACCACATGGCATGTGGAACTTCCCTGACCAGGGAACGAACCCTTGCCCCCTGCAGTGGAAGTGCAGATTCTTAACCACTGAACCACCAGGGAAAGTCCTGTCCATGTATATTTTAAATAGTGATTTTTAAATGGCTAGGGTGGAGGCAAAGAAATAACTATTGTATTGCCCAGCCTCGGAAGTAAAAGATTTAAGAAAATGGGCAAATGTTTAACTCTAGGAACCTTAGAGTATGCTCACATCCCTCCTTAGTCATAATCAGAAGCCAGTGTTTGCATTGTGCTTTTCAAATGCCTTTGAATCCTAGAGAACAATGGGTATTTCTCCACATCGCAGGGGATCTCAGGTTATCCAGCAACATTAGCATGTGTTTTATCTTGCAAAATATTACCTACAGTTTACATATTCTCCTTCTCAAGACTATTGAATCGTAATGCTACAAAAGGCCTTTGAATCCTGTGTCAGGATTTCTCAACTCGATGACACAAGAATCAACTGAGGCTCTTAAAAATAGGCTACCTGGCAGTCTCCCAAGTCAATAGAAATGAAAGCAAAAATAAACAAATGGGACCTAATCAAACTTACAAGCTTTTGCACAGCAAAGGAAACCATAAACAAAGTGAAAGACAACCTATGGACTGGGAGAAAATATTTGCAAATGTTGCAACCGACAAGGGTTTAATTTCCAAAATATATGAACAGCTCATACAATTCAGTAACAAAAAAACTCAGATGACCCAATCAAAAAATGTGCAGAAGACCTAAATAGACATTTCTCCAAAGAAGACATACAGATGGCCAATAGGCACATGAAAAGATGCTCATCGCTAATTATTACAGAAATGCAAATCAAAACAATAATGAGGTACCACCTCACACTGCACAGAATGGCCATCATTAAAAAGTCTACAAATAATAAATGCCGGAGAGGCTGTGGAGAAAAGGGACCCGTCTTACACTGTTGGTGGGAATGTAAATTGGGGCAGCCACTATGGAAAACAGTATGGAGGTTCCTTAAAAAACTAAAAATAGAGTTGCCATATGATCTGGCAATCCCAGTCCTGGGCATATTCCCAGAGAAAACTATAATTCAAAATGATACTTGCACCCCTATGTTCATAGCAGCAGTATTTACAATAGCCAAAACATGGAAACAACCTAAATGTCCATTGACAGATAAATGGATAAAGAAGATGTGGTACATATATACAATGGAATATTACTCAGCCATAAAAAAGAATGAAATAATGCCATTTGCAGCAACATGGATGGACCTAGAGATTGTCATACTAAGCAAAGAAGGTCAGAAAGAGAAAGACAAAATACCATATGATATCACTTATATGTGGAATCTAAAATACAACCCAAAGGAGCATATCTACGAAAATGAAACAGACTCATAGACATAGAGAACAGACTTGTGGTTGCCAAGGGTGGGGAGAATGGGGAAGGGAAGGATTGGAAGATTGGGATTAACAGATGCAAAGTATCATATATAGATGGATAAACAACAAGGTCCTACTGGGTAGCACAGGGAACTATATTCAATATCCTGTGACAAACCATAAGGGAAAAGAATATGAAAAAATATATATATATAACTAAATCACTTTGCTGTACAGAGAAATTGACACGACATTGTAATTCAACTTCAATAAAAAAATTTTTTTTAAATGCTACCTGGACCTCACTGCAGACCTGTTGAATCAGAGTTCCTGGATGGGGCTTGGGTGATTTTTTTCTTTTATTGAAATATAGTTGACATACAATATTATATTAGTTTTGGGTGTACAACATAGTGCTTTGACACTTATATGCATTATGAATTGACCACCACAATGTCTAGTAAGCATCTGTCACCATACAAAATTATTATATTATTGACTATATTCCGTGCTGTACTGAGGTAAATTACATGACCAGCTAAAGCTTCAGTCACGTTGAAAAAGAGAGGAAGCAGAAGCGAGATGTGCCAACGCTGGCTTCCTGATGATCTTGACTGAGCAAACGAGGCCGCCCTGGAGATCACGTGCAGTCCAGATGTGCCTGCCACCCTCGTTCTCAAGGTGAAGCCTCTGGAGAGTCGTTAGCCCAGTGACAGCTCTGGTGCCACACTTTCCCCCCTCCTTCCTTTCCTTCCCCTGCAGCCAAGTCCAAGCAGCTGGCTGTGGGATGAGCTGACACACAACAATGAAAATTTGCGGCGGTGGAACTTCACAGGCTCCTTCTATCCCTGCTGGAGAGCAGTAGAGGCATTTGAGGTCAAGAGGCTGAGCCGGGTAGGGAGCACAGCATGATTAGCAGCAAAGGGGATGAGGGACAAATGCCAGGAACCCTCCTGCCCGCTGCTTAGTGTGTGACAAAGCTGGAAGACAGGGAAGACTTCGGGATTTACGTGAGGTCTCAGATCTTGACGGATGCTAAATTTGTTCTCACTTGGGACCTGTAACAGGTTCAGATGCCAGATGAAAATCAGGTTCATTTCAGGTGAGTCTAAAGATTGATTTTTTTTTTAATTGGCATCAGGGCACAATAGATATAGTAGTTTGCAGTCCATAGTCCACTCGTAACTTGAAATTAGAAACTGAAAAGCAGTCATGTAAGTGGGAGGAGAGATTTCATTAATTCATTCAACAAATATTTCTTAACCAGCAACTGAGCAGGTTCAGTGCTAGTTGCGGACAGTACAGCTCAGAGCAAAACTCAAGTCCCTCCCCCAAGGGCGTCTCCCCCTCCCACGGTGGGGGAGGGCATGGGGAGAAGAAAAGGGCAGAGTCAGTAAGTCCAGGTATGTTTATGTTATGCACACACACACCAAATAGAACAAGTGGTAAGTGCTGTGAAAAAAAGGAGGGAAAGGGCTGGCGAGAGCTGTGCGTGGGTCTGTGGGTCGGTGGTTATTTTATGTGGTGGTGGGGGGACAAGGAGTGAAAGAGAGGCAGGTAGCCTTTGGGGGAGAGGGTGCTCTGCCCCACGAGACCACAGAACCTAAATGTCCGTCAGTCAAAGGCATCTACACCTAGCTGTGCCACCGTCCCTTCATGTGCTACCAGCCTCTTCATCAGATCCATGACACCTGGTCAGCCTCTTCCAGGTTGACCGGCAGACCCTCGGGTACTTTCAAGCCCCATAACAGGCCAGGTTGGTGGTCTGGTCTTGCCTCTGTCCTCCTCACTCTCCAGGGCAGGGCGTCGCGTCGCAGCATTGCTCCTGTCCCAAACTCCATCTGTGACATTGATGACCCCTAACCTCTGCAGAGGAGGGGCTGTGCAGAGCCATCATACCTGCACTCCCGGTGGCCTCACGGGTCATTACCTCGAGGCTGAGGGACAGTGGCTGTGAGCTGCCAGCCTTCCCACATTTTAACTCATTCACTTCTCACTGTAGCCCTGGGAGGGATGTGTGACTTTATCATCAGTTTGCAAATAAAGAAACTTGCCCATGGCTAGAGAGAGGCAGAGTTGGGCAAGTCTTATCCACTGAAAACCCCTTTCTTCAAGGAAACAAAGCACAATTATGGAAAGTTTAAACGTCTAGGGTTTAAATAACGCCCCAAGCGTAGTCACAAGGCCAAAACGGTGACTCAGGAGAGAGGACTTAAGTCCTCTTAAGTGCTGGC
Source organism: Stenella coeruleoalba (assembly GCF_951394435.1). Lineage (NCBI taxonomy): Eukaryota > Metazoa > Chordata > Mammalia > Artiodactyla > Delphinidae > Stenella > Stenella coeruleoalba. Next base: position 145,296,227 of record NC_137169.1, on the reverse strand, counting down.
CATCAGTTGGCACAGAAAAGGATTAAGTGCGGAGCACTTCGCTATGGGAGAGCCCTTTAATACACGTGTGGATAACTTCGTTCATTTATTTTTCTGTTGCTAAAAGAATCTGTAGAAATTTACAGCAAGGCAGCAGAAAGGTATATGAGTCATCCATAATCTTGCTTTTCAGAGGCTACCACTATTAACAGCTGTCAAACATCTGCCTCTAAGATTTTCTCTCATCCGATGGATTGGGGTGATTTTTGTCCCTGGTCAGATGTTAACATTACTTCCCCATGAAGCAGGCCTTTTCGGGGTCCTGTCCCAGTGACCCACCTTCATTCCTACGAAGAATGACTCCCCAAGGTGAAAGTGAGGCAGGAGATAGATGGGCTCCAGGACTAGACACTTAGAACTGGCCTCCTGTTCACACTTCCTGGGGTGAGAAGAAGATGGGCTCCAGGCCGGACATTCATTACCAGCCCCCTGTTTACATTTCCTGAAGCAAGAGACAAGCGGGCTCCAGGACTACATATTTATGACCAGACTCCTGTCTGTGTTTCCAGATCTGCACCTCAATATAAAAACCAGCAACAGAAATAGGGTAAATAACCAGACATTGGACATTTTTATGGCAGGGATAGAGTGGGACTAATTAAAAGATCAAGAGGTCATACATTTCCCATCCTTGGGGCAAGGGAAACATTGCAGGTGCGCAGAAAGACTCCTTGGGGGCAAAAAGGAGAGGGCGCCACTCCATAATATGTGATGCTAAGGCCGTCCCATAGGCCTCTGGGCTATAATCCATCTTGGAAAGAAGTTGCGCATTCATGTTCAAGAGGGTCCTGAGGCAGATCAGGTGTGGAAAAAGAAACCAGATAATTGGCCAAAGGTAAACCAGATAATTGGCCAAAGGTAAACAAAGACAGGGAAGAACTGCCTTATGACTTCAACGCCTCTTTACTGAGCTTCTCATTAGGGAGGATGCCCACACCCTTTCTCTCTGGGTGTGCATCTCTGCCTTGCTTCTGTCTTAAGTAAACAAACTGTTTCTCTGTGTGCTCTCCCACTTGTTGTGCTGTGTCTCTAATAATAAACTTTGTATCTGTTTTTACAGATTTTGCCTCGTGAGAAATGCATTTTTCACTGGGGGCAGGAGCCAGGGGTTATGGTGGCTAGGATTCCTGGTTTTCATCCAGGCTACCCAGTTTCCATTCCTGGGCAGGGAACTAAGATCTCACTTCACGCCACCACTCACTGCTGCCTCTCCGAGATCCAAAGGGCACCCTGGCGACACCTGACTCCAAGGCCCCGGGACCAGAATCCTTTTGCTGTGTCTCTTACTGGGAGGCACCATCTCTTAAGAAGCCCCTGCAGAGAAGGGCACCTCATTGCTTTGCAGGCTGGCCCAGGCCTTTCTGAGGCCATTCTGATTGTTGGAAAGCTTTTCTCTCTTAGAGGTAGACTCCAGGTGAGGTCTGATCATTAACACAGCAGGCTGGATGGGTAACCCAAGTTGCACTAAGTTTCTTTTTTTTGTCTTTTTTTTTTTTAATCACCTTCCTTGCAGCCAGTTTTAAAAAATCCAAGATGTTTCTTATGTGAACTACTTGATATCATCTTTCTCAGTCAGCTGTGGCTGCCTTAAAATAGCACCAACTGGGGGGCTTAAACAATAGACACTTATTTCTCACAGTGCTGGAGGCTGGGAAGTCCAAGACCAAGGTGCCGGCAAGGTAGGTTTCATTCTGACACCTCCCCTCTCGGCTTGTAGAGGTCGACCACCTCACCATGTGCTCACATGACCTCTTTTGTGTGAGTGGAGAGAAGCAGCTCTGGTGTCTCCCCTCATAAGGGCGCTAATCCCATCATGAAGTCTCCCCACACCCACCTCACAACCTCATCTAAACTTTATACCTCTCGGACTTCCCTGGTGACACAGTGGTTAGGAATCTGCCTGCCAATGCAGGGGACACGGGTTCGAGCCGTGGCCTGGGAAGGTCCCACATGCTGCGGAGCAACTAAGCCCGTGCGCCACAACTACTGAAGCCCACGTGCCACAACTACTGGAGCCCACGCACCTAGAGCCCGTGCTCCGCAACAAGAGAAGCCACCACAATGAGAAGCCCGTGCACCGCAAGGAAGAGTAGCCCCTGCTCGCTGCAACTAGAGAAAGCCCACGCACAGCAACGAAGACCCAGCGCAGCCAAAAATAAATAAATAATAAAATAAACTTAATACCTTTCAAGGCCCCACCACCTAGTGCCATCACATTGGGGCTTAGGGCCCCTCCCTTATCCTGTCTAAAAACCTTTCCTGGGCTTCCCTGGTGGTGCAGTGGTTGAGAGTCCGCCTGCTGATGCAGGGGACACGGGTTCGTGCCTCGGTCTGGGAAGATCCCACATGCCGCAGAGCGGCTGGGCCCATGAGCCGTGGCTGCTGAGCCTGCGCGTCTGGAGCCTGTGCTCCGCAACGGGAGAGGCCACAACAGTGAGGGGCCTGCATAGCGGAAAAACAAACAAACAAACAAACAAACAAAAAAACCCTTTCCTGATAGCCTTCAGGTAGTGTGGGCCTTTTAAGCACTAGCCACCTGGACTCCTTGCTTGGAGCCCAGCAGTAAATGCATACTTCCCTTCACCACAACCCAGTATCAGCATGTTGGCTTTATGGGTGAGCAGGCCCAAGTTTGGTTCGGTAACAATGCCGTGCTCCATGTATCCAAACCCCCTTGGAAGCCAGTTAAATACTTATTACTCAGCAAAAGTTTAGTGAGCACTTCCAGGCTCTGTAGGAGAGCTGGGGACACGGTGGCAAACAGACAAATACGGCTTCTGCTCTCACAAAGCCCATGTGATGGTTCATGACTGAACTGAACAAATATCTGGATAGGATGATTTCCGGTGGAGAGGCGTACTAGGAAGAAAACAAGGGAAATGGGCAAGGGCAGATCCCAGTTTTGTGGAGCCTGAAGCTTATTTGGGGACCCTCTTTTAGAAAAAGAATACATGGGCTATTAGTTTCCCAGGGCTGCCATAACAAAGTATCACAAACTGGGAGCCTCAACAATTCTCTCACAGTTCTGGAGGCTAGAAATCCAAGGTGTCGGTTCCTTCAGAGGGCTCTGAGGGCGCATGCGTTCAGGCCTCTCTCCAGTCATTCCTTGGCTGGTAGTTGCACCCCGCCCCCGTCCTCACCTTCACATGGCATTGTCCCTGTGTTGACGTCTTCTCCTAAGTCTTGTTGGATCAGGGCCCCACTCCTCCAGCATGACCTTGTCTTTTTTATTTTTTTAATTTTTATTTTATGTTGAAGTATAGTTGATTAACAATGTTGTGTTAGTTTCAGGTGTACAGCAAAGCGATTCCGTTTTACATATACATGTATCTATTCTTTTTCAAATTCTTTTCCCATTTAGGATATTACAGAATACTGAGCAGCGTTCCCTGTGCTATACAGTAGGTCCTTGTTGGTCATCTATTCTATATATAGCAGTGTATATATATCGGTCCCAAAGTCCCAATTTATTCCCACCCCCCACCAGCATGACCTCATCTTGGCTAATCACATCCACAATGACCCTATGTCCAATAAGTTCCAATTCTGAGGTATGGGCGCTAGGACTTCAATGTGTTTTTTTGGGGGGACACGATTCAACCCCCAACACAAGGCTAGGGCTCCTCCAGGGCTTGCAGGGGGCCTGTGCCAGCAGGGGGCTCTGAGGTGTAAGCTTCTTCAGCGTGGCAGCAGCTCTACCCCTGGGATGTGGGTGGCAAACTGTGTGGCGAGGGGCCCAGCAGACCCATCAGTGCCCCTCCTGCCCTCTCCACCCACTCTGGAGATCCCAGTCCCCCGTTTGCAGAAGCCCTCCTGGGTCTCTCAAGGGCTTCCTCTGCCCCCAGCCCCAGCAGACTAGAAGTGGCCTCAGGAGGATCCACCAGCCAGAGAGGAACAGGGGTTGGTGAATGTACACCTCAGCCTCTTCCTCCCTCAGACGGACTTTTTTTTTTTTTTTTTGCGGTACGCGGGCCTCTCACTGCTGTGGCCCCTCCCGTTGCGGAGCACAGGCTCCGGACGCGCAGGCTCAGCGGCCATGGCTCACGGGCTCAGCCGCTCCGCGGCACGTGGGATCTTCCCGGACCGGGGCACGAACCCATGTCCCCTGCATCGGCAGGCGGACTCCCAACCACTGCGCCACCAGGGAAGCCCCAGAGGGACTTCTTAAAAGATCTTTTATCGTAAGTGCAGATGCAGAAAAACACAGCGAAGACATCCAGGGCTTCTTGAACTACTCTAAGGCAGACACCCCGTAACCACTGGTGGGACATTCTGCGGTGTGGTCCGTCCAGTCTCAGGAGCCGCAGCACCAAGGTGACCTTTATCTGACTTATTTCCCCATCTCTTCGTCGTGCTCCTGGGACCACCTTCCAAATAAGTGGCTTGCACCGAATTCTTGTTTCTGGGTCCGCTTTGGGGGAAACTCAAAAGCAGGCAGTTGGTAAGGAAAGGCCTCTTTAAAGAGATGGTATCTGAGGTGAGACCTGGGTGTTGAGAAGGCGTTGGCCATGCAGGGACGCGGCCTAGTGTTGGGGGGCGGCAGGGTGCGGGGAGGCGGGACACGACGACTGCAGAGGCCCCAGGACAGTGGGCCCGGGGGTGCACGGGGAACAAAAGGAAGCCCGCTCTGGCTGCAGCACAGGCACGGGAGAGGCAGCGGAAGCCTGGAAATCCTGTGTGTGTGTGTGTGTGTGTGTGTGTGCGTGTGCGTGTGTGTGTGTGTGCGTGTGTGTGTGTGTGTGTGTGTGTGTGCGTGTGTGTGTGTGTGTGTGTGCTGTGCGTCCGCAGGTATGCGAGTCACGTGGGAGGTGGGGTGAGGGCCCCTGTGGGGAGAGGCCGCCTCCTTCTTCCCTTTTCACGCCTGCGGCCTGACACGTCCCCACACACACTCACAGGAAGCTGTGTTCTGAAAACCCCATTTCACGTACCCATTCGGGTCCCGCGACAAGTATCCAGATCAGGTCGTTAGGAACCAAATCGTCTCAACAGCTGCGCTAAGTGCGGAGAACCCTGAGTAAGCGGGACGCAGCTTCAGCTCCCCTGTGTTGGCTAATGACAGAAACACAGTTGCGGTTGCCCAATAGCGGCTCCGAAGCTGGGGCACCGCTTCCAGTAGAACAATCGGCAGCTCTTTAATAAGCCCCAGCTGCAAAGGGGGAATGAGTCAGGGTGTTGAAAGCTGCCCTCGCCTGAAGCTGCGGTGGGTGTGGCTCCCTCTCTGACTAATTATTACCTGCCTTTGTTACTCTAGTGTGAGACAGGCCTGCTGTGGAATGCTGGTGGTGTGGATTGACATACCCAGTGATGAGTTTTGCTGAAAAGAGGAAACCACTCAAGTCAAACTTATAGAGACAGGAAGTAGAATGACAGATGCCAGGGGCTGGGGGAGGGTGACTTGCTCAATGGGTACAGACTTTCAGCTCTGTAAGATGAAACGGCTCTGGAGATTGGTTGTACAACAATGTGAATGTACTTAATACTACTTAGGAATGGTTAAGAAGGTAAATTTTGTTATGTGGACTTTACTACAATTAAAAAGAAAAAATTCTTGGGCTTCCCTGGTGGCGCAGTGGTTGAGAGTCCGCCTGCCGATGCAGGGGACACGGGTTCGTGCCCCGGTCCAGGAAGATCCCACATGCCGCGGAGCGGCTGGGCCCGTGAGCCACGGCCGCTGAGCCTGCGCGTCCGGAGCCTGTGCTCCGCAATGGGAGAGGCCACAAGTGTGAGAGGCCCGCGTACCGCAGAAAAAAAAAAAAAAAAAAGTGAGCTCTAGGCCACAGGCTCCTGTTCTGACTTCTGCTTAAGCACCCTGTGGTCCCGTCAAATGTGGAAATAACTTGAGGGAGTTACAGGCTATGCCACCCATCCCCACTCCCACCCTTTTGGGTGCCACCATGTCGCTGGGCCTGCTGCCCAAATTCCTGGGAGTGTTGGAATTGATATTATCTGTAAAAAAAACTTCACACGTTACACTAATTAGGAGAGGGCTCTGAATTCAAGAAAAATGTTCATTGTAACTCCAAATGCAAAACTCATGGACTTTGAATTTAGACACTGGACTTGAGTTGACTGTGGCTTTAGACAAGTTACTTATGCTTTCCTATTCATTTGTTTTCTTGGCTGCGAAATGAGGCTGATACCAATGGGAAGATTAACAGGGCATGAAGAGACCAGCCCAGGCAACAGCCCAGTGCCTGGCACATGGCAGGACCCCCGTCAATATTGGCAGCCCCCCAGTTAGGGTTCTCTGGGAACAAGTAGATTTATCGCCCTTTCGTCCTCAGAAAGTTTGGCTTCTTACCGTATCATTCTGTGAAGTAGATTAAATTCTTCCTACACCTGTGCTTACATTATGCGTTTACTCAGTAAATGTTTACAGAGCCTAGGTAACCCTCAGGGCAGGCAGGTCCAAATGGGTCTGGAGCAATGTCACTTTTCCCTAGAAGTTCAACCATGGGCCTGAGCTAGTTGCAGAGACAGCTTGTGGCATCGTTAGGTGTTTCTCCCTGGAATATGAGGAGGAGAATGGGGAACGGGTGGGTTTCAGCCTTTATGGTAGAGCATTCAGAGACCCCAGGATTCCAAACTGCGTGGCACTGTAGCCCAACACCCTTGCTTCACACACAAACAAACAGAGGTTCTTCAGAGATAAGTAAGTAACTTCAGTCATGAAGCCTCAACGCTGTGTGGGCTAGGGCTTGGGCTTGGGAACAAGCTACTTAAGGTCTGGGTTCTGGGAGATAAAAAGCTGGCTAGCCTGAAGCAAGTTACGTAACTTCTTGGATTCTCTGTTTCCTCCTCCTGTAAATGGAAGTAAGATTACCAACTTTACATTGTGAGATTTAAAAGGAAATAATGATGCTAAATTGAAATAAGACACTGGGACTTCCCCGGTGGCACAGTGGTTAAGTAAGACTCCGAATTCCCAATGCAGGGGACCCGGGTTCTGCCCCTGGTCAGGGAACTAAGATCCCACATGCATGCTGCAACCAAGAGTTCTCATGCCACAACTAAGGAGCCCGCGAGCCGCAATTAAGGTGTCCACGTGCCGCAACTAAGACCTGGAGCAACCAAATAAATAAACAAATATTAAAATAACAAACAAACACTTAACCATTCTTGTCAGGATGTAGGGTTTTTATTTTAAAAAAGAAAGAAAGAGAGAAAAGACAGTGACTTTTCTAATACATGATCACTCTTTTTTTTTTAGTTAATTAATTTATTTTGGGCTGTTTTGGGTCTTCGTTGCTGCGCGCGGGCTTTCTCTACTTGCAGAGAGCAGGGGCTACTCTTCATTGCGGTGCGCGGGCTTCTCATTGCAGTGGCTTCTCTTGTGGAGCACAGGCTCTAGGTGCGCGGGCTTCAGTAGTTGTGGCATGCAGGCTCAGTAGTCGTGGCTCGCGGGCTCTAGAGCGCAGGCTCAGTAGTTGTGGCACACAGGCTTAGTTGGTCCGCGGCATGTGGGATCTTCCCAGACCAGGGCCAGAACCCATGTCCCCTGTATTGGCAGGCAGATTCTTAACCACTGCGCCACCAGGGAAGTCCCTATGATCACTCTTATCTCTGATCCTTTAAGAAAGGAGACAACAAAGGGATCAAAGGGATGAGTGAGACCATCGGAGTCTACCCAGGCACCTCCCAGGGAGCCTGGCCCGAGAGCTTAGGGGCGGAGGAATCTCACACATAGTTGGAGAAATCTCCTGACTCTACAAAGGAAGAGAATCAGGGACTCTAGATCAGTTAGCCAAAGGCCAACTCAGTTCCCAAAGGACCAAGGAGGTTTTTGGAATTTGACTTTTGCCCTTTCCTCTGGCCCAGCTCCTCCCTCTGGTGGAAACAAACAGCTCTGGTCAAACTGCTTTAGACCCAGCTTGTCTGGTGGCCTTGGGCTGGGGCCCCAGAGGGAATCAGGTACTCTGAAGGGAAAGAATGAAATCTTCAGGAATTTGATGAATCTGTCATTCAGAGTTGATTTTTGGTGAATCCTCTTGCTTTTATTTATCTGTTTTTGAGAAGGTAGCTGGAGATGAAAAACTTTCTTTTACGAAATCGAGGGATGGCAGAGTTTGAATTAGAATCTGCAGTTGTTTTCAACTCTAAAAGTCGTTAAAGTCGCGTGCGGTGGGTGAGCTACCAGATTTACTTCTGAGCCTGTGAAGAGAAAGCGGCGACCCCAGCGGGGGCACTTGGTCGGGTGTGCACGGAACCAAGGGGACATGCAGGGTTTAGAAGCCTGGCTGGTTAGGCCAGCGCTTTCATTGTCAGCGCTGAAACAGACATGACAAAGCATGGAAAGGTGATATGAAAGTGCTTTCACTCAAGACAACAGCAGAAAAGAACCACTTTCTGGCACACTTAAGGCCCAGCCTGGAGGGGAAACCAGTTGTCAAGACGTGTGGTTATTAAATCAACTATACTCCAATAAAAATTTTAAAAATAAATAAAATTTGCTTGCAAAATTGTAATAAAAAAAAAGATGTGTGGTTATGGCTAAGATCGGAGACTGCTGTTCAGGGGGCTGGAAACCTCAACCCTACCCTCCATGTGCCAAAAAAATCTCAGCTCATAAGCGGGAAGGAAATTGGAGGCTTCGACCACTGCGAAACAAAGGACTATCCCCTTCCCTTTTTGACCAATGAAGGGTTACTCTGGGTCCAAGGGCCTGTTCCAGCAGCCTTGCATAATGACTTCACAGGGGAGGAATATTAGTGGCCCTCCTTGCATTAATGAATTGCTGACCTACAAGGAACCCAACATTGAGGCCAACTCTATTCCTCCAGGTCATTTCATGATGCAACGATTCTGTGTCTATGCTGAGGATTACAAATACAGGGATATGTGCCTGGTAACACGTAATCCACTCTTTTTTTCTTTTCTTTTTTTGCTGTGTTTGGGTCTTCATTGCTGCACGTGGGCTTTCTCTAGTTGTGGCGAGCGGGGGCTACTCTTCGTTTGCAGCTCACGGGCTTCTCATTGCGGTGGTTTCTATCGTTGTGGAGCATGGGCTCCAGGCGCGCTGGCTCAGTAGTTGTGGCTTGCGGGCTTAGTTGCCCCGCGGCATGTGGGATCTTCCCAGACCAGGGATCGAACCCATGTCTTCTGCATTGGCAGGTGGATTCTTAACCACTGTGCCAGCAGGGAAGTCCATGTAATCCACTCGTAACTCTAGAAATGCTGCCTGGGTTTCTTTGGGTTCTGTCTTTTGAAGAAAATTCTAAGTGTGTGCCCCAGACCCCCTCGGACCCCTTCCTTTTGATCTTCGTGTGCCAGTTCACACACACCTGTTATAGCAGCTACCTGTGAGCAGCAGTGATGCATTCACTTGTCAGCATCTGAAAGCTTCCCCTCTGCTGGGTCCAGTTATTTGCTTTATGAACCATCTGCCAATTTGGATTAAATTCGGCGAAAACAAACTCCATTTTCAGATGACGCTCCCCATTCTTCTTCTTCCTCTACCATGTCATCAATTTTCCAACCAGAAAATACCGGCATGCTCTGACCTGCATATCCTTCTGTTGTCAAATCCTGCTCCTTTTTCCAACGGGGACCCTCCCTGGGTTGTTACCACACTCTGTTTTGCTAATCCCCATCGCAGACCTCACCCTCAGCCCAGTGGGGATCTCTGGCTTTGATGTCTTCAGGTCTCTGCTGCCACCTCTCCTCCACTCTGAGCCCCCGTTGCAGGTGCCACCCTCATCCTTGTCCTATCTCAGAATCAGATACACCGAGACGGTCTCAGGGGTTTAGTGCTGTTGGGTTTCTGAGGGTAAAGATTCTTCAGGGCCTTCCCAGCCCTAGGGTTAGACTATCCTTGCTTCATTTCAAATGACTAAGGCTCCTGGAGAGTTTTCCTAAGAAGACAAGAAATAACACATTTCCCTCCTTATCCAAGCAAAGTAACTTCTGAGTCAGCTGTGCCAGTGGAACAGCAAGAGCACAGGCGTGGACAGCCCCGCTGCTTGCAGCGCACACCCTCACGCTGATCTCTTGGAACCTCCGTGTCTTCATGTGAGCATGTGGGATATGGTATCTCTCTCCCCCAGGCCAACATGGATTAAAATGCGAGCCCGTGGACACAGTCTGGCAGAGTTCAGACACTGATCAACGGCACTGTTGTGTGCCCTCCATTCAGTTCCAGCCACGTCGTGACTCTCCTATGTAAGGCACTGAGTCCTTTGTTACTGAATTCTTTCTTTTTAAAAAAATTTTTATTGGAGTACAGTTGACTTACAATGTTGTGTATGTTTCAGGTGTACAGGAAAGTGATTTTTCCCATATAGGTCATTACAGAGTATTGAATAGAGTTCCCTGTGCTATACAATAGCTCCTTGTTAGTCATCTATTTTATACATAGTAGTATGTGTATGTTAATCCCAATCTCCTAATTTATTGCTTCCCCTCACGTTTCCCCTTTGGTAACCATAAATTTTATTTCGAGATCTGTGAGTCTGTTTTGTAGAAAAGTTCATTCGTATTTTTTTTTAATATCATGTAAGTTTCAGGTATACAACAAAGTGACTCACAATTTTTATTTATTTAAAAATATTTATTTATTTATTTTTGGCTGCGCCAGGTCTTAATTGCGGCACGTGGGATCTTTCATTGTAGCACATGGGCTTTTCTCTAGTTGTGGTGCACGGGCTTAGTTGCTCTGCGGCACGTGGGATCTTAGTTCCCTGACTAGGGATCGAACCCACAATCCCCTGCATTGGAAGGCGGATTCTTAGCCACTGGACCAGGGAAGTCCCATTTGTATCATTTTTATATTAGATCCCACATATAAGTGATATAATATGATGCTTGTCTTTCTCTGACTTACTTCACTTAGTATGATAATCTCTGGGTCCATCCATGTTGCTGCAAATGGCTTTTTTTTTTTTCTTTTTTTTTTTTTTTGCTGTACGCGGGCCTCTCACTGTTGTGGCCTCTCCCGTTGCGGAGCACAGGCTCCGGACGCGCAGGCTCAGCGGCCATGGCTCACGGGCCCAGCCGCTCCGCGGCATGTGGGACCTTCCCGGACCGGGGCACGAACTCGTGTCCCCTGCATCGGCAGGCGGACTCCCAACCACTGTGCCACCAGGGAAGCCCTTTTTTTTTTAAAAAAAATTTATTGTATTTATTTATTTTTGGCTGTGTTGGGTCTTCGTTGCTGCACGCGGGCTTTCTCAAGTTGCGTCGAGCGGGGGCTACTCTTCATTGCGGTGCACAGGCATTTCATTGCAGTGGCTTCTCTTGTGGAGCACAGGCTCTAGGTGCGCGGGCTTCAGTAGTTGTGGCATGCAGGCTCAGTAGTCGTGGCTCGCGGGCTCTAGAGCGCAGGCTCAGTAGTTGTGGCACACAGGCTTAGTTGGTCCGCGGCATGTGGGATCTTCCCGTACCAGAGCTTGGACCCGTGTCCCCTGCATTGGCAGGCAGATTCTTAACCACTGCGCCACCAGGGAAGCCCAAATGGCTTTATTACTGAATTCTGATTCCATTTGCATATCCCAGCACTAGAGCATCAGCTCCTTAACTGGGGACCATGATCTGTCTTTGCATCCTCTCTGCCTAATGCAGTGCCTGGCCAGGTACCTGTAGAATGAATAAGTAAGTGCATTTTTACTTTGAATTTAAACCTTAGTGTTTCATATTAGAATTTAGATGGGCCGTTTCCTCAGCTTCTGCTAAAATGCTTGATCTTTCCACGGAAGCTAAGGCAGTGTTGAAGTGAGGCCCTCATTTCTGGGGGCACCTGCACCTGGCAGCCGCCCACTCGGCACACACCCCTCCACAGCCTCCGTCTCCGAGCTCACCTGCATCTACCCAACCCTTATCCTGCATGAGGATGAGATGCCACTAACGTAGGGTATGATCAACGCCCTCATTAAAGCAGCCAGTGTGAATGTCGAACCTTTCTGGCCAGGTTTGTTTGCAAAGGTCCTGGCCAATGTCAACACCAAGACGCTTATCTGCAGCATAGGGCTAGTGGCCCTGCCCAGCAGGAGGTCTTGCCCCGATGGAGGACAAAATGGGAGCCAAGAAAGAAGGCTCTGAGGAGTCTGACAATGGCATAGGCTTTGGTCTTTTTGATTAAATCTCCTTTGTATTATGTTCAATAAAAAGCTGACCTCTTAAAAGAAAATAAAAAAGAATTTTAGATCGTTAAGTCAAAAACCCCCAGAGATCTAGCCAGAACTGCTGGCACACAGGAAGGGATGGACAAGACAGTGGAACGAAAGCACATCTGGTAACGCATGGGAACTATGTTTTCCTTCCCGCTCCCGTTGCAGGACTAGGCTCATTCGACAAGCCCTGGGAAGCACGGTCAAGAGTCTGGGTTCTGGAGTCACTGTCTCAATCTCAGATCCTGTCTCTGCAACTCACTAGGTGTGACCTTCAGCCAGCTACTCTCTGAGCCTGTCTTCTCGTCTATAAAATGAAGATATTAATAGTACTACCTACATCACAGACATACTGAGAATGAAATAAGATAATGCATAAACTTAGTTCAGGGCTCCGTGAATAAGAATTCTCAATAAATGGCCACAGTGTTCAGTGGACTGAATACACACTCACTTAAAGGTTATTCAAATGCCCTCATTTTTTTTTTTTTTAATTAATTTTTGGCTGCGTTGGGTCTTCATTGCTGCACGCGGGCTTTCTCTAGTTGCGGCGAGCGGGGGCTACTCTTCGTTGCGGCGCACGGGCTTCTCATTGTGGTGGCTTCTCTTGTTGCGGAGCACGGGCTCTAGGTGCGCGGGCTGAGTAGTTGTGGCTCGCGGGCTCTAGAGCGCAGGTTCCATAGTTGTGGTGCACGGGCTTAGTTGCTCTGCGGCATGTGGGATCTTCCTGGACCAGGGCTCGAACCCGTGTCCCCTGCATTGGCAGGTGGATTCTTAACCACTGCGCCACCAGGGAAGCCCTTGTTTCTGTTTTCAATGAAAAGCTTCTCAATGAAAAGCTTCTCAAGTTTAAGGATAGCCTCTGTTGGTCTCTCTCCATTCATTAAGCACTTACTTTGAGCCAAGCACTGTTCTTGTTAGCGTTGGGGAACAGAGAAATAAAAGGTCATCCCTGCCCTTAAGAAATTACAGCCTCAGGGGAAAACAAAGTGTATTTACAAAATAGTATGTGGACCATGAATGAGATAAATAAACACTGGTTGGAGAGTCCAAAAAGTGGCACCTGACCTGCTGGCGAGAGGGATGGGCTACCAAATACTGGTGTGAGCCCGAAGGACCCAGACCAGGAATGGGGAAAGGGAATCTAGGCAGAAGGGAGAACTCGTGCAAAGCTACTGAACCATGTCTCAGGACCTATCCTTGTGCCTTCAAGGCTCTGCTACCCAGCCTTCCTGCCGCCCTGATTCGTAGGTCTCTCTTTGGAAGTCACCGCCAGTGACAGAAAGAATGGCCCAAGCTGGCAGATGGAAGCTAGACTGGCCTGGAGACCGCTAGGAGGCTGAACCCTCCGTCAGGCAAGAGGTCATGTAAGCAGAACTGGCAAGTTTTGGGAAGGAAAATGAGGCACCCCCGTCTACGGACCAGGAAGGAAATGGAACTGAGAGGGGGCTGAGCTGGCAGAGCTGGGGGTTTTCAGCACTTGCAAGGCAGCTGAGCCACTGACTGAAGTTCTACAGCAAAGGGGAGTGAGTGGAGGGCTCAGTTAGTGTCAAACCCAAGGGGAGGTTTCACAGATACTTTTACTGACTGAGCCCGTACATCTGAATTGTCAAGTTGGTTCTGTTATCACTCTAAACGTTAAAGCAAAGGGTCATTAAGCAATAGTTCGAAGACAGTAGGAATTTTCCCAGGCAAGAGGATAGGAAAGGGAAAGCAAAGTACTCTGTCTCCCCAAATTAGGTCTGTGAAAACCCAATCCTTCTGAGGATGACCGCTGTACACTTCACCACCAGCATGTGAAACTGCAATACAGCTGGGAATTATAAAAGTAAGAATTTTATAATATCTCGTATTCAGGATGACAGAGGGTTGGTGTTATGTACAAATTGTAGACTATTTGAGTTTTTGATACCATGGACTACTTTAAAATAGTTCACCAGGGACATCCCTGGCAGTCCAGTGGTTAAGACTCCTCTGAGCTCGCACTGCAGGGGGCACAGGGTTCGATCCCTGGTCAGGGGAAGATGCCGCATGCTGTGCAGCCCGGCCAAAAAAAAGATAAAAAAATAGTTCACCATAGTACACTAAATTTACCCAAATGACACGTTTCAGGTAACCAGGACTGCCGGCCTAACAGCCCTCGATACTGGCTACTTGACACCAACCATCTACCATCAGACCCAACCCGCTTCCGCTGAAACGAAATGATAAGAAACGCTTGATCAGTTAGTTGAGTTGCTTCTAATTTGAGAGTCCACGCATCTGAAAAGGAAGTTGAAGGTTCTATGTGATTAAACTCAGTGATGTCTTGACTTATGAATAGGCTGTGCAGGACTCAGCACTAATTTAGGTTCCATGTATTTTGCTACAACAGAAAACAGTAAAAATGAGTCGTTCGGCTTGCAGTGAAAGATAGTTCCAGGCCTTTTTAAATTTTAAAGTAAGCTCACCCCCAGTACTCTGGTTATAGTGTAAAGACAGTAAAATTAAAAAAAATATGATACACACTATTTATTGTGATCAACAGCTCAGTTTATTAGATGTTTTAATAAAGTAAATCCTTATAGTGAAAACAACATACTAGAAATAGCTTTTGAAAAGCTATTTTTTTATGATATGCTTACAAAGTGTCAGACCTAAGTGAAAACATCCACCACGGTGGTAATACAGTGAACAAGTTTCCTGTGAGTAAAGCTGAATGCTGCACAGACAGGCTGACTGTTTACAGCCAGATTAGCTTCTTGATACCATGAAGATCAGACTTCGAATTTGTAGGAGGGCAGCTTCTAAACGTCGCTGGTCTTTTTAGTAAAAATTCCACTTTCTCAGCTATTCTGGAGTTTCAGAGAGGAATTCCTTTGGCCTTAATGACATTTACTCCAGAACCACGCTGCCTTTTTGATGCCTCTTCACCCTCGAATAGGGACTTATTGTATCATCCGTCACAAAATCATACAGTACTTTTATCCAGGAATTGTAGTGGGGGAGGCTCTCATAGTACTCAGCTGCTATCTTCCTCACCTGGAAGGGAAAATACAGCAAGATGAGTGAGTGCTGAGTCCTATCACAGATGACAGATGAACGTCTGACACACACACTCAGGAGAAACCATGAGACTTTCTCCCGCCTCCCTCTCAAATAAATAAATAAATAAAAGCAGCAGCTTTGGGAATTCTAAACAAAAAGCAGCTTCCATTTCAGCAGTAACATATACTTGATCCTCTAGAGTTAATGACGTTCCAACAAGCTCTGAGGGACTAAATATACTGGTTTACTTGTAAAAGTTGGCAGCTGGGATCTTTAACAACAAATACTTGCAATCCAGTCAGCTCGCTGTTTTTAAGTGTGGTACTGCACGGCCGCCACTGTAGGGTTTAAAGGCACCACTTGATCCCCTGCCATTAAGGAACCTACAAATACTGATCAATTATTGTGGCATGCCAGTTAGAAATTAATCACTTATCAAGTGTGCAATTCAGCCATCTCAAGCTGAGAATGTCTCTTAAAAAAATTACTGCCAGTGTGATGAGCAAGCAAAACTAGTTACTGCTGAGTAAGAAAAAATTCTGTGGCTTCAACAAAATGTACAAAAACTACCCTAATAAATCCCAAAGGAAAACAAAAACACAGAATCCAAGATGTTGAAGAGAGACAGCACGAAAAACATAGAAAAAATTAAAGAACCTTGTTATTGTGATAAGAATATTCTAAAATTGATTACAGCGATGGTTGTACAACTCTGAACAATCTAAAAACCATTGAATTTTAAATGGATGAATTGTACCTATGAGTTACATCTCAATAAAGCTGTTAAAAGAAACCTTGCTATACATACCTGTTAACTAACCACGTGACAGTTATATGCAACATAACTACTGCAGCACAACAACTGTAGAACAAGACACTCCTTGGTATATACCATAGAAAAAGCTGGAAAAGGAAGACTTAAGAGAACTCTGAGAACGTGTGTTAGTTTAGCTAAGCAACAGGAAAACAGTGTGGAATGGAGTGGGAACTCAATACTCACTGATGAACCATGGGCCTTAGGTCAAGTAATGTTTGAGCTGAACAGTTCAGGGACTGTTCAAGAAAATTACAAGTCAAAGTATGTGGTTTATATTGGAAAAAATTAATTATTTTGCTCCGAAGGTGACTGGCTTTCTCCTTAAACCATAACCTCTTAAAATATAAAAATGTACTGTCCTAGTCAGAGAAGAGGCAAGCAAAGGTGGGCTGCGCTCTTCAGGCCACAATGACACAAAGTAGCTGCACTAGCACCACATTACACCGTTTCAAAGCTGTCTTCGGCCAGTTGTGTGGTGCTTTCCCCCATTTCATTTTGAAAAATATAAAACCGACAGAAAAGTTGAAAGAACAGAAAAACCAACACCCATATGCCCTTCACCTAGGTCCACCAATTGACACTATGTCACGGCCACTTTCTCTCTCTCCATATATAGTACACGCCACATACTTTGCTCTTTCTTTGACGAAAGAAAGCTGCAGACATTATAAGAAAACTAACCCCGAACACTTCACCCCTAAATATTCTACACATATCTCCTAAGAACGAGGACATTCCCCGACAAGACCATAATACCATTACCGCACCCAAGAAATTTAACAATGACACAGTATTATGTATCACACGGTCCAGATTCAAAATTTCCCCACTAACTCAATGTCCTTTCTAGATCTTTCTTTCCTCAATTGGCAATCCAATCAATAATCAAACGTTGTATTTCACTGTCATGTTGTATACAAGTCTGCAAACAGTCAACATTTAAAAACTGAAGAGGAAATCTATAAAATTTGGTTGGGTGGATATGATAGCATAAAATACCTGGCTATGGTTCCCTTATATCACAGCTAAAAAAAAAACATCAAAAAAACCTGATATTACACATCATACCACTTCCCCTTTTTAGAATTACGGAAACATTTTTTTGGTAATGGAATTGTAAAAGTTATCCATTCTGAGGATGGCAAGTCTAATAAGAGAACTCATCAGAAATACAACTGAAGTTTGGAGAGGATCATCCTGTTTTGGGAAGGGTGAAAGGATGAGTGTCAATGTGCTGTCTTTCATTTACTCCACAAACGACACACTGAAAGTCTATGTGACAGGAAACAGATGGTCCCTACCTGTGGGAAGTCTGTGGTACTGGAAACTGAAGTTCACTTATTTTGCAGAGCAATTATGTAGGACCTCTGTATTTCACAACAAACCAACACAAACCTTAGCTAAGTGTATTCAGCTTAACAGTGATAAAGGTTATGTGAACTTTTGCTCCCTTCACAGAGGGAATTCATTCTCTATTTCTGAATTACTTTACACGTTAGCCAATTTTGCAGATCCCCCAACATTCTAAACCAGACGTGTTACCGCTAGGCTTAGGGATCCAGGACAGTGAACTCTTTGTAAAGTTAGGCTGGCCAACTCAGGACTTGGACTCTTGCTGTTTTCTTTGATGAACAGCCTAGATGGACGAAATATACTAGATTCCATTTTAAATGAGCAAGTCAAAAGTAATTTTGATCATATAACCATCAGAAATTAGAACATGTATCAAATCCTTTACTTACCAGGGGAAGGCTTTTTCCGGGAATGTTGGGGAAGTCATGGTGTTCATTATGGTAACCCACATTGAAGGTGAGTAAATTCAGAGGCCCATAGTATGAGTAAGTTTCATGTCCTTTTAAGAACATGTAATGTTCAGCTATAAAATGTCCAGAGATTGGGTGCAAACCTAGGCCAAGTAAGGTTGCCGCCAACATGTAGACTAAAGATTTAATTCCCAAAACGTAGTAAATCGCAACGTCAAAAGTGATCTGGATCACAGTATTGATGATTTCCAGATAAGAAATTGGTTTGGGGTTGATGAACAGAGGCCGAAAAGCATAAAAGAGAGGTTGAAGAATAACCCAGATAAACTTTCTGAAAGTGGTACAGAAGAACCAGCCTTCAAAATCAGTTGGAATATCCACATCGACGCCATCACCACCGAGGTATCGATGATGATCCATGTGATACCTCTTAAAGGAAATTGAATATGGAACACCAATAGGGAGATTAGCAAATATTCCAAACCAACGATTCCTCATAGGTTTGCATTGGCCAAAGGCACTGTTGTGGGAAACTTCATGAATAGCCAGAGTCGTTGAATGATTAATGCAGCTGCCAAAGGCATACGCCCAAAATAGGACCCATTTCCAGTCCAAGTCCTTCACTAAGTAAAATGCAACAAACTGAGTGAGAACCATCAAAATTACAATCCATATCAAGTTGGAATCAGGTTTCATTAAGGATTTTATCTCTGGATACTTTGCTGTAAGGGAAAAACAAACAAAAACTCAGAGACTGAGAAAAGTGCACAATAGTTCTGCAATTATAATTAAACTAACATCAATTACATTAACACATGGATTAATTTTTTTCTTTTTCCAAGTCATTATATGCCCTCTATTAGAGACTTTATCAAATATTTGTCTACTACAGGGAAGGAGTGTATTCAACAGTAAAGTTACTAAATACTATGTCACAACAAATTGAGAATTTATGCGGAAAAAAATAAGGCTCAAAATCTAGACTCTCCACAATAACAGAAAGATAGTCACAAATGAGTAAAGATTTCATGTTATCTAGTTGCCTTTTCACTCCTAACCATTTTTTGTATATTAAATTTATAAGTTTTACAAAGTGGTAATCATAATCTGGTAAACCTATGTGTCTGGCAGATTACAGACTATTACAATATGCTTTTATGTAATATATATACAATATACTATATATGCAATATACTTATATATAATATATACATATTATATACACTATATTATATACTTAGATTTCATAATTTCCTTTTTAATGACTAAATCACTTCTAGTTGCCAGCTGTAACTTCTAACCATTTTCCTATTTTTAGACATTTAGATATGTAAATTTTTGCCAATGTAGACTTTTTCTAGTCACCTGGAAATTAGGGTAATTTCCAAAGAACTCTATGGATTCACAACACCACACCCCCTTCTTTCTTTTTGCCTTAGAACTGAACAATACTAATCTGTGTTAGATTATTTGTTGAATTCACATGCAAATATCCAAGTATTATGGAAAGGGCCAGTAATAAAAATCTCTGCATTTCAGGCAAGTGTTCCTACAGGCAAATGCAGATTCTTCTCTGTATCCCAGGCACTCCAGAGATGGAAGCCCAGATATAATGAACATCTTTTGTTTTGTGTGTTGTCAAGTATGTTTGACCCAGGACAGCAAAAGGAAGAAGGACCTTTTTCTTGGGACAGGTCTTTCAGAGTGTTCTTAAAAAGATTCAGAAAAAAGAAGAGCAGCTTCACCCTCTTTTCTCTAAAGGTGAATGAAATAAAGAATTCAATAAAAGCTTAAAATGCAAGACAGGAAGTTAAGTCTAGTTTTAGATATAAGAAATAAAGGTAGTGTTAATTCGAGGTAATTATTCTTGTTTCTTTCCTTTCCCCTCTTCTGTCTCCACTCCCTAACCTCTCATCTTTGTTGGTATTAGTTCATTTCATCAATGTTAACAATTTTGTAGGCAATAGGCCAAAAAAAATAATCCTTTTGAGGGTTACTTTTTGATTATTGATTACTCAATAGGTTTGCGTCTAAAACTAACTACCCTGGGATAAATGAAAAACTCAAATAAGTCATTCATTAAAATATGGGCATTTTGAGCAGTCCTCCAAACAAGTGTTTAATTCATTGGTGGATAAGTAATAAATCTTTTGTATTAAAATGTGTTATTTCTGTTTAGAGCGCCAGCATTTTTACCTTACATAAAACTAGATTAAATTGACACATCTGACAAGGGATAGAAGATAACACACACTTCGTAGTTACACTAAAATCATGAAACAAAGACGGCACATTTTTCTCAGACAAATCAACTTCCTCCAAGTAATTCTGTACCAAATTTTTGCAAAGCTCTAATAGTATATAAAAATCAATACTAGCATGCCAATATAATTAAATGGGGGGAAAGAATAGTCTTTTCAACAAATGGTGCTGGAAAAACTGGTCATCCATGTGCAGAAGAATAAAACTGGACCTCTCTCTTACACCAAACATGAAACTTACAAAAAGGATCTGAGTACTGATACATGCTACAACATGGGTGAACCTTGAAAACATTATGCAAAGTGAAAGAAGTCAGTCACAAAAGACCAAATATTTTATGATTTCATTCATAAGAAACATCCAGAATAAGCAAATCTATAAAAACAGAAAGATTAGTGGTTGCCCAGGACTGGAAGATATGGAGACTGCTTATGAGTATAGGGTTTCTTTTTAGGGTGACTAAAACTTTATAAAATTAGATTGTAGTGATAGTTTAAAACTCTGTGAATACACTATAAAAACTCACTGAATCGTACACTTTAAATGGGTGAACTTTCAGGACTTCCCTGGCGGTCCAGTGGTTAAGACTGCGCTTCCAGTGCAGGGGGAACGGGTTTGATCCCTAGTTGGGGAATTAAGATCCCACATGCCCTGCGGCATGGCCAAAAAAAAAAAGCAAAGGATGAACTTTATAGTCTGTGAATTGTATTTTAATAAGGCTGTTAAAAAAAATGCTGTTTCACTGTGGAAGTACAGCAGTAAAAGGAGCATTTCTTGTGATTATCTGACCCACTAATAATGGTCTAGTTCCTAGCCTTCATTAATTTCGTACATAAATTTTGTAAATTTAGCATACAGATGGTGGTTGTTAAACAACATATCCATGTTCTCTGGTGCCTCTCTCTCCCCCAAAACCTGATACATTTGAGAAATATCTCACCATTTAAGTATAATTTAAACAAGTCTCCAGATTTTTATCTTTCCTGAGGGTATTCCATCTCCACCCCTGAGATGGAACACTGAGCAGTATTTATTTACACCTGCAGGGAAAATGATGTTTTCATTGAGAAATATGTAGGCCTTCTACTTTCCAAGTGAAACGGTCCAGTGATGATAAGTTTGTGGAAAAAAGGTTCAGTGTTGAGATAAGCATGAACAAGCACCTTTTGACTTCCTTGATTTTCTGAATTTTAAATAGATAGCTAAGTTCCAGTATTCAGGAGTTGGTTTTTATAGCGTGGATACCAGATTATTCTTATGTAATGTATTGATCAGGCATAGATAAAATGTACCATATGCTATCTCCTATGTGTGATTTGCAAAATACACATTTTGATTAAAAATAAAAAGGAAAGCATCCACGAACCAAACTCTCTTAAAAGTATACCCTTAATAGCAACTATAAAGGTTCAAGCTCCCAACTTACTGATTCAATTTTAACAAATCCATTTCAAAGGGATCTACTAACTCTTTTTTTTTTAACAATTTATAAAGTTCTATTACAGTGTAAAATAGTCCCTAGTGTCAGAAGGATATGGGTTTAAATCTAGATTCCTCCATTTACTAGATCTGTGACCACATGCTACCAAACTCTGGTTCCGCTGTTTGCGGGACTCAAGAGACAAGTATTGGCTGGAAAGGAAAGGTTGCTTTATTCAGGAAGCAGGCAACCTGGAGAAGGTGAACTCTATCTAGTCCAAGAGACAACTCTGAAGGGTCTGCTCGACCATGAAAGTTTTTAAAGGGTTAACTCCTTTCTTTTTGTGAAAACATGAAATTTCTAACTTACCCAACAAAAATCAGGGGCTTGATTTTTCTTTTCACTGCACAAATGGATGCAGAGAAAAAAAACTAGGGGAATACTGTGTATGAGAAAGAATTCCTCCTATTCAATTTACCACCCACTAGTTTCCAGATCTTTGAAACAACAGCAAAGAGGTTAAAAGCAATGCTTTGAAGGTAATCTAACCCAGATCAGAATTCCCCTCTAACGTTTACTTATTCACTCTTACTTCATCTTTAAAACAGGGATAACACCTACCTAATTACTGGCAGGATTAAATTGTGTAATGTTTGTAAAGCACTCAACACAATGCCTAGCTTACCATTAAGAGTACCCTGGGAGAAATGAGAGAATTCTCTATATAATGTAGAAGCTGCAAATAGCTGAGCGCCTTACACCTCTAGAGAGTTGAATAAGGCCTAGTTAACCTGGTGTAAAGGCCCTAAACTAGCAGTCAGGGGACCAGAAGGCTAATCTTGGCAAGTCTTCCATACTTCAGCCTTTTCGGCCACAAAACTGGGATGGATGAAAAATATATATGAATCTGCCCTTCTTGCATGAGCGTCGTTGAGAGGATCAATGAGAACACCGTGACCGCAGCAGGATCCGGACCCTGGAACGCTTACCTTTCCGGCCCGAGAAGCCCCTGCGGTCAAACGGGTCGGGTACCACGAGTTCCCTCCCCGGCCCAAGGCGGCAGCCGCCGGCGGCAGTATGACCGGCTGGCGCTGACCAACGTCAGCGCGCCCCGCGCGTGGGCCGCCAGATGCTCCAGGACCACGCCCTGCCGCGCACACGCTCGCAGCCTGGCTCTGCCGGGGCCGGCTACCGGGAGAGGGAGAGGAGGAGGAGGGGGGAGGGGGAGGACGGGGACGGGGAGGAAACGGTGCCGACCGGCGGCACGAGAATCTCCAAGCGAGAGGATCTACCCAAGGGTGGCCTAGTCGCGGGGACTCGGCTCTGAGCAAACCCTGGCCTCGACCACACGCCCGCGCTTGGCGGCGCGCCTGCGCCTCCCAGCCGAAGGGCCGGGGCTACGCGGTGGGACGGGGGAGCGCGGGGATCCCTCCCTCCCTCCCGCTCCGGCCCAGCGCCTCCCCCGGCTTTTCCCGCGAGGCCAGGCGGCCGGGGCGGCGGGACGCGGCAGGGAGTCGACTCTTAACCGGCCTCGGGCGCGCAAGGGCCGCGCGAGGAGGGCGCGTCCCGGTAGCGGGAGGCCGCGCACGCACATAACGGGGCGCGGGCCCGGACCTCACCCAGGATCTCCTGGCGCCGAGTGGCGTGGGGCTGGTCGGTGTAGACCCACTCGAAGTCTTCCCGCGAAACGCGGTTCCCCATGGCGGCGGCGGCTTGCGGGCCAGCTGCCGGCTCTCGCTCCTGGCCGGGATCCTCCGAAGCTGAGGCGGAGATGAAAGCGAAGGCGGCGGCTTAGCGACTAGTGTCAGCTGGCTGCTGTGGAGCCGGAGAGCAGTCGCCGAACGGGGCGGAGCCTCGAGGCCCCGCCCATCCGGCCCCAACCACCACCACGCCCGCCCCGGAGCGTGGCAGGCCGGGCGGAGGCCCCAGCGGTGGACGGGATTCCGCGGCTCACTGGCTGGGGGTTCTGAGATTCTGTGACTCGGCGACCGGCTGAGACCGAGTTCCTGCAAGTCCCGGCTCCTTGCGGCCTGTCCTGCGCGGTGCCGGTGCCCAAGGCCGGAAAAAGGTGAAAAAGGAAAGAAAGGTCTCGAGTTAAATAAGACTGCTTTTTAGCGCCTCGGGGGAAGGCCGGAGCTCGATCACGAGGATCCTTGGTCATAAATAAATGGCGACTCGCCCAAATGTTGTTTGATTTTGAAAAGCAGCTTATTCACTGAGCCGTTTTTGGCTGCCTCCTGGAAATAATACCTCAGGAAAAAATGCGGAGCTTGTGGTGATTAAGAGCTAATTAAGAAAAAGGAAATCACTGTTGTTGAGAGTGAAAAATGATGAGGAATTTGTTGTTTTCCCTGAATTATTCTTGTGTGACTATTTCTCTTACAAGGTGATTGCTCAGCCATACATCTGTCACAGAAGTCGTTTGAACCACCACCTCCTTCTGAAAGAGAGGACATTTTGTTTCAAAATTAATTACCACTTTTCCATTAAAAAAGAAACTTTGACTAAGATTACAAAAAGGAAGATAACCAACAGGGTGTTCTTATAATAAAAGAACACCACACACACACACACACACACACACACAAAATCACAACGAAATCTGATCAAACCCCTAGATCCAACTACTAATGTATAGAAAATAGAACAGGGGAGCATGTTAAACTACACCATAGAGATAGAATCAGCAAGATCTTGACTGTGGGGAACTCTACAGGACAACATCCTGGGTACTTTAATAAATAAAACGCAAGGGAAACAAAAGAGGGAAAACCTACAGATGAAAAGGGGCTTTAAAAACATCAATCGACTGCAACGTATTGCTCTTATTTAGATTGTAATTCAAATTGTCAAAAGCTTTTAAAATTGACATGACATCATTTAACTCAGATATCGATTAGATGTGTGATGATATTGAGAAATTATTGTTAATTTAAGTGTGATAATAGTGTTATGATTACAGTTGTTTTTGTTTTTTTTTGAAGTCCATATCTATTAGCGTTTCATACCAGGGGAAAAAAAAAACCTCAGACAAACTAAAACAAACACATAATGGCACATGCGATTAACCTTACTATGCTATGCCACACTAAAAAAAAAAAAATGAGTAAGGTCTTTATGTCTTAATAGATCTCCAAAACGTACTGTTAAATGCAAAATACTGGGTATGGGCTGGGGCGTGGAGTATATTTCATACACAATACATATATAATATGTGTTTCCTTGGATATGGTTTAGAAAGACAATATAGGTTTAGAAAGACAACAAGAAATGATTATTATTGTAAGAGAGTAAGTGGGAATCTAGGGGAAAGGGTTGGGAGGGAATGTTTTCACTTAATCCTTTTCACCTTTTACATTTGAATTGAATGTGGATTTTGACATTCTAAAGAAAAGTAAAAGAATTCGGGTACAGGATTTTTGTGGGGATTAACAAGTATTTTCATTACACATAGGCATGTTTCTTTAGTGTGGACTTTTAAAAGTTTTTAATGTGTTATCTTTCATATCTTTTCCTTACTCCTGCCAGGTAGTTTATCTTGAAGCAATCATACCAGTTATTCTAGAAAGGCACTATCCAGTCTGCTGTTAAAAGCTGTGGGTGAGGACTTCCTGGTGGCACAGTGGTTAAGAATCCACCTACCAGTGCAGGGGACACGGGTTCGAGCCCTGGTCCGGGAAGATCCCACATGCCAAGGAGCAACTAGGCCCGTGTGCCACAACTACTGAGCTTGAACTCTAGAGCCCGCGTGCCACAACTACTGAAGCCTGCGCTCCTAGAGCCCGTGCTCTGCAACAAGAGAAGCCACAGCAATGAGAAGCCTGCACACCGCAACAAAGAGTAGCCTCTGCTCACCGCAGCTAGAGAAAGCCCACGCGCAGCAACGAAGACCCAACACAGCCAAAAGTAAGTAAATTAAAAAAAAAAAAAAAAGCTGTGGGAGAATCCCAGTAGTTCCTGGTGATATTGGGAAATATCAGACAATGTAGTTTTCAGAAGAGGGCAGCCATACTTTTGAAATCAAGGTGTTCTTCCATGTGGATTTTTCATTTTCCATTTTTTAAAATTTTTGAATGGGCAATTCATTTTTTAAAAATTGAGGTATAATTGATTTGCAATATTGTTAGTTTCAGGTATACAGCAAAATAATTCAGTTATATATATAAATATATTTTCAGATTATTTTCCATTATAGATTATTACAAGATATTGAATATAGTTCCCTGTGTAAATTCTTGTTGCTTATCTATTTTATATATAGTCGTATCTGTTAATCCCATACGCCAAATTTATCCTCCCTGTCTCCTTCCCCTTTGGTAACCATAAGTTTATTTTCTATGTCTTTGAGTCTGTTTCTGTTTTATTAATAGATCCATTTGTATTATGTTTTAGATTCCACATATAAGTGATATCATATAATATTTGTCTTTCTCTTTCTGACTTCAGTTAGTATGATAATCTCTAGGTCCATTGATGTTGCAGCAAATGGCAATATTTCATTCTTTTTTATGGCTGAGTAATATTCCATTGCATATATATACTACATCTTGTTTATCCATTTATCTGTTGATGGATACTTAGGTTGCTTCCATGTCTTGGCTATTATAAACAGTGCTGCTGTGAACATTGGGGTACATGTATCTTTTTTTTTCCCCTCTTAACTTCAAATATATCATTTATTTGTCTTTTTGTTTGTTTATTTGAGTTCTAATGAACAAGAAACTTTGGGAAGGAAAAGCAAATAACATTCTTACCTGAGTAATCAGATCATAGTATTCATGGTTAATTAAATTATACTTAATACTCTTGGAGGTTACAAACCCTTAGAAAATATTATGAAAACTATCTTCTTTCCAGAGAAACACACATACACAAAATGTAGTATACAATTTTGGGGAGCAGGTAGTATTTACATACATTTTGAAGCCCATCACAACTTAGTTTTCTGAGTTCAGGTTAGGAACTCCTGGTTAAATAATCTTTAAGATCCTTTCCGGTTGTGTTCTCCTAAGATAAGACAAGTGCCAGTCTTGTATCCTTACCTGTACATGGCACCAATCGCTTCGTCTTTGTCTTCCCAACAAATTCTATACAGAAAGAAAAAAAATTGAACGGCAAGTCTTCTTGTCTATTTCACACTTGGGAAACTTGGATCTGCAGCTCTACCTTGGTGAGGTCCAACTATTTGGATCAACTTTTGATTATTTTATTTTTTAATTAATTTTTATTGGAGTATAGTTGCTTTACAATGTTGTATTAGTTTCTGCTGCCCAGCAAAATGAGTCAGCCGTACACATACATATATCCCTTCCCTTTTGGACTTTCTTCCCATTCAGATCACCACAGTGCATTAAGTTCCCCGTGCTATATGGTATATTCTCATTAGCTATTTATTTTATACATAGAATCAATAGTGTATATGTGTCAATCCCAATCTCCCAATTCCTCCCACCCCACTTCCCCCTTGGTATCCATAGATTTGTTCTCTATTTCTGCTTTGCAAATAGGATCATCCATACCATTTTTCTAGATTCCACATATATGTGTTAATATACAATATTTGTTTTTCTCTCTCTGACTTACTTCACTCTGTATGACAGTCTCTAGGTCCATCCACATCTCTACAAATGACCCAATTTCATTCCTTTTTATGGCTGAGTAATATTCCATTGTATATATGTACCACATTTTGTTTATTCATTTATCTGTTGTTGGATACTTAACTTACTTCCATTTCTTGGCTATTATAAATAGTGCTGCTGTGAACATTGCGGTATATATATATCTTTTTGAATTAGAGCTTTCATCTTTTCTGGATATGTGCCCAGTAGTGGGACTGCTGGGTCGTATGGTAGTTCTATTTGTAGTTTTTTAAGGAACCTCCATACTGTTTTCCATAGTGGCTGTATCAATTTACATTCCCACCAACAGTGTAGGAGGGTTCCCTTTTCTCTACACTGTCTCCAGCATTTATTATTTGTAGACTTTTTGATGATAGCCATTCTGACTGGTGTGAAGTGATTCCTCATTGTAGTTTTGATTTGCACTTCTCTAATAATTAGCAACATTGAGCATTTTTTCATGTGCCTGTTGGCCATCTGTATGTCTTCTCTGGAGAAATGTCTATTTAGGTCTTCTGCCTATTTTTTGATTGGGTTGTTTGCTTTTTTTGATATTGAGTTGTATGAGCTGTATGTCTATTTTGGAAATTAACCCCTTGTCGGTCGTATCATTTGCAAATATTTTCTCCCATTCCGTAGGTTGTCTTTTTGTTTTATTGATGGTTTCCTTTGCTGTACAAAAGCTTTTTAAGTTTGATTAGGTCCCATTTGTTTATTTTTGCTTCTTTTTAAATTTGCCTTGGGAGACAATTTAAGAAAATATTGCTATGATCTATGTCAGAGAATGTTTTGCCTATGTTCTCTTCTGGGAGTTTTATGGTCTTCTATTTAGGTCTTGTCTTATATTTAGATCTTTAAACTATTTTGAGTTTATTTTTGTATATGGTGTGAGGGAGTGTTCTAATTTCAGCAGTTCATTTGCTGAAGCCTGAAAGATACATTTATGATAACATAAAAAAAGTACCTAGAAACAAATCTAACAAAAGATGTGTAAGATCTTCAAAAGAAAATAATAACACTTTATTGAAAGACATAAAAGACTTAAATAAATTGTGAAATAGACCATGTCTATGGATTGAAAGACTAAATACCACAAAGGTGTCAATTCTCCCCACTCTTACAATTCATCTACAAATTTAATATATTTTAATAAAAATTCAAATGGGTTTTGGTGGAACTTGATAAGCTGATTTTAAATTTATATTGAAGAGTAAAAGGGTCAAGAATAGCCAAGGCATATCAATAAAAGAACAAGGTAAGTGGACTTAGTTCACCAGATAAAAAAATTCTTATAGGGCTTCCCTGGTGGCACAGTGGTTGAGAGTCCGCCTGCCGATGCAGGGGACGCGGGTTCGTGCCCTGGCCCGGGAAGATCCCACATGCTGCGGAGCGGCTGGGCCCGTGAGCCATGGCCGCTGAGCCTGCGCGTCCGGAGCCTGTGCTCCGCAATGGGAGAGGCCACAACAGTGAGAGTCCCGCGTACTATAAAAATAAATAAATTAATAAATAAAGATAGCATATTAATAATACAGTGTAGTATAATATAGATAGCATAGTATTAATTTAGGGATAAATAATATAATAATGAGACAGAATAGAGGGTGCAGAAATAAATCCTATCAGTATATAGAAATATAAGATCAGTGAGGAAAAGGGAAGATTTTCAATAAAAATGGTGCTGGGATAATTGGTTATCAATATGAGAAAACATGAGATTGAAGCCACCTCATATTTTACACTAAAATTAGTTCAACGCATCTTATAGACTTAAATGTGGAAGGTTAAACGAAGAAGATTTTGAATTAGGAAGAAAATATTATTTAGGGAAGTTTAGAAAAGTGATTTCTTAAAAGAAGACACAAAAGGCACAAACGATCAAGAAAACATATTTTGAAAGTAGACTACTTCATTAACTGTAGAAACTGTTCATCAAAAGTCATCATAAAGAGTGAAAAGACAGGATTTCCCTGGTGGTGCAGTGGTTAAGAATCAGCCTGTCAATGCAGGGGACACGGCTTCAATCCCTGGTCCGGGAAGATCCCATATGTTGCGGAGCAACTAAACCTGTGCGCCACGAATACTGAGCCTGCACTCTAGAGTCCGTGAGCCACACTGCTGAGCCCACGTGCCACAACTACTGAAGCTGTGTGCACTAGAGCCCGTGCTCCACAACAAGAGAAGCCACTGCAATGAGAAGCCCACGCACCACAACGAAGAGCAGCCCCTGTTCACCACAACTAAAAAAAGCCCAGGCGCAGCAACGAAGACCCAACACAGGCAAAAAAAAAAAGAGTGAAAAGACAAACTATAAACAGAGGGAAGAGTTTGTATGTATAAATACATACATTTATTGATTGTATGTTTTTCCAACACATACAATCAATAAATGACAAGTATTCAAAATATATAAAGAACTCTTAAGAATTAAAAAGAAAAGGAGGGCAGACTATAGAAAAAAGAAAAAAATAATAATTTAACAGAAAAGGAAGCACTAATGGTGTATCAGTCAGAGTCTAACCTGAAAAACAGACACCGTGTCAAGTACTTACAGCAGAGGGAATTTAATGCAAGGCACTAGTTATACAGGTGACGGAGGAGTTGAGAGGCAAATGGGATAGTGAGGACAATGTGGGAAACCACTCTCATCCCCTCAGCTGGGCCGACAAATGTAGGAGAAAATGTTCTAGGACCCCAGAAGGCAACATTATCCAGTGAAAGCTGAAATCGCCGTGGGCATGTCTGGGAAGAGCTCAAGTCACAACCACAGCAGGCAAAGCCCAGGGTAAAGAAGGGAGGGGAGAAATCCCTGGCTTCACTCTCCTGCCTTCAAGTGTCCTCCACAGTGCGGGGGGACACTATTAGCCAAATTCAGCCGGAATCCAGCTGACATGGGAGCCCACAAGGGTGAGCCCCTCTGCCGTGCACTGCAGGAAAACATGAGGAATGGATCTGAGGGCACACAGGCATAAACTAGCACAAATGACCCAGGATGAGGTGAAAAATGTTCAACCTTATTACATATCAAGGACAGGCAATTAAAATCCACAATAAAATACTATTTTAGAAGCTCTCCTTTCCAGCAAAACAACTATAACCGGTGAAAGTTTTAGAACACAACAGCTATTTAAAGTCTCTGGAAGGTGCCCTAAGGGCGTACAGCAAATGAAATATTTATTCAAGAAAATCTACTAAATCTCAGTAACAACAACAAATGTCTATGGTACCTGAACCATGACCTACTCATTCTCCCCTTAACCCAAGCTCAGCATAACAGATGCTCCTCTCCAGGTAGCTGTGGCCAAGAAGATAAGGCTCCCTATTCCCCCAGCTCCCAGTCAAGGGCTATGGTGTCCTCCCAGGAGGGGCAGGTTGCCAGCATTTCTCATGCTTCCACCTCAAGCCCCTCACCTCAGTTCCATGTTGCAGAGGCTAAATTCCAGGAGAATGTAGCCAGGAAGTCAAGGGTCCATTCATCCACTCAGCCATCTCATAGGGTGGAGGCTCTACAACAGTTGCGGCAGACTGAGAATATTGGGCCCTCATTTATCCTCACTTCAATTTGCTTGTATCCCTGGAAGGGGACTCAAATTTAACTGGATCAGATTTTGGAGCAAATTATGCTCAAGGACATTACCAAAAATAATAGAGCTATCAGCCAGCAATTAGAGAAACCTAACAGCTGGGTGTAACACAAACAGAAGCAGACATCTTAACAGACCAGGGAAATCCAAAAAAGAGGGGACATATGTATACATATAGCTGATTCACTTTGCTGTAAGCAGAAGCTAATCCAACATTGTAAAGCAACTTTTTGGATTTCCTTTGCATTTAGGTTGTACACTTTTCTTATTTGAAAACTTGTTCTTATTGCTGAATCAAAGTTTATGCTGAAACATTTTCAGACTCACTTTGGAGAGATTAGCAGCAGATGACAGATTGGTGCCTGTAGTAGTAGTTTCTAGCACAAACTCACCGACTGCGTAAACTTTGATTCAGCAATAAGAACGAGTTTTCAAATAAGAAAAGTGTACAACCTAAATGCAAAGGAAATCCAAAAAAGAGGGGATATATGTATATGTATAGCTGATTCACTTTGCTGTAAGTAGAAGCTAATATAACATTGTAAAGCAACTATACTCCAATAAAAATTAATTTAAAAAATAAATAAAAATAAAATTATATTTTTAAATGCAAAGAACAAAACAAAAACAACAAAAAAAAGAAAAGCGTACAACCAGTTCAGGTTGGCCTTTGAAGTGATGTTACTATAAGCAAAAAATGCTGACCTATGATGGGTCCATGCACGCTACAGAAGATACAGAGCAGAGTTGCTTGCGTCTTCTTTCACCTATGTCACTATTTGGAAAATAGGGGTAAAGTGATACTTTTCTGTAGAAAAACACTTTAGAAGAAACTACTCTTGTGGCAAAATTGCTGAAGGAGCAGACTGGTGGAAAAGGCCATCATATTTCCCAAATGTATTTCTTTCCGTCAACCCTAGAGGCATTGAAGAGACACAGGCTGTAAGTTAAAGCAAAAAATCAGTGTGTCAGGAGGGAATCTTATGAGAAAGTCCTGCAAGCATGACTCTGCCTCCCACTCACGTGGGCTTTCACTTGTTTCTGCTGAAAGGAGCCAGACGCCTTTGCTTCCTGATAGTCTGGTACCACAGAAAAATACGTATGCATTTTCAGTGTATGCAGGAATCAATGTCAAGTCTCTGCTCACCTGCAGATATGAAATCAGAGAGAGGGAATTCAAACTTGTGGACTGTGTGATAGGTTTTGTGAGAATATCTCTAGGCAGCAAGTTTAGAAGTATAATCCTAAGTATATTAGAGCTGGATACAAATTTGGCTTTCCTTTTGTTTAAGAGTTTTATCAGAGGCTCCAAAACTGTGAACAGGAGGGGATCAGATGTGCCACGTAGGTCATGCTCAAAGATGATGAATACATTTTGCTATTATTAGCTTATCACCCCCCTGAAGTGTAAGAAGAATCAAAGAGACTAATCCTGAAAGGTAAGAGAGGGGAATTGCTTGGCAGTCCAGTTGTTAGGACTTGACACTTTCACTGCTGGGGGCCGGGGCTCAATCCCTGGTCTGGGAACTAAGATCCCATAAGCTGCATGGCGTGGCCAAAAAAATAAAATAAAATAAAGAAAAAAAATTAAATCATTGGAAAAAAAAAAAAGGAAGGTAATAGAATTTCTTTAGAGTGAGTTGGTGGTGGGCTGGGCGTCTCTTCTCTGCACGCTTTGTTAATCCCGGCCAAGTGAGGAGGGTTTCATGGAACCAACCCTAGAACTTGACTTTTGTGTCTGGGGACACACGAGGCTGGTCTCCGGCTCGGGCCTGACGATGCCTAAAGGTGAGAGGTACTCGGGAGCTGTCTGTGGACAGAGGGTCTCTGCAGGTTGTGGCTTTGCCAGTAAGTGAATCAGGCGAGGTGAGCCAGATTACCACCATTTGACAAGGGCTGGATTTGCACCTTCATGGTTGCTGGCGTAACGAGGAAAATTGTACCAGTAATGTGGGACTCTGTCCTTTTTAAAAAAAATCTGCCTTATCACCACCCCTCCATCTCCCCACCCTCCTCTCCCCCAAGTTAGATGCCACAGAGTCCTGCAAGAGGGGGCAGAGGAAAAGCCAGGAAGAGAGAAGAAACAGAAGACATCCTCCTCCCGGCCCTTTTCCACTGTAAACATCTAAACCTAAATTAGGCCTGACCGGTAGAAAGCGGAAAGAAGCTTTTAGTCCAGTGAGACAATATCATGTTTATTGGGATCAGACTGCAGTTTTAAATACCCACATAAAGGGAATTAATTTGGTTAGTGACCAAGAGAAGCTGAAAGGCTCTGAGCTCTGCTTGAGACTTATCTGAGTCAGGGCAGAACAATTCAGCAGAACGGGGTGAATGACAGTTATCGAAGAAAACGTAATCTGCTCCTGTCAGCACCCTTCCACGTCCAGCTTATCCAAAAGCGGTTATGTTCTGATGACTCTTGCATCCTCCAGCAGCTACGGCTTATGCAAAAGCAAAGTCATGATCTGGAAGAGGGGCAAAGGGCAAAGGCTAGAGAGAAAAGTCCTGGACTTCAGACTTCTGATGAGATATGTCACACACTCCCTGCGTTGTACCTTGTACGTATGAGGAAGTTAGCACCTGGAGAGGGTAAGTGATGTATCTTAGATCACACAGCTCACATAGTGGCAGACGCTAAGAAGGAACCAAGGCTGTCTGGCTTCACATCCCAAATGGAAGAAGGAATGATCTGGAAGGGACATGCACTGTGGCGAAGGCAGGGCTCAAGACCCAGTGAACACCACGAACCGGTGACAGAACAGTTCATAGGGTGAAGTAGTTTTATCATCTGTGTGAAGCCAACCATACACATGAGTGGAGGAAATGGTGTGTAGCTTTTTTTTTTAAATTAATTAATTAATTTATTTTTGGCTGTGTTGGGTCTTCGTTGCTGTGCATGGGCTTTCTCTAGTTGAGGCGACTGGGGGCTACTCTTTGTTGTGGTGCACGGGCTTCTCATTGTTGTGGCTTCTCTTGTTCTGGAGCATGGGCTCTAGTGCACACGAGCTTCAGTAGTTGTGGCGCGTGGGCTCAGTAGTTGTGGCGCATGGGCTTAGTTGCTCCATAGCATGTGGGATCTTCCTGGACCAGAGCTCGAACCTGTGTCCCTTGCACTGGCAGGCGGATTCTTAACCACTGCACCACCAGGGAAGCCCTGGTGTGTAGCTTTTATTCTTCCAGAGTCTGGAAGTGACTGTGTTTGATAATAAACTTACAAGGGACTTAGGGCTTTTCCAGGCTTTGGGTTTTCTAGAAAACAGAGGCTGTTTTCTAGGCTTTTATAATACATATCCAAAATAAAACCATAAAAGGCCCACACCTTCCTAAAAATACTATGTTTCTTGTCCACTGATGCCTGGAGAGGCATTAGAATTTGTGCAGACCATCGTGGGAAAAAAAAATAGAAAGAAAGAAAAAAAGGAAATATTTTCACATTATTGCCCATAAAATGCGTAGAACCTGAACATGAAAATAAAGAAATTATTTCTTCTTCTGGCAGATGTGTAAAGGAGATTCTTTGCTGTTTTTATCCTCAACACTTCTGACACCAAGTAAGAGGGTTTTTTCCTCCTGACAAGAAGTATGTGGTGGACTTCCCTGGTGGTGCAGTGGTTAAGAATCCGCCTGCCAATTCAGGCGACCCGAGTTCGATCCCTGGTCCAGGAAGATCCCACATGCTCCGGAGCAACCAAGCCCGTGCGCCACAACTACTGAGCCTGCACTCTAGAGCCTGCGAGCCACAACTACTCAGCCCGTGTGCCACAACTACTGAGCCCATGTGCCACAACTACTGAAGCCTGTGCGCCTAGAGCCCGTGCTCCACAACAAGAGAAGCCACTGCAATGAGAAGCCCGCGCACCGCAACGAAGAGTAGCCCCCACTCGCCGCAGCTAGAGAAAGCCCACATGCAGCAACGGAGACCCAACGCAGCCAATAAACAAACAAACAAAGAAATATGTGGTGTCTTTTCCAACACCATTTCTTCAGCTTACTGACACTAACTACCTGGAATTAGCATCAGATTCCACAGATTTAAGGGCTCAGTCCCACTAGGTGGTCCTCCACTTCAGATGTCAGTTACAAGTCCCTGGCCTCCTGAACTTTGGACCAACCCCAGCTATAAGTTGGGGGTTCCCATAACCCTCTCCTCAGGTTTGATTATTTGCTAGAATGACTCACAGAACTCAGGAAAGTACTTTACTTATTATTACTGGTTTATTATAAAGGATATAACTGGGGAACATCCAGATGGGAGAGACACATAGGGCAAAGTGGTGGGCTTGGGGAGAGGCATGGATCTCCCATGCTGCAAGCTCTTTGAACTCCATCCTTTAAGGGGTTTTATTAAGGGTTCATTCCAAAGATATGATCGATGAAATCATTGGCTATTGTTGATTGATTCAATCACCAGTCCCTTTCCCCTCCCCAGATGTTAGGAGGTGAGCCTGAAAGTTCTAACCCTAATCATGCTTTTCTTTCTGGTGACAAGGCCCCAACCTGAAGCCATCTAGGGCCCTGCCAAGAAACACTTCATTAGAAAAAAAGACACTCCCATCCCTCAGGGTGTTCCAAGCCATTTAGGAGCTCTGTGTCAAAAACCAAGGATAGGGCTTCCCTGGTGGCGCAGTGGTTAAAAATCCGCCTGCCAATGCAGGGGACACGGGTTCGATCCCCAGTCTGGGAAGATCCCACATGCCACAGAGCAACTAAGCCCATGCGCCACAACTACTGGGCCTGCACTCTAGACCCCACGAGCTACAACTACTGAAGCCCGCATGCCTAGAGCCCGTGCTCCGCAACAAGAGAAGCCACCACAGTGAGAAGCCTGCGCACCGCAACGAAGAGTAGCCCCTGCTCGCCGCAACTAGAGAAAGCCCGAGCACAGCAACGAAGACCCAACACAGCCAAAAATAAAAACAAATAAATACATTTATTTTAAAAAAAAAGAACCAGGGTTAAAGATCAAATATATATATTTCCTATTGTGTCACAGGAGCAGATACTCTTTAGCCACTCTTGCTAAAAAAGGTTCTCCACATTGGACATTCAGAGAGACATATACTCTCCCTCAGTCCTGAAGAGGATGCTATTTACCATGCCTATCAGGCTCAGGAGGTACAAGTGCTCTAATAATTTTTCAATGCACTTCTGGTGACATGCTTTGAAATGATTTTGATTATACAAGGAGTTTCTCTCCATGGCTGACCAATGTGTTATTTGAAGAACAGGTTAAATCTTGTGCAAAGGAGTCTTAATCATCTTATCATCTTACCACGAACAATTGATATAAATAGCAATTCCTTGAAACCGCAAACTTTGAGGCCCATAATCTTTGGGAACACCAGCAGACAACATACTCAGGCACCATTCCCTTCCCCAGGCTTGCCCTTGCAAGCATTCATCTATGCTGTGTGGTCAGATAAGGGAATCAACTAATTTCACATATTTTACCTTTGTTAATTAAGCTGAGATTTGTCCTACTGATAAACATAGATATCCTGGAGTATCTGGAGTTACTTCAGGGTGAGATGAATCATCACCATTCCCACCTCCACCTGTGGCCAATTGCTTATATTTTTCTATTTTTTCCCCTAGGCAGTTATTTTCTTTAAATTATATTTTTAAGCCAAAGAATTGCCCCTCCTTCCCTACATGAAAGTCTGATTAAAAATGCAACTGTTGTGGTTAAAGTTTAAAAGTTGAGCAGACATAGAGACAGAAAAAATAATAGAGGTTAACAGAGGCAAAGGAAGGGGGGAATGGGGAGTACTTTTTTAATGGGTACAGAGTTTCTGTTTGGGATGATAAAAAAAAGTTCTGGAAATGGATAGCAGTGATGGTTGTACCACATTGTGAATATAGTTAACACCACTGAATTGTATGTTTAAAGATGGTTAAAATGGTAAATTTTATGTATATTTTACAACAATAAGAAAAAATGAATAGGACCTCAAAGAAATGTGGGACACCATTAAGGTCATCAACATGCATGTAATAGAAATACTGGAAGGGGAGGAGAAAAAGAAGCAGGAAAAAGTTTTTTTAAAAAATAGCTGAAAATTATACCTTAAAAAAAAGGGTTTTGTTGCATAGCTTCTTAAGCCTTTGCATTATATACAGGTATATATTCAGTAATTCTTAGCTTCACTTTTTTTAAAAAAAATAAATTTATTTATTTATTTATTTTTGGCTGCTTTGGGTCTTCGTTGGTGTCCGCGGGCTTTCTCTAGTTGCGGCGAGTGGGGGCTACTCTTCGTTGCGGTGTGCAGGCTTCTCACCGCAGTGGCCTCTCTTGTTGCGGAGCACAGGCTCTAGGCATGTGGGCTTCAGCAGTTGTGACACGCGGGCTCAGTAGTTGTGGCTTGCGGGCTCTAGAGCGCAGGCTCAGTAGTTGTGGCACATGGGCCTAGTTGCTCCACGACATGTGGGATCTTCCTGGACCAGGGCTCGAACATGTGTCCCCTGCATTGGCAGGTGGATTCTTAACCACTGCACCACCAGGGAAGCCCCTTAGCTTGACTTTTTTATGCATTATTTTTGCAATACGTTATGGGTTTTTGAAATGTATTGTTTTTGTCTAATTTAATAATTCTTTGTACATTTTCCATTTAGGTCCTCCTTTATTGTTTAACCTTTATTGTTAACCTTTAACTGTCTCATTTTTATAACTTTTTTGAGAGCGAGTACTGCCCTTACAATCTGTATCAGCAAGAAGGAAGGACTCTAAGGTTCTTTCTGGCAGTGGAGGTGGTGGGGAAGCAGAACCATCTTGGTGTAGATCTATGAAACGAAGAGTATACAGCAAAGCAAAAAAAATCAACCAATTAAAAGATCCCTTTGAGACAAAAGATCCCTTTGAGACAACCAATTAAAAGATCCCTTTGAAACAAATATCATATGGTATTGCTTATACGTGGAATCTAAAAAGATGGTGCAAATGAACTTATTCACAAAACAGAAATAGAGTCACAGATGTAGAAAACAACCTTATGGTCATCAAGGGGGAAGGAGGTGGGGAGGGATAAATTGGGATTGATATATACACATTACTGTATATAAAACAGATAACTAATAAGGACCTACTGTATAGCACAGGGAACTCTACTCAATACTCTATAATGGCCTATATGGGAAAAGAATCTAAAAAAGGAGTGAATATATGTATATGTATAACTGACTCACTTTGCTGTACACCTGAAGCTAACACAACATTGTAAATCAACTATACTCCAATAAAAATTATAATAGCTGAAAAAATAGCTGAAAACTACCCAAATTTGATGAAAAACATTATTCTACACATCGAAGAAGCTAATGGACTCCTAGCAGGATGAACACAAAACAAAGAGATCTATACCCAGGCATATTAGAGTAAAAATGCTAAAAGACAAAGAGAAAATCTTGAAAGAACAAGAGAAAAATTACTCGTCACATAAAAGAAGACCCCAAAGGATTAACAGTTGACCCCTCATCAGAAACAATGAGGGCCAGAAGGCAGTGGGATAACATATTCAAAGTGCTGGGAAAAAACACTGTCAAACAAGAACCTTATATCCAGCAAAGCTCTCTTTCACAAGTGAAGACATAATACAGAGGTTTTCAGATAAATAAAAACTGAGAGAGTTGTTGTCTAACAGCCACTTGCTAAGAAACACTAAAAGAAGTTCTTTGGCTAAGAGCAAATGACCTCAGAATGTAACTCGAGTCCACATGAAAAAATAAATAGCACCAGTAAATGTTAAGTAATGATAAAAGACAGCAGAAGTGCCTATTTCTTCTACTTTCTTCTCTTAACTAATTTTAAAAGCAATTTATAAAAGCAGTGTATATATGTGTGTGTGTATATATATATATATGTATTATTGGGCCTAGAGCATATAGAAATGTAAAATATTTGACAACAACAGCACAAAAGATATGATGGGAGCAAAGCTGCCTTGGAGTAAGGAAATGATACCAGATGGTAACTCAATTCCACAGGAGCAAATGAAGAGAATTAGAAATGGTAAATAAGAAGGTTAGTATAACAAACTCTATATGTACTTTCTCTCCTCTCAGTTTCCTTACAAGACATAAAATTATATGAAGTAACAATTATAACAGTGTATTTTTGGACTTGTAACACATATAGATATAATATGTTTAACAATAATAGCACAAAATGGAGGAAAAGGAAATAGAGCTATATAGGAGCAACATTTCTACATCTTACTAGAATTAAGTTAGAATACATTTGAAATATTCTGATTAGTTAAGATACATATTGTAAGTCCTGGTGTAACCACAAGGAACATAATGAAAACACACAGTGAAAAAAATCATTACTGGAATTAAAATTTTACATAAGAACATATTCATTTAATGCAAAAGAAAGAGGTAAAAGAGGAATAGAGGGAAAGAGAGATGGGACATATAGGAAACAAAAAGTAAAAAAGCAAATGTAAATCAGGTATATCAATAATAATATTAAATATGAATGAATTAAACAATCCAATCAAAGGCAGAGATTGACAGACTAGATTAAAAAAGATCCAATTATATGGTGACTACAGGAGACACACTTCAGATTCAGAGATACAAATAACTTGAAAATAAAAGAGTGAGAAAAGATATGTGTGCAAACAGCAACCATAAGAAAGCTGGAGTGGTTTTACCAATATCAGACACAACAGACTTTAAAAAAAAGAGTTACTAGAGATAAAAAGGGACATTTTACAATGACAAAAGGGTCAATCCATTAGGATATGCATCTAAGAACAGAGCCCCAAAATACATGAAGCAAAACTGATAAAATTGAAGGGACAAATAGACAACTCAATAGTAATAGCTGGAGATGTCAATACCCCACTTCCAATAATGGATAGAACAACTAGACAGATGTTCCACAAGGTAACAGAAGAATTGAAAAACAATTTAAACCCACTAGACCTCAAAAATGTCCATAGAACACTCCATGAAAAAACACTAGAATACATATTCTTCTCAAGTGCACATGAAACATCCTCTAGGATACACCACATTTTAGGCCACAGGGCAAGTCTCAAAATGCTTAAAAGAATTGCAACATGCTACGTAAGTTTTCTGACCACAGTGGAATGAATTAAAAGTCAAATATAGAAATTTGGGGAATTCACATATGTTCTGAATATTAATTCTTTATCAGATATATAATTTGCAAATATTTATTCCCTTTCTGTGGGTTGACTTTTTAACTCTGTTGATAATGTCTTTTGATCCACAGTTTTTTTCATTTTCATAAAGTCCAATTTGTTTATTTTTCTTTTGTTACCTATGCCTTTGGTGTCATATCTGAGAAATCATTGCCAAGTCCAACATTATGAAGTTTTGCTCTATGTATCTCCTAAGACTTTTATGGTTTTAGGTCTTACATTTAGGTCATGGATCCATTTTGTGTGAATTTTAAAATTTTATTTATTTATTTATTTATGTTGCGCTGGGTCTTAGTTGCGGCGTGCGGGACATTTAGTTGTGGCATGCAGACTTTTTACTTGAAGCATGCGGATTCTGAGTTGCAGCATGCGTGTGGGATCTAATTCCCTGACCAGGGATCAAACCCAGCCCCCCTGCATTGGGAGCGCAGAGTTTTACCCACTGCACCACCAGGGAAGTTCCTTGTGTGAATTTTGTATATGGTATTAGGTAAAGGTTCAATTTGTTCTTTTGCATGTGGCTATCCAGCACCATTCGTTGAAAAGAATGTGTTCCCCCATTGAATGACCTTGGCACCCTTGTCAAAAATTATTATATTATTATTATACATGCAAGGATTTATTTGTGGGCTCTCTATTCTATTCCATTGGTCTATATATCTGTCTTTATACCAGTACCACACTGTTTTGATTACTGTAGCTTTGTAGTAAGATTTGAAATCAGGAAGTGTGAGTCCTCCAGGTTTGTTCTTCTTTTTCAGTATTGTTTTTGGCTATTTGGGGTCCCTTGAAAATCCATATGCATTTTAGGAGGGTTTAACCAGGGCAATAAGCAAGCAAGTGAAAATCATCCAGATTGGAGAGGGAAAGGTAAAACAATCTCATTCACAGATGACATGATCTTGTATATAGAAAATCCTAAAGATTACACTTAAACAAAAAGTTAGCTCAATATGCAAAAATCAATTATGTTTCTACCCTAGCAAGGAACAGTCTGAAAATTAAATTAAGTAACAATTCCATGTACAACAACATCAAAAAGAATAAAATACTTAGAAATAAAGTTAATAAAACAAGTATAAAACTTGTACTCTGAAAACTATAAAATATTGTTGAAAGAAATTTAAGAAGACCTAAATAAGTGGGAAGACATCCCATATTCATGGATTGGAAGATTTAATATTGTAAGATGGCAATACTCTCCAAATTGATCTACAGATTCAATGGAATTTCTTTGGGATCCATTCAGTGGGAAGGACCTTGAGCTCACAACTATACACACTCCCAAAGACCAGTACATTTGGAAACACATTTAAATACACATTTTGAAAACAGAGGAAGTTATGCTGTTCACTCAGAAGAATGGAAAGGATAAAGGGGTCATTATGGTTGTTGAAGGCAATAGTATTTTTGTTGTTGTTGTTAGCTATGTTTTTAACTCTTACAATATGTAACAGAGTTCTGTTGATTATGAAGGGGCTGATTTCTTCTTTAGTACACAGTGTATTTTTCGTTGTTCTTTATACTGTAAATAATGTTATACACAACAGTTTTATGCTATATTTCACAATAAATTTAAAAATTAGTAGAAAATGCATATATTTTTTTTTTGGCTGCGTTGGGTCCTCGTTGCTGTGCATGGGCTTCCTCTAGTTGTGTCGAGTAGGGGCTACTCTTTGTCGCAGTGTGTGGGCTTCTCATTGCGGTGGCTTCTCTTTGCTGTAGAGCACGGGCTCTAGGCACGTGGGGTTGTGGCTCATGGACTTAGTTGCTCTGCGGCATGTGGGATCTTCCCAGACCAGGGCTCGAACCCGTGTCCCCTGCATTGGCAGGCAGATTCTTAACCACTGCACCACCAGGGAAGTCCCAGAAAATACATTTTTAATTTAAATTTCATTTCATACAGTTAACATCTGCAGTACTGGCTCATTACAAAACCCCTAGACTGTAATCTGAGAGTCAAATCATCCTGCAGCTAGAGCTTTAAATTGTGTGCAGAAAGCCTCTCTGAGGTCTCTGCTGAATTTAAAACAGTGGATTGCTAGGACATAAAACTAAATTGGAAAGGATACTAGAAGATGGTCTAAATTTCCTGGGCAGATAGATATACAGGATGAAGGCAGGAGAT
Source organism: Stenella coeruleoalba (assembly GCF_951394435.1). Lineage (NCBI taxonomy): Eukaryota > Metazoa > Chordata > Mammalia > Artiodactyla > Delphinidae > Stenella > Stenella coeruleoalba. The sequence goes on along the minus strand of NC_137169.1, from coordinate 145,254,295 downwards.
TGAGAGGAAAATGCCTCATTGTTCACATTGGTTGATGAGAATGTCTGGAAGAAAGAAACTTCTTGCTAAAGGGTTGGGGTGGTTCTGGTAGTATCAGCTCAAGGGGAGAAATGTCTATAGCGACTGTGATTGGCTTGGGCAAAATGGGCAAATTGCTATGTAGAATTGCTGTGCATTTGAACTCTGTAATCCAGATGGAGAGAATAGCCCTTAAGTGGGAATGTTTCCATGACAATTGCTAAGAGTTCAGAGTAACATGTGTATTCTCTTTCTCTTTTAATTGTGGGAAAATCAGTATCCATAAAGAACCTGTAGCTGGTGATATGGAAGCTAAAGTGGCCTTTGGAGACTTGGGAAGACAGAAAGAGACTATAAAATGGAGGCTGACTGATCCTCAGACCTAGACTCAACTTGTACCACTTCCAGGGGAGACAACCTGCTGAGGACCGGTGTGCAGAAAGTGGTGACTCCTTGAAATAGGAAGGCATGGTAGGAGGTTGGGGTTAGGGTTCTGGTCTATATTTTCCTTTTTAAAAAAAAAAGTTTATTGGAGTATAGTTGATTTACAATGTTGTGTTACTTTCTGCTGTGCAGCAAAGTGAATCAGTTATACATATACATATATCCACTCTTTTTTAGATTATTTTCCCACACAGGTCATTAGAGAGTATTGAGTAGAGTTCCCTGTGCTATACAGTAGGTCCTTATTAGTTATTTATTTTATATATAGTAGTGTGTATATGTCAATCCCAAACTCCCAGTTTATCCCTCCACCCCTGGAACCATCAGGTTGTTTTCTACATCTGTAACTCTATCTCTGTTGTATAAATAAGTTCATTTGTACCATTTTTTTTAGATCCCACAAATATCATATGATATTTGTCCTTCTCTGTCTGACTTCAGTCAATATGACAATCTCTAGGTCCACCCACGTTGCTGCAAATGGCATTATTTCATTCTTTTTTATGGCTGAGCAATATTCCATTGTTATATGGTCTGTATTTTCTGCTGGTATGAATTAAATACTAATCCCCGTACATGAAAAGGTCATCTGAAGGTTCTCTTTATTTATTTTTGCTATTATAAGTGGATGTTTTCCTTCAATATATCTTCTAACTGTTGACTCTTTTTGAGCATTCTCTTTTAATATCCAGAGCCAGAGTACATATCCAGGCTGACTGACTTGGAGTTCAGAGTTTATGAAATAAACCATGAAGTAGGGAAGAAGGTATACTTTACCAAATTGCTCAAAGTTATAGATACCTTAAAAAAAGGGAAAAATATTTCCTTGAATCTGGAAAACAAAACATTAAAGAACCAGCAATGCTTCAAACAAAAAGTCATCAAAAAATTACAATCAAAAAAAATCAATCAAAAAAAAAAAATTACAATCATCCCGATCAGTTCATTCAGTCCCATGTAATTAATTCTTGTTCTTCTTGATCTCAGATTAGCATTTTATGAATCCATCAGCTTCTTAATTTGTTCTGGAAATTCTTACTCAGTCGAGTGGCATGGTCTCAAAGTTATTCAAGTGGCATTCTCACAGTAGCTGCTTGCAAACACTTTCGAAGAAGAATCAGAGTGAATCAATAACTGTAAATGACAAAATACTTTAAAATGGCCATGATTAAAGATGTTATGAGTGTTCATTTCATAAGGAAATTGAGTTATTTCTGTGGGATACAATATTTTAAGATAATGATTAGACAACGAGCGTATTGACAAATTTCTATGAACTTCATGCAATCTGGAATACTTGTATTAGTAACATATTCATACACATATAACCCGAGGATTTTTCGTCACTTGTTATTTGACAATGCTTCCAATGTAATTTAACATACCAAATAAACCTAATTAACATCTCTCTGTTACAAGGTGAGAGATAATTTTTTTTTTAGATTTTTCCAGAGGCCTTCTGGGAAATCTCAAAGTTAGTTCAAAGTCAAAAAGACTCTATTTAGAATTTCAGGGGACTTCCGTGGTGGTCCAGTGGTTAAGAATCCACCTTCCAATGCAGGGGATGCAGGTTCAATCCCTGGTCAGGGAACTAAGATTCCACATGCCAAGGGGCAACTAAGCCCATGCGCTGCGACTACTGAGCCTGCACACTCTGGAGCCTGCACTCCACAACTAGAGAGAAGCCCACGCGCCGCAACGAAGATCCTGCGTGCCACAAAGACCTGATGCAGCCCAATAGATAAATAAATAAAAATAAATATTAAAAAAAAGAATTTGATTTTTAGAAGTTGTCAAAAATGCCAAAAGGTTTGAACACTTGGATAGGATCACAGATCCTTATGAAATAATACTTAATTATCTTATTAACCAAAGTGGCATTAAAAGATTTTTAAGGCAAATGCAGAAGGCTAAATAGTTGTGAACAAAACGTAGCTCCTTTAATATTAAGAAGACTTGGTTTTCTTCAGTAATTAAAGACCTGATAAAGACAATGTGAAGCACAGGAAATTATTCTAAGATGCACAACCTTGGTTTCCCAGGTAGATTACTTAAAAAGTAATCCTCCCCCCACCCGCCCTTTCCTTTCCTTTCCTTTCCTTTTTTAAAAACTATTTCTTGTTAATAGCAGACCAATAATCTCTTCAACCATGAACCAGGCAATTGTGAACTGTTTGCCACATACTATCATTCTGTAGCAAATTTATGAATATACCATTTTTATAATATTCTAGAAGCATATCTTTTTCATAGTACAACTTCTCATGTTTATTAACAGACCCAAATATATGTAGCTTCTCTATATTGGATACAAAGACAATGCCACAAGTAGATAAACTATGTTCAACAATTGTTTCAGTATTGTATCTTATTTGAAAATGATATAGATATTCAATTAATATCCATCATTTAACTTAACTGAGTGAACTTTAAGATATCAAGAAGTTTTTGAAACTATTTTAAGTAGATATATTATAGAACATAATTATTATTGAAAAGTTCATTTGTAAACTTTAATCTCACATCTTTTTAACTCACTTGTTCTTTTTTAAAGTTTTTGTTTAAATATTTATTTATTTATTTGGCCACACCGTGTGTTAGTTGCAGCACGTGGGATTTTTAGTTGCGGCATGCAGGATCTAGTTCCCTGACCAGGGAGCAAACCTGGGCCCCCTGCACTGAGAGCACGGAGTCTTAACCACTGGACCACCAGGAAAGTCTCTGTTCTTTTTTTTTTAAATTGAAGTACAGTTGATTTACAATATTGTGTTAGTTTCAGGTGTACAGCAAAGTGATTCAGTTCTATATATGTATATATATATACACACATATATGTATTCTTTTTTAGATTCTTTTCCATTATAGGCTATTACAAGATACTGAATATAGTTCCCTGTGCTATACAGTAGATCCTTTTTGGTTATCTATTTTATATATATTAGTGTGTATATGTTAATACCAAACTCCTAATTTATCCCTACCCCTATCCCCTTTCCCTTTTGGTAACCATAAGTTTGTTTTCTATGTCTGTGAGTCTCTTTCTGCTCGGTAAATAAGTTCATTTGTATCATTTTGTAAGATTCCATGTATAAACAATATCATATGATACTTGTCTTTCTCTGTCTGGCTTACTTCACTTAATATGATAATCTCTAGGGCCATCCATATTGCTACAAATGGCATTATTTAATTCTTTTTTTATGACTAATATTCCATTGTGTGTGTGTATATATATATATATATATATATATATACCACATCTTCTTTATCTATTCATCTGTCGATGGACATTTAGGTTGCTTCCATGTCTTGGCTATTGTAGTGTTGTATTGAACATTGGGGTTGCATATATCTTTCTGAATTATGCTTTTCTCTGGATATATGCCTAGGAGTGGGATTGCAGGATCATATGGTAGCTATATTTTTAGTTTTTTATGAATTCACTTCTTCTTAACAATTATTTTTAGATTAGTAAGGAAAATTTCATGAGACTTTAAACAAAGCTAATCATCAACTTATTTGTCGAGAATCAGGTAAGTTTCAAAAATACCACATGGACTTCCCTGGCAGTCCAGTGGTTGAAACTCCACACTTCCAATGCAGGGGGCGCATGTTCGATCCTTGGTTGGGGAGCTAGGATCCAACATGCCCCGTGGCGGCCAAGAAAATTTTAAAAAACAAAAAAAATCACAAAAGCAAAGAGTGCAAGAAGCTAAAAACATGGTTCTTATCTCTCTTTTTCACTATGGTACTTGACACGCATTAAGCAATTCATTTCTAATTGTACATTTTGTTTATAGGTTGGATTTATAATTTTATAATCTTTTTTCTTTGGCCACGCTGTGGGGCATGCAGGATCTTATTTCCCCAACCATGGGTGGAACCTGCACTCCCTGCACTGGAAGCGTGGAGTCTTAACCACTGGACCACCAGGGAAGTCCCCTACAGTTTTATAATCTTAAACATCTAGTAGAGATAATATAAGTTTGTTTGACTAGTAAACCTAGGTAGAAGAAAATTGTATGTCTGCGTTATATTTAATAATGACAACTCTGAAGACATGCCTATTTTTTATTTTACCAACAATTAGAAAACTAACTTTATTTATCAAAATTACACCAGATCACATGAATTTAAAAAAAATTTGGGTTATTGTCTGTATTTCTGAGAGTTTTAGGAATACTTAATTTATATGAGCACTCACTTATCTCTAAGCCAATTTGAATAGAACTCCTTTAAGGGATTTTATAAATTAATATGGTAATACCATCTGGAGGTAGAAAAATATCACTTATACATAATACACACACACACACACATACATACACACACACATACACAAACATACAGGCAGACAAATACAGAGATCTTACAGCTTTTGCTTTAAAATTTTAACCATGTGTCAGGTATATTAATATAAAACTCACTAGTTCATAAAAGAACACTTGGATCCAAATTGTGCTTCTGGCAGATGGAATAAGTTAAGGTTACCCACTCAGATGGCTAAAACACTTTACTAATATCTGTGGAGAAGATCTTTTAAGTTTCTTTTTTGTTTTTTTTGGCTGCTTTGGGTCTTTGTTGCTGCGCGCGAGCTTTCTCTAGTTGCGGGGAGCAGGGTCTACTCTTCATTGCAGTGTGCAGGTTTCTCATTGCGATGGCTTCTCTTGTTGTGGAGCATGGGCTCTTAGGCTCGTGAGCTTCAGTAGTTGCAGCACGTGGGCTCAGTAGTTGCGGCGTGTGGTCTCAGTAGTTGTGGCACACGGGCTTAGTTGCTCTGTGGCATGTGGGATCTTCCTGGACCAGGGATCGTACCTGTGTCCCCTGCATTGGCAGGCGGATTTTTAACCACTGCGCCACCAGGGAAGTCCTTTAAGATTTTTCATTTACCCAGTTTCCAAGTAGCTCCTTAAAAAAAAAAAAGTGACTATCAGGTGACTTGAAACCAAAACCAATAAGCCTTTTATGACTAAAACATGGATGCAAAGTGCATCCTCAAAGAGAGTGCAAAAGATGCAGCCCTCCCAATATCTAGAGCCACTCCCAAAGATGGCCAAAAGATAGAAAGACTTAGACAACCCTCCACCCCAGAGCAGGCAACAGCCTCTAGGATGCTAGCTGCAAAATGGGTGAAACCTACATTTCTGCCCCTCTGTACTTTGGGGGCCCCTAATCTGACAATTGGCCCCTGCACCTGCAGAACCTGCATGCCCTAATGGGGAAAACCAAGTCAAGTTCTCAGGGCACAGAAAGAGAAACAAACAGGAAAGCAATCCTTTCCTAGGAGGGAAAGGATCGACAACCAGTGGGTACCCTCAAACCAAATTTTAACCAGAGTCATAATCCGGAGAACTAATTGTTTCAAATGTTTCTCTCCTGCTAATCTGAATTTGGAGAGGGAAAGACTCTTACCACCTTCACTTGACAGGTCCCCACAGGTAGAGATCTGAGATTAATGAGGTAAGAATTCTTACCTCTGTTGGGTTTTGTCAGAGGTCCAAGATCTCTTTATTACAGCTTCCAGACTCAGCAAGGTGTTCCCAGCTGAAGGAGTTCCTGTGTGGGCACCAGAAACTGGAGGGGAAGAAAAAGTTTTTCTTGATCCTCTTAGAGTCTGAAAATTAAACCAACAGAAAAAAGATTAACAAAAGACAGGCATACAAATTTATTTCATGTAAGTTTTACATAACGTGGGAGTCTTCATAAGGAAATGAAGACCCGAAGAAATAGTTAAACCTGAGTATTTTTATGCTAGGCTTGATGAAGGGTGGACAGGTGTGGAGGAGTATGATAGGTTAAGGTACATGGTACGTGCGGTAAAACTGGAGGAAACCTAGCAAGGCCTATCTGTTAGCATCTCAGCATACCTTTATCTTCAGAGATAAGGACGCTCCTTTCCTCTGAGTATAGGGAGGGCATCTCTCACATGAGGGGTTCATGACTGTGTCAGGCGAGAAGTGGGGTGGTTAGGGGGACCTTCCTGCTTCAGCCATTTTTCTCAAACTCCTTCAGCTTAAAATATTCAATATACCAAGCTTCCATATTTGGGGTAGCTTATTAAAAATATCACCCCCCCAGAATTGATCTGTAGATTCAATGTAACCCCAATCCGAATCCCATCAGCTGTCAAATTAATTCTAAAATTCGTAAAAAAAATTACAAAGAATCTAGAATAATCAGAATCATTTTGAAAGAAGGTAAAGTTGGAAGACTTACATTACTGAATTTTAAGATTATACCAAAAAGCTACTATAATCAAGACAGTGTTGTGTGTGTATAAATATAGACACATAGATCAACTGAACAGAGTAGAGACCATATATAGCCCACTGTTTTTTTAAAAAAAACATTTTTGCTTTTCTTTCTTTATTTATTTGGTTATACCGGGTCTTAGTTGCGGCAGGCGGGCTCCTTAGTCGTGGCATGCATGTGGAATCTAGTTCCCTGACCAGGGATCTAACCCAGGCCCCCTGCATTGGGAGCGTGGAGTCTTATCCACTGGACCACAAGGGAAGTCACCTAGCCCACTGGCTTTTGACAAAGGGGCCAAAGTAATTCGACAGGGGGAAAGGATAGTTTTTTTCCAACAATTGTTGCTGGAACAATCTGATATTTATATGTAAAAACCATAAAACTCCACTCTTATCTCACATCATCCACAAAAAAATTAAATCAAAATAGGGTTTAGGCCTTAACAATGTAATTTAAAATCCTAAAATTATCAGTAGAGAACATCTTGGTGACATTAGGGTAGGTAAAGATTTCTTCGATAGGATGCAAAAAATACAAAGTATAGAAGAAAAAGTTGATAAAATGAACTTCCTCAAAATTAAATATTTCTGCTCTTTAAAAATACTGTCAAGGGCTTCCCTGGTGGCGCAGCGGTTGAGAGTCCACCTGCCGATGCAGGGGACACGGGTTCGTGCCCCAGTCCGGGAAGATCCCACATGCCGCGGAGCGGCTGGGCCCGTGAGCCATGGCCGCTGAGCCTGCGCTTCCGGAGCCTGTGCTCCGCAACAGGAGAGGCCACAACAGTGAGAGGCCCGCGTACCAAGAAAAGAAAAAAAAAATACTGTCAAGAAAATAAAGGAAGCCATTAACTGAGAGAAAATCATCATAATGCATATATCCAACAAAGGATCTGTAAGCAGAATACATAAAGAACTCTTATTTAACAATAACAAGACAAGCAATCCTCCAAAATGGGCAAAAGTTTTAAAGACGTTTCGCTAAAGAAGCACGTGTCTAATAAGCACTTGAGAAGATGTTTACTATCATTAGACCTCAGAGAAATGCAAATTTAAATAACAATGAGGGACTTCCCTGGTGGCGCAGCAGTTAACAATCCTCCTGCCAATGCAGGGGGCACAGGTTCAAGCCCTGGTCTGGGAAGATCCTACATGCCGCAGAGCAACTAAGCCCATGCGCCACAACTACTGAGCCTGCTCTCTAGAGCCTATGAGCCACAACTACTGAGCCTGCATGCCACAACTACTGAAGCTTGCGCACCTGGAGCCTGTGCTCCGCAACAAGAGAAACCACCACAGTGAGAAGCCCTCATACCACAGTGAAGAGTAGCCCCCGCTCGCGGCAACTAGAGAAAGCCTGTGCGCAGCAAAAAATAAATAGATAAACTTATTTTTTTTAAATAAATAAATAACAACGAAATTCCACCACACATCCACTATAATGGCTAAAAAATTTTTTAACTAGCAATACTAAACGTTGATGAGGATGCAAAAAAACTGGAGTGCTCGGGCTTCCCTGGTGGCACAGTGGTTGAGAGTCCGCCTGCTGATGCAGGGCACACGGGTTCGTGCCCTGGTCCGGGAGGATCCCGCATGCCGCGGAGCGGCTGGGCCCGTGGGCCATGGCCGCTGGGCCTGCGCATCTGGAGCCTGTGCTCCGCAATGGGAGAGGCCACAACAGTGAGAGGCCCGCGTACCTCAAAAAACAAAACAAAACAAAACAAAACAAAAACTGGAATGATCATACACTCCTGATGAGAATGTAAAATGATACATTTTGGCACTTCTTATAAAGTTAAACATACACTTGCCATATGACTCAGACATTCCACTCCTAGGTATTTCCCCTAGAGAAATGTAAACATGTTAATGCAAAGACTTGTCCGTGACTGTTCATAGCAGATTTACGTATACTAGCTGTGACTGTTCATAGCAGATTTATTTATAATAGCTCAAAACTAGAAACAATCTACATATCTGTCACTAGGTGACAGAATAAACAAGTCTGGTATATTTATAAGGTAGAATACTACTTAGCAATAAAAAGGAACAAATTACTGACACATGCATTGACATGCACAGATCTCAGAAATATATGTTGTGTGAAGGAAACCTCACTCAAAAGACTATCTCATATATGATTCTTTTTATATGAAACTCTGGAAAAGACAAATAAGATCAGTGGTTGTCTGGGGCTGGTGTTGGGATGGGAATCAACTAGGAAGGATCAAAGCAAACATTTTGCTGTGGTGAAAAGTTCTATATCTCAGTTGTGGTGGTGGTTACATGAGTATATACATTTGTCAAAACTTAAAGAACTGTACACTTAAAATGGATACATTTCATTGCATTTAATGTATTCCTCTCTAAAGTTAATTTTAAAAATGATGGCTAATGCAATCATCAGTTCTTTTTTTTTTTTTGCGGTATGCGGGCCTCTCACTGTTGTGGCCTCTCCCGTTGCGGGGCACAGGCTCCGGACGCGCAGGCTCAGCGGCCATGGCTCACGGGCCCAGCCGCTCCGCGGCATGTGGGATCCTCCCAGACCAGGGCACGAACCCGTGTCCTCTGCATTGGCAGGCGGACAATCATCAGTTCTTTAAAGTGCTTTATTTTCCCTCTACCTACTTCCCTTTCATCATCATTGATGTCATATGTTCCAAAATTCAGTTATAGCATAGGTATACTATTTTCAAAAAAAGAAACATAGCTTATAAGATTTAAAGTTTTGTTAATTTAATTTTTGAATTGGTGATACATTTCCTTGGTTCAAAAATAGAAAAATGTACAAACAAGTATCTAGGGATACTCTCGCGTGGATTCCTGTTCCCCATTGCAAAGTTGCTCAATGCCAATATGTAACCCCTGTTAACTCCTTCGCTATTTCTTTAGAGTTTCTTTATGCATATACATGAAATTAGATCGCAGTATGTTATTTCCTCCTTTTTTATTTTTTACACAAAAGTTGTTACACTATAATACTTGTCAGCACATTGTTTTTTCCTTAAAAATCAGTCTTGTAGATCTTTCCATATTTGTATATAAAGAATATTTTTTTCAATTTTTAATTGTGGTAAAACACACATAACATGAAATGTACCATCTTAACATTTTCAACTGTACAATTCAGTGTTATTAAATACATAAATAGTGTTGTACAACCATCACCATCATCTACCTTCAGATCCATTTACAACTTGTAAACCAGAAACTCTGTACCTGTTAAACCATAGCTTCAAGCTCCCTCTTCCCCATCCCCTCACAACCACTATTCCACTTTTTGTCTCTATAACTTTGACTATTTTAAGTACCTCAACAAAGTGGAATCATACAGTTTTTGGTTTTTTTATGACTAGCTTATTTCACTTAGCATCATGTGCCCAAAGGTCATCCACGTTGTAGCATGTGTCAGAATGTCCTTCCTTTTTAAGGCTAATAATATTCCATTATATGTATATAACACACTTTGCTTATGCATTCATCCATCAGTGGACACTTGGGTTGCTTCCACATTTTAGCTATTATGTATACTGCTGCTATGAACAGAGGTATGCAAATATCTCTTTGAGACCTTGCTTTCATTTCTATTGGGTATTCACCTGGACGTGGAATTGCTGAATCAAATGGTAATTCTACTTTTAACTTTTTGGGGAACCACCATATTGTTCTCTACAGCAGCTGTACCATTTTACATTCCCACCAACAATGCACAGTTTCAGTTTCTCCACATCCTTGTCAATACTTGCTGTTTTCTGTATTAGAAATGTTTTAAAAATTATATACTAGCCGTCCTAATGTGAGGTGTGTGGTGAGGTGGTGTCTCATTGTAGCTTTGATCTGCATTTCTCTAATGATTAGTGATGTTGAGCATCACTTCATGTGCTTCTTGGCCATTTATTCATCTTCTTTGGAGAAATGTCTATTCAAGTCCTTTGTCCATTTTTGAATAGGGTAGTTTGTTTTTTTTTTGGTTTGTTTGATTTTTAGGAATTCTTTATATGTTCTGGATATTAACACTTTATCAGATACATGATTTGCAAATATTTTCTTCCATTCTGTGGGTTGCCATTATACTCTGTTGATAGTGTCTTTTGATCCACAAAATTTAAAAATTTTCACGAAGTCCCATTTATCCACTTTTTCTTTTATGACCTGTGCCTTTGGTGTCACATCCAAGAAATCATTGCCAAGTCCAATGTCATGAAGTTTTGTCTCAATTTCTTCTAAGAGTTTCAGGTCTGACATTAAGGTCATGGATTCATTTTGAGTGACTTTTTGTATATGGTATTAGGGAAGAATCCAATTTTGTTCTTTTGCATGTGGATATACAGCTTTCCTAGCATCATTTGTTGAAAAGCCCTTGAATGGTTTTTGCACTTTTGTCAAAAATCATTGATTTTATATGCAAGTGTTTATTTTTGGATTCTCTGTTCCATTCCATTATCTATATGTCTGTCTTTATGCCAGTACCACACTGTTTTGATTACTGTAACTTTGTAGTAAGATTTGAAATCAGAAGTGTGAGTCCTCCAGCTTTGTTCTTCTTTTTCAAGATTGTTTTTAGCTATTTGGGGTCTCTTGAAAATCCATGTGAATTTTAGGATGGGTTTTTCTATTTTTGCAAAAAATGTCATTGGAATTTTGATAGGGGTTGCATTAAATATGTAGATCGCTTTTGGTAGTATTGACATGGTAACACTGTGAAGTCTTCCAGCCCGTGAACTCAGAATGAGTTCCAATATTTACATCTTCTTTACTTTTTTCATCAGTATTTTGTAGTTTTCACTGTACAAGTCTTTCACCTCCTTGGTTAATTAAGTTAATCCCTAAGTATTTTATTCACTTTGTCACTATTATAAGTGGAATTGTTTTCTTAATTTCCTTTTCAGATAGTTCATTGTTAGTGTATAGAAATGCAACTGATTTTTATGTGTTGACTTTGAATCCTGCTACTTTGCTAAATTTGTTTATTAGTTCTAACAGTTTGTGTGTGTGTGTGTGTGTGATCTTATGGTTTCCTATATGTAAGATCATATCATACATGAACAGAGATAATTTTCCTTTTACCTTTCCAATTTTGATGCCTTTTATTTCTTTTTTCTAGCCTAATTTCTCCAGCTAGGACCTCCAGCACTATGTTGAGTAGAAGTGGTGAAATTCTTGTTCCTTGCCTTCTTCCTGATCTTAGATGGAAAGTTTTCGTTCTTTCACCATTGAATATGATGTTTGCTGTGAATTTTTGGTATGTGACTTTTATTATGATGAGGTAGTTTCCTTCTATTTCGAGTTTGTTGAGTGTTTTATCATGAAAGGGTGTTGAATTTTGTCAAATGCTTTTTCTGTGTCAGGTGAGATTATTATGTGTTACTTTCCCCTTCATTCTGTTAATGTGGTGTATTATTGAACCATCCTTGCATTCCAGGAATAAATCCCACTTGGTCATGGTGTATAAGCATTTAATATGCTGCTGAATTCAGTTTGCTAGTATCTTGTTGAGGATTTTTGCATCAATGTTTATAAGGAATATTGGGCTGTAGTTTTCTTTTCTTCTTAAGTCTTTAACTGGCTTTGGTATCAGGGTAATTCTGGCCTCATAGAATGAAATGAGGAGTGCTCCCTCCTCTTCAATTTTTTTTCAAAAGTTTGACAAGAATTGGTAATAGCTCTTCTTTAAATGTTGGTATAATTCACTGGTGAAGCTATTACACCAAGGGCCTTTCTTTTTGGGAGATTTTTAATTGCTAATTCAATCTCCTTACTAGTTATAGGTCTATTCACATTTTCTATTTTTTTGTGTGTGATTTAGTCTTGGTAACTTTTGTGTTTCTAGGAATTTGTTTGTTTCATCTAAGTTATCCAATTTGTTGGCACATGATTGCTCATAGTACTCTCTTATAAATAATCCTCTTTATTTCTGTAGATTTGTAGTAATGTCTCTACTTTCATTTCTGATTTAGTAATTTAATTCTTCTCTCTTTTTTCCTTCATCTCTCTGACTAAATGTTTTTAAATATTACTGACCTTTTTGAAGTACCAACTTTTTTTTTTTTTTTTTTTTTTTTTTGTGGTACGCGGGCCTCTCACTGTTGTGGCCTCTCCCATTGTGGAGCACAGGCTCCAGATGCACAGGCTCAGCGGCCATGGCTCATGGGCCCAGCCGCTCCGCGGCACGTGGGATCTTCCCGGACCGGGGCACGAACCTGTGTCCCCTGCATCGGCAGGTGGACTCTCAACCACTGCACCACCAGGGAAGCCCCCAACTTTATTTTTCATTGATTTTCTCTATTGTTTTTCTACTCTCTATTTCATTTATCTCTAATCTTTATTTCCTTCCTTCTGGTAGATTTGGGTTTAATTCTTCTTTTTCTAATTCCTTAAATTGTAAAGTTAAGTTGTTGATTTGAGATCTTTCTTGATTTTTAATGCAAGCTATAAATTTCCCCCTTAGTACCACTTTCATTGTTTCCCATAGTTTTGGTATGTTTTGTTTTCATTTTTGTTAGTCTCTAAGTATTTTCTAATTTCTCTTGTGATTTCTTCTTTAATCCATTGGTTGTTTTAGAGTATGTTGTTTAATTTCCATAATTTTTGAATTTTCTACTTTCCTTCTGTTATTGATTTTTAACTTCATCCTATTGTGGTGGAAGAAAATACTTTGTGTAATCTATTTTTTAAAATCTTTTGAGACTTAATTTGTGGCCTCAAATATGGTCTGTCCTGGAAAAGACTTGAGAATGATGTGTATTGAGCAGAATGTGTATTCTGTTATTGGTGGATAGAGTGTTTTGTATAAGTCTGTTAGATCCAGTTGGTCTTTTGTGTTGTTTAAGTCCTCTATTTCTTTGCTTACCTTCTGTCTGGCTGTTCTATCCACTATTGTAAGTGCAGTATTGTTGTCTCCAACTATTCCTGTGGAACAATTTGTCAACCTTTAAAACAAAAAGGCAAGCTTTTTAGCCAGTAGAATCAAGTTTATTCAGGAATAGAAGAGGGATTGCAACTGGGGACATGCAAACTATGGTGAACCATAGGCAACCAGAGAACAAAGAAGAGAAGCCGAGGAAAGCGGGGAGTTGGGAGGGTTTTACTTTTTATTTTTAATTTTATTTTTCTGGGCACGCCACGTGGCATGTGGGGATCTTAGTTCCCTGATCAGGGATTGAACTTGTGCCCCCTGCAGTGGAAGGGTGGAGTCTTAACCACTGGACTGCCAGGGAAGTCCCCATGGGAGGGTTGTTTTGAACAAAAGTCCACTGCAGGAAAGTTCAGGGAGTGGTGGTTTCTCATTGGCAGAGTTGTTGCTGAGCAAGGAGAAAATCTTCCTTCTGATGTCGTAGTAAACTTCTTCCTGTCCAGGAGTGTAAAGTAAGCTGTGACAAATGGTATGTTCATGAGAGCTTCCCTTCAGGGCTTCCTGACTCCATTTAAAATAAGGTTTCCCTTTATTAATTTTCGCATATCTGTTTCTCCTTTCAATTATCTCAGCTTTTGCTTCATATATTTTAAGGGTCTGTCACTAGGTGTGTAAATGTTTATAATTGTTATACCTTCTTACTGTATTGAAACCTTTGCTAATTTATAATGTCCTTTATCTATTGTAAACTTTTTTGATTTTAAGGCTATTTTGTCTGATATTAGAATAGCCACCCCTGCTCTCTTTTGGTTACTATTTGCATGGAATATACTCTTGCACCCTTTGAATTTCAACCTATTTGTGTCTTTGCATCAGAAATGTCTTATAGACAGTAGATAGTTGGATCATGTGTTTTAATCCATTCTTCAAATCTCTGTCTTTTGATTACAGAGTTTAACCCATTTACATGTAAAATAATTACAGATAAGGAGGGATTTACTTTTGTCATTTTTCTACCTGTTTTCCTCACACTTTTTCTTTTGTGTTTAGTCAGTTTTTTTGTAGTGAAATGTTTAATTCCTTTCTCATTTACTTTTGTGTATATTCTGTAGGGTTTTTTTGGTGTTTACCATGATTAAATTTAACATCCTAAATTTATAACACTCTAAGTTGAATTTATGCCTGCCTAACTTCAATAACATACAAAATTTCTGCTCCTTCACAGCTCCATCCCTTCACCTGTCAATTGTTGATGTCACAGAATTACCTCTTTATATTTACAGTGTGTGCCCCCAAACATAAACTAATAATTTTTTTAAATGCATTAGTTTCTTAAATTATGTGGAAAACAAGATTTTGAATTATAAACCAAACTTACAATAATACTAGCTTTTAAACTAGTGATTTTTTAAATTTAATTTTTATTTTATATTGGGGTATGATTGATTTACAATGTCATGGTAGTTTCAAGTGTACAGCAAAGTGATTTGGTTATACACATACATGTATCCATTCTTTTCCAGAATCTTTCCCATATAGGTTATTACAAAATATTGAGTAGAGTTCCCTGTGCTGTATGGTAGGTCCTTGTTGATTATTTTATATATGGTAGTGTGTATACATTAATCCTTAACTCTTAATTTATCCCCCCCACCACCTTTCCCCTTTGGT
This sequence comes from Stenella coeruleoalba, assembly GCF_951394435.1. Taxonomy (NCBI): domain Eukaryota; kingdom Metazoa; phylum Chordata; class Mammalia; order Artiodactyla; family Delphinidae; genus Stenella; species Stenella coeruleoalba. The sequence goes on along the minus strand of NC_137169.1, from coordinate 145,239,061 downwards.
AACCATAAGTTTGTTTTCAAAGTCTGTGATAGACTAGTGATTTTTTTCTTAATGTATTAATCTTGTCACTTATGTGGAAAACTGTGCACTTACAAATCAGTGTTACAGTAGCACTAGCTTTTATAATTGCAGATGTATTTAATTTTATCGAGATATTTATTTCTGCATATAGCTTAGAGTTAATGTCTAGTGTCCTTTCATTTAATCTTGCAAGACTCCCTTGAGCATTTCTTGCAGGGCAGATCTAGTGGAAACAGAACCCCTCAGCTTTTCTTTTTTTTTTTTTTTTAATCTGGTAGTGTCTTAATTTCTCTCTCACTTTTGAAGGACAGTTTTGCCAGATATAGGATTCTTGGTTGACAGTGTTTTCTCTTAGCACTTTGAATACATTGACCCACTGCCTTCTGGCCTCCAAAGTTTCTGATGAGAAATCTGCTTATAATCTTATTGAGGATATGTATGTAATGATTTACTTCTCCCTTGTATGATTTCAACATTCTCTCTTTGTGTTTGGTTTTTGAAAGTTTGATTATATGTGTCTCAGCGTGGGTCTATTTAAGTACATCTTACTTGGAGTTTATTGAGCTTCTTGGATGTTTATATTCACGTCTTTCATAAAATGTATGAAGTTTGCAACCATAATTTCTTCAAATATTCTCTTTGCTCTTTTCTCTCTTCTCCTTCTGGGACTCCCACAATGTGTTTTTTGGCCTATTGTTGGTGTCCCACAGATCCTTTAGTTTCTGTTCATTTCTTCAATCTTTTTCTTTCTGTTCCTCAGACTTAATTTCCTTGTCCTATTTCTGTTTCCTAATTCTTTCTTCTGCCTGCTCAAATCTGCCTTCTAGTAAATTTTTTCATTTAGTTATTTACTCTTCAGGTCCAAAATTTCTTTTTCTTTTTAGGTTTTCTGTCTCTTTATTGATATTTCCATTTTGTTCATACATCATTTTCTTCACTTTCTCCATATCTCCCTTTAGTTCTTTGAGCATCTTTTAAAAAGTTATCTTAAAATCTGTCTAGTATATCTGCCATTAGTCCTTTTTAAGGGACAGTTTCTGTTGATTTATATTTTCCCCTTTAATGGGCCATCCTTTTCTGTTTCTTTGTATGCCTTGTGATTTTGTTGTTGTTGTTACTGAAAACTAGATATTTGAATCTACTAATGTGGTAACTCTGGGAATCATGTTCTCCTGCATGCCCAGGATTTGCTGGATTTTGGTAATTGTTTTTGTATATTTATTTATTTTGATTGTTGTAGGCTGTCTCTGTGCTGAGGGTCTGCCTGAGGTGTAAACTTAATGTCCTCTCAGGTCTTTATTTGAGACTTTCCTTCCGCATACCCGGTCACTTTCTAATTTTCCCAGTACATAAAGTGGTTGTTGAATGTCTTCGTCTTTAATGTCTGGCTCCCAGACATTAAGAAAGAGAAAGATGAAGGGGTGGTGGTGGAAAGGGTGCTGGCTCTTTAAATCTCCTAGGAGGCGGTGGGAGAGCTGGTGGGAGAGAGGTTCGCAACAATGGAGGGAGCTACAACAGTGGCTTCCTGCAATCTTTGTCTGCACCTCTGTGATCAGAAGCAGTGATCAGTGATCAGAACACAGATCCCAAATATTTGGGGGACAGGGTCCTTTTAGCCCATCATGGGTTGGGGATGGGTGGCTGGTTGCTCCTGTGCTAAGACCTGAAGTTGACCCAAATTAACCACAAGTCTTTCCTTGGAAGTGCAAGTCTTCAATAGACCCCAGAGTTCCAGAATAATTACATCAGACAGATCCTGCCAGTGTAATTGTTGTCTAAGTGGGGAGACAGATTCCTGGTTCTTCCTACTCCACCACCCTCCCTGAATCCTTTGGGCTTTTGTATCAACTCTCTGAGGTAGGAAGTATTCTACAGATGATGAAACTGAGCCTCAAAGTATTAACCACCCAAGCTGGTATTACATAGCTCATAATTGGTAGAGCTGGGAGTAGGCACTCAATTCTGGTTCCATTGCACATATGCTTGACTCTTACTTGGTTGTGTCTTAAGGTGAAGGGAGTGGAGTTCTGAAGAGGCTCCTCTCTTTATTCTACCAGGTTCAGGTCGAGGTCCTGCTTCCTTATCAGAGCCCTCAGCCCAAGGTGGAGAAGGATGAGCATTTCAAGACTGGTTTCTTGGGACTTCCCTGGTGGTCTGGTGGTTAAGAATCCGCCTTCCAATGCGGAGTTTGATCCCTTGACGGGGAACTAAGATCCCACATGCCATGGGGCATCTAAGCCCGCGTACCACAACTGGAGAGCCCATGTGCTGCAACTCCTGAGCCTGCACCCTCTGAAGCCTGTGCGCCACAACTAGAGAGAAGCCCACGTGCCACAACAAAGAGTCTGTGCACTGCAACAAAAGATCCTGCGTGCTGCAACTAAGCCTTGACGCAGCCAAAAATAAAAGTAAATAAATAAATATTAAAAAAAAAAAAGTGGTTTCTCTCCTGTGGCTCTCAAGGAAGCACTGCCGGGCAGTGTAAAAAGTCCTGTGAAATATTAAAAATATTGAAAATAAAAGTTTTAAAATATTGAAAATAAATTTCCCCAGGAGGCTAGAAAGCCTGTAATAGCTAATTGTTTTCCGTGCTTAAAAAAAAAAAATTTAAATATGCTTAAAGCAAGGATTGAAGGAAATACATGCAGCCAATGCAATATATCTTCTGTATCTCTATTTCCTTAGTCATATCTATCTCCCTATATATATTTACCACAGTTTATTACTTATTACCTGCTTACTATGTGCTGAGCACTGTTAGCCCCTTGACATTCATTCCTTCATTGTCCTCTTACAAGGAAGGCACAAGCTGCCTTTGCTTTGGGAATGGAAAGCAGCTACTATGGCAGCACCTAGGGTTATAGAAACTGGTTATCTAGAGAGCTAAGGCACTTGCTTGTAAGTTTGCTGCAACCCTTCGAAGGAAGAACAAGCATTTTAGGTCCCCTGCTTCTGCTTCCCCCTCCCCATCTTCTGCTTAGCCCTGAGAAGACAGGGGTTTTCCCTGTGTCCTAAGAGAGAAAGCACGCCATAGGTTTTGCATTCCCGGAGCCAATTATTTACATTGCTGCTTCAGATTCTAGGTAGAAACTGACTTTTGTTCAATCTAAAGATCCCAGGGGAAAAAAATTTAAAGAAAACATAAAAGTTGAGAAAGCTCTTTGGTTGAATGTATTTCTATGAACAAAATTTAATGAATTTTGGGAATTTCATCCTTGATTTGTATTTCCTTTCCAGTCATAATTTGTACTTTGTGCTCAAACATCCGCCACTGTGTTTTTCTCCTCACGATTTCCTATAATTTTGCTTTCAGGAAATGACTCACCAAAACCTGAGGAATATAAGCAAGTTGAAACACATTTTCTGGATGAGAAAAATAATCTTTAATGGAGCCTGTAAGAATTGTTTCAGGAATTAACATGAGGAGTTCATAAATAAAGAGATATCCTTTTATTTTTAAAGCAACAGTATTGGTAAAGATTCTTGGTTTCCCAACAATGTGTTTTTTGCATAGCAACTGAACTACCTGAAGGAGATAGGGATAGAGATCTCCACCCTGATGTACCCTCTGAAGACTGGGAGGTACAGCAGCTGTTTTTATTTTTCTAGGTTTCTGTGATATCTTTTTTTTTTAATTTTAAAAAATATTTATTTATTTTTGGCTGCGTTGGGTCTTCGTTGCTGTGTGCGGGCTTTCTCTAGTTGTGGCGAGCAGGGGCTACTCTTTGTTACGGAGCGTGGGCTTCTCATTGCGGTGGATTCTCTTGTTGTGGAGCATGGGGCCCGGGCTTCAGTAGTTGTGGCTCGCGGGCTCTAGAGCCAAGGCTCAGTAGTTGTGGCACACGGGCTTAGTTGCTCCGCAACATGTGGCATCTTCCCGGACCAGGGATCGAACCCGTGTCCCCTGCATTGGCAAGCGGATTCTTAACCACTGAGCCACCAGGGAAGTCCCTATGTTTCTGTGGTATCTTGATGACTAGAATGCAGTGATGGTGTTGGGATAACTGATACCACGGCTGTCACCCTCATCTTTCAGCATAAATTCATCTGTGATCTCTTTTCTAAGTTGGAAACAAAGTGAGTGGGTAAAGTATTTATCAAAGAAGAGTGTGTTCTTCCTCAGAAAATTTCATTTCCAGTAATTCCCTATCAGTTACATCTTTATGAAACAGAGATGAAATTGATTTGTATGATTTTATTGCATTGAAATTTTGAATAGTCTTGGAGCTGGAAGGAATTTTGAAAAGAGAACTAGAAGAGAACGAGTATTCTTCCCCGGCAGGACAAGAGAATTGGTGGTCACTACTTTTGTATTGACTGGTAGCCAACATTATAGTAAGGCAACTACGGACATGCGCTAGTGGCCTCCAGCTACATCTCTTGCCAGGACTGCCTATTTAAGACTACACGTTCTTAGAAGCCTTAAAAATATTTTCTTTTACCTGTATGCCTAGTGTAAATCCATTGTCAAAGAACTTTAGGACAAAAGTTGCCTCCTTCAAGCCTTGTCTTCATGATTTTAAGCTCTGTATGTTACTCTTAACATTAGTGATGTTTGGCATAGACTGCTTCTGGTAGATGTATGAAATGTTCTTCTGTATATTTATTGAGTTTAAAGAATTAATGTAATCTAGAGTCTCATAGGTCCCAGCTGTTTTAGAATGTAGTAGAGTGTAGCAGAAATACATAAGCTTTGGAGGCAGGTAGGTCTGGGTTCAAATCCCACTTAGGCACTTCCTTGTATAACATTCTGGATATGTTGCTTAACCTGAGTTTAACTTCCTTATAGAGAGTAAAACCTACTTTATAAAGCGGCTATGAGGATTAAACTAAAACAATATACTGCTTTAAGAGGTGGTAGCTATTAGCATGGCATTTGTTAGACGAAGAGCTCCATAATCTTTGTGCATGAAATACAAAGAAAACAAGTAACACTGGTAAAAACACATTTATTTACGTACCCTGTCGTGTGCCCGGGAGGTGTTTTTCACTTTCCAGTAATTGAATTAGGTTATAACAATTAAAATTCCAGAAGGTAAACTATTGTAATTTATTGTTGCTCATGACCGTAAGTAAACAGACATGGTACCACATAAAGTAATTTTAAACACGTCTAAACTTTTGGTATAGCTTTGATGGATACTTTGGCAATGGACCTAATAGATTACCAATATGCTTCTAAATCCCACGGTTCTCTTCAGACACAACAGGAAAAATTTCAATTTAATGTTTCAATTTCAGAAATTTAACAAAGATTCTTAGGAAGCTGGAAAAGGCCATTACCTAAGCCTACAGTGTTTACCACAAATATAAATGTATTGCTATTAAAAATAAAATCATGGTAGGCAGCAGTCAACTAATTGCTAATTTCATTTTGTAGATTATATAGGAATTCTTGAAAATAATTCACCTCAGATGGCAGGCTATAGAAGTTTGTTATTTTAAAGTAGTTCTTTACTCATTAACTTTTTGAGGACTAGTTAAAGGAATTCCGATCCCAAGTCAATCATTGAATAGCCCATCAAATTGTATTTTACACTAGAAACAGCCATTTCCAAGAGACTGCATCATACATGGCATTTCCTTTGAGAATGCCTTTATCCCTGGCTTCAAATCTTACTTACAGCATATCATTATTTTTAGAAGGTTTGGTAAGTGTTAAAAAATGGGTACTCATTTTCTAGAGCAGGATATAAGAATGTGCTGATCACCAAGTATGAGATTTTACATTACATTAAATTAAAATTATATACTGTTGGAAATAGACAAGATAGGGAGTTCCTAGATCCTAGAAAATATTATGGCTAAGGAAATAGAGAACTCAAAAGAGGAATCTACCTCCAAGAAACTACTTCAGTATAGTAAAATAGAGTTAGTGCCCTGTCTTAGGAAAAAGTTTGTTAGTAATAAGGAACTGGGACATCATACATTGTTTCTTTGGAGATTAAAGTGCAGGCTATGAAATGGCATATAAAATAATGCATAAAATAGTGCAATCTTAAGGTGCCATTATTTTTATTACACATAGCCTATGTTCATATGTCCATTTTCGCTCAAAAATCCAGCTGTAGTGACACCTTTTAGCTTATTTACTTAGGCATTACTTATACTCTGTTCTACCCACCTTAGGGGCTACATAGAATATTTTAACACTTTAACAAGTAGAATAATAGCGCCTACATTTGAAACTACTAAATAGAGATTAAGGCAAGCCCCTGTAAAGTTCAGTACTCCAAAAACACGTTTTACAAAAAAAAGTTGCTTCCAAAGCCAGTGGCTTTAGACCTGATGGCACCCCAGGTTTTTAAAACAGTATGATTACTCTGATTACATTTGTGTTTGCCCCATTATTTCCAGGCTCTGTACATCAAGAGGAGCTCAAAACAAACAAAAACCAGGTTCTATATCCTCATGTTCTAAAATAATACATAATTCAGAATATGTGAAAACCAAGCCAAGTCCACAGGGGAGATAAGCTGAGAATCATGTTGGGGGCGAGGAGGCAGTCCTCTCCATTTCTTCCGTAGGCCCTTCCACGTGGTACCTGTTTGTAGTATTGCACCATAATCAATTCGTAAGTGGGACAACTTATTAGAGAAGTCTCCTCTGAAAGACAGCCAAGGAAGATGACAGGAATACTTTATAAAATGTTGTTCTAGGACAACACAATATTAACATACAGCATTTAAATTACCGACCTATAACCCAGGGCAGGATGGTTTCTCTCTTGGGAGGCTAATTTACAATTTTCCTGTAACATATGGCAGTTTTAGGTGAAGGAAATATTTTGTGATTTGTTGAAACTTAAATACCATTATACTACCCAAAGGCAAGTATAACAGCTATCAAATGGGCCAAGGCAACATCCTAACATGTTTTAGCTAGTTAAGATTTAAGACTTAAACTGTAGTGCTTTATCTCCTACTGTTATGCCACATTCATGCATTAACAAGTGCATGAATTAACCTTATGGGCAGATGACTACAAGTGTATACTGTAGAAATTTGGATTTTGAAACAGAAAATCTATCTTTTAATAGTGAGTGCTTATTATGGAAGCCAAATACTCATGTTAACTGAGACTGTAGACATTTAGGGTGTCCAGATGTAGTTTAAAAAGAGACCCAGGGAACTTTAAATAATTCATTAACAACTATTAAAAAGATCATCTGAGGTTATATCCCTTTGTAAGCCTGTAAACATGTACTCTGTTACTTAAGTCTTCCTATTGACATGAAAGCAGACTATGAAAGGCCATGAGTATTCCAGTAGGCCTCCTCCGAAGTTGTGACAATATGGCTAAATCCTATGATTAAACAAATGAGACCTGCTGAGAAAATGAGTTCCAGACAGGGACTTTTATGGATGACCTTGGCTGACAAATGTTTTTTGGAAATTGTTTATTTTAAAATTACCTTCCCAACAAACCATGAAAACACTTGGATGTTATTTTATGGTTTTTCATTGAAAACATACTACATTGTAAATGGAGTTTCAAAGTTAGACAAAGAATTGATCAAAATCTAAGGACAATATTATGTAAGGACAATGTTAAAAATTGATAAGAAAACGTTTCATTTGGTGAGGTTAATCTCAAGGATGCATAACCAAGTCATGTTGGACAGATAAAAAAAGGTAGTGACCTTGTGCTTTTATTCAACTAAGGTACTTACCAAAACCTTAGGTTTTATACAGGTGTCAAACTCCCACCTGGAAAGGGATAGTATTCTATACTACACCTAAGTTTACCTTAAATAACTGAAGCCCAAGGCAACAGTTGTTTAAAAGAACTTAACAGGCAAATAATGACTACATAATTTAGTACATTAAAATAAAACTAGGACAGTAATGGTTGACTGTTTCAAAAATAAACAAGTGGGGAAAATAACCACTGTACACAATTTGGAGGTTGTTAAAGTGACCACTTAGAAGGTTGAACAGTGCAAGACATGCTTTTCCAGTTACAAGCTCAAAACAGGAGTGCAAACGAAATTAAAGCTTTTGTTTAAAGTTGCAGGATAAGGAAAGCTTGAAATTAATATTAAAAAGCTTCCCTCGGGTCATTCCCCAGAAATGAAACGATCAAAATGCCTTTTCATAGTATAATTTTCTTCAGTGAACTTTCTTTCAATGGCAAAACTGCATCCCACAGGTTGGGTTTCCTACTCACACCACTGGTCATGACCACATTTGATCAATGAGCACACACAGCGGTGAGTAAGGAAGAGTACTAGTTGCCAGAAGTCTGACATCAATGTAAAGAATTGGGGTTCTGCCTTAGCCAGTGTACCTGAACCCTGCAGAGAATAGATAAAGCAATGGGCTCTAATACTCTCTCATTCTTGTAAAACTGGAGGACAAATGGACATACAAATACCACCCCGCCCCCAGAGGCAAGCTGTTGTGGTGGAAGATGTTAAGCGCTTAAATGAACTAAGACGCTGCTCTAAAAAGTGGAGAAGTGTAGAGGTTCAAGATCAATACCAGTGCAAGAGCTTTTTAAGTGAGTTGACTAGGCAATGCATGCATCCATCCATGCAAATGTAGGACATGGCCCCAAAAGTGAACCGAAAACATGTATATAACAACTGGGTAAGTCCCTTGCCAGTAGTTTATAAAAATATATAGTCAATACTGTAGAGGCCCCTTCTACAGCCAATACTATGGAAGTCCGTTTTAGTTACCCATTACTTCAATACCAAAAAGCATTTACTACTTTTCAGACATTCCAGACAAAGGTCACTTATAACAAAAAGTCAACTTTTTTTTTAAAAACAAGATACTGTCCATTTAAAAAGTAGGTCTTTTCTTTCAAGTGAACAGGACATTTTATGTATTAAACTTAACTTCTAGTCTGTCAAGACTGGTTTAAGATCCTTATGTAATGTGCATATATGCAGAAACAGATAAACTTGCTTTAAACATTATCTGCACAGAAATAAAGTTAACTTCTCAAAACATGATAGGATAGGTCTGGTTAGTACAAATCTATTGCAAAATAAAAGGATTCTGCGCATCAGTTCAACGAGGAGAAGCGGGAAAAGACTGTCCCAACCATGAGAGTTCAAGTTTACGTTGTGTTCTGAAAGCCTAGAGCTAAGGGACACCATGTTGCTCACAGTGTCCTGATATGCAGAACTGCTCAAGCTACGAAGTCAGGGCTTCCTCTGGAGCTAGAAGCACATTCTGGTTTACTTTCTATTCCGGAGACGTTTAGATTTCCTAAGAGAGTCTATGGCTTCTGCGGCCTTTTTGCGTTTCCGAGGAGACTCTTCATTCTGCCCAGACCCTGAGGAGTCTCCTACTGCACTTTCCATTACTTCTCGCAGTTTGCGTTCCAGCTCTGCCAACCGTGCGTTCTGTTCACCTATGATCTGGGTCTGCTCTAGCAGTTTCTGGTCCTGGTCTTGAAGCTGTTTCTGCTGTTCTTGCACTTTGGTGCGAAGCTCAGAAATTTCACGCCTGAGAACAGTCACCCCAGCACCATTTGTCTTAACCTGCTGCTGGAGTTTGGTAACCTCTTGTCTTGAAGGGTTTTGCTTAGAGAAGAGTTGCATTGTTGTCAGGGCTGCAGAAGGTCCTGGAACTGTGGAGAAATAGTTTAAAATGGTCAATCACTTAAAATGCCTCACTACCAGTAATACTTCATTAATTAAACTTACTCAAAAACAGAAATATCCTTTATAAAATCACTTCTGATAATTTCTTCTTTGCAATCTATTTGATCTAATGGATTAATCAGACACCTTGTCTTAACTATAAATGAGTTTGAATTCTGATTCTCATGTTCATGTGGCAATATGTGGAATGCAAGCAAATGGAGATGGGCATTTAATGGCATAAACTTGGATTTAAAATATTATAAAGCATTTTTAGGACCTAGTAAGAAAATATAAATAGTAAAATTAGAGTAGAATCATTTCACACAAGCAAACATAAAACATCTGAGTTAGAAGTACAGACCTATCATGTTCGCAGATCCTCTCTGCACTTAGTTATATGCAAAGGCTTCAACATTAGCCAAACAACAGGGACACCATCAAAAAGTGGGTTACATCACATGTGATGATCAGGAAGAACTTCTGACATGGTGTAGGAAGGCTTTGGAACTATTCTGTTTTAGTAATAATAGAATGTAACATGGGCACAAAAATCACTATTTTAAACTAATAACCTACTTTTTTAAAACCCTATCTCCTGAAGCTTTTCTAAAAGGACCAGATGGATCCATCCACACCCTAAAACCCATCTTGCTAATTTTCTCCTTATACATTTAAATACTCAGAATATTTTCCTTCGCTGGTGCATTCTTCCTTCTCTCTCTGCTTCCCTTTAGCCAACTAACAAGGCTCAGATCAATTCTCACCTCTTGTGAAGTCTCAATCAGACCAGCCAACGATGATTTTATCTTCCTTAAGATTCTCTCTGCTACTCATTTGACATTTAAATGGACACTCCTTTAAACTATTTCTCTTGCCTACGATAATTTGAGTCTGGATATGTCTTACCTTCTGAAATAATAAGATTCTTGAGAGAAGACACCATGTATTATACTTCATTTTAGTCCCCACAGGACACAGTACAGTGCTGTGCACATAACAGGTACTCAATAAATAACAGATGTGTTAATGCTGAGATGCTGTAAGCTTTATTATTAAATTACAGACAGCCACTCAGTTACCCCACCGAGTACTCCAGGGAGCTAACTGATCTGAACAAAATATTTTACTAAAAATTTGTTCCCAGATTTAAAGTATTTGCAAGAGTTGAAGATATTGAACAATTCATTCTTTCAGTAGATAAGGACACAAATCTCTAGGATCCGACAATGTTCAAAACAGCCTTATGCACCCTGTCTTCTAAAGTAGCAGCCAGATACTCCAGGGGCTGAAATAATTAACTGGTTATTTCCATGAAGAATTTTTTGGGTTTTGTCTGGTATATTTGATTCTGTTATAGGATAACGAATACTAACTAGTCAGAAACATCAAAAACCATTCACATATACATAGCTTTTCACTCAGCAATTTGCTCTGATAAATTTAAGCCAAGTTAAAAGTTGTGGATATGTACAAAGATTTAGCCGCAAGATTGTTCTTCAGAGTGTAGTTCAAAACAGCAGCAGATCAGCTACATAAATTATGGTCTGTAGCCCAATCTGTCATTAAAAATTATGTTGCAGATACAGTTACAGACCCAGAAAAGTTCAAGATACACGGTTAAGTGGTGGGGGGAAAAAGCAAGTTACAAATCTATGTACATTATAATAATATGAACATTATTATAAACTGAACGTATTATAAACAAAAGATACCTGGAGGAGAGCCCATGAGTCTTCCAGATACATCTGATCCTGGTAATTTCCTCTTTAGAATTGGAACAATCTTTTCATCAAAGTATTCCATTGCCATGGAGGAAATATCCCTTAACTCTTGAAGTACTTCATGAGCTCGCTGAGGGGCTCTGGTAGAGTTGACATATCTCAACACACGATAAATTTCATCAATCACCTAAAATAATGAGCTCTCATTAGCACTTTAGATTTATTTTTTTCTTAAAGAAAACAGCTAAACAGGGAGCAAAGTGACTGCTTGTTTTGCAATTCCTATAAAGACCTACAGGTGACTTAACTGATATACTGACCACTGATAACATTACCATCTGTAACACATGGCTTTGGGCTTGTTATAATACTTTATACATTTCATATTTATATTTATTTAAGCATCTTTTCTGTACTCTACTGGTGCTACGGAATCAGGATGATTAAAATACAGCTCCTGCCCTGAAGGAAATCAGTGTAACTGGGGAGAAAGATGTGTAAAGAAGTGACGTAAAGAGGGATATACAAATTGCAAAAGAAACTAGAAGACTAAACTAAGAGATTAGATCTTGTATGCAAGTAGGGGTCGGGGTGGGGGAATTACCCAAACCCATATTCTACTAATCCTCTGAACCTACTTCACTCTAGTCTGAATCTGTTTCCCAAAGCCCCAGGGACTCAGCCTGATTTCCTTCTCTCTTTCACACCGCCACTATTTGCTCTATCCTTGAAGTTTTGTTTCTCTTAGACTTGCTGTGGATTGGAATGAAGTCTCCTCACAGCCCACTTTCTTGTTATCGCCAAAGGGTAGCAAGAGATCCTTTTTCATTTTAATAATAATTGCAATGGGGAAACACAAGGCATACATACATGGAGAAGAAAGCTGACAGTCCTGATTCCTAGTTCTCTTGCTGGAATGGTAACTGAACCTTCCTTAGGCATTCTGCCCTCAGCTTTAATCCCTGTGAGGTCAGCCCTACTTTCTCCTATGGCTTCAGCGTAGACCTGAAGATAATAATGTACATCTCTGAAGATCTCCAGTCTGGATGATATCTGTTCCAATGGGTCTTCACCTCACAAGACTTGTGGGTTAAATCAGCCAAACCATTCTGTCACCAAAGTATCTCAAACCACCTTGAATCCCACTCATTTCCACTGCTGCATTTACCTAGCCAGTACCCAACTACGGAACAATCTTATTTATAACTGGCCTTTTCTTCTCCTTTATTCAGGCTGCTGAGTACTGCTAGAGAAACATAAAATCTTGCAGAATAGTACCAGGACAAATTACAGTCCTTAACACGTTCTAGACTCTCAGGGCAATGAGATGATCCTTGTCAGTCTAGCATCATGTGTGCTAAATAAATGTCAGCAAAATTAAACTGTTAGGATGTGTCTTTATCATGAATCAGAGAAGACTTCACAGAAGAGGCCACGTCAGTGGGCCTGGAGAGATGACTAGGAATTGGCTTGGCCTAAGGTGGTGTATATGTAGGCAAATGTAATAAGATAGGAGATATGCTAGTTTTGAATTACATGGGCCATGCAGGTGATACTAGACAGGCAGGCATATATGGAGATACAGATTAGGAGATCAGGAGAGAAACTCCAAATGATGAAGAGGCCTCAGTAGCCAATGGCATAACAGGGACTGACATTGCTAAGGGAGAAGATACAGAATAGAATAGTCAAAGGCAGAATCCTGAGGCACTAGTGGTTAAGTGATACATTTATTTTTGGTATTACTACTAGATTATGAACTCATTCCAAAAGAAAATAACATTTTTTTTCAATAAAAACTTACTGAACTACCATGTTAGGAACTATTACGTATATTAAAAAAAAAAAGAAATGAAGAAAACAGTACTTTCTCTTGGGCTTACAATTTAATTATGTTAACAAATCCTAACCTGTAAGCATTTACTGGTCAGGAGAGGCTTCTTTGACATATTTAAGGTAAAACTGAATGATGATGAGGAACTGGAAGATCTGGGAAGAAAAGCATTTAAGCAGGGATAACAATGGCAATGGCTTCAAGGTCTGAGTCAGTTTGGCTTGTTTAAGTTCAAGGGTTAGAAACATGCAAACTATATCTGTATCTCCAAACAGTAAAAATTTATGGAAGCTAGCATAAGCTCAATGCTTTGAAAAAAAAACAACTTAATATTTATATGATTACAAAATTGTTAATTACAAAATATATAAGCTAAAGTAGTAATAGAGTATTTTTTTCAAGGTCCTTCATATTGACGGAGAGTCTGTGTACTAGTGCTAGGATATTAACTGACCCACAGTAGCTCTGTGTTCATCGGCGTTTACATGTGTGTTATAAATCAGTACTGCGACACTCCAGTATCATTTTATGCTGGCCTCAATGCCCGTATACTCCAGCTCCAGGTACAAAGTAACCATGAGCTCTTCGAACTACATCAAACCCTCTCTCTCTTTTTTGCTCAGGATTTTTGCACATTATGATCTCTTTTCTGGAATGTTCTCCCTGCATATCTCCCCTACCTTCTCTAGCCCCAAATTTCTTACTCATCCTTGAGGTCTCAGCAACACTTTCTCAGAGTAAGCAGTCTTTTCTGAACCCTCTTTCAGTTTAAATCATGTTAACATCTTCATCAAATCCTTTATTTTACCTTCAGAATACACATTACAAGTTTTAAGTACTACATTTTTCTGTAAATGTCTGTCTTCCTATAATATAGTAAGCTCAACTAAAGAGACCATGCCTAGTTTCACTGTCAGATCCCCACAGTCTAGCAGTGTCTGGCACAGAGCAGATACTCAATAAACATCTGTTAAATGAGTGATAAAGATGGTCAAATATCATAAATTGCTTAATATTAACCCATCTAAATAAAACTGTTTAGGGACAAGCCACAGGGGTAAAGTCAATACAAGAACATGATTTTTAGAGGCTGGATTTTGAATATAAAGGTCACAGTTAACAGAATTTTTATTGAGAGGAATTTTTTAAAAATACATAATATTTGAAAGAGTATTTATCCACAGCTTTATTAATGGGTCTATTTATATTATGTTTATGTACATAAATACTGGTAGACAGAAGAATATTTACAGTATATTTGAACTAGACTAGAAATGACTGTTATAATGATTCAAGCATGAATAAAACATACATCTTATCCAATGCAAGATGACTTAGTGAAAGACCCATACACAGGAAAGGCTAGCTCAAACTGAGTAAATTCAATGTACAAGCAAAGTGCTGTGTGAAAAAGAAAGAGAGAAATAAGATCTGTCTGAGAGAACTGAGCAGGCCTAATGAAGGACCTGGCAATGAGACATAAGCAGAATTTCAATGGGGAAGAGAAGTCTGAGCATGACTAAAGGAGGAGTGGACTGAGGAGATGGATGATGTGGATGGACAGGTGACAGCATAGGAAATCAACATGTATGTAGTGCTACTACGTACCATGCCTTTATTCTGGGTTTTTAAAAGAAATTTATTATGCAGTGAATCCTCTTCCGTAACCCTGATTCTTCAGAATTAACTTCATATCAAACTATTCCATAGGGATTACTAATACTAAATCACATCTGTAAACCAATTTGTGAAATAATCTTATCTTTACTGTATTCAGCCTTCTAAATATAGTGTGAAAGCAAGGTATCTCTTTCCATTTGTTCAAGTCTTCCATTAGGAAACAATGTTTTCAAAGCTTACCATATAGAGGTTATTTAGTTAAATGGACTCATCCATGTTTTCAATAAAATTAAAAATATTTTCTGGGGCTTCCCTGGTGGCGCAGTGGTTGAGGGTCCACCTGCCGATGCAGGGGACGCGGGTTCGTGCCCCGGTCCGGGAAGATCCCACATGCCACGGAGCGGCTGGGCCCGTGAGCCATGGCCACTGAGCCTGCGCGTCCGGAGCCTGTGCTCCACAACGGGAGAGGCCACAACAGTGAGAGGCCCGTGTACCGCAAAAAAAAAAAAAAAAAAAAATTTTTCTTTCCTCTGTCCAAAAGTTATAAGCAAAGGACAACGTGAGGAAAAAAGGACACAGCATGTTAGAACCAAACTGCTTCTAGCATTCAGAGTCATCAGTGGCTACAATGGCTTTAGAGGCACATATTAAGAAAGCATAGTATTTACCTGATTTTTAAAACATTTCAATTTCTGAGTAGGTTTAATCACTTTCTGAAAATTACTTTAGCAGCAAGAATGTAACGTGTGAGTCTTGTGTCCAGTGTAAAGATCACAGGTTTTAGGCAGGTCACCTAAACTCTTTAATGGCTCTCTGTACACCTTTCAAATAATATGCCACATGCCGAATCCTACCCAAGTTTGAGATAATAAAATAATAGTTATGAAAATATTTTTAAGTTTTAAAAAAGTATGGTAAGAAACCAAATGTGAACAGCTATCATATTTCTAACACATGCAGTTTACTATATCATGCTTATGTTTAAATTGGCACAGTAATAAATGACATACTGTGAATATCATTTAAGTATTTCTACTACTGTAGATGAATTTCTATCTTGTTTAATCTACTGTTTAGCAAACAAAGCTCCTATTAAAATACTGAACCTCATATGTTCTCATTTTCTGTCTTTTTGTTCCACTTGAGATTTCCTTAATTTTCCTTTCCGCCCCTTTTACTTAAAATTGTTTCTTCCATATTTGTAAATATTTCTTTATATGGCATGTGTTTGACTATTTTCTTATTTCTCTTAGACTATTAGTCACAGTTTCTTTAAGTTTCATATCCTTGTATTGCTTTCTCAAAGGTGTATTTTTCCCCATTTGTTTCATTCTGTGTTTCATATTAGTCTGGCAATTCTCTACTCCTTGCGTATACTTAAGAATGGAGCACACAAAAAGCTGATCAGAACTCCTAGTTAGCCAAGATGGTGGGAAAGGTGGGGTATAGGGGGATAAGAGCAGGGACCTAAAAAAAAAAATCAATGAGAATAGATTGATTCTTCTTTTTTCATTTTAAAGGTTCGTGGACTGTATATATTTACTTGGGGACCAGCATAGTGAAAGGAGGAAATGCTTCCAAGTAATAGATATTTTTAAGAATGTCTTCACATTAAAACCAATTTTAAGAGAAACAAAAATACAATATTCTGGAAGCATTAGGTAAACTCAAATTGAAGGATATTTATTCCTCAAAAAACTGACCTATGACCTTCAAAAATGTGAAGCTCAAGAAACACAAAGAGTAGGGAATTATTTCACATTAAAGAGGATTAACAAGTCCACGTGTAATCCTAGACTGAATTCTGGACTCAGAAATAAGAATAGTTCGGGGGATTTCCGTGGTGGCGCAGTGGTTGGGAATCTGCCTGCCAATGCAGGGGACACGGGTTTGATCCCTGGTCCGGGAAGATCCCACATGCCACGGAGCAACTAAGCCCGTGTGCCACAACTACTGAGCCTGTGCTCTAGAGCCCATGAGCCACAACTACTGAGCTCACGAGCCACAACTACTGAGCCCACGTGCCGTAACTACTGAGTCTGCGTGCTGCAGCTACTGAAGCCCGCGCGCCTAGAGCCTGTGCTCCGCAACGAGAAGCCACTGCAATGAGAAGCCTGCCCACCGCAACCCAGAGTAGCTCCCACTCGCCACAACTAGAGAAAGCCCACACACACCAACGAAGACCCAACGCAGCCAAAAGAAAAAAAAAAAGAATAGCTAGGAAAACTATTATTGGGATAAGAAATGAAATTTAAATACAGATTACTGATTAGTTAAGTGTATTGGATCAATGTTAAATTTCCTGAGTTTGATATCTGTACTATGGTTAAGTAACAAAATGTCCTAGTTTTTAGGGAATACATTGAAATATTTAAGAGTATAGGGTCACAGTAGCTCCAACTCATCTTCAAATGGTTCAGAAAAAAATAAAATATGTATAGAGAGAGAATAAAAGCAAATGAGACAAAAGGTAAATAATTGCTGACCTGGATAAAAGATACATGGGAATTCCTTGTAATATTTTTGCAATTTTTGTGTAAATGTGAAAATACATCAAAACAAAAAGTTACCCCCCAAAAAAGGAATAAAGAAAGTGACCACCACCAGTTATTCTTCATCAAAAACGTTAAAAACAAACCAATAATACATAATATGTAGATTTTATGTTTGTTCAGGGAAATCTAGCTTCATGATCTTACATGATCATTTACACTATAAAAACACTGACTTTTGTGTTTCAATAAGCACGAAAGGGTTACTGGGGCTGTTAGTAATGGTGAAGAGAAGAAATTATTCATGTCTTTTTTCATTATTATATCTCCCAGAATGGTTAGTTGGCCTCTGCTCACATGCGTTTTTCAGTATGTGTGAACTGCTGATATTGACCGAGAGCTTACTATAAAAAGTTTGACTTCTATATGTCAGACAGAAGATTTGAGAAATGTATACAGGAATAAGCTAAGAATCTAAACTCTAGTTCTGAGAAAAGATGAATGCAACATCAATGTAGTGGTCAGAGTCTGCAACTATGGCCCTAACTGACCTGTGCCTATTTTTGTAAATAAGGTTTTTACTGGAACACAAGCACACACCCATTCATTTACCACACGTTGTAGAATCACGGCTGTTTCTCAGAGTTGAGTATTCATGACACAGACCATGTGGTTCACAAAGCCAAAAATATTTATTATCTGGCCTTTTACAGAAAAAGTTTGCTGATCCCTGCCATAGCCATAGTGGCAAACTCCCAACTAATCTTTAGACAGATTTTCTTTTAATGCCCTTGCTATTAGTATGCTTTCCTTGTCAAGAGACTCCATTTTAAACCCCTCCAGTGAATAAGCCTTAGGTTTTCACTGAGTAGAAGGGTAATGATCTAGCTTGTTTAGAGCTGGAGAAGGGACCTATAGGTTTAAATCATTCTTAAATATAGATTCTCAACCAACCTTCCTGTTTTAGCCCCATTTTCAGAAATGCTTGGAGCTTTCGACCTAGAATTTTCTAGAGGTTCAGTTGTGCATACTGGGTTGCCTCCCAGCTTCCCCCACTCCCAGTTTAGGAATTAACTTTCTCAGTTCTGCTAAGTCAGTTACCATTTATTCATCTACTCTCCAGCTTCCAAAATTCTGTTGCTACTGTCTACTTTCTGACCTCATTTTCATGGGTCTTTATCTTTTTTCCTTTTAAAAGTTAGATCATTTACTCCACTCCACTGACTAGAGTTCTGGGAGAAATTAAGAGGTAAACATATATTTAATCTTCTATCTTCATCCTGCCATTTAATTTTATGAACAAACTCAACTGTTCTTTCAGAGAATAATTAAAAGAAAAAAATCTTCCCAACTGTTAAAGGTCCACAATTCTGTTACATATCAGGCAATCTAATTTAAACTAATGTGCATATTACCCAGACTCACTTAAGTAACTTGTGAAAAGTAATTTGTGAGATGAAATCCCTACTGGAGACCTGAATTTTAACAAAATGGATATATTCTATACAAAACCACGAAAAGAGTTCTCTTACAAAGTATAAGAGCACCTGAACTTTTAAGTATAACCCGGGAGCAAGATCCTGGGAAAACCAAGAATGAACTACCACAGAAATCACACACCAAATCAAGATTATATGCTAAACTGAAAGAAAATTATTTTATAGAATGTCTTCACTTAAGGATGAGAAAATTAATGCCACATCCTTATGTTCTGAAGATAGAATGTGAAAGTTTAAGGATGAGAAGTTCAAAAAGGAACAATAATAAAACAACCCAAAACTGCAAACTGTGTAAGTTAGCAGTTTAGATTTAGTCTAAGCTAAAAAGTACCAGCTACATAAAAATAAAAAGTAATAATCTGAGTATACAGTGTTGTTTTAGGCAAGGTATAAGCTATATAGATGGCACTTGTAAGAAAGAGAAGAAGCCAAGGTGATAATAAAAACAAAAATTATTTGTTTTCTGGGGGTTGTTTTTCCAGTCAAGTTCAGATTTGTAGGAGAAAAATAAATCAGGATAAGATCTTTGGAAGAAATGGGTACGATGAAGGAAAAATGGAAGACTTTTCCACTGCAGGCAAGGTAAAGGTCTCAGTTAAGGAGCTGTCCAGAGCAAATGCCCAGGGTGATACACATCAGCTTGAAAGCTGAAGACATTCTCCATTGCTACCACCACCTCAGTTGGTACTAGAATTAAAAGCAAAGACAAGTGGTTTCCAAAAAACCAGCAGGACTCAACTAGATTCAACTTCATTTGTATAGATAGTAAATATTATTCTAATCACATGATCCTGATAAATTAGAACAAAAGATGGGCAACTTCTGCAAAGGTCAGGTACTAAAATATCTTTGGCTTTGCAGGCCATATGGACTTCGCTGCAAACTACTCAACTCTCGTTAACAACTGACTGAATTGTCTCTAAGGTTATGAAGCTTGGAGATGCGTCTTAACTATTCACAACCTTATGATAGGCAATAAAAACTACAAGGCTACAGGAGACAACCTATTCTAGTTCAGTGAACATCCCAGGAACACCTAAGAGTTAAGGCCTATGAATCAGACCTGGATAAAATCTGGCATAAGAATCAGAATCTAAAGTTTCTAACCGGTCCCTTTCATTTATTTATTTTTTTTGTTATTTTTTGTTTGTTTGTTTTTGTTTTTGCGGTACGCGGGCCTCTCCCGTTGCGGAGCACAGGCTCCAGACGCGCAGGCTCAGCGGCCATGGCTCACAGGCCCAGCCGCTCCGCGGCACGTCAGATCTTCCCGGACCGGGGCACGAACCCGTGTCCCCTGCATTGGCAGGCGGACTCTCAACCACTGCGCCACCAGGGAAGGCCCCGGTCACTCTTTTATAGTACCGTGCAGAAGCATCGGTAGCTAATGAGGGAAGTGCGCTATACCAAAGTATACTTTAAATAAGAAACAGGAGGGATTCCCTGGTGGCGCAGTGGTTGAGAGTCCGCCTGCCGATGCAGGGGACACGGGTTCGTGCCCTGGTCCGGGAAGATCCCGCATGCCGCGGAGCGGCTGGGCCCGTGAGCCATGGCCGCTGAGCCTGCGCGTCTGGAGCCTGTGCTCCGCAACGGGAGAGGCCACAACAGTGAGAGGCCCGCGTACCGCAAAAACAAAAACAAACAAAAAGAAACAGGACTCCTCTGGCTCCCAACGTACGTCACAGAAAGTTGAAAATGGAGAAAGTACATTAAAAATATTGCCAATGTTAATTATCTATGGAAATAACAAAAAGAGAACATTCAAATTTTACTAGGTATTAATTAGTTCCAACCATGTTAAGGGAACCTTTTGCCAGTATCAACTAAGTAGCAAAATGATCTTTAATTCTACCTCCATCTCTTGGACATAAAAAGATATAGACATTATTTTATTCTGAATTTACACTCAATTCAAGAAGCAAGATACTAGTGAAGGTATGAGTAGTGTGTTGAACGCTGGGATCTTTATTAACTTAGTAACAATAAATATATCACAATATACTTATTTCTGTGTTAAACAGCACTATTACTTA
Source organism: Stenella coeruleoalba (assembly GCF_951394435.1). Classification (NCBI taxonomy): domain Eukaryota; kingdom Metazoa; phylum Chordata; class Mammalia; order Artiodactyla; family Delphinidae; genus Stenella; species Stenella coeruleoalba. The sequence continues at coordinate 145,218,243 of NC_137169.1, read as the reverse complement.
GCTCTGAGTATACTGTTACACAGTAATTATCTATTCTTGTCAGATCTGGAAGTTTGTAAGTTGTCTTCATGAAACATTTCTCAAACAAAACCAAACCAGCTTGTCTTTCCTACTCCACCTCCCCCAAATTATAACAATCTTGAAGGCAGGGACAATACCTATCCTATTCATTGCTGTATCTCTGGCATCTTAACAAAAAGTAAAAGTGCAAAATTTTTTCTTGAGTATGAACCCTTAAAAAGCTTTTCTAAAGAATAGTAGCACTTCTACAGTATATTTCAAAATCATAATTTTAAATATAAAGATCACATAAATGATACATATGTATATGTTGTTGCACAGAAGCTAAACAAAGCCATTCATAGAAGTGCATCCAAAGAAGTAGAAATAATTCTATTATTTAAAAAAATCACTCTGTAACTTTATAATAATTTAAAGTTTACATAGTGCAATCCAGCTGTTCTAGGTAAGGGATTCTATTTTACCTTTCCTGGGATGAAGCAACAGAGATTGGAATCCACATACTTCATGAAAGTCATATTTAAGAGAGACAGCCTTGTTTCAACAGCAGCGAGGATGTCTGCATGACGAGCTAATGAATGGTTTCTCCTTTCTGACTCTCTCCTACCAAAAAAAAAAAAAAAAAGGCAACCATTAAAAGAAGTACTGTGGACTACAATGTTAACCAAACAAAATGCCTTAATGTAAGTTTAACATTTACACATTAATTTAGAAATCTACAATTGGGTCATAATTTGTTTAACTGTCATGATAAACGAATCACTGTTTAGAAATCCTTGCCAAGGATTAATCCAATACTCACTGATAAAATATTTGAAAAAAATTAGTTTTTTTTTTTTGTTTTGTTCTTTGGCTTTGTCAAGCCTAATGGCTATTAGAGAAATTAATGAAAGAATTACACATGGACATAAAGACAAGAAACCATATATTTTTGCCCACAAAATCAGCTCATTTAAACTTTTAAAAAGTTTTATTGAGACATAATTCACATACAATAAAATTCACTTTTAAAGGGTACAATTTAGTAGTTTTTACTATATTCACAGTTGTGTTCCCATCACCACTATCCAATTTCAGAACATTTTCATTATCACAAAAAGAAAGCCAAGGGGAAGCTGGGATGAAGGGAGAGAGTAGCATCGACATATATACACTACCAAATGTAAAATGGATGGCTAGTGGGAAGCTGCTGCATAGCACAGGGAGATCAGCTCGATGCTTTGTGACAACCTAGAGGGGTGGGATAGGGAGGGAGGGTGGGAGGGAGACACAAGAAGGAGGGGTATGGGGATATATGTATACATACAGCTGATTTACTTTGTTGTACAGCAGAAACTAACAAGACATTGTAAAGCAATTATACTCCAATAAAGATATTTAAAAAAAAAAAAAAAGCAAGCAAGCCTGTAACCATTATCAATCACTCCCATTACCCAGCCCCTGGCAAGAACTAATTTACTTTCGGTTTCTATGGATTTGCCTATTGTGGACACTTCAGATAACTGGAATCATAATCATAATATTATGTGGTGTTCTGTGTCTATCTTCTTTCAGTTCGCATAGTTTTCAAGGTTCATCCATGTTGTAGCACGTCTCAGTAGTTCTTCATTCCTTTTTATTGCTGAATAATATTCTATTATATGGACATACCATTATTTTGATTATCCATTCATCTGTTGATGGACCTTTGGGTTGTTTCCACTTTTTGGCTATGATGAATAATGCTGCTATAAATATGTGTGTACAAGTTTTTGTGTAGACATATTTTCACTTCTCCTGAGTATATACTTAGGAGTGAAACTGCTGGGTCATTTGGTGACTCTATGTTTAACTTTTTGAGAAACTGTTTTTGTAAAGTGGCTGCACCATTTTATAATCTCACCAGTAACATGTGAAAATTCCAATTTGTCCACCTCCTTCCCAACATTTGTCTTTTTAAATTTTAGCCATCCATCCTAGTGGGTGTAAACCAGTATCCCATACTATTTTGATTTGCAATGCCCTGATGACTAATGATGCTGAGTATCTTTGATGGGCTTTTTGGCCTTTAGTGTATCTTCTTTGGAGAAATGTCTATCGAATCCTTTGCCCACTTTCAAATTGGGGTTATTTATCTTCTTATTGTTGAGTTATAAGAGTTTCTAATACAATCTGGATATAAGTCCTCTAACAGATATATGAGCTGCAAATGTCTTCTCCCATTCTGCAGGCTGTCTTTTCATTTTCTGGATGGTGTCCTTTGAGGCACAGAAATTTTAAACTTTGATGAATTCTCGTTTGTCTACTTTTTTCTTTTGTTACTTGTGCTTTTGGTGTCGTATCTAAAAAACCACTGCCTAATGCAAGTTCATGAAGGTTTATGACTATGTTTTCCTCTCAAGGTTTTATAATACAGCAGTGACATTTACACTTAAGCCTGTAATTCATTTTCAGTTAATTTTTGTATATGGTTTGAGAAAGGTTTCCAACTTCATTCTTTTGTCCCAGTGTTATTTGTTGAAAAAATGAAAATCAGTTGACTAAAAATTTAAGGGTTCACTTTCTCGACTCTCAGTTCTATTCCATTGATCTGTATGTCTATCCTTTCTTTTAAAATTAATTAATTTATTTTTTGGCTGTGTTGGGTCTTTGTTGCTGCATGTGGGCTTTCTCTAGTTGTGGCGAGCAGGGGCTACTCTTCATTGAGGTGCGCGGGCTTCTCACTGTGGTGGCTTCTCTTGTTGTGGAGCACGGGCTCTAGGCGCGTGGGCTTCAGTAGTTGTGGCACACGGGTTTAGCTGCTCCGCAGCATGTGGGATCTTCCTAGTCCATAGATCGAACCTGTGACCCCTGCATTGGCAGGCAGATTCCTTTTTTTAAAAAAATTTTTTATTTATTTGTTTTATTTTTGGCTGCGTTGGGTCTTCGTTGCTGTGCACAGGCCCTCTGCAGTTGCAGTGAGTGAGGGCTACTCCGTGCTGCGGTGCGCGGGCTTCCCACTGTGGTGGCTTCCCCTGCTGTGAAGCACAGGCTCCAGGCTCATGGGCTTCAGCAGCTGTGGCTCGCAGGCTCCACAGCGCAGGCCCAGTAGTCGTGGCACACAGGCTCAGTTGCTCTGCGGCACGTAGGATCCTCCCAGACCAGGGTGCAGCAGGCAGATTCTTAACCACTGCGCCACCACGGAAGTCCCTATATGTCTATCCTTATGCCAGCACCATACTCTTGATTATTGTAACTTTGTAGTAAGTTCTGAAACTGGGAAATGGTAGTCTTCCAATTTTGCTCTTTTTCAAGATTGTTTTGATTTCTGCGCCTTTTGCAATTCTATAGGAATTACAGGATCAGCCTGTCAATTTCTGCAAAAAGACTGCTAGGATTTTGACAGGGGTTGCACTGAATATATATATATCAATTTGAGGAGTATTACCATCTTAATATGAAATCTTCCAATCCATGAACATAGAATGCCTTTCCGTTTATTTAAGTCTTCTTTAATTTCTTTTAACAGTGTTTTGTGGTTTTTAATATACAAGTTTTATACTTTTTTGGTTATATTCATTACTAAGTTTTTTAAATTCTTTTTGACGCTATTGTAAATGGAATTGTCTTAACTTCATTTTTGGATTGTTTATTGCTAGTGCATAGGATTATACATACATTTATTTATTTATTTAATTTATTTATTTATTTGGCTGTGCTGGGTCTTAGTTGTGGGACACGGGATCTTTCTTTAGTTGCAGCATGTGGGATCTAGTTCCATGACCAGGGATTGAACCTAGGCCCTCTGCATTGGGAGCACAGAGACTTAACCGCTGGACCACCAGGGAAGTCCCAATACAATTGATTTTTGTGTACTAATCTTGTATCCAGGATCCCTGCTGAGCTCATTTCTAGCTCTAATAATTAATGTATTTTATATACAACATCATGTGTATACAAGATTGTATCATTTGTGAATAGAGAATTTTACTTCTTCCTTTTCAATCTGGATGCTTTTTATTTCATTTTCTTGCCTAAATGCCCTAGTTTGAACCAAAATGTTGAACAGATATGGTGAGAGTTGAACAAACCATAGTAAAATGATTTATTGTGATCTGTGTACCCTTTGCTACAAAAATTTGGAAACCATTTAACCCAAGTAAACCCTTAGTGAGATTAAAAACAAACAAACAAACAAAATCCCCAATTGTAAATTATTGCCAATGCTAACCATAACATACCTTGGGAGTTGTGCTTTAACTTGTTTCTGACATAGATTATGGTACCTCTCCACTTTTAGAAATCCCTGATTCAACATTCTCTGGCAGACCAAGTCCATTCTTTTACAAACCTATGGGAAGAGAGAATGAGAAAGAATTGTAAAAAGTAAAAACCAAATTGGTAACAATTAAATTAGGCTCATAACTGATGGTTCAAAATTCTCTGTGCCAGTATTATTCCCCAGTTTGCTATATGTAAATTGTAAATTACAATATTGCATTTAAAAATTAGTATTATGTGTAGGCAAGGAATTAGTATTATGTGTAGGCAAGGAATACTTTACTCCTTAAAATATATATATATATATATATATATATATATATATATATTTTTTTTTTTTTTTTTTTTAAATTTTTTTGGCTGTGAGACATGGCTTGCAGGATCTTGGTTCCCTCACCAGGGATTGAACCCGTGCCCCCTGCAGTGGAAGTGCCAAGTCTTTAGGTATTTGTTGAATGTTCTGGATGTATCCCTGCTTTTATGGTCAAAGACTATAATCCTGATGACCATTAAAGCAACATATTTGAAGGTTTTTAACAGTTTGAAATAAGAAAGTTCTCCTTTGGCCAAAAACATATTCAAACTTAAGTCTAACTGCTCACAAAGTTTTTATGATCTATAACCAGAATGACAGTTTTTAATTATTTCTTCTAGTGATTTGGGTTAAGTATGACAGATTATGATGGCCAAAGCCTATACTAGATACTGTCATATCCTCCAAAATATTTCAACATGTACAGCAGAAACTTAACTACTTTGAATCCTTTAAAAACATGGTGTCTTTATACAAAAAAAGTACAGGATCTGGGGCTTCCCTGGTGGTGCAGTGGTTGAGAGTCCGCCTGCCAATGCAGGGTACACGGGTTCGTGCCCCAGTCCGGGAAGATCCCACATGCTGCGGAGCGGCTAGGCCTGTGAGCCATGGCCGTTGAGCCTGTGCGTCTGGAGCCTGTGCTCCGCAATGGGACAGGCCACAACAGTGAGAGGCCCACATACCGCAAAAAAAAAAAAAAAGTACAGGATCTGAAGTCACAACACCTAAATTTGACTCCAACCAATATACATCCTTGAGCAAGTCAGCTTCTATTTGAAAGCCTGAATCAGACATCTGTAAAATATGGATAGTATCTACTATATAGGGATGTCATTAGGATTAAATAACACACACTAAATCACTTGGTAAATTATAAAGTGCTATATAAAAATTATGTTAAATAAATTTTGTTTAACTTACCACTAATTTGAAAACTTTGCTTCATATACTTAGTTCTTATATTTCTGAGATATCCCAGTATCTTTTTTATCTTAATGAAACCTACTACACAAAATACATTTGTTCTTTGTTTCCTGAGTATTTTGCAGTGACTCAAAGTCATCAACCTGGTCGTTAATTCTCACTGTATAGGTGTTGCTGAAAGTGCAACACTGAGATATTATTGAGATAAATCTACATCAAGGCTAAGTCAATTAGGCAAGGGCTGTCTTATGCTTCTATCTCTCATAGCACCTAAAAACAAATGCTTGACAAATACTTGAAATACTGATGAAACTTTTGATACAAGTTTGCTTTCTCCTGAGATTATAGGGACAAAAATTCTGGTAAACTGGGTTGAGCTAATAAAGGTTTTGATACTCTAATATTAAATACTAGCTATTCCCTAAATCCCAGTATGGCAAATGAAACGTATGAAGGTAAACAGTTCTTTTCATTTCAAAGTAAATGAAAACATAATAAGGTTTAAGTACTGATACTAAGAGTAATTCTAAAAAATTATATTTTAAAATATGGTGGAATCTATTTCTAACTAGTAAGTTATAAACATTTGTTCAGTGTCTACTGAAAAAAAAATAAACCCAATATGTATTAACATAAGTAACTGTTTCTAAAACAAAATATTTAATGAGTTACATTTTTACAAATCTCTGATCCGTGGTTTAACAGAAACAAGTGAATTTTCATATCTGCTTCTTCTGCATTAAAGAGAGTGAAAATTGCAAATAATATATTAGTAAAGTAATGAAAATATTTTATATTGTATAGACTCCCTGAAAGGGTCTTGGAAACCCCTCTGGTAAACCTGGACCACAAATGAGAACCAGTGCCCTCATCCTGCGTAAACACGTTGCCATGAACACTGGTACTGAACTTTATGTGAGGAAAAAAAATTTTATCATGTTACTGGAGGAAGGAAAAGAGAGTATGTCTTTTTGTGTGTGATGAGGGGGAATAAAGCAGGCTAAATTCTCATCTTTCGTAGTAGGAAGTCAACAGATATTATCAAATAGAAGACAAACAACCCAAAGACTTGAAAGTGGTGCCTCTGAGGAATAAAAATTGGGGGTTGCATTGTTGTTAACGTTGTTAAAACTACTTGATGTGAGACACCCTCTAACACAACTTTGCAGAAAAATACTTTTTCTATTTGTGGACTCTATAACCTCTTTGATAATTTCTGAGTTAAATACTGGAACTAAACCCACTGTGGTGATGATTTCCTGATTTTTTAAAAGTCAAATCATTATTCTGTACACCTTAAACTTATACAGTGCTATATATCAATTACATCTCAAAACTGAAAAAAAAAGTTTATTTACAAAGTGAAAAATTAAGGTCAATTACTGCTGTACTAATTTCCAAGGTAGTTTCTAAATTATTTTATTATACTAGAATTTTGCTGCACTGAATCTAGCTAAATACTAGAATTTAGGTATCTCTTAATAATCTAGAAATGCAACGGAATGAGTACTGACTAGTATGAGTATACAACTGACTGGGGAACCAGGTAAGGTCAACCAAGAGACTTCACATGATACAAGATTTGAACTAGGCTTTAAAGGAAGAGAGGGCAAGCAAGGACTGCCAAGTTAATACTGACAGAACAAAGGCACAAAGCCTGGAAGGAATAAACCATTAGCAAGCAAACTACTTCTGAAGACAGATCAGATATGTAGGCAAAGCTGAGAGGAATAAAATCTCTCATGTTTTGAGCAGGAAAATCAGACAGTAATGAGAAGTAAGTTTAAAAGGAAAAAGATCACCCATTTTGGGAGAGATCTAGTATTGGTACAGCTGATTGGTCATTTTCTGTAAGCAACTGTAATGTTAAGACTAAAGATATGGTTCTGGAAATTTCACATGAAGATAGCTGAAACCACTGCAGATGAATCCCAAATGCAGTAAAAGACAAGAAAACAAAGGCTTATAAATGGAGCCTCAACTGACCATTATAACTAAAAGCTGATAAAAAAAAGATCAGAAAATATGCATCTAAAACGAATACTGTAAATCAACTATACTTCAACTAAAAAAAAAAAAATTAGAAAATAGGAGGTCACAAAGACAAACTAGAAGAGCACCACAAAAGCCAAAAAGATTTGAAGCATTAGTCAATATTGTAGGAAAATAACAGTATTTAATGTGGTATTATTCCATTCATAAATGTTCGATAAGCACTGACTGACCGAGAGCATAAAAACAAAGACACGATAGAGCATATATCTATCTTGTTTAGGATTCAGAAGGAAGCAAAGTGACCTCTGAAAAACAGCAATACACTAATTTTCCCCAAGGTGAGCAATTTAATGTTAACTGCTGCCAATGTATGTTAACTTGCAAAACAAAATTATCTTATTTAAAGTGTAGCTCTAAATTTGGGGATATTTTAATTATTTCCCAAGGCTAAAGGGAAGAAATTTCATTTCTCCAGTTATTAAAACAAAACAAAAATCCTAGCAATTTGGCAATTTACCCAAGACAGAAAAATAAAATTCTAGAATCTGATATACAAAGATGATGACTATGTCAAAAACAACCAGTGTATTTAGAGATTAGGAAAATATATACTATAAAAACAAAAGGGAACTAATGGAACAAATCAGTCTACAATGAAGACGTTTAGCTTGGCCCCTCTGTTATTTGCTGCTCTAGTATGAAGAACAGATTTGTTTTTTCTTTGTTAATTACTTCAAGATTTAAAATGCCATGTTTATTCTTTTTTATTTTAAATGTTGGGGGTAGGAGTTTATTAATTAATTTATCTATTTTTGCTGTGTTGGGTCTTCGCTTCTGTGCGAGGGCTCTCTCTAGCTGTGGCAAGCGGGGGCCACTCTTCATCGCGGTGCACGGGCCTCTCACTATCGCGGCCTCTCCTGCTGCGGAGCACAGGCTCCAGACACGCAGGCTCAGCAGCCGTGGCTCACGGGCCCAGCGGCTCCGCGGCATGTGGGATCCTCCCAGACCAGGGCTCGAACCCCTGTCCCCTGCATTGGCAGGCAGATTCCCAACCACTGCGCCACCAGGGAAGCCCCCATGTTTATTCTTTTTATCATTTTCTAACTTAAGTGGTCAGTAATAAAAATTTTTCTTCACTTGTGTTTATTTAGAAATCTTTTTTGTTGTGCCACTATGGCCCTTCTTAATGCAAGACACATACGCCATAAATCCATGAAATGCACACTTTTCCTATCAAACCTAATCTCTAATATAAAATCTTAGTTGATTCTAAGATGTACATTTTTCATCTTTTAACATTTGACAGTGGAATGGTCTTCCAATATATGATATATTACAATATAATTGCCAGCATTTCTTTCTCAGATATCTTAGATGCCTTGAAATATAGTATGCTGGGCTTCTTCAATTTTGTTTAAGACGCTGTAAAGACTTTAAGATATGTTATCAATTTAATAAAAGCTCTTCTGGAAGAAGAAAAAAGTACTGCCACAATAATATATATGCAATTTGATCAAGATGCATTCTCATTTCAAAAATGTTAAAATGGGGACTTCCCAGGCAGTCTAGTGGTTAAGACACTGCACGTCCACTGTGGGGAGGCTTGGGTTCTATCCCTGGTTAGGGAACTAAGATCCTGCATGCCATGCAGCGCGACCAAAAAAATACAGGAAATAAAAAAAGTTAAAATATGAAACTATACCTTGGAATCAAGGAAATACTGTAATGGAATCACATTTTTATGTACTCATTTCATGCTCTACAGTTTTCAAATGAACAGTTCATGTTTTTCTCCAATTAATTAGGAAGCTACTATCAAAGATTAGGCTGCTTATTAGACCCTTGAACTGAAAGGGATGTAGACACCAGAACCTGTCCTTTCTTTTAACAGTGAGAAAACTGAGGCCTTAAGAATTTATATGACTTGTCCAAGGTCATCCAGCTACTCAGGGGCAAAAAATGAAATTAAGAATAAGGGTCTTCTAGCAAATAGATACTTATTGTTTATAGATATACATATATATGTATCAGTCTAATATGGACTTTAATCTAATATGGATTACTCTCAGTTTCCTCATTTTTTTGTATTGGCTGCACAAGATTTTTTTTTTTTTTTTTTTGCGGTACGCGGGCCTCTCCCTGTTGTGGCCTCTCCCGTGGCGGAGCACAGGCTCCGGACGCGCAGGCTCAGCGGCCATGGCTCACGGGCCCAGCCGCTCCGCGGCATGTGGGATCTTCCCGGACCGGGGCACGAACCCGTGTCCCCTTCATCGGCAGGCAGACTCTCAACCACTGCGCCACCAGGGAAGCCCCTGCACAAGATTATTTGAAGGACTGGAGACGTGCCTAGGACAGCACCTCAATAAAAACCAAGCTATGTGGGGGGAAAAAAAAGAATCCAGGTCTTCTGATTTGCATCTTTTTAAATTTAGTGATCAGTAGCTATACAGATCGAAATGATTATCCTAATTATTTCTCAACTGATTAGAGTTTCAAATAATACTCCACTGCTATAGAAACTGTTGGCACTAGTCTAGAAAGTAGGACTTCTTTATTTTAAGGACATTAGTGGGGGGTTCCTACTATACTACTAAAGTTTAGAGATGGAGCTAGACCAAGATCTTCCTATAATCCTCTCAGTCAGACAAATCTGCTGTGTAGAACATTTGACAAGCCATCTGGGCTGGATTCTTCAAAAAGTCATGAAAGAATGAAAACAGTGAAAAAGTGGGAGGAATTTTCTAGATTAAAGAGTCTAATGTTTTATTAGATTAAAGAACCTTAACTACCTCCCCAACCCCTCCAAGCTATAAAAAAATATTGTGAGGACAACTGAAAAATCTGAATATAAAATGTAATATTAAATCCCTTGGAAGTGATGATATTGTGATTATATAGAAGAAGTATTCAGGGGTAAATGTCATTATATTTGCACCTTACTTTCTAATGGTGAATAAGCATACAAGTGAAAGAGATAAAGCAAATGTGGCAAACAGTTAATGACAGGTGATAAAATCATTTAAAAGATGAACAATGAATGAGCCAGGCCTATTTGTTTTTTTCAGTGAACTCCTCTTAATTTCCCTTACCTATTAAAAATATTGATACAACTTGCCCCCTCTTTCGTAAGAATACTTTAATCTTTTATAAAAAATTCTATCTACCTGGCATGGATTGTTTAAGATACAATACTATATAGAGAGAGAGACAGAGTTAATTCTCAATCGTCTGCTGGTAAAAAAAAATTACAACAAATTAAAAATTCTCTGGGTGTCCTCCCTAAATATTCACTTGGAAAGAAAATATATATTTTAATATTAGCCTGAGCAAAACAATTAGGATAATTACATGCCTTTTTTCTGCTGGGAATGTTCTTCTACCTCTGACTGGATGAAAATTCATGATCTTGAGGAAGCCTCTCCTGAGTAACCTCTACATTCTTGTATTTACTACTATGCATTTGTTGTCCTAGTGCTTTGTAAATGTGCTCAAGGAAGGTGTTTACATTCTGTCTCAATGATGATACTGTGGACAGGGTTACTGATTGAACACCTTTGCTTTGAGACTGTGCAGGAGTGAACTGTCCCCAAAATATTATAATTTCTTACCTATACTTAAGTACCTGTTAATAAAATCAATAACCTGATGACATGGTAGGGGAAAAAAAAAACCCCAGCAATGCAGAGAGTGTATTTTCTATAATACAGCGATACAGAGCAGTGGTCCTCAAAGTATGTGACCCTTGGGATTCCCAAGATCCTTTCAAGAGTTTGTGAAGCTAAACTATTTTCATAATACTAAGATGTTATTTGCCATTTTCGTGCTTATTCTCTCACAAGATACAGCAGAATTTTCTAGAGGTAACATGACATGTGATGACAGCTAAGGGAATTGTGCATTGTGTATTCTTGTGTTTTCTAGACTTTTCAAAGGTAAGCTCTTAGGGTCCTCAATAACTTTTAAGAGTGTAAAGGGGTCCCGAGACAAAAAAATTTGAGAACTACTGGTATAGAGCAAGAGATAGGAGGAAGACAGCTTGCCTACTTAAAAAAACAAGTAATGGTTTCCCATTTTCCTTCATATTTTCTACCAATCAACCCTCTCTACAACTGAAGTTTTCAAACACATTTGAAGAAAAGATGTAAAAGGAACTAGAAATGGGTAATAGACTTAACTAGATACAGTGCTTTAGAGAAATATCTTGGGACAAAAGCATATATTTATGTACCCTGTTACCAACTGGAAAATTTCATTCCAGATAATAAGCAGGACTTCTGAATTTAACTTTTAGTCAAATTTGTCCCGAACCACTAATAGGATTCCATTAACTTTATAGGAGCTCCACTAGAATCACAGAGGAGAAGGTATGATAGGATCTCTCTAAAACAACTTTTTTTTTTTTTTTTTTGGTTGTGCCACGCAGCTTCCAGGATCTCAGTTCCCCGACCAGGGATTGAACCCCAACCCCCTGTGAAAGGGGGAGTCCTAACCACTGGGCCACCAGGGAATTCCCTAAGACAGCTTTTAAAGCCTCCCATACTCATTTTTTCAGTGAGCGAGAACACTGTACGCATGAGTCAAAGTTATACGTTTAAAGTTAGCTTTGATCTGCTCTGTAACCAGCCGTAGGACCTCACTTCTTAACCTGTGCCACTTGTTTCAAAAACTCTCATACCTGCCAAGGAGGCCTAGGTGACAATCTAATGCTGCATCAGCGCAAACTTGTGTGATTTATTGGCAGAACAACTCAAAGTACATGTTTTGTCATTTCAAAAGTTGTGTTCATCCAATTAATTTTAAATATATTGGAGAAGTTAAATATTTAAAGAGTTATTTTTATGTAACCAGGATTTCCAAGTTCCATGTACATTTTTGGAGCAAATAGTCAATGGCAGAAAAAACAAAATCCAATTTAATAAGGCATTTGGACAGTCCCTTGGAAATAACTAAATTGGAGAGTCAAACTTCAATAATTCATGGCAACAGGAAGCAAATTATCAACTAAACTGCAATTGAAAAATGTTATTTTAGCCATTTCAACTTAGAGCAAATCTTTTCAAGAAAATACAGGGTGGTTAAGCACATGGATCAAGCACCTGTCCTCTAATTTAGGCGCTAACAATAGTTATGACTGAGGTCCTAATAAGGCAAGTAAATTGGGAAGGAAGAAAAAAGAAACACCTGAAAAATAAATAAACTAGCTCATCAACCATTGAATAGTTGACATTTAGCTTTATGGAAACCAAGTCTGTTCTTAATTAATATCACTCTCTTCCAATCATATCCAACCTAACTCCACTCAAGAAATTATGTAATTTGTATGCCAGATAGCAGCACACACACTGCTACTGATTTTCTGGCAAACAGCATTTAGGTATAAATGGTCACTTAAATGAGAAAAGGCCTGTAAAAGACCTAACAAGCACTATCTCTAGGCAGCCAATTTCATTAAATGATCGTAATTAAATTAATGCTGACATCTAGTGGCAAGAAAGAATCTTTCATGTTACTTGAATTGTACCTTATGACATCAAACCAATGAATCTACAACCAAAGACACTTCCAAATCCTCACAAAAGATTATCCATTTAATCTAAGAATTATCCATTAACCTTAAGAAAGGAATAAGAAATAGTTCCCCATTACTAAAGCAGAGGAAAAAAACCCATCTTTTAAGATGTAAAACTGGCAGCAGAATCTTTTTGGGGGGTAGGAGTGGAGGGGTGGCAAGGGACTCCTTAGTGGAGGGGTGGTAATGGACTCCTTATGGAAAAAATCTTTGAAACTACAAATTTGTATCTTTAAAACACTAGAATAGAAAACTACTTAAAAATGAAGAATGCAGCTGAATACTTCACTTGAAAGAGATGTCATTTACTAATAAATTGTGGGGTGTGTTTTTAACTTTGTCCCCTAGGACAGGCTGGTTTTCCCCCATTTAAAAACGTTTTTAATTTTTTAAAAAATAAAATGACCAACAAATGAACAAACCCCCCCAGTTTTCCTCAACACTTATAAAACAGAACTGTGAACATCCCAAGCTTTACAAAGGCATTGTCTGGCTGAAAGGCTCAATTCAATCAAATGCTATGCCCAATTTCCAGACACCAGGAATGTATACCATGAATTCTGATCAAACATCATCCTTTATAAAAATCTGAAGGAATATTTAAGATTCTACAAGAAATTCTGGATGACATGTCCTGGAAATTAAGGGACAATCATTTTGAAATATCACTTTTCAAATGAAGAATTTTCCATCCTGCAGACTGGCATGGTTAATGTGCTGTGTTGACAAGAAAAAAACGCAACAACTGTCCACCAGTTTGAATGGATATTTACAACCTTCCTTTAAAAAATAAGTATACTTTCAGAAATACAATTATAATCAATTTTAGATTGGAGGTGTACACCTAAAATATGGCATATTGATTATTAAGAAAATGCTATACACAGCACATTCAGCAACATGTCTTTGTCCTCTTAAAAACAACCCGACCACAGATTTAGCTTCCACACAGAATCGGTCTGCAATCATTTCAAAATGTCCACCTCCTTCAATTTCCTTACCACTTAAATTCACTGAAAGGAAGCAAAATACCTGACTGAACTAAGATATTCATCAAACCTTCAGGGAAACTTCTGGAATGAAGAAAATCCCAATGGCAATTTATTTTCATAAATCATGGACTAAACTACTGTGATTTTAAGGTATAAAACCTCTCCTAAAGCTGGTGGGTGGGCGTAAATCACTAGTTAGAAAACGAACTGCAGGAAAGAAAAAAAACCTTCTCAAGGGGCAAGTTGCTTCACTATGGGTGGGAAGTATCAGGGGTGAGGCAAAGCCGGAATAGTCACTTCTCAGGGCTCTACTTTACTGGTCAACTAGGGCGCTGGGGTTGAGGCTACGTTCCAATTCCTCCAAACCTCTACCGGCTTTTGGGAGGACCGACCGATCCGACTTTATTTTCTGCAACAAAAAAACTTAGCCGGGGGGGGGCGGGGTAACAATACGTTATTCTCGCAGACAAACCAAACCTGGCTGGGATCATCTCGCCTACTTCGGAGTGCTGGCCTCCTAACTCCAGCCGGGGGCTGGAGGGTGATATACAAAAGGCAGGTGGCGAGACCCCTCCGGGGTCCACATTCAGGTCGGGAGGAGGTGGGAAGCCCAGCTCCCGCTGCCTCCCCGGCCGCGGCCCCGCTTCCGGGTGGGGGGCACGGAGCCCCCCAAGGCCAAGTTCCCGCACGCAGTCGCCCCCAGCCCCAAAGCAAGGGCAAAATCCGGACAAGACCCGCGGACCGGTCCCGACAGAGATTTTGGGGCGGGAGGGGCGCACTCGGTGCTCTGGCGCCGGCTGCGGCTCCCAAGGGGCTCCCTCCCCGGGGAACGCTCTTTCCCTCTCGGGCCCTCCCCAAACCTCGGCCCGGCGGAGAGGGCGGCGGGGGTCCCGTGGGGGCCTCACCAGGCGGAGCTGGCTAATTTCGTCGTAGGACATAAAGCTGAGGATGTTTTCGATGGCTACGATGGGCAGCGCCACGAGCGTGTTGTTTTGAGGCAGCTGGTCCGGAGCCAGCGCCGGGACCGGGGGAGCCTGGGACCCCGGCTGCGGGGCCTGGGGCGGGGGAGGTGGGGGAAGTCGCTGGGTAGAGCCGATGGCCGAAGGGGAGCCGCCGTCGCCGTGGCCACCGCCTCCTTCCTCAGCCATCCGCTCCTCCGACGCCGCCGCCATCTTGGGGGTTTGATTCCTTCCTCCCACAGCAAGGGGAAGAGGGACACTTCCTGTGCGTCACTTCCGCCTCTTGAGCCGCCGGGGAGGGGCACCTGGAGAAGGGGGAGGAGCCCGTGGATGACAGACGAGAGAGGCACATCGCTGCTTGTTCAAGTGGGAAGCAGAGAAGAAAGATAGTCTTCGTAAGCGCTTTCTTCTAAGATTGGAAACGACTTGAGGGCAAGGGAACCCTGTCTAAAATGAACTTCATCGTGCAATTTTCTTAAAGTGCTTCCAATTTTCTTAAAGTGCTTTC
The DNA here is from genome assembly GCF_951394435.1 of Stenella coeruleoalba. NCBI lineage: Eukaryota > Metazoa > Chordata > Mammalia > Artiodactyla > Delphinidae > Stenella > Stenella coeruleoalba. The sequence goes on along the minus strand of NC_137169.1, from coordinate 145,202,723 downwards.
CTGATAAACGGAGATAAAAATTATGTTAACTAGTAAGTGTCGATGGAATGATGTAGAGTATCATCATTTTTCAAGAACCATAGTAGTAATTGATTTAGGTAAAAAGGAATGAGGGATTGATTAAAACTACCATATGAATGAACTCTGAGTACATGTTCAATTAAAGAAGCCAGACACAAAGGACCACGTATTGTATGAATCCGTTGATATGAAATGTCTGAAATAGCCAAATCGACAAAGACAGAAAGTAGATAGTGGTTCCCAGGGACTGGAAAGAGCAAAGGAAAGGGGAATGACTGCTAAGGGGTGAAAGGTTTCTTTCTGGGGTGACGAAATGTTCTGGAATTAGATAATGGTGATTGGTGCACAACTTCGTGAATATACTAAAAACCAATGAACTGTACACTTTCAAATAGTGAATTTTATAATACGTGAATTGTATCTCAATAAAAAATTGATTTAGGCAAGAATCATCAAAAGATGCTAAAACTAGAAAGTAAAGGTGTGATGTGGAATATAATATTTACATAGTCTCAAAATAATCCCCATAAATTACCTATCAATTACAAAATAAAAAGATTTACAATAGTGAAATTTGATGGACACCACCACACCAAATGATCAAAATTGACATCATGAGTTATGGGGGGAAATGGATATTATACAGCTCCTGATGTGTTATCTTAAAAAGGACATAACATAATGTGGTATTCCTACCAAAAAATACATAACCTGTATTTGAGGTAGACAAATCTAGGTAACTATCCCATCATCTTAAAAAAGGTTAATGTCATGAAAGACAAAGACTATGAAATTTTACCAGATTAAAAGAGACGAAAGCAACAAGATAACTAAACATAGGTGATCCTGGATTGGATCATGGAGTAGGAATAAGCGCAATAAGAACATTACTGTGACAATTGGCAAAATTTGAATATAGAATATACGTTAGATAATAATATTGTAATCATATTAAGTTTCCTGATTTGGATAATTTTATTGCAGTCACATAAGAGAATGTCCTTCTTCTTAGGAAATACACGTTGAAGTGTTTGGGGTAAAGGAGCATGATATCTCAATTTGCTCTTAAATGGTTCAATATGTAGATAGATAGAGAATGAGATTAATAAAGCAAATATGATAAATGTTAACAATTGCTGAATCCAGATGAAGAGCATATGAGAGTTTGTACTATCTTTTTTTTTCCTACCAGTTTTCTGAGCTATAGTTGACATACAGCACTGTATAAGTTTAATGTGTACAGCATAATGACTTGACTTACATACATCATGAAATGATTATCACAATAAGATTAGTGGACATCCATCATCTCATATAGATACAAAATTAAATAAGTAGAAAAATTTTTTTTCTTGTGGTGAGAACTCTTAGGATTTACTCTCTTAACAGCTTTCATATATCACCTCTAGCAGTGTTAATTATATTTCTCACGTTGTACATTACGTATCCTTGTACTATCCTGTGACAAAGATTAAAGGTGCATAAATCACTAAATTTTGAAGCTTTCTGTCTTTCGTTCTGGGTCTTTAATCTTTAAGTTTGCAATGTGTCCTTTCTTTTCCTGCTTTGGTTTGGAATCTCATTGTTGCATGGTAGAAACTGCAGAAGAAGCTAGGCATGACTAAGGGCTAGAGGAAAGGGAGTGGCAACTAAAGCAAGAAGATGAACTGGAGGTGGTGGTAGTGGTTAGCTTGTTAGAATTGGCGTCCTTTCCCCATTCATGGGTATGTAAACTATTGGTCATTTTACCCATCATTGTTGCAGATCATAAAATTCTTTGACGTTACTTCTTTAGTTCTTCTACCCTAGGATTGTTTAGCATTCAATTATGCCTAAGTATGTGCATATTTATAATCTGTTAACTTTATCTCCACTAATAGATTGTAATTTCATTTTTCTACCTAGGGTATTGCTATATCTTCATAGAACCTGTTACAATTTGATCTGAAATGAGTTCATTTTCTACCTTGCTTTATTAGAGTTATGTACTTTCTTGGTAGGTTGGATTGAAATTGAATTTCTGTAAATGGAATCGTGCTTTATCTTTATAAAGAAAACCCTTAGGGGCTTCCCTGGTGGTGCAGTGGTTAAGAATCCGCCTGCCAATGCAGGGGACATGGATTTGAGCCCTGGTCCGGGAAGATTGCACATGCCGCGGAACAACTAAGCCCGTGTACCACAACTACTGAGCCTGCGCTCTAGAGCCCGCGAGCCACAACTACTGAGCCCACGAGCCACAACTACTGAGCCCACGTGCCACAACTACTGAGCCCACGTGCCACACGAAGAGTAGCCCCCACTCACTGCAACTAGAGAAAGCCCGCGCACAGCAACAAAGACCCAACACAGCCAAACATAAATTAATTTAAAAAAAAAGAAAATCCTTTAAGAAGTGAATCATCACTCCCTTCGTCTATTGGATAAATCGACTAGTTATATGCAGTTTTGTTTTGTTTGAAATGGACCTGTGAAAAGTCTTCCTACTCCCTTATCGCTCCACATGTGGTCAACTAGTTAACATCTAGGCCAGGCTGACCCCTGATCTAAACAACAGAATAAAACTTTGGAAACGATTTAAACCACTTCCTGCCAGTAAGCCCATTTAACTTGTCTTCTGTTTATGTATATTGGATCTGTGCCCCTACATATTGTTTTTGTTTTTTGGGTTTTTTTGCGGTACGCGGGCCTCTGACTGTTGTGGCCTCTCCCATTGCGGAGCACAGGCTCCGGACGCGCAGGCTCAATGGCCATGGCTCACAGGCCCAGCCCCTCCGCAGCATGTGGGATCCTCCCGGACCGGGGCACGAACCCACGTCCCCTGCATCGGCAGGTGGACTCTCAACCACTGCGCCACCAGGGAAGCCCCTACATATTGTTTTTTAAAAGAGAAAGTTTCAAAACAAATGATTGCTTTGTTTCAATTATTGAAACCAATGCTTGTTTTGGAGATGTTTCCCAATCAAAACAAATACTTGTAACTAAAACAGATATTTGAAATTCTGGGAGTTCTGAGTTCTAAATGTGTTTTTTACACCATCAACGTACCATAGGATCGTTGCAAGATAATGATCTCTAGTACAGGATGGACCTACGCATCTTGAGATCTGTGTGTTTCTAGTTTCATATTTAATGAGAGAATAATATTACCTTCCTTCTTTATTTCACAAAGTTAATATGAGGATGAGCTGAGATAGCAAATGGGTGGACTTTAGAATTCCTTAGATTAAAGATGTTCAAGTCAATTTACTGTAATGTAATATAGTCACTGTACATTATCCTGGCCCCATTATCCATCTGCTTTCCTGGTTAAGGTGTGTTCTGAGAGGATAAGATTGGGTTGGGTGCAGTGAGGTATGCTGGGGGCTAAGCTATTCAGTGGCACCTCCACAGGAAGATGGACTTTATATATGAAAAGAGGAAACTAAAACCAGACATTGTTTTTCCTATTTGTTAGCAGATTTGTAACATACAGAAAGAAGGGTGAACTCATAGACTAAAAAGAGTTTTGAGGGTTTCTATGGATTCTAATTAACCATGTATTTTTTTCCTTTTTAATTGCAGTAAAAAAAATATAACATAAAATTTGTCATCTTAACCATTTCTAAAAGTACAGTTCAGTAGTGTTAAGAATATTCACATTGTTGTGCAATCTCTAGAACACTTTCGTCCTGCAAAACTGAAACCCTGTGCTCATTAAACAACAACTCCCCATTCCTCCCTGCCCCCAGCCCTTGGCAACCTCCATGCTACTCCATGTGAAATCATGTGGGGAAGCACCACGATCAGCTATGAGGCAGAAGGAACAGAGGGGAAAGTATGGCCCAGGGCCTTTATTGTGTTTTTTCGGGGGAAGGGATGGGTGAAGCGAGATAGGCAAGTTGACCAAGTTTAGGGTTGGATAGCTTGAATAATTTCAGCAGGCTCTGGGCTACCAGGTTGTCTCTAGTTGTCCTGTACTTGGCTCTGGGGTTATTTAGGGCAAGGGGATAGTGTTCTGAACTGACAGAGGCTGGTAAAAGGAGGTGGTTGGACTCTGAATTGTTTGGTGTGCATATCAAAGACATGTTCAAAGCAAGTTGTTTTCTATCTCTAGGAATATGCAAATCCTGGGAGAGGCAGTCCTTCCCCAGGTTGAAATGCCCCAAGATGTCTAAGCATCAGTAAAATATAGAAAATAAGAAACCTGATTAATACACCTTCTCTAACCTCCCCTCTGCTCCCAGTGGTCTTGTCTTCCATTCTATCTCAGCTACTTACTCTCATAGTCATGTGGTAGACCTTGTCATTATCAGTGACTGGAATTTTTTTTTTGCGGTACGCAGGCCTCTCACTGTTGTGGCCTCTCCCGTTGCGGGGCACAGGCTCCGGATGTGCAGGCTCAGTGGCCATGGCTCACGGGCCCAGCCGCTCCACGGCATGTGGGATCTTCCCAGACCGGGGCACGAACCCGTGTCCCCTGCATCGGCAGGCGGACTCTCAACCACTGCGCCACCAGGGAAGCCCATGGAACTTTTTATATATGTTTCAAACATCCCAGTCTCTGGCCATCTCTTCCTGTCTTTGCAGCTCACTCTCTCTAATACCTCAGTGTTAATAATCGTCTGAACCCCCTGGGACCTACCTCCATTGATTATGCTAGTTTTTCTCCTGTCCCTCATCCTTCTCATAACATCACTTCCTGCCTAACTCTGCTCAAATTCCATTGATAGTCATTATCATTACTCCCTTGTAGAAATCTTCTACTCGCTTGCCCTTTCTTGCTTTATCATGCTTCTGGCTAAACTACGGTATTAATATGGTTATAGTGTGGCTAGATCCAACTCTCTACTTACTTCTGCCTGCAATTGAGAGCTGAATATGGCTGCCAAAAAGAAAAAAAAAGTAACCATGCTGACTGTTCTCATTTTAAATTCATGATCATGACCCTCAAGTGGGCATTACTGCTGCTCTACAATCACTGTACATTTCCCAAGTTCACTTCCTCTACCATTTTTTTTTTTTGCGGTATGTGGGCCTCTCACTGTTGTGGCCTCTCCCGTTGCAGAGCACAGGCTCCGGACGCGCAAGCTCAGCGGCCATGGCTTACGGCTCAGCCGCTCCGCGGCATGTGGGATCTGCCCAGACCGGGGCACGAACCCGTGTCCCCTGCATCGGCAGGCGGACTCTCAACCACTGTGCCACCAGGGAAGCCCTCTACCATTTTTTCTAATGATTATTTCACAGCTTCTCCTCTCTTCTCAAACCTTCAATACTCCTCCATCTCTCCACCTGCGTTCAGTTATTGATCTGGCTTCTTAACTACTTCAAAGACAAAATACAAACAATCAAAAGAGAACTTCCACAAGCTCTCATCCCACATGTACCCACTGACCTGTACCTACCCATGTACTCTGCCTTCTCTTTTGTTACTTTGGATGAATTTTCTAGCTTCCAGAGAAGACTAACCTTTCTGCTTCCCTAGTAGATCCCACCTTCCCTCCTCTACTCAAGGAATCATTTCTGCAATTTTCTTTTCTCTCCATTAAAATTTCTCTCTTTACCTAATATTTCTCCTCAGCATACACACATGCCATTAGTTTTCCCATCTTAAAAAAAACCCAAAAAAACAGCTCTTGACCTCACATATCCTTGCAGCTACTACTCCATCTCTCTCCTTCCCTTCACTGCAAAACTTCTTGAGTTGGCCATGTTTCCTGCCTCTAATTTCTCTTCTCATATTCTCTCTTGATTCCGCTCCAGTCAGGCTCTTACGCTGGCCACATCTTCAAAATTGCTCTTATTAAGATCTCCAGGAGCTACACGTTGCTAAATCCAATGGCCAATATTTAGTTCTCATCTTACTTGACTTGTCAAAGGCATTTGAGAAGGTTGTTCTACCCTCTTTAAAATACTTGCTGTGCCTGCTGTATTTCAGGTCATACATCATCCTGGTTTTCCTTCTACCCGACTAGTCTCTTCTTTCCTTCTACCCGACTAGTCTCTTCTTTCATTCTCTCTTCATTTCCCCGATCTCCTAACATTGGGGTGTCTCAGGGCTCAGTCATTGGCCTTCTTCTCTTTATTATCTATATTCACTCTCTAGGCGGTCTCATTTATTGCCTTCTAAAACAAACATATCTCCAGCCCCATCCACTCTTGTGAACTTGAGATTTAAATATCCAACTGCCATCCATTTGGATGTCTAATAGTCATCTCAAATTTAGTATATCTCCAAATGGCTGTATCCCCAACTGAGCTCCATCAAACCTGCTCTTTCCACAGTGTTCCTCATCTCAATGAATGGTCACTTGATCCTTCCTCTTGCTCAGACCCAAAACCTTGAAGTCATTTTTAAAAAAAAGTTGTATTAAGATATAATTTAAATATCCTACGTCACCCATTTAAAGTGTACAATTCAATGACTTTTAGTGTATTCACAGAGTTGGGTGACCATTACCACAGTCAATTTGAGAACATTTGTATTACTCCAAAAAGAAACCCTGCACCCCTGAGTTGAAGTCATTCTTAACCCTTCTCTTTCACAGCCCACATCCAATCCATCAGCAAGTCCTGCAGGCTCTACCTTCAGCATATGTTCTGAATATTCCACTTCTCACCACTTCTACTGCTTGTTCCAGCCTCCATCACCTCTTGCCTGGGTTATTGTAACGCCTTCTTAACTGGTGTTCCTGCATCTTCCCTCATCTATTCTCAACCCAGCAGCCAGAGTGACCCTACTATAACATAAGTCAGATCCCATCTCTCTTCTTCATAGTTTCCATTACTCAGTAAAAGCTAAAGTCCTTACAAAGGCCAACAAGACCTGACAAACTCTGGCCTCCATGACAGCTCTGACCTCATTGTTTACTGCTCTCCTCATCACTCTTATGCTTCAGACGCACGGCCTCTTACTCTCCTCACGCCCAACATTCTCCTGCCTCAAGGTCATTCCCTCTCCCTGGAAAGTCCTTTACCTAGATGTTTCCATGGCTCACTTCTTTTTTTTTTTTTTTTTTTTTGGTTTAAACAAAAAAAACTCCTTTATTTCTCACAGTTCTGAAGGCTGAGAAATCCAAGATCAAGGTTCTGGCAGATCTGGTGTCTAGTTAGGGAACACTTCCTGGTTTATGGATGCTTATCTTTTTGTTGTGTCCTCACATGGTGGAGAGCAGAGAGTTGGCCATCTTGTTCCTCTTTTAAGGAAACTAGTCTCACCATGGGACTCCACCTTCTTGACTCCATGGTTCACTTCTTCACATAAGTGGATTTACCATAAAGCAAAGGAAGCTTAAATGTCAGGCTCCTTCACTTGCTATAGGCCCTTTATCACACATTCAGACAACATTTTAATGAAGGATGGTGAGAGATGATGAGTTGATAGCAGGGAAGCAGGATATTTGAATCTCGATATTCCAATTAAGTGTTGGGACAGCTAGGCATGATCTGTCCCTATCTCCTGTTGCTATGGGTCAGCGTGTCTCAGAATTGTGGTCAGAAACTTTCATCAGAAGAATCTGGAGTGGTTGTTAAAAATGAAGTTTCCTAGGACTTATCTAAGATCTACCAAATCAGAAACTCTGAGAATCTTCACTGTAAATAAACTCCACACCTATTCCTAAGGCGTGCTACAGGGTTGGCTTTTCTGTATTTATGTGTCCTCCCACCCCCACTCCCATGGCATAATCGATGAGGAAGCTGCTGTTTTTAGGTTGCATAATTGTGTATTCAGGTTCATAGTACTGTTAGAACTCAGATTTTCTCATCCGTTAACTATTTAAGAACTCTTCTTTTCTCTGGCTTTCAGGCACTGGCCTCTACTTCTGTGATTTTCATAAAGCATTGTGGGGAATAGGTCATCCCACTTTTTTTGATAAATACTTTTGATTTCTTTCCCCTTAAGTTTGGATTTGTAATTCTTTTCAAAGCAAACTTGTCTCATTTATCTTTGTACGCCTCGAGTAGCTGGCATGGTGCATTGGCAGAGTAGATGCTCACAAATAGCCAATGAATTAGATTAAATGATCATGATGCAGAGTGGAGGGGGGCGTTTACAGTTCTTAGTCATTGGAGTGTAAGGCGGGGGTCAGCTCTTCAACGTCTGCAGGGGTTGGGCAGTGGTAGAGGAGTTGTTACCAGTGTGAGCCACAGCACTGTGAAGTCTGAAGGATATTATTCCCCAAGGCAGATCCTGATCTGCAAAGCTTCGAGATCAAAAGTGGTTCTGATTCAAGACTAACTAGAGACTCCTACCTGCAGAGGCTTCAAAAGAAACGATGGTCCATGACTCATTAATAACTGCTTCATACTTTCCTAGGCTTCATCGAAATGTGACACCATGGTTTGGAGTCTCAAGCCCTAAACAGCAAGCTAGGATGATTCTGAAGCTTAAAATAGAGAAAAGCCTGAAAACTTTGGATGGAAACACCACATACAGCATTTCTACTGTCTTGATTGTCCCCTGGTCATTGTCCCATACCTACTGGTGGGGGCACATGTTAGGACATAGGTATGGGGAGCAGGTACAGTAGTGCATCGGAGCCACATTGGGAAGTGAGGGCAGAGTTAAGGAGCAAAGCCAATGTATTGCATGTCAGGAAGGAAGATGCCAAGAGCTGAGAGGGTGGATGGTAGAATTGGGAGCATGGAATGGGAGTTAAAGTCAAGAATTTATCAAAGAAAATGAGATGGCAAGAGCTGCAGACTAGGGGTGCCTGGTATATTTCTGAATCTGATGGGGTCTGAACTAACAACTGTGGTTCAGATCCCAGCTGCTCAATTCAAATACATCTCAGAAAGCAGAAGACCGGTGAGAAGGGCTTAAAAAAATTTTTTTTAAACTATAGTTGATTTACCATGTTGTGTTAGTTTCTGTTGTACAGCAAAGTGGTTCAGTTATACATATGTACACATTCTTTTTTACATTCTTTTCCATGATGATTCATAATAGGATATTGAATATATTTCCCTGTGCCATACAGTAGGACCTTGTTGTTTATCCATTCTGTATATAATAGTTTGCATGTGTTAACCTCAAACTCCCAATCCATTCTCTCCAACCTCCCCTCCCTCTTGGCAACCACAAGTCTGTTCTCTATGTCTGTGAGTCTGTTTCTGCTTTGTAGATAGGTTCATTTGTGTCATATTTTAAATTCCACATATAAATGATATCATATGGTATTTGTCTTTCTCTTTCTGATTTATTTCACTTGATATGAAAATCTCTAGGTCCATGCATGTTATCGCAAATGGCATTATTTCATTCTTTTTTTTTTTTTTTTTTTGTGGTACGCGGTCCTCTCACTGCTGTGGCCTCTCCTGTTGTGGAGCACAGGCTCCGGACACTCAGGCTCAGCGGCCATGGCTCACGGGCCCAGCCGCTCCGCGGCATGTGGGATCTTCCCGGACCAGGGCATGAACCCATGTCCCCTGCATCGGCAGGGGGACTCTCAACCACTGCACCACCAGGGAAGCCCCATTCTTCTTTTTTTTTAAATTGCCGCTCAGTATTCTATTGTATATATGCACCACATCTTTATCCGTTCATCTGTCGATGGACATTCAGGTTGTTTCCATGTCTTGGCTATTGTGGACAGTGCTGCTATGAACATAGGGGTGCAGTCCAGATATATGCCCAGGAATGGGATTGCTGGATCATGTTGCAGCTCTATTTTTAGTTCTCAGGAACCTCCATACTGTTTTCCATAGTGGCTGCACCAGCTTACAAGGAGGATGGGTTCCCCTTTCTGCATACCCTGAGAGGGGCTTTTAAAGAGCTAGATGCCTGCCTTCCTGCTCAGGTTCTGAGCTTCCTGAGGCTTTGTTGTCTCTGAAGGAATTAAGAAATTGTTACCTCTTTGAAGGTATCTTTATCATTGGCCCTGTTACAAAATATTAAGTGCATGCAAGTAACTAAGGTCCTTGAGCATCATTCAGATGTCCTTTGGGTATTGGTCATCTCTTTTATTTTTGGCTGCGTCGGGTCTTTGTTGCTGCACGCGGGCTCTCTCTAGTTGCGGCAAGCTGGGGCTATTCTTCGTTGCGGTGCGCGGTCTTCTCATTGTGGTGGCTTCTCTTGTTGCGGAGCACAGGCTCTAGGTGAGGGGCTTCAGTAGTTGCCGCGCGTGGGCTCAGTAGTTGTGGCGTGTGGGCTCTAGGGTGCGCGCGCTTCAGTAGTTGTGGTGCACGGGCTCAGTAGCTGTGGCACATGGGCTTAGTTGCTCCGCAGCACGTGGGATCTTCCTGTACCAGGGATCGAACCTGTGTCCCCTGCATTGGCAGGTGGATTCTTAAGCACTGTGCCACAAGGGAAGTCCCTGGTCATCTCTTATGTTGAATCAAGTATAGTGTCAAGGGCTGGGATGAAGGATACTAGGTGGAACCAGAGCTGGAGAAACTGCCCCCAAGGATGGGTAGCCAGCCGTCCACTCTCTCAACATTCTTATCAGAGGACATTTTGTCCGGTGGGTTGAGGCAATATTTGGCAGAATTAAGAAGTAGTTCTAAGTTCTAGGAAATCATCTCAGAGAGCAGGAGGTGAGGGGGGAGGCTAGTGAGAGGAAGGCACATGTTAGAATCTCTAGCTGAGCTAATCATGTTCTGGATGGGACTCTGACACTAAACGTGAACTTGCAGAGTTAAACAAGAAACCAGGGCAGTCAGGGACCTAATCTTACAGGTGGGACCAGCACAATGACCAGTAGGAGGATGCTCTTGTTCAGTACAGTGAAGGCCATTTAGGAACTCTGCTGCCCTCACCATCAAATTTGCGTTGTTGTCTAAAGAGTTTGCTCCATTCAAGGACCTAGCCACTGAGCCATTTGACCTGTTTTGTCCTTTGTTCTTTCTCTTGACTCCCCTGTTATACATCCTTAGTTCATTTGACAGGCTCTCGAAACACCCTTTCATGTTGTCGCACGTTGGGAATGAGTATATGAACACCACACCCGCCTTGGGAACTTCTTCCCAGCATTTAGCCTAGTAAAACTTGAGCTGGGTCCCTGGATAGGGTCTGGGCCTCTCACTCTTACCCTGGGCCAGGGGTGGGGAGGAAATGAGAAACAGGGGCACATAGGAAGGTCTATTTGGTGTTCCTATCGATTTCCTTCTTCCATTAGTACTCTCTCCCTAAACTACCATCACAGTCACTTTAATGCTACTTAAAAAAAAAATACCTTCCTTTGCTCTGTCTCCAGATCTCATAAACTATATCATGGTCTACTTTCTACCTGTAATTCACTGAGTAATCCAAGTCAGCCTCCACATTTCTTTTCTCTTACCATGTGTTGCTTGAGAACATTGCTACTTTGTGAGCGCATAGAAAAAGTAGGTTCAGAGGCTTATTAAGATGGTTCACTGAGGTTCTTCAATAAGAGGGAATGCAGAGGAATGAGAAACATATCCTTATGGATGGGAGCAAGCCAACTGGAGGACTGAAAACTACATTGAATCTTTCGGGTCATGATGATGTTGTTTGCTGCCCTAAATTAGTGGTTGCCAAATCATCAGTGCTTGTTAAAAATAAGGATTCCTGGGTACCTTCGCTGGAGATTTGGAGTCAGTGGATCTGGGATGGGGCTCAGGCACCTTCATTAACAAGAATGCTAAGAAATTCTGTTTCCAGCAAGTTTGGAAAATCTGTCTTCAAGTATCTATTATTGAACAGTCCCACGAGATCTGAGGGTATACATTATTTTGTTTTGTATAAGAAATTTCTTATAAAAATCAATTGATTCAACATTAAAGAAAAGTTTGAAAACATAAACTATCTCTACTTCTGTCATTCTAATACAGTAGTTTTGCCCCTGCCATTCCCTGTGTACTGCACTCACATTGCACATACTTGTAAACAGAAAAGTACAGAGAGTTGTGTTCTGCTGTTTTTTAACAAAACGGATACATTTCTCCTTGATATTAGAGAGGGTTGGTAGTTATAATGTGAAATGTCTGTAATCTACCTACTCATTTACCAAGTATTAGCCATTTTGGTTGTTTCTACCTTTTTATTTACATTATAGCTGAGGTATAAACATTTTGTGTATATAGCTTTTACCTTTAAAAAAAACTTTAGGGTAGTTTCTCAGGAATGATATTAGTGAATTAAAGTGTGAATATTTTAAGGTTAAAGGGTCGAATATTGGAATATAAAATATTTCCTCTTTGGTAGAAATTGGTTACCTAGTTTCCTGTTTAAAACGCTTGCAAACTTATGTCTCTACCTCTTTCTATTTAAAAGTGAATTTTCCTTTGTTTGTATAATAACTGTTTAGTGAGAACCTCCTGTATGCCGGTTACTCTTCTAATCACTAGGCCATGGGGAGCAAGAGAGAGAAGGTCCTTATAGAGCTCATTGTGGAGTAAGACAGTAAATGATTATACAAATAAGGAGACAAGGTGATCTTAGATGGCAATGACATAGAATGTGACAGGATGCATGCAAAGTGTAATTGAGATTGAACAGTTCAGGAGGGTGGTAACGGGGAGGTGAGGTTGAGCTGTGACCTGAATGACAAGAAGGGGCTGGCCAAGTGAAGGATTCAAGCGACAGAATGCCAGGCGGAGGGAACTGCAAATGCAAAGGCCCTGGGACCAGAATGAACTTGGTGCTCCTGAAAGAAAGCCAGGTGGCTGGGTGGTAGTGAGAAGGAAAGTGACAGGTTGGGGAAATATCACATAGAATCTTCTGGGCCATGGGAAGGAGACTGGATTTTATTCTAAGGGTTCCAGGAAGCTACTGTAGTCTTTTCAGCGGGAAGTAACATGTTCTGATTTGAAAAGGTCACTGGCTGCTGTGTGGAGATTGAACTGGGAGAGGATTGGGTGATGTGAGTGGAAAAGTCAGGAGCTATTTTAACAAGCCAAGCAGTGATGATGTTGGCTTGGACTAGTATGGTGGCAGTGGAGATACAAAGAAATAGATGAATTAAAGATATATTTTGGAGATAAACCTAAATAAGGATCTTTGATGGATTGAAGGTGGTAAATGAGAGAAAGAGGAATCAAGGATGATTCCTTGTTCCTTGTTCCTAGCAACAAGGTGAATGATGGGGCCGTTTAATGGGAGGGAGAGATGAAGAGAGCCACAGGTTTCAGCTTTCAGCAGAGAGAAAGCTTTAGCTTTCTCTTTCTAGAATTGAGCTTTAGCAATGTCAATTTTAAGATGTTTGTGGGCTGAGGACTTTCAATGAGAAGAGGAAAGAAAAACGGATTCCTTAACTTACTCTGCAGAAATGTATTGAACATCTTCAATGTGCCACGTACTGTTCTAGGTTCTTGGGATATAGCAGGGAACAAAACATGCAAAATACATTCTAGTTAAGGGAGATAAAAAATACATATATAATATGTAAGATGAGGATATGTGTTATGAAGAAAAGTAAAGCAGGATTGGGGGATAGAGAGTGAAAAGGAATGCTATTTATCTAGGGTAGTCAAGGATGGCCTCTCTGATGAGACCTTGGGGATAAAAGAATGCAGTAGACATTTCCTGAGATGGGGAACACTGGGAGGAATGTTGGGGTGAAGGGGATCGAGAGTTCGGTTACCCGTTAAGTTTCCCTTTAAAATCAGCTTTATAGAGGTAGGATTTGCATGCAAAGTGCACACATTTTGTTTTTGTTTATTTATTTATTTTGGCTGTGCTGGATCTTAGTTGCAGCATGTGGGATCTAGCTCCCTGACCAGGGATCGAACCCGGGCCCCCTGCATTGGGAGCACAGAGTCTTACCCACTGGACCACCAGGGAAGTCCCTAGTGCACACATTTTGATGCATTATATCAAATGTGCATGCTCACGCAAGCACTACCACAATCAAGATAAAGAATATTCTCTGAAATCCCAAATAAAAATATTGTACTTTAAAACTGATTTTTCCCCGAAAAATGATGTAACATCTTAGAAATGATTTTAAAACATAAAAATAAAAAGTTATTTCAGAACACAAAGAAGTAAGGACAAAGATATAACAGAATTGGCAAGTATAAGACTACGTACAAAATATCTGTGGTTCTATGAGACAGTGTTTCTGAAGCTTGTAGCTTTTAGCAAACATTTTTTCACACTTACTTATGTTAAGTGCTTATGCCTGAGATACACTGCTGATTCAGATTCACAGGTTTCATGCCTTCATTAATCTTATGGTCTAGCAGGAAAGAGAGAACTACCAAAAAAGTTTACTAAGTTTAACTTTAGAGGAATTAGGTGGTATAAGTACAAAGGAAAAAAACCCTAAAACAAAAAACAAACATATGTTTATACTAATTAAGAAATAAATTTGACCTGAAACCATAAAATTTCCAGAAGAAAACATAAGCAGAAAGTTCCTTGATGTCAGTCTTTGCAATGATTTTTTTGGATTTGACACCAAAAGCAAACACAACAAAAGTGAAAAAAAAAAAAAAAAGTGGCACTACATCAAACTATAAAGTTTCTGCACAGCAAAGGAAACCATCCACAAAATGAAAAGGCAACCTATTGAATGGGAGAAGATAGTGGCAAATCATACAGCTGATAAGGGGTTAATATCCAAAGTATATAAAGAATTCATACAACTCAATAGCAAAAAAACCAAACAATCCAATTAAAAAATGGGCAGAGTAACTGAATAGGCTTTTTTGTTTGTTTGTTTTTTGCGGTACGCGGGCCTCTCACTGTTGTGGCCTCTCCCGTTGGGGAGCACAGGCTCCAGAAGCGCAGGCTCAGCGGCCATGGCTCACGGGCCCAGCCGCTCCGCGGCACGTGGGATCCTCCCGGACCGGGGCACGAACCCGCGTCCCCTGCATCGGCAGACGGACTCTCAACCACTGCGCCACCAGGGAAGCCTGATGGTTAGCATTTTTAATCAATGACGTATTTTTTAATTAAAGTAAAAATGAAACCAAACATTTTCATCACCCCAAAAGATTCCCTCGCGTTCCTTCCCGTCAATCCCCACTCCTCATACCCCTCGCTCCAGACAACCACTGGTATGCATTCTATAATCACAGATTGGATTTTTTTGTCCTGGATTTTTGTGTAAATGGAATGATAGGTGCCGGGGAGAGGAAGATGAATCAGTCATGGTCAACTGTCCAGCACGTTTCTCAACTTTTAAGTCTGTGTCCTCGCTGATAACGATAGAAATCTCAGATCCTGTACTGATTTACAGGGTATGTCCATAGTGAGGCATGCCCCCATGTCCCCTACTTTCTTATGACCTTGAGAAACAGTGCTTCTTTGTGTTCTCTGCAGCAAAGATCTTGTTGAGAATTACTTTCAGACATTTTCATATCGAAAATGTACACTTTCCTTTTTTCCAATGTAAAGTAATATTAGAACATTATAATGTGATTTCAACTTACACAGTTCACTTCTCCAAATTCTGAGAAGTCCCCATCTTGGGTGGGGGGATGGTCCTTACCTTTGAGAATCACTTGTCTATTTTTTTGTCCGAGGGGGTGGCTTGTGGGATCTTCGTTCCCCAGCCTGGGATTGAACCCGGGCCACGGCAGTGAAAGTGCAGAGTCCTAACCACTGGACTGTCAGGGAAGTCCCATCGCTTGTCTCTTCTAACAATCACATGGAAATTAAATGGCTAACTATTGGCATTGATCTGCCAAAGGACATTCTGGGAAGAAGTTGTACAGCGTTTTGCCTCTCCCTGCCTCGATTTAAAGGGCTTGTCCTTTTATGGAAACCAAACATTTCACGATCACAGACCAAAGCAATTACTCATGTTTTTGTTTTATATCCCTTGGCTTCCTGATATTATTTTTAATAGCTCTTCCATAATCACATAATAGCTTCATTTATAAGGTCATTGGGATCCACGAAGTAATGAGCGTTCAAATAGGTTATCCAGAGACTTCAAATAGTTACAAGAGGCAGGACATTCCCAGCTGGGCTGTTGTAGGATTTAGTTTTCACAGCAAAGAAATCAAATAGTATCATACTGCAACTGCAAACGGAGAACATACAAGTGTTGGAATCTAATGTGTCCTAATAGCACATTTAAATTTTGACTAGTGGGATGGCGGAATGCAGGGCACACAGCTATGGAGGAGGGTTAGTTTGTCCAAAAGAAAGAAGCAGTTGATTTACTTAGGGAACTACATCCTCCTGTTCTTCCTCTTCCAATTCCTCTTTATGAAAACAGTAATTGTCATAGTGATTTTGTACTTGGTTTTCATTTTCAGCCCAAGATTTCACAGCTTTTTCTCTAATGCTCAAATTACCAAAGAGCAGGTATCAGAGTAGGAGGAATAAAAAAAATACTGAGAAAGAAAAAACATGAATGAGAGAGAAGCTAGGCATTGCATCCGTTTTTCTAGCTACTCTAAAATCTGTGCATGTGTTGAGACATCAGCAGGAAGCTGCATAACATTATTTTTGTTCCCTATACATGTTTTTGTGGCTGTCGATGACTATATTACACACTATTTCCTTTGTGAGAGCCTGCAGGAAAAAAATTTTCTCTGATTTTAATAGTTGTTCTTTTCCTGTGCAACAAATTGCTTTAAACTTCTGAGAGCACCGTGCATCATGTAATTGATCATATTTTTTTCTTCTAGAATCCTGAAATTCAGAGTTCAGAATTTGTGGCTCCTACCTCTACCCAGTGAATAAACCCTCGTAGCTTCCTTCTATTTTTTCTATCCTGATAGTCCCTTCATTCTGATTTCCTCACTAGATTTTATTTTAATTTTATTACAGTGCATTGTAGGATTACTGAGACACTCTATATCCTCTTTGGAAACAATGGCATGTAAATAACAACTTGTCGGGGAGAAATGCCTTGATAGCAAGGGACCTTGGGCAGTTATCTTGTGGTTTTGCAGTTTGAATTTTTATTGCACAGATTCTGGACTCTGGCCACTGGGGGTTCAAATCTTCACTTTACTACTTCCTGTTTGATCTAAGGGAAGTCACTTAATCTCTCCATGCCAGTAGTTTTCTGCTTAAGCAGATCCATCTCATTTTTTTCACTTACTTAGCATTACTTAGGAAATCCATTTATTTGGTTTAACCTTCTAGGTTCTCTGCGTTCAGGACATCACTGTCTTTTAGTCACAACGTAGTCAGTATATTAGTTATGTGTATTCTTACGTAACAAATTATCCCAAAATTTTAGCAAATTAAAACAGCACATATTTATTATTTTATAGTTACTGTGAGTCAGAAATCTGTGATGGGCTTAGCTGGGTCCTCTGCTTCAGAATTTCTTATAAGGCTGTGACTTCCCTGGAGGTCCAGTGGTTAAGACTCCGTGCTTCTACTTCAGGGGGCACAGGTTCAACCCCTGGTCCAGGAACTAAGATCCCACATCGGCATGGCCAAAAAAATATATATATATGTAATTTCCTATAAGGCTGAAATCAGGGTGTTACCTGAAGGCTCAACTGGGGAGGGATCAGCTTCCAACTTCACACACATTGTTGTTGACTGGATTCAGTTCCTTCTGGATTTTTTAAAAATTGAAATATAGTTGATTTACAATATCGTGTTAGTTTCAGGCGTACAGCAAAGTGATTCTGATATATATATATATTCTTTTTAAAAATTATTTTCCGTTGTAAGTTATTACAAGATATTGAATATAGTTCCCTGTGCTATCTGGTAAATCCTTGTTGTTTATCTGTTTTATATATGGTAGTATGTATCTGCCAATCCCATACTGCTAATTTATCCCTCCCTCTCCTTCCCCTTTGGTAACCATAAGTTTGCTTTCTATGTCTGTGAGTCTGTTTCTGTTTGTAAATAAGCTCGTTTGTATTATTTTTTGGAACTCACATATAAGTGATTTCATGTAATATTTGTCTTTGTCTGATTTGCTTCACTTAGTGTGATAATCTCTAGGTCCATCCACGTTGCTGCAAATGGCATTATTTCATCCTTTTTATGGCTGAGTAATATTCCATTGTATATATATATATACCACATCTTCTTAAACCAATTGTATGTTGATAGGCACTAGGGTTGTTTCCATGTCTTGGATATGGTAAATAGTGCTGCTATGAACATTGCAGAGTATGTATCTTTTCAAATTAGAGTTTTAGTCTTTTCCAGGTATATGCCCAGGAGTGGGATTGCTGGTTATACAGTAGTTTTAGTTTTAGTTTTAGTTTAGTTTAGTTTTAGTTTAGTTTAGTTTAGTTTTTAGTTTAGTTTTAGTTTAGTTTTCTAAGGAACTTCCATACTGTTCTCCATAGCGGCTGCACCAATTTACATTCCCACCAACAGTGTAGGAGGGTTCCCTTTTCTCTACACCTTCTCCAGCATTTATTATTTGTAGACTTTTTGATGATGGCCAGTCTGACCAGTATGAAGTGATACCTCGTTGTGGTTTTGACTTGCATTTCTCTAATAATTTGGATTCAGTTCTTTGAGGGTTGTTGGACTGAGGCCTCCCTCAATACCTTGCCTTTTGCTTCATCGAAACCAGTAATAGATTTGATCTGCTAGCAAGATGAAAGGTTACAATCTTTTGTAACCTAAAGTATAATAAAGAATTTTTCTCATCTTTGCTCCTGGTTCCTGGAAGATAACCTCTACATCCTTGGAATTTCCTGAGTTATAGGAGTGTCTTTGTTATTCATGGTGGGACCCCCGACCATACCTGAGTTTATGAGATGAAAAGGATGCAAAGTCAGATTAGAGGGTTGGAATTTTTAGCTCAACCTCCAGGGAGAAAAAGGGGTTGGAGACTGAGCTCAACCAATGATTAAATCAACCCAGGACAAGTAATGAAACTGCAATAAAAACTTTGGAAACTGAAGCTCAGTGAGCTTCCTGGCTTGTGAACGCCCTGACGTGTGTCAGGTTGCTGTGTCCTAATTTTACAGGGAGAGGACGTGAAAACTCTGCATCTGAGGCCCTCCCCAACTTTGCTCTGTGTGCCTTCATTTGCCTGGTCCTAATTTGTATCCTTTACAATAAAACTGTAATTCTAAATATAGCACTTTCCTGAGTGCTGTGAGTTGTTCTAATGAACTGTTGAACCCTAGAGGGTAGTGAGAATCCCTGGATCTGGAGCCAGCTGCTTAGAAGGGTCAGTGGCTTGGGGATGCCCAAACTTGTGGCTGGCATTTAAAGTACAGGCAATTTTGTTGGGGTCTGTGCCCTTAAATCTGTGGACTCTGTGGTCACTCCCGGTGGCTAGTGTCAGATTGCATTGCAGTATTGCACCTAATCATGAAATGACATCCCATCACTTTTGCTGTATTCTGTTGGATAGAAGGAGTCACGAGGTTCAGCTCACACTGGAGAGAAGAGGATTGCATTAGGGTGTGAACCCCGGGAGACAGAGAACATTGGCAGCCTTGTCAGAAGTTTTTGATCACAGTCAGTGTAGCCCCACGGAGTAAGGTGATCTGTCTTAGAACATCTTGATCGATTAGATGCACATGAGATCATGGATTATGAAATTTTAATGCTGGAAAGGATGTTAGGTATTGTCTAGTCTCGTTCAACCCTCTTGTTTTACAGATGAGAAAAGTCAGGCTTAGTGTGTGTAGGTGTCTTGTTTGAGAGCGTGTGATGAGCCAGTGTCAAAGTCAGGACAAGAACTCAATGCTCTTTTCCCAATACCATGCTGACTAAATTATTTAATCGAGCCAATAAGTAAATTAAAACCGCTATAGATAAATAGTTACATTCATTAAAGTACATTCACAAAGCTTATGAGCTCCTTAGCCAAGACAGAAAAACTCCCAGGATGAGAAGATTCAGGTAGGGTCAAAGATTTTGAAAGGCAAAGATTTTAACTGGCAGAAAATTGGAAAAGCTCTTTGTTTCCAGTACATGATGCAGTGATTTTTAAAAAATTAGAAAATCAAATTAAGAAGGAAGTGTAGAATTTCAGAGGTTAGAAAACAAAATGTAGAAGCAAAGGGAATTAAGCTTCAGACTCATAGTTCACAGAGTATTAGTCATGTTCCCTAGACTGGTCCATATGTGAATTCAGCTTCTTGATTAGTGTCGTGATCAGTGGCAGAGGGGTTCTAGAACCAGTACTGAAATGAATGTTGCACAGCTCACAACACGCTGGCAGAAATTATATGATGAGCTGATTTTCTGCTCAAATAAGAGGGGCAGAAAAAAATGCTATTAGGACATAATAAAGGAGCTAATTGTGGCTTCTCTAATTGGTTTACAAAATAGCTTCGATTCTGACTTCTGAGCAGGTTGCCAGGAAACAGCAGACTTTGGCATTGTCGGGGTTGGAGGGAGTGGGTAAGAAGCAATGGTCTGCTTCATTTTCAGCAAAGGCAGAAGGCAGCTTGCAAAGTCAAGTTAAACTTCAAACAGCGATTCAGGACTAACAGGGGCTCTGGCTTCCAAAGGCATTATTGGATAAAAGGACTTCTTACAGTAGAGTGTGGTCATGTCACTGACTACAAACAATATCACTAACTCTATTATCTTCACCAATAAGACCGTGCCCTTCAACGTGTAATTCACAACCGATACTCCCAGCAGTGTCATCTCTCTCGCCACACTCAAAGCGAATCCTTTGTTCCATTCCCACAAGGTTACTCAGGGTTCCTCAGTCAGGCTGTGACATTTTTGCCCTCATGCCTTTCCCTATTCCATCTAAATCTTCCTCATTTTTCTGGACCAGATAAAGTCTGCTCCTCTCTGGGAAGCCTTCTCATACTACTACCACTTTATCATTGAACAAAAGCCTAGCACTGTGCTAAGTGCTTTATAAATATTAATTCAATCCTTATAATAGCTTTAAGAGGTGGTTACTATTGTTACTGTCAAAGGAAGGCTCAGAGACAGGAGCATTTCCAAAAGGAAAGAAAAAGTTTACTTGCAAAGAATTCAGGAGAGTCAAACTTCAGAAGGTCTGGCACAGCAAACCCAAACACAGGGATTTAAACAGATAAAACCTACCAAGTTGCCAAGGTTACATATCTGTTCACAGTAAAAAACAGCTTTCTCAAGTGATTATCATATTCTCAAAAGTCATGATGTCTGTGTAAAAAATAAATAAAATAAAATTCAAAAAAAAGTTATGATGTATTTTCAGACAACGTTGCATGAAATAGATAGAATTGCTTTTTTAAGGGAGTTTATGGGAAATAGTCAAGATTTCTTTATTTGGGGGGACAGAATCAGACATTTTTGGTTTATCTCGGAGTCAAAGTGCTTTTTGTTCATCTGACTATGAACCGTAAAGAACATAATCATGTTGAAAACAAGGCAAAGTATCAGTTTCTCCTTCTACATATCCCCCACCCCTATCTTGGCTCATTACAGATAAGGAAACGGAAGCAAAGAGAGGTAAAATAATTTGCTTCAGGTTGTAGGGGTGGCAGACGGTGGAGTGGATTTGAACACAGGTGGCCGGGTTCCACTGGATGACGATAGCTGCCCATCCTCAAGGGTACCTCCTTTCTCAGCAATTACTAGCCTCTTCCTGCCCATCCATTCATTTATCATTTAATGATTCATGGCCCTATACTATTGTTTCATTTTGCATATGTAATTGTCTTATTTCCCCGCTGGCCTGAAGGACCCTTTCTAGCTGGGACTTTGTGATGCTGGCATCTGATAGCGCTACAGACACAGTTGTTGTTCTATAAATATTTGAGAATGGTGAGTGACCCTCGGGCCCATTTCCACCTGTACAAGTTGGTGGGGGACTGCTCATTATTTATCAAACTTTACTCATACTCATGGTTATTGGATTGGAAATATATGCAGCATTATTCTGAACAAAAGCAAAATATTGAAAATTGAGATTTCTGGGAGGTTCCAGAAAAACTTGCTCTAGGCTTGGGAATGCCAAAACTTAAGGTATTTTTCTTCCCGTTTACACTGAAACACTTCCCAGGCCTTCTGAAATGTCATTGAAGGTCAAAATTTGAGGTGGCAGCAAAGAGCTGCTGTCATCCAAGGACATGGCTCCAGCCAGTTCCTATAGCAGTGACCGAGGAAAAATGGCTTAATCTTCCCAGGCTTTCCTTTCCTATAACACAAGCTTAAGAATCCATCAGTATAATGATCTCCCCGAAGAGCTGAGGTGAGAAATGTCAGAAATAAGCTTTTCAAGTGAAGGAAATTCACAGTAATAAACTTTTGCTTAAAAAGCCATCAATATATTTAACAGGCTAGAAAAATAACCACCTTTTCTTCTCCAGTGAAAAATAATGTGTTCTTAGCATTATCAAGAGCTGACTGCTGGTTAGGCATTCAGTATTTGTGGGTTATTTTATGACTGCATTTTAAATTCTTGCAATGAATGGTTTCTGTCACAAAGCTTGGCCCATCATCATACCACAGAGGTATCTCCAACAGTACCACCTTCATCTCTGTAGCTTAAAAAAAAATCTAACTTCCTCTAAGTATTTACATAGCACATAGTATTCTTTCCTCTGCAAAATGTTGGCTTCGAAATGCATACTTTGGATGTCATTCTGTTGATGCAGAGAATTTTGTAATCTTATCTTAACATACTAGGATATGGTACTCCTTTCCCACTTGGATAATTTTCCCCAGTCAGTAGAAATCCCTTTTTATGAGAAGTAAAGCAAACCACACAGACTGTTCAGTTTCTCTCTGAACGTATTATAGTAGCATGCTACCTAATTTTTTTTTTTAAATAAACCAGGTTCTAAACAACACACAAGCAAACAAATAAAAAGAAAACTAATTATGGTACAAGGAAGCCACAAAAACAAGCCATCATTCTAGTTTGGGGTGAGTCAAGAGATGTGGCATTGTCAGCCAGTGAGAGAGTTGGTTCTAGGCTTAGGCAGTGATTGAAATTGTTCTGTGTTGCCATCGACTCTTGGTTTTGACCCTTAATTTTTCTTTATTTTTCCTCTTTCTCTTCAGGAACTGTTTCATGTTCCCTTATCCCGTGATCAAAAATTCTCCCAAATGTTCTTGGAACTAGGGTGTCTCAAGGCTGGGTTTTTTGGCTGCCCTCGGTCCTAGCTTGTTAAGTGTCTAGGCTCTGCTCAATTTCACAACTGGCCACTTGATTATGGCTCGAGCTGCTCCATGGAATAGGTCTGATGAGCCAGGACACTGCACGTAGAGGGGACACAATGTGAACACCCACAGAGAGGTTCAGTGGCAAGTGGTGTTCTGAGAACACTGTTAACCTTTCCATCTTCTTTTTTTAAATTAATTAATTAATTAAATTTATTTATTGGCTGCATTGGGTCTTCGTTGCTGTGTGCGGGATTTCTCTAGTTGCAGCAAGTGGGGGGCACCTCTTCGTTGTGGTGCACAGGCTTCTCATTGCTGTGGCTCCTCTTGTTGCGGAGCACAGACTCTAGGCACGCGGGCTCAGTAGTTGTGGCTCGCGGGCTCTAGAGCACAGGCTCAGTAGTTGCGGTGCATGGGCTTAGTTGCTCCGCCGCATGTGAGATCTTCCCGGACCAGGACTCAAACCTGTGTCCCCTGCATTGGCAGGCGGATTCTTAACCACTGCACCACCAAGGAAGTCCCTATCCTTTCCATCTTCTAATAACAGATCCAGGCCTTGCCCAATCCCTTTAGCCACAATAACTCAGGCCTGGCCAGAGTACTCTGTTCCTTTGTTCAGGGATTGGCATATACCCAAGCAAGGAAAATCTGAGTGTTTCCCAGGACTCTTCTGTGGAGCCAGTAGAGAAGACTTCCCCCTTACTTTGAATCCCAACATGGAGAAAGCCTGACCATTGTAGGAGAGAATAAGACCAATTCACAGACAGAATCTGAATGGATAGAGGTAGAGGATGAGAGCTGAGGGCTCCAGCTATGCTTGAGACCTACTCCACTCCTGAACACTCATGAGGCAATAAATTCCCATTTGTGTTAGCTGTTTGGAATTGGAAATCTCTCATCTGCAACAAGTTGAGTCATGACGAATAGGGGCATGAAGCCAGTCATTGCCTCAGTTTTGGTAGAGCTTAGTGGGAGAGTTCTAGAAACTGGAATACATGTGCTGAATGCTGTGATGGGGTCCTAGAGGAATTCCCAGTAGGGGAAACCACCCTAGTTTAGGATGTCAGGGAATGTTTTGCACAGCTACATCCTGAAGGATTGTGTAGGAATTAGGCAGGTGAATAGGGGCAAGAGTGTGAAAGCTCAGTGGAGAGAGAGTGGGGTAAAATGGAGAAAAGATACCATTTGCATATGGTTGAGTATTGGGGAGAAATGAAGCTGAAGAGGCCGTTAATTGCCTGTCCTTGGTGACAGATTTATGTCCTCTTTCTTCCAAATCCAATGATATGTTCAAGTGGTGGCCTTTATTCCTTTGCTTCATTTCTGGACCCTTTTCCACTTGGCTTTGAAGTGTTGGATGAGTTCTATTCCCTCTTCACTCATCATCAAAGCATTTTCTTAGCAAGGCTAAATGGCTTTCTCAATTCCTTTTTTTCCCTTCATTTATTCATTCTGGTTTCAAATTAGTTTTTATTTTTATTACCATTTTTTGTGCACATAAAGAGTCAATTCTACAAGACTTGTTACAAAAAGTACTGCTTTCCTCTGCATCGTATTTCTTTCCTTAGAGGTAACGACTTTCAAATCTTTAAGCTGCTTCTTTTTTTTGTTGTTTTGGTTTTTTGGCTGTGTTGCTGTGCACGGGCTTTCTCTAGTTGAGGTGAGTGGGGGCTACTCGTCATTGCGGTGCGCGAGCTTCTCATTGCTGTGGCTTCTCTTGTTGCAGAGCACGGGCTCTAGGCACGCGGGCTTCAGTAGTTGCAGCACATGGGCTCAGTAGTTGTGGCACGTGGGCTCAGTAGTTGTGACTTGCAGGCTCTAGAGCACAGGCTCAGCAGTTGTGGTACACGGGCTTAGTTGCTCCACGGCATGTGGGATCTTCCCACACCAGGGCTCGAACCCGTGTCCCCTGTATTAGCAGGCGGATTCTTAACCACTGCACCACCAGGGAAGTCCTAAGCTGCTTCTTTTAATATTTATCTTCCTATCTCTAAAAATTGTCATTTAGAGATATTGTTTATATTGTTATTTCTTGGTATTCCCATTTTAGACATTATCTGTTGACTTCCTTCCATGAAAGGTAAAGATTTAATTCTCTTTCACCATTGCCCTCCACTACCATATATACTATATATATATATATATATATATATATATATATATATATATACATACACACACACATACACACACTTTCCATCACACCATCCCATCTTGTTTAGAGGATGATTCCATCTTTTCATTATTATAACTATGCATATACTATTCACAGATGAGCCAGGGAGCATACTATGATTACCCTTTCTTGCAGAACTTTTTTTTTTTTTTTCCGGTACGCGGGCCTCTCACTGCTGTGGCCTCTCCCGTTGCGGAGCAACAGGCTCCGGACACGCAGGCTCAGCGGCCATGGCTCACGGGCCCAGCCGCTCCGCGGCATGTGGGATCTTCCCGGACCGGGGCACGAACCCATGTCCCCTGCATCGGCAGGCGGACTCTCAACCACTGCACCACCAGGGAAGCCCTCTTACAGAACTTTTTATTTTCCCTGAGGTTAATAATTGTCTTTAAAAAAAATTGTTGTTGTTCCTTGGTTTTCTTTATACTTGTATTAAATCAACCACAAACTTTCCACAATTGTCTAAATCTCCTCACTTTCAACCTCATCTATCATTTTCATCTTCTTGAAGAAATCTTTCCCTGAGCTTTCCAACATGCTCCAGTCTGACTTGGTTGCTCTCTGTGCCTGCAGCACGGCTGTCTTCCCAGAATATCTCTGCACCATCATTCTAGAAAAACCCTTTGCCTTCCTCTTGACTCGGAACTTCTGTTTCTTGTAACTTCCCCTCCCATTGTTGACTCCTTGTTTTGGTGGCGTACATACTTCAGGAGCTTCCTGAGAAACTGTACGTAGGAGGGAAAATTTTGAGACCATTCATATCTAAAAATATTTTATGTTTATACTTAATTGATATATGAGATAGAATTTTGGTTTGAAAAACCATTTTCCCTCAAAATTTTGACAGCAATGCTTCATTTTATTCTGTCTTCCAGACATTCTGATTCCTGATGATCTATGGCCTGTCTTC
Organism: Stenella coeruleoalba; assembly: GCF_951394435.1. Classification (NCBI taxonomy): domain Eukaryota; kingdom Metazoa; phylum Chordata; class Mammalia; order Artiodactyla; family Delphinidae; genus Stenella; species Stenella coeruleoalba. Next base: position 145,176,719 of record NC_137169.1, on the reverse strand, counting down.
TTTGAAGATTTCCTCTCCTCCATTTTTTTTCTGTTCTTTCTTTATAGAAAACTTACTGTTCAAATATTAGACATTCTTGAATGATCTTTTTATTTTCTTATCTCCACACTCCTGTTTCCCATCTTTTTGTCATTTTCCTCTACTTTTGGGGAAATTTCTTCAACTCTTCTAAACCTCTCACTGGGATTTTCATTTCTGCTAATGGTTTCTAAATATTCTTATTTCACGAATGCAACATCTTCTTAACATTGTGAGGTTATTAATCATTGTTTTGCGATGTTTTATCTCTGCAGTTTCTGTTTCCTCCAAGTGTGTGTGTGTGTGTGTGTGTGTGTGTGTGTGTGTGTGTGTTGTGACCTGTTTTTTCACACTGGGGATTTTCCTCAGATGCGTGGTGAGCCTCAGAAGGCTTCTTATATTTAAGAGAGGCAGTCTTGCAGGTTGTTTGGAAACTCTGAGGGTGTGGGTGGGGCTTGTTTGTGGACTTCACCTATGACGATAACCGGCTGAGGTGTGTGTTTGAGGAACACTAAAGCCTCAGTTCTTGACACTTTCCTGTTGGACTGGTTGGATTCTGTACAGAAGAAACCACTAACATTTTGTCTATAAGAATGATGCTTTAATCCTCTGAAAACAGTATGCCAACCTTCCATGGTGCCTTATTGTCCAGATAATACACCTCCTACGAAGAGGGTAGGGAAGGGGCTCCAGGGGTTGAATAGCAACCTTCATCCAATCAACTGTTTTAGCCCATCTTCCTCTCCACTCTCAGTAGAACCCAAAGCCATCAGTTCTTAAAGCTTTTAGGACTTGGGGGAGCACATGGAATTGTGTCTTTCTCCCCTGCTGGCTTAGGGACTAGCATTCTCTGAAGTGCTAATTTAGTTACCACTTGTCCATCAGCTTTTCAGATGCTAAAATTTTCTTACTGTCATGGCCACTCCATTCTCTTTATCTTTGTGAGTTTGTGCCTTAAACCAAAAGTCCCTGTTATTGGGGTTTTAGGAGGCAGCAAAAGTAAATGCAGGGTTCAGTCTGCCCTCTTAATTTAGAAGTCACTCAACTAGGCTTCCTAGCTAACTCTTTGCTTCTCTGGACTTCTTTCCTATTTCCTTTCCTTGAAGGTCCATTATGAGCCTTTTTTTTTTTTTTTTTTTTTTTTTTTTTTGCGGTACGCGGGCCTCTCACTGTTGTGGCCTCTCCTGTTGCGGAGCACAGGCTCCGGATGCGCAGGCCCAGCGGCCATGGCTCACGGGCCCAGCCGCTCCGCGGCATGTGGGATCTTCCCGGACCGGGGCACGAACCCGCGTCCCCTGCATCGGCAGGCGGACTCTCAACCACTGCGCCACCAGGGAAGCCTATGATCCCTTTTTGCCTTGAAATTTTCTTATGGAATCTTTCAATATTAACAAGATGAAATCCAACAGGGGTAAACTTTAAGATTCTACACTCCGAATAAAAACCCTAATTAAACATGAGGTGGGGCAAATCACAAGTTAAAGGACAGGCAAAAAGTCTCAAATCCAAGCACACTGGGAAGTCAGGCCCAAAGGCCAGCACTCAGAACACTGATGGGAACCTCCTTCCGGGGCAAATCAGAAATTTAGGACGGTATGGGCATAAGCTTGAAAGTCACTTATCACTGTGATTATACCTGGTTAGAGAGGGGATCATATTCTTGGTAGAGTCTGCTGACCAAATTAGAGAATAGCTTTGAGAATGTCATACTTCCTCCTAATTGACCATCTAAGGAAAAAACTATATGGTGATACTCAACAATGCTTTGCAATTATAGAGCACTCCTGCCAGAAACACCAATTAATTCATTCCCTTAAATTTCAACTGGAGAAAACAGTTTCATTCTTGGAAGATAAAGGGCAGTTACAATTATAAGTTCCTATGCTGCAGTTTTAGGAACTGATGGGGCAAAGTTCAAAACAGCTTTTCCTGTTTGACCATCAGAAATGAACCAGCACCCCCTAATAGCAAGGTCCTGTTTTATCTTCTCCTTGTTCTTTCTCTGTAGGTAAAAGCAGAATAGCACCGATCTTTTTGTTTGTTTGTTTTATAAATTTATTTATTTGGCTGTGTTGGGTCTTCATTTCTGTGCGAGGGCTTTCTCTAGTTGCGGAGAGCGGGGGCCACTCTTCATCGCGGTGCACGGGCCTCTCACTGTCGCGGCCTCTCTTGTTGCGGAGCACAGGCTCCAGACGCGCAGGCTCAGTAGCTGTGGCTTACCGGCCCAGTTGCTCCGCGGCATGTGGGATCTTCCCAGACCAGGGCTCGAACCCGTGTCCCCTGCATTGGCAGGCAGATTCTCAACCACTGCACCACCAGGGAAACCTGCACTGATCGTTTTGATTGGGCAAGGGTCAGGAGGTTACAGTAGAGAATAATAGTAAAAAAAAGTAGACTAAATATTAATTTCTTCATGGGTGAGATGGGTGACCACAGATGAAATGCCCTGGAACCCATGACCAGGCCACTAGTCATCTAGTTGGAAATGACAGGCTACTATTAAAGTAAATCACACAGTGATGAAAGGAGACCAAAAAAGAAGCACTGAACTTCTTATTTATAAACCTTTTCATTTTCTTAGCTTAAGCTCATTTTAGGAAGTATAATTGTTCCTCTTGATCCAATCAAAGAGGAGTTTTTTTTCTTACATTTTTGGCAAGACATGAATATGATAACCTTTTCCTAGGAGACTTCCTGATTATCTTTGAAATGAGAGAGAAGGGGAAAGCATAAGAGAATTACAAAAAAACCCCAATGGTTGGAAAAAACTTTTAGAGGTTATTTAATTTAACTCCCCTGAGTAGCAGCTTCACTTGAAACCTGAACTACTTCAGGAAAAGGAATTTCTTTTCTTAAAAACTCTCAGGGAAGGGCTTATAACCATTTTAGGCACTTAGGCAAGTACTTAAGTGTTGGGTTTCAGTTAAATTCATCCCGGTGTTTCTTGCTTCTTTAAAGGATTAAACCCAGAGGTAATCTGTAGAGCCCTTTTGGTTTTAAGTGATTCCACAGGGAAATTAATTCTTAAAGGGGAAGCTACAAGTTGTATTACTCAACTCTACCAAAAGTTTCATTTGGAACTCATCTTAACATTTGTAGTACACTTTAAACACCAGCCCTAGGGCATTCATTCAGCTGTGCATGGCAGGTACAGATGAGGAACCTGAGGTACAGAGAGCTCTGGTAACCCTATTAGACAATCTTGCTTTTGCAACAAAGATGATGCTTTCTTTCTGGGTAAAGATTTGTTTAGACAGTGGTTTTTGCAGATGGAAAATGAGTTCAAGAAGAGCCTGCATCCTTTCATTTGTTCCTTGTGATCAGAATCTAAGACGTAAACCTGGCAATGATGAGTGAGGCTTCGTGTATGCTGTGGCTTGGAATAAATTTATATTTCAGGGAATTTTTCATGATAAAGGTTGATAACTGACTTTGAAAAAATTTTTTAAAAAATAGGAAGAAAATTGCCCTTGGGTTGAGAGTCTGCCTGCCGATGCAGGGGACACGGGTTTGTGCCCCGGTCCGGGAAGATCCCACACGCCGCGGAGCGGCTGGGCCCGTGAGCCATGGCCTCTGAGCCTGCGCATCCGGAGCCTGTGCTCCGCAACGGGAGAGGCCACAGCAGTGAGAGGCCCGCGTACCGCAAAAAAAAAAAAAAAAGTTAAAAAAAAAAAAGAATCCACCTGCCAATGCAGGCGACGTAGGTTTGAGCCCTGGATTGGGGAAGACCCCACATGCCACGGAGCAACTAAGCCCGTGTGCCACAACTACTGAGGCCCACGCGCCTAGAGCCTGTGCTCCACAACAAAGAGAAGCCACTGCAATGAGAAGCCCACGCACCGCAACAAAGAGTAACCCCCACTTACTGCAACTAGAGAAAGCCCGCACGCAGCAACAAAGACCCAACACAGCCAAAAATAAATAAATAAATAAATTAAAAAAAAAAAAAAAAAAAAAAGACGGGCTTCCCTGGTGGTGCAGTGGTTGAGAGTCCGCCTGCCGATGCAGGGGACACGGGTTCGTGCCCCAGTCTGGGAGGATCCCACATGCCGCGGAGCGGCTGGGCCCGTGAGCTATATGGCCCGTGAGCCATGGCCGCTGAGCCTATGCGTCCCGGAGCCTGTGCTCCGCAACGGGAGAGGCCGCAACAGTGAGAGGCCCGCGTACCGCAAAAGAGTTGGAAAGCAGTAAAGGGTTCTTTTCTTGAAGATGGAAGCAAAACTTCAGGGAACACTTGGGTGAAGGCAAAATGTTGCAATTCCTTGCAAATCAGAATCTCTCAGAGAGCTCATTGCAGCTGAGTTCTTCTGCTTCTTGCAAATTCCCTTGGGGGAGCGATATTTAACACTAACTATGTTCACCCTCTTTTAAGTGGGAGGAATAGTAGTAGAAATAATACCACTGGGGGCCCCAGCACCTTTAAATTAAATGCCCCACTCCCCATGGGTGTTTCTACTAAGAAACACACAGTTTTCTGTGCAAAAGTGTTTTAAATGTTCAGAAGGGAAAAGGTACATCTGCATTAAAAGGAAATCTCTGGAAGGGACAAAGGAGGAATAGCCCCCTGCTGCTGGATGTAAATTTCCTCCCTGGTACTCTTCATTCAAGCCCTACTTTCCCTGCCAATATCTGGATTATTTTTCTATATCTGCAACACCCTTTTCCCTCTGAGCCTATAAACATGTTCAAACTTTCTCCCATTTAAGAAAGCAGCTTTCTCCACACTGCATGTCTCTATTTTCTCCTTTACATCATTACTCAAAAGAGTAGCCTACAAAAAAAAAAAAAAAAAAAAGTAGGCGAACAGTGTTTGACACAGAGTAGGGCACATTATACTTTTAGAATATTTCTTGATGCAAGTTTTATAAAGACTTGTTTTGTCAAGAAAAATATTCTCTCCTTGAAAAGTAGGCTTTGATAAGGAAGGGAGGGGAGTTATGAGCTCGGGCAGTATTAAAACATGTCCTCCCCAATTCTTTGACCCTCCTCTAATTGAGAGGTGGGGTTCACGTCCCCTCTCTTTGAATCTGGGCTCTCTGGCTGCTTGACCAATAAAGCATGGTAGAAGAGAATGGTACCAATCTCTGGGCCCAGGCCTTAAGAACCTGGCAGTTTCCACTTCCTGTCTCTTGGTTGCTTGCTCCCTCCTGGAACCCAGCCATCATGTGGTGACGAAGCCCAGGCCACACAGGGAGACTTTGCTTAGATATTCCAGCCTAAGCTTCCAGCTGGAGGTCCCAGCTAGTAGCCAGTATCTCTTGCCAAACGTGAGTAGAGATGACTCCAGGTGATACAAGCCCCACTCATTGCATCTTTGGGCCCAGGCATTCTGGAGTAGAGACAAGCCTCCCCTATGTGCCCGGTCAGAGTTTCTATCCCATGGAGTTTATGGGTACAATAAAAAATGGTTATTTTGGTATTCTCTGGCAGTCCAGGGATTAGGACCCCGAGATCTCACTGCCAGGGGCCGGGTCAGGGAACTAAGATCCCACAAGCTCTGTGGCCAAAACAAACCAAAACAAAACAGGTTATTTTATGACATATAGGTTTTGAAGTGGTGTATTACAAAGCCCTAGATAACTGGAATTTAGCCTATCTGTTCCTTTCCTAATCCCATTTCCCTTAATCCTGGCTGGCAGGTAGAATTTCTTTAACTGGCCTGTTGTCTCTTATACTTCACATCTTCGGCCCTATCTTGCCTCTAGGCAGGGGTCACCAACCCAAAAATGAATGCAGGGTGTGTAGGGCAGAGTGCAGGAAGGATACAGACCATGGAATTTTCTGCGATGATGGAAATATTCTAAACCTATGCTATCTAATACACCCTGTCCGGCACATGAAATGTGGCTAGTGCGATTAAGGAACTGAATTTTCTTTTCTTTTTTTTTCTTATGGAGTGTAGTTGATTTACAATGTTGTGTTAGTTTCTGGTGTACAGCACAGTGATTCTGATATACATATATTCTTTTTCATTATGGTTTATTACAGGATATTGAATATAGTTCCCTGTGCTATAAAGTGGGACCTTGTTGTTTATCTATTTTATGTATAGTGGTTTGTATCTGCTAATCCTGAACTCCTAATATATCCCCCACCCAGAACTAATTTTAAATTAATTTTGATTTAAAATGTAAAAGGTACATAGAGCTAGTGGCTATCATATACACCAGAACAACTCTAGACATTAGATGATAAGATGCTTGGACCAAGGATAACAACTGCCTAATTACATGGCGTTAGCATTTTTTAAATCAAAGTTTAATTCCCCTTAGATTTGTAAAGGATTCTTTTTTTTAAATTTATTTAATTAATTGATTAATTTATTTTTGGCTACATTGGGTCTTCGTTTCTGCGTGCGGGATTTTCTCTAGTTGCGGCGAGCGGGGGGCTACTCTCCGTTGCGCACAGGCTTCTCATTTCGGTGGCTTCTCATGTTGCACAGCATGGGCTCTAGGCATGCGGGCTTCAGTAGTTGTGGCACGTGGGCTCAGTAGTTGTGGCTCGCGGGATCTAGAGCGCAGGCTCAGTAGTTGTGCACATGGGCTTAGTTGTTCCGTGGCATGTGGGATCTTCCCGGACTAGGGGTCGAACCTGTGTTCCCTGCATTGGCAGGCGGATTCTTAACCACTGCGCCACCAGGGAAGTCCCCCCCTTAGATTTTTAAAAATAGCACTAATGGTACTAAAAACAGCAGACCCTGCCCTGCCTTTTAATCTCACTCCCCAGAGTCACCCACTTTCCCTTCATTTAGGCTTTTCTTCTGGTACTTATCTCCATGTATAAAGAATATGCTAAACTGTTATTTTTTGATTTATTGATTTTGGACATTACCTATTGATTTTCTGTTATGATAGAGGAAGATTTAATGAATATTAGGGAAGGAAATAGAAAGTATTCAATCCTTTTAGCTTCATAAATGTGGCACCATCTCTCACTTTATTAGACTCCTATTGCCATCTGTACAAATGACCACAGATGTAATGGCTTAAGACAATAAAACGTATTATCTTACAGGTCTGTAGGTCAGCAGTCTGACAAAAGGCCAACTGAAGTCGAGGTGCACTGTGTTGCTTTCTGGAGGCTCCAGGGGGAGAATCCTCCTCACCTTTTCCAGCTTCTAAAAGCTGCTAGGACTCTTGGCTCGTGACGATTTGTGCTCGCAAAGCATGATATAAAGCTCATATAAAGGCGTCCCTTTCCTCAATCTTTATAGCCAATGATGTTACATTTCTCCAACTATTCTTCTGTTGTCACATCTCCCTCTGACTTTGAACTTGGTTGAGAAAGTTTCTCTGATCTTAAGGACCATGTGGTTAGATTGTGCCCACCCAGATAGTCCAGAATCATCTTCTCATCTCAAGGTCCTTAACTTAAACACATATGCAAAGTCCTTTTTGCTGTGTAAGTGTCCTGTGTTTATTCACATGCTCTGGTGATTAGGAGATGCGCATGTTTGGGGGTTATTATTCTACCCACCAAACTTACCTTTCCTCTTCTCTGTATTCAGGGTTGACATTTTGATGTGTAACCTTTTTTATTTATTTATTTATTTATTTATTTATTTATTTATTTATGGCTGTGTTGGGTCTTCGTTTCTGTGCAAGGGCTTTCTCCAGTTGTGGCAAGCAGGGGCCACTCTTCATTGCAGTGCGTGGGCCTCTCACTATCGCGGCCTCTCCTGTTGCTGAGCACAGGCTCCAGACGCACAGGCTCAGTAGTTGTGGCTCACGGGCCTAGTTGCTCCGCGGCATGTGGGATCCTCCCAGACCAGGGCTCGAACCCGTGTCCCCTGCATTGGCAGGCAGATTCTCAACCACTGCACCACCAGGGAAGCCCGAGGTGTATGTAACCTTTTAAAACACTGTGCTGGTGGGTTTTTAAAGTCATCAAGCTGGTTCCTTGTGCACTTTACTGCATTATGTATTTTGCTATGCAGAGCATAAAAAGAAAAAACGAGTCTGCAGGACCTGTGTAGAGACTGGCCTCCAGTCTGTAGGGGTTGCACCAGAGGTACTGTAAAGATTTGTCTCAGTGCTTTCTCATTGATGGTCAAATGAGTTCTGTTTCTCAAGACTCCTTGAGGGCAGAGACTAGTCTCCATTGTAAACCAGTGCTTGGTACATACTGAGTGCTCAGAAGATACTGACCACAGGAATGAAGGATCTCTTCCTGACAGTGGAGAGCCCAGATTGAAGCCATTTCCCTGGGTTTACAGTCCTTGCCATGTGTGACCTGGAGCATCAGTCTCTAGGACCTATCATGACCTTGTAGAAGGGCATTTGACCTTATAGCTCATCAAGGACTGCTCCCAATGCACTCTTGCTTCCAGGCTGCAGGAGCCTGATGACTGGTTCAGTGTGGTCTCTGATGTACTTATGTCTGCCTGGTACCCTCTCCATCAAAATCGGGGTACTTTGCCTTCTTCCCACCAGTACTGTCCTACCACCAAGTACTAGAATCTGCCCAAGAGGCACAGTCTAGTGGTTGATGCAACCATCTGACAATTACCGGATGTTAACTCCCTGGATTTCTGACTATTACAGGTAGGGTTCCACCTGCCTATCAGGGCACATGACATATCATGTTAGTCACAGATACTAGCTGTGACCTGTATATCACCTAAGTCAATGCTCTGCCCTTCCTGGAGACTGTCTTCTCTTAGACCAGATGCTGTCCAAATGCTGCCATTCTCCAGCTGACAGATCCAGTTTAGATCTGGGGCCTCCCCATCTGCCCATCCTGCTGCTGTGCCAAAGCCTAGAGCTCAGAGTGATAGAAATGTGACTACATGCAAAACAGGTGCAGCCCTGAGCATGACTCAAGTGTATGGAAACAAAGATGCCCAAATGGGATGGTGTTAAGTTTAAATGTTCTATTTTGGTGACTCATTTGTGGGTTATACATAATTGGAGAACAAATGGAACAGTGTCATCAGCAATGGTGAAGCTGATTTCATAAGCTTCCAACAGTTTTATTATTTCCAGGTCATTGTAAGTTTCTCTCCCTCTGGGAGGTTGAAGGGACTGGGTCTCCCCTCCCTCTCCATTACACATTCCCTACACTTTGCTTATGGGTTTCTGCATCCAGAGTGGGGTTTGAGTGGTATTAGTCAGAAGGTGTCACAGGCATCCATGCTTCTGCTTGACAGAGCAATCTGTTTTCAGCTTGAACTCCCTTCTATAATTTGCTTTTCCTGCCCAAAGTAGTGGAATAAAAAATACCCCTCCTGTTGCCCCAAGGAGGACAGGGCAGGGGACAGAATGGTGGAACTCAGTGGTTGCTGCCAGGGAATTATAGAGACACGCAGGGTGGAGGGAGACAGAACCTGTGACGAGCTGTGGGTGTTTTGTACGACGTGTGTGAGGGAAGAACCATCCCATCTGGGACTTCAGCTGAACTCTGAGTTGGTGTGGAACAAAGTGAGGGGAGAGCCAGTGCCTCCTCTCCTGTAGAAGAGGCTCAAGGGAAAGGGATGGGGGAGGCACGCATGGAAGGAGGTCTAGAGACCCCGAAAAGCAAGGGGGAAATGCAAGACGAGGCACGTTAACGTCAGAGTTCATCTCTGCCAACTTCATGTAGATTCCATTCCACAGTGTGAGTTTGTTCATGGTCTTGGCTGTCTTTACAAGCCTGAGTTAAAGCCCCCATCCAGTGCTGGTGTACAGAGTGGAAGGTGGAAAAAACGACTGGGGTCAGGGCAGGGGATGAGGCCCTTCCTCTGCCCTTAAAGTCTTCATAGCCTTCTCTGGCATGTGATGGTTAGGGAGATACCCAGACTTACCATGGTATCCAATCCTAGCGCTAAGAGTAGGCAGAGCAGATAAATGCTACTCCTGACAAGATGCTGGCTTAGCAAGGGCCCCTTGTGTCTGGATGTCTGGTAGTAGCACAACAGTTAAAAGCATCAGTGCTGGAGTCAGATAGACCCGATTAATTCCCGGCTCCTCCATGGAGTAGTTTTGTGACCTTGTGAAATGTATTTACCATCTCTGTGCCTCAGTTTCTTCATTTGTAAAAATGGCTATAATAATAGTACACATCTCATAGGACTGTTGAGAACCAAATGTCCCAATACCGTTAAAAGATTAACTCAGTGTTTCATACACATCACACATAAACACTTACTACTCATCAACTATTATTATTTGTGATCATTGAACAGCACACCCTCCCTTGAACTGAATGTGTAGAATAATTCGGGATTAATTAGGACAATCTATGAAGCAAATCAATGCCTTCTTTCTGGTTAGAGAGTAACCTAGCGAGGGCCACCTAGAAAAATAATCTAACTCCCCAATGGTCGACCAGTATTATTCTCAACTTAAAAATGCACTTGCTATAAGAGCTACATGTAAACTCTTCTCTTCTCTTACTTGCATGAAAAACCTATCAAAAGATAGAAGTGGAAGACCTGATTCTTGAATGTTCTTCTATTTTTGTGTTTCCTCTTTTCTCTTTCCTTTTTTTCTTTTTTTGTGGTACGCGGGCCTCTCACTGCTGTGGCCTCTCCCATTGCGGAGCACAGGCTCTGGACGCACAGGCCCAGCGGCCATGGCTCACGGGCCCAGCTGCTCCGCGGCATGTGGGATCTTCCCAGACCGGGGCACGAACCCGCGTCCCCTGCATCGGCAGGCGGACTCCCAACCACTGCGCCACCAGGGAAGCCCCTTCTCTTTCTTTTTAAAGAAAAAAATTCAAATTTACAGAAGAGTTCAAGAATAATACAGAGAACTCCGACATTTTCTTTATCCCAATTTTTCACATTTTGCCACATTGGCTTTATCACTGTTCTCTCTCTGTATGTTCACATTATTTTGTTCACTAAATTATTTGTGCCCTTTTGCTTCAGAATACTTTAGCAGGTATCTATGAAGAACAAGGACATTCTCTTGTATATCAATAGTTTATTTATAAAATTCAGGAAGTTTAACCTTGATATAATACTATTACCTAATACTATACAGTGCATATTCAAATTTTGCCACTTGTCTCAATAATGTCCTTGAAATGACTCTTTAGCCTCCTTTGATCTGCAACAAACCCCTCAGCCTTTGCTATCTTTCATGACTCTGCCATTTTTAAAAAGTATTTGTCCGTAGTTTTGTAGAATGTCTTTCGATTTGCGTTTGTTTTATGTTTTCCCATGGTTAGTTTCATTTTTAGAAGAACAGCACAGAAGTGGTGGTGCACCCTTCCAGGTGCATTACCCTGGGAAACTCAGACTGTCACTGTGTTCCACCAGTGGTGATGTTAACTATTTCTGGTGTTTTAATCACTGACAAGCACAGTAAACACTGAGGGAACAATGAATAACCAATGTGTTGGAACCCAGTTAAGTGGAGGACTGCTCAGACTAATGCCATAAATTTTCTGAAGTTTTTTGTGTCTCTGTTTTCAAGTTTCTTTTTGTCCACATCTTCTAATTTTCAATTAGTTTGGAAAAAGCAAACAATTGTAGTGCTGTAACAAGATGGATTTAGGGAAAGAGGGTTTGAACAATTTGAGGCTGGGAGGAGACGAACTGCAGGGCTGATGGGCGCCCCACTTTTGAGTAGAGAGGGCGAGCTTTGGTCCTGGGACTCATCAAAGCCATAAATGGAGCTGAAGATTGGAAGGAGGGGCCTGACATCCCCACCACACACACACTCACCTCCCCCGACTTCATATCTTGTACGACTGGTACTCGCCATCCTGCTTCATACTTCCGGTCTTTACACAAGTGTGCTGGATCAGTTGGACGAGAAGCGAAGGGACTGACGTTTATTGAGCTCCTGCTATGACCCACGTACTTTCATGATGCAGAATGGAAAGTTGAGTAATCAGGAAGTAGAGGTCATCAGAAAGAGTAATCAAACAAAAGCTAGAGTCATCAGAAAGAGTAATCAAACAAAAGCTAAGGTAGTCAAGTGTCCACATCCAGAAGTTCCTTTCCAGAGAGACTTTCCTTACCTTTTTAAAGTCTTTCAAATGTCATAGCAGAACTTGTTACCTGGTGGGAGGGGGCTGTCCTTTCAGGCAGATAGAGCTCTCCGGGGAGAGTACTAATAACAACAGTAACAGAAATAGACCTGAGATTAAATGCTGCTCTTTTTATTACCCAGACTATCCCAAAGGATAATCAAGAGTTGACAATGATGAGAATAATGTTCTATAATGATTGGGCCATTTAAAAAAAGAACAGTGAAACATAATATGTATTTATCTTTGTGAATCAAGTGCTACTTTATTATGTTTATTGTTTAATAATAAAATATATTGCTGTGTTTCTGGAGGAGAATTGGAGAATGTGCTGCGGTGAAGGGGTGGTTTTCCTGTCATTAAGGACTGAATCTTGATCGCTCACGTGCAGTAGTATGTGGTATTTCCAGAGGAAAGATGATAAAGAGAGATATTATATTGATTGAGGGTGACAGAAGGCGTGACTAAGAACCCTGACAAAGATGAGAGGAAGTAGTACGATTTGTAGGAAATTGTGATGATAAACCAGGAGCCAGTAAGGTGCTTTTGTGTGCATGTAAAGCTGGCCAATAAATGGTGGTCAATCCAAGTCCTACTTAGTTTGTCTTGCTACATCTGAACTCCAGGAATCAATTGAGGTGTAATTTTATGATACAGCCGCCAGGTGGCCTTGAATTCCCTTGGGTGTGCACCGGCCAAGTCTAGCTGGCCAGTTGGACTGCCTGGGTGCCAAAGGTGGGATATCAGTAGCCCGATCGAGGTATTCTTTCCTCTGCCGGTACTGACCTATTACTGTGCCCATCTGCCCCTCCTTGTTCTGCCTTAATGCTTGCCAGATGGATGTGCTCTTTTCTGAGAATTGAAGCAACCATTCAACCCAAGCCTAATGAAGACTTCATTATAAACTGTTTCCATTCCTCCAAATTAACTTTTTTAAATCTTTGATAATGCCTCTACACAGGCTTTATATAACAAGTTTTTATCTACTATTTGGTGTTCTGCTTTTAATTCAATGTTATTTCACATATTAGAATTAGTATAGTCTACATACATATATTTTAGAAAGTTAAATATTGTTTCAGTGCATTTCACATGTTTTCATTATTATAAATAGCATGGGTAGGAGCATGAGGCTTTTTGATCCAAAATAGAAATAAAAGATAAAGAATGATTTTACAGTTTTTTTTTGCGGTACGCGGGCCTCTCACTGTTGTGGCCTCTCCCGTTGCGGAGCACAGGCTCCGGACGCGCAGGCTCAGTGGCCATGGCCCATGGGCCCAGCTGCTCCGCGGCATGTGGGATCCTCCCGGACCGGGGCACGAACCTGTGTCCCATGAATCGGCAGGCGGACTCTCAACCACTGCGCCACCAGGGAAGCCCTATATATCAATTTTTAAAACCCGATAAAATACAAAGGACAAGAATAGATATTTCTTATGTAGAATAGATAAATCCATAGACAGAACACAGACTAGTGGTTGCCAGGGGTGGCTTGAGGGGAAGGGGAGTGAGGACTACTTAATGAGTATGGGATTTCTGTCTGGGGTGATGAAAATGTTTTGGAACGCGACAGAGGTGGGGTTGCACAATATTGTAAATACACCAAATGCCACTGGATTTCTCACCTTAAAATGGTTAATTTTGTGTTATGTGAATTTCACATCAATAAATTCTTTTTAAAACAAAAGAATAGACATTCCTCAGAAGAGAAAAAACAGGTGGCTTCTTAATTTATCAAAAAATACTTGACCTTACTTATAATGTTAAAATTGCAAATTAAAAATTCTCTGGGGCAAAAGTGGCAATAGCTATCAAATTTCAAATTCAGATACTCTGACCCAGCAATTCCTCTTCTAACATTTATCTGGCAGACACACTTGCAAGTGGATGCAAAACATAAATACCAGGATATTCACTGCACTACTATTTGTAGTAACAGAAGTTTGGAAATCACATGAATGCCCATCCAAAGGAGATTGTTTAATAAATTATGATACAGCCATGCAACGAAATGCTCTGCAGCTGTTAAAACAATGAGACAGGTCATACACCTTGATATGGAAAGATTTCCAATATATATCATAAAATTTAAAAATAAGCAAGGTAGGGCTTCCCTGGTGGCGCAGTGGTTGAGAGTCCGCCTGCTGATGCAGGGGACACGGGTTTGTGCCCCGGTCCGGGAAGATCCCACATGCCGCGGAGCGGCTGGGCCCCTGAGCCATGGCCGCTGAGCCTGCGCGTCCGGAGCCTGTGCTCCGCAACAGGAGAGGCCACAACAGTGAGAGGCCCGTGTACCACAAAAAAAAATAAATAAATAAGCAAGGTACTAAAATCGTATATATGTAGTTATCTCAGTGTTTAAAAAACAAAAGCACATATATAAATGTATAAATACAAATACATACACATTGTTTATACGTTGACTATATCTGGGAAATACAAAAAAACCAAGAACAGTGGTTGGTTCTGGCAGAGGAAATTGGGAGACTTGGTGAAGGGTGGACACCTCCTTTTCACTTATAATCTATTGATCATTTTGGATTTTATTAGCCTACTTGAAAGCAATTAATTATTTAATTTCCAAACAGCTTCCTCGGGACCTCCCTGGTGTTCCAGTGGTAAAGAATCCGCCTTCCAATGCAGGGGACGCGGCTTCCATCCCTGGTTGGGGAACTAAGATCCCACATGCCCCTGGGCAACTAAGCCCATGTGCCACAGCTATTGAGCTTGCACACCTCAATGAGAGAGTCGGCAAACTACAGAGTCCATGTGCCCTGGAGCCCACGCGCCACAACTAGAGAGAGAAAACCCGCACACCACAACTAGAGAAAAGCCTGAGCCACAATGAAAGATCCCACATGCCTCAACGGAGACCCTGCGTGCTGCAACTACGACCCAATGCAGCCAAAAAAAATAAAGAAAATAAATAAGTAAATAAATAATTTTAAAATTGATGATCATCTGATTTAAAAAAAACCCAGCTTCTTCACAAGAAAAATGCAACAAAAATTTTGATGAAAATCGGGAAAATAAGGTGAAAAACATAACTTACCAACAAAATATTAAAAAAAACAAAGTTGGTGCTCAGATTTCCCATGACGAGTGATCAGAGGTGGTGAGTCGTTTTCAGACAAGTAAATAGAAAACAGGTAATCACTGCAGGGGAGGGCCAACGTGTGTTACTAATGAAAGAAGTAAAGATTCGGGCAAAGCAGAAAACATTATACTATCAATGATGAAAACCAATAAACCTGAAACTTTTCAAATGGTTCTATCATTCGAACGGAGTCTGAACACTTTTCCCTAAACATTGTTGATATGTATCAGCTGAAATACATTTAAGTTCTCATCCTACCTAATCTTTCAGAAGGAACAAGTTCACAGTCAATTGAATAGAGAAGGTGGCAAGTCATACATAAAGTGGGGAAGGTGAGGGAGCATATTTCAACTTCTCAAAATACCAGCAACTTATTTTTTATTAGGAGTTAGAGGCTTTAGGAAAAGTGACAATTGAAAAAAAATATTTTTTTCTTGTAAAGTCATGTGGGAATATATAACAAGAATTTTTTTTTCTTTTTTTGGGGCACGCCACGCAGCATGCAGGATGTTAGTTCCCCCACCAGGGTTTGAACCTGCACCTCCTGTAGTGGAAGCACGGAGTCCTAACCACTGGACTGTCAGGGAAGTCCCTATAGCAAGAATTGTAGGCCTTCCCTGGTGGCACAGTGGTTGAGAATCTGCCTGCCAATGCAGGGGACACGGGTTCGAGCCCTGGTCCGGGAAGATCCCCCATGCCGCGGAGCAGCTAAGCCCGTGCGCCACAACTACTGAACCTGTGCTCTAGAGCCCGCGAGCCACAACTACTGAGCCCACGTGCCACAACTACCGAAGCCTGCGCGCCTAGAGCCGGTGCTCCACAACAAGAGAAGCCACCGCAGTGAGAAGCCCGCGCACCGCTACGAAGAGTAGCCCCCGCTCGCCGCAACTATAGAAAGCCCAGATGCAGCAACGAAGACCCAATGCAGCCAAAAATTAAAAATAATTAATTAAATAATTAATTAATTAATGGGCCCGTGGGCCATGGCCGCTGAGCCTGCGCGTCCGGAGCCTGTGCTCCGCAACGGGAGAGGCCACAACAGTGAGAGGCCCGCGTACCGCAAAAAAAAAAAAAAAAGAAAAAAAAATTGATATATAGGAGTTCTTTAAATAGTAAAAAAATGAGCTCTTTGTCATATGTGTTATAAATATTTTCTTTGGTTTTTCGCTTGTCTTTTGTCTTTGTTCATCATATTTTCCTGCAGAATTTTAATATTTATGAAATTAAATATGTGCAATTAAAATACATATGTACATTTATATGTATATATATTATGTATATCATGAGTTTATATTACCATCCAAATCTGACATCACAAATTTTTTCCCCACCTTATCTTATTCCCTATTGTATCTTCCTTTTCCTAAAGAAAACCTTGTTCCCTGGAACATTAATGAATTTACCCATTACCCTACAATATACACAAGATAGTTTTGGAGCTATATCACCAATGCAACTACTAAAAATAAACCTATAAATTTCAATATTTCTTTCTAGTTCTTTTTGTCCTTACAATATGTCCCACTAATGGTATATTGTGTTAGTAATTTCTTTTAATAAGTTCCTTTCTCTGTGTCCAATAGAATCTCTTTTTTTTTCTTTTTTTAACATCTTATTGGGGTATAATTGCTTTACAATGGCGTGTTAGTTTCTGCTTAGAATCTCTTTTTGAAAATGTAATTTAATTCATCGATCTTTTTAAAAAATGGTATCTGGGTTTTGTGTCACACTTAGGATAGCTTCTTCCACTAAGATTATGTAGAACTTTCCCCGTGTTTCTTTAAATACTTTTAATTTTTTATTTTGCATCCAACTGCTATAAGGAATACAAAATTTAATAGACTGGTAACAGAGGAGAAAAGAGAATTTAAAAAACAATTACTGGGACTTCCCTGGTGGTGCAGTGGTTAAGAATCCACCTGCCAATGCAGCGGACACGGGTTCGAACCCTGGTCCAGGAAGATCCCACATGCTGCGGAGCAACTAAGCTCATGCGCCACAACTACC
Organism: Stenella coeruleoalba; assembly: GCF_951394435.1. Classification (NCBI taxonomy): domain Eukaryota; kingdom Metazoa; phylum Chordata; class Mammalia; order Artiodactyla; family Delphinidae; genus Stenella; species Stenella coeruleoalba. The sequence continues at coordinate 145,159,639 of NC_137169.1, read as the reverse complement.
GAGCCTGTGCTCTAGATCCCGCAAGCCACAAGTACTGAAGCCCGCGCACCTAGAGCCCGTGCTCCACAACAAGAGAAGCCACCGCAGTGAGAAGCCCGCGCACCGCAATGAAGAGTAGCCCCCGCTTGCCACAACTAGAGAAAGCCTGTGTGCCTCAACACACACACACACACACAAACAAAACAAAACAAACAGTTACTAATAGCTACAAAGTATAGACAAGACAGACTTCCGGTCTTGCAGAACCAAGATAGTGATGACATGAGCAGAGCAGGGATCTGGGCTGGGGAAGCAGGTTCCCCTGCCAGGAGTAGGAGGATAGGGAAAGAGCTCTGTCTCAGGAATGGATCAGGCCTGGGAAACGTGACACTATGATAACACAGGTGTGACTTCTAAGCATTCTGATGTGTAAAAGGATTTTGGGGGGGGGCGGGGGGGGGGTTGTCACTGATGGGAACCCAGCAGGTCACACAAATGGCACCTCTGAGAGGTCCCTGAGTTCAGGGCTCAGCTCAGTCCTTGGATTTTTAGGTCCAGCCTCTGGATTTTCTTTGTCTACCCAGTGATAGACTCATGCCTGTTAAGCTGACAGCAGACTGACTTGTTCATTAGAATTCCAGCAGAAGGATTTGCACCAGGGGTTTCCCTTTGCAGTGACCAGGATGCGTGAGTCTCCAAGCCATGCCTGTGGGAGCAGAGCCATCATTTGTAGTAGAAGGGCTCTTGGGTGACTGCATTATTAGTCAGAAGGCTGTTTCCTATGAATAGAGTATCAACAAGAAAGCATTACGGCCGTGGGGAACTCTTCGCCTATGTTCCTGTAAAGCCTGATGAAAAATCCCTTCTCTTCATCAGAGGATACTTCTCCTGTGACAGGGCTGTTTGTCCAGTGACCCCAGGTGAAGGGTCTTGGATAGAAACAGATGCTATTGGTTTCTTTTGTCTCCCTGAACCCATTCTTTCTCCCTAACTCACCTCCTCTCTGACACTTTCTTCTTTAGATGGTTTTAGTATCACTGATTGAAGCTACCATCAAAGGCTATTTCTGTCAGCCCGGCAGATGCTGCAGGTCAAGCTTTCCAGAATTCCAGGGGTGGATTACTGTCTCAGCTAATAATGTTTACGAAATCAGGAGTTTGGGAAGGATTTCAGCTACGCTGAATTTTTTCCAAGTTGACTAATCTGTTATTTGTGCTGGGAAATCAGCATGACCCCCTTTCCCAGCAGCCTTGACTACTCTTCTTTCTGCAGCTCCAGTAAGAGGGGATAAGCCAGACTGGATGGAACATTCTGGCTTCTACTCCAACTCCTACAGCACGCCTTGGATTCCCCTCCACTGATTTCCCATTTCTTCATCCACAGGAGGAGCAGGTGGCTTTGCTACTAAGCATGGTCCCGGACATTTTTCTGGACCACTGTTTCCATTGGGAATTGTTAGCTCACGTTGCTCTGGCCCTGCTCAGGGGCTCCTGATGAAGTCCTAACCTTTGAAACCTCTTCCAGCACTCCACCACGTTGCAGGATTGTGTGTATGTGTGAATGTTTTCCCTATGAAAACTTTAGAAAATCGTTTGGTGGGAATCCTCTTTTTCAATCCCACTGCAAACCCCCCCAGGCACCAAGGAGTGAGCCTGCAGTGAACACTGAGGCAGAAGGTCTTTCAAGTGGAAATCCCAGGGGGTGGAAAGATGCAGGTCAGTGAATGAATGCCTTCAGGGCTGCTGGCAGGTTGCTACATGGATGAGGACCAGAGAGGATGAGTCATCTCAGGAAACGTAATACACGGGTGGAGATGGGAGGTAATGTCACACTGGGCACACTTGTTTTAGAGTTAACTTATTAGTATTGATCCCCAGGGATTTAAGCAAATCATTTACCTCTGTTTTTCTGGAAAATAAACATGGAAAACCCCATGTAATCACAAGGAGGAGATTAAGGGTCATTGACCCAAAGGAAATAGTGCTGACCTGTCTTCTCCTTTGTGGCCTATCACTCTTCAGCTACCAAGCCCACAGGTAGGTCAGGATTACATAGCAGAAAGAGTGGGATTTGGAATCAAGCAGATCTGGGTTTTAATTACAGCTCCACTTACCTGGCTCACATTACCATACCTTTTTGAGTGGTTGAGTTTTTTTCCTCTGTAAAATGGAGATCTAATAACTACTTCACCAAGTTGTTGTGAGAATTTAATAAAATAATATCGTAAAAGTTCTCAATAAATTGTAAGCACTCAAAAGATGAGAGCCCTCATTATTTGGAAGCTCTAACAATGTTATTTTTTAAAAAATATTTATTTATTATTTATTTTGGCTGCGCCGGGTCTTAGTTGCAGCATGCGTGATCTTTTAGTTGCGGTGTGCATGTGGGATCTAGTTCTCCGACCAGGGATTGAACCTGGGTCCCCTGCATTAGGAGCGCAGAGTCTTAATGACTGGACCACCAGGGAAGTCCCTAAAAATGTCATTTTGTTCTTTTAGTCAGCTGGAGGAAAAGACATCTGGCAAACCTTAAGGTTTCATCTTTGGTTTTATTAGAATCTTGGGGACTAGATTTTATTTCCACATAATTGAGGTTAAGTTATAATACTATAGTTTTGCTGGAGGCTCGGAAAATACACACTTTTTGTTCTTGTTATTTGTTTGCACATAAGGATAAGACAAAAATCTTGCATCTTCCTACCCAGGAAAATAAGTTCTACATTGGTTCTAGTAGATTGTGAAAGTCCAGTGCTTGGTACATTAGGCATGCAGAATTCCACTGGGCATGTGATAGTGGGCAAAGGCCAGGGAGAGGATGTGACCACCACAGGCAGAGACACCATTGGGGCCCATGGAGGTGTGTAATAATTTAAGAACTGTTGGTACCATCTGGAGCTGTTTTCTCCAGACGGTGGTGGTGGTGGTGTACTGCCACCCCTTTACACAAATAACAATTGGCATCTATGACATATTTTATGACAAAGGGCAACGAGATATAGGACATAAAACATGACATTAATTGTGGTATATGGCTCTATAATTTGTATATATATATATATATATATATATATATATATATATTAATGCAAATGTTGGTCCAAGAACTGCACAAAGTATACATCTCCACTCCACGCTTGACTTTTCCTGCCAATGACCCTCAGGTTTGAAACATTGGTATCTTCTTGGGCTCTTCTCTCTTTGTTCCCTTCACGTCCAAATGGTGAGGTCTATTGCCCAGTTAGCCATGCAGTGTTTCTATCCTTTTCTCACCCACACTACCAGCCTGGGTTAAGCCCTCTTTACCTGAATTTATTGGTGTGGATTTTCCCCAAATAAGAGCCTGATAGAAGGACCCGGGTGCAGGGAGTGGGAGTGAGGGGGAGGGGAGAGAGAGAGGAGTAAAAGCCAATATCAGGTTACGTTGCTGAGGGTCTGGATTGCTTTGAGCAATGGAGATGTGATTCCACTGGGACCTTTTAAGAAGTGTAGAGAATACCTCCCAGAACAGTCTACCTAAAGGACAGAAGACAGACGACACTCAACGCTTCTGTCTCCCATTAGTTGAGGGGAACACTGCACTTCTAAGCTGCACTAGCCCAGGACCTGGAGGGCTCTCAGAGCCTTAGAGAAAGCCTGGGACTGTCACCTGAAATCACAGGTGGGCTGAGGGGTTGGGATGTGGGCACCATGGTGTCTGGTTCTCTGGGCAATTGTGATAACTTCCTAATTAGTCTTCCTACCTCTGTATCTTTGTCACCGATCCACCCTACCTATAATCTCAGCTTAATCGTCCTCAAGAACAGCTCTTATCATGCACTCCTCTGCTTGAAAATCTTCAATATCTCTCCATGACATCCTGGAGAAAAGATAAACTCCTTGGGATGGCATTCCAGATCCCTGTAAGCTGACTGCAAACTCTTTAACCTCACAGGAAACCTGGCGCCAACAATGTTATCGGCTGCTCCTTGAATGCTTCCTGACATTTCCAGCTCTTACCTTGGGCCATGCTCTCCCCTCTGCCTGGAGAGCTTTTTCCTCCTCTTCTCTAGATTCTGAAATCCTGTCCACCCTCAAGGGAAAGTTCAAATGTCACTGTATTAGTTTGCTATTGCTGTGTAACAAATTAACTCAGTGGTTTAAACCAACAGCCATTTATTACCTCCCAGCTCTGTAGGTCTGATGTCTGAGCAGGCTCAACGGGGTTCTCTGCTCAGGGTCTCACAAGCTGGAAACCAAGGTGTCAGCTGGGGTGGGCTTTTATCTGGAGGCTCTGGGGTAGAATCTGCTTCCCAGCTCATCCAGACTGTTGGCTGAATTCTGTTCCTTAAGCTGTAGAAAGAAAACTCTTTTTTCTTGCTGGCTGTTGGCCGGGGTTGCTCTGAGCTCCGAGAGATTGCTCTAGGCTCCTTCCACGTGGCCCCCTCCATCTCAGCAACAGAGAACCTCCCCTGAGTCAAATTCCCCTCACCTTTTTAAGTTTTCTTCTTCTAGAAGAGTCATGTGATTAGACCGGACCCACCTGGATAAGCTCCATTTTGCCAGATAAGGTAACCTAATCATGGGAATAATATCTCAACATATTCACAGGTTCTGCCCAACCTCAAGGGGGATGATATTATATAAGGGTGAGGGTCACTGGGAATCATTCTTAGAATTCTGCCCACCATACCACCTCTTCCAGAAAGCCTCTTCTGATCACTTTTAATGAGGGCTACCTCCTTCCTCTGCACCTTACAGCGCGTTGTGGAAATGAATTCATTGTGTCTGCACTGGAGTTACCGTGATCTCTTCTCCTCTCTCCACAGGGAATAACAGCCCATTGGTCTTGCTTACCTCCCATTTGTCTTTCATAGTCTTGGTTCCTCAAAGTCCCTGAATTACTTTTGTGCCAGGATATATTTTGGTATTGTACTATATTTAAATACAGAAAGACCCATGAAGGACGAAACCTTAAAATGTTAAAAAAAAAAACGTACAGAGCCATGAAATAAATGAAGTTCTATAGAAAAGGAAGTTCTTGAATATAATTTTTACAAGAGCTTTCCATGACATTTTTAGTTATGTCTTCTTGGTGGGTTAAGTATGAAATATCCCTCTTTGTTCCTTTGACTGCTATTTCCTTAAATTCTATAATGTTTTCATTAAGGTATTAATTTTCTTTTTATAGGTAGTAAGCTGTATGTCCTATAAATAACATTTAGTTGGAATTTTAAAATCCAATCTAAGAGTCTGTCTTTTATTTGGTGTGTTTTACCATTTACATTTATCATGATTACCAATATAAGTAGACTTGAAACTGCCATCCATTTTTTTTTTTTTTTCCCCAGTACGTGGGACTCTCACTGTTGTGGCCTCTCCCGTTGCGGAGCACAGGCTCCGGACGCGCAGGCTCAGCGGCCATGGCTCACGGGCCCAGCCGCTCCACGGCACGTGGGGTCCTCCCGGACCGGGGCACGAACCCGTGTCCCCTGCATCAGCAGGCGGACTCTCAACCACTGCGCCACCAGGGAAGCCCACTGTCATCCAATTTTGTTTTCTTCTTTCCATGCTTGTATTTACTACTTTCTTTCTTCTTTCCTGCCTTCTATTGAGTTGATAAAATTTTCTTCATGCTACTTATTAAAATTCTGGGTGTAATATTTTTGTGACTACCTTAATTTTTAACGTGCATCCCTAGTATTTTTCTAATGAAGTTTGAAGTTAATCAGTATTTATATCCTCTTCCTGCATGAGGCAAGAATTTAGTGCCTTTCTTGCAAACTCTATTCCCATACGTAGCCTGATATTGGTATTTGTTTTAGTTTGGTTTTAAACATGCAAAAGCTATTTTACTATTAATGATTTAGATTTAGATGTATTACCATATATTACCAGTTTCTCTGTTCACTCTTATTTTTCATATTCTACATCTTCCTTTATTTATTTTTTTAAATTTTATTTATTTATTTATGGCTGCATTGGGTTTTCGTTGCTGCACGCAGGCATTCTCTAGTTGTGGGGAGCGGGGGCTACTCTGTTGCGGTGCGCGGGCTTCTCATTGCAGTGGCTTCTCTTGTTGTGGAGCACGGGCTCTAGGCACGCAGGCTTCAGTAGTTGTGGCATATGGGCTCAGTAGTTGTGTCTTACGGGCTCTAGAGCGCAGGCTCAGTAGTTGTGGCGCACGGGCTTAGTTGCTCCGTGGCATGTAGGTTCTTCCCAGACCAGGGATCGAACCCGTGTCCCCTGAATTGGCAGGCGGATTCTTAACCACTGCGCCACCAGGGAAGCCCCTCTTCCTTTATTCTTTTGCATCCTTTGGAAATTTTTCAGTGAGAATAGTTCGGCAGTAAACTTTCTAAGTTATTGTACATTTAAAAGAATTTACTTTTTTGTTTTGTTTTTTAAATTTTTATAACACAAAATTTCAAACAAAGGCAGAGAGTTTTTTTGTGTTATGATCTTTCATGTGTTCATCACAACTTTAACAACTCTCAATGCATCGCCAACATCATTTCCTCTGTATGTCTTCACCTACTTCCACTCACTTCCATAGTCTGATTATTTTGAAGCAAATTCCACATTATTATCAAACTGAAGACAAACAATAATTCCTTAGAGACATCAAATATCCAGTCAGTGTTTAAATTTCCCAATTCTCCCTTTTTTAACTCTCTGTAGTTTGATATTCAAATCTGCATTCATATATTGTGATAGTAATATGTCTCTTGTCTCATTTATCATAGGTTCTCTCTTTCTCTTTCTCTCCCACACTTTTTTCTTTGCAATATAGTTTTAAGGACATGGGACCCTTTGACCTATAGAGTTTCCCACAGTGTGGATTTCACTGATTGTTTTTCCTGGGTGTCATCTAACCTGTTCTTCCATCCCCTGTATTTCCTGTAAGCCAGTAGTTAGCTCAGAGGCTTGACCTTCTAGGTTCAATTGATTTTAGCAATGACTTATATGCAGAATATATAAATAATTCTCAAAACTCAATAATACAAACAACTGAATTTTAAAAATGGATAAAAGATTTAAATAGACACTTCACTAAAGAAGATATATAGTTGGCATGAAAGGATCCTCAACATCAATAGTCACTAGTTATTTGCATTTTAAATACAAACAAATACCACAGCAAGATACCCCTATCTAATTAGCGGTCCAATGAGGATGGCTAAAATGAAAAAGAGTGACCATACCAAGTGTTGGTGAGAATGTGGAGGAATTAGAACTCTCATACACTGCTGGTGGGACTCTCATGCACTTTGGAAAACAGTTTGGCCCTTTTTAAAAAAGGTTAAACATACACCTATTATATGACCAAGCCATTCCACTCCCAGTTATTTACCCAAGAGAAATGAAAACATGTGTCTATACAAAGACTTGTATATTAATGTTTATAACAGCTTTATTTGTAATAGCCCGAAACTGGGAACCACCCAGATTTCCATTAACAGATTAATGGGTAAACAAATTGTGGTGTAACCAGACAATGGAATATTACTTAACCAGAACCACAACAAAAAAATTGGGGTAAGAGATGGATACACATAAAAACATAGATGAATCTCATAATTATTCAGAGTGGAAGAAGCCAGACAACCCCCCCAAAAGTACATACTGTATGATTCCAGCTATATAAAATTCTAGAAAATGCAAGCTAATTCTATACTGACAGAAATCAGGTTGGTAGCCACATGGGGAAGAAGGGGGAAAGGGAGAGGAAGGAGGTAGAGATTATAAAGGGACACAAAGAAGCTTTTGAGGGTGATGGATATGTTTATTATCTTGATTGTGGTGACAATTTCAGAGATTTGCATATATGTTAAAACTTATCAATGGTACACTGTAAATATTGCAGTTTTTAGCATGTCAATCATATCGCAATATAGTTGGCATAACAATGGGCCCCCAGAACCAGTGAATATATTACATGGCAAAAAGGAATTCAGGCTGCAGATGGAATTAAAGTTGCTAATCAGCTGACCTTAGAATAGGGAAATTATCCTGGATTATATGGGTGGGCCCAATGAAATCACAAGGGTCCTTAAAAGTGACAACCCTTTAAATATTTGAAGACTTTTCTTAGCATTTTATTATGGAAAAATTTAAACTTATACAAATAACAACTTATTAACAAATTATACAAATAATTTGTAATAAAATACAAATAACGTCGAACCCTGGTCCGGGAAGATCCCACATACTGCAGAGCAACTAAACCCATGCGCCACAACTACTGAGTCTGTGCTTTAGAGCCCACAAGCCACAACTATTGAGCCCGTGTGTCACAACTACTGAAGCCTGTGTACCTAGAGTCCATGCTCCGCAACAAGAGAAGCCACTGCAATGAGAAGCCTGCACACCGCAATAAAGAGTAGCCCTGCTCGCTGCAACTAGAGAAAGCCCACGTGCAGCAACAAAGACCCAATGAAGCCAAAAATAAATAAATAAATAAATAAATAAAATTTAAAAAAAGAAAAACAACTGACATATATAGAGAACAATATAGTGAATTCCCATGTACCCATCACTAACCTTTAACAGTTATCTACGTCAGGCAAATCTCATTTCAATTATACCCTCATCTACTCGTGCCATCCTTTATTATTTTAAGCAAAAGCCAGATATCGTATCATTCTCTCCATAGCTATTTCAATATGTATAACTAGAAGATAAGGACTTAAAAAAATAAAATAAAAATAGCCACAATAGTATCATTATCACTCCTAAATCTGTAATAATCTCATGATATCATCAATTATCCAATAACTTATTCTTAAATGATAGTTTGGTTGAGCATATAACCTTTTTTTTTTCTGAAAACAATACACATAAAAAGACCTTTCTGGTTTTTAATTTTTTTTTTTAATTAGTATTATTATTTTTGCGGTACGCAGGCCTCTCACTGTTGTGGCCTTTCCCGTTGCAGATCACAGGCTCCGGACGCGCAGGCTCAGCGGCCATGGCTCACAGGCCCAGCCGCTCCGCGGCATGTGGGATCTTCCTGGACCGGGGCACGAACCCGTGTCCCCTGCATTGGCAGGGGGACTCTCAACCACTGCACCTCCAGGGAAACCCCTGGTTTTTTATTTTTAAAACATCACACACTTGGAAGAGGAGTATATAGTTTCACCTCTAAGTTGCATGTGTGACAAATTTTGTGCACATGATAATTAGGAAAATGGCTTGGGACTTCCCTGGTGGCGCAGTGGTTAAGAATCCCCCTGCCAATGCAGGGGACACGGGCTCGAGCCCTGGTCCGGGAAGATCCCACATGCCGCGAAGCAACTAAGCCTGTGTGCCACAACTACTAAAGCCCATGCGCCACAAGTACTGAAGACTGAGCTCCTAGAGCCCGTGCTCCACAACAAGAGAAAACACCACAAGGAGAAGCCCATGCATCGCAACGAAGAATAGCTCCCGCTCGCCACAGCTAGAGAAAGCCAGCATGCAGCAACGGAGACCCAATGCAGCCAAAAATAAATTAAAAAAAAGACGGCTCACTTAGAAAGCTGAGGAACCTTGTTCACTTTGACGTATGGTAAAAACTTTATCTAGACTTGCAAAACAATAATGTTAAAATTTATTTATTTATTTTAAAAATTATTATTATTATTTTAGTTTATGTATTTTTGGCTGTGTTGGGTCTTCGTTGCTGTGCACAGGCTTTCTCTTTGTTCAACTATCTGGGGTTCATAGGCCCAGCTTACCACTCAGCTTAGTGTTTAGATTTGACACATCTCCCCAGCGTCCTGTTTTCAGGCTGTCTTCTCCAACCATCCCCCTGCCCCCCCCCGCCCCTCCCAGCTACACACAGACACACACACACACACACACACACACACACACAGAGACATCCCCAGGGATGATGGTGTCAACTCACCTGCTGCTTCTCAATGTAACTGTGAGGCCCCAGCTTTATCCCAACTTTGCCTCCTGGGAGCCGCCTGGCTGTCATCTGGCTCAGCAAGTTCTATCAGTTAACCCCAAGTCCAGGAAGATACTCCCTGTTGGACGCATGTGTGTCCTCATCAGGACTCTTCACAAGACGTATTTGGGCCCTGCCTCAGGACATTGGGGTTTATAAACCTCTTCATGGTCAGCTAGAAATTTTGGTGACCTTGAATTTGGGGAGGGAATCTGCTAGTTAGTGGACACCTATACATTTATGTCCATATAAAGAACTAGATAAGCTGACCAAAGGAAACCTTTTTCCGTCCTCATATAGTTGTAAAAGACGATGAAACCCTTCTTGAGGGTTGAATGCATCAACCTCATCCTAACGGAACACTTCAATTTTTGCAGCTTTGAGCTACTAACAAAAGTGACAGACTTCAGACCCTACTGGGGAGCCCACAGAGTTGTAGCTGCTGCTGTTAACTGCTGCCATAGTTGCTGCTCAGATGTACCTCCAAGGTTTCTTCTAACCATAAAGTCAGAAGTATATGCTTTCACTTCTACTTCTGGCCAAGATGTAGTAATTGGTACTAGACTAACCTTCCTGCCGTAAACAAGAATAAAACTAGACAAAATATATGCGGCAACTGTCTTCAGGCATTTAACAACAGACAGTATGAGATTGTGATCCTTGAGGACAAGGAAGCTCAAGGGGTGAGTGCCATTTGCCCTTTGACTTTGGGCATATTGTACCTGGGGACAGTTTCTTTGGCATCATGATATAGAACCCAGACAGAACATGGAAGTCCCTCTGAGCTGAGGAAGCAGAGATCAGAGTTAGGGGCGGCTGACATAGCTTGAATCCATGGGCTGGGGGACAAGATACTGGAGAAGAGGGAGCAGTGTGGGGATCTTGATACTATGGGACGTGTAAATCAATGGGATGGAGTGGAGAGCCCAGAAATATACCCACACATATATGATCAGTTGATTTTTGACAAAAAGGCCAAAATAATTGAATGAGGAAAGGATAGTCTATTTCATTGGAATAGACTATATATCCATATTGAAAAAAGGACTTTGACCTTATTTCATAACATACACAAAAAGTAACTCAAAATAGGTCATGGACCTAAGTGTAAAAGATAAAATTATAAATTTTCTAGAAGAAAACATGGGAGAAAAATCTTCGAAACCTTGTGTTAAGCAAGATTTCTTAGGACACAGAAAGCACAAAACATAAAAGAACAACATGATAAACTGAACTTCATCAAAATTAGAATTTCTCCTCTTTGAAAGACACCATTAAGAAAATGAAATGACAAGCCACATAATGGGAGAAAATAGTCTCAATGCACATGTCTGTCAAAGAACATTTCCCCAGAATATACAAGAAATTCTTACAACTCAATAATCATAAGACGAACAACCCAGTTAAAGGTGGGCTAAAGACTTGGACAGATACTTCACAAAAGAAAATATACAAATGGCCAATAGCATGAGAAGATGCTTACCATAAGTCATCAGACAATACCAAGTGTTCTCAGATACGTGGCTCGACTGGAACTCCCATATGGTGTTGGCAGGAGTGTAAAATGGTCTAACCACTTTGGAAAAGAGTTTGGCAATTTTTTATAAAGGTAAACATACAGTAACCAAATGACCCAGCAATTCTATTGCTAGATATTTATTTGCCAAAGGTAAATGAAAATACATGATCAGAAAAAGACTTCCGAATGTTCACAGCAGGTTTATTCATAATAGCCAGATCAGGAAACAGCCCAAATATTCATCAACAGGTGAAGGGATTGCTGGAGTAGGACATTCTGTGTACCTGGATACAGAGGAGAGGCCCAGCCCTTTAAGACTGAGATTTCTTTGGGACATGGCTGTGCAGTTAAATCCAGGCTAACTTGCCTTAAAATGGGCTCATTTGACCCAGCGAGGTATTAGAAAAACTCGTTGCTCTTGGATTCACACGTGGTGTTTCATTTCGATAAGGTTTTCTGCCCTCTTTTTCTGACAGTTTGCCTGGCAACTTGAGCCTGCCCTGCCCACAATTTGGCCCTCTGCCACTTACCTTATGATGACTATCTCAATAACAACACCTGTCTGAACCTACCACCCCCTCCCATACGCGCACTGGTTTAATCACACCTGACCAGCCAAGCCAGCATGCTTTCCTGCAGAACCTCTCGCCATGATGGCTCCTGCCTGCCCAGGGTTTTTCTGTTGGAGCCTCCAGAAGTAGGGGCCCTCCAGACTGAGTAGTTCTCTGCCAGCACCCGTGAGAAGCTGGAAGAATTTTGGACATTAAGCTTATCTGAGCTCCTAATCTGAAGTATTAGAGCTACCTCCCATCACCCCCAAGGGATTTCAGTCCAAGATAAGAACTGCAGATGCATAATGGGCTGAAGTTAAGCTCACGGTTAGATGAAACTGGGTTTGATACAGCTTGTGCAATACAGTGCTTTGTCTTCTTAGCTCCTCTCTTAGGGAAGCCTTTCTGTTTGCAAGACTTCTATTTTGACTTTTGATTCCATATGTTCCTTTTGCTTTGGATTTTGGATTTTCTTTGGATTTTTTTCAAGTTAACTTAAAGACACAGTCAGTGATGACAATATGTAGAACATTCGATCTGTCCCTTTAGGTGATGTTTAGTTGTAGAGTGCGGGCTTTGGCTGTAGGCAGAGCTAGATTTGACTGTCGTCTGTGTTATTTATTGGCTGTCTGACTTGGGGTGAGACTCCCTGCTCTAGTCACTCTGGCTTTCCTTTTGCTTGTTGAACATGCCAGGCTCACGTCTCCCTCAGGGTTTTTGCATGTGCTCTTTCCTCTGCCTGGGACCAACTTCATCCAGATCTTCTGAGGATAGTTTCTTCTTGTCATCCAGATCTCAGTTCAAATATCATCTCTTCAGACAGAACTTTCCTGACCACCATTTCTAAAGTACCTACCCCACTCCAGTCACTGTTACATCGTCTTATTTTAACTTCTTCATAGCACTTGTCCTATTTACTTGTTTATCATTTGCATCCTCTATTAGAAAAAAAACTTCTAGACAGCAGAGCAGGACCTTATCCGTCTTCTTCACTGCTATATCCCTAGAACTTAGAATTGTACCTGCACATACATAATACACTCTTAGTAAATACTTATTGAATGAATTAATGAGTTAGCATCTCTAAGCCTTAGTTTCTCCATCTGTAAAATGGAGATTTCAGTATCTCCTTATACAGTTAGTGCAGATCATACAAGAAAAGGTTTGTAAAGGGCTTAGCATGGTGTGGGCATGGTGCTATAAATGGTGGGCCTAGTTTTTATTATTTCTGCCTGCATTTCCTCCTTCCCCAGTTTCTAAGCTTGTCAAGGGCCCAGATCAACTCTTACTTGTATATTTCATATTGCTATGCACACAGTAGACACTCAATAAAACTTTATTTATTTATTGGCCACGGTGTGCAGCATGTGGGGTCTCAGTTCCCTGACCAGGGATCAAACCCGTGTCCCCTGCATTAGGAGTGCAGTCTTTTATTTATTTATTTATTTATTTATTTATTTATTTATGGCTGCCTTGGGTCTTCGTTGCTGCACACAGGCTTTCTTTAGTTGCGTCAAGCAGGGGCTACTCTTTGTTACAGTGTGTGGGCTTCTCATTGTGGTGGCTTCTCTTGTTGTGGAGCACGGGCTCTAGGCACACGGGTTTCAGTAGTTGTGGCACGCAGGCTCAGTAGTTGTGGCTCGCAGGCTCTGGAGTGCAGGCCCAGCAGCCGTGGCACACGGGCCTAGTTGCTCTGCAGCATGTGGGATCTTCCCGGACCAGGGATCGAACCCGTGTCCCCTGCACTGGCAGGAGGATTCCTAACCACTGCGCCACCAGGGAAGTCCCTTCACAGGTACTCTTGAAAAATATTTGAATAAAGCCCTGGTTTAAAAATGGTTTTAAATGGTTTTGAACTGACTAGAACTCAGTGCATTCTGATCTAACATGGTGTATTTTAACAGAGACCAGGAGGAAATACATGTATATTCCTCACAGTGAAATAAAAACGCCTTTGCATTGGGGAGAACAAAGCCACAGCAGGCTCTGTTGATGGCCAATGGCCTTTGTGACACCTCGGCACTTGAAAGTGTCCATTTCCAGTATTTCAGGCTAGACTTCTCTTGCTTGCTAACAGTGAAGCCTCAGTGTAACTTTCTGAAGTAACATCAGGTGGACTGTCTTACTTTTCAAATGCTGTGTAGTAATTATCAATATAGTCCTTTATGGATGGTGACGTCATAAACCAATCAGCAGAAGGGCAAGCACATTAGGTCTGTTTTCCAGCAACGGGTTTTTGTTCCATACATCCTTTCACCCTCATTCAATCAGAGCCTCTTACAGGCATTTATGAGATGGCTTTTTGGGGTGATGAGTATGATGTATGGCCATAGGATTGGGAAAATGTGCAAAATGCTAGCTGTTGTGGACTGAATTGTGTCCACCCCCGAACTTATGTTGAGGCACTACCCCCCCCAAGTGTGATGGTATTTGAGGGTGGGGCTTTTGAAAGATAATAAAGTTTAGATGAGGTCTTGAAGGCCCTCATGATGGGATTCTCGCCCTTATAGGAAGAGACACCAGAGAGCTTTCTTCCTCGTTCTCTCTCTGCCGTGTGGGGATACATGCTAAGACAGTAGCCTGTAAGCCAGGAAGAGAGCCCTCGCTGTGGAACCAAACTGGCTGGTACCTTGGTCTTGGACTTCCCAGCCTCCAGAACCATGAAAAACATAAATTCCTGTAGTTTAAGCCACCTAGTCTATGATATTTTGTTATGGCAGCCTGAGCTGATTAATGCACTGGCTTTAATCACATGCGTCACAGGCAAATGAACAACTCATTATTCACTCTTTTGTTCATTCAGTTATTCATTCTACTACTATGTACCGGGCCCCATTTTAGGTACTGAAGGATCAGGGGTAAACAAGGATGAGCTGAAGTCGATACCCTACAGTTTAAAGTCTTGTGGGAGAGACAGGCATGAATTGAATAACACTAGCAACACAATTCATCTAAATATTCAGTGGTGGCACGTGGCATAAAGGTGAGGTCCTCGGAGCCATACTGCCGTATGTCCTGGAAGAAGCACGGAGGGTGAAAGGGACTGAAAAAGGATGGTGCGGCTGAGTCTCAGGGAGGGAGGGGACTATACCTGGTAAAGATAGAGAATGGGCAGGGACAGACATTCAGGGCTTGGAGGCAATGTTAAGGAGAGACTTTAAGTAGGGTTGTCTATAATCAGACGAATGAGAGATGATAGTGGCTTCAGCAGAGTAGCGGCGGTGATGGAAAATGGGGATTTTGAAGAAATGTTTAAGAAACAGAATGAACACAGCTTGATGATTGAATAGATGTTGGAGATGAGGAAGAAATAAAGTCAAGCATGATTCCTGGGTTCTTGGCTTGAGAAAATGGATGAATACTCGTGCCATTCACAGAGACAGGACATGCTGGGGAGAAAGATTACATGTTTGGTTTCAGACAAGTTGAGTTTGCAATACCTTGAGACAGCCAAGAGGAAATGACTAACAGGGAGCTGGCTATGCAGCACTGCTCAGTAGAACTTTCTGTGATGATGTAAGTATTCCGTATCTACACTGTCTACCACTACCGTCCACTTACATTTAAATGAATTAAAATGAAAATTGTAGTTTCTCAGTTGCGCTAGCCACATTTCAAATGCTCAATAGCTATATATGGTACGTGACTTTCTCATTGGACAGCTCAGTTCTAGAGCCCAGAGAAGCAGTCTGGTTTGGAAATATAAAACTTCATACCACGTGTAGATGAGGTTTATGACTGGGGATGAGACTGTCGAGGAAGAAGGTAGTCAGTGAAAAAAGGAAATAGTTAGGATTGAGCCTTGAGGACCTTCAACATGTCAAGGCTGGTGAGGAGGAATGAGCTTCAAAAGACACAGAGAAGAAGCAGTGAGAGAGGTAGGAGGAAAACCATGAGAGCCTTGTCCTAAAAGTCAAGGGAAATGGGTGTTTTGAGAGGGAGAGAATGAGTCACAGCTAAGTGCTGGTGAAAGGTCAAGAAAGATGAAAATGTTTATTGCATCAATGAAGTAGAGGTCACCAGTGATTTCATCAAGAGCTATTTCAGAGGGGGGATGGGGCTGGAAGGCAGACTGGATGAGGGAGGGGAAGGTGAGGTATGGAGAGAGAATTGACAACAGAAGCTGAGGAACCAGGAGCCCCTGGTTCCACGACTTGCAATAAGCAGGGACTTATTTAAACCAAATCAACATACAGTCAGTAGCCGGAAAGATGTCTTCAAAGCACTGAGTTTATTCTGCAAAGTTACCAATTTCGAATCATTTTTTCATGAATTTGGGGAGGTAATTACTGTTCTTCCTTCCTGCCCTAACTGTCTCGGACAGTAGGTATGAGCTAGACCAAGCAAAGGCTTGGAGGCCATGTATAGAGTATTCTTTACCCTAACAGCAATAGAAGGCAATAGAAGGGTTTTCCTTTTTCTTGAAAAAAATTTTTTTATTATCCAGAATTTAGAGTAAACACAAGAAGACAGAAAAGTATGATTAACTTCTATGTACATTTATCACCTGTGGCCCCAATGGCCTTCACACCTCAGTTCTACCCCATCCATATGCTCATCCACTTTGATTAAAGACCTTCAAGCATGGGAGTGACATGATTACGCTTTTGCTAAAATGATCATTCTTGTTGCTCTTAGAGCAGGAGCGGCAAACCTCCCTTTTAAAGGGCCAGGTAGTAAATATTTCAGGCTTTGCCGGACATACAGTCTCTACCACAACTGCTCAACTCCCCTGTTGTAGTGTCAAAGCAGCCACAGACAACATGTAAACAAATATGTGTGGCTGTATTCCAATAAAACTTTCCTTAAGGACACAGAAATTTGAATTTCATATAATCTTCTTGTGTCACAACATATTCTTTTTTTGATTCCTCCCCTCTCCCTCGAGCATTAAAAAATTTAAAAACCGTATTTGCTCATAGGCAATACAAAAACTGGTGGAGGGCAGATCTGGCCTGTTGGTTGCCAACTCCTAGGGAGGAGAATGGATTGGAGGAAACAGGGCAGGAAGACCTGCCTGAGGCTATTGCAGGAATCAGGAACAAAACCTCCCTAGGTTTTGTTCCTAGCAAAGAGAAAAGAGAGCATGGTGAACACTAAGTACCATCAATTCTACATTTATTGAGTACCTACCATGCCCAGGCACAATGTTAGGGCTGAAGATACACAAATAAATGAACAAACAAATAGCTTTTGTCACTGAGTCTAGTTGGGAAGACAAATGTGGTTTTTTCTATATCATATGGTAAGTACCATAATAAATAAATTGTTTATATATATATATAAATGGCTATGGAATATAGATGAGATATTGATTAATTCTGTTTGAGAAACATGAAACGTGACTTCCAAGAATGACATTTAGGTAGGCACTTAAAAGATGAGCAGAAGTAGGGTGAGGGGGAAGATATTCAAGGCAAAGAGAAAAGTGTGGATGGAGGCAAGGGGGCTTGAAACTCAAAATTCTGCCCCATCTCTGTCTTTTGGTTACTGCCAATTTGCAGGGAGTATAGGAGAGAACCAAATAAACTTGTAGGCGAAGAAACCTGAAAAATGGAGTATCTGAGATTTCAAGAGGGGGAATAATTGGTGGAACACATGGTCCCACGCAATCGATCTTCCACCTCCCTGACCACCCTTCTTGTTCACTCAGTGCCAGGCACACTGGTCCTTTTTGCTGGTTTTTCTTTTTTTTTTTTTTTGGCTGCACCCTGTGGCTCGCAGGATCTAAGTTCCCCTACCAGGGATTGAGCCCAGGCCCTCACAGTGAAAGCGCAGAGTCCTAACCACTGGACCGCCAGGGAATTCCCTGCTGTTTCTTTAAGATGCCTGGCACACTCCTGCCTCAGGCTCTTTGCCCTTGCTGTTCCCACTGCCTAGAGCCCCATTCCCTCCCTCACTCCATCCCTCAGAGGACTTCTCTGACCACCCTATCCAAAACAGACACTACTCTTTGGTTTACCTAGTTGCTTCCCCCGCCCCACAAAGCATCTATTATAATCTCATTCATTTATTGTCTAACTCCCTGACTAGAATCCAAGCTTCATGAAGGCAGAGTCTTTGTTTTGCAGGCTGTTGTATCTCTAGAGTCTAGAACGGTGCCTGGCAAAATTCAGGCACACAGAGTGAAATGAAGAAGAGGAAGGAAGTGGAAAAGGCTGCATGATGGGTTGGAAGTGGAGGAAAGGATATTGCAGGTGTATAACGTAAGCTCCAATAGCCTCTATTTCATTGGGTAAGGAAACTGGGAGTTCATCTTCTGAGCCGGGGAGGGATGCAAGGTTTGGAACACCTGAGGGAAATGGGAAAGAAAGTAACATGGGGAGGAAGTTGGGAACTCAAACATTTGAACTCCAGCCAAACAAGTGATTGATTGTACTGTGCCTGGGGGTGAGGTGAGATCCAAAGAGAAGACAGCTCCTCCGCACCCAGCTTGGTGGTGATTTGATTTATCTTTCTCGGAGTTGAATATAGAATTATGGAGTTGGGAGAAACGAGGACAGGCTCTCGGCAGAATAAGCAGGTGAGAGTGGGCATGAAGAAACAGGTGGAACTTTGGAAGGGAGAAAACAACCCATCTGAGAGCTATATGTGATGGCACAGAATCTGAAGGAGTGAAACCGAAGCATAGACAGGGTTTCATGCTCAACGCTAAAAAAGAAAATAAACGAAAGAAAGAAAAGAAAACAAAACCAAACCCTCAACAGAAACATGCCTGCTATTTGGCAGCAGGGAATTCTCAATTGGCTGGAAGTGAGTTTTGGGACCGATCGCCAGCCACTGTCCCCTTTTCTTCCTCTCCTCAGGAGAAACAGGCAGTAAGACAAACCGTGAGAACAGGCGGGAAAGAAATAGACCTGGGCCATCTTATTCCAATAATCGTCCCCTTTCTTCTACTGCTGTTATTATTTTATTAATAAGCCAGGGCTGCCCATGCTCCCTCTAAATATAATTTACTATTGTGTGTGACCAGTTTTTGGATGGCAAAGAGAGATGTTTTCTCCTTGTTGAGGATGGGACGTTTAGTGACCGATATTCAGAATCCCTTTCCTGGATGACCTGGATCATGGTATCTTATAGTTGTTTCTGAGATTTCTTCATATGCCAGAAAATACTGAAAGCCAGCGGAATATGAAGTAGGTTTTTGGGTTACATAGTCCCTGCCGGTTGCCAAAAGGGAGTCTTGTTTTCCACAAATGTGCTAAATTCCAGGACTAGGGTTTCTCTTATTTTTATTAAGATTCTCAAATTTAACATGATCGCCTCTTCCCTGCAACTTGCCACTCAGGGTCTTTCTCCGTCTCAGTTGGTAGCAGCTTCCATTCTTCAGGACAAAAACCTTGAACTCACCCTTGACTTTTTACTCTCCTATTCCATATCTATCCTATCAGGAAATTCTATGGGTTCGGCCTTCAGAATACATCCCACATCTGACCACTTTTCACCACATCCACTGTTACTGCCCAAGCCACTTTCATCTTTTGCTTGGATTATTGCAAGGTCTTCCTACAGGTTCTCTGCTAACTTTGTCTGTTTTCCACAGCAGCTAGAATGATTCCATTAAAATATGTCAGATCATGGTACTCATCTTTCCATCTTTCCGTTCAGAATCTTTCCATGACTCCCCATTTCACTCAGAGTAAAAGCCAAAGTCCTTACAGTGGCCCCCAAGGCTGTACATTATCCGGCTCCTTATATCACTCTACCTCATCTGCTGCTTCTCTCCACCTTATCTAGTCTTCTCCAGCCATCCTGGCCTCCTTGACGGTCCTGGAATGTGACAAGTAGGCTCCCACCATAAGGCCTTAGCACTGGCTATTCCCGCTGCCTGGAAGCCTTCATGGAGGCTGTAGTTCAGAGATCCCCAACTGCCTGGCCGCGGACTGGTACCAGTCCACGGCCTGTTAGGAACCCGGGCTGCACAGCAGGAGGTGAGCTGCGGGTAAGCTAGCAAAGCTTCATCTGCCGCTCCCCATAACTCGCATTCATCACTCGCCTGAACTATCCCCCCACTCCTTCCCCTCTGAAAAGTTGTCTTCCGGGAAACTGGTCCCTGGTGCCAGAAAGGTTGGGGACCGCTGCTGTAGTCCACTCCTTCAAGTCTGTGCTCACAGATCGTCTTTTCAGTGAGGTCTACCTTGACCACTTGATTTATTTATTCATTTATTTTTAAAGTTTTTTTTTGATGTGGACCATTTCTTAAAACTTTATTGAATTTGTTACAATATTGCTTCTGTTTTATGTTTTGGTTTTTTGGCCATGAGGCATGTGGGATCTTAGCTACCAGACCAGGGATCGAACCCACATCCCCTGCACTGGAAGGGGAAGTCTCAACCACTGGACCACCAGGGAAGTCCCTTGATCACTTTAAAATTGCACCTGCATGCCTCATCCCCTTAGCCCCTTTAATTTTTTCCTTATAACTATATTTGGTAATGTAAGTCTTAATTATTAATATACTCAGCTATGGATTTTGTTGTCCACCCAATTTTTGTTTTCTTTATTAATGTACCCCAGCACTTAGAAGAATACCCAGCATGTAGTAGGTATTAGATAAATATTTACTGAATAAAGGGATGAATTCCCTTTACTTGACTTAGGACAATCCTCTTAGAAAAGCTAGACTTTAAACTAGATTTTTGGAGACATTTTAATACTAATCAAATTAGTTATAGTTTAATATTTAATATTTCCAGATATGTACCTGGAAGAGTAGGATAGGACTTTGATGGAGATTCTGGTAAGGGATATACTGGACAACGAAAGAACTGTCCATCCTTGAGGCTAGGTAAATCCAGGTGCTTCACTCCACTTAAGCTCGCTCACAGGGACAATTCGGCCAGAACTAAGGCTTCCTGGAGTTAGGGTTCCCGGAATCTGTCTCCCTGGAAGGTGGAAGAGGGTACCTGAACCAGCTCTGCTACTCTTTCGAAATGAGCCTCTGCAATTCTCCTAGGCCTTCGCTTAGCTCCCTGCAAAGGGAGCAGTGTGTGGTCACATCCGAGACTGTCCTGAGGGTGTAACAAGCAACCTTCAGAGAGGAAATCCAGGACATTCTTGAGCAACAGAAAAGCAGCGCCTCAGAAAGCTGCTTTACGCATTTCAAACTTCTTTGGTTTTATTTACTTATTTTTATTGTGGTAAAACAGGTAAAATTGACCATTTTCGTCATTTTTAAATGTTTGGTTTTTTTGTTTGTTTTTAGTTATAGAAAGTCACACATGAGTTCTAAATCAGAATTTGGATGATGGCAAATGAGACGAAAGGCGACAGCCCGAGGACTCCTTCACCAGGAACTCTCGGAATGCGCTGCGGGCTGAGACGGCCCTGCCGATCTCCATCTTGCTGGGACGGGGCAGTGGCCGGGCCTCCAGGGACATCGGCCGTTCCAGCCGTGCGGCCGGGTCCTCCCATGAGGTCCGGTCGCCTGGCTTCGGCCGAGCCCCGCGGCACCGCCGCGGGGAGGACCCGTCCAGGTGCCGAGTCTCGGCCCAAGGTTCAGCCTCCTGGCCCAGTTCGAAACTGCGGGGAAGTGACGGCCGCAGCCCCCGGGCTCCTCCGGCGTCTTTCATTATTCCGTCTTTCAGAGGCGGCCTTACAGTCCCCGGCCCCGCCTGCAGGCGCGCGCTCCGGTCGCTCCGCCGCGCGCCCCCGGCGACGCGTAGTCCGAAGGCAAATAAAGAAAAGGTGACCCGGCGCCCGCCAACCCGGGCGCGAGCCAGCCGCCTCGCCTCCCTCCTGCCGCGGGCCCGCGCAGGCGCGCGCGGCTCAGTCCCCGCGTCCTCCCCTCCCCCAGCCAGCCTCGCGCGCCGCGGGCGGGGCTCCGCGCGGGGGGCGGAGCCGGCGCGGGCTCGGCGGGGGCCAGGCCCCGGGATTAGTTGGTTTCGGAGCAAAGCGGGGGGAGTCCGGGCCGTCGCGAGCGCTGAGTAGACAAAGCCGCGTCCGGGGGCCCGGTCGAAGGTGGGCCCGGAGCTCGGTGGCGCCCCAGACCGCGGGGAGAACTCTGCGGACCCGCACGCCGCCCCACTACCCTCCGTCGCTTTGCAACAGGTCCGCCGCCTCCCGGGCGGCCTCCCTCTGCGCTCCCCACCCCCGCACCGCGCGACCCCCTGGGCGCCTCCACTCGGCTCCGAGCCGCGGTCTGGCCATCCGCTTCGATGCGGTTCGGGTCCAAAATGATGCCGGTAAGCGGGCTGGCGGGTGGGGGCCGGGGCCGGGGTCGGAAGTGTGCGGGGTCGCGGGCGGGGGTCTGGTGCGCGCCTTCGTGCAGGTCCCGAGAGGAGCCCGGGGGCCTGAGTCCGCGTCGCGGGTGGTCTTTGCGTTGCAAACCTCGGGAGAGCTGCTGCGGCTCCATCCTCGGGGCTCTCCACCCCAAGCTCCTGCGTGCGGGAGCGGGGAGACCCTCACCGCGGGGAGGGGTTCCAGCAACTGCTCCAGAGTCGGTGAGGCAGCCACTCGAACTTTTCTTTTTCTCTCTGGTTGGGTCCTGACTTTTTGCAGTTCTTGAAGGTCAAGAACAAGGGAACCGGGAATCTTGTTATTTGCTTTGTCTTTAAACAAACAACTTTAAGTTGGAGTGAAATATACCTACTGAAAAGAGAACTCTTGCTTTATTTTTAGTTGAATTTCGATCTTGATAGCTGTGATGGCAGACAAGCCACTCTATCTCTTTCTGGAAACTGGTTTTAATAAATGCAACCTCAAACTTTTTGATCGCAGTAAACGCATTTGCCTGGTTCCTGCTGCTTCCCACAACTTGTTTAGCTAGACCTCTGAGAAGATTAGTGAGTTGTTTATAGGCTCTGTAGGCTTTTGACGTGGCCACCAGGACACAGGTGAACAGCAGGTTTGAGACATTTGAAATGCCCCTTTCCTTCAACGGTCGCAGAACCTGGAGGCTTGCAATGGCTTATGCAGACTTCAGTAGTGTTTCCTCGAGGAAGTTGTACTTAAACCTCTCCCACTGAAGCGGGATCATCTTGCAGTCATCCGATGTTTTCTTATGGCTTCATTTGTTAAAACAACGAAACAACTTTTCTTTTACTTTTATACAATCTGTGGAATGAGTGGCGACAAATTTTGTTTATATGCAGTCACAGATGCAGAATATAATATTCTGTCCCCAGGCCGCCTAGCTTGTGTTTAAGGAGGGCGTCCCTAAACTTTCACGTACTGGACACACTTAATTTATTGGATTTGATAATTGAGTTTAGATGGTTTGGGATAGTTTGTCCTGCCAGGATTCGGGGAATTTGAAAGTGTTAATAGCATTATGCATCCTATTTTAGTTTAATACCTGGTTATGAAGTTAGGTTTGTGATGTGAATGCCCAATATTAAAATACGGACATTGGATAAGGGTGAGGGATTTTGCTGTTAAAATTTTTTATTCCTTGGATTTACATTTCTTTGCCTTAAAATAACTTTTGCAAGTTGTCTGTGAATTCTTCTTAAAAAATAGGAGCAAGACAGCAAATGTGCGTTGTTGCAATATGATTTCTTCCTTGAAGAAGGAAGGTGTTCTTTGGGTTTTCTTAATGCTTATGAAAGTTTTCTTTCTCCCAACTACATACCAGATCATCACAATCTATAAAGATTTATGTAGCTCTTTAGACTATATTTAATTTAGCAGCATGGTTCTTCTGATTGCCTTTCCTAATGTCAGTAGACTCTTAATGAGACTGTGTGGTGTGATGGCATGCGCAGTATTTGCTCAGCTCCTACCTTTGTGACTGTACCCTTTTTTCTTTTTTACTGATTTGTTCCTCAATTTCACCATCTGCAAAATGGGGATGATAGTAGCTCTTAGGGTTGGTTGGGAGGATTAGAGTTACTGTTTATGAAGCAGTTGGTGCCTCATTGCCTCGCTTAGAATAGTTGCTAGATAAGAACTTCTCCTGAATTTGCAATATTGGTTAAACTGGAGATTCTTATACTTGCCACACACAAAAATATGAAACAAATTTTCACTTAGTAACCTCATGTTATACGTGTCTTTATCCTGTAATGTTTGGGGTACTTGAAAATAAGACTGTTTTCTTAAATATATTCTCCTCTTTAGCTTTTAATATGGATTTTTATTCCACCAAGTGAGGTTTTGAATTTATTACTTTGAAAAATTCTAATTTATCAGGAAGAGCATTATGCTTAATATGGAAAAATGGATAGTCTCAGAAAGTAGATAGTTGCCTTGATATACTTTCTTGTTGGGGTAAAATGTACGTAACATAAAAATGACCATTTTAACCGTTTTTAAGTGTATAGTTCTGTGGCATTAAGAGTACAATTTTTTGATCTGCTTTTAAAGGCATGCTAAAAATAATTTGCTGTTGATATTTAGGCTGCATTATATTAAAAATGTGCAAATAAATTGTGTTCATGTGTTTTCTCACCAAATGTTAGAGAATCAAGTGATTTTCTTCCATGTGGGACATGAAGTGATACTTGGACCCCAAACCAGAAGGGGATGATGCATTTTAGCAGGCTAACTAAAAATAAGTAGACAAGCGCTGAGAATCACAATAGAGGTAATGATAGGTTATTGCAGAAAAGGGGGTAATAATTACACTCATTTTCAGATACCTGCCATAGTTAGTATGTCTGGTTCTGTGATATTTCCACAACTTGGTGAGGAGAAACTGATTATGCTTTCATACTTGACACCTTATTTTTTCTTCATTAAAGAAAGGGTCATTTGCAGTATGACTTTTTAGTGAGCCACTCTCATAGTGTATTTACTTATCAAATAAAGGGAAATCATCATTAAAAGCAAAATTTCTCAGCCATTTAAAATTATATCAGATATCTTTTTTTCATTGCTTTCATTTTGTGAAGTGTTGTATTCAAAGAAGAATATTTTTATGAAGGAGCTTAGCTAACTCTAAAAGCATTCACTGTTCTTTTAGATATAGTTTTATCAAAGTTTTTGTTTGTACTTGCTGCTGAAACGTAAATTAACAGAATGTACACACAAAACCACACACAGTATTCTGCAGTGCCACATGGAAGGCCAGAGGACTTGAATTTGCCTGTCTCAGTGGTTGATGTCATATATTTGGCATTTATATCCAGCTGTGGTGGAAATGAACTGTATCTGTGCTGTCCAGTGTGGTAGCCACCAGCCACCTGCAGCCACTGCACTTGAAATGGGACTAGTGGGACCAAGGAATTGAAATTTTTAAAAAAATATATTTAATTTTAATTACATCGAAATAGTCACATGTGCCTGGTGGCCACTGACTGTATTTACAGTGCAGTCAGTTTGACGAAGTGGCACAAAGGATAATTTTACATTTGAATCCCATATTGCAGCTTCACATTTACATTAATAGTTTAAATGAAATAGTGATGACCTGTTTATCCCTAATGACTTGGAGAATGGTTTTTCTGATTATTTAATTTAGTGTTCTGCCTAAACAAATTTTATCATGTAGCCCTAATACGGATAATATTTTCGAGAAAATAATAGCTTATTTTAAAGAGCTCAGTTGAACTAATCATGATTTATTTTTAGGTTTATGGCTTCTTATCTTTTGGTGCTTCAGAGGTATCGTAATTATTTCTAGTTATCCCATGATGCTGTGAAATAATATCTGATTATTTGAGCTTCTAGTCTGGGGAGTCTGGGGCCAAAAAAATGGGATATTGTAGTAGCTCCTTTAGAAGTTTGATACCTGGTCAGTCGGATTTACATATTTCTAAAGGCAACTAGGTGCAGCTTCGTTAGATGTACAGCCCAAGAGCTTAACTTCTGCTGAAATACTTGTATTAGTTTCATATAGAAGTGCTGGTTTTGCCCCTACTTTTTTTTTTTTTTTTTGCGGTACGTGGGCCTTTCAGTGTTGTGGCCTCTCCCGTTGCGGAGCACAGGCTCCGGACGCGCAGGCTCAGCGGCCATGGCTCACGGGCCCAGCCGCTCCGCGGCATGTGGGATCTTCCCGGACCGGGGCACGAACCCGTGTCCCCTGCATCGGCAGGCGGAATCTCAACCACTGCGCCACCAGGGAAGCGAAGCGCTGGTTTTGTTTGCACATATTTTCCCAAACTGAGATTGTGTTTTGAAATTACAAACCTTTCAAGTTATAGCATTGGAACATTGTATTATTATGATTATACCACGTCCTGAAAGAATTTCTTTTTGTTGTTGAGTAGTAATGTAGTGAGTTAGTTTAGGTTTTATTCCAGAAGAAAGTTTAAGGTAGGTTCTCTATAGAATTGTAATTCTCAAAGGCTGTTAAACAAATCACCTATTTTAAAAAATGTGCAAAGTATCTCACATTTCATGTGCTGTAGTGAAATTTGTTGCCTTGTGACTTCTGCTACACTAATTAAAAGCTGAAAAGCATTTAATAATTTCTGTATTTTTACCTGTTTCAGAGAAACCAGATTTCGACTTTATAAAGAAACGTAGCACAAACGTGTACCTGCTTATATTTAAAAAATTAACTTAGAACTTCTTTATCTGGGAGGGACACGGAGGGTCATTTATTAATACACTGCTTCTAGGAAGAACTGTTTTCTCTCCCTCTTCACGTCCCCTGCCCCCCAGCAGCAGACAGTAAAAACAAGAAAACAAAACCTCTCTTTTCTGGCGCTTTTAAGGAATACTGTAGACCTTTATCTCTTGGTAATCTACCATAGTGTGTGAGACTCCTTAAAAAGTCTTTCTAAAGCTAACTTAACACTGAGCCATTCTTGCAGCTCATGTGAGGTCCAGCCTCTCTCTAGCTCAAATAGGGTAACTGCGTACCAATACGTGTTGGTAGGATTTGCCGTCATGTATTGTAAACCTCTCACCACCCTTCTCTACTAACAAATATCACAAAGAATATGAAGAATGGGATATAAGAATTCAGGAATCCGGGGTGTTCTTTTCAGCTCATGCCATGTCGTCAAGTCAAACATTATTTAAATACATTTTTTTTTGACGGTGTGCTAGGTACTGAACAGAACACTTTCCTTAATCAGATGTCATTGAGAAAAGCACACAGAGATGACAGACCGTGTGAGAGGTATACTTACGCTGGAGTGGTAGGTGAGACAGTAAAAGTTTTCATCTTGTTGGGGAGAGCCAAGAAGTCTTAGTCATTAAGGAGATCCTTTAGGAGCACTGAGCATTAAGGAGGATTCTTAAAACGTTCTGCATACTGTCTTATCAAAAGAAAACTATCTTATCGAAGAAATGCAAATTCTCAACATAGTTAGATCATGTGCAAGAAACGTAGCTTCGCAGACTCAGCCACTGTGGCCATTTTTAGCTCTTTTCTACATAAAATTTATCCAAAAAACAAATGATTTATTTGGTTAGTGGAACCAGATTTTCATTGAAAATGTTCATGGGGCCAGTAAATACTGAACTTTCCCTTTTGAAATGCATATTTCAGTGGATTTTCTAGAAACAGATTTATAACTTAGTACTATTTATTTAAATTTGAAACATTTCTACCAGAAATCCCTAAGGCGCAAGTTTAGGAAAGTAAACTATTGTAGAATACCAGTTGAAACTGCTAGTGGTAAAAATAAAAAATGGTCAAGGCAGTGTATTGGTCTTCCACAGTGGAATGAACAATTTCTCTGTAAACCAGCATGGGTGAAAGCCCTGTGCTCTCATTTCCCACCCAGGATGGAGAGGGAGCTTCTCCTGGAACCCCGGTGTGCCCAACACCTGCCCCGAGGTTAGGCTGCTCATCCCAGATAATCTCCTTATGACCCTGTGAAGCGAGGCTACCCCCTTCTCATACAACAGATAAGGAATTTCAAGTTCAAAGGGTTTCGGTAATTTACTGCAGGTCACTTGGCAGAAATGAAATGAAAACGAGGTCTACCTGTGAAGAAATGTTCTAGAATGGTTTTTTTTTGTTTGTTTTCTTCTGTTTTGGCTGAGCCGCATGGCGTGTGGGATCTTAGTTTCCCCGACCAGGGATTGAACCCATGCCCCCTGCAGTGGAAGCGCGGAGTCCTAACCACTGGACCACCAGGGAAGTCCCTCTAGAATGTTTTTATATACTGGGCAGGACAGTAGTCATGATGTTCTTTTGGCTAATGATAACTTCAAATATTGCTTTTCAGAGCATAACTATAATTATTTTTGACGTAGAAAAAGGAGAACAGAGGTATCTTCCCATATTTAAATCCAAACTGGATGAGAAGATTGGTAAATGTTTCTTACCAAGTTTCGACTGATGTGGAGCTGACCTCACCCTGTGCAGAGTAAACATCTCAGTGACTATTAGTTTTTCCTATGTCTAATACTTCCATAGAGATCTTAGTTCTTCCACATCAGCAGAGAAAGAGAAGGGGTGTAATGATTACCTTTTTTTTTCTCTCTTCTTTCTTTTTAATGTTTACCTTTTGTATGAGGGGTGTTGGATAATCTTTCTTTGACGGTATCTTTAAACAGGGTGTGAAGGTGATGAGGTAGGAAAGAAAGGGCAGAGTAGCGTAGGCGTGTTGGGAGCCGTGGAGGGCAAGGAAAGCGTGGCGTCTGCTGAGAGATTGCCATCGTCATTGTGCAGTCATTTCCAGCGGCTTGAGAGGGACAGCAGTGACTTGAAGGAATGCCCGCTGCTGGTGGGATCTCCGGGCGGGGGCAGAGTGACAGCATCTCCCCTTGCTGCCCCAGGGTTGTCTGTATAGTGAGCAATAGTGATTCAGTTTAGTCAGATGAATTTATCGGAAGTAAACTAGGGACTGATGTCAAACGACATCACATTAAATCATCGCTCTTCATTCTTCCTCATTAACCTGCTGATTGTTTTTGGATGGCCTTTTGGAGACAACATCTGTTCAACAGGTATTTTTAGCGAACATCCACTGTATTCCAGCCACGGTTCTAAGTGCCATGGACACAGGAAAGAAGAAGAGAGTTTTCGGGGAGCTTACCTTTCAAGACGTTTAGTGTGGGGCTTGGAGGGGGGCGGATATGGAAAGTAAAAAAACAAAACATGAGAGGTGTGTAGGATTTAAATAGCATCATGTGACTGGGATGGCTGCTTTAGATTGGATGGTCAGGGAAGTGACATTTCGGCTGAGACCTGAATGACAGGAAGGGGCTGGTCTTGTGAAGATTTGTGGGAGGGGCATATCAAGTAGGCAGAATTCCCAGGGGCTGGTGTAAAGGCCCGGAGGAAGCAATGGGGATGGTGAGGCTGGAGATTAGCAGGCTGGGGGGGGGGGGGTGGCAGGAGCGGAGGTGGAGAGGTGCAGCGTGTAGGCTTTCCTGGGCTGGGGCGAAGATTTTAGGTGGCAGGGGAGGGGATGTGGCAGCCACTGGAAGAGTTTTAAGCAGTAAAAGTGACATAATCTGAGAGGTTAGATAAGATCCCTCCGTTGCTGTGTGAGAATGGATGATGGCGGTGCCAGAGCGAAAGAACTGGGAAAGGTGCGAAGACTGATAGCCCACGTCATGGGAAGACTACAGAAAACCACCTAAGATGGATAAAAGCGTTATCACACCGAGGGCCCAGCTGTTAGTGTGAACTGGATGTGAGCTCAGTCCACACAGTGTGTGACTTGCTCTAGGCGTTCAGAAGCTTCAAGGGTGAGAGAAGAAACAGTAACACCTGCCCGGGGTTGGGATTAAGACCAGGACAGGGATGGGGAGGGTAACATGTCCACAAGCTCCTCCTATGGGACTAAAGAGAAACGAGATTTTTTATATCATTAGAGAGCTCTGCAGAGCTTGAGAGAAAGCCGCCTTCTGTCCCCGTGGTTCTTTAAACGGAGAGGGGCACATCAGGTTTCTTACAGAAGCCATAACCCTGCAAGTGTTTTACAACAACTGTGCCTTTGACCATGTGACCACGCCACCTTGGAAGCTTCTGATACTTTCACCTACAAGTTCCTTGACCTCCTTTTTTTTTTTTTTTTTTTTAAAGCGCTGTGATAATCTTCATTTTATTGACAAATACAAAGCAGCTAGCAATCTAGGAAATTCAAGTCAGAGGCGACTTGAATTCTAGAAAGGGTCTCCTCATGCCAGTGTTTTTCTGCACCCCAACAATATCTAGTTGCTAACTGATACCTGGTTTGTGATGTGTAGGTCGTTTTTTGGTAATTTATTGATCTCCTGGAAAGGGGGGGGCTATGTTTTTTTTTTTTTTTTTTGCAGTACGCGGGCCTCTTACTGCCGTGGCCTCTCCCGTTGCGGAGCACAGGCTCCAGACGCGCAGGCTCAGCGGCCATGGCTCACGGGCCCAGCCGCTCTGCGGCATGTGGGATCTTCCCGGACTGGGGCATGAACCCGTGTCCCCTGCATTGGCAGGCGGACTCTCAACCACTGCCGGGGGGGGGGGGTGCTATTTTGGATAACACTTTTATTTTAAAGGTAGATAGGATCCTTTCTCTGGTAGGTTTTGCTTGCTGCTTTCAGTGGTCGGGAGACCTGGGCGTTATCCTGCTTTCCTTCCGTTCTTCTGTTTTCTCCCATAATGGTTTCATCACTGTCACGGACCCCTCCTCTCTAGCCCCTGGTGCTCCTCTTCTGCATCACCCCTCGCCTGCCTGGACTGGGGTGATCCTCTCCTTATTTATCTTCTTACCCTTACTGTTCTTCATGCCTTCAATCCATCTGTACACTTCTTCGTGGTGATCTTTCTTACACTACTTCGTGGTGGTCTTTCTTTCTTTTTTTTTAATTAATCAATTTATCTATTTTTGGCTGCGTTGGGTCTTTGTTGCTGCACGCGGGCTTTCTCTAGTTGTGGCGAGCGGGGGCTACCCTTCCTTGCGGTGCGCGGGCTTCTCATTGTGGTGGCTTCTCTTTTTGTGTAGCACGGGCTCTAGGCGCATGGGCTGCAGTAGTCGTGGCATGCGGGCTCAGTAATTGTGGCTCGTGGGCTTCAGTAGTTGTGGCTCGTGGGCTCTAGAGCGCAGGCTCGGTAGTTGTGGCGCACGGGCTTAGTTGCTCCGCAGCATGTGGGATCTTCCCGGACTAGGGCTCGAACCCGTGTCCCCTGCCTTGGCAGGCGGATTCCTGACCACTGCGCCACCAGGGAAGACCCCGTGGTGGTCTTTCTGAAACAGCAGTCTGTCTCTTCCCCCTCCAGAATTCTTCCAGACTGACTTGTATTACTTACAGACTATGATATAACCTCCTTAGCTAGATACAAAGTTTCTTTATTGTCTAGCCCAGTAGATTTCGATTTCGGCCTTTTTGTGTCAAGATAGACTTCCAGAATATTTTGCCTCTCAGTGGGCAGTGGAAGTGATTGAAAGACTCAAAGCACAGAACAAGTCAGCACTTCCAACCCAGCACCCACCGTGGAGGGGGAGTAAATAGTGTGTTTGCTTTGTGCTGAATGGAAGAGCAGCCACCTCCTCACTGCTCAGCCGACCTTCCTTCGGGATCAAGGGGCAGTTCTGGAAGATCTGCTCGCCACCTCACACATGCTCCCAGGGACCCTGCGTTAGGACTGTTTGTGGGGCCTGATCCGTTTTCCTTTCGCTCACGGTAAGTTGCACCTTCTTGTATATTGCCGTCCACCACCTGCTCTGCGCCATCTGACTTTGCCATAATCCCCTGTGTGTGTAAAACAAGTTTTGTACGTTGTAGGTTTCTACGGCGCAGCTGTGGCTCACTGGTTAAAAAGTGACCTGTCTCTTCTGTTTGTCCTCCCACCTTCCTGTTTCAGCAGTTCCAGGATTGCAGTGAGGATAGCGTGCTAGGTTTCCTCACGCCTTTACGTGTGATGTTTTTCTGCCTGGATGGCCCTCTTCCTGCTTGTCTTACTCATCCTGCAGTTTTCAGTTCAGTAGTACTCCTTGAAAGGAGTGCTTTTTTTTTTTTTGTGGTGCGCGGGCCTCTCACTGCTGTGGCCTCTCCCATTGCGGATCACAGGCTCCGGACGCGCAGGCTCAACGGCCATGGCTCACGGGCCCAGCCGCTCCGCGGCATGTGGGATCATCCCGGACCGGGGCACAAACCCGTGTCCCCTGCATCCGCAGGCGGACTCTCAACCACTGCGCCACCAGGGAAGCCCGAAAGGGGTGCTTTTTTTTTTTTTGGGATTGAGAGGAAACTGAAGGAGGAACTTCTTCAAAGTGACTGACGTTGATGGGATAAGACTCAGTCTCAGGGGAGGTGACTGTTCTGTTGACGTAGATGAAGTGCTTATGTAATCAGATACCTAAGACCAGCTAGTTTTTAGTATGTAATGAATTTTTCCCACAATTAAAGTAACCACTTCATATGTGCTGTGTCATTTTCCCCAGAATGGTAATTATCTCAGAAAATGATTGTGGACTCTGGGTAACACTGAATGAATGGCTAGGATATCCCATATGTGATGAACTTTTTTTTTTTTTTTTGCGGTACGCGGGCCTCTCACTGTTGCAGCCTCTCCCGTTGCGGAGCACAGGCTCCAGATGCGCAGGCTCAGCAGCCGTGGCTCATGGGCCCAGCTGCTCCGCGGCATGTGGGATCTTCCCGGACCGGGGCACGAACCCATGTCCCCTGCATCGGCAGGTGGACTCTAAACCACTGCGCCACCAGGGAAGCCCTGTGATGAACTTTTCTAACAGTACTGTTCAAATTGGTATTGAGACGAATGTGTCATTGATTTCTAGATTCTACTCACTTGCTATTGTGACCAAAGAAATAGCTTATGATGTAAAAAAAAAAAAAATCCATTGAATATGATTTTATAATTTTTTTTTATGTAACTCAGATATCTCATAGAAACTGATGGACTGATGTTTAAAATATTCCATGCTAAAAAGGCAGTACATGTGGTGTATGAGTGGTATACTTAGTGTAGAAGTAGGTTTAAATATCATTGATCTTTAATACAACATTAGTAGATGTAACTCATGGTAATTGATGAAAATTTAATAAAGCAGTTTAATGGCCTCGAGAGTAAACTCTAGGCAGGAGAGACGGCTCAGAAGTCATAATAGGCCTCTCTAAGCAGTGATCATCAGATAACTGTAATAAGGTTGGACTGATCATCAGGGAGGCTGGAGAGTATCTGTTTGAGGGAAAGGACTCAAAGCTGTATCCCCGCTGCTCCTGAGGGAGGCTCCACAGAGACCTCTGTTGGGTTGCCCACTGAGATGGGGGGCGAGGCGGAAGGGCCGACCAGGCTGGGATAACTGGGGTAACGGGACAGCACACTTCCTACAGAAGGCCGGCAGCCCAGCCCACCTCTAGGGCGGAGTGTGTCCAAGATAGGGAGCCAAGTGAGCCACCGGGTGTTTCGGTGCACGGTCCCTGCCAGCAGAGCGACCACGGGAGCAGACAGCCGGGACTCCAAGGGGCAGGACGCTGAAAACCCGGAAGATCGGAACTCTCTGCATCTCATTTCTAACCCCCTTCCAGGGTTGTAAGCCATAGTTGGGCTGAATGGCTCTGTGCATTTGAGAGATTGAAAGAAGCTTTGGTTGCTGTTGCTATGTCTTAATCAAATCCCCTTTCTGGATGTATGAGTGTTAAGAGAGGTGTTTTTCTTGACCAGTTATAGGAAGCCTAGTGGCAGCATCCTCTTCTAGCAGGAAGTCTGGGGGCTTCCTTCATTCATGACATTCTTTCTCCACAGAGGAATTATTAAATACAAAACCCATCTTGACTTTAATCTCACTACGAGCATTATTACCTGGCTGTCCCTATGGTGAGTTTCCTGTGAGTTGTAAGATTGCAGAGGATTTATGTCACTCTTTTTACAGATTGTTCATTTTTCTCTAAAGGACAATTTTTTTCTCCTCTTACATTGTTTGTTTTTTTTTTCCCCTCTTAGGTAAACCTAAGCAATTTGAGTTTTTGTAAATCAAAGCTCTGAAGGTGTTATTGCAAAGCTTAATTTCCTTTCTCTGACAGGGAACGTCTTAAACTCTTAATTCTTTTTTTCTTTCTGTGGAACTTCACATGGTTTTTTCAGTCAAAGGAATAAACTTTGGCCTCTGACACAAGTACATTTCTTGTAAATGCACCGGCCAGTTTTTTTTTTTTAATTTCCTCTTGGAAAAGTCTTCCAAATTTTAATCTGAAATAATTCCTCTTTGAAATGAGTCATTCTTGTGTTAATAGCATAACATTATAGTTACAGTGAATACATGTCCTGTAAAAATGGAACTCTTAAAAATAAATCTTTGATCTGTTCTTTTTAAGTGAAAATTGTCTGTGACTTTGGATGTTTGGAAAGGCAAACCTTCCTTCAGACATGACAGGTGTGAATTACCGTGCACAGCGTGTGGGGAGGTGTGGCCTGGCCCAACTTAACATAGTGTTTGATCTTTCCCTGAATCTTCTTTCTCTTCAGATTGATCACTTTAAGAATCGAACCACATTTACTATTTTTACTGAAATATTTTCACATTGTTTTATCACAATTTGTATTGTGTTATGTGTACTTTTAAATTGTAAATTACTGTAAAAATATATTAACGTTGAGATTTAAACAAATTTAAAGTGACATCTATATCCGATCTCCTAATACCATGGATTTCACTTACATATTCCATACAAGTCAGTTCCTGTGTCCATATGTTTTAGACTTTTTTTTTTTTAATTTATTTTTGGCTGCATTTGGTCTTTGTTGCTGCGCACGGGCTTTCTCTAGTTGCGGCGAGCGGGGGCTACTCTTCGTTGCGGTGCGCGAGCTTCTCATTGCGGTGGCTTCTCTTGTTGCGGAGCACGGGCTCTAGGCACGTGGGTTCAGTAGTTGTGGCTCGGGGACTCTAGAGCGCAGGCTCAGTAGTTGTGGTGCACGGGCATAGTTGCTCCGCGGCATGTGGGATCTTCCCAGACCAGGGGCTCGAACCCGTGTCCCCTGCATTGGCAGGTGGATTCTTAACCACTGCACCACCAGGGAAGTCCCCAGATGTTTTAAATGGTTACAATCTACAACTTAATATTACTGTTTTATAACTTTTTCTTACCATTTTTCTAACACTATACTTACAGTAGTTGGTAGCTGGGTCATAGTCCTTCCAGCAGTTGTATTTTAACTTACTTTTCCTTGCTTAACTTACTGGATATTTAGTTTTCTATCTTGCTGTTTATTGATCTAGCACCGTAGTGAAAATCTTCAGGCATTTAGAGTTTTTCTTCATTTTATTTATTTCTCTAGGGATAATTCATGAGGTATACATAAATTTATGGTTTTTGATACATGATTCATTTTACTTTCTAAACGGGATTTTTAACAATTTTTAGTACCATCATTATGTCTTTGAATGAATCACTTTCCCACAACCTCATCTCTGTTATATCATCTTTTAATAGAAGACTAATTTAATAGTTGTAAGTGATGCCTTGTTGTTTTAATTTAATTTATCCTCCCACCCCCAAGTTTTACCATTTGTATTGCCCTATGTGATCTGTCTGTTATCGCCTCTGCTCTTAAGTATATTCTAGATTTGACTCTTGTTGTTTATTGGGTAATCTATTCTCTTTGTGGCTCATACTATAAAAAAATGAAGTTCTTGATTTACAAGTTGGAAAGAAGTTAACAGTTGATGTCTGTATGTCACTGAGAAGGGCTGACCAGCTTTTAAGGGAAGAAAAGCCATCTCCTCTGTTCCATCCAAGCTAGACGCCATGAGCATTTTCAGATGCCCCAGCAATTTATTGTCCTCGTAGCCGCAGGTGCAGCTGTAAAGGCTCATGTGTTGTTTTGATCTGATTATTGCTGCACTGTTTATGATGAAGTTAATTTATGTCACAAGTTCCCAGGAACACATTTGTGAGTCAGTGAGAATAACCAGGATTCTCACAGCAGCCTCCCAGGGGATTTAACTCTAGGGAACTCCATTTTCCTTGCTTCCATATGGGAAAGAAGCTAAGGAAGTCACCTCTATTTTCTTGAGAATATGGTGTTTTAAAAAAATCTGGGGCTTCCCTAGTGGCACAGTGGTTGAGAGTCCGCCTGCTGATGCAGGGGACATGGGTTCGTGCCCCGATCCAGGAGGATCCCACGTGCCGCGGAGCGGCTGGGCCCCTGAGCCATAGCCGCTGAGCCTGCGCGTCCAGAGCCTGTGCTCCGCAACGGGAGAGGCCACAACAGTGAGAGGCCCGCATACCGCAAAAAAAAAAAAAAAAAAAAATCTGAAGCATCAGGAAAAGATGGCATTTTGGAAGTAAGGTTATTATAGATTATTATTTTTCTATTATTTCTTAATGCTTTCCATTAATTTATGCCTCTTTGTTGAAACCTCAGTGTACCTCAGATCACATTCATCTTTCTCTTTTCTGAATTTCCATTTTACCTACAGCCTCACTCATGTAATTTGGTGCTAAATTGTTCTCTAATCTTTTCATGAGTAAATTTTATTTCTTTTAAGAGATTTTTATATTTCTCACATAGTAAGTATGTAGTAGGCATTTTTAATTGTGATATAATTCACATACCATAAAATTCACCCTACAGAGTATATAATTCAGTAGGGTTTTTTTTTTTTTAGTATATTCACAAGGTTATCACCACTAATTCCAGAACATTTTTATCACCCCAGAGAGAAACTCCATCCTCCAGAGTCACTCCCTATTCTGCCTGCCCCCCAGCCGCTGCTAAACATTTATCTAGTTTTTGTCCCTATGGATTTGAATTTTCTGGATGTTTCTTTCTGTGTCTGGCTTCTGTCACTTAGCATAATGTTCCCAAGGTTCATCTATGTGTAGTACGCATCAGTACTTCATTCCTTTTATGGCTGAATAATATTCCATTCTAATGGACATTTAAGATATATTTCTTGATTTTTTATTTTTAGTCCCCGGCTAAAGTTAAGGCAGTATGGTAACCCTAGAAAAGCATTGTCAGACAGATATTGATTTGCCTTACATATCTCACAGCCCAGGGAATAAAAATGGTACTTTATGTTTATCTTACTAATTTCATTATTGATTCCTTAAAAAATCAATTTTAGAGCTTCCCTGGTGGTGCAGTGGTTGAGAGTCCGCCTGCCGATGCAGGGGACACGGGTTCGTGCCCCGGTCCGGGAGGATCCCATGTGCCGCGGAACGGCTGGGCCCGTGAGCCATGGCCACTGAGCCTGCGCGTCCGGAGCCTGTGCTCCGCAATAGGGGAGGCCACAACAGTGAGAGGGCCCTGTACCGCACAAAAAAAAAAAAAAAAAAATCAATTTTATTATCCAAGTGATGTTTAATCATTCTAGAAAACTTAAGCATAGATAAGCTCCCCCAAATTTATTTCTTAATCTTATCACCAAGGCATAACTACTGTTAATTTGGTGAATTTAATTCCAGGCCCCTTTTTTTTTTCTTTGCATGTATTACATGTGTGTATGCACATATATTTTTCCAGTTGTATAGTAAGATATGGTGAATACTGTTTTGTAATAAAACAATACATAACTGACACATTTTTGAAAGTTTTGCTCTTTGTGCTTTTTCCTTCTAAATTCCTTCTAAGATTTAGCAGTTTTATTTTTTATCATTAAAGATCATGAATTCTTGGCCACAGGTGTTTTCAGAAGGACTTAGTTGATAGAATAGGCTAAAATTTCTTTCTTTAGTAAGTTTTCAACATGCTGATAAAACTGCTTCATCAAAATGAAATAAAAACAGCTTCATCTTGATTTTGTTTTATTTTTTAGGTAATTAAATTACATTTTGAAGAATTCTTTTATCTTTTGTAGCACAGTACACTTATGAAACAAAGATGAAAGGAAAGTAGCAATATAAAGAGCATGTGTGCCTACTTTTTCTCAGGTTAACATGATAGATTAGTTTAACCAGCCCTCTGTTTTGACCCTCTTCTCTTTTTTCTTTACATTCTTCTTTTATTTTTTTTAATATTCTTTTCTATTATGGTTTATCCCAGGAGATTGGATATAGTCCCCTGTGCTATACAGTAGGACCTTGTTGTTTATCCATTCTAAGTGTAATAGTTTGCATCTACTAACCCCAAACTTCCAGTCCATCCCTCCCCCTACCCCGCCACTTGACAACCACATCTTTTTTCTTTTTTGTTCCTTTTCCAAGTAAAGTTAAGAAGAGAATTGATACTTATTGAGAAAATGCCCGTTTCACTTTCTCTATAAAATTTGAAATAGTTATAAATTATCAGTAAAGCCCATGATTGTGGGCAGATTATAATGAAAAGATTTAAAATTATAAGTGATATATAAATGCAAGTGATAGTTAACCTTTATAACTTGGGGACATACTTAAAGTCTATAAATTTAAAGATGGGTGAAGTGAGTCTTAAAGGTTGATTTCAAATGGTGTGATGCTTTGTGTTCTAATCAGAATTTTCTAGGGGGAAGTGTAGCAGTTAGAGGTATTATGGCCATCAGGAGCAGCTGGGCCCAGTGGGTGGTCCCTCTCCCCCACCGCTTCTCTGGTGTGGATGGGAAGACACTTGCTCTCAGCTGCACATGAGCTGTCATACTGTCATGGCTCAAAGACACCCCTTCCAGCTATATCGCTGTCACCATGCTGTGGTGTCCAATTAAGAAATCTTCAAAATAAAGGTAAACTATCTTTGTAACTTAAAAAGTAAAATCACTACAACAAAGGAAATAAGTGAGAACGGGACTGCTTTGGCCAAGCCTAGCATGAAGTGGTTGTGGGTTCTCCGGACGCAGATCACTGCTGGGCAGTCTAGGGAGCAGGCAGTGGCTAGAGATACGGATTCAGCATCACCCACATCATTTCCTCTTGACTGGATCATTCCATCCATTAAAGCGTCCTGTAAAAACTCCATGTTGAAATAAAGAAAAAACAAAGCACCCCTTTCACTCTGTCTCCTTCCATCTGTGGCTCCGTTTCTTCTGTCTTTCTGTTCTGAGTCTCTGCATCCTTCCCTCAGATTCTCAGCCTGTCTCAACCAGGCCTTCAATCTCATTCCTCAGCCAGCGCTGGTCAAGGCGCCCAGCAGCCTCCACCTTGCCAAGCCTGGGGACCGGTCCTCAGCCCGCATTTCTGAGATCTCTAAGCTTCATCTGAAGCACTGTCTTTACTTGGTCTCTGGTACTCCACAATCCTTTGGGTTTCTTTCTGGTTTTTTTATGGATGGATCTTTCCCAGTCCTTTGCTGGATCCTTGTTCTCTGTAGGACTTCTGGACGAGACCCCTGACTTGTGGGCCCTTCCCCAGCTCGTTCCACCTTCCTCATCTCAGTAAGTCACTCTACTCTTAACTCCGTTGCTTAGACACCAAATCCACGTTCACTCTTAATTTCTCTCTACACTCACACCCCATATTCTGTCCATTAAGCCAGTCTTGCTGGCTCTGCTTCAAAATATAACCCCAGTCCAGCCACTTTTCACTACCTTTGCTGTTACCTGCAGTCTGTGCTACCATTATATCTCATTTTATGTGCTACATTTCCTCTTAATTGGTCTTCCGTGCCTGTCCCCCTGTAGTCTATTCATATAGTAGCCAGAGTGATTTTTTTTAAAATGACACAAAAATGACTTCAATACCCTGTTCAGAATCCTCCAGTGACTTCTTTTTTTTTTAAAAAGTTGAGATATGATTTACGTGCCACCATTTTGAAGTATCCAATTCAGTGTTTTTTAGTGTGTTTAAAAGACGGTGCAACCATCACCACTAATTCCAGAACATTCTCATCACCCCAAAAAGAAGCCCTGTACCTCTGAGCAGTCACTCCCCCAGCCCTGGCAACCACTAATCTACTTTTTGTCTCTAATGATTTGCCTCCAATGGTCTCTTAGATTAAAATCCAAATTCCTTGCTCTGGCCTTTGAACAGTGGTTCTCAGCTTGTGGTTTCCAGGGCAGCAGGTATCGGCATCACGTGGCAGCTCGTTAGAAATGCAGCATCTCAGTCCCCATCCTAGATCTACTGAATCAGAAGCTCTGAAGATGGGACCTAGCCATCCATAGTTAAAGACCCTCTCTCCGCACCACATCTTGAGGACCAGTGGCCTCTAAGGTCTTGCATCATCTGGACTCTTTGAAATGATCTCCTATAATCCTTTCCTCTTGCTCTCTCTACAGTGACCTTCCTCTTCCACAGATGTGACGAACTTGATTCCTCCTCAGGGCCTTTACATTTGCTATTCCCTCTGCTTGGGATATTCTTTTCCTATATCGTGTGTTCTCATTCTGTTTCGATTGTGGCTCAAGGACCCTCTCTAACCACATAGAGGTTGAAGTAATTGAGTTTGAGCATGGCCTGTCTCTACCCTGCTTTGTGCCCCAGGAGGTTGACTTCTATAAGCCACATGAATGGCCTCCCTTGCCGTCCGACTATCTAGTTGGGTTTATCCAGTGGGGAGTGGTAGGATGGATGATATAAGAAGAAGGGAGCCAGGTTGGGGTATTTATTCCTCTGGGCTGGCTGAGTCCTCTCCACGCAGCGTGCTCTCTCTCTCCCTTGAATTTTGTGCTGTGTGCTATAATAACTATTTAGTGAAGATGATTTCTACATTAGAACTTAAACCATAAAATAGATGGCCTATAGGGAATTCCCTGGTGGTCCAATGGTTAGGGCTCAGTGCTCTCACTGCCGAGGCCCCATGTTTGATCCCTGGTTGGGGAACTAAAATCCCACAAGCTGGGCGGTGTGGCAAAAAGAAAAAAAACAAAAATAGATGGCCTATATATCTTTCATGAATGAAAAGAATGTTGAAACAGAAGTAGGAGGACGTAGCATGATGTAAGCTTGAAGAAATGAGGAGAGGAAGGTAATTTCTGTCAGTGCGTGTAGCTGTGCTGTATACTATCTGCTCTACCATCTGTCAATACCCGAGGGAACACTTACTCTGAAAATAAATCAGAGGTGAATCTGTCAAGTGCAGTAACAGCTACTGGACGTATTCATTCACAAACACATACTTATTGTGTGCTTGTCACAGACCGGGCACAGATCAAGGGGCCGAGGATATTGTATGGAACAGAAAAAGCCCTGGACTTCGTGGAGCTTATGTTCTAGCAGGGAAGACAGATATTAAAAGCAAGTGAAATAAATATAATATTTGGTATGATGGTCACTGTGCCAAGGAGAGACAGTGGAGGTGCACGTGTGTGCGCACGTGTGAGCACGGTGGTGGGATTTTAGGCAGGATGGCCAGGGAAGGCCTCTCTGGGAAGGCAGTGTTGGAGTATAAAGACCTGGGGAGATGAGAGGGCAGGCCGTGCTGGCACACAGGGAAGAACATCTGTTGGGGAAGGTCATTAAGAAGGCGTGACCACAGGTTTGACCTGCAAGCTGGACCCCAGCTTGGAGGCCGTGCACTCACTTTCCTGTCCTTGGAATGTGCGCTCCACCTGCCTTCCCCCGAGCTCGAAGCTGCCCAAGGACGCAGCCTGGAGACTGAACCCAGGTAAAGCCTCTCCATAAGCTTTTTTTTAAAAAAAAATTTTAATTAATTAATTTATTTTTGGTTGCATTGGGTCTTCGTTGCTGTGCACGGGCTTTTCTCTGGTTGCTGCGAGCGGGGCCTACTCTTCATTGCGGTGAGCGGGCTTCTCATTGCGGAGCACGGGCTCTAGGCACACGGGCTTCAGTAGTTGTGGCACGTGGGCTCAGTAGTTGTGGCTTGCGGGCTCTAGAGCGGAGGCTCAGTAGTTGTGGCGCACGGGCTTAGTTGCTCCGTGGCATGTGGGATCTTCCCAGACCAGGGCTCGCACCCGTGTCCCCTGCATTGGCAGGCGGATTCTTAATCACTGCGCCACCAGGGAAGTTCCCCCTCATTAGCTTTTAATGCTTTTAAATTTAAACATCCAGATTTTTTTTTTTTTGGTCCTTAGTGGGAGGATCGTTTGAATAAGGTGCTGTTGTCTTATGTAATAGCCTTTTATTTGTTGATACAGTATGTTTCGTATATATACTGTATATTAAATATTTCTGTAATTTAATAAATGCCTCTAGGTCTCATATTTACGAAGAAAACAGTTACTGTGTTTGAAGTGTTGAACTTCAAAGAAAGTATTGGTGTGGGTAGGGAACATTGAGGAGGAGTACAGTTTAGTACTAAAGTGTAAATTATTTATCTCTCTCGTTAAATGCACTGTATATGTTTCTAGAGCAGCAGCAGGGTGGAAACCTGTGTTCATTTTGTGGAACAGTTTGAAAGTGTTGACTAAGTTGAGGCCTAGAACTATGTATCTATCTTTATGTAGCACAGTTGATCAGAATGTGGAGAACCTGATAACAGTTAGCCTGAAAGCTTCTGAGCTCATCCTGGCAAATTCTAGTTTTGATTTTATATATTTTACTGTTTCAACATTATCCACTTAAACTCTTTTTTTTTCTGGGTTACCCTCTAGCTGTAATGGGTACGCTTCTCATGTTTTCTAGTTTTGGGGGTTACTTTCTTTGCTGCACATGTTTATGTGAGTTAAAGAGTTTTGGTTGCAGGAAGTGGAGACTTGGCTTACTTTAAGAACTCATGGTTTTAGTGCAGGGAGGAGGTGGGAAGCCTCCGGGGGCTGAGCCTGCTGACCCAGTGGGCCGTCTTCTCTTACGCGTGTTGTCTTCTCCCCTTACTTGGACCGGATCCTTGAGGCACCCAGTCTGCTGTTTTAGCCAGTTTCCGTCATAGTTTCCATGAGGCACTGCCTTCCCCCTCCTTCCCCCCTTACCCCCCCCCCGCAAAAAAAAAAAAGAAGAGCCTAATGCATCTGTCTCACCTCGGGGGTAATGGGCAGCGAGGTTTAAGCTGGATGGGAAGCTGTGTGGCTGACTGTTGGCAGGTGCTACAGCTGTCGTATGATGTCCTTGTGTCAGTGTGATCACAGTGCAGATCCTACTCATTCTGCTTTGGTAGAGCCTTAAAACCCCAATTTCCCCCAGTGTTTGGCATAGTCTCATTAATTATTTTTACAGAATGTATAATGGCCCATCAAATTCACGTTTCCCAGGCTTTGTATTCTCTTTGATTGGAGTTATTTTCACAGGATAAATTCTCACAGTGGGATTACGCTTTCAAGTTGTCTGGTGTTTTTGTTTGTTTATTGTTTTGTTTTATCCTGATACACACTAATCTTCCCGGCATAGGTCCTCACTGAGTGAGTGAGCATGGGAGTGTGCTGACTTGCATTGCCGCCATCAATTTGTTTGTTGATTCACTCAGTTTCTTCAGTACTGGGAGTTAACAACGGTTTTTTTGTTTGGGTTATTTTTGGTTATTTAATAGGTATGAAAACTTGTATTCCTTTTTTTAATTGTCATGCATTTTTATTTATTTTTTTAAAACTTGAATTCTTTAGTTGCAGTGTCTTTAAGATGCAGTATTGGGCTTCCCTGGTGGCACACTGGTTAACAATCCGCCTGCCAATGCAGGGGACACGGGTTTGAGCCCTGGCCCGGGAAGATCGCACATGCCGTGGAGCAACTAAGCCCGTGCGCCACAACTACTGAGCCTGAGCTCTAGAGCCTGCAAGGCACAACTACTGAGCCCACGTGCCACAACAACTGAGGCCCGCGCACCTAGAGCCTGTGCTCCACAACAAGAGAAGCCACGACAATGAGAAGCCCGTGCACCGCAACAAAGAGTAGCTCCTGCTCACTGCAACTAGTGAAAGCCTGCGTGCAGCAACGAAGACCCCACAATAAATAAATAAAACTCAATAGCAGTCTTTCTCCCAGTAAAAGTAGATACTGCATCTTTTCTTTTTTATTTATTTATTTTTTTTTGCGGTACGTGGGCCTCTCACTGTTGTGGCCTCTACCGTTGCAAAGCACAGACTCCGGACGCGCAGGCTCAGCGGCCGTGGCTAACAGGCCCAGCTGCTCTGTGGCATGTGGGATCTTCCTGGACCAGAGCACGAGCCCGTGATCCCTGCATCGGCAGGCAGACTCTCAACCACTGCGCCACCAGGGAAGCCCTGCATCTTTTCTTTTTATAAAAAAAGACATCCCCACCCTCAGAAGCAACACATGTTTTGTTCTTGTGTATCCTTCCCAAAAGAGGC
This sequence comes from Stenella coeruleoalba, assembly GCF_951394435.1. Classification (NCBI taxonomy): domain Eukaryota; kingdom Metazoa; phylum Chordata; class Mammalia; order Artiodactyla; family Delphinidae; genus Stenella; species Stenella coeruleoalba. The sequence goes on along the minus strand of NC_137169.1, from coordinate 145,115,840 downwards.
TTTGCATAAGTGTGTGTGTGTGTGTGTGTGTGTGTGTGTGTGTGTGTGTGTGTGTGAGATCATCATCCCCTGATCATCTTCACAGGATTGATAAGAAGATCTATTTGTAGTATGGGTCTGGCACATCATACTAAGAACTACATAAGTATTTGGGAAACAAATAACATGAATAAAATGTCAGAGGAAGACTTTTTTTTGGCCGTACCACAGGGCGTGTGGGATCCCTGACCAGGCATTGAACCCATGTCCCCTGCATTGGAAGCAGGTAGTCTTAACCACTTGACTGCCAGGGAATTCCCAGAAGAAAATTTAATACGACCTTTTGTATGCACTGATTTGCCTGTGCTCCGGGGATCCCCAAGGGCTCTGCAGGCGCTGCCAGGAGAGGGGGGCCGGTGTCCATTGGCCGAGCTCCAGGTCCCTCCCTTCCTCAGGCCAGGGAACAGCCAGACGGTCCTGTTGTGCATTTGCACTTCAACTGAGACCATCTGGGGAAAGGAATCCGAGGTGAGTAAAAAGTGACCAGCACCAGTGTAGACAGTACTGATAACTGTTGTGTTTCTCCTTTTGTTTCCAGATGTTTCTTACCGTGTACCTCAGCAACAACGAGCAGCACTTCACGGAAGTCCCAGTTACTCCGGAAACCATCTGCAGGGACGTGGTGGATCTTTGCAAAGAACCTGGCGAGAGCGATTGCCACCTGGCTGAAGTGTGGTGCGGCTCCGGTATGCGTGCTTCGGTCGTGCCGTCTTTCATTGTCATCGGTTTTAGACGAGGCGCTGTGTGCCGCACGCGTTTATCCGTGGAGAAACTGCGGGATAGGATGTCCATCAGAGCTAGTATTCTCAGTCCAGTTCTGTGGCGACCTACAAAGTCTCTTTGCTGTTTTCTTTTTCTGCAAGACACCGTAGACACTCCAGTATAAAAGGTCAAAAGATAGGCAGCTGATACTCAGGGTGGAAGCTTCTGGGGTGTTATGGTAAAATGTATAGCGCTCACAAGTGTTTCTTGTATGCTTAAGCTGCACTTCTTAGGAATTTGAGGTGTCCTGATTGTTTTGCCCTCTCTGAGGTTCTGTAGGTTTTTCGGGAAAGCTCTTCGGTGTTGAGTTACTGTGGTGGCAGGAGACATAGGCATTATTTTAAGCCTTGACATCAACCCCCTTACTTAGTTCTTTGGAGCCCTGAAATGGGACAGCCTGGTTTCTTTTTGGCCCCTTAGGAGTTTGTAGATGCGGGAGTAAGTTTTCATGATTTCTGCTTTGTTCTGTACAGCCTGGGTGAGCTCCCACTGTTTCCTTTTTCTCCCCTGGGGGTGCAGTGTCCCAGCACGAGTTTCCCACTGTGTTCATTGCATTCACACCGTTCATGGTATGTGACTCCAGCTGAGCGTCCGCTGCTTCCCAGGCCAGTCCTCTTACTCATCTTCCGTTGACTTCCCTACAGCTGTGTGTTCAGGAAGGTCTTCTGCACTCTCCCCGAATTGCTTACTTCACATAGGAGCTAGATTAGACCAGTCCTATAAAGAAACCCAAGTGATCCTTTTTAAATAAAAATCTGATAGTTCGGGCTTCCCTGGTGGCGCGGTGGTTGAGAGTCCGCCTGCCGATGCAGGGGACATGGGTTCGTGTCCTGGTCTGGGAAGATCCCACATGCCGCGGAGCGGCTGGGCCCGTGAGCCATGGCCGCTGAGCCTGTGCGTCCAGAGCCTGTGCTCCGCAACGGGAGAGGCCACAACAGTGAGAGGCCTGCGTACCGCAAAAAAAAAAAAAAAAAAAATCTGATAGTTCGACTTTCCTGTTTAAACCCTTTGATGGCTTTCTCTTCTACTTAGAATAAAATCCAAAGTCTTGATCTGAGATTGTGAGGTCTTTGATGTCATCTGGAACCATTTTCCTCCTTGCCTGCCTCCTGCAGCTATTTTATATTCCTGGATAAACAACGCTCTTTCCCGCCTTAGAGCCAGTGGCGGCAGCTGTTCGCTCTGCCTCTATTGCTCTCCCTCCGGATTTTGTCATTGCCGGTTCCCTCTGGTCATTTGGATTGCAGCTAAAACATTGCCTCCTCGGAGGTGCTTCTCCCGAGCTTCCTACTAAAGCAGGCATGAGGTTCTCTGTTTTACAGCTCCATCCTGATTTGATCCTCTGCGTGAGGTGTGTCCGGTGTTTTGTGTGTGTTTATTAGTTTATTGCCTCTTTAATCCCCGTAGCCTCACACACACGCACAAGAATGTAAACTCCCTAAGAGCAGAGACCTGCTTGTCTTGTTCCTTGCTGCACCCCAGCTCAGAGGGAGTGCTCGATAAATATTTACTGAATGAATAAATGAGCTTCTCGTTGCTCTGGTGGCCTCCTTGCATTCTGCAAATTACTTTCCCAAGATGATTGAAACCACGCATTGTGAGCTTCCTCGGTTTCCTTCCTCTGTACTTACCTCAGGTTTCTCTGCATGTGTGCCTACCCTTCTGGCTGATTTTCTTAGAGCAAGAAGTGTTCTTTCACTTTGCCAAGGCTCACTCTCTGAGTTGAAACTTTTTTTTTTTCTGGGAGCCTGGCATGGTCTCCTTGTTTTTGATTATTGATGGAATTCTTTTATTTATTTTAATGAATTCATTTATTTATTTATTTATGGCTGCATTGGGTCTTCGTTGCTGCGCTCAGGCTTTCTCTAGTTGCCGTGAGCAGGGGCTACTCTTCATTGCGGTGCGCAGACTTCTCATTGCGGTGGTTTCTCTTGTGGAGCATGGGCTCTAGGCACGTGGGCTTCAGTAGTTGTGGCACACAGGCTCAGTAGTTGTGGCTCGCAGGCTCTAGAGCGCAGGCTTAGTTGTGGCGCACAGTTGCTCCATGACATGTGAGATCTTCCCGGACCAGGGCTCGAACCTGTGTCCCCTGCATTGGCAGGCGGATTCTTAACCACTGCGCCACCAGGGAAATCCCGTGAATTTTTTTAAAAATTATTTATTTATTTATTTGGTTGTGCCTGTCTTAGTTGCGGCAGGCAGGCTCCTTGGTTGCAGCACATGGGCTCCTTAGTTGTGGCTTGCCAGCTCCTTAGTTGTGCCATGTGAATTCTTAATTGCGGCATGCATGTGGGATCTAGTTCTCTGACCAGGGATTGAACCCAGACCCCCTGCATTGGGAGTGCAGAGTCTTATCCACTCCACCACCAGGGAAGTCCCCCGCGAATTTTTTTTTAAGTGTCTTATTGAACAGCTGTCTTTTTCCTTACTGATGTGAAATGTCACTTTGAATTCTTGTTATATCGTATATGAAGTTATGTTTCTATAAGCTTTATAGTCAGTTACTTTTATTGTTTTCTTTTAGTTTTATGATAGGACCAAATAGTTTTAATTACTATAGTTTTATAAAAGGTTTGGTATTGTAAGGCAAGTGCTTATTTCATTGTTATCCTGTAGTATTCTTGTGTATTTTCTTTTTCAGATATGTTTTAGAATTACCTTGAAATGTTCCATGAAAAATTCTTTGGGGCTTCTGATTGCTTACAGTGAATTCATAATTCATTTGAGGGTTGTTTGTATGGTGTGATTAAGATCAAGGTCTTAGGTATCAAAATCTTGTCTCTTTCATTTACTAGCTTTATAACTTCAGACAAGGTACTTAATTTCAGTAGTCCTCAAGTGTTTTCCCTGCATAATTGGGATAATAATTGAATCTATTGCATAGGATTGTGTGAGGATCCCAGGAGCTGACATTTGAAGGGGGTTTAGCATAGCCCCTGTTAGCATAGCACTTAATGTTAGCTCTCAGCAAGTAATAGCTGTTATGTTTTCAACTCCTCCTTTTTTGCTGTAAATTGTTCAAGGTGCCCCATTTTAAAAATAGTACATTTGGACTTCCCTGGTGGCACAGTGGTTAAGAATCCGCCTGCCAGTCCAGGGAACACGGGTTTGAGCCCTGGTCCGGGAAGATCCCACATGCCATGGAGCAGCTAAGCCCGTGCGCCACAACTACTGAGCTGGCGCTCTACAGCCACAACTACTGAGCCCGTGTGCCACAACTACTGAAGCCTGCGCGCCTAGAGCCTGTGCTCCGCAACAAGAGAAGCCACCGCAATGAGAAGCCCGCACACCGCAATGAAGAGTAGCCCCCGCTCGCCACAACTAGAGAAAGCCCGCGTGCAGCCAAAAATAAATAAATGAATAAGTAAAATTTAAAAAATAATAAATTTGTTGCTTCCACTTTGTTAGCTTCTCAAGTTTCCCATTTCCTTTAACTGACAGTCTTTCAAAATATGTAGCTTTTATTTGCCATCTCCATTTCCTTACTCCCCGCTCATTTGTTTGCTAAGAGAACGTTTCTTGGATTCCTATAATGTACTAGGAACTGTGCTTGATTGTGAGGAATAGAGAGATGAAAGTGTCCTGTCTTCAAGTAAAAGCAGGAATCAGCAGACATTTATCATACAGTGCGATGACTGCAGGAATAGATGGATGTGCTCCACCTGCAGAAGGAGAAAAGAGTGATGGGGACAGTTCTCAATGCTAGGAATGGCTTGTTCCAAGTCACATAGGCACGGATGCCAGGACAAGGGGATTGGTGTGGTCAGAGCATGGGGTGAATAGGCGGCTTTGAGACCCTTTGAAGTGTATTTCAGCGTTTGCTGGCCTAAGCCTGATTTTTTGTCGTCATAGGCCATCAGGACCTTAGCTCCTAGACCTTGTAAGACGGTCCAACCCAGCGTGGACTGGAAGTTACTTCCCTTCCTTTGAATTCCCTCTTTGCTTATGGAACCTGGGGATTTCACTTCTTTTGAAATAAAGTGTCTGTGTGTGTGTGTGTGTGTGTGTGTGTGTGTGTGTGTGTTTGGTTTTTTTGTGAGGAGGTGGAGGGTCTGCTGAGAGTTTCTTTTGGGAGGGTGTCTACTCAGCTATGGGTGTTTCCTTTTGCGGGGTGGTCTTAGTTAGAATTTCCCCAGTTTAGAGGAGAGAGGGGTATCTGTGTCAACTCAGTATGTCAAGAACCAGAGCTGTACTTCGTTGCAACCGAGCAGATTAAGTTCAGGGCTTAGTTCACAGAATTGGCTGCTGAACCCTTGGCTGCCCCATTCTCTGCCCGTGTTGTTTATTTAAGGTACTCAGATAGTGTCTTTGATTACTGACAAGTGCATTGAGTTTTCTTAGGCTGTTTCAACTTTCTTATATTAAAAATTATATCGATGTTACCGGAGTTCTTTCGTTTTAAACAGTTACATCCTCAGACAGTATATTTGGTTTTTATATCCAGATCCCTTAAGATTGGAAGTTTTTTTTTTTTTTTTGGCTGTGTTGGGTCTTCATTGCTGCACGCAGGCTTTCTCTACTTGCGGCAAGAGGGGGCTACTGTTCGTTGCGGTGCACGGGCTTCTCATTGCGGTGGCTTCTCTTGTTGTGGAGCACAGGCTGTAGGTGCACGGGCTTCAGTAGTTGTGACACGTGGGCTCAGTAGTTGTGGCTCGCGGGCTCCAGGGCGCAGGCTCAGCAATTGTGGTGCACGGGCTTAGTTGCTCCGTGACATGTGGGATCTTCCTGGATCAGGGCTTGAACCCGTGTCCCCTGCATTGGCAGGTGGGTTCCTAACCACTGCGCCACCAGGGAAGCCCTCAAGATTGGAAGATTTTTTGAGGGGAGCTTAAGATATCTGGTTTCTGCTAAAGTTCCCATTTATTAGGGTATTTATCTATGCCCTTCTTTTTGTCTCTAGAAAAGTTCTGACAACTGGCAGTCTCATCGGAAGAAGGGCCAAAGAAGCATATTTTCAGGGCAGTAAAGAGGCTTTTGTTTGGAAATGCAAGTGTCTGATTTTTTTTTTAACGTAGTTTATAAAATTGTAATTAAAAAAACAATAGACAGTAAGACTACACTATTTAGAAAGCTGTTTTTTAATGTTTCATGTGTATACTTAGAGAATCATAGAGCCATTAGAGTTAGAAGGGACCTCAGAGGCTGTCCTATGGAATAGATGACAGGAGCTTTGGAACCCGCAGAGCTTCCCAGCCTGCCTGTGGCTAGTGAGGGGCCGCTGAATTAGACTCCTGAGCTCCTGCTCGCGGCCTGGATCCAGTCCTCCCCCCAGTCCTCCACCCACGCTTGACCCTGATCATATGGGTGGAAAGCTGGTGATGCTTCATTTTCTAAAAAAAAAAAAAAAAAAAAAAGATGTAAGATGCTAAGTAACTTCTGCATTCATAATGCATAATTTGCATGAAGGATAGACAGTAAATGATATGTTCGTCTTTCTTTTTACCTGCAGATAACATGATTTGTACCTCATTTATTCGTTTCTTTTAGAACGTCCAGTTGCCGATAATGAGCGAATGTTTGATGTCCTGCAACGGTTTGGAAGTCAGAGGAGTGAAGTTCGGTTCTTCCTTCGCCATGAACGCCCCCCTGGCAGGGACATTGGTAGGTAGCATCCTATCAGTCATAACAAAGATCTGAAGTTTTATTTCATGCTCGGGTGTAGCACGTGATCAGGAGCCAGGTAATTTGGGGGGTAAGTGAGAGGTAAGGAAGTGGGAACAGCGAGGATAGACAGCTCCTCTAAGCCCTGACTGGGGGGTGGGGAGAAAGGGGTGTGGTTCAGTTTGTTCTGTTTTCTTGGAAGATGGGAAAAATTTGGCGACAGTTTTTAATGTGGGTGGGAAGGAAAGAGTCAGTAGAGCAGCGGGTTGAAATACAAGGAGGAGGAATGCTCAATGGGCAAGTCAGCCAGTGGGAGGTGGCGGGGGAAGGATCTCTCTTCCATTATTTATTTATTTATTATTTTTAAAATTTATTTTTAACATCTTTATTGGAGTATAATTGCTCTGCAATGGTGTGTTAGTTTCTGCTTTATAACAAAGCGAATCAGCTATACATATACATATATCCCCATATCTCCTCCCTCTTGCGTCTCCCTCCCACTCTCCCTATCCCACCCCTCTAGGTGGTCACAGAGCACCGAACTGATCTCCCTGTGCTATGCAGCTGCTTCCCACTAGCCCTCTATTTTACATTTGGTAGTGTATATATGTCCATGCTAGTCTCTCACTTCATCCCAGCTTCCCCTTCCCTGCCCCCCGCCCCTGCTGTGTCTTCAAGTCCATTCTCTAAGTCTGCGTCTTTATTCTCTCTTCCATTTTAACTGGGTGGAAGGGAAACTTTGCAGATGCAGGTAAATGTGTGCTCCCTGTGGGAGCAGTGGGAGGGTCTTCTCATCTGAGATCATTTGTTTTCTCTGAGATAGGAGGCACAGCCGTGTGAAAGTGATGGTTGGAGCCATGGTGGAGAACAGGAGAGAGTGCTGCTGGGGGACCAAGGTCCCCTGGAGGCCAGTTGAGACTAGAGACCAGGAGACCATGGGTGATTTTTTCCCCAGTGATGCTCTGCAGCCCAGAGGGTTGTAAGAGGAGATGGTTGGATTGACCCAAGGTTGGGGTTTGACCAGACCAGTTCAGTGGAGTCAGTGGGACAGGGAAGACGAGGATGTTGGTGAGATGACGTCTAAGCTGGGTGAGGGCGAAGTGAAGGCAGGGGGGCTGCAGGGCAAGAGCAGACCAGTGCTAAGGAACTGCACGTCTCAGATTCATGCACAGGTGCAGTGAGAGGAAATTATGGTCAAAAAGTAGAAAGTCTGAATTTAAGATTTCAGGGGTAGAGCACCTCTAGGTGACGTGGTCCTGCACCGGACCATGAAATGATCCTGAATTAGAGAGGAGGTAGGAGGCCACGGATCCTAGAGGTGAGCTTTTGGGTGGTAAGGTCATCCAGCATGAAGGCAGGACTTGGAGTGGGGAGAACAGGGGGGTCAGGTGGTCACATCTGCGGTGACTGAGGGTTGTGACCAGAGTTTATAGATGACAGTGAGGAGAGGGTAGAAGGTAATACGTGAAGGTGGAGAAATAGTGGGCTGAAAGCAGCCCTAGACATCGGGACACAGCTATCCCTGTGACCCTGGAGATCTCATAGGACATGGGAGAAAAGGCAGTTTCAGGTCTGAGATCTGTGGGGAAACTTTGTTCTCAGTGGGAAACCACTGGCCGGAGCATGATTACTAGGTGTTTCTAAAAATGTTGGAACTTTTAAAATGGAAGGTTTGTGACTTCAGTATATGTGTAATTCTTGGGAGTAAGAATGTCGGTAACAGAGGTTAATTATTAGATGTCACAGAATCTCAGTTTTATTCCTTTAGTACAAATGTCCACATGGTACCCAGCAATTAGACATTCAGACCGTGGGGGACCCCAGAATTGACTTAGTCTGGCCTCTTACTCTACAGATGAGAAAGGCTGATACTCAGGGGTTAAATGACTTGTCAGAGGCCACGTCCCTAGAGGCAGAGGCAGGAGTGGAACCTGAGTCACTTCAGCCAGGCTGGCTCGCAGGCCTTTCAGTGTCTCTGGTGTCTGTAATTTTATTTTAAATAAGCATGCATTTTTTTTTTTTCCTTAAAGCAGCCTTCTTTTTTGTGGTTTTAAGTTGGCATCTGCATCTTATTTTTATTTTGTTCTTTGTTTACATTACTGCATACATCTTCTTTTAGTAAATTAGATGAATTTTCCCCGTTGATCTACTAGTTCAAATATCTTTCTCTGTCGTACCGGGTAAATTATTAAACAGCCTCTCAATAGTGCAGTACGCAGTTTCAGTGTGTCTGTAATGTGAGAAATATAATCTGAAGATAAAGACGCTGTTTTCACATTGTTGCAAAACACCAGTGCCACATAGTGTCTAAACTGGGATAAAACAGGATTGCTGTTCAGTGTCAGCCTTTGTGGTGTAGACTTCTAGATTACAGATTAGGAGACTGTTACTGTATTCTTTTTCCAGTTTAACTAGGACCTGTGACCCAGAATGTATATGACATTAATTTTAAAACTCTTGCTTTTTACTCTGATTATGTAACTGAACATGCCAAGGAGAAACTGGCGGAGTGCTCTTTCTTTGAGGCAGCAAAGAAAGCAGTTATTCCTAAGTGATAGATTTCTTTTTTTCTTCTACGGAAATATTGTCACAGGTTACCTGAGCTGTTTTGTCAGAGAATTGAACAGTATTTAAAAGTAGGGCTTCCCTGGTGGCGCAGTGGTTGAGAGTCCGCCTGCCGATGCAGGGGACACCGGTTTGTGCCCCGATCCAGGAAGATCCCACGTGCCGCGGAGTGGCTGGGCACCTGAGCCATGGCCCCTGAGCCTGCGCGTCCGGAGCCTGTGCTCCGCGATGGGAGAGGCCACAACAGTGAGAGGCCCGCGTACCGCAAAAAAAAAAAAAAAAAAAAAGTAAAGCTAACGCATTGGAGTTAGATGTAAGTGTGGTACGTGGCCCTGAGGATAGACATACTTATTTACTGGAAATTTGTGCTAAGCTTCCAGGCAGGTACAATAGAGATTTGATTCAAAAGAAATTTTAATCTAAAACCTCTTGGGAGATAATAAATTTTCTAACTTCTGGGAAGTACAGGTCTAAGCTTAATTTCACATATTTAAGAAATTCTCTTTGATATTGTTTCTTATAATTTATCAGTTTAAGACTATTTTCCCCTCATGATGCTTTAAGTGGTACTGAAAGACCCATATATTCGGGCTTGAAAAATTCTTTTTAGCCAAAAAAGCAGAATGCACAGTGTTTTCCAATTAGTACTTTCCCAAGCTAAGAAAATGGAAATTTTTTTACTTAAATAAATGGGGAAATACTTGATAATACTTCGGAATTATCGCAAAATGACCAAATGTTCGAAATGCCACTTGTTCTGTTTTCATTTGCTTCCTTCCCGTGTAAGGTACAAACTCTTTAACGAGTACAGGGATGGGTTGATGTAATTTTCACTTTTATTTCTTTCAATGAAACTATTCCCAATTTCACTGCTGAGTAGCTAAATAGAGAACTGGGAGGAGCCACTTAAGCAAACGGTGTGAATGACCCGTAATCAGAAGTACATGTATTTTCTTAACTTCGCCTCCTGTGGTATCTGACGCATGGGAATGGTTAGCATGTGACATTTTCTAGTGCTATTTCTTTTTTTTTTTTTTTTTTTTTTTTTGCGGTACGCGGGCCTCTCACTGCTGTGGCCTCTCCCGTTGCGGAGCACAGGCTCCAGACGCGCAGGCTCAGCGGCCATGGCTCACGGTCCAGCCGCTCCGCGGCACGTGGGATCTTCCCGGACCGGGGCACGAACCTATGTCCCCCGCATCGGCAGGCGGACTCTTAACCACTGCGCCACCAGGGAAGCCCTGTAATGCTATTTATTCACCGTTCCAAGTAAGGTTTTCCAGAACAGGCTGAATTACGAGACCTTAACTTCATTGCTACTAGAAAGCATTTTAAGTATATTTTCAACTTAAAATATCAGAGAGCTTTTTTTTTTTTTTTTTTTTTTTTGCGGTACGCGGGCCTCTCACTGTTGTGGCCTCTCCCGTTGCGGAGCACAGGCTCCGGACGCGCAAGCTCAGCGGCCATGGCTCACGGGCCCAGCCGCTCCGCGGCATGTGGGATCTTCCCGGACCGGGGCACGAACCCGTGTCCCCTGCATCGGTAGGCGGACTCCCAACCACTGCGCCACCAGGGAACTGAGAAATGAACTGGGACTTAAAATATCTGTCAACTCTAGTGTTAATGCCTGCTTTCTGAATTTTGTGCCTAGTGAGCGGACCAAGGTCTCAGGATCCAAGTTTAAAAAGAAATGGTGTAAAAGTTCCAGGTGAACATCGAAGAAAGGAGAATGGCGTAAGTGATCATTGTTACCCATGCCATGTATGGACCACAGTGATACTGCTTTTTTAACCTTTAAATCTCATTCACTGTTCCTTTTTTTTCAGTGGGTTTTTAAGGATGGCCCTTTTTAAAAGGCCTATTTTAAATTTATTTCTTCAAAACGGTTAATTTTAATGATCTCCACGTGGCTGTCGAAATAATTCAAATGCTGAATGTACCCTAAATTCAGAACAAAACAGATGTTGAGCAGGTTGGAGGAAGTGTCTTTTTTTGGTGATTTTATTTGTTGCCCTCGTTTTTAGCGATTAGTGATATATTACTACTCTTGCTACTGCATGTGAATTTTAGCAGGTATCCTTGGGATTCCTTGTAGACATTTTCTTTTCAGAGCTTAGACTTTTTAATACTGTTAAGGATTAGCTAAATTACCTCTCTCCAACCTACATTTGCTTCTACTCTGCCTTTCCCCATATTCTTTGTTTTTCCCCCCAAAATTCTTCCTGTTTCTCTTCTCTGATCTCATATTTATCTTACAGTGAAGAAAGGTTGATATGACGATAACAGAAATGGTCTCAACCATTAACAGGATTTCAGTGCATCTTGACACAATGTATCTTTCCCTGTCACTGGGTTTTTTTATTTTTTATTTGTTTTTTCGGCCACGCAGCATGCGGGATCGTAGTTTCCCGACCAAGGATCGAACCCATGCCCCCTGCACTGGAAATGCAGAGTCTTAACCGCTGGACTACCAGGGAAGTCCCATCACTGGGTTGTTAAAAAACATCTTGATAGAAGTATAATTGTCATATAATAAACTGCACATATTTCAGGTATACAATTTGATAAGTTTTGACATATGTGTACACCTGTGAAGCCATTACCATAATCAAGTTAATGAACATATCCATCACCCCCTCCCCCCCAAAAAAAAAGTTTCCTTACGTCCTTCTGTAATCCTTTCCTTCTTGCCTCCCTCCCCATCCTCAGGGAACTGCTAGCAAGTCTCCTTTCTGTTACTACAAATTAGTTATATTTTCTAGAATCTAGGATAAATGGAGCCATCCAGTATGTACTCTTTTTGTCTGAATTTACTCAGGATAATTATTTTGAGATTAATCCATTTTGCTGTGTGTATCAATAGTTGATTCCTTTTTATTGCTGAGAGATACTTCATTGTCTGGTTACACCACTCCTTATCCATTCATCTGTTGATGGACATTTGGGTTGTTTCCAGTTACTCCATATCAAGCTACAATGAATATTTGGGTACACATCTTTGTATGGACATATACTTTTATTTCTCTTGGGTGAATACTTAGGAGTGGAATGGTTGGGTCATTTGGTAGATGTATGTTAACTTTTTTTTTTTTTTTAACATCTTTATTGGAGTATAATTGCTTTACAGTGGTGTGTTGTATGTTAACTTTTAAAAAGCTGCCAGAGTGTTTTCCAAAGTGATTGTTTTATTTTACATTCCCCACCAGAGAGTTCTAGTTTTTCCACATCCTTGCCAACGTTTGGTATGGTCATTCCTTTTCATTTTGGCTGTCTAATAGGTGTGTAGTGGTATTACATTGTGGTTTTAATTTGTATTTCTCTAATGGCTAATGATGTTGGGCATCTATCATGTGCTTATTTGCCATTTGTGTATTGTCTTTGGTGAAGTATTTGTTCACCTCTTTTGCTTAATTGTTTCTTTATTGGGTTGTTTACTTTCTTATTACTGAGTTTAAGGCTTCTTTATATATTCTGGATCCAAGTTTTTTATTACATAGATGATTTGCAAATATTTTTCCCAGTCTATGACTTGTTCTTAATTTTAATACAGTATAATTGATCGGTTTAGAAGTTTTGTAGTTTTAGATTTTACATCTAAGTTTATGATCCATTTTGCAGTAACATTTGCATATGGTGTGAGAGTTAAAGTTCATTTTGTTTTTCGTATATGGATAGCAGTTGTACAAGCAGCATTTGTTGAAAACACTAAACTTTCTCCACTCAATTGCCTTTTTTTCTAAAATCAATTACCCCATATATGTGCGGGTCTATTTTTGTACTCTCTGTCCTGCACAATTGATCTGTTTATCTATCATGATGTCAGTAACACACTGTGTTGGTTACTGAAACATGGTAAGTCTTGAAGTCAGGTAGTGTATGTTTTCAACTGCATTCTTTACAAAGCTTTGGCTACTGTATGTCCTTTGCACTTCCATATGGAATTTTAGATTTTGGTTGTCAGTTTATACAAAAAAAGCCTGCTGGGATTTTGGTTGGGATTCCGTTGACTCTGTAAGTCAGTTTGGGAAGAACTGCCGTCTTGACAGTATTGAGCTTTTCGGTTCATGAGCTCCACTTCGCCCTTTATTTAAGTCTTCTCTCTCTCAGCCAGGTTTTGAAGTTTTCAGTGGGCAGATCTGGCACATCTTCTGTTAACTTTATTCCTAAGTGCTTCATGTTTTTTATGCTATTGTTAATGGTATTAAAAATACTTTCTTCAGTTTCTGGTTGTTGCTAATATATAGAAATATAATTGATTTTGGCATATTGATGTTTTATCCTGCATTCTTGCTAAATAAATTATTCTGGTAGCTTTTTTGTAGATTCCATAGGATTTTCTTCATAGATGATTGTGTTGTCTTTGTGTAAAGACAAAAGAAACTTTTTTTTTTTACATCTTTATTGGAGTATAATTGCTTTACAATGGTGTGTTAGTTTCTGCTTTATAACAAAGTGAATCAGTTATACTTATGTTCCCATATCTCCTCCCTCTTGTGTCTCCTCCCTCCCACCCTCCCTAGCCCACCCCTCTAGGTGGTCACAAAGCACCGAGCTTATCTCCCTGTGCTATGCGGCTGCTTCCCATTAGCTATCTACCTGACGTTTGGTAGTGTATATATGGCCATGCCACTCTCTCACTTTGTCCCAGCTTACCCTTCCCCCTCCCCATATCCTCAAGTCCATTGTCTAGTAGGTCTGTATCTTTTTTCCTGTCTTACCCCTAGGATCTTCATGACTTTTTTTTCTTAAATTCCATATATATGTGTTAGCATACGGTATTTGTCTTTCTCTTTCTGACTTACTTCACTCTGTATGACAGACTCTAGGTCCATCCACCTCATAACAAATACCTCAATGTCGTTTCTTTTTATGGCTGAGTAATATTCCATTGAATATATGTGCCACATCTTCTTTATCCATTCATCTGATGATGAACACTTAGGTTGTTTCCATCTCCTGGCTATTGTAAATAGAGCTGCAATTTTGGTACATGACTCTTTTTGAATTATGGTTTTCTCAGGGTATATGCCCAGTATTGGGATTGCTGGGTCATATGGTAGTTCTATTTGTAGTTTTTTAAGGAACCTCCATACTGTTCTCCATAGTGGCTGTACCAATTCACATTCCCACCAGCAGTGCAAGAGTGTTCCCTTTTCTCCACACCCTCTCCAGCATTTATTGTTTCTAGATTTTTTGATGATGGCCATTCTGACCGGCGTGAGATGATATCTCATTGTACTTTTGATTTGCATTTCTCTAATGATTAATGACGTTGAGCATTCTTTCATGTGTTTGTTGGCAGTCTGTATATCTTCTTTGGAGAAATGTCTATTTAGGTCTTCTGCCCATTTTTGGATTGGGTTGTTTGTTTTTCTGTTATTGAGCTGCATGAGCTGCTTATAAATTTTGGAGATTAATCCATTGTCAGTTGCTTCATTTGCAAATATTTTCTCCCATTCTGAGGGTTGTCTTTTTGTCTTGTTTATGACCTTGCTGTGCAAAAGCTTTGAAGTTTCATTAGGTCCCATTTGTTTATTTTTGTTTTTATTTCCATTTCTCTAGGAGGTGGGTCAAAAAGGATCTTGCTGTGATTTATGTCACAGAGTGTTCTGCCTATGTTTTCCTCTAAGAGTTTGATAGTTTCTGGCCTTACATTTAGGTCTTTAATCCATTTTGAGCTAATTTTTGTGTATGGTGTTAGGGAGTGATCTAATCTCATACTTTCACATGTACCTGTCCAGTTTTCCCAGCACCACTTATTGAAGAGGCTGTCCTTTCTCCACTGTACATTCCTGCCTCCTTTATCAAAGATAAGGTGACCATATGTGCGTGGGTTTATCTCTGGGCTTTCTATCCTGTTCCATTGATCTATCTTTCTGTTTTTGTGCCAGTACCATACTGTCTTGATTACTGTAGCTTTGTAGTATAGTGTGAAGTCAGGGAGCCTGATTCTTCCAGCTCCGTTTTTCATTCTCAAGATTGCTTTGTCTATTCGGGGTCTTTTGTGTTTCCATACAAATTGTGGAATTTTTTGTTCTAGTTCTGTGAAAAATGCCAGTGGTAGTTTGATAGGGATTGCATTGAATCTGTAGATTGCTTTGGGTAGTAGAGTCATTTTCACAATGTGGATTCTTCCAATCCAAGAACATGGTATATCTCTCCATCTATTTGTATCATCTTTAATTTCTTTCATCAGTGTCTTATAATTTTCTGCATACAGGTCGTTTGTCTCCTTAGGTAGGTTTATTCCTAGACATTTTATTCTTTTTGTTGCAATGGTAAATGGGAGTATTTTCTTGATTTCACTTTCAGAATTTTCATCCTTAGTGTATAGGAATGCCAGAGATTTCTGTGCATTAATTTTGTATCCTGCTACTTTACCAAATTCATTGATTAGCTCTAGTAGTTTTCTGGTAGCATCTTTAGGATTCTCTATGTATAGTATCATGTCATCTGCAAACAGTGACAGCTTTACTTCTTTTCCTATTTGTATTATTTTATTTCCTTTTCTTCTCTGATTGCTGTGGCTCAAACTTCCAAAACTATGTTGAATAAGAGTGGTGAGAGTGGTCAACCTTGTCTTGTTCCTGATCTTAGTGGAAATGGTTTCAGTTTTTCACCGTTGAGGATGATGTTGGCTCTGGGTTTGTCATGTATGCCCTTTATTATGTTGAGGAAAGTTCCCTCTATGCCTACTTTCTGCAGGGTTTTTATCATAAATGGGTGTTGAATTTTGTCAGAAGCTTTCTCTGCATCTATTGAGATGATCATATGCTTTTTCTCCTTCAATTTGTTAATATGGTGTATCACATTGACTGATTTGCGTGTATTGAAGAATCCTTGCATTCCTGGAATAAACTCTGCTTGATCATGGTGTATGATCCGTTTAATGTGTTGTTGGATCCTGTTTGCTAGTATTTTTTTGAGGATTTTTGCATCTTTGTTCATCAGTGATATTGGCCTGTAGTTTTCTTTGTGACATCCTTGTCTGGTTTTGGTATCAAGGTGATGGTGGCCTCGTGGAATGACTTTGGGAGTGTTCCTCCCTCTGCTATATTTTGGAAGAGTTTGAGAAGGATAGGTGTTATCTCTTCTGTAAATGTGTGATAGAATTCGCCTGTGAAGCCATCTGGTCCTGGGCTTTTGTTTGTTGGAAGATTTTTAATCACAGTTTCAATTTCAGTGCTTGTGATTGGTCTGTTCATATTTTCTATTTCTTCCTGATTCAGTCTTGGCAGGTTGTGCATTTCTAAGAATTTGTCCATTTCTTCCAGGTTGTCCATTTTATTGGCATAGAGTTGTTTGTAGTCATCTCTCATGATCCTTTGTATTTCTGCATTGTCAGTTGTTACTTCTCCTTTTTCATTTCTAATTCTATTGATTTGAGTCTTCTCCCTTTTTTTCTTGATGAGTCTGGCTAATGATTTATGAGTTTTGTTTATCTTCTCAAAGATCCAGCTTTTAGTTTTATTGATCTTTGCTATCATTTCCTTCATTTCTTTTTCATTTATTTCTGATGTGATCTTTATGATTTCTTTCCTTCTGCTAACTTTGGGGTTTTTTTGTTCTTCTTCCTCTAATTGCTTTAGGTTCAAGGTTACGTTGTTTATTCGAGATGTTTCCTGTTTCTTAAGGTAGGATTGTATTGCTATAAAATTCCCTCTTAGAACTGCTTTTGCTGCATCCCATAGGTTTTGGGTTGTCGTGTCTCCATTGTCATTTGTTTCTAGGTATTTTTTGATTTCCTCTTTGATTTCTTCAGTGTTCACTTCGTTATTAAGTAGTGTATTGTTTAGCCTCCATGTGTTTGTATTTTTTACAGATCTTTTCCTGTAATTGATATCTAGTCTCATAGCGTTGTGGTCGGAAAAGATACTTGATACGATTTCAATTTTCTTAAATTTACCAAGGCTTGATTTGTGACCCAAGATATGATCTATCCTGGAGAATGTTCCATGAGCACTTGAGAAAAATGGGTATTCTGTTGTTTTTGGATGGAATGTCCTATAAATATCAATTAAGCCCATCTTGTTTAATGTATCATTTAAAGCTTGTGTTTCCTTATTTATTTTCATTTTGGATGATCTGTCCATTGGTGAAAGTGTGGTGTGAAAGTCCCCTACTATGATTGTGTTACTGTCGATTTCCCCTTTTATGGCTGTTAGTATTTGCCTTATGTATTGAGGTGCTCTTATGTTGGGTGCATAAATATTTACAATTGTTATATCTTCTTCTTGGATCGATCCCTTGATCATTATGTAGTGTCCTTCTTTTTCTCTTCAACAGTCTTTATTTTAAAGTCTGTTTTGTCTGATATGAGGATTGCTACTCCAGCTTTCTTTTGGTTTCCATTTGCATGGAATATCTTTTTCCATCCCCTCACTTTCAGTCTGTATGTGTCTCTAGGTCTGAAGTGGGTCTCTTGTAGACAGCATATATATGGGTCTTGTTTTTGTATCCATTCAGCCAGTCTGTGTTTTTGGTGGGAGCATTTAATCCATTTACATTTAAGGTAATTATCGATATGTATGTTCCTATTCCCATTTTCTTAATTGTTTTGGGTTTGTTATTATAGGTCTTTTCCTTCTCTTGTGTTTGTTGCCTAGAGAAGTTCCTTTAGCATTTGTTGTAAAGCTGGTTTGGTGGTGCTGAACTCTCTCAGCTTTTGCTTCTCTGTAAGGTTTTAATTTCTCCATCAAATCTGAATGAGATCCTTGCTGGGTAGAGTAATCTTGGTTGCAGATTTTCCTCCTTCATCACTTTAAATATGTCCTGCCAGTCCCTTCTGGCTTGTGGAGTTTCTGCTGAAAGATCAGCTGTTAACCTTATGGGGATTCCCTTGTGTGTTTTTTGTTGTTTTTCCCTTGCTGCTTTTAATATGTTTTCTTTGTATTTAATTTTTGACAGTTTGATTAATATATGTCTTGGCGTGTTTCTCCTTGGATTTATCCTGTATGGGATTCTCTGTGCTTCCTGGACTTGATTAACTACTTCCTTTCCCATATTAGGGAAGTTTTCAACTATAATCTCTTCAAATATTTTCTCAGTCCCTTTCTTTTTCTCTTCTTCTTCTGGAACCCCTATAAATCGAATGTTGATGCGTTTAATGTTGTCCCAGAGGTCTCTGAGACCGTCCTCAGTTCTTTTCATTCTTGTTTCTTTATTCTGCTCTGCAGTAGTTATTTCCACTATTTTTTTTTTTTTTTTTTTTTTTGCGGTACGTGGGCCTCTCACTGTTGTGGCCTCTCCCGTTGCAGAGCACAGGCTCCGGACACGCAGGCTCAGCGGCCATGGCTCACGGGCCCAGGCGCTCCGCGGAGGGGCACGAACCCGTGTCCCCTGCATCGGCAGGCGGACTCTCAACCACTGCGCCACCAGGGAAGCCCTATTTCCACTATTTTATCTTCCAGGTCACTTATCCGTTCTTCTGCCTCAACTATTCTGCTACTGATCCCATCTAGAGTATTTTTATGTGTTGTTCATCGTTGCTTGTTTCATCTTTAGTTCTTCTAGGTCCTTGTGAACTGTTTCTTGCATTTTCTCTATTCTATTTCCAAGATTTTGGATCATCTTTACTATCATTATTCTGAATTCTTTTTCAGGTAGACTGCCTATTTCCTCTTCATTTGTTAGGTCTGGTGGGTTTTTATCTTGCTCCGTCATCTGCTGTGGGTTTTCTGTCTTCTCATTTTGCTTATTTTACTGTGTTTGGGGTCTCCTTTTTGCAGGCTGCAGTTTTCGTAGTTCCCATTGTTTTTGGTGTCTGTCCCCAGTGGCTACGGTTGGTTCAGTGGGTTGTGTAGGCTTCCTGGTAGAGGGGACTAGTGCCTGTGTTCTGGTGGATGAGGTTGGATCTTGTCTTTCTGGTGGGCAGGTCCACGTCTGGTGGTGTGTTTTGGGGTGTCTGTGGACTTATTATGATTTTAGGCAGCCTCTCTGCTAATGGGTGGGGTTGTGTTCCTGTCTTGCTAGTTGTCTGGCATAGGGTGTCCAGCACTGTAGCTTGCCGGTCGTTGAGTGAAGCTGGGTGCTGGTGTTGAGATGGAGATCTCTGGGAGATTTTTGCCGTTTGATATTATGTGGAGCTGGGAGGTCTCTTGTGGAACAGTGTCCTGAAGTTGGCTCTCCCACCTCAGAGGCACAGCACTGACTCCTGGCTGCAGCACCTAGAGCCTTTCATCCACACGGCTCAGAATAAAAGGGAGAAAAAGTAGAAAGAAAGAAAGAAAGAAGCTAAAAGAAAATAAAGTAAGGTAAAATAAAATAAAGTTATTAAAATAAAATAATAATTATTAAGAAAAATTAAAACAAAAAACGGATAGAATCCTAGGACAAATGGTGAAAGCAGAGCTATATAGACAAAACCTCACACAGAAGCATACACATACACACTCACAAAAAGAGGAAAAGGGGAAAAATAATAAATCTTGCTCTCAAAGTCCACCTCCTTAATTTGAGATGATTCGTTGTCTATTCATGTATTCCACAGATGCAGGGTACATCAAGTTGATTGTGGAACTTTAATTTGCTGCTTCTGTGGCTGCTGGGAGAGATTTCCCTTTCTCTTCTTTGTTCGCACAGCTCCCGGGGCTCAGCTTTGGATTTGGCCCCTCCTCTGCGTGTAGGTCGCCGGAGGGCATGTGTTCTTCGCTCAGACAGGACGAGGTTAAAGGAGCTGCTGATTCCGGGGCTCCGGCTCACTCAGGCCAAGGGGAGGGAGGGGCACGGAGTGCGGGGCGAGCCTGCGGCGGCAGAGGCCAGCGTGACGTTGCACCAGCCTGAGGCACGCCGTTCGTTCTCCCGGGAAAGTTGTCCCTGGATCCCGGGACCCTGGCAGTGGCGGGCTGCACAGTCACCCCGGAAGGGGGGTGTGGATAGTGACCTGTGCTCGCACACAGGCTTCTTGGTGGCGGCAGCAGCAGCCTTTAGCGTCTCATGCCCGTCTCTGGGGTCCGCGCTGTTAGCCGCGGCTCATGCCCGTCTCAGGAGCTCCTTTAAGTAGCGCTCTTAATCCCCTCTTCTCACGCACCAGGAAACAAAGAGGGAAGAACAAGTCTCTTGCCTCTTCGGCAGGTCCAGACTCCCTCCCAGCTAGCCGTGGTGCACTAACCCCTTCAGGCCGGAAGCCTGAGCCTCAGCTCCCAGCCCCACCCGCTCCGACGGGTGAGCAGAAAAGCCTCTCGGGCTGCTGAGTGCCTGTAGGCCCTGATCCTCTGTGTGGGAATCTCCCCACTTTGCCCTCCGCACCCCAGTTGCTGTGCTCTCCTCGGCGGCTCCAAAGCTTCCCCCTTCACCACCCGCAGTCTCCGCCCGCGAAGGGGCTTCTAGTGTGTGGAAACCTTTCCTCCTTCACAGCTCCTTCCCACTGGTGCAGGTCCCGTCCCTATCCTTTTGTCTCTGTTTATTATATTTTCTTTTTCTCTACCCAGGTACGTGGGGACTTTCTTGCCTTTGGGGAGTTCTGAGGTCTTCTGCCAGCATTCAGTAGGTGTTCTGTAGGAGTTGTTGCACATGTAGATGTATTTCTGATGTATCTGATGCTGTTGGTATCTTGTAATGAATCACATAGACGCAATTCTCCTTTCAGGTAAAGCTGCAGAAAAATGACTGAATAATGGCTGTTCCTTCATTATCTCCTTTTTCTACTTTTCTTCTTTTCTTCTTTTTCTGCCAGCGTTGGAGGGTCTCCTGCAGAGTCTGAGGGCGGCTGTGGCTCACCACAGGGACAAGGACACTGGCAACAAAAGTTCGGGGGAGTACTCCTTGGCGTGAGCCCTCCCACAGTCCGCCATTAGCCCCATCCAAGAAACGTTTTCGTTTTCAATCTGGACACAGTTTATTTCTACTTTTTTGTTCTGTGGCACGGGTTAAACCTCTTAGGACCATGTCCAACAGATGTTTAGAGAGCGGACATCTTGCTTTGTCCCTGATGACCCAATGTATCTTGAATTTGTAAAATTCTAGTGTCATAGTTTTAAAGGGTGTTTTGATGACTGTATTCTAGGTTTGCTGCCAGTGTCCCAGTATCACGTTTAATATGGTCAAATACTGCCTTCCTAATTTAAATTAACTATAGAACGAGGTAATTCCAAGTTGTTCCATCTGTGTTACTGACTATTGAAACTAGTTAATTTAAATTTACAGCTTAGAAGAGTGTTGGTCTGTATGTTAGTATGTTTTACATGTTAATAAGTCAGTGTGGGGTATTAATATAAAAGTTAATGGTTTCTTTAATATTATGGAAGAAAAATGGCTAAATAATTTTGTCCTGATTGGTTCAGGTGATGCTTATAATGGGCCTTTGAGTGAGGAGTCTCTGTGATCATTTTGTACTAAGTTGGATTGTTTGCATTTTTTTTTTCTTGGTAGGTTAATAGTCCTAGGATGGACCTGACACTTGCTGAACTTCAGGAAATGGCGTCTCGCCAGCAGCAACAGATTGAGGCCCAGCAACAAATGCTGGCCACTAAGGTAATACCTTGTTTTCAAAGACCTAACGGGCCACTCCTGTTCACGTGTGTGTAAAGCCGTTTACGTTCCATCCTCACTAGTAAACCAGTTACCTCCTAGATACGTGTTGATACCATCAACCCGAAAGGTACCTGCTTCCTTCTCTTCACTGCAGCATTTTGTAGAAACCTTAAATCACCCAGTTGTTCCTGATCTTCCCGACCCCCATTCTGATCAGAGTTAACCACGCTATGTTGAGTATCAGTAAAACAGGACCAGCGGAAAGAACCTTTCGGCTTTGCTTGTAGGCACAGCTCTGGGCTGACCTCCTCCTGAATCATTACTACAGCAAGAGGCGCTTGTTGCTCATGCAAACCTGTCCCCAGCTGCTGCTTGGCACTGGTAACAGGCTGCCTACCTTTATCTGGGGACATTCTTCACCCACCACCTAATTCTCATCCTGTCCTTGGACAAAGAAAACATGGGAAGCCTCTCCACTGCTATCTAAACCAGTCTCCCTGCTGCTGCTTCTGCCAGCCATGGGCTTCTAGTCTGAGCCAGATGTTGTCGGACTTTGTCTGTAAAGGGCTGAGATATTTTAGGCTTTGCAAGCTGTGCTGTCTCAGCTCTGCAGTTGTAGCAGGAAAGCAGCCATAGACGAACGGGTATGGCAGTGTGCCGAGAAGACTTTACTCACAACACGGATAGCAAGCTGGATTTTGCCTGCAGGTCTGCCAGCCCCTGGTCTAAATACCCAGTCTCTGCCGCCGACCAGTCTTTGAGGGACTGTAAGTTCACTTGGGGTGAACAACTTGAAGGTTTGAGTAGCAAGGTCCCCAGCAGGGCTTTGAAGTGATGGCCAGGGATTCTTTAAGGTGGTTCTCAACATGCACGATGGCCTTCCCTGGAATACTTCCTAGGGTTCCGATGCATCCTTTCTACTTCTGATGCCAGACACCAGCTTTTTCAAAATCATGTGTATCATTGCTTCTCAGACTTTAATACGAATACAGATCACCTAGGGATCTTGTTAAAAATGCATATTTTGATTCAGTAGGTGTGGGTTGGAGTCTGACATTTTGCATTTCTAACAAGGTCCCATGTGATGCTGACGCAGCATTCCTTGAGTTGCAAGGACATGAATTCAAAGAAAAAGGTTGATTGTTAACAGAATAACTCTCTACCCTCAGGGTCTTATTTTGAAACTATTTCTGTGTTATTTGTATGTTTTAGCCGTATTAATCTGTGAAGTTTACCCTTGATTATAAATTGTGTGGCTATATTACTCAGTTAAAAATTTTAATATAATAGAAATAAAATTGTAAGTTGCATTATTGCAGTTTTCTAAAGGCACTAAGTAGTTCTTTAGCTCTTTTCTAAGTGTATTGAGTGTGTACTAACTATGTACAATACTGTTGACAGAGATTTACATTTCACATTGCGTTTAATCCTCACTGTAGCCCTAGGAGGACTAGTGATCATCTCATTTTATAGGTGAAGAGACAGACTTTTGGATTTGGTGAAATTATGTAATTTGCCCAAAGTCTCATAGCTAATAAATGGCAGAGCTTGGGTTTGAATCCAAATTGGACTTTGAAGTGTATCATTTAATAGCTTTCTTTTACTGCCTCCCCCTCTACATGAGCTCCTTCTTAAAATTATAGCCACAGCTCATGAAAACTAGTTCAAGGATCACTGCTTGCTTGCTGCACAAGGACCACTTGGATAAAAATGCTGGTTCCTGGATCTTACCCCCTAAGAGGTAGATTCTAGGCTTGGGCCCGGGAGAGTCTGTTTTTCACAAACGCCCCAGGTGGTTCTCATAGCAGTGTGTAGGACAGATGGTGAGACCAGAGCAACGCCACCGGTGTACCTCAGCCTGGGCACCTCAGGGTGTGGTTAGATTAATTGTGGGTTCGTGGTCTGCTGTTTAAAATGCCATGTCTGATGATGGCTTATATCTTCAGGAGCAGCGCTTAAAGTTTTTGAAACAGCAAGATCAGCGTCAGCAGCAACAAGCTGCTGAACAGGAAAAGCTTAAGAGGCTCAAAGAAATAGCTGAGAATCAGGAAGCTAAGCTGAAAAAAGTGAGAGCACTTAAAGGCCACGTGGAACAGAAGAGGCTAAGCAACGGGAAACTTGGTGAGTTGCTCCCATTTGGTTTACCTCAGTGCTAAATGTATTATGTAACTGTTTGGGTTAAGGAAACGCATTGGTATAAGAAAACACGTTGGTGTAGGAAGTTTATGTGAATTTGCAGTAAGTAAGAAGAATAAGATGAGACTCTGTATGTAGATCAACTTCAAAGGATTTTTTTGGAAAAGTATAATTCACTGCAGTTTTGATGCTGCTGCTTCCCCCTGAATTGAATTCAGCTGTTGAATGTTTTGGACAAGGTTTCCAGGTTCTCTTTGGAAGACGTAGTAGTAGTAGTAGTAGTTTCCACCCCCCCCATTTAGTTATTTATTTATTTGGTTGCACCAGGTCTTAGTTGCAGCAGGCGGGCTCCTTAGTTGCGACTCCAGGGCTCCTTAGTTGTGGCATGTGAACTCTTAGTTGCGGCATGTGAACTCTTAGTTGCGGCATGCATGTGGGATCTAGTTCCCTGACCAAGGATGGAACCCAGGCCCCCTGCATTGAAGTCCTCTTTCTTCTCTCTAATTTTTGACTGAAAATTTGATGAAGGTAAGGATTTTTATGCATATAATGGCTCCATCTATTACAATACCATTTTAATTAAAATTTTAGTGATTTGATTTAGAGATGTCTGTTTGATTTAGAGGTGCTTATAAAGGAATAGGTTGATTCTAGGACATTCCTGAAAATTTTCTCTACTTTTTATGAGAAAGTTTATGGTACATCCTGGTTGCCCGGAAAGCAGTCCATTCTCATTTTTCTTTTCAACTACTGTTGCTTTTCTTGTTCTTACTTTAGTGGAGGAAATTGAACAGATGAATAGTTTGTTCCAGCAAAAGCAGAGGGAGCTCGTTCTGGCTGTGTCAAAAGTAGAGGAACTTACAAGACAGCTAGAGATGCTCAAGAACGGCAGGATTGATGGTCACCATGACAACCAGTCCGCGGTGGCTGAGCTTGATCGGCTGTACAAGGAGCTGCAGGTAAACTGTGGCCGCCCGTGACATTCAGTGGCACATCCTCTCTAGGACGACAGCATTGTCCACACAAGCGGCAGGAAGTCCTGGATTTCGGCCTCTTTTTCCTTAAAGCGGGGAGGGGGAGGAAGACCTAAACCCTGCAGAATCCAGAATAAACTTTATAGTACCTCAGACAGGAAATCTGAGGTGTTCCTTATGACCACAGCTGGTGGTCCAACACTTAATTTTAAACCATGAGATGAGAAGTGTGGGGGGACCTTACATTTTTAGAAATTGTATGATAGCGAACCATGTGATTATCTGTTTGAGAAATTTTTCTTCCTACTCCTTGGCTACCTTTTATTCCCTTAATTTTGTTCAGTTAAGAAACAAACTGAACCAGGAGCAGAATGCCAAGCTGCAACAACAGAGGGAGTGCTTGAATAAGCGCAATTCAGAAGTGGCGGTCATGGACAAGCGTGTTAATGAGCTCAGGGACCGGCTGTGGAAGAAGAAGGCGGCCCTGCAGCAGAAAGAGAACCTTCCAGTAAGTGTGCTGTTGGCAGGGGGCGGGAGGAGGGGACGATGACCATCCCAGTGAGGTCAGTACTTGCAGCAGCATCTTCAGAATCATCGCTCGGTGCGTCCTCCGGAAAGGGACGGGATCTGTGACTTCTTGAAAGAGAATCCACTGTTCTTATACTTTTAATATGATCACCTGCGTAGCTCTGCTCTTTTTTCTAATTCTTGTAATAAAGTGTGGGTGAGAGTTCACCATGGGGTGTTTTTGTTTGGGGATATCTCTCGTAGATTTGATGGCTAGATCCTGAAAGTGCCGATTTTTAACAAAATTATGAACACGTCACGGGCTTTTCTGAGTCAGATCCAGCCTGACTTGCAATACTAAAGGCTCTGTGCTTTCTCCTAAGGTTTCGTCTGATGGACACCTGCCCCAGCCGGGGGCGTCGGGGCCGAGTCGAGTGGCTGCGGTCGGTCCCTATATCCAGTCGTCAACTATGCCCCGGATTGCCTCGAGGCCTGAGCTTCTGGTGAAGCCAGCCCTGCCCGATGGGCCTGGGGCCACGCAGGCTTCCGAGGGGTCCATGAAAGTCCAGACACTGCCCAACATGAGATCTGGGGCCGCTTCACAAGTGAAAGGTAAAACCAGGCATTTCCAAGTCCTTCCAGGGCTGAGTTGCTCCCGTGCTCACTATGATTTTCCCCCAAATTTGAGTTATTTATTTATTTGTTTGTTTGTTTTTGTATACCTTTCTTTTATTTGTGCTTCACAGCAAGTCTTTTTTTTTTTTTTTAATTTAGATTTTTTTTTTTTCCTCCAGGTTTGAGTTTAAAAAGATGTCTTCCTATCCCTTGTTCATGTGGCAATTCTAAGAATCTCCTTGTGTTCTTTGGGGTTAAGAAATGATAATTTTCTTAACCCTAAGTACTCTAGGGTTCTGTTCAGGAAATGAAATAAAACATCAGGTTTTTAAAAACCTGGAAATTGTTTTGAATTCCTTCTCGTTAATAAGGAAGTTTTGATCTGATGTTAATAACTTGAGAACTTTCCTTGTGGTATAAAAACTCCAGATATGTTAGTGGTGTTGTCTCCACAGAATGCAAGACAGTCGGTCCATTCTGTTGATGATTGGTGTTTGCTATTCGTATATGTTTCTGTGTGAGAATTTGCCTGATGATAATTTTTAGAATAAAGGTAAACATATTGGGAGATAAAAGTGAAAGTAACAGAGGCTCGTTGTGTTAGTGGTCTTTGCATTCTGTGTGTAGTCCTCAGATACTTGGCCGGGGGCGGGGGGCAGGTGCAAGCCAGACTTTTATAATAGGAGGAAAAAATGAAGGGAGACTTGCAGGAAAAGCAGGGCAAAAAGCATCCTTTAATGAGCTTATTAAACTCACCCCTGGAGAAAAAAAAATAGAATCGTCTCTTTTCCGTAACCACTATCATGTGTAAATGATAGCTAACTTTAAAATTATTTATTATTTTGGATTAATTGCCACTGTGAAGCAGTCATGCTGCATAGTCTGGGTTTTATTGTAGAAAGAGTTAGTTTTGTTTTTTAAGGAAAAATAAAAGCTATGGCTTTGAAACTTAAATACCAGTGTAGAAAAAACCTGAATACTCTGATTTACCCAAGACTGTGGTCAGAGTCATGGGCTGAAAGTCCGTGCTTTTGCTTTTGTTTTGTGTGCATCACTTGTGGTGGTTATGTAAGACACACCAGAGAGCCCTTGGTCTGCTAGATTGGAAGTCGTTTTCTGGGTGGGATGGTGACGTTTTCTTACCCGGTGAGGAGTAATGCGTCCTTGCTGCTTCAAACGGACTTTCTGTTGATGGTGATTAATTTATTTGAGTCAGCAGGAGCACTCTTCAATTACAAGTATAAAATCTGATGTTTTCTAAGTAAGTTTAACTGGGGTTTTTGTGAGTCTGAGATTTAAACTCATTTTTAGAGATTTAACTTCTTAGCAGCAAAGTGAACCATTAAACATCTCCTTAGAATGCCAGGTTATTGCAGTTGCTTTTCTGTGTTCTAGGCTCTAAAATCCATCTGCTTGGCCCTGATTGGACTCCTCCGAATGCAGATCTTTTCTCGAGCCAACAAGCCTCTGCTTCTGTGTCCAAAAGCTCTGGAAATGCTCCAGACCAAGGTGAGGTTTACTTGTGCTGTTCCTGGATATTCTGTTTTGGGCATCTAAAGGTTCTGTGTATCCTTTTTTAGATAGCTTATTTTCTAGTGTGTTAAGACCAGGGACTGTGTTTATTTCCAGAACAGCTTCATTTAGCCAGGGAATTAAGGTACTAGCATTGTAGTGTTGGGTTATCCTTTAATCAACTTAATTTAAGAATAGAAGAGCATTTAGTGGGTATACATTTGAGGAGAGAGAAACATGTGTGAATAAGAAATTTTATTACAAGCAGTTTGGTTATCAGCATGATTCTTTTTTTTCCCTGTCTTCTTCAGCTGATGATGGGGAGGTTCCGCTGAGGGAGAAGGAGAAGAAAGTGCGTCCCTTTTCAATGTTTGACACCGTGGACCAGTCTGCTGCCCCACCCGCCTTTGGTACCCTCAGGAAGAACCAGAGCAGTGAAGATATCTTGCGGGATGCTCAGGTACTTGAGAGTATCCCAGTTTTAAGACTTAATGGTAATTCTATATACATTTTTTTTTTTTTAGAAGAGAGAAAGTATTATGTAACGGAGAGAAAAAAAAATCTATCTGGAAGATTAGAAAATACAACAGCATTCTGTTATTTTAAATCCTGTTGCTTGAGTATATTTGTGGTCTCACATCCTACTGGCACATGACTAACATGCTTGCTTCTGGGTCATACTTTGTATGATTCTCTAAAAAAAATACTACTGCATTGAAGAACATTGTATTTGTGCTGCTCAGTTACCTTGTTTCTTCAAAATTTGGAGCTTAGGTTATGTCAAGCAATCTGATGATGAATCTTCCGTAACTGTTAGGATCCCACCCTTTGATAAGCAGTCTGTGGCTGCATGCTCCAAGTTAGGAGTTTTTTTTTTAACCACGTGGCCCGGATTGCGTGAAGTTCCGATGAACGAGAATGGTTTTCAGTTATTGGTGTCACCCGTGAATATGAAAAATGGCAGTTAAAAGTTTTCAAGTGGCCACTTACAGTTGCCCAAATAGGAAGGGGCAATGCGGAGGAAATCGTACGGGGCAGGATTTGTATTGCATTACTGAAGTGCCTTTTACGTGTGATTTAGTTCAGAGATTTAAGAGTTTTTAATGATTTTTAAATGCAGAGCTAGTCTTTTCAGTCTGTACTTAACATTTGTGCAGTTTAGGGTGTCTGGAACATCCTGTACACCCAGTTACACAGTATTTTAATCGGCTGTCGTGTGTTCACAGGCTGCAAATAAGAATGTAGCGAAGGTACCACCTCCTGTTCCATCAAAACCAAAACAGATTAATTTGCCTTATTTTGGACAAACTAATCAGTCGCCCTCAGACGTTAAGCCAGATGGAAACCCTCAGCAGTTGTCAGCGGCTGTCGCATCCATGGGAAACAAACCCAAACCAGCAGGGCAGCAGCAGAGGGTCCTGCTGGCTGTCAGCATGCCTTCAGTTGGCCAAGCGGACCAGACCCTTCCTCCAGGTTCTAAGCAAGAAAGTCCCCCTGCTGCTGCCGTCCGGCCCTTCACGCCTCAGCCTTCCAAGGACACCCTCCTTCCGCCCTTCAGGAAACCCCAGACCGTGGCTGCCAGCTCCATATACTCCATGTATACCCAGCACCAGGCTCCCGGCAAAAACTTCCAGCAGGCTGTGCAGAGCGCCTTGACCAAGTCCCATTCCCGAGGGCCCCACTTTCCGAGTGGTAAGATTCTTGGTCTCATCTTCACCTGCGTGGATGTGTTTCCATCCTATGCCAGAGCTGCCGTCGATCAGTAAACAGCACAGTGACGTGTACCTCTTTTGACTGATGCTTTTGTCCTAAGAGATTTGTTTCGTTATGGCTTCTGTTCTTCATGGGGAGTTTAAAAGAGTTTGTGCTAAATGCCAGCTACTGTAGTAGCTGAAGATGGTAGGTGAATAAAATGAAATAAATATGAAAATTGATGCATAAAACCTATAGCGATGACATAGCCTTCTGTGTTGAATTTCCTGTGTGCGTTTGTTTCCCGCTCACGGACAAGCTCCTCGGTGAGTGGGGAAAAGTGCCTGCAGGGGATCGCTGTGCAGAGGGATGTGTCTTCACTCTAGGTCTGACCAGGTGTTCTTGGTGCCTAGAGGTTTAGACAACTGCCTCTGTATATGTATTTTTTTTAATGTTCTCTACTATATTTTAAGTTGTTCTAATGAGGACACAGTTACTAGTTAAATATAAAACACAAAAAGATTACTTTGTGTTCAACATACATAATTTGGTAACTTGTTGGGTTCTTTCTAAGAGTCATTAGTTTATGGGACTGGAATAAAATTCACTGTGTTTTAATGGAATGAAAATGGCTTTCTAGTTATGAAATAAGCACGTAATTGTGGCCCAGAATGTCATAAAAGTAATTACACAGCAGAGAATTAGTATATATGCTACATCTTACTCTTTTTCATGAGTCTGGTGAAAACTGCTAATATAATAATTCGGGAATTAGATAATGATGATGTAATCAGAATGTTTAAGGAGAATAGTTTTGGTAAATAGAAGTGGTTATTAATAATTTTGTAAGCCAAATGATTTGTCACATTGATTTCCTTTTGAAAATTGTGAAAGATGGGATAGTGCATGTTTAGTTTTAATCTGGACACGTGAAAGGATCACCAGTTTTCACTGATTCTAAATTCTTTTCACATTTTGACATTTTATTTATTTTAATTTTAATTTTTTACATTTTTACATTTTAAATTTGGATACTATGGTCTGTGATTTCTTACAATTATAATTGACAACATTTTCTTTCACATTGGTACATAAAATAATGGTACCTCTTTACAATCAATGAGGGTTTTGATTCTGTAATAAGTTTATTATGCAACGATGGAAACCTTGCTTTGTCATTTTTAAAAATTAGTTGTATTGAAGGGTATTATGTAATAACTGAAATTAAAAGAGGCTTTAATTATTGTTAGCTATGTCTGTTATTTGCTAGTTTTGTTTAATTAATACTAATCAGGGCTTTTTTTTTCCATTTCCAATTAGTTTATGGCAAGCCTGTGATTGCTACTGCCCAGAACCCACAGCAGCTCCCAGAGAACATTTATTCCAATACCCAGGGCAAACCTGGCAGCCCGGAACCTGAAACAGAGCCCATTTCTTCAGTTCAGGAGACGCATGAAAACGAAAGAATTCCTAGGCCACTGAGCCCAACCAAATTACTGCCTTTCTTATCGAATCCTTACCGAAACCAGAGCGACGCTGACCTAGAAGCCCTGCGAAAGAAACTGTCGAACGCACCACGGCCACTAAAGAAACGCAGCTCCATTACAGAACCAGAGGGTCCTAATGGGCCGAATATTCAGAAACTTCTGTATCAGAGGACCACCATCGCCGCCATGGAGACCATCTCCGTCCCGGCACACGCATCCAAGTCCACTTCTGGGACTGCCAGCCCGGAAAGCCCGCTGGAGACCCAGAGTCCATATTTGCACGTGGAGCCAGAGAAGGAGGTGCTCCCTCTGGCCCCTGAGCCGGTATCCCCGGGGGAAGCAGGGAGCGCCAGTACAGAGAGCAGTGACCTGCCCGCTCCTTCTCCGGGCCTTGAGTATGAGCCTGAAGGAGTCCCAGACAGCAGTCCAAGTTTCCAGAACAACGTGGAAGAGCCAAACCCAGAGGCTCCCCCTCTGCTTGAAGTGTACCTCGAAGAGTACCCCCCCTACCCACCCCCGCCGTACCCGTCTGGGGAGCCAGAAGGCCCAGGAGAAGACCCTGTGAGCCTGCGTCCGCCTGAGATCACTGGGCAGGTTTCTCTGCCTCCTGTAAGTACTGTGGTGTCTTGTGGTCACTGCAGAAACCTTTTGTCTTGTCACAGCTTTCTAGGTGGCTAGTCGTCACTACTCAGTGAAACACCAGTGAGTACTTACAGCCAGCCATTCACCAAAGATGGTCTGTGTTTAAACTGCCTGTTGTAGCCAATGTGTTCTACAGCTTGCCCTTCATTTTACAGTTCCCTTGGCACAGAGTGGATCTTATAAATGTTATCAAAACGCAATATGTTCAGCATCACAAACATTTTAATTTTGGGGGAAGAGCCCCTTTCTTTATGAAGGAAACAAAGTTTTGCTCTCATACCTATAAACACCATGTTTGCTGTTTCTTCTCTAGCTGGTGTCACATATTATGGGAGGCAACACTGGGAATGAAAAGACCTGGATTTGGAACTTTCGATCACTAGTTTAGCTCTGTGAAATCGGGCAGATGGTTTAACTTCTCTCATTGGTGATATCACTCTTTCAGACTTTTCTTTTTCTAGCAGTGAAATTTATTTTCAATGTCATATTTAGGTGGAACCTCAAACTTCCAATGCTGATAAAATTGGAAGGGTTCTAGATGAAATGGGGGCTGGGGGAGGTAACTGAGCAGAGAGGGGGGTGGACCCTCTTCAGCCTCTTCCTCTCCTTCAGCCTGGTTTGAAGTCTCTGGGTATCATGGCGATCCCTCAGGTTTCCTTGTGCTCTGACATTGTTATTGTATTTCAGTACTTGTAATTGGTCTGTTCATATTTTCTATTTCTTCCTGGTTCAGTCTTGGAAGATTGTACCTTTCTAAGAATTGGTCCATTTCTTCTAGTGTGGACAGTCATTTTATTGGCATGTAGTTGCCTGTAGTAGTCTCTTATTGGTCCTTTGTATATCTGCGGTGTCGGTTGTAACTTCTCCTTTTTCATTTCTAATTTTGTTGATTTGGGCCCTCTCCCTTTTTTTCTTGACGAGTCTGGCTAAAGGTGTATCAATTTTGTTTATCTTTTCAAAGAGCCAGCTTTTAGTTTCATTGATCTTTTCTGTTGTTATCTTCGTCTCTAGTTCATTTATTTCTGCTCTGATCTTTATGATTTCTTTTCTTCTGCTAACTTTGGGTTTTGTTTGTTTTTCCTTCTCTAGTTGCTTTAGATATAAGGTTAGGTGGAGGTTTTTCTTGTTTCCTGAGGTAAGTTTGTATCACTGTAAACTTTTCTCTTAGAACTGCTTTTGCCGCATCCCGTAGGTTTTGGATGACGCTAAGTTATTCTAAAGCTTTGTATGTTTTGACTTGGACGTGTCTTCTGCACTCCTTCCAAATGTTAAGCTTTTCTTTGGAAGTTTATTTTGTCACTTTGAGATAGGTGAAAGAAGATGAGAATCCCAAAATGTCTTCAAAGTTGTTTTCTTCAGAGTTTAGTTTGAAGTCATTTTGTTTCAGTAGGATGCCAAGCTATGAATTTTTAAAACCTGGGCAGAAGCACCATAGCATATTGTAAGGGTTTTTTTTTTAAGTGCTTTATATGTTTCATCCCTTATTACATCTTTTAGGTGTGGTAGAAGTCAAAGATAATGATTATCCAAAGTTGCCTCAACTACTAGTTTACAGTCGACATTTGTTTAAAACTTCTATATGGTAGGGCTTCCCTGGTGGCGCAGTGGTTGAGAGTCTGCCTGCCGATGCAGGGGACACGGGTTCGTGCCCCAGTCCGGGAAGATCCCACATGCCACGGAGCGGCTGGGACCGTGAGCCATGGCCGCTGAGCCTGCGCGTCCGGAGCCTGTGCTCCGCAGCAGGAGAGGCCACAGCAGTGAGAGGCCCGCGTACCGCCAAAAAAAAAAAAAAAAATTCTATATGGTAAACATTGAATTCTAGTGAAAAAAGTTTTAAAATAGAGGTTAACACTTTTTTAACAGTTCTGTGCTGCTCCATCCTGAGGCGTGATTCTCTTTGAGTTAAACATGCGAGATTCTGTTATTCTCTTCCTGGGAAGGTGATCTATAAACTTTTCCCTTCTTGGTTCAAGTGAAATAGAAGCCACTGTCTCGTGCTGTTGTTTGAAAGTGGGTGTGATTGTACTGTTTGTGAGTTGTGTTATCTCAGCCATGTAATATTTACTCTTGTTTTCTTTTTTTCAAGAGACAGAAACATTTTAGCCATTGTACATTTATGAAATATATTCATTGCTACTTAACGTTTTTCAAAACTCAGTAGTTTTCCACACCTGAAATAAAATAAAGAGAAGTATGTGCAGCATATCATACCCTAGGAAATGTTTCCACTCTGTTGGCTGTGTTTAAGAAACCTGTCTTATAGGATGTTAGATCTAGTTTTAACATTTGCCTTAGTTTTTTAAGCCTGACATATTAAAATGTAGAAAAGATGGTTAATTTACCCATGTGTCTTGGAGTACAGTTAAATTTTTAAATATAAAATAGTGATAGCATTTTAAGACTTGTAGGATTCCTCCCTGGTATGTCTAAGACAGACTAATAATCTTTATTTTTTTACTTTCATAATATGCTCCACTCCCCTTCCCCCAGGAGGCATTATGTTGGATATGGTTAAAAGGAGGGGCTTTGAAGAAGCCAGATTCCTTGGATTTGAATTCCAGCTCTGATGTTTACTGGCTGTGTGCCTCAACTTCCTTATCTGTAAAATGGGATAATAGGGTTTTCAAGAGGAATAAATGAATAGTCATTCAATAAATGTCAGCTCTCGCAATTCTCAGTTTGTGCTCTTGCCCAGTTTATTAATGTGGGGTTAGCGCTACTGTATTAGGTAATTAAAGACCAATCTTGGCTAATTTTGATCCTTGACAGAGAACCAGCCTGCTTCCTACTGCAGATTATACTCTTAGCGCATGTTACCCAAATGTAGTTTTCACTAGGCTTTAAAGAATTAGGTTCTTCCCACTTAGTTACGTGGGTTTATTCATTAAGCGCTAAAAAAAAATGTTCTTATATATATATATATGTATGTATTTTCAAAGCTCCTTTTACTATCTCAGCTGAGATATTATTCCTCCCTTCTTGTTGTTTTTTGGTCTCTTGCTTAGACCGGGATCCTTAACCTTCCGTGCATTTCTTTTGCAGGGCAAAAGGACAAACTTGCGTAAAACTGGTTCAGACCGGATTGCTCATGGAATGAGGGTGAAATTCAACCCCCTTGCTTTACTTCTCGATTCCTCTTTGGAGGGAGAATTTGACCTTGTACAGAGAATTATATATGAGGTACGATTGAATTAGTACGTTTCTTATATACCGCCTTGTATTTTGTTTTAAAGCTCTAATCAGAAGGCTACTGTAGGGAACTGTACTTTTGCATTGTTTTCTCTTTTGGGAGGTGGGGTTGTTGAGAGGAACTCTTGAGCATGCTCCCAAACCGGCTTCTCTGTTTTAAAGGTGTGGCTGTAACACTTTCAATAAATAGTGCGGAAGTTCAGTTATTCACTGGGGGTACTTTCCTTAGGGACATCATGACCCTCCTTTAAAAGTTGCTCAAGTATGGATTTGTACCCTGCAGTGTTAAATTACAGATGTGGTCCCTACTTTTCAGAAACCTGCTATTTAAAATATTTTTAGTTGGCCTTTCTTCCCTTCCATGGCAAACGTGACTTCTCCGTAGATGCTTATCTGTGGTGGGAAGTTGGAGGATAAATAAGCAAAAGTGACTATAAGGATATATAGTTTCTGGGACTTCTTCAGCTTTTAAAACCCTTTTTATAGGGAGTGCCTACTTAATGTCGTATTTCTAGAACTGTACTTGGTATAGTTTTCTTGGCTTCTGAAGGTTTTAATTATGTTTAAAAAAAAAAAAACTACAAGAGTCTCTTTCAATTCTCTTGATCCTAGAGCCAGTTAATAGTTGACAGTTAAGGTGACAAAAAATTTGAGTGATGATCACCCTTGTTCTTATTGATGTTACAGGTTGATGACCCAAGCCTACCTAATGATGAAGGTATCACAGCTCTTCACAACGCCGTGTGTGCAGGACACACAGAAATTGTTAAATTCCTGGTACAGTTTGGTGTAAATGTCAATGCTGCTGACAGTGATGGATGGTAAGGTTTTCTTTTAAACTCCACTCAGACTTCAATTGTATCTGCTGCGTAGGCAGCGGAGGAGCAGTGTTGTAGATGCTGTTAGAAGGGAAGAAGTATGTCAGTGCGTGTCCTCAATGCTGCTTGTAATCTAGAAGGAGAGACGTGGGAGACATTTTTAAGGAATTAATATGTCTTCATGTAATAGTCATCTCACTCCCGTTCTGGAAGCAGATGGAGTTCTGTTTTTTTATATAAAAAATTTTTTTTTAGCCACACTGCATGGCTTATGGGATCATAGTTCCCCGACCAGAGATTGAACTCAGGCCCTTGGCAGTGAGAGTTTAGAGTCCTAACCACTGGACCGCCAGGGAATTTCCCAGATGGAGTTTCAGAAGTTTAGTAGTTAAATAATAAAAATAAGAAATGTCCCAAAGTGGTACACAGTTCATTGGCATGCTTCAGTGAATATGAGAAATGCTGATTTAAGCAGGGTCCCCCCACCTCCCTGAAACTACTGTGTGTCTAAGAGGGGATTATAATTTGTAAACTTCTCCCAGTAATTTTGACCGTGGAATCCATTTTTCATGGAGCATCTTGTGGAACTGGTGTGTGGCTAAAACCCAGGAGATATTATTGTAAATGACGAATATTATTATTCCTAGGATGATGATTTAATGATTATGATTATTAATTAAATTATGATTTAATGATTAATAATGATTCCTAGGAAAGATTTACTTCTTTCTATATAAAAAAGAATTAAGTTATAATCACACTATATTTATGCAAGTATTTAAATTTTATAGCCTGTATTTCTCTCAATATGGAAATAATTGTAATATCAAATTTACATGTATACACATATAAGTTGCAGACACCCATATGCATAGGTTTGAAAAAGCCTCATCTCTTACCACATGGCTGTGACTCATTCATTGTGGCTGTCTCCTTCTTGCTAGACGTTTAGATTGCTTTCTAATTCTTTGTTTGTTATAAATAATTCTTGGAGAAGCATTTTTGGTTGCACTTTTAAAAAATTGTATTTATAAAAGTAATGTGAGCCCATTGTGGAAAACGTACAAAATAGAGAAATAAGAGGAAAACAAGCCATTTGTATCCTACAATCTAGAAGTAAACACCATCGATATTTTAATATGTTTCCTTCAAGCTCATTTATGTATGTGTATATATGTATAATTTTTATTTATTTTTATTTATTTATTTATTTTTTGCGGTATGCGGGCCTCTCACTGTTGTGGCCTCTCCCGTTGCGGAGCACAGGCTCCGGACGCGCAGGCTCAGCAGCCATGGCTCACGGGCCCAGCCGTTCCGTGGCATGTGGGATCTTCCCGGACCGGGGCACGAACCCATGTCCCCCGCATCGGCAGGCGGACTCTCAACCACTGTGCCACCAGGGAAGCCCTATATGTATAATTTTTTATGCCTATATTTTTTTTTTAGTTTAGCTCTCAATAGGTTTTTTTTTTAAGTTGAGGTATAGGTGAATTACAATATTATACTAGTTTCGGGTGTATAACACAGGGTCAAAATTTTTATAGGTTATACTCCATTTAAAGTTATTAAAATATCAGCTACATTCCCTGTGCTGTACAAAATATCCTTGTAGCTTATTTATTTTATACATAATAGTTTGTACCTCTTAGTCCCCGATCCCCGTCTTGATCTCTTCCTCTCTTGGCTTTCCCCACTGGTAACCTCTGATTTGGTCTCTGCACCTGTGAGTCTGCATGTTTTGTTCTCTTCATTCATTTGTTTTATTTTTCAGATTCTACATATAAGTGATAACAAACAGTATTTGCCTTTTTTATGCCTACTTTTTTAGTTTACCTTCACAACATAAGCAGAACAAACTCTTAATGTGTCACAATGTCTTTGTTTCCTAATATTGGGAGTTTAGATTATAATTTTTTACTATTAAAAAAATTAAAAAGCCATGCAGTTAAAAAGTCTGTAGTAGGGCTTCCCTGGTGGCGCAGTGGTTGAGAGTCCGCCTGCCGATGCGGGGGGCGCGGGTTCGTGTCCCGGTCCGGGAGGATCCCGCGTGCCACGGAGCGGCTGGGCCCGTGAGCCGTGGCCGCTGAGCTTGCGCGTCCGGAGCCTGTGCTCCGCAATGGGAGAGGCCACAACGGTGAGAGGCCCGCGTACCGCAAAAAAAAAAAAAAAAAGTCTGTAGTAATATTCACCAAATTATTAGTGATAGTGTTTGGGATATGCGGGGAGGGAAATAAATTTCTTTTGTGAAAGACCCAAGTGGAATAACATAAAAAGGGGAGGGAAGAAAAGGGTAAAGAAATCTCATGTACTTCAGGGCTTGATTAACATCCTCCAGCCCATCTTCTGAGCTTGGGCAGTGGTCCCGGCTCTTCCACCTTTACCATGAATCTGGAGTCATTTATAATACATTATGAAACATTTGAGATGGTGGAGAAGATTCTTTGTCATGGTATTCCTAAGTTCCTGCTAACCGGTTGCTAATATAGATTGAAATGTGTATTTTCCAGTCATTTTTCTGGTCTGAATTGAATTGGCAATTTTTTTTCCAATTAAAATTGAATTAGGATTAAAAAAATGTTGGGTAAAGGTAGTTCTTTATGTGCAACTTAATTCCTTCAAAATTGGTGGTGATAAAGGGACATTTACAGGCACGTGTTTTTTTTGTTTTTTTCTTTTTTGCGGTATGCGGGCTTCTCACCGCCGTGGCCCCCCCCACCGCGGAGCACAGGCTCCGGACTCACAGGCCCAGAGGCCATGGCCCATGGGCCCAGCCGCTCCATGGCATGTGGGATCCTCCCGGACCGGGGCACGAACCCGCGTCCCCTGCATCGGCAGGCGGAGTCCCAGCCACTGCACCACCAGGGAAGCCCAGGCACGTGTTTTGAGGGGAGGCCTATTATTTAAAGACGTTAGGTCCTCCATCCTGGCGGAAATAATCAGGCTGGATGCTCCAGAACATGGAGCTAAATATATTCTATCCTGCTTTAGATCAGTATACGAATTGCATGTCCTTTCACTCCTGTCCTTGATCCCTTTCACCCGCGGTGCTGCCCTGGCCCCAGTGCCGTCCCGACATTTTTCTTTGTGGCTGGAATTCTCGGATGGGCTCAAGCATCTATGTTTAACTCGTTTTTAAAAATCTGTGAGAGCAGTTTTCAGGAGAAAGGGCCTGGTGGGTGACAGGCTGGAGAGCTCTCCCTGCGGATGCCGTGTTGCGGCAGGTGTCGTCCCGTGTAGGAAGGCACCCCCAGTCCTTGCTGTACCCTTGTCCGCAGGACCCCGCTGCATTGCGCTGCGTCCTGTAACAGCGTCCAGGTGTGTAAGTTCTTGGTGGAGTCTGGAGCCGCTGTGTTTGCCATGACCTACAGTGACATGCAGACGGCTGCGGATAAATGTGAGGAAACGGAGGAAGGCTACACCCAGTGCTCGCAATTTCTTTACGGTACGGAACAATTCGATTTACGTGCACTGATTACTGCATTCATTTATCCTTTATCTCTAGGGGATCGTTCCAAAGGGTTTTTATTATTTGGGAATGCATTTTGTGTTGTACATAGTCCTGGGCATTGAAGATAGGGCAGCCTCGATCACAAACATGAATGCAGCTTTTGTGTGTGCCTAGAAGCGGCTGTTATCAGGGACATCTTCAAAGACAAAAGACAGTGATGCAGCCTTGGACCTAGCAGGGTTAATAGCTTTTGACCATCGAAAGATCCTCTAGTAAGACTTCAGTACTTAGCGAGTGATGCTGTATCTGTGCAAATAAGTAAACAGAACCCCCCTGCAAGATGATCAAGAGAAATGCAGGGTTGGAATAAGAATCCACAGATCCAAGTTTTCCTGCTAAATCGAACTTGTCGCAGAGGAAAAGAAAGGCAACACCATATTTTAGAACTGATTTTTTTGACTCTTTTGTTCCCTTGTTTTTGAGTTTATGATTCTGATGCATCCCATCAGCTCTGTCCCTAGAGAAAAAAGGACGAAGTTTTAGATGGATATATGTTGATTGGCACCGTTATTTACAAGGAAAATTTTTTTTATTTACAAGTCTTAGAAGTTGAGGTTAATGTTTCTTTTTAGTCTGGCTTGAGAGAAGTGGAGAAGGGGAAAAGACAGAGACAAATGAGGAGGTACGTCCCAGGACCCCAGACCACTCAAGCATCAGGCATGGAAAGATGCCTGAGGTGAAATGTCTTCTCTGTTTGACTGTTCTCCGAGTCTCACTAGGCCTGTTTCCAGGCTCTCGGAGAGAAGGGAGAGGGGTCAGAGGGAGAACCACAGACTGCAGGTTCTCTTCTTCGTCTCTCAGCTCTTAGTTTTTATCGTTGATATTTATGAACTCTCTCTGTTTATGTTCTCAACTTTACATCAAAGAATAATTTTGACATATGGACACATTTTGAAATCAGTATGTTATATTAATATGTATTTTGTTACATTAAACGTATTGGCGATCGAGCTATATGTAAGTATGGGATATGATTTTTTAAAAAACATTTAGGGACATTTGATCAGATTTTTTAAATTTATGAAATATATCGTGGATACCGAGAGCATTTCTGACATAGATGTGCAGTTTAAGTAATGATGATCCTAGATTAACACAGTGAAACATCCAGGTATCCAGCTTGGGAAACAGACCATGAGCTCTGTCTGCCGTCAGCAGGGGCCCTGCCCTGATATAGCTCCTCTCACATCTGTGGTGACTGCCCCCTTGAATTTATAAAAATAGGTATATCACCTCTGTATGAATCCCACAACTGATATTGTTTAGTTCTGCCCGTTTTTGACCTTCATATTAAATAAACCATACTGGTGATTCTGTGGCTTGCTTTTTTCATTCCCCATAGTTTTTGAGATGCGTCTGTGTTGTTACATGTAGCTGTTGTTTCTTTTCACTGCGCTACTGTTCCATTTGGGGACTCTACTACAATTTATCTTTCCATTCTACTTCTGGCAGATGTTGAGTTATTTCCTTTATTTATTTATCCATTCATGCATTCAATTATAAACATGGCTTCGGCCACCATTTTTGTCCTCATCTTCTGGTGTCTCTCTAGAAGTAGAATAGCCAGGTCACAGGAATATACGTCAAGCAGAGAGTACCTTTTGCTCTGTGTTCTCTTTGACCTTTGGTGGATTTGGAAGCCTGTCTCACTGTGCCTTTAGTTTGCATTTCCCAAACTGCCACTGAGATGGAGCATGTTTTTAGGACCCTCAGAAACGTTTGAAAATTGTTGACTCATAACTCTTAGTTTGGTAAATAACAAAGTAATGAGAAATAGTCTTCCATGCCTAATGGTTTCCTGGAAATGAGACTCAAGTTGTTATGTTGAGTGCACCATTCTGATCCCAACCAGATGACGAGTCTGGCGTGCTTTAAAACTTGGTGGAGTTACAGTTCTATCAAGTATAACTTGAAAGTTGGAAATTTACTTGTCCCCATGAGTAGAAACCTGACCATTTAGATAGGTAGAGCCTTCTTTTGGAAAAGAACGATTTAATTTCTTGTTTTGCCCAGAGTGAGAGGTAGTGTGTGCTGTGTCATATTAACTGACACAGGAAAAATAAGTTCATGAT
This sequence comes from Stenella coeruleoalba, assembly GCF_951394435.1. Classification (NCBI taxonomy): domain Eukaryota; kingdom Metazoa; phylum Chordata; class Mammalia; order Artiodactyla; family Delphinidae; genus Stenella; species Stenella coeruleoalba. The sequence goes on along the minus strand of NC_137169.1, from coordinate 145,075,253 downwards.
AATTTAGGTTCGCATAAGTTGAGAAACCCAACTGTTCACAGGCAAGCAGGTATTTTCCTGGCTTTCCTAAAAAGGTGACAATGATAATGACCTCTGACTCGCCCAGGACGTTGTTGTCTAATTCTTCCTCCCCTTTCCCCATGTTGCCTGCCCGTTGACGATTGTTACTGCTCATTAACGTCGCCGCCTTATAAATGGAGAACGGTACAACCTAAGGTCGTAGTTCATTTGCAAATCTGTTATTAACTCTGGTAAGAAGTGGACATTTGGGGATTTTTTTTCCTTCCCCAGTTTGTGGATTTCAGTATCTTTTAGAATTCTGATTCTCATCATTTTAGAGTTGACTATATGTAGACTTTTATATCCTGTCTAATATACCTGGCCATATTTCTGTATTCTAACATTGTATAATTTTTTTTCTTTTATCTTTCCACATTTGGAAATTGATAGAGACCACTTTAATAGGCACAACACTCTGGTCATTTTTCTCTGTCTGCTTTAAGTTTTAGGTAAAGAACAAAAATGATTCCAGAGTTCCTTGGTCATTACACTCAGTGAATAGGCTAAAATTGGACAGATGTTTCATTAACTTTTTTAATATCCTAGACTGGAACAGTTCTTTTTTTATTCCTGGGTTTGTAATCGTTTTGTATTCTGAGTAAGAGAAGTTTTGAGAGCTGCTTATAAGGTGTTGGTTAGTTTTTAGAGCTGGTTTAGAGATGATAGCATATGTTAACTTGTCTTTTATATGTTCCCTCTACACGGCTGGCCTTCCTCTGCTCCCCCTGGCCCCGGGAAGTTTATTTATTGAATGTTTAATGTAGTAGTTCTACCATTCCAGCAGGTCCCCATTTCTTCTCATTTGGCTTTATAGAGTGACAGGTTCTGAGCGTGGTATCCTCTGAGTTACATATATTCTGTTCTGTATCTTACATGATTTCAGGAGTTCAGGAGAAGATGGGCATAATGAATAAAGGGGTCATTTATGCCCTTTGGGACTATGAACCTCAGAATGACGACGAGCTACCCATGAAAGAAGGAGACTGCATGACAATCATCCGCAGGGAAGACGAAGATGAGATTGAATGGTGGTGGGCCCGCCTGAATGACAAGGAGGGATACGTTCCACGCAATTTGCTGGGAGTAAGTGAAGGATGTTTTTTTCAAAACAATTTTTGTTTCTTTAATGTTGTATCTATTTTATGTTATTTATTTGTTTATTTTTGGCTGCATTGGGTCTTCGTTGCTATGGGCGGGCTTTTCTCTAGTTGGGGCGAGCGGGGGCTACTTTTTGTTGCGGTACATGGGCTTCTCATTGCAGTGGCTTCTCTTGTTGTGGAGCACGGGCTCTAGGCACGTGAACTTTAGTAGTGGTGGTGCGTGGGCTCAGTAGCTGTGGCTCGCGGGCTCTAGAGCGCAGGCTCAGTAGTTGTGGCGCGCGGGCTCAGTAGCTGTGGCTTGCGGGCTCTAGAGCGCAGGCTCAGTAGTTGTGGCACATGGGCCTAGTTGCTCTGCGGCATGTGGGATCTTCCCGGACCAGGGCTCGAACCAGGGCCCTGCATTGGCAGGCGGATTCTTAACCACTGCGTCACCAGGGAAGTCCCTGGATTTGTTTAAGTCAGGATTTCCGAATCTGCTAGGGAACTTGAACAGGGCACCAGAGGCAAGATTCTTTGTTCTTTCTCTACCTTTGGATTTTAAGTTTCATAAAAACCAAGAAAATAATCAAATCATATCAGCACATGTAATCCAATAACATGTCTGTATTAGTCTGAAGGGACTGCTGTCAGTGGGCAGACATTCTTGGTGGGGGGAGTATTTTCAGGGAAAGGCTAGTATAGTTGGACAGAGTCTAATATACAAAAAATGGGAGATATTTTCACTGTATTTTCATCAGCTGTCAGACAGACATGATCTGTGTCCGCAGAGAGCTTCTGTCCCACTCGAGGCCCTGAACCAGGGCTCTGTCTGGAATCATCCCGCTGTCCGGACATTACTCTCTGTAGAGCTCGTTAAAATGACCCCGGTGTTGGGACCTGGAGCTTGGATTCTGGCCTGTATCTCCTCCTCCTGACTCTTCTCCTTTGTGGTTTGATGTGCAGTGTAAATGACATCATATATCCTGACTGCTATCTTCCTGGTAGCAAAATTTACTATTAGATAAGCATTTGGGGTTTGGACAATATTCATTCGTGTGATCATACTATAAACGATAAAGAGTAGTGAAACTGAAAAAAACAATTAAGCCATGGAGCCCGTTAAAAAAATCTTTCCAATTACCAGACGAAAGCAGAAATGTAAAGGTAGTTCTCTTTTGCTTCCCTCCTGTTTGCTTCTACAAAGTCTTTAGCGCCAGAGAAGCATAATCTCTTGCGTGCAGCCTCTTTCCTTCTTTAATGAACACCGAGAGCAAACAGGCACGCCCTTCTGCTTCTTGTAGTTTCTTCTTTTCTGGGAAAAGCTCTACCTCTTAGAAGTAGTTGCTTATTTGAGTCTTAACTTTAATTTTCTGACAAAGAGGTCCCGTGGTGAATGAAACATGGGGAGAATGATTTGTTCCCAAGTGTGGAAGCAGCTGGTCAGAGACCAAGCTCTGCCTCCTGGGTGGCTTTCAGAGGTTCTGTAATCAGCGGACTGAATTGCAGATTTTCATTTTAATCGGACATTTAAATATTCTCGGTTCTTTGGAGATCTTTCCTGGGTAGAAGTGGCCTCTACACAACTTCCTTGGGTTCCTTTTGAGGTTTTTTTTTTAAAAAAGGAAATTGCATAAATGTTTTAGTCAGAGGCTCACATACAAGTGTAGAAAATTATATTGGCTAAAATATCTTTCCTCACAGAGAAAAACAACCCTTGATACAACATTGATCCCTCAGTTAACTTTGCAGTTTGGGCTGGAAGTCTGGCTTGACTTTGTTTCAGTAAACCCTTTTTTCCCTTTGTCTAGGGGAGGGGGAGGAGGGTTTTGTTCTGTTTGCCAGTTGAATGACTAGTTTGAGTTGCTCTTGGCTTCCTGAACACCCTCCTTGCCAGCTCTTGTTATGGAAAACACAAAACCACCAAATCCTAAAACAAAAAACTCCACTTATCCTTCCTCAAATCTGTAGACTTTTAGTCTGTGGCATTTGGTTCCTGATAGTCTCAAGTCTGTGTGACGTCCATTGTGAAATAAAGTTAAAATAGAGACTTTTTAACCTCTTATCTTTTCCCGTGGAATGGAAGCTCCCAGCATTGGAGCTTATAGCGTATTGCAAATCACCTCTAGTCCTTTGTGGTCCTTGTTGGACTTGATTTACGGTTCAGTAGGCTGTGTAGATGGAGTTAATGCTCAGAGCATCTTGGATTTTTTTTTTTTTTTTTTTTTTTTTTTTTTTGTGGTACGCGGGCCTCTCACTGTTGTGGCCTCTCCTGTCGCGGAGCACAGGCTCCGGACGCGCAGGCTCAGTGGCCACGGCTCATGGGCCCAGCCGCTCTGCGGCATATGGGATCTTCCCGGACCGGGGCACAAACCCGTGTCCCCTGCATCGGCAGGCGGACTGTCAACCACTGCGCCGCCAGGGAAGGCCGCATCCTGGATTCTATATCACTGCACCATGGCGTTGTCCCTGTTGAGGGAACCCCTGTGACCTTTGAATGTCCTTTGTACAAGAGTTGGTAAATACCAATCTTTGGGCAGCTCTGGGTGTTTCACATGGCAGGGAGTTCTTTCTTTGGTTTAATTTCTTTCCTGTGACATCAGCACCCATCCCTACCCCCCATATTTCTTGAAAATGTGTTATACTCCCACGTCTGTGCGGTATGAAAATATTTTTAAAATTCTTTTTTACAGCTATACCCAAGAATTAAACCAAGACAAAGGAGCTTGGCTTGAAACTTTGCACACTTTTAGTTAATGAAGAATTAATCTGTTACCAATAAGAAGAAATAATATGATTGTTTGTGGCAAAAATTTTGTAAGACTTATTTTAATGACAAACTAACTTGAAAGCAATGAAGATCGGGCTCTGGAAGCAAATGAAGGCTTGGAGCAGAGCCACTGCTGGTGGAGGATACTCAGCACGACGGAATGAACGGAGCTTGGCAGGAAGCTGACCACTCTGCGCTGGATACAGGTACTCCGTGTCACACTCCGAAAGATACACGGTGACCGTCCTGTTCTCTGCAAGAAACGGGACCACTTATTGGGCTCCTGGGAGATCAGCTGCGGGGCCTGCTTAAATGGGCGTTTTTCATTGCCTGCCCCTGTCCCTGCCCTCCCACCGGAAGGAGCAGTGCCATCATGATGCCATCTCAGATTGTCCCCCAGCACCAGCAGGCCCATGGGGGACTCACACGGAGGCTCGAAGGTGCCGCACACTTGCGTGTCGTCTGTGAAGAACTGTTTGTTGGTTGTCAGTGAGCAATAACTTTATGGTATGAGTTCTTGTAGCGTCATGTATTCAAAATATTGAAACCACACTACACTACAGGTAATTAGATTTAGACTTTTGTTTTTAGGCCGAAGTTTGAATCTATATTTATTGTCTTTTGTATCTCGGAAATTAGAGACTTGCTATATAGACTTACCCGTGATATTTGTCAAGATCATAGCTGACTTTAAAAACAATTGTAATAAAGTTAAACTTTTTGACTCTAAGCTTTTTACCGGCTTTAGTTTTTTATGTCACGTTAACAGCCTTGTTTAACGTTCCTAAGCCATTGGAATATCGTACCCTGCTGAAAAATAATAAGAATTTTTTTTTTTACCAGCCATGTGATTAAACGTAAGTATTTCTTTGCTCAGTTTTGCAATTTGTGAGTCTCGTGGCGGTCTTTGTTATAGAATTAAGACGCTTTTTAAAGATCCTAGAGGCCATGGTGCTAGAAACTTGTACCTTTACCTAGAGCTTCTGATAGGCTGTTTCAGTGTCCTCGTTTTATTTCAGATTCTTCTTAGAGTTATATACATTTACGGGATGAAAACTTAGGTGGACACAGTCTGCACATCGTTTTATTAATATGGTACCAAGTTTGTGAATTTTGGGGGAACTCATTTTGCTTAGTGAAACTGTTTCATTTAATAGAAGATACAGGTGAGAAAAACCAGTGGTCCCTTTTCCTTATACATTTTTATGAGTAGCTAACTTCTAGCAAAAAAGGAAGATAGATGAATGACAGAACATATGATGCCTTTCAGAGTCATGCAGAAGTAGTGACAACATGGTTGAAACATCAGAAGACCTGTGTGGTAGACAGAATTCTAAAGATGCCCCTCCAGCCCCTCATATTCCTGTCCTGTGGTGCTGTGGACTGTCTGTCTGTGTCCCCCTAAAATTCATGTTGATGCCCTAACCCCCAGTGTGATAGTATTTGGAGGTGGGGCCCTTGGGAGGTGATTAGGTTTAGGTGAGGTCCTGAGGGTGGGTCTGCATAATGAGGTTAGTGTTCTCATAAGAGGAAGTCTGGTGCACTGTGTGAGGACACCCCAGGAAGGCTGCCACTCTCACCAGACACTGAACCTGCTGGCACCTTGATCCTGGACTTCCCAGCTTCCAGAATCACGAGAATGTTATTTAAGCCACACAGCCTGTGGTATTTTGTTACAGCAGCTTGAGCGGACTGAGACACCTGGTTATTTAATCCAGCACTAATCCAGGTACTGCCGTGAAGGATTTTTCAGATTTAAATTAAATTTACTCATCAACTGACCTGACCATAGGGGGATTATCCTGGGCCCATCCCAGGTGGGCCCAACTTGAGCCCTTCCAAGCAGGAGAGATGAGGCCGAAGGGGAGGTCAGCGAGATTTGAAGTGAAGGGATTCGACCTGCCATTGCTGGCTTTAAAGGTGAAGGGGTCATGAGCCAGGGAATGTGGAAACTGAGGAAACCCCTGGCTGACAGCCAGCAAGGAAACGGGGACCGCGGGTTTACAACGACATGGACCTGAATTCTGCCAACCTGAGTGGGCCTGGAAACAGATCCTCCTCCAGTCTCCAGCAAGAATGCGTCACCCAATAAGAGAGGTGTTGGACTTTAACCTACAGAACTGGGAGATGGTGGGTGTTCTTCAAGCCACCAAGTTTGGGCTAACATGTTACAGCAGCACAGGAGCCAAAAAACCAATGGATTCTCATCCTGGGCTGCTGCACTTAACTTATCCATCCTGTGACCTTGCCCGGGACACTCAGCCTTGTGTGTATAATCTGAGATGGGGTCGAGGGAAACCATACTAAGTACTATACGTGAAGGTACCTGGAAACCCGCAACAAATTGCGCCAATGTATGAAAAGGGAAGATGGGAAAATTTGGGAAAACGTGATCATCTCACTTTTATTTCCTTAGTCCGAAACTTGTGGCATCATTTGTTTTTATTCTCCCTTTGGGGGTATTTTTACTTGCTTGTTTTATTATCAGAATATCCGTATATTAAAGCTCCCTATAGGGGATTCCCTGGCAGTCCAGTGATTAAGACTCCACGCGGCATAGCCGGAAAAAAAAAAAAAAGCTCCTTAAAAGTATAGAAAAATGTTATGAAGCCAGGGGGGAAAAGACCACTATGGAGGCATCCTTAACTAACATTCGGGCCTGTTTCTTTCTATTCTTGCTTGTGATTTTCTCTTCACGTAGTTGAGAGCATACTGTTTAAGCAGTTCTGTATTGTCCTGTTTTATGTTTCACGTTGCATCACATGCATGGTTTTTAATGGCGGTGTAGTATTCCACCACGTCATTCATCCAGTCGTTTGTGTTGAACGCGTGGCTGCCTTTCGCTTGTGTTACCATCGATGCTGCGCTCACATCTTTATGGGAGCGGAATTTTTAGATTGTTGAAAAAATAAGTGGGGATAAAGCAACTGGAGAATGGGCCTTGCTAAGGAGGGTAGGGTGTAAACTCTAGCTGTGCTTGGAGTCTAAAGGCAGTGGAGCCACCGAGGGGTTTTAACCAGGAGAGTACGGGAGTCAGCCAGGGAGGCAGGCGAGCGGGGGTGTCCGAGAGGGAGAGGGAACGGCAGGGACGGCAGCACAAAGTCGGGGAGGGTGATGACAGATACGTGTTCATAGCTTTTGGCTTTGGGAGGTAAGTGGTGATCATCAAAAGCAGTTTCAGGAGAGTGGTCGGGCCATTAGCCAGATCGCAGAAGGTAAAGGAGGCGCAGAAAGATGCAGGGGCGTAGCTGCTGGGGAGGCCTGGCTCTGGGGGAAGGAGGGGAGGCCGGGAGGAGGCGGGTGGTCTGTGTGTTACCAGGTGGCAGGCCTAAGGCACCTGAAAGAGAGTGTGAAGAGAGGGGCCAGCTGATAGGCTGAGACTGCAGTTCAGAGCAGAGACGGGGAGGGCTTTTCTTTTGGACTGGAGGGAAGGGAGCAATGGGGGATTAGATTAGGGTGACTTCCTCGGGGCAGAAGTCTGGGGGGGATTTACTTTATCATCTGGTTCTTTCCCCCTGTGAAATCTCTCCCCTTCTCTTTTAAATCTTTTCTAAATTTGCTACGATAAGCATATAATGTATCTTTTTTTTTTTTTTAAGCATTATTTCTTATCCTGTGACTAAAAGTGAAGTTGTGAACTCCAGCTTCAGGCAGTGCGGCAGGTCAAAGTGCACCGGGAGGGGCAGAGCACCCGGAACAGTGGGAAAGGTTTGGAGCAGCCTGGGTGGACTGGGGGGAGCCTGCCTGCCCTTCCCCTCCCAATTTCTACCACTCCTGTATTTCAACCGCCTTAGCACCCTCCTCTCCCCTTCCGGTAGTCAGCCTACCCTCCCCCTACCCCACCCCTCCCATAGCAATCCCGTGTCACTGGGAGCATCCAGCCCTCCCAAACCCAGTTCTACTAAACGGAGAAAATCACCCCCCACCCCCCACCAGGGGAAGTGCTGCCTGTTCTTGGTTCCCGCTTCCTCTGGGCCCTGAGATGCTCCGCAAGCAGGAAAACTTAAACTCCTGCGAGCTGAATTTGGGAAATCCCTCTTCCTATCTTTTCATGAGATAGTAGGCTGCCATTTGCCTCTCTCTAGTCGTCTGACATCTTTCCCTCCTGCGATTCCTCAAGGATTCCCCAGCAGCCGACCTGTGGTTTAGCTGCATGTCTTCCTGGCTCTCTCTTGTCCCCTCCACCAAAGTGACAGGCAGGTGGCAGGTGGAGCACAGACTTGCCGGTACCTCTTTCAGAGACCAAGCAGCAGTAGAAATTGGAGCTGACTTTCTGGTCCATTATCAAAGCTTCTGAATTGGATTTTTTAAAAGCTCTATAGTTCCACACTGAAATGGAGGCCAGCTGCCCTTTCCTCTCAATACCGGCATTTAGGGAGGGAGGGAGCGCGCCTGGCTAGAGTGGGACGGGATGTAACTGGGTGTGCTCACCGCTGGGCCCTCAGGAAGAGCGGCACCCACGTGCGATTGCCTGAGCGACTCTTTATTGAACAGTACATTTGCAAGAAGATAAGGCAACAAGGCAGTATCTGTACAGTGTCGCTAGCATTTACCCAAGGTGAAGCCAGGAAACACGTTCATGTGGTTTCCACGGGCGTCCCCCCCAATCCATGCACGAACGCTAGCGGTGAAGTCTGGGAAGGTTCGAGGCAGGCGGCGAACAGCTCTGCTGTCTTCCGTCACCGTGGGCTTGCAGACGGGACCCCCGGTTTGGGTCATCACTTCAGCTGAGCAACAGGAGCGTCCCTTCAGTATCGTAACGCTCAGTTTATAAGACCAGACATGTGCGAGGACTTGAGACAGACACACTGTTAACCAATCAGTTTTATATAAAATCTGTCTCTTATTTAGCCCAAATGAGAGATGTGCTTCTCACCTGGCCTCTTCAGGTGCCTTCGTGATGCAGCATATTTTTCCATTTTACTCAAGGGAAATGGTAACCCCTGGACAGCTCTTTGGTACATGTCACAACTGTATTTTTAAACTCAAAGTTGCTTTAAATATTGCTGGCAAGGACCTTATGTCCTTTAAGGTTTGACTGAATGTTAAATTAAGCTCAGCTGTTAAATACCTCCCTGCATTTTTTCCTGATTTAATATTGTTATAAACAGGAAAGTGTGTAAAAGGAAAGTGTATCCTATGTACAGATTGAAGGTTTTCTCTAAGTTTTTCAAGGGTTAAGTGACTCGCTTGCATTTAGTACGATTATATGCAAATCTTTTACTTCGATATCTGAAAGTTCTGCTTTCTCAAGCAGATAGTATCATCATTTTCAGCTCTAATCATCAGTTTAAGTAAATGTTCCCATAAGTTCAAGATCCAGATAAAAAGTTTCTCTGTGGATGCTTAGTCCGTGGCTGATTCTTTCATGAGAAGTCTTCAGGCAGATCAGTTATAACCTCAAAGTACTGAAAAACACAGCCACTGTGGGGAAGGAAAAAAACCAAATCAGTTCAGTGAGCATTCTTAGAATTAAAAGGCTATCTGAGTACCTACAGATTATTCTGGAAGATTGACTGTTGTACGAGAAAAGCTGATCAAGGGTTAAGATATCAGAGTATTAACTCACATTTTTTCTACCTGATTTCTAGAGTCTAGCTTTTTACAGGGTCGTAAATCTGAATTAGGTGGTCATGAATCGTATTACAGGGTTGACTGAAACACGTGAAACGTGGAAAACACGAATTAGCATTTCTGTATCCCTGCCTCAGTGTCACATCAGAGGTTAGTTTGGATAGCCCTTAAACGAGTGGTTTTCAACCTCGGTTCTCTACTGGAGTAATCTGCGAACTTTAAATCAGACTCTAATGAAATTAGTCTGGGATGGGCCTGGACATCAGGACTTCTGCGAAGCTCCCCAGGACTGCAAGCTGCAGGCAAGGCTAACAATCGCTGCAAACTGAAGGAGAGGTCTTCTTCTGTCGCAGCCTCAGCGAAAAGAGAGTTGAGTGTGGGGAACTCCAGGGACCTGTGAAAGGCGAGGCTTAGGAAAGGAGGGAAAGCCGGTGGGTGAGATGTTTCTCAGAGGAAATGGGAGGATGGTCTGAGTAGGCTGGCCGCATAAAATAGTGGGAGGAATGAGATTTCCAGCCAGAAGGATAAAGGGGGCTGCAGTTTCCCAAACTTCACACGTGGCATGTTTAGGTCCCAATTGTATTGCCTCTACCTTAGACTGCAGTCTCAGGGGAGGGTTATTTCCTGAGCTACACAGAGTTTTAAGCAAGTTAGTGTTCTTTGGAAGCAGCTAAAACGTATTTTGCAGTTGGCTCGCGTTACTTTAAAATGCATTGATACCAGAGTGAAAGAGCTATTTAGTTGCTGGCTTCCTCCAGAGTTCGAAATTCAATGGAAGGCGGCGCCAGTCCCTCACCCTCGTCCTTCTTACCACTCTGCTCCTCTCTGGTCCCTGGGACTTGGTCATTCCTACCCAGCACTGGCCACCCAACCCCAGTCTCTGTAGCCTGTGTTGCTCTAAGCTCAGTTCCCCCTTGGACAGAGGAAATGCAAGCTGGAGCCGGGCAAGGATGAAAAGTAAGCCCAGCTGGCTTCCTTCTTTGAAGTGAGAGAACTTTCTGTCTTCGGATGACAAGAGAACATTTTTGCGCTTTGCTTTCTGTGGAATTGGCATGCCAACTGAATTTCGAGTGATCGTTTCAGAGGTGCCCATTGCTGGGGTTCCAGACACATGAGCACAATCATTATATATGGTAAGCTTATCTACTATTGTTATTTTATTTTAAAGGTGGAGGAAGTAGAGAAGAGTAATTTGTGCAGAAAGTATTTTAAGTAGATCTAAGAATGACAGCTCTTCCCAAGACCCACTTACATTTCATCCACAGGGTTTCTTTGCATAATAAGCATCTTCTCCCATGCATGCGAATTAGCAGGTCATTTTTCTAAGAGGGATTCTGCAGCCACCCTCTTCTTCTTTTAACCTTGTGCTATTCTCAAGGCAAAGCTTCTGGGAGGAGGGACCAGGTGTGTTTTCTTGGACTCGAGAACCAATCGGTAGTTGGGAAATGACTGCCAGTAGAGGTGCACTGTGGGATCTTACAACAATTTACAGCCTGACCCTGACAGACCAAAAGCCACAGATCTCTGTCGCCCAAGTTGCAGCCCTTCTCCCCTCCGTCCCCTAGGAGTAGGGGCTGGGAAGCTGCTGACTTACAGAGATAAGGTCAAGCTGGATCATACCAGTATCCTCGGGGTCCAGCCGCTTAAATATCCCTGTGGAGGCAGAAACAGGATGTCATATAAGTGAGCTGCAACAGAGGTCACAGTATCCTTTTCCCCAGCCTGGCAGCTGAGTTCACTGAATGACACAAGTTACGATTCCTTCCCTCTGTCCCCAAATTAAAGAAGGATTTTCATTCTCAACTGGACAGACACGTCTCTGGCTCACCCGTGAGGATGGTTTCACCCGTGGGGAAAGGCAGGCTGCTTTCGTACCGAGAGAACTGAAATGGGCCTTTACCCAAGTGGGCACTTACTGAATAGTGTTTCCAGTCGAACCAAACACCTAACAAAATTGTCAAAATCGATGACGAGCTGGTCATCTGCGAACCGAGCAACGATGACTTGGTGGAGCTGACAGGGCATCTTGAAACCTGCAGTTAAATGGACATGCAGACCAATTGCCAAGTGTTCGACTGCACCCTGGGGCTCTGTTCATGGGCTCTGGACCCGGAAGATGAGAGTTATGATGGCTTTGGTCCCCTGGCTGCTCTGCTGTGAGACTTTTTATTTTGCAAAGCCAGTGCCTTCTGCCATTGCTTCTGTTTCCACACTGTTCACCTCCACCCTGCCTCTCTCCTTTTTGGTTTTTTTTTGCATTTTAATATTTATATATTATTTATTTAGGCTGTGCCGGGTCTTAGTTGCGGCATGCGTGTGAGATCTGGTTCCCCGAACAGGGATCGAACCCAGACCCCCTGCATTGGGAGCGCGGAGTCTTACCTACTGGACCATCAGGAAGTCCCGTCTCCTTACTAACACGTAAGACTTTCCTTGCCTGTTCCTACTTTCATGGTCAGGCTATTTCATGCTATCGATCCTATCTCCTTTTCTGTCTGTCTCTCTCTGAATCACCTTGGAGACTAGATTCTTCCTGGATGTATGTGGCAGAAACTGTTCATGCTAAACTAATATGAATTCTCCCTTTTTCCATAGTTGTAGAATTTTTAACAGGCCATGGCTGCCTAGAATCAAGGCTGCCTTTCCCAGCTTCCCTGGCAGCCCTCTGAAGCCTTGTGACTAAGTCCTGGCACTGGGATTTGTGTACAGAGTGACATGTGCCCTTGAAGGCAAGGACCCCCTCTTTCCCTCCTTCTGTCAGCCCACTGCTAGAACGTGGTTTTGGTGACAAGCCGTCCCCGTCCTACAGATACGGGTGACGATCTAAGGGCTGGTGACACAGTATGAGAGAAGGAGCCTGGGTCCCTGACAGCAGGAGACACCATCTGGCCTTGGATGGCTTGAGCTTGAATCGTTATGTGAGAGGAAGGTGTATCTTGTTTAAACCACTTATTTGGGGTCTCTGCTGCAGCATTACATCCCAACGAATGGACAACCTCATACTGTCATATTTGTCCCCTAAGCACACCAGTCTCCCACTCTGCTGGTCTCCCACAGCTGGTGTCCCTTTTACTGACATCACGTGCTGCTAAGGACTCACCCAAGGGTGGAACTGGACATCGCACTTCTGCCTGACCAGCCCTGCACCTGAACGGACGAGGGCAGGGTGTGTGGGTGTGCTGAAAACTGGCTTTGCCTGCGACCCGCTGGGGCCCTTGGAGGGAAACTGAGATTCCAGACGGCTTAGAGGGCAGAGCGTCCTGGACTCCATTTCATTTTACCAATTAGTCTTTAAAAGGCGAATGAAAAGGATGTGTTTGTACTGAACCAGCACCTACTCTATTTCATAGCTTACCAAACTTTGTATCGTATAGAATAAGTTTTCACATATTCTACAGATAAAAGAAAGAAAATACAGTTAGGAAGTGTTACCTGCTTCTTCTAATGCTTTCCGCATCTCATAGGAGTTCATGGTTCCGGACCTGTCCACGTCGATCTCCCGGTAAATTTTCTGAAACACGCAAAATAGTTAGAAAACCATGACCCAGAAGGTGGCAAGTTACCTCTCTGTGCTGTGTGCTAAGCGGGGCTGAAGTTCTTCCAGCTCCATGCCTCTAGTGTGGCCTTGGAAGCATCACCCATGTTTCTGCCTTAAAGAGTACTTTGCCTCTCCATGAGCTAGTTTATAAATACGCCCATCAAATCACCTAGCCAACTACACGAGCCCCTGTTATTATCCTCTGTAATTTTTGTACTTTAGCTGTCAAAAACCCCAACTACAAGCGGCTACATGGCCTTTTCAGGACACTTGATGGTGGCTTTTAGATGACCCCGTTTCCGGTCAGTAAGGCAGGGAGTAAACCACGTCACTTGCGAAGTCTTTGTTTTTCCTGTTTGCATTTGCCCAGCCCTGTCTTCACCCATTCTGAGCTCCGTTATGAGTACAATCCCCTCTGCTTGGAGATGCTCCTCCACCATCCTAAAGAGCTGCCGCGTCCAAAAGTACGTGCATGGCGCGTTGCCCACACAGACCCACCGCCCCTGCCGCCCGGCCCTCCTGGGCTCTCACTTGGTATTTCTGAATCTTGGTCCAAAGAATGTAGAACTCCTTCAGACCCAGCTTGCCACTCCCATCCGACTGCCTGCAGTTAAGGAAAGCTCCCAGAGTCTGGGTTCACGTGGGCCGTGGCACCTGGTTTGTCCTCTCCCCTGGAGCATCTGGTAACCACAGTTCAATCACGAGAAGCTCTCGCAGAAGGACCCTTTTCCTGCTCTTCACACTGGCTAGACCTCCATCTGAGGGCTGGTGGAAGGGCCCAATAGAGACCTGCTGGTTCCCCGACACTGTGTGCTGATGGGTCTGGGGGTGCTATGCAGCTGGCCCCAGTTCCTGCTAAGAAGGAGCTGTTGGAGGATATGCAGAGGCTTCAGATGGCTTCTAATGGCTGCGCCCTTGCCCATTTAGGGAGTATCATTATTTCTAAGAGGCCTTCTGTGAGGGGAGCTACACAGCAGGTGCCATGAGCCCACCAGACGAAACTTCATAGAAGCTTAAGCCATCCAGGCCATCCTTGCCCAGCGCCTCTCAGTAAGCAGCAGGGACAGCAGAGGGATGATGAGTCGGCCTCAGGGCCGGGTGGTGGCCTGGGAAGGAGCCAGAGCAAGAGGAAGGAGAGTGCTCTTGGAGGGTGGGCCCCTATCTTATGAATCAGGAAGAAAATCATGACTGGGGAAAGCATTCACATTGGAAGTATCATGGTAGGGACTTCTCTGGTGGCACAGTGGTTAAGAATCCATCTGCCAATGCAGGGGACACGGGTTCGAACCCCGGTCCGGGAAGATCCCACATGCCGCAGAGCAACTAAGCCTGTGCGCCACAACTACCGAGCCCGTGTGCCTAGAGCCCGCGAGCCACAACTACTGAGCCCACGTGCCACAACTGCTGAAGCCCGCGCGCCTATAGCCCAGAAGAATCATTGCAATGAGAAGCCCGTGCACCGCAACGAAGAGTAGCCCCTGCTCGCCGCAACTAGAGAAAGCCCGCGCGCAGCAACGAAGACCCAACACAGCCAAAAAAAAAAAAAAAAAAGTATCATGGTTTAGGGACTATTTCCCTAGAGGTAACACATCCAAGCTGCGCTGGGCAGAGAACAGCGGGCATGCTGTCAGGAATTCCCTGCAGGAACCCCTCCGCCTGTGGCATCTCACATTCCCTCAGCTGAAGTCCCTCGAATTCCCTACTAAGGGAGGTCAGCGCTGACAACGGTCCTACGCCTCAGCCAGTAGGGACAGCTGGCCGCTGTGCAGGGGAGGAGGCCTGTGTTTGTATCTTCCCGGAGTGAAGTTTCAAACTCTCCCAGCCTCTGTCCTGCGGGGCCCATTAAAGGATACATCGAGCATGTCAACCATGATTTTGCAGGTCTCTATGCTGAAGCCGTCTGACTTGATATCTTGGCCTAGGAGACAAAAATAAGTGTGACAGGAACATCTTCTAGAGCAGTACTGTCCAATACAACCTTCTACGATCGCAGAATATTCCGTATCTGCACCCTCCCATGTGGGAGCCACTTAAATTGTTTTAAATAGCTGCACGAGGCAGGTGGCCACCATACTGGGACAGTGCAGAGGCTGTGTGACATCTGCCTGACTTCTCTGTATATTGGCCATGGGCATACGGAGTTATAAAGTGCTTTTTAAATAAGTAAGAGAATGCTAAGAGTCTGGGCCTTGAAGTGTTCATAAGATGCAGTCACCTGTGGAGAGAGCGGGGGCCCCACCTGTTTATTCTAGGCAGGGCCCTGAGAGAGGAAGAGGTTTACTTAACTGCCTGTCTGCAGGCATTCAGGGGACCTCTGTGTCCCCAGCTGGGTTAGCCAGAGGGCCAGAGCCTGTCCGCAGCCTGTGCTCTCCTAGGCGAGTCACTCACTGGTTGAGTCCCATCTAGTTGGTGGTCGACAGGTGGCGTGAGAGCCTTGTCACAGATGTGAGTCTGTTCCCACAGCCTTCAGGGGAGCCCACCCTTTTCATCATGTCCTTGTGGAAGGTTAGGACGTAACCTGTCTCAGAGCTGCTGTTCTGGGCTCTGACCCCGTCTGGGGTGTGGGTGTGGGCTGTGCCTGGGGCCCTCGGGCAGGAGTCGTCACTGGGTGTGGAGCGGGGAAGGGTACCGAGCTCCGGGGCTCGGGTGAGGCTACTGCCGCGCCCCCAACAAGCAGCAGCAGAATCCCAGCGTGGCCCGATCCCTCCCCTCCCCCTCCCCGCATCTGTGCAGAAACAATGGGGCTCAGTGTCCCTGGGTTCATGACAACCACACAGCTTAACAGGCTGTGACCTCACTCGTGCCTGGTGGCCTCGAGGGTAAACACCATCTTCTCATCACCCCCAGATTGGAGGAGGGGCGCCGAGGACCAGGGTCCGCCTTGGGGAAGCCCCACCCTGGCCGCTGGACCCCCTGGCTGCAGCTCTGCGAAGAAGCTCAAAGGCAGCCTTTTGTTTGGAGGCCCCCGGGCATGGATCGGTCACACGTGGTTCCTGTGAGGGACCACATGCGTGTCGTTCACGTGCACTGTGATGGAAGACCCCACTGGCCTGGATCCTTCTTTGGCTTCAAGAGGAGGATTTTTATCTCTTGGGGTTGGGCCAGAGTGATGTCCACGGGACTTCTGGAGACGATCCCAGGCTGACGCTCAGCCCTAACGACATACGCTCTGGTTTCGGATCCAGGCTGAGAACTCCTGATACCGTACAGACCCCTGCTCAGTGGACTGCTGTCTTATCACAGCAGCACAGTTCTGGTGCTAACTCGAGGGGGAGAAGAGCAGTGTGTGTGGGTGCTTTCTCCCCACCCCCTGCAGCGGTGATCAACACTGGGGAGGTGGACGGTCCATCCTTTGATATTTTTTGCTTAAGAAACAGTTTCACCTGAAAAGGTGTGTGAGGACCATGGCTCTCCAGCTCCTTCTCAAGTCTCCACCCAGTTCTGTCCGTTCTGTATAGACGCCCATCGGCCTGGGCTGAGGGCCGTCACTTCTGGAGCCTTGAAGCCACTTGCCTGGCCCACTGGCTCAACGGAAGTGACATTTCTCCCATCAAGAACTGGCTCGACCAGGCTCCCTTAAACACACATTTGGGAGATGAGCCTTTTTAATGCCACCCCCTTAGCTGGAGTGGAAGACGGACCCCTTATTTTTCCATTCTGGCTCATCAGTGAGCTGTCGTCACTCTGTCAGTGGTTCCCCACTAAATACGGCCAGGAATCCAGGGAGGGGATGCTTTCTGGCTCCCATCACGCTTTTTCTTAGCAATTAATCATCATAAGAGTCACCGTATATACGGAGCCCAGGCTTTGTTCCTACACATCATCTCACTTAAGACATTCAACCACTCTGAAGAGGTTAAGTAATAATATGCCTATTTTGCAGATAAGGAAGCAAGAGTCAGGGAGATTATCTAACAGAGCTAGTAAGTGGTGGAAACCCGGATGTGATCATTGACCTCTAGACTCCAGAAACCTCCGCCCTTTTTTATCACATCGGGGAGAACCTCCTTCATCCGGTTCCTTGGTGGTGACGGTGGCGTTTAAGCAGGAGTGGGGGTGACGGTTCAGCCACAGCTGCTGAGCCGGGGAAGGGGAAGGGTCACCGTGTCCCCTCACGTTGCAGAAGCAGGATGAGGGATGTGCGAGGGGTGGGTACTTACGCCTTGCCAGAACTCTTCTCAGGATTGTCTGCAACTCAAAGGCAGAGATCTCTGCATCCTGCGGAAATGCAACCAGAGCGTCATTATTGGCTCCCTTGGGGCTGCGTGAAGCGCGGAGCAGCGGACGTGTAACGGGTGTCCACTCTGGCTGAGCCCGTGAGGTGCATTAGAGCTGGGGCGGGGAGGGGTCTGTGGGCGTGCATTTCTAACAAGTCCCCGGGATACGCTGCTGCCACCACCCCCCAGGCCGCACAAGGAGCACAGCCACAGCCCAAGTTTCTGATAGTGTTGTAATGCACAGCGTGCTCCAGGCAGAGTTCGTTCGCCATTGCTCTGCTGTAGAGAATATGAAGAATAAATTCTCCATTCTACCCATGTTTGTGGTCTTTTGACTCAGTTCTCTATACCCTTCCTCGCACCCAGCATGCCTTCCTCTCCCTTTAAAACCCAGATCTGGCTTCCTGCAAAGCTGGCTGGGACCGGCTGTCTCCAAGAATTGGCCCAGCACTTTTTCTGTGGCCCTTGATGTCACAGCTCCTCAGAAGTGGTGCGGGTACCTCTGTTCACTTACACATATTGTGTAACTGGGGGACATGCCCCATTATTTAAGACCAAGACTGACATTGTGCGTTCTTGGGGTGTGTGTGTGTGCATGTGTGTTTCAATCAGTGGGGAAGTATGTCTCTACGATGCCCCTTCCCTTAGAAACCAGGAGGGAGGGAGGGAGGCAGACAGGCGGGCGGAGGCATGGGGCAGGTGGCACCTGCTTCAACTCTGATGAGGAGGCCCAGGTAAGCCGATGGTGGACACTCGAGAGAGCTAGTGTGCTCCATATATGGAGGAGAATGACTTTGTTTGGAGTCGTTGGAGGAAGAGGCCTGCTAACTTTGTAGCGGACGGAAGCCTAGATGCCTGAGGGATTTCTTTTTTAAGGACAAGGAAGGCTGACACTCTCTCTGTTGCTTGCATCCTTGAGACTGAAAACCCTCCAAGTCCCCAAATATTTTCGTGGCAATCAAAGAGAAGGGGCTGAGTTCCACGTCTCAGCTGCAGTGGCACAGAGCAAACAAAACAGCCACAAGGAGAGGCCCAGAGTCCTCAGGCAGGAGGATCACAGCCAGAGCCGACCCCCGACAGCAGAAGCCCCTGGCGACTGACGTGCAGAGGCCCTGGGGAGGCCTTGGGTAAGGAATCTGAGCGGAAATCCCAGTTATGTTTGTAATTCCTCTTTGCTTTTTGTTCAGTTTGTTTCCTTTCCCCCCCTTAGACTGAAGTCTCCTTGAGGGCAAAGATGGTCTCTTCCTTTGCGTCAAGCAGGGCGCACAGCACAGAGGTTTGGGGAGCACTTACCTCTCCTGCCAACTGGGCAAACAGCCTCCTGAATCCATCATCGATGTCGTCCTCGCTGACATCAATCTGGAAGGTGAGGCACAGAAGTGAGACGCAGTGACCAGCGGGCGCCTGCTCTCCCTTCCGAGGTGGCCTCCCCCGCCACCTCAGTTACCCTCTCTCCCTCTCTCAGGCCTGAATTCTAAAGTTACCGGGATTGAGACAAAGGACAGTGTGAGGAAGGAGTTTTTTTTCCAGTTAAAACACATAAGAGGGACTATAAACTATGTGGGAAGGAGTTACACTCTAATTTCTCACATAGGCGTCTTCTCCAACATTCCACCAAAACGGCCTTTTATGATCTAAGTAATGGGGACTCAGAAGTGTAAAGACGAGCTGGCGGGGTCTCGAACGACTCTGAACGTGGCGAGAGCACAGCCGTGAGGCCCTTGGAAATGGCTCCATGTCTCACTGAGTACACGGAGCTTCAGCAGCTGAGGAATAACCATCATCAGGCCGCTGCGGGCACCAGGACAGGGGGAAGAGCGCTCCTTCCCATCTGTGTGCTATCCTTCCTCAACTCTGGACGCTTAGGTTGGGTCTGGAATTCCTGAGTTGCAGTCCTTAAAGCCCTCAGGATTTACCACTGAATCACAACTCCCAGAACTCTAGGGAACCTGAGAAATCTTGTCATGCAACGTTTCCATTTTGTTGATGAGAAAACTGAGGGCCAGAAAGGGGAGTGACAAGACCGCCCACTGCTCAGAGCAGCCTGGTGTCCCATCCTCCAGGCACCCCGTGCGTGTGGGCTACATCCAGGGGACCGTCCAGCCCCACGCAGCGGCCACAGCCGGTGCAGGAGGCGCTCTCGGACTCCCAGGCCAGGGCTGCACCCTAGTTTCAAGCTCTGCTCGTGAAATCCTAGGGGCCTCCTGAACCCTTGGGGTTATTTTCTGCTCCACCGCTCCTGGGTTGTTCAGGACAGAGCGGGTGAAGCTCAAACAGTACGGTACCTCTTCAAGGTTGGCCTCGATTTCGTCGTCAACAACTCTGGAAACAGAAGGAAACTACGTGTCACTGAAAAGGGAGCGTTGCAGAAATCCCGGCTAAAATGAAACTGCGCCGTTAAACCCAGCATGGGGTGGGCACAGGGGTTTTTTCTGCATCCCAAGTTTCTGTGACAACACATCCCCTACAGTAGAAATTACAGTTAGAGATGATCCAAGGAAGTGTCCTGGCTAAAACAACTTGAGAGTCAGACTGTTTTGTTTGCTAGTTTTCAATCTTCATCGAAGAGCACAGGCTTCCCAGGCTCTACGGTGCTGGCGCTCTGGCCTGGAGGGACAGCTTTTAGGCTCCCTCTGAAACGCCCTTTGCCGTCATAAATCTTCACACGGAGAATCCTGCAGTGTACCCTGCTGCCTACTTGCTCTGCCGAGGGTGGGAGAAGGCAGGGAGGCCTGGGTGAGATTTCAGCTGAAGCTCAGGCCCTGGCTAGTTTATCCCACACACAGTCCTGTGTGCAGGGCTGGGTCCTTCTGCTCCACAGAGAGGGAAATTCCTTCTCTGCTGTGCATGGTCTTGGAGCCTGGCGATCCCTGCCCCTCCCGCTCACTGCCCGCCCCCCTCCATCCCACATGGATCTGAGCATGTGGCCCAAGGTCAGAGGGGGACATGGCAGCTGCCACACCCCCTCTTCCCACACCCTGGTCCTCTGGCGTCCAGCCTCCTATCAGTTCTAGAGGGTCTCCAGGGCCTTCCAGTAAATCTTGTGCTTAAGTTGCCCAAGGCTGATTACATCTCACGCAGTCAAGGGCCCAGCTGAACAGACACGGTTAAGCCAGCAGCCATTGTGAATTGAGCCAAAAATGGTCCCTGAACGGCGGGGCTCCAGTGAGGACGGGGGAGCGCCTGGAGACATCTGAGGGACCGCTGGGATTGGCACTTAGACCCTCGGCTCTGCCAGGCTGGTGGGCTGGGGACGCAGGGATTCTACCAGCACTGCCCCAAATGACAGGCATTTGCAATTTGCTCTACAACCATCCCTTTCTCATCAGAAAGATCCCGAGTGTCTATTTTCTTTGCTGACCCGAGGACAGCACTAACGTTCTTCGATACCTCAAGTCCTCACGCTAAGCCTTCGACGCGGGTGGGTACTACAGAAAAAGAAGCTGACGCGGGGGTCCAGGCGGGGCAGGAACAAGGCGTGGGGACGAGGAGGGCTGAACGACCTACTGGTAGTCAGCCTTCTTCTCGGAAAAGACCCGGATGCAGAAGTCCCCGTCCTTGTTGGGCTCGAAGGTGGACGGCACCAGGATGTACTCCCCCGGGGGCAGCTTGAAGCGGTTGAGCACCTCCCGCAGGTTGATGAAGGTGTCCGACCGCTCCCTCGCTCGGTGCGTCAGGAAGAAGCTCTTGCTGAGGTGGACGTTGTTCTGTCCTGTCAACTGGTGAAGAAACAGGAGCAAGAGGGAGTGGAGGGTGGAAAGGGCTCCAAGCACTGTCCTCTCCACTCGAGACAAGAGGCTCACGGCGACAACTCTGCATCATCTTAGATGAAAAGCTAACTTTCTACCCCAAGCACGAGCTCAGAGGCACACATATCAGGAGACCCACATTCACCCCCTGTCTTCAGATGCCCCACCTCTCCACTCGGACAGAGGTCCTCAGCCTTCCCCTTACGACTCAGGGGCATTAAAGTGCCCTCGGCCGGGATCCACTCAGTTCTGTGTGGTAGAGACACACTGACGCAAGCAGCCAGGACCGCGGCGAGGAGGGGGCGCAGCTCTCAAATGTGGGGTGTCAGTCTGACCACGGCATCCACAAAGGCCCAGCACGCCACCAACTGCCCTGTCCTGTGTGTCGACTTGAATAACTGTTGCCTTTAAAAACACACACTGCGACTGTGTCTCACCAGCTCGGTTAAGCCTAACTGTGGGCCTACTAAGTGCTCTCACGTATCACCGCACATCCCAATAGTCTGGCAAGGTGGATGGTTGACCAGTTTTACTGACGAAGAAACTGAAGTCCAGAGAGGACAGGTTAATTGCTCAAGGTCACACAGCTTGCAAATGGCAGAGCTGGGAATGGGGTCCGGGCCTCTTTCTGTGCTCCCCCATCTTATAATACCACTGCAGGGCTCATCATTTCCCTTTAGGCCTGTTTTAAGAGCACTACAGGACTCCAGGAAGAGTCTCCTGCAGCCCCTGGACCACGGACCCTCCACCCGGGACTCAATGTGTGCAGCGGCTTTGCCAGGTCTGGGGAGACAGCATGCCCCGTGGCAACTGCCCCAGCTGCCTTACCCTGTGCTTAGACCCTGGGATCTAGGACCTGAGCAACCTCACTGCAGCCCAGAGGGGCTGGGGACTCATCCTTCATCGCCACCAGCCCCTGCCCAGGCTTCACAAGACCCCCGAGCCAGCAGTCTAAGCCTCTTCCTTGTTGGTGAACCTGAGCCCGCAGGGACAGCGGCTGACGTGAGCCAGACGTACCTCCTCTGGAATCTGCAAATAAAGGAGAACACGCTGAATTCAGACTCTGGAAAAGCTCCAGAAAGAAATGTCACCACTGAGATGGTCTCCTTTGCTACCCCCCTTTCTCTGTAGCTTTACCAATAGGAACTAAGTCAACCCAGTAATTATTTCCCAAGGAACGCAACGTATTCCCACATTTTAAAAAAAATCTTGGGCTTCCCTGGTGGCGCAGTGGTCGGGAGTCCGCCTGCCGATGCAGGGGACACGGTGTTCGAGCCCTGGTCCGGGAAGATCCCACATGCCGCGGAGCGGCTGGGCCCGTGAGCCATGGCCGCTGAGCCTGCGTGTCCGGAGCCTGTGCTCCGCAACGGGAGAGGCCACAGCAGTGAGAGGCCCGCGCACCGCGATGAAGAGTGGCCCCCGCATGCCGCAACTAGAGAAAGCCCTTGCACAGAAACGAAGACCCAACACAGCCACAAATAAATAAGTAAAAAATAAAAATAAAGGAATTCCCTTAAAAAAAAAAAATCTTATGAGCCAGCGATAATGTACATGAGCCCTTAGCACCGTGCTTAACTTATAGAGCAAGAAACCGAGGCCTGGAGCTGTGAAGTGACCTGGCTGACCTGGCTGAGGTCACCCAGCTGCCTGTAGCAAAGCCCACACCCCACCCTCGCCACCAGGGAAAGCAGGGCTGGAGGAAGCAGCACAGGGACACAGCTGCCCCCCGGGGCTGGGGGCCAGCAGGTGCTGGTTCGAAGCTGCTGCCAGCCACATCCATCTGTATTTCCTCAAGCAAGTCGCTTCCCTTCTCTGGCCTCAGTTTCCTTATCTCTAAAATGGGACAGGTGCTTCTTGGCTCTGAAAGCCCATGGCTGGATTTCCAAGTCCGGGCTGTGTGTCACAATTCAGTCTGCATTTTTCTTGCAGCTATTCTGTCCTAGATCTGAAGTCCTCAGCTCCTACTTCAGAGACTGAGAAGCTTGGAATTATGTGCTTTTTTTTTTTTTTTTTTTTTTTGCGGTACACAGGCCTCTCAGTTTTGGCCTCTCCCGTTGCGGAGCACAGGCTCCAGACGCGCAGGCTCAGCGGAATGGCTCACGGGCCCAGCCGCTCCGCGGCACGTGGGATCTTCCCGGATCGGGGCACGAACTCGTGTCCCCTGCATCGGCAGACAGACTCTCAACCACTGCGCCACCAGGGAAGCCCTTATGTGCATTTTTAGAAATGATGGTGCCTGCCCAGCTCCACCTGTTGGTGGGTGAGCAGGCAGATCGTCGCCCCACGGGCGGCAGCCGCGTTTCCCTGCTGGGTGAAGTGAGCAGACAGCCTTCTCCCCGACACTGTGTCTGACTCCTACGCGCCGTGCTGGGAGCCCGGCTCTCAGGGTTCGGTGGGAGACCTGATGTGTAGTATTTGCTAATGTCCATGCTGTACATACTGCCCCCTCCCTGCCGTGGCTGTCTTCAGGCTGCCCACGTGACCTCACTGAATGTCAGGCTGGGAAGAGTGGGCCGGTTCCAGCACATCACTGCGGCCCGCCCATCACACCAAAGTGCACCCCACTTGAGCGGCTCTGAAGTCTTCCTTGCACCCCGCTTCTCCCACTGCTCACCCCAGGCCAGGAGCAGCTCTTCTCTGTGCGGGAGAAGGGAGAGGGGAAGGGACCAGGCCCAGCGTGTTGGGTCAGTTGGTTCGGAATGAAAGGACATGGGGGCAGTGAGAGTGCCTGTGTTGGGCGCGGGGCTCTAGCCGGCTGAGCCCTGGTGGAAGCAGAGGACCAACTGCTCCCCTGCCCCGAGCACGGGCTCTGCCCAGCGGGACGGGACCTGCTGGCTCAGTTCCTGCCCTCACAGTGGCTCCGGACATGGTCCAGCACACTCTGTCCTCGCCTTACATCTGTTCTGTCCTTTGGAGATTGGTGGCCAGCCAGAGTGCCAGGCCTGGGGGAAGTGAGGAGGGACACGGAGGCCACTTGAAAGAGCGGGACTCTCCGGAAGCTGGCTGCAGGGGAAGGGGGGCGGTGGCTCCTGGTGACCCAGACCAATTGCAGGGACCTCCCTGCATGAGTCTCTTAGGACTGGCCTGGCCCATGGCTTTGCTTTTCCTTGGCCAAGCTCCCGGCCTGGGGTCCCATCTCCAGGTCTGCCTCTGGGGTTGGCCTTCCTCGCAGGGGCTGACACGAGCCAAGGTGGAAGGGAAGGAGGAGCCCCAGCCCTGTGGACGCCCCTCCCATACCTCATAGATGCCGAAGCCAATGGTGTGCATGTCCTCGCCCATCTTCCTCTGCCGCCGCCGGTGCTTCTGGATGAGACCCACCAGGAAGGTGCAGCCGTTCTCCCCATCCTCCTGGTCTTCGTCCTCCTCCTCCAGCTTGATCAGGTACTGAGGGTTCATCCAGAAGGTATCTGTAGCCAGAAGGGGCGGGGGTCAGTCACTCAGACCGCAGGAGCCCAGCGTGAACAGGTGTGCATGGGGGGACGAGGGGACGAAGCTGCGCTGGTCGCAGGGGTTGGAGGCTGCTGGGAGAGGGGTGAGGATGGGCAGGTGGGGGTATGGCAGGGCAGAGGAACCATAGACCAGGGCTGGCTGGCAGCCCGTCCGGGTGGCAACAGGCCATGAGCAGTGGAGGGCTGGGGGTTTGTCTGAACCTCACGGGAACCTAAATTAGAAACTCCCCTTTGCAGTTCTCTCTCGCTCGCCCTCAGGCTGGCTGGGCTTGGAGGCATCCTGGAACGGGGTGGTCAGAGCTGAGGCCCAGATCTCCTTTGGCTCAGCTGTGATATCTCCCCGTGGTATCTTCTCACCAGGCTCTAACTCGGGGGTTAGAGATGGCCCAGCTGGCCTGGCTGGGGGGACTTCGGGACTAGGTTTGCACCCCCCTCAATGAACCCAGGGGCCAGGAACATCCTGTGCCCCGTCTCAGCCTCTTGTTCTGTGTCCCTGTCCTCCTGGGCCTGTCCCCTTGCCCACTCCCATGGTGTCTCTGCCCTCCCAACTTTCAAAACCAACTTGCAGGAAGGAGCCGAGATTCATTCATCTTAAGGATAATTAATGTGATCTCCTTCCTTTACCTACTAACATTCTACTTGTGGAGATAAAGGTATCTAGTGTAGGGTTTGGCCAACTATGGCTCTATGGGCTGCTGGCTGCCTGTTTTTACAAGTAAAGTTTTATTAGAACACAGTCATCATATCTGTTCATTTAAGTATGGCTGCCTTCGGGCTACAGCAACATTTGAATAGTTGCCATAGAGACTAGATGGCCCACAGAGCCTAAAGGGTCAACTCTCTGGCCCTTAAGAGAGAGTCTGCCAACCCCTGATCTAGTGGGTAGGAGACATAGTCTTATCTGAGGCAGAGGACCATCCCAGCACCTCTGGAACTTGCTTGGTGGCTGCATACATGAGATGAAGGATTAAAAGCACCAGAGCTGGGCTTCCCTGGTGGTGCAATGGATAAGAATCTGCCTGCCAATGCAGGGGACCCAGGTTCGATCCCTGGTCCGGGAAGATCCCACATGCCACAGAACAACTAAGCCCGTGTGCCACAACCACTGAGCCTGTGCTCTAGAGCCACAATTACTGAAGCCCGCGTGCCTAGAGCCCATGCTCTGCAACCAGAGAAGCCACCGCAATGAGAAGCCTGCGCACCGCAAGGAAGAGTAGCCCCCGCTCGCCACAACTAGAGAAAGCCTGCACACAGCAACAAAGACCCAATGCCGCCAAAAAAAAAAAGCACCAGAGCTAGAGGCACCAATCTGCTAGTCCCAGTCTGACTACTTGCTCTGTGGCCCAGGTATGCCACTGAGAGCCTTGGTTTCCTCATCTGCAACAAGAGAATCAATATATGACCATGAATTGCCATTGCAGTACTTAAAGACTGACTCCACAGTCAGACTGCTCGGGTTCAAATCCCAGGCACAGTGAAGGCTGTGAGGCCTTGGGCAAGTCACTTAACCTCTCCAAGCCTCAGTCCCTTCATCTTAAAGATGGAGATGATAATAAAGTGCCTGCCTCAGAAGGCTGTTGTGAGGATTAAATGGAGTAAATATATTAATAAATCACTTAGCACAATAAATCCTAGCACCCAATGTATGTTTCATAATTGGCAAATGTCATCATGATGGGACAATTTCTGAGTGGGAGAGGGCAGGGGAGGACTGGGCCATTGAGGCAGAAGGGTCAGGGGAATAAACAAACGATAAACCAGAGGAGGAGTCCTTGCCCCCATCTGAGCAGGACCCCATCAACACCTGCTGAGTGAATTGGGCACAAGAGGATTGCCAGGCAACAACCAGGGTCTGGATGTGCAGAGGTCCAGTGGGTGAGGTCCCCCTGCTGGGCTAGGCCGCGTGGGCTTCGTGTGGATAAAGTAGCCCATGGGGGTTTCCCTGGTGGTGCACTGGTTGAGAGTCCGCCTGCTGATGCAGGGGACACAGGTTCGTGCCCCGGTCCGGGAAGATCCCACATGCCGCGGAGCGGCTGGGCCCGTGAGCCATGGCCGCTGAGCCTGCGCGTCCGGAGCCTGTGCTCCGCAACGGGAGAGGCCACAACAGTGAGAGGCCCGCGTACCGCAAAAAAAAACAACAAAAAAAGTTGCCCATGGGTATGAAGTGGGATTGACACTGCCTCAGTGGGCGAGGCCGTGGCATCAGGGAAGCTGGAGAGGAATCACAGAAACAGCACGTCTTGGGTTCTGCGTGGGCAGGGAGACAAGTGAGTGCAGAAGGCAAGGGGCTGAGGGGACAAGAAGGGTGTTGAGGTGGAGACTCAGGGAGAAGAGGCAGAGGGTCCTGGAGGGTAGGAGCGGCCAGGATGGGGTGCAGCACACCAGGGTGGGACAGTGGCAGGGTGCTCACTCGGGTAGTTCCTGCAGCCGCCGGCGGTGGAGCCCCGCCTCCAGTTCCCATCCATCTTGGTGAGTTTCCACTTCTTGTAGGTGTCACTGGTCAGCGTGTCAGGGGTCAGGTTGCAGATCTCCAGGCGGGAATAGTGCCTCAGGAAGTCGTTGAAAGACATCCTGCAAAAGCAGGGACGCAGCACCCAGGTTGCCGGAGGACACGATGATAAGCCTGGACCTTCCGCCCAAGGCCAGACTAGGACCCAGTCAGGGCCAGGCAGAGCTGCTAGGAGACAGCACGTCGGGGCCACATGGCCACCAGGTCCGCCACTGGAAGGCGCCAATTCTAGTCCTGGTGCTACCACCTTCTAGACAGGTGACCTTCAGCAAGTTACTTAAGCCTCTATGAAACTCAGAACCCTCATCTGTAAAAATGGGGGCCACGTGCATCAAATGAGACAAAATACGGCTGCTCATTTGGTAAAACGCCACTACTGTGCAGACGTAGGTGGTCCCAGAGTAGCACAGACACAGCCGCGTGGGCCCCACTGCTACTCTCCAAGGGAGCCATTTCTTGAGGCCTCGGCATGAATCTCTAGGAACTGGTTAGGAGAAAGGCCCACCTTCCCCCTCTTTTCTCTTGGGACCTGAACATGCCTGCAGGGATTCTTAGCCTTCTCTGCTGAGCTGCTCAGCTTTGAAACCCTACTGCTGAGATGGACAAACTGAAGAGGTTCAAGAATTGTTTTGTTCAAGGTCTTATAGTGAATTTAAAACAACAACAAAACCAGGATCCCACGCCCCTGCTCCCTCAACACGATAATCTCACTCATTTTCTAGTAAAGATCAGACACCTCTTTCCCTAACGCCTAAGAATCTTACCAGAATTCCCCATCTTCCTGCCGCCTGGTCAGCCTTTCCCTCTCCTCTGGGTCAATAGTGGTCCAGTTTGGGCAGCTGGAAAACCAAGCAATGGGAGAGGCATTAGAAACTAGTGTGGGACGATGACTTCTCCCCAAGATGCCCCAAAGTTGAGGACCGGGGACATGCTCTCCCACCTGAGGGCTCAGACCCCAGTAAGGGAGGGAAGTAACACACGGGTGGCTGAGAGGTACAGGGCAGCAAGGTGAGAGGATACATTGTCCTGGAAGATGGTGGCAAGGAAGATTCCAGAAGATGAACACAGCCCATCAGAGAGACATGAAGTAGCATCAGTGGCCCAAACTGAGATGGGCCTGTCAGCTCTTTTAAGGGGCGATTGGAAATTCGATGTAGGGGAGGGGCGCTCATCTTGGTCTCTGTGGCTGGCCTGCAGTCCCGGGCAGGCGTCTCTATGCCATGGCAGAGGCCGCCAGGGAAAAGGTGAAGAACCGTGGGTGCTGGGCTGTGGAGGGGCACGGGGAGACGGGAGCAGAGGAAGACCATGAGAGGGGCTCACAGAGTTCACCCCAGAGAGTCGAAGGTCTAACAGGCCTACCAGGAACCCTGGACATCAACAGAAGGACTTCTCTCTGGTCACAGGCACAACGTTTACATCCTTGGGATAGAACGAGTGCTTAGGGGAGGAAGGGTGTATTTTTTCCCTGAAGATCCAATAGCAAGGTGACGCCGAGCTAGGGAAGGGAGGAACCATGAGGTGATGAAAGGATGAGCATCCCAGGAGCCCTTGTAAAGGCACCCAGACGGCTGGAGTGCACTGCTTAAGAGCCTAGAGGGCCACCAGCCCCCGGGGTCCCACTCGGGGTGGCCTGTGCTCTCGGGGATTTATTCTCAGCACGGCTACCATGCCCCCCCCCTCCTCAGCTCCCCAGAGACCCCTGGAAAGAGTGCCCCCACGCCGGCTCCCGAACCTGCCCTACTCACTTGTCGTTCCACTGCCCGGTCCACTCCACCTCTCCCCAGGGATTCCGGATGCGGATCAGCTTCTGCAGGCTTCCTCTGCTTTCCACCTGCAGGAGGGGTGGGGGAAGGAGAGGAGAGAGATGTTGAGTTCAAGCCAGGCCTGGAGGTTCTCCGGCCCAAAGCCCCTTTTTCTCCATGAGCCAGGGGCAGGAGGCGTCAAGTCCATGTAATAAGGGGGATCGCAAAAGGGAGAGGGCCTTGACTCCCAGACCCTCGCTGCTGCTCGTCTTGGGCAGCTCCCAGGGTCTGGCCCTTGGAGGACCAGGGCTCTTTTTTTTTTTTGCGGCACGCGGGCCTCTCGCTGCTGTGGCCTCTCCCGTTGCGGAGCACAGGCTCCGGACACGCAGGCTCAGCGGACATGGCTCACGGGCCCAGCCGCTCCGCGGCATGTGGGATCTTCCCGGCCCGGGGCACGAACCCGTGTCCTCTGCATCGGCAGGTGGACTCCCAACCACTGCGCCACCAGGGAAGCCGCAAGGACCAGGGCTCTTTAACCTCTATCCTGAGTCTGAGGCACAAATGTGCTTGTTCTAGATGCTGAATTGGCACGTCACCTCTGAACCTTAGTTTAACTAACTATAATAGCATGTACTTTTGTCACGGGAGCTCCATCAAATGAACACTGGTGATGACAAGCAAATGCAGTGCATGAATCTTGATTAAACCCTGGACTGGGGGCATCGAGGGTACTCTAAAGGACATTTTGGAGCAACTGGGAAAATGTTTACATGGACTATATATTAGATCATGCTATTGAATTAATGTTTATTTCTTCAGCATGAAAATAGTACTGGGATTATGTAAGAGAGTGTCCTTATGGGTAGGAGATAAATGCTGAAGTATTCAGGAGTGAAGCGTCTGTTGTGACATCTGCAATTTACTTCCAAATGGCTCAGAAAGGAAGTACACATACATAGAGACAAAACAGATGTGGAAAATTTCAACCACTGTTGAATCTGGAAAAATAGCATTTGGATGTTTATTACACTATTCTGTCAACTTTTCTGTAGACTTGAAATTTTTCAAAATAAAAAGATATATGCGGTGGTGTTAAAAAAAATAAAGAGAGAGAGAGGGCACTGCACATGTCAGAAGACCTGGGATCTAGTCCGGGTTTTGTAATTAACAGTGGATGGTGGCTACCTTATAGTATAAAAACAAACAAAAACCGCCAGCAAAATCCAGGACAGCGACCTGCTTGGACACAATGTGTCAGGTGCAGTCTGAGTGCTTTACATATATTAACTTGTTTGAATCACCTCAACAACCTGCAATGGATGTTATTTTTTTTAATTAATTAATTAATCAATTTTTGGCTGCGTTGGGTCTTCGTTGCTGTGCGTGGGCTTTCTCTAGTTGCAGCGAGCGGGGGCTACTCTTTGTTGCAGTGCGTGGGCTTCTCATTGCAGTGGCTTCTCTTGTTGTGGAGCACGGGCTCTAGGCGTACAGGCTTCAGTAGTTGTGGCACGTGGGCTCAGTAGTTGTGGCTCATGGGCTCTAGAGCGCAGGCTCAGTACTTGTGGCGCACGGGCTTAGTTGCTCCACAGCATATGGCATCTTCCCGGACCAGGGCTCGAACCCGTGTTCCCTGCACTGGCAGGCGGATTCTTAACCACTGCACCACCAGGGAAGTCCCTACAATGGATATTATTATTACTGTTTCTAATTTAAATCTGAGGAAACTAGGGGGCAGAAGAGAGCTTAAATAACTGCCCAAGGCCACACAGCTGGCAAGCAGAGTCAGATTTGACCACTACAGTAATTGGGGCACCAATGCTTCTGTGAGATCAAATGTGAAAGCACTTTTTTTGTTGTTTTTTTTATGTTAGTTTCAGCTTCACAACAAAATGAATCAGTTATATATATACACATATGTTCCCATATCTCTTCCCGCTTGCGTCTCCCTCCCTCCCACCCTCCCTATCCCACCCCTCCAGGCGGTCACAAAGCACAGAGCTGATCTCCCTGTGCTATGCGCCTGCTTCCCAATAGCTATCTACCTTACGTTTGGTAGTGTATATATGTCCATGCCTCTCTCTCGCTTTGTCACAGTTTACCCTTCCCCCTCCCCATATCCTCAAGTCCATTCTCTAGTAAGTCTGTGTCTTTATTCCTGTTTCACCCCTAGGTTCTTCATGACATTTTTTTTCCTTAAATTCCATATATATGTGTTAGCATACGGTATTTGTCTTTCTCTTTCTGACTTACTTCACTCTGTATGACAGACTCTAGGTCCATCCACCTCATTACAAATAGCTCAATTTCGTTTCTTTTTATGGCTCAGTAATATTCAATTGTATATATGTGCCACATCTTCTTTATCCATTCATCCGATGATGGACATTTAGGTTGTTTCCATCTCCGGGCTATTGTAAATAGAGCTGCAATGAACATTTTCGTACATGACTCTTTTTGAATTACGGTTTTCTCAGGGTATATGCCCAGTAGTGGGATTGCTGGGTCATATGGTAGTTCTATTTGTAGTTTTTAAAGGAACCTCCATACTGTTCTCCACAGTGGCTGTATCAATTTACATTCCCACCAACAGTGTAAGAGGGTTCCGTTTCCTCCACACCCTCTCCAGCATTTATTGTTTCTAGATTTTTTGATGATGGCCATTCTGACTGGTGTGAGATGATACCTCATTGTAGTTTTGATTTGCATTTCTCTAATGATTAGTGATGTTGAGCATTCTTTCATGTGTTTGTTGGCAGTCTGTATATCTTCTTTGGAGAAATGTCTATTTAGGTCTTCTGCCCATTTTTGGATTGGGTTGTTTGTTTTTTTGTTATTAAGCTGCATGAGCCGCTTATAAATTTTGGAGATTAATCCTCTGTCAGTTGCTTCATTTGCAAATATTTTCTCCCATTCTGAGGGTTGTCTTTTGGTCTTGTTTATGGTTTCCTTTGCTGCGCAAAAGCTTTTAAGTTTCATTAGGTCCCATTTGTTTATTTTTGTTTTTATTTCCATTTCTCTAGGAGGTGGGTCAAAAAGGACCTTGCTGTGATTTATGTCATAGAGTGTCCTGCCTATGTTTTCCTCTAAGAGTTTGATAGTTTCTGGCCTTACATTTAGGTCTTTAATCCACCTTGAGCTTATCTTTGTGCAGGGTGTTAGGGAGTGATACAATCTCATACTTTTACATGCACCTGTCCAGTTTTCCCAGCACCACTTATTGAAGAGGCTGTCCTTTCTCCACTGTACATTCCTGCCTCCTTTATCATAGATATGGTGACCATATGTGCGTGGGTTTATCTCTGGGCTTTCTATCCTGTTCCAGTGATCTGTATTTCTGTTTTTGTGCCAGTACAATACTGTCTTGATTACTGTAGCTTTGTAGTATAGTCTGAAGTCAGGAAGCCTGATTCTTCCAGCTCCGTTTTTCGTTCTCAAGATTGCTTTTGCTATTCGGGGTCTTTTGTGTTTCCATACAAATTGTGAAATTTTTTGTTCTAGTTCTGTGAAAAATGCTAGTGGTAGTTTGATAGGGATTGCATTGAATCTGCAGATTGCTTTGGGTAGTAGAGTCATTTTCACAATGTTGATTCTTCCAATCCAAGACCATGGTATATCTGTCTATCTATTTGTATCATCTTTAATTTCTTTCATCAGTGTCTTATAATTTTCTGCATACAGGTCTTTTGTCTCCATAGGTAGGCTTATTCCTAGATATTTTATTCTTTTTGTTGCAATGGTAAATGGGAGTGTTTTGTTGATTTCACTTTCAGATTTTTCATCTTTAGTGTATAGGAATGCCAGAGATTTCTGTGCATTAATTTTGAATTCTGCTACTTTACCAAATTCATTGATTAGCTCTAGTAGTTTTCTGGTAGCATCTTTAGGATTCTCTATGTATAGTATCATGTCATCTGCAAATAGTGACAGCTTTACTTCTTCTTTTCCTATTTGGATTCCTTTTATTTCCTTTTCTTCTCTGATTGCTGTGGCTAAAACTTCCAAAACTATGTTGAATAAGAGTGGTGAGAGTGGGCAACCTTGTCCTGTTCCTGATCTTAGTGGAAATGCTTTCAGTTTTTCACCATTGAGGACGATGTTGGCTGTGGGTTTGTCATATATGGCCTTTATTATGTTGAGGAAAGTTCCCTCTATGCCTACTTTCTGCAGGGTTTTTATCATAAATCGGTGTTGAATTTTGTCAAAAGCTTTCTCTGCCTCTATTGAGATGATCATATGGTTTTTCTCCTTCAATTTGTTAATATGGTGTATCACGTTGATTGATTTGTGTATATTGAAGAACCCTTGCATTCCTGGAATAAACCCCACTTGATCATGGGGTATGATCCGTTTAATGTGCTGTTGGATTCTGTTTGGTAGTATTTTGTTGAGGATTTTTGCATCTATGTTCATCAGTGATATTGGCCTGTAATTTTCTTTCTTTGTGACATCCTTGTCTGGTTTTGGTATCAGGGTGATGGTGGCCTCGTAGAATGAGTTGGGGAGTGTTCCTCCCTCTGCTATATTTTGGAAGAGTTTGAGAAGGATAGGTGATAGCTCTTCTATAAATGTTTGATAGAATTCGCCTGTGAAGCCATCTGGTCCTGGGCTTTTGTTTGTTGGAAGATTTTTAATCACAGTTTCAATTTCAGTGCTTGTGATTGGTCTGTTCATATTTTCTATTTCTTCCTGATTCAGTCTTGGCAGGTTGTGCCTTTCTAAGAACTTGTCCATTTCTTCCAGGTTGTCCATTTTATTGGCATAGAGTTGCTCGTAGTAATCTCTCGTGATCTTTTGTATTTCTGCAGTGTCAGTTGTTACTTCTCCTTTTTCATTTCTAATTCTATTGATTTGAGTCTTCTCCCTTTTTTTCTTGATGAGTCTGGCTAATGGTTTATCAATTTTGTTTATCCTTTCAAAGAACCAGCTTTCAGTTTTATTGATCTTTGCTATCGTTTCTTTCATTTCTTTTTCATTTATTTCTGATGTGATCTTTATGCTTTCTTTCCTTCTGCTAACTTTGGGTTTTTTTTGTTCTTCTTTCTCTAATTGCTTTAGGTGCAAGGTTAGGTTGTTTATTCGAGATGTTTCCTGTTTCTTAAGTAGGATTGTATTGCTATAAACTTCCCTCTTAGAACTGCTTTTGCTGCATCCCATAGATTTTGAGTCGTCGTGTCTCCATTGTCATTTGTTTCTTGGTATTTTTTTATTTCCTCTTTGATTTCTTCCGTGATCACTTCGTTATTAAGTAGTGTATTGTTTAGCCTCCATGTGTTTGTATTTTTTACAGATCTTTTCCTGTAATTGATATCTAGTCGCATAGCGTTGTGGTCGGAAAATATACTTGATACAATTTCAGTTTTCTTAAATTTACCAAGGCTTGATTTGTGACCCAAGATATGATCTATCCTGGAGAATGTTCCATGAGCAGTTGAGAAAAATGGGTATTCTGTTGTTTTTGGATGGAATGTCCTATAAATATCAATTAAGTCCATCTTGTTTAATGTATCATTTAAAGCTTGTGTTTCCTTATTTATTTTCATTTTGGATGATCTGTCCATTGGTGAAAGTGGGGTGTTAAAGTCCCCTACTATGAATGTGTTACTGTCGATTTCCCCTTTTATGGCTGTTAGTATTTGCCTTATGTATTGAGGTGCTCCTATGTTGGGTGCATAAATATTTACAATTGTTATATCTTCTTATTGGATCGATCCCTTGATTATTATGTAGTGTCCTTCTTTGTCTCTTCTAATAGCCTGTATTTTAAAGTCTATTTTGTCTGATACGAGAATTGCTACTCCAGCTTTCTTTTGGTTTCCATTTGCATGAAATACCTTTTTCCATCCCCTTTCAGTCTGTATGTGTCTCTAGGTCTGAAGTGGGTCTCTTCTAGACACCAAATATATGCGTCTTGTTTTTGTATCCATTCAGCCAATCTGTGTCTTTTGGTGGGAGCATTCAGTCCATTTACATTTAAGGTAATATCGATATGTATGTTCCTATTCCCATTTTCTTAATTGTTTTGGGTTCGTTATTGTAGGTCTTTTCCTTCTCTTGTGTTTCTTGCCTAGAGAAGTTCTTTTAGCAGTTGTTGTAGAGCTGGTTTGGTGGTGCTGAACTCTCTCAGCTTTTGCTTGTCTGTAAAGGTTTTAATTTCTCCATCAAATCTGAATGAGATCCTTGCTGGGTAGAGTAATCTTGGTTGCAGGTTTTTCTCCTTCATCACTTTCAATATGTCCTGCCACTCCCTTCTGGCTTGCGGAGTTTCTGCTGAAAGATCAGCTGTTAACCTTATGGGGATTCCCTTGTGTGTTATTTGTTGTTTTTCCCTTGCTGCTTTTAATATGTTTTCTTTGTATTTAATTTTTGACAGTTTGATTAATATGTGTCTTGGCGTATTTCTCCTTGGATTTATCCTGTATGGGACTCTCTGTGCTTCCTTGACTTGATTAACTATTTCCTTTCCCATATTAGGGAAGTTTTCAACTATAATCTTTCAAATATTTTCTCAGTCCCTTTCTTTTTCTCTTCTTCTTCTGGAACCCCTGTAATTCGAATGTTGGTGCGTTTAATATTGTCCCAGAGGTCTCTGAGACTGTCCTCAGTTCTTTTCATCCTTGTTTCTTTATTCTGCTCTGCAGTAGTTATTTCCACTATTTTATCTTCCAGGTCACTTATCCGTTCTTCTGCCTTCTGCTATTGATCCCATCTAGAGTATTTTCATTTCATTTATTGTGTTGTTCATCATTGTTTGTTTCATCTTTAGTTCTTCTAGGTCCTTGTTAACTGTTTCTTGCATTTTGTCTATTCTATTTCCAAGATTTTTGATCATCTTTACTATCATTATTCTGAATTCTTTTTCAGGTAGACTGCCTATTTCCTCTTCATTTGTTAGGTGTGGTGGGTTTTTATCTTGCTCCTTCATCTGCTGTGTGTTTTTCTATCTTTTCATTTTGCTTATCTTACTGTGTTTGGGGTCTCCTTTTTGCAGGCTGAAGGTTCGTAGTTACTGTTGTTTTTGGTGTCTGTCCCCAGTGGCTAAGGTTGGTTCAGTGGGTTGTGTAGGCTTCCTGGTGGAGGGTACTAGTGCCTGTGTTCTGGTGGATGAGGCTGGATCTTGTCTTTCTGGTGGGCAGGTCCACGTCTGGTGGTGTGTTTTGGGGTGTCTGTAGACTTATTATGATTTTGGGCAGCCTCCCTGCTAATGGGTGGGGTTGTGTTCCTGTCTTGCTAGTTGTTTGGCATAGGATGTCCAGCACTGTAGCTTGCTGGTCGTTGAGTGAAGCTGGGTGCTAGCGTTGAGATGGAGATCTCTGGGAGATTTTCGCCGTTTGATATTATGTGCAGCTGGGAGGCCTCTTGTGGACCAGTGTCCTGAAGTTGGCTCTCCCACCTCAGAGGCACAGCACTAACTCCTGGCTGCAGCACCAAGAGCCTTTCATCCACACGGCTCAGAAGAAAAGGGAGAAAAAGTAGAAAGAAAGAATTAGTAGAAGTAGAAAGAAAGAAAGGAGGGAGGGAGGGAGCAAGAAAGGAAGGAGGGAAGGAAGGAAAAAAAGAAAGAAGACAAAGTAAAATAAAATAAAGATAAAATATAATGAAGTTATTAAAATAAAGAAATAATTATTAAGAGGAAAAAAAACAAAACAAAAAAACGGATGGATAGAACCCGGAACAAATGGTGGAAGCAAAGCTATACAGACAAAATCTCACACAGAAGCATACACATACACACTCAGAAAAAGAGGAAAAGAGGAAAAAGTCATAAATCTTGCTCTCAAAGTCCCCCTCCTTAATTTGGGATGATTCGTTGTCTAAAGCAGGGAAGGAAGGAAAGAAAACGAAGATAAAGTAAAATAAAATAAGGTTATTAAAATAAAAAGTAATTATTAAGAAAAAAACCAGGACGGATAGAAGCCTCAGACAAATGGTGGAAGCAAAGCTATACAGACAAAATCTCACACAGAAGCATACACATACACACAAAAAAAGGAAAAGGGGGAAGAATAATAAATCTTGCTCTCAAAGACCACCTCCTTTATTTGGGATGATTCATTGTCTATTCAGGTATTCCACAGATGCAGGGTACATCAAGTTGATTGTGGAGCTTTAATCCGCTGCTTCTGTGGCTGCTGGGAGAGATTTCCCTTTCTCTTCTTTGTTCGCACAGCTCCCGGGGCTCAGCTTTGGATTTGGACCCGCCTGTGCGTGTAGGTTGCCGGAGAGCGTCTGTTCTTTGCTCAGACAGGACGGGGTTAAAGGAGCCGCTGATTCGGAGGCTCTGGCTCACTCAGGCCGGGGGGAGGGAGGGGCACGGAGTGCAGGGCGAGCCTGCGCGGCAGAGGCCAGCGTGACGTTGCACCAGCCTGAGGCGCGCCGTGCGTTCTCCCGGGGAAGTTGTCCCTGGATCCCGGGACCCTGACAGTGGCGGGCTGCTCAGGCTCCCAGAAGGGGTTGTGGATAGTGACCTGTGTTCGCACACAGGCTTCTTGGTGGCGGCAGCAGCGGCCTTAGCGTCTCATGCCCGTCTCTGGGGTCCGTGCTGTTAGCCGCGGCTCGCGCCCGTCTCTGGAGCTCCTTTAAGCAGTGCTCTTAATCCCCTCTCCTCGCGCACCAGGAAACAAAGAGGTAAGAAAAAGTCTCTTGCCTCTTCGGCAGGTCCAGACTTTTCCCCGGACTCCCTCCCGGCTAGCCGTGGCACACTAACGCCCTGCAGGCTGTGTTCACACCGCCAACCCCAGTCCTCTCCCTGCGCTCCGACTGAAGCCCGAGCCTCAGCTCCCAGCCCCGCCCGCCCCTGCGGGCGAGCAGACAAGCCTCTCGGCTGGTGAGTGCCGGTCGGCACCAATCCTCTGTGCAGGAATCTCCCCGCTTTGCCCTCCGCACCCCTGCTGCTGTGGTCTCCTCCGCGGCTCCGAAGCTTCCCCCTCCGCCACCCGCAGTCTCTGCCCACGAAGGGGCTTCCTAGTGTGTGGACACTTTTCCTCCTTCACAGCTCCCTCCCGCTTGTGCAGGACCTGTCTCTATCCTTTTGTCTCTGTTTATTCTTTTTTCTTTTGCCCTACCCAGGTACGTGGGGGGTTTCTTGCCTTTGGGGAGGTCTGAGGTCTTCTGCCAGCGTTCATTAGGTGTTCTGTAGGAGTTGTTCCACGTGTAGATGTATTTCTGGTGTATCTGTGGGGAGGAAGGTGATCTCCGCGTCTTACTCTTCCGCCATCTTCCCGGAAGTCTCATGAAAGCACTTTGAAGAGGACGGAACACTACACAGATGCAGTGTTGTTGTATTATCTTACCTGGTCCAGAAGAGCGAGACAATTTTGGAACTCAGTGGCACAGAGGGCCTGGACCGACCTGTGGCCAGCAGAGGGCAGCACGTGGTCGGCAGGGGCTGGAGAGGGCCGGCCCATCCCCTTGGCCCTGAATTGCAGCGAGAACTGGGGAACACGGGCCCCACCCTCAGCAAGCAGCAAAAATGGCTTTCGCTATCGGGCGAACAACAAGAGAAAGACCCCCGAAAATGCCTCCCAGGCGTTACCTCCTCGGCGCCAGTGACCGAGTACGCGTGCCCTTTCACCAGCTTCTGGAAGGTGATGGCCTCCGAGTCTGCAGCACTGGTGATCTGGAAATGTGGGAGAATCAGTCCCAGGCCGGCCGCCTCCCTCCCTCCCTCCCTCCCTCCCTCTGTCGCTCAGGGCTCAGCAGGGCCTTGGCCCGGGTGGAGGGCTCTCGCTCCCGCCTGGAGGCCCACCTACTACTTCTTTGAGGCGCTGCCCGGCTATTCACAACCAGAGAAGAGGCCGAGGGCAGCCCTCTGGGAGAGCGGCGCTTGCACTCGTGTGTGCCCGGCGCAGTCACAAATTCCCGCAGGAAAGGGCACACCGTGGAGGGGACTCAGGACACACACCTGGACGGCATCGGCGGCCCAGGTGCGCTGAGTCCCCTGAAACTGCGAGGGCTGCCCCACCCACTGCAGGGTTTACACTAGGACAGCCGTTCGTTTCTGCCTGACTTCAGAATTGGCTTCTGTTCTACTAGAACTTCCCCAGTCATTCCTTCCCCATCTGTTCTGATGGAGGTTGTTATTTTTGTCTGGGTCAATGAGAAGGGCCGTGTCGGAGTAGAAAGGGTCTCTGCCATGCAAACATGGTTTGCAGAGAAAGTCTGAGAATCCCTGCCTAGAGTCAGACAGAGACTTGGGCCCCCAGAGCCACACTTCTTACCCCTGTCCCCACAGGGACCAGAGCTAGGACAGGGCTCCGGTGCCGGGCACAGGCAAAGCCTGGAGGCTCCTTGGGGACAGGGGTTGTGCCCACCTCCCTTCCTCTGGTGACGTTCACCAGCAAGGGTGGCACGTGGGAATGGTTCCTTCCTGTGCCTTCTGAAGTCTTGCCACAGGCCCCTTAACCCTGCAGCAGTGGAGGGAAGGCTGCTGGGCTCCCTGCGGTCATAGGCCCCGCAGGTGGGGCAGAAGGTGTCTAGAATGGTCCTGCCTTGGGCCCAGCAGAGGGCAGGGGACTCTCAGGGAAGCTGTGGTCCGGGGTGGTGAGTCCGAGGAGGCTGAGGGTTGTAAGCAGGTGGGAGAAGGAAAGGCTGGAGTCCCCATCGCCCCAGCGGCTGTACCCCAGCCAGCCGGGTGGTTGCCTAGCCGCCCCTGGGCTCCGGGTGAGGTGCACTATGGTGGACAAAGGATGCGCCAACTGTGTGGGGAATGAGGGCAGTGGGTCTCTTTGGTCACTGTTGGCGGAGGCTCCCTTCAGCTAGAGCAGATGGGGGTGCGGCCAGGGAGGGAGGCCTGGACTTACATCGATAGAGCAGCCAAGGAGAGAGCCTTTCTGCAGAGCTTTCTGGATGATCCTGAACAGGTTGGGAGGGGCCTTCCGTAACTCATACCACTCGGCGATGCCTCCGGTGAAGTCCTCGAAGCCCTCAGTGGTGGCACCCCCGGAGAGTGCTTCGTAACACCCATTGATCCTGCAGGGAGGGGACAGATGCCGCTGCCACCTGGTGCGGACACTTCTGCTTCTCAGAGCGCCCCTCCCCCCACGCCTCTTTTGTTGGATGCTGCAGGGACCCCCTGCTCGGTCTTTCCTTGGTTTGTCTCCACCTCCGGGTGCCCACGAGGGCCAGTGACTGTCGCCAAAGCTACCACTGCCTGGTACTTGGTGAAGGTTTTGGAAAAATCTCACAGAACCTTAAGAGTTAGGAAGGACCTCGGTGCTTATCTGGCCCAACCTCCTGTATTGATTCTTTCTACATCCTGGCAGGAAAGGGGAGGTCTGCTAAATTGGCTGTTTGGCATTTATAG
Organism: Stenella coeruleoalba; assembly: GCF_951394435.1. Taxonomy (NCBI): domain Eukaryota; kingdom Metazoa; phylum Chordata; class Mammalia; order Artiodactyla; family Delphinidae; genus Stenella; species Stenella coeruleoalba. The sequence goes on along the minus strand of NC_137169.1, from coordinate 145,035,267 downwards.
CTTAAAAGAAAACAGTTCAGTAATGAAAGCAGCTTCCGTGTGCTGTGTGAGGAGGGGCTGGTCTCTCCCCATGGCGATGTTGGCGCCCTGTGGCTTCCCTAACTCTACTGTGAAAGCATAAGACTTAGTAGCATCTCAGGCCCGATTCTCACAGCTGGGTGTGTGACTCCTGGCCCTCCTCCCTGGCAGGGGCTGGAAGGAACAGAAATCCTCCTGATGCCTGAGAGCCGGTCATTTTCCCAGAGGGAGCCCAGACAGCAGGGCCAGGACCCGGCCACTCTGGAGGGGGGGCCGACGTGGGCGTCCCGCTGAGAACGGGCAGTGCTGAGCGCTGGACAGGCTCGACTCCGGGCAGCCTGGGGGGGGCGGGGGCCCGGCTGGGGAAACCAGTTTTACTCAGCATATTATGTACTGTGGGCAAGTCTGCATCATTTTCATACCTCTGCAGTGGATAGTTTTGCCCACGGGCAGCAACTCTTTGCTGTATTTAGCTGACAAAAATGGAACATGACCTGCCAAGGAAGCAGAGGCCCTTCTCAAGGCCAGCACGATCAGTACCATGACTCGTTCCTGTGCATTTGGTTAAAAACAGCAAGAGCTGGGTGCGTTATCTCCTAGAACTGAGAGCCCAATCTTGTCCAAAGTAGTCCTGTACCAGAGGACTTCTCTTCGGGACAGCCCTCGCCTAAGTCCCGTGTTGCTTCCCAGAATGCAGGGCAGCTGGGGGCAGGCTGCGGGGGGACGGGCACGGCAGGCACTTACTTGGCGTAGGCCTTCTCCAGCAGCGCGCTCCAGAACTCACTGCCCTCTACCGAGTGCACGAAGAGCAGCTCCCCGTCCTTGGTGGGCAGCCTGTCGTCCACCACCACCTCCACCCATTCGCCGTACTGCCAGAACTGCAGGAGGGGGAGGTGGCGGCAGTGTGCGGGGGGGAGCCGCAGCTGGCTCCTCCCTGCCCGGCCCCTGGGCGCCGGTTCCCCAAGCCCATCGCATCCCCGAGGAGATGCTCCCCTCTAGCCCTCCTCCTGCAGGTACAGCCTTGCAGAGGCACCTGCCCTTGCCTCCCAGGCCACACCTGCCCCTCCAGCCTTATGCTTTTCAAAATGCTATTTCTCCTTTACCGGCATAAAAGGAGAACAGCGAGTGGTACCTTAACATTTTGTCTCAGACCCCAAATAGTCAACTTTCTTAAAGAAATGTGGGAATTACTTCCTGAGTGCCCTGCCCTACCGCCCTCCTCCGCATTGCTGTCCTTACAGGGTCCCAGGGCGACGACAGGCCAGGCAGCTTCCTGCTGTCTCTCAGTGTCCTTGCCTGGCCCCCAGCACCTGCTCCTAGCCCTCAGGACCTGCTCAGGAGAAGCTCGAGCCAACTCTTAAGTTACCTGGAAGTGGAAGATCCCCGCGTAGTTCTCCTGGAAGCTCTGGTCCAAGGGGACGACTCGGGCCAGGACTTCTTCATTCAAGGTGAGGGAGGCAATGGCTGCCAGTAGCCAGCAGTCACCTGTGAACACAGTGTAAGGAGCTCTCATCAGACAGGTTCAGTGCCGGGAGGGTGCTAAACCTCTTGTGCCCACCTCTGGCACTTGAGGCCTGAGGCGAGCCCGGCACAGATGTTCCCCCCCCCGCTGGTCCTCACACGAGGGCTATGGAGGAGGGCTGGGGTGATGCCTTGAGGGAATGCTGAGGGAGAAATGTTTTTGCTGTGATAGTTGAGATGGGAGAATTCATTCCCTGAAGAACCCAGAACCCGGTGATGGCTGGACTGTGTCCTCACAGCCGGCTCTGGGCCTGGGCCACTGAAGGTGCATGGCAGCGATCATGTGTGGAGTGAGGACTCCGCAGCAGAGGCTTCTGACAACACAGGGTTTAAAAGTGGGCGAGTTTGAGGGAGAGGAAGAAGACACCGGCAGGCAGCCCCATGGACGCAAATGCAAGAGCCAGAATCTGAGGAGGCACCCTGGGCTATCTCCCTGAGGACGGGCGAGGAACACCTCTGGGCGGGTGTGTGGGTACCACATGTGGGAGTCAAAGATGGGGACAGTCAGATGGTCAGCTGTCTGGCAGCCTGGCCTCCCCTTAGCCTCGGTGCCCTCCTCTGCGACACGTTGAGTAACTGGGAGGTGTGACGAGAGCATGTGTGTAAAGCACACACCCATTTCAGGGGGTCAGAAGCAAGCTGGTGGTGGGGAGGGGTCATGTTTGCCACGAGATAAAAGGCCCAACTGATGGGGGCGTTCTGGGACGAGGATGAGGAAGTTTACTCCATTCTTTTTTTTTTTTTTTTTGTTTTGGTATGTGGCCTCTCACTGCTGTGGCCTCTCCCGTTGCGGAGCACAGGCTCCAGACGCACAGGCACAGCGGCCATGGCTCACGGGCCCAGCCACTCCGCGGCACGTGGGATCTTCCCGGACCGGGGCACGAACCTGTGTCCCCTGCATCGGCAGGCGGACTCTCAACCACTGCGCCAGCAGGGAAGCCCAGTTTACTCCATTCTTAAGGAATGTGCACTTTCCTACAATTTCCCATGACAAGAATAGGAAATAGCCTCAGATGAGTTTGATTTCCATGGCTGGGTTTATTTTTATTAACTGGCAGGTCTATTAAAAGTGTTACTGAAGGACTTCCCTGGTGGCGCAGTGGTTAAGAATCCGCCTGCCAATGCAGGGGACACAGGTTTGAGCCCTGGTCTGGGAAGATCCCACATGCTGCGGAGCAACTAAACCCACGCGCCACAACTACCAAGCCTGTGCTCTGAAGCCTGCGAGCCACAACTACTGAGCCTGTGAGCCACAACTACTGGAGCCCATGCTCCGCAACAAGAGAAGCCACTGCAATGAGAAGCCCACGCACCGCAACGAAGAGTAGCCCCCTCTCGCCGCAACTAGAGAAAGCCCGTGCGCAGCAACGAAGACCCAACGCAGCCAAAAATAAATAAATAAAAATAAGTTAAAAAATATTTTTTTAAATGTCAACTCTTTTTAAAGAGTGTTACTGAAATTCACCGCAATCTTTGAATTCTGTGGACTAGTTGGTGTCCTGAGAGTTGCTGAACCGACTGACCTGCTAACACTTAGCAATGACGGGGGAACAGCTCTGAGGCCTCTAGGTGCTCAAGCCGGCCCTGTGGGAAGTAGAAGCACACCTCACCCTAACCAGCCAGTCAGTAGCCAAAGGAAGTTAAATCCCTTTGCTCCTTAGGTTGGGCGGCCGCTGTGGGTTCACCGCAGTTTTCCACTCAGCGGCCACCTCTTCCCTCCTGGCGCCACCAGTGACCCTCCGGGAAGCAAGTCTCCCTGCCTGAGAGGTTTGGGTAGTGCTGGCCCTGCCCCCAGTTCCAGAGGTGGATCTTCAGCAAGCTGGGCTGCATGTTCTCTGGCTTCAGTGGTTCACTTGGGGAAGGTTCTGCCATCCAGCCAGAGCCAGGGAGGTGTGAGGAGACCACTCCTGGGGCTTCAGAGAGAGTGGACAGGTGCCCTCTTCTACTGCACTGGCTCTACAATGAGGGGCGGCCTACTGCTGAAGCCGTCTTGCAGCCAACTCAGAGGGAGAGGGGCTGAGAGCTGGAGAGAGAGAAACCATGTCCTGGTGTCATCACTTGAGTCCCTGTATCAAGCTGTACCTGAAGCCTCACCTGCTTGGACTTCTCAGTTCCAAGAACTGGTCAAGTCCCTATTTCCTGACCCATTAGCCAGGGCTACCAGTTCCTGCCTCCTGACGGCTAGGGGAGCTTGGGCAATAGCCATGACTGATGAGGCCTTCCTATGTGCCAGCCAGTGTTCTAGGAGATGCAGGTTCATCATCTCATTTATTTCTCACAACAGCTCTATGAGGATGGCGCTATGACCATCTCCATGTTAAAAGCTGAGAATGACAAGGCTTAGGAGGTTAAGTGCACTGCCAACAGTAAAACACTGCAAGGAAGAGTTTAAAAGGTGTGGTGTTTGTCAGATCTCAGAGACAACCTTCTGGGTCAACTAGATCTTTATATAAACCAAACTAGAGACACACTCTTTGACACAGTGAGAATAGGAGCTTGCAGAGAAACTTGGCAGTGAGGGTTTTAAGCACTGGCCCTGCGGAAGGAGCCCCCGGTTGGTGAGGATGGAAATCTATGTAGAGGAGCTCTTCCCGGCTTGATTCCGTACGCTGCCTTGTAGGAACCAGACTGTCATTGAAACAGACGACATTCAGGCCTATTCTGAGCACCCACCCCCCTCTCACTTAGACCTTATCATACTGTCTGCCCTGGAGGATGACTACACCAAGTGACAGCTGCTCTTCGAGTCATGAGATCCTCCTTTTCAATCTATTCCCCTTCCTCCAACTTCAGATCTTCTCCTGACTTTAGTCCTTCTTTGAGAACGTGGAGATGACTGTGATTCTTATTTTCCTTGAGGTTATTTGAGATTTTCTAGGAATCTTGGAAAATGACTTGGGTCTGTCAATACATGGAGGCAGACAGGCGTGTGGGTAAAGTGGGCCCAAGTGTAGGAACTTCAGCGACATCTGTCCTGAAACCAGTTATTCCCATGGTTCCTGTAGCTCTTCTGTCAAATCCTCGGAAGAGCTGCCCACTCTGTCTGACTCTGGGAGGGCCATTCTAACGCCCTCCTGGTTCTCTTTCCCTTGGTACCAAGCGTCGATGCCTTTACCTTGTGCGTGTGTGTAGGCATCACACGAGTGTGTGTCTGCAGGACCTGTCGGTTGCTTTTTAGTGTTGGAGGTCACGGCTGACTGTGCTATTTGTGGGACAGTGACTGAATTCAGGTAGTGATGCCTTTTCCTTTTTTTTTCTTTTTCTTTTTGTGGGTCATACATCTAGGTCAGTGCTGACCGTACATGTGTCTCAGATTACCGCTCACCACCAGACCTGGACGTTCTTGCGACATCCCAGAAATCAGTGGCCACGGCTCCCTGTTTCACGGGAGAGTTTCACGGCTCCCTGTTTTTTTCCTTCGTGTCCCAGAAGTATTTTTCCTGGTCATCCTGAGAGGAGCAAGGCCTCATCTCTCCCTGCCCTTCAGAGAGGATTGCTTTCTTCATCCCTTCCTATTCCAATCTAACATGTTTCCTCTGAAAGGATTCATAATCCTAGAATGTCTCCTAGACCACAAAACTGTACCTTTTAGAGATTAAGTTACAAAAAAAAAAGGGAATTCCCTGGTGGTCCAGTGGTTAGGACTCTGCGCTTTCACTGCTGGGGCCCAGGTTCAATCCCTGGTCAGAGAATTAAGATCCCTCGAGCTGTACAGTGTGGCCAAACGAAAAAAAAAGAGAGAGAGATTAAGTTACTTTCTTGAGGTCACAGGTCCTGGAAAGGGGGACCTGTGCAGGGACAGGAATCTAGACTCTTAACTTCTGGTCTGTGCTCCTTCCGCCAGAAGGAATGAAAGAAATAACAAGTAGTTAACATTGTATATAACACTCTGCAATTTACAAAGAACATGGTCCACATTTTATTTGATCCTTACAGAAATCTTATGATTGTCCTAATTATTATCACCTTTTTTGGACGAAGCTCAGGAGTCTGTGTTCTACACAGTTAGCAGGTCTTAACATGTAAATCCTCTGAATCCAAATCCTGGGTTTTGTTTAAAAACCATACCTTGCTGAAGATTTCCTATGGTTAAGAGTATCTGATTCTTCTAACTAGGGAAAGACCCCACTTCTAACTAGGAAAATCCAACTGCAATTCAAATTTAAAACTAAGGGGTAACAAGTTGGCAGCTTCCTGAAATCCTATACTGTATCTTAATACCCCAATATCCTTGGCTCAGAAATATTAAAACATATCACCCGGGCTTCCCTGGTGGCGCAGTGGTTGGGAGTCCGCCTGCCAATACAGGGGACGCGGCTTCGTGCCCCAGTCCGGGAGGATCCCACATGCCGCGAAGCGGCTGGGCCCGTGAGCCATGGCCGCTGGGCCTGTGCGTCCAGAGCCTGTGCTCCGCAGCGGGAGGGGCCGCGGCAGTGAGAGGCCTGCATACAGCAAAAAAAGAAAAAACAAAACAAAAACAAAACAAAAAACAAACAAAAAAACGTATCACCCATTCAATGCAGTGCAATTCCTTACAGCAACAGGAGGATGGCCTGTCACTGCACAGCCAAGACCCTGGCACTAAGATCACAGCACAAGCAAGAAGAAACAAGAGTTAGATGCATTTTACAGTCAAAGGTTCAAAGTTTTTTTATCAGGTCTCCAAATTCTGGAGTTGAGGGAGACTTAGAGCCACTTAGAAGAACATCTTGATGTCTAATAAGGTGGAAGCTTTGAAATCCTATTGTATTATTCTGATTTCTTAACTTTCTCCCTCACCCCACGCAGCAAAATATTTTTAACTAAGTTGGGAAGCTCCCTTATGTAGAGCCCATTTTTAAAGTTTATTTAATATCTGCTCATATAAGCTTTCTCAGTTACAAGATCTGAAGACAACGGTTATCGCAGTTTACACTCACGGAGACTTGACTTACTGTGTGCCAGGCCCTGTGCTAAAATGCTTCACATGCGTTGCAAACAACAACAAAATATTGCCTCTCATTGCAGGAAACAACAATGTTGCTGCCATCAAGCCATCAGCCACGGCAGCCACCCAAACAGTGCACCCTGAGGGGATTCAGGACGGAGAAAAACTGGTCCTAGATAGTTAAGACGCATATGATATCTAGGGAATGATTTCAATGAGTCCAGACTCCTGGATCCTCCCATACATAGAAAAACACTAAAGTCATTAACTTGAGATGTCTGTTTTTTTGTGATTAGCAGTAATCTTTTGATGTCCACTACGTGATTTTTTTTCAGTAAAAACTCCTATATACCTTGCTCCTCCCTTACCTCTTTGGAACAGTCCCTCAGAGCTACCAGGGAGGCTGTCTCCCAGGCTATAGTCCCCAGATAGGTCCCCGAATAAAACGTAACTCGCAACTTTTAGGTTGTGCGTTTTTTTCAGTCGAAAGTTATCATGAAGTTATCTCATTTCCTCGCCACAAAACAATTTGGGGTAGATGGGTACTATTACCACCCTCTGTAAGGAGACTGGGTGGCTCACCCCAAGATCCCAGCTAATGAGTGGCTGTCAGACGTGCCTGAGCAAAGCACATGCTTTTAATGTATAATCTGAACAGTCTCCTTTACAAGTAGGTGTCAGTTTCTAATTCACCCAGTTCACAAAACACGGTCTTGGGGGCTTCTGTCCTTGAGAGGTGACTCCATTATGTTTCAGTGTTTGGGCTGCACAGTGTTCTCTCTCTAGCTTCCTGCTCGCTCCGCCTGGATGGCCACGTCCGCCTGAGGGTTTTCTCCCCACGTGGAAACCTGTTCTACACCCTCATTAGCTGTAGCCTCACACAGTGCCACTCCTCCGGGCTGAGAATGATTTATGAAAACGCATCTCCTCCGGGTAATCCCATGGTGATCTGCTTCTGTAGAGGTGACCTGGTTGGAGAAGTCACTGGAGTCTCCTCCTGGCACAGCCTGTTTGGGTCAGTCACATCCTGGTCTGGATAAAAACCAGGCCAGCTGGTACGGGCCGGGCAAGGCAACCCGTTGACCTCTGAGGCTCCAGACCACTTGTGGCGCAAACTGGTTTGAGAGGGTGCCTGCCAGTGACCAAGGCCTCTCCTGGAATGTTGCCACGTGGTTGGGGCTTGAAAAAGAAAGATCCGGTGTGTAGTTTTCTACGGGTGTTTAAATTATATATCTATAAGAGACCCTGGACTTTAGCAAGTATTTCTTCCTCGTGCTCACTTGTTTGTCTGTTTGGCTCTGCTCTCCAGTCACACAAGAAGATATTTTGGCAGGGGTGAGGGTGGCCGCCCAGACCGCTCAGGGGATGTGTCACTGAACAGTGCACCACGAAACTCCTGCCTTCCCTTCCTGGTGGGTTTTCCAGTTGTTACATGATTTTAGCCTTCCTGCCCAGGTACAAAGTCCTTTTAGAAGGAGCAGAAGGAGGTGATAACCTTCTTTCTTTTTTTTTTTGCGGTACACAGGCCTCTCACTGTTGCGACCCCTCCCGTTGCGGAACACAGGCTCCGGACGCACAGGCTCAGCGGCCATGGCTCACGGGCCCAGCCGCTCCGCGGCATGTGGGATCTTCCCGGACCGGAGCACAAACCCCTGTCCCCTGCATCGGCAGGCGGACTCTCAACCACTGCGCCACCAGGGAAGCCCCTTCTGATCTTTATTTACTCCATTTATCTCAGAGCAGAAACAACTGTCTTGGGGGCCTGAGTGCCGGACTGTGTGAGCTGGAGGTGAGGATGGGTACCTTCCGGTTGCCTCCCCACATCCGGCCTACACCCTTTTCCATCCTGCCCTCTGCCCCAGAGCTGACCTCAGTGGATGAAACTGTGGGCTCCCGGGGCCTCTGGCTGCTGGGAGGGTTTGGCCAGCAGGGAGCCCTAAAGACCAGAGGGAGGGAGGAAAGTGAGGTTAGTGTATTTCTTCCCTGGCTCCTTCTTTGTGAGCTCGGCTCGAGCTACGTCCCTTGGCTGCAGGCACTGTTCCTTCAAGGTGGCATCTGTACACGACCCAGTTCTAGAATCCTGACAACTGCCTCCGACTCACATCAGGGCTCTCTTCTGGGAGGGATGGTCATGCTTCCTCATTTGATTACAGAGGCTTCCAGCCACGCCGTTTATATCCAACAGTGTTCAAGACTTCTCTGGCTACTGTGGTCTGTCCTCCACCGGCTGTTCACCCTTATAGCTAACTCCATCCTGGAGTTAGTTAGTCATCCATCCAGGACACCATCCTGCCTGGAGAGGCGTAGACAGTCATTTACTCCGTTTAAAGGGCGGCCCACATTCTTGGCTAGAAAGATTCATCATAAAATTGGCGCTTCCTCTTAAGTCAGTCTATAAGTTGAATGCAATCCCAATAAAAATAGCAAGAGGATTTTTTAAAAATTGGAACTTAGCTGATCCTAAAATTTACAAGGAAAAAGTAAACATAAAGGCTAGCCAGAAAAAAATCTAAAGGGAGCGGAGTCTAGCTCTATTAGCTATTAAAACACATATAGAGCTAACATATTTAAAATAGTACAGAACTTGTGCAAGAGTATACAGAGAGACATAAATGGCACAAAATAGAAAGTCCAGAAATAGTTCCAAACATAGGAATTTAGTAAAGATAAATTATTCACAACTGGAACTGGAACAACTGAGTAGCCATCTAGAAAAAAATCAAGTTATAGCTCATCTTGTCATGGGGATAAATTGTAAATGGAATAATATTTACATAAACATAACATTATATATCTTAACAATGTACTTTATATTATTTATATGTTATATATAAATCTAGCCATTTGTATTATTTACATATTTATTGTTTATGTATTTATATATTTTTTAATATGTTCACATTATAAATATAATATATTTATAAATCTATATATCCTAGAAGAGACAATAGGAGAATTCTATTATAATCTTAGAGTGGTGATAGGCTATCAAATTGTAACCTAGAAGCCATAAAAATTTTAAATGATAAACTTTACATTAAAGTAAAAAAAATTTGCATGGTAAAAAAAAAAATCACAATAAGCAAGGTCAAACTAAAAATTAATAGGGAAAAATATCTGTTATTCAGCTCCCAGACCACAAGTGATATATAAATCTTCCTAGTATTTAAAAGGAAAAAAATGAAAGTTCAATAGAAATATGGGGGCTTCCCTGGTGGCGCAGTGGTTGAGAGTCCGCCTGCCGATGCAGGGACCTTGGGTTCGTGCCCCGGTCCGGGAGGATCCCACATGCCGCGGAGCGGCTGGGTCCGTGAGCCATGGCCGCTGAGCCTGCGCGTCCGGAGCCTGTGCTCCGCAGCGGAAGAGCCCACAGCAGTGAGAGGCCCGCGTACCGCAAAAAAAAAGAGAAAGAAAAGAAAAATGGGCAAAGATATAAACAGAGTTAATGGAAAAAGGAAAAATTAATGTCTCTTACACATAGTAAAAGGCATTTATCCTCACTCATCATAAAAGAAACATAAAGTAAAACTATACTAAGATACCATTTTTCACCTTTCGGATTGCAAAGGTCAAAGCATGATCATTTGGAAAGGCTGTGGGGGAATGTACATGCTCAATCCCGACAAAGGCAATTTGAGGATATCGTCAATATGCTCCAGCAATTCCACATGTAGTAATCTTCCTACAGACATACTCATGTGTGAAAATAATGCATGTGTAAGGTTATTTATTGCAGCATTGGTTGCAACAGAAAAGACTAAAGGTAAATGTTCATCCACAGAGAACAGGTGAAACAAACTCTGCTCCCTCTACGACAATATTCTGTGCAGCCCTGAAAAGAAACGAAGATGGTTTCTGTTGATACGGAATAATCTCCAAGATGTGTTAAGTGAAACAAAGCAAGGTACAGAACAGCAACAAAAAAGGGGAAACAGAAAAACTGGGCGAACATAGTATTGGCTCCCCTTCTGTAATTCATATGTTCACAAACTGAAGTTATTTTTGGATGATTTATTATATAGAACATGTGTCCTATGTGCTTAAATCGTAGTTTTATTACCAGAAACTCTAGTTTATTGCCTTCAATAGATAATTGGTTATGTCAGTATTTGCAGCAAAAAAAAAAAAGCTTAGTATCAGGTCTTCTAAATGAAAATGATTATCTTTTCGTAAAGTCTTCCATAATAATTGGTCTCTAGTCAGTAAGAACAAACAACCAATCAAGTCACTTATTCCTGTGTCCCCTAAAGTGTGTTGTGTAGAAACTAGTTCCTTGGGGTTAACAGATGCTCCCTGAGAAATGGGTTCTGTGGTCAAGTAAGTTTGGGAAATGCAAAGCTAACCAGGTCAAGTGTGGAGACATCTCAGAGCCTTTCAATAATTACACACTGTGACCTTCCCAGGGGTAAGGGGAGTGGGGTATAATATGAATGTTACCCAAATTTATTTGACCCTGGAACCCTTGCTGTTGACATCTCACACAGGCAGGGACCATGGAGCTCACTGGAGATGCTGGCTTACCTTGTGAGGGCACAGGAGCCGCTGGCTCACCCTGGGAGGTGCTCCAGGAGCTGGGCTGCTCAGAACCAGATCTTCCCTGGGGGCCCAGTGAGCGGCTGTCAGGCATCAACACTAGCTGCAGGGCCCACCTCTAGTGGCTGAGGTCCTTCTGACAGCACCCATGTGCTTTTTCCTCTCTGCAGGTTTTGACATCCTCTTCTTTCTGGATTGTCTGTACTTTATTAATTTAAATTAATTTAATTTATTTTTGGCTAAAGGCTTTGGGTCTTCCTTGCTGCGCGTGGGCTTTCTCTAGTTGCGGTGAGCAGGGGCTACTCTTCGTTGCAGTGCGCGGGCTTCTCATTGCGGTGGCTTCTCTTGTTGCGGGGCATGGGCTCTAGGCACGCGGGCTTCAGTAGTTGTGGCTCGCGGGCTCTCGAGCGCAGGCTCAGTAGTTGTGGCATGCAGGCTCAGTAGTTGTGGCTCGCGGGCTCTAGAGCGCAGGCTCAGTAGTTGTGGCACGCAGGCTTCAGTAGTTGTGGCTCGCGGGCTCTAGAGTACAGGCTCAGTATTTGTGGCGCATGGGCTCTAGAGCTCAGGCTCAGTAGTTGTGGCACGCAGGCTTCAGTAGTTGTGGCTCACGGGCTCTAGAGTACAGGCTCAGTATTTGTGGCGCATGGGCTCTAGAGCTCAGGCTCAGTAGTTGTGGCACACAGGCTTAGCTGCTCTGCGGCATGTAGGATCCTCCCGGACCAGGGCTTGAACCCATGTCCCCTGCATTGGCAGGCGGATTCTTAACCACTGTGCCACCAGGGAAGTCCTGTCTATAGAACTGATTATTTTTCTTTGTAATATATGGTTTCATTGTATGCCTTTTCTTGGGGGGGCGTTTAGGCCAAAACAATTTCTGAGGAATGAGGCGAGGCATATCTAAACACTTAACACCTGACTCACCACCTGTCATCTGCCTTTCTCATTCTGGGAGCCTGATACCTCCAGAGTCCTGCACACAAGCAGGGACAAGTATCAGAGCTGGGTCACTAGAGGTCCTTGACCACCCTGGCTCCCTGCGACATTTCCCTTCAGCAGGTGGCTGCTGGCCCCGTCCATCACTGAGGCAGCACACAGGGCCCTGCCCAGAGGTTCCTGAACCACCCTGAAGGCCTGCCAGCAGGCTCGACAGGCTGACCGCTCCCACATCTGGGCTCCCCCGACACCCAGCTAAGCTTCTGCCCCTCCTTTCTGTCCTGGGAGACACTCGGCCAGTACAGGCCTGTGAGGCTGGGGACCTTCTGCCCTGCTGCCTATCCTAGAAGCCCACCTGGGTGCCCCTCCCTACAGGAGCCCGCAGCCCCCTTCCTCTGCACATCTGCACCACGTGCAGACGAAACTCCCCGGACAGAACAGTCCTCACCCTGCACTGAGGTGGGACCTCAAACGCAAGTACCGAAGGAAAGGGACCCGTGCATTTACATGCCCTAACATGAAAATGACCGAGAGCAGCTTAGTGGGGAAAAGGGAGGGGTAGGGTTCTGGGAGTCTGGAGCTGGGGTAGGGGTGGAGCAAATAAAAAGCACGAGAGAAAGGAAACCAGCCGAGGCCGGGGCGGGGGCGGTCCAGGACCTCATGCCAGACCTGCCCCTTGAACTTGGACTTGGGTGGGCGCAGAGGTTCCCTGCCCTCCCCAGTGGGGACTTCTGGATCCCTATAAAAGGCGTATCCCGCTGGAGGCTGTGTTCCTGCCCGTTCCCTTAAAGAACTGCCCTTCTCATCTTGCTTCGCACCCATTCTCTCACCTTTCCATGCACCTTGCTGCCTCCTGGCACCAGGAGGCCCCTGCACCAACTCCACGCTCTCTGGGTTCCTCAGAGGCTGGCTCTCGGCCGCCCTGTCAGTCCCCTTTGGCCGAGTTTGTCCTTCCAGCCCAGGCCCTAGGGATCACCCTTCCTGCACAACCCCCTCTACGAGTCCAGTCCACGTTGTCCTGGGGCTCTCGCTGCCAGCACTGAGCTAGAGGGAGGTCCACAAGCCCGCTGCAGGGTGCCTGCCCACCGGGAGCGCTGGCCCGCTGGATGAGAACCTGGGTGCCGTCAGCCTGGGTGCCGACGGGTCCCAAGGAAGGCTGCGGCTGGGCTGATGTGCTGACCCACCACGGAGGTGAGAGGGGGAGGTGCGCCTTGGCTGGCCTTCCCGGATCCCAGGCACAGGGCAGGGGCTGCACAGGCACCCACAGCCCCGCGGGGCCTCCAGGTGATCCCCCAACCAGAAAGGAAAAATCCCCTGGATAGAGCTAGGAGGACTGACCCGGATTTGAATCCTGACCCCGCCGCTTAAGATTGTGTAATCTTGGACACATTTCTTAATTTCTCTGAGCCCATGTTCTCTCAGCTGTGGAAGGGGGATAATACACACATATCCTCAAAGGGCTGTTAGGATCAGATGAAAAAGGGAAACTGGGGGTCCTGGATGGGCTTCAGAGATCTGGAACCCGAAAACACTGTGTGCACCTTTTGTATGTATGCAAACATATGCATTTTCTAGGGAGGAGTCAGGTTTCCTTCCCCCTCACACCCCCAAAATTAAGAAACAACAGAGCCAGAACATGGAGTTCAAATTCCGGCTCTGACTCAGGGCAAACTACTCTTTTTGTGCTCATTTCCTCATACATACAATGGGTTTCATGATAGGAAATGGCCTCACAGAGTTGAGAATTAAATGGGAGGAAAAAAGTCAAGCATTTAGAACACTGTCTCTGAGGGTCTGCTCTTTTTATCTTCTAAGTTTATAAGGGAGAAAACTGAGGCCCAGAAGAGGTGAAGTCTCGACTGAGGATGAGTTACGCCCTGTTTCGGAAAGGGTGACAGCTCAGGATGGGGGTGCGCGTAGGTGGGAAGGAGGAGGGAGTGAGACCGGGGAGGACTGTGACCTGCTGAGTGCTTTGGGGGCCTGTCTCATCATCTTGAGCCCCTGCCGAATCTTCAGAAGCAAGCAGGGGGTGGGGGGACGGTAAATAAAGGTGAAGGATGCGCACTGACGAGGATGTAGACGCGAACGCATTTACTCAAAACCCAAGAACGACCCCTGCAGTGATGGAGCCCCTCACCTTCACCCCTGCCCGTGCCTCACCCGGGACTGTGGCCTTTGCCCCCTACGCCCACCCCAACCCCAGCGCAGGACCAGGGGCCCCGATACCCGCCCCCTGGGCTGAGGATGGCTTCGCGGACTCTGCTCTGTCCCCTCACAGAAGACAAGGCAAGAAGCTCCTTTAACAAGCAAACTGCCTCCCCCGTCTCTGCAGTCTGATACTCACTTTCTCTCCCCGCATGCCTTTCCTGTGGGTTTTCACACAAAACTTTACTGTATTTTGTGCCTACGGCAGAAGAGTGTTCATGCATTAATTCTGAATTTATTCACTTGTTCAATGCCTATGTAGTGTCATTCTCTTTGGCCCACCCTTGGGCACCTGCTGAGATCACTTAAGCCACTTTTCTCAAGGGACCTCAGGGAACCCCCTCGTAGTTCAGACCTCCCCCTCCCCTTCTAATCTGCTTGGGAAAAGGAGGCTTGAGTAGGATCTTGGTTTGTTCGTTAAGCACAGCTGCCTCACCCTCCTGGACTCGGGCACCCAGGCTACCTGGATAAAAGTTTAACTGTCCCCAGCTGGGCTGCCCTTGTCCGGCTCCTCTGCAGCCTCGCTGTGACCGTGACCATGTACACACAGGCTTCCCTCCACTGCACACACTCGGCACGCCCAGATCCCCACCCTCTGAGCACACAGCACCCACGGGCAGACCTCATGAATAGCTCCTTTAAGCTCCGGAGCCCTCCTCTAAAAAGATAAATTCATGCAGAGTCACGTCGATACATTTCCAGAGCTGTGCTCCCCGGGCCTCTGTGTCCAGTCCCGAGGGTCAGCGCTGAGCACAGGCCGAGGACGCCTGGGGCCCATTGTACTGGGGAGGGGTGGAATGGGGCTGGAATGGTGATGAGGATTACACTGGTGGCTGCTGGAAGTTTTCCCAAGAGGGGAGCGTGATATTCGTTGTGTGTGTTCTGCTCCTTTCCCTCCCACCATCACTGTCTTTCCTCCACCCACCGGGAAGCGGAGCAGAGGACCCGGGAGATGCTGGCTGCCGGCCCACCTGTCCCGCTGCAGCTCCATCACTCTAGGGCATGGTGCCTGCTGACAGTCCCAGGAGGAGGCAAGCTCTGTGAGGGCAGGGACGCTGCCAACGCGGAGCACGTGCTCCATGAAGCAACACAGGCCGAGGAAGCTCTTCATCTCGGAGGAGAAAGAGTGGACAGAACATGAAGCCCAGGGCCAGCCTTGCAGGGCTCTGCACCCCTCGCTGCTGCTTCCCGTGGCTCCTGGGGCACACCAGCCGCCCCGAGAGCCTCTGAGCACCTGACTGGCCTACGTGCTTCTTCTGCCTCCCACCTGGTCTCAGACATCCCTCCTGAGCCAGGTCTAGAGAAGGATGCTTCTCACGCTTGGGCTCACCAGCTGGCATGGGGAACAATGTGGAAACACCATCAGAGAAGACGGGGGTGAGCCCCAGGACTCAAGTCCAAACGGGTCACACAGACTGTAGGGCCATGGGGTTCGAAGAGGGCAGCTTGGACTGGTCCTGAGAGCGAGGTGGAGGTGGGGTGGGAAGCGCTTGCAGGGAGAGAGAAGGTCAAGTGCAGGCACCCAAAGGTATGGGGGGTGGCGTGGCACCGTCCAGGAGGGTGGGGAGCAGGGCAGAGGGGGTGCGAGGACCCTGGGGGTCTAGGGAGGGCAGAGTCTGGAGATGGGTTACACTTCTGCAGAGTCTGAACTGACCCCGAGGGAATTTAAACGAAGGTTCCCTTTCACCCTTTCTTCTTGTGCACAGACCTTCCAGGCACAAGAAAATACCACTTGCACTTTCCAGAATGGGCTTCTTCCTGCTGGGGAAGCACACACTTTGCTCTGCTTCCTCTGTCCCACACCTTCCCTCCGCCTCTCTCCTTAGTCGTCCTTGGGGACTGTCCCATCCCTTGCCGTTCCCCTCCTGTGTCCTCACACTGCATCCCAGCTGACCCCTACTATAGCATGATCAGAATTTATATTTAATTTGTCCATTTAACAGTTTCCCCCACTGGCCGTCACTTCCCTGATGACAGGGCCTCTGGCAGTAACGTCAGAATGGACCGGTGACAGGCAGGTACCCAGAGCAGGAATCCAGGTGAGAACTAGGGCCCACCTGGAGTAATGGGGGCTTGGTAGGTAGAGAGGCTGGGAGAGGCGTGACGAGGGATTAAGGACCCAGAACAGGGAGGACCAGAGGGATGTGGGAGAAGGAGCTGGAGACAAGACGAGTCTGGTGCAGAGAAAGGGCCGTGGTGTTTTTTGTCTTCTGCCTAAAGTCGCAGCCCACTGCCCTTTCGGTCACAGGCACCCAATGGCCGAGTGGAAGCAGAAAGGGCCTCGGGGCCCGCAGGGTGTCTCAGGAAAGCTCGGCACCACCAGCCCAGCCCGCTGAGTGCCCCTCCGCCCTGCGTACTGGGAAGTCCCAGAGAACAGAGGACTCACCTGCCCCAACCACGATGGGCTAGTGTCCGAGCAGCCTTGGGTCACCACTGGTGACCATTATTCAAAGGGGAGGAACTGTGGCATCTTCCCAAAACGGCAGCCACGATATTTCCGGTTTCACCTGTTCTTCTAGGACCTTGCCCTTCCCCACCAGGGGGTGGAATCTGCATCCCTCCCCTTGAACCTGGTGGGGCCTCTGTCTGTCTCAGTGAATAGATATGGCAGAAGTGATGCTCTGTGACTTCTGAGGCTCTCTCTCTGTAACTTCTGTGTAAGAAGTGGAGCTCCCTTAAAGCCTCCATGGAAGAGACCACACAGGATGCAGGAAGACCCCAGAGATTCAGCTGACGAGCCTCCAGCCCAGGCACCAAACACATGAGTGGGGGGCCTTCGGGTGACCTGAGCCCGTCCCCATCTGACTGCAACCCCACGAGGGACCCTGAGAGAGTCCCCCCTGCTAAGCCCAGCTATCTATCCTTCAGAACCACAGGAGAGAATGAGAAAATGATTGCTGTTGTTTCAAGCCTTTGATGGTGGGGCAGATTGCCACACAGTAGATACAGGTGCAAGGAGACCAGGACCTTCCTGAAATCTGTGCCTGGCCAGGGGCAGTAAGAGGCCTCTGCCAGCTGACAGAGTCTGCCCCTGGGGGGGGGGGACGTGCCTGCCCAGACACCCAATCACTCTGCGGTCCCCGGGGCACCCCAGGACCTGAGATGCACCGCACATGCCTGCTCCGGGAAGCTGATGAGACAGACGGCCCGCCAAGGGGAGCGTCCCGAGACGTGGAGAGGGCCGATCTCCTCCTCTGCTGCAGCAGCTCCTCTCCATGGGGTCAAACATCCCAGCCATGCCGCCCTGACTGCAGCTCCATGTTTCCTCCTTCCCCAGGACGACGCTTACTCCCAACTGTGGCTGGCTTAGGGGGGGTGATTCTGGACGTGTGTGGGGCTCGTCTTCACCAGCTGCCAGAACAGGCATCACACCCTGGGTGCCCAATGACTGCCCTCCGCCTGCCCCGTGGTACTTACTGTGTCCATAGCCTCCTTCTCTCCCCGGATCTACCACGGGTTGCCCCCCAGGACCGTTTTTGCTCCCCTTACCCCCAAGGGATTTTTGGCTCTGTGTGGAGACATCTTGGGTTGTCATGCTTGGGGAGGGCTGCCAGTGCATCTAATGGGCAGAGGCTGGGAACGCTGCCACGCGTGCCGCAGCCCTTGGGACACCCCCATGACGGAGAATGAGCCGGCCGCAACCACCAGCAGGGCCGAGGTCGGGGAAACCCTTCTCCCTCTCAAGTCCTGCTTGTCCTGTGTTTCATCCCTGCAAGGCTCTGTGCCTTTGCTTTTCCATGGTGACAGCCAGATAAATGATAAAGGGACCAAGATACTGAGGCTACTTCTGGCGAAACTTGACCCTTCCCGAGACACTGGTATTTAGCAGTCTCCAGCAGACCCTGCTGACAGAATAACTGTCTCCTGGCCTAGGCAGCCTGGGGCGTCTCAGCTTTGGAAGGAAGTCCTTGGGAGCCAACAGGCGCTCCCCCAACCCCGGGGCTGCTGGTGCTCCCCAGAGGAAGTGCACACCCTGCCAGTGCCCGGCCCTGCACGACGGCGGCCGACGCGTCCCACGGGGCCATCCCTTCCGTGACTGCTTCGCTGTCTGGAGCAGCCCAGAGAAGGGCACCCCAAAGCGGAATGACCCCCTACACACAATCACGTCTCATTATATCGGCACTGTCGGGGGGAGGTGGAGGTGCTCCATCCTGCTCACATCCCAACCCTGGTAAACACGGGGCTTCAGCCTCCTTCCGTGAGCTGCAAGCGCGACTGCGGCCAGAACAAATGATCCGAACCACATGTGTGCCCTCTCCCTCCCTTCCCCCTGCCGCTCCTGAGGAGCGGGGCCCTGAAAGGGAGAAGGAGAAGGGAGGATGCAGGCGGACGAGGACGCCGAGGCCTCAGGGTCACACTGTCGCACACCGAACTTGCATGGACGAACCAGACTCTCGGAAGGGAGGCCCTGCCCCGTGCCGCCCTCGGCTGCCCTGGACCGGGAGGACACAGCCTCCCGGTCGTAGGTGTCGACTCTGCCCCCCAGCTCCCCGCGACCGTGGACGCTGCGGTCACTACCAGATGGCAGAGTTACCAGCCAGCTCACCGTAGCCCTGTGTCTTCCTGCCATCCACATCCACAACCTCGCTTTCCTCCCCAACCCCTCCGTGCCCAGAGGCCCCAGCAGGCAAGGAGGTGGAGCCAACCCCATCTGAGATTCCTACTCCTCAGAATTCCTTCCTCACCTCCTGGAGGAACCAGAGGGTGAGGATCCACTTTCCTGGTTTCCTGGGGGCCTTCACAGCGTTGAACAAAAGGTAAAGTCTCAGTGCAGCTGGGGCAGCAAAACACAGGGGAGAGATCACGTCGGGGATCGCGGCAAGAGTGAACGTTAGAGGTTTTCTCACTCTGGTCCTAATCCCCAGAGAGAAACCATCAGTCATACAGCCTTAAGGTTCTCCGCCTCATGGGAAAAGGAAAGGACAGACATGTCACCTTGTTCCCATTTCACAGGTGGGTAAGTAGAGGCTTGAGACTGAAAATAGCAGGCGCGCTACAGGCAAAGCGAGTGCTGGGAGAGGAGAGAGCCCAAGTGTGGTGGCAGTGAGGAGCCTCCTGGCCTTTTGGGAAACGTCAGGGAGCAACGGCCATTGCACGAGCCCTGAAAGTTGGAGCAGGAGACTTCACCGAGTCTCTTGAACTTTTCTCCAAACATCAGCGCCTCGGTCACCTCCTAATGCCAAGTGCTAGAGACGGACCCCATTGGTTGTTCAAGACACAGCAGGGCATGCTCCATCTCCCCTCCCCAGCCTCATTTCCGTACTCCCCTCAAGCCACACTCTCCCCAAAGGTAACTTGCAATTTGCAGTGATTAAACCCTTACTGAGTGTCAGCCTCTGGCACTCTGAGCTTTCCATGCATTATTTAATTTCATCCTCACAGCCCTCTGAGGTAGATACTACTATCATCCCCATGTTATGGATGAGGAAACCGAGGCTTAACGAGGACGGTGATTTACCCCATGTGATAGAGCCAGGAAGTGGCAGAACCACGAGGCCAGCCTCTAACTGACGGACACCCAAGTCCTCACTCTGGACCTTGCCATTTACAGATGCTTACTGATGTACGTGGCTTGCTTGTCTCTGTGTGGAGACCATCCCAGCCCGGAAAGTCAAGGATGGGAGGCCGGATCCCAGCGCTGCAGTGGCCATAACGCACACATGGCTTTTCATGTCCAAACTGAAGAAAATTAAAAACTCAGTCCCTTGGTTGCATTAGTCACACTTCAAATGCTCCACACGTGGCTTGCAGCTACCGTATTGATAGTGTAGAACGTTCGCATCACGGCTCAAAGTGCTGGTGGACAGTGCTGGTCTAGAGTCTGCCCCACTGCACACAGGCCACCCAACGTTGGCCCAGCCAGAGCAGACTGCCCTCCTCCTGGGGCTTCCTCGCCCCACAGTTGCTGCCCAGGGCCCCACTAGGCCTCACAGAACACATGGCCCTTATTTCTGAAATCCCCTGGATGGGGGCCTCTCTGTGGCTCATCCTGTGGGGGACGATCTGAGCAAGGGTCTCAGGCCCTGGGGTGGAGATGTTACTGCTCAACAAACACGATCTGCAGCCTGGTGCCGGCGGGGTGTGGGGGAGAGTGGGGACTGCCAGTGGAAGTCACAGAACGTCAGAAGTAGTGAGACCTTACGGAACTAGGATCCAATCCCCTCAACTCAGAAATGGAGCAGAGTCCACACGGGGATGCGGCCTGGCTCCTGGCTCAGGCAGCACCTGAACAAGCGCAAAGTCACACTCTGACCCACAGGCCCACGGGGAGCCAAGGAACCGTGTTAACTCTTTGCAAGTTTCCTCTGGCTTCGGAGTAACATGTACATGACAATGGGAGGGGGGATTCTTTGGGGAGGATTCCCACTGCCTCTCCTCCCTGGGGAGAGGAGGTCAGGGACAGCCAAGGAGAGATGTGCCCAACTTTAGGCCTCGGATGAGGCAGGAACCCCGCTGTGTGACTGCCAAGGCTGGGGCAGCCAGGGCTGGACGGGGCCGCCGGGAGATTCATCCCTGGCGCGTTTATGGGCCTGTCTCAGGTGCAGCAGGAAAGGAAGCTGGGAGCCCAGGCAGCAGCCACAGGGGAGAAAAGCTGTGAAAAAGCATTTGTAACCAGAAGAGCTGCCGGGGAGAGGACAGGAGGACTCATGGACCGCACACATCTGCCCCAGGAGCTGGGGGAAGCCACTGGGGTCGGGGACGGTGAGGGCAGTGCTGGGGCTGGCGGTGAAGCCATTGTTTTAAGAAACAGGAAAAAATATATTTATTTTCCCCACCAAACCAGCCAACACTTATTTTCTAGTTCTTTTTTTTTTTTTTTTAACTACAAGCACTCTTTTTTTAAAAAGGCACCTACAAATTCCAATAGAGGGGCATCCTACAAAATCCCAGACCAGTACTCCTGAAAAGTGACAAGGTCAACCAAAACAGGCTGAGAAACTGTCACAGCCAAGAAGAGCCTTAGGAGACATGACAACTAAATGTAATGTGGGGTCCTGGATGGGATCCTGGGACAGAAAAAGGACCTTAAGTAAAAACTAAAGAAAGCTAGAGTATGGACTTTAGTTAATGATAATGTATCAATACTGGTTCATTAACTGTAGCAAATGTCCCACACTTAATAATGTAAGAAGTTACCAGTAGGGGAAACTGGGCTGGTGTGTTTGGAATTCTCTGTACTATCATCTCAATTTTTCTGTAAACCTAAAACTGTTCTAACAAAGTCTATTAAAATGTTTAAAAGGCACCTATTAAAATGGCTTTTAAAAATTATAATTTAAGGGGGTTGGATCCAGGGCTGAGGCAGGCACCCCTCACCCCCGTCTCAGTGGGTCATGCCCAGGGTGGCAGCGGGGGAGGCGGATGACTGGGCAGTGTCCGCGCAGGAGACCATGCGGTTTCCAGTTACAACGCAGGGATCACAGCAAACACAGCTGCCGCAGAAGCACTATGGCATTACCTCTCCCATCAGCTTAGCAGCCCCCAAGGAGACTGCCTGCCTGCTTACACAGAAACTAATTGAGACTCTGAAGCCCTTTGGCGTTTTTGAAGAGGAAGGGGAACTGCAGCGCAGGATTTTTTAATTTGGGGAAAATTAAATAACCTGATAAAAGAGTGGATGCGAGAAATCAGTGAAAGCAAGAATCTTCCACAATCTGTAATTGAAAATGGTGGTGGAAAAAGTTTTACATTTGGATCTTAGAGATCAGGAGTACAGACAAAAGGTGCCGATATTAATGCGTTGTGTGTTGTGTGTGTTGCACGAAGACACGTTGATCGAAGTGATTTTTTCACCTCATTCTATGATAAGTTGAAATTACAGGAAGAAGTAAAAGATTGAAGAGCTGCTGAAGAAGCATTTGTACCAGTTATCAGACTCTGTTCTGATGGGATAGAGATTGATATTTTGTTTGCATGAATAGCACTGCAGACTATTCCAGGAGACTTGGGCTTAAGAGATGACAGCCTGCTTAAAAATTTAAATATAAGATGCGTAAGAAGTCTTAATGGTTGCAGGGTAACCGATGAAATTGTACATCTAGTACCAAACACTGACAACTTCAGGTTAACCCTGAGAGCTATCACACTGTGGGCCAAACACCGCAACGTCTATTCCAATATATTAGGTTTCCTCGGTGGTGTTTCCTGGGCTATGCTAGTAGCAAGAACGTGCCAGCTTTATCCCAATGCAACCGCATCAACTCTTGTACATAAATTTTTCTTGGTATTTTCTAAATGGTATGTGTTTAGATTATATTAAAATAAAATGGATTGTAGACACTGAGAAAAATATATAATTTAAAAAGTTATTTACAGTATTTAAAAATGGGAAAATAGGGAGAGGTTGAATTTGTTCAGGACTCTACAATTTGCCAATGTGTTTGCCTATATTAATCGCATTTTTCATCACAGCCCTGGGAAAGGAGTATTATCATTATTCCCATTTTATAGAAGAGGAAACTGAAGCTCAGAGAGCTTGGGTAACCTGCCCAAAGTCACCCAGGCTAGTAAGCAGGGGAGGAAGCAGGAACTGGAAACCTCCTTCCTGCACGCTTTTCCCACTGGCCCTGCCCTTCCCCACTCTCTGCTGAGCCGGGCTGTGGGGAGGGGCACCCCGTAGCCAAGCATCTCCTAGTGTTTGGGGGCCCACGTGACTTTTAGGGGTAGAGGCAGGGTGATCCACCTCTGAGGGGCCAGGTTACAAAGACACGGGGCTGTGTGGTTTCAACAGCTCTGACAGCACTGGCAGCCTCGAGCCTTCCCCCAGGAAGCCGAGGGCCTATGGGGGCACCTGGCCAGGGCAGCTACCTTCCTCTGAGAGCTTTGAAGGCTCTGGGGCCCATGGGGGGGCTCTGAGGGGGCAGTGGTTAAAGCCCAGCAGTGGCCCAGTGAAAACCAAAGGTAGGAGGAGCTCAGCTCTGGGACCTCCTGGGCTCCTGGGGCCACTCCATGGCCATCACCTGTAAGAAGAGGCTGAAAGCAGCAACTCCAGAGCCATATTTAGCTGTAGGGCCAGCCTGGCCGAGGTTCAGCCTGGGTCTCCAGCCCTTCCTCCAGATGGGCAGATTTTTCTTCACTGACTCAGTGCTGAGCCCAACCAGGGTCTGCAAAGCAGATGGCTCACGTCAGAGCAGTTCTGCAAACATGGCTGGAATTACTTTGGTGGGGCTTCCAGCTTACTCTCTGGGAAAGTGGGTGGGAGCTGGTGGATTAACCATTGCTGGGCAGACCGGTGAAGGGAGGCAGGAGGCTGAGAAATGTACAAGTCCCAGGATGGGCCCCGCCCAGGTTCACTGGTGAACTGAGTGAGTCTCAGGGTAGAAAGTACAGGTAGGAAAATAAATTTTGCTTTGAGAATTTTACCTCCAAAATCCCTCAACATAGCCTCATGGCCACTTGTGATGGGAGTGAGAAGAGTGTGGAAAGCTTTACAATCAGATCAGGGTTCTTTCCTTTGGCAATTTTTAGCTTTGTGGCCTTGCATGGGCTCCCCACCCCCTGCCTCCAGATAAGATAAGTTTTCTTATCTGCAGAGTGGAGATGGAAATATTTACTTGGATGATTACATGAGACAATGCAATGAAAATGCCCCATGAGTTGCATACTGTTATACAGTGATAGGGGCTGTTATCATTCCTGCTCTGAGATAAGAGATCTGCTCTCGGTGCTTTGATTCTCCAGCACAAGGTTTACACTCAGTGTCAGGCATGAGGAACGACTCTAGAATAGCTGACTGCCCAGTCGTAGGGGATCTCGGGAGGTCACCCCGTTGACTCTCCCCCTCCCTCCCATTTTCAGAAGAGACTGAGGTTCCAAGTGATGACGTGCCCAACGTCTGCCAACTAAGAGCTGAGCCTTGACTCGTATCTCTGGTTCTGTGGCCAGGGGTCACTGCCGCGGCCCCCCTGTTCCTGATGCTTCTGAACCTGCTGGGACCTGGTGACAGTCACCACCCCGTGCCCACCCTGTGTCCGGATGCCAGAATCAGAGCGAGAGTTCAGTCCACCACACTTCACAGATCGTAATCAAACCCAGATCCTCCAAAATAAAAGGCCAAGAGGACAAAACGGCCAATGTGGTGTAAAAAAAACCTTAGAAATTACAGACCTGATTACGGAGAAATGTTTTAAAGGACTTACACTTAATCTTGTTTCTATTTGATTTGGTGCATACCATGGGGATTTTTACCCCAGGGAGTGTAAGCTTTGCGACTCCTCTCCAAATGGCCTGACAGTATTTAACCAGGACTTAAATCTTGCAATTTGGCCCTTAAGATGTCATTAAACTTTAAAGTAGATGTTTAGTCTAGGTGTGGAATTTAGCCCGGGTATGACAGTTGTCATTTTTTTTCCAGATTTCCTAAAGCCCCCATGGTTGGTCAAAGTCTCCATCAACTTCTAGCCCTGTTAACTTCCATTTTCTCTAACCAATGGATTTTCCGGGAGCACCCACCTAGGTGCCCTAGGCCCCCTGGGCATCTCTCTTTTGTGGGGGAGAGAAGGTGGGAAATGGGAGGTATGTTTTCTGTGGGTAAAAATGTGCTCTGGCATCTCAGGAATTTGCACACAGAGGCTGAGCTCAGAGAGCGGTGTTTGCACGCCCAGCCCTGGGTCATGCTCTCGGAGACCCATTTCACAAGGGGCTCCCAGTTGCCTGTCCTAACGATTCACACAAATGCCCTGACATCCCTCAGAGACTGAAAACTTTCCATGCCCCTTCTGGGGAGCCTAGCTCAGGGGTTAAACACACAGACGCTCTGCATTTGCATTCCAGGCCCTCACTTCAGCTGTTGGATGACCTCAAACAAGTGACTCCCAGCCTAGCTCAGGGGTTAAACACACAGACGCTCTGCATTTGCATTCCAGGCCCTCACTTCAGCTGTTGGATGACCTCAAACAAGTCACTCCCAGGACAGAACCTCTGCTGGGTGGGCCAGGAAAGAAGGTACAATTCAAGATGATTAATTTTGTTACTGATAGACTGGTCTGGAAAGCAAGTTGGAGCTGATGGCTCGAAACAAGTTTTTGGTTATTCGCAGCAAATAATCTCCTCCAGCAATCATAGGCCCATATCTATTATGAGTAAAAAAAATGAGCGTGGATTCTATGAGAATCTTAAATAGTGGTCCCAGGCCCCATCGTTAAGACTTCTTTGCAGAACCCTCAGGTCCTGTACAGCAATAAACAACAAGGTCCTACTGTATAGCACAGGGAACTATATTCAGTATCTTATGATAAACCATGATGGAAAAGAATATGAAAAAGAATATATGTATAACAGAATCACTTTGCTGTACAGCCGAAATTAACACAACACCGTAAATCAACTTTACTTCAATAAAATAAATTAAAGAAAAAAAAAAAGAAAACTTGGGGGCTTTCGTGCCAAAGCTGGAGCAGGTTCCAATCTCAGCAGGCACTATGTCCAGAAAATCAGAGCTCAGCTACAGAGAGCAAAGTTTCAGACCCTCACGATTCAGCTACTCCAGTTGAACTTACTTGAATGAACATTTCAATTGCCTCTGTGACAATAAGCGCCCACATTCACTGTTGTGATACCATGGTGAGCTCGTCCTGCAAACACTGAGAATGCCCTGGTACGTTAACTTCCTCCCAGCAGTGAGTGTGAGGGTTTCCTCTTCCTCCACACACTGAGTCACCATCCCACCCCTGAACCCCAGAGACCTGATGTCTCAGTGCTGCAACCGGGCCTGGGCTAGGCCTCCCACCTGGCCCTCAGCCCAGAGTCTGACTGTTCCGTGGGCCACTAGCAACACGGGCCCCGGGACATACAGACACCAAGGGTGGCTGAGATGCAGAAGCTCCTCCGTCTTCTAGTGGGAGTGTCTTTGTAACTTCAACAACTAGCCCAGGGCAGGGGACCCAGGAGGCCTCACCGCACATCTGTGCATTTGTCTGCCTGCCGCAGCACCGGGTCCTCAGGGGACAAGACATTCCAGGAAGCTTCTAGAACTGGAAATTGCCAAACTCTCTGGCAAGGGAGCAGAGCCATAGATCATCCCTCACGCCTTCTATCCACAGCCTTTCAGACAAGCCCCCGTAGCCTGTTTGAGATGCCATCACTTACCCAGGGCTCCTTGGCAGATGTCTGTGCGAGTGGCCCCTCCAGTAATAAATTGTGGATCATCGCAGATCTCCTGGAAACGAGACCCACAAAGTGCTGTCAACCCACCTGCCACGTGCTTCTGTAGTCAGGACACCTCGCTTCCCAGAAGGTGCATCGGACCCCCTCCGCCCCTTCCCCTCCCCTCTAGGGAGAGCTATGCAGTTACAGTTAGACTGCCACGGGACCCCAACGCTCCACACCGCCTACAGCCCACTTCATCACGCTACCTTCCTAGGGCCAGGGCAGTGCCAAGTCCAGCCTCCTCTGGGGGCCTTGAGACGGTCCACGCTCTGGAGCTGCCCCGCCCGCTATGCCGGTCCCTCTCTGTTCCTGCATGGAATTCCTCCCTCTCCCACGCTCTTCTCTCCTTTTCCACATCTTACCATATCTCAAGACCCACTGCCACCAGCTCCACGAAGCTCTCCTTCACAGTCCAGCCCTCACCCATCCTTCTGATCCTGAATCCCAGAGTATGTGTACTCTGCAATTTAGCAGCTAGTTGTGTGCTATGTGGTGGTGCTGGGTACCAGTCTGTCTTCCTCACACTCACACGCTTCTTGAGGGCAGGGGAAGGTATCTAGCCTTCTGGATTCGTCCACAGGCCATGATACCTGGGGGTCCACGTACCGTGAGCCTGCTGTGTGTCAATACTGTGTGTGGTACTTTATCTCAGGCAGCCCTTCCGGGAGCACAGATGGACACCGACACCATTTCACAGGTGGGGAGACAGGCTAAGAGATAAAGCCACATATCCCAAGATACACTGCTCGTAAGCTGTAGATGGCACTGGGATTTGAACTCACCGGTGTAAACCATATATTCTTTCCCTCCTGCCCTGCCCCTAATGGATTACTAACAAGCCTCCAAGGGCTGTCCCACAAGTCGCCTGCTGGAACCTAACCCTGAACAGTGCTGGCCCTTCTGCAGCCCCCTCTGAGTATGCTTCCTGATTCTGAAGAGCCCCACCCCAAAACCACAGAGGAAGTCAGGGCATGAATCTGGGCTTCCCTCAGCCGGGACCCCTTGGTTGGTAAGAGCTCCACCCCAGAGCGCCCAGCCCCCTGTACCCATCCCCCCACCCCCCTCCCTGTCAGGCAGCAGCTTTTCTTGGGTGAGGCCTGGATCTAGACCCTGGCCATCCCAGCTTAGGCTGTAGGCTCTTTTGGAATCCGCAGAACACACTCCTTTCATGCCTCTGCATTGTCCCTTCCCTGTTAAGGTTGGGCTGTTTGGGGGAATGACAGGGACAGTGAGAATGCTTTTCTGCGGAGGCAAATGAAGCCAGCTTGGCCCAAGGCCCGCCAGCCAAACGCTTATCCTGCTGATGGAAGAGACTGGGTTTGGTGCTGGGAGCCCAAAAATCATACTGACAATCTTCAGTGTGCCAGGCACTTACCCTAGAAGGATTTTTCCACTATATTTGAGAAACTTCCTCACACCTTTGGCACCCTCTCCAAAGAAGGAAAAGTTTAGAGTGGCCCTTAGAGATGCTTCAGGAGATTGAAACTTGTCCACAACATGAAGGGCATGGAATTAAATACGGAACTTAACAGTCCCAGGAAAGGGGTTGAGGGCTTGGGCCTTGGAGTCAGACAACCTGGGTTTGAATTCTGGCTCTGTCACTTCTTATATGGGTTCTATGACCCTGGCAAGTTACTTCACCTCTTTAAGCCTCAGTCTCCTCATCTGTATAATGGGGATGGCGCTGACAAGCGTACCTACCACATCAGGTTGTTCTGAGGGTTAAATGAGATGGCTATGTCCACATGCCTTGGTAAGAGCTCTATAAAAGTCACCTACTATTGATTATTACTGGAGGAGTTGATCATAATCGCTGAACTTGAGGCAGGAGATGCAGGTGTGAGGCTAAGTTCACCCAGCTGAGTGTAAACGAATCATAAACCACTCAGAGGCCTTAGATGTTTCAGGGTCAGGTGGGGACTCACACACCTGCCCTCGCTCCCACCTGACTGGTGGTGCCGGCTGTTTCCTCGCTGTGCCTCTGCGTCAGCCACAGGGACTGCAGCCCTGTGCTCCTCAGCCTCCTTCCCAGCCCCCAGCCCTCTGTGGCCAGAGGAGCAGCCCCCGCTCCAGGGCTGGTCTGCTCCCCTGCCTCCCTCCTGCAACCCTACTCTCACTTCCTGGTGGCTCCGTTTCACCGTCTCCCCGCTGCTTTTCTCTCTGGGACCTGACATATAACACATTCCAATTGCTCTCATCTGAAAACCAGCCACTCAAGCCCCGGGTCCCACTCTCCCTGACACTCTTCCTCCTCTCCTTTCACAGGCCCCCTTCTGGAATTAGCTGGGCACGCTCTTCATTTCCGGTTCCTTACTTTGGGGTCTACAGCCATCTGGCTTCTACCCCATTGCAATCCTATGCCACTGCAATTGCTCTGTTACAGTTACCAATGACTTGCTTCCATCCAGATCCAGTGGACACGTGTCTGTTCGCCTTGCCTGACCCGAACCACAGTGGTGTTGGAGAAGGCAGAGAGGGCGGCTGTGAGCTGTGGCTCTCGACACCCATAGGCTGGACACAGTCCTGGCTCCACCCCAGACACCTGTATGAGCGAATAGCTAACCTCCCCCGGCCTCAATTTCTTCAACTGCTGAATGGGACAGTAACAGCTACCCTCCCCCTTGGATGTGCAGTGCACACCCTGTCCCGCCCTAATCTGGGGCCCTAAAATGGTCTCGGATCTCTATTTCCCCATCTGGAAGTCCTACAGGCATTTCCAACTGTTGGGTGACCTGTCTGTGGTCCCCTCACTAGCTCCTAAAGCCTTCAGGGGCAGAAACCATATGCACTGTGCCTGGCATTCAGTAGGTGTTCAAGATACGCTTATTGAGTGAATGAAAGAATAAGCAAAGAAGTATGTAAATTCACTTTGTAAACTGTAAAGTGCTATACAAATGTAAGGCGAATACATTCTCTTTTATCACTTTCACAGCTGTAATTCTGTTTGAGGCTAATTAGTCTTGCATTCACTCATTCCACAAATAGTCACAGTCTTTGTTCACAGATGTATCCCAAGCATTTAAGACACTGCCTGACATATAACAGGCACTCGATAAGTATTGTTAAATGAATGAATGAACGAATGAATGCATACTCTGAATGCACTGGGGATAGACTGGTGCACAATACACACATGGTCCCTGCAGTTCACTAGGAAGGACAAACAAATATATGTAATTACATTTATAAGTTGTGAAAATGCTATGAAGGAAATTAGCAGGGTTCAGTGATAAAGAATAACAAGATGAGAAGGGGGCTGCTAAGAATGGTCAGGAAAGATCTCTTTGGGGAGGTGACATCTAACTAAGTCCCAAAGAGTAAGTGAGTCAGACCCCAGAAAACCAGGAAAGAGCATCCCTGGCAGGTGAGGCAGGAAAGAGATGGGTGCCCTTGAGAAACTAAAAGGTGCTGGGCCTGGTGCACCAGTGGGGAGAGGAAACTATGTAGGCATCGCCTCTTCTTTTAGACGAAGAAACGGAGGCAGGGAGGTTAAACGGCTCACGCAGGTTAGCAAGAAATGAACTCAAGTGCTCCAGGCCAAGGACACTTCCTACTGAACTTGCTGCCTACGGGCTGGGTTTGGAGTAACAGAAGGTGACTAGCGGGTGGGGGTGAGGGGCTCAGAGAAGTGGGAGCAGGGCGGGAATGTTTATTTCCCTAACAGGAGTCTGGAGCCTGTATTTCCCAGGAAGCCTCCTTGAGGTTTGGTGGGGGAAGATCGGTGAGGTGTCCCATAGGACATGGGGCCAGGAGGGGTTCCAGGGGAAATAGGATGGACAAACTAATCAGGAAGGAAACTGTTCCAAGGCCTGCCAGGGCAAGGAGGACAGAGACCCAGCGGGGCGGGATAAGGGAACACCGAGGGGCCCTTGAGATGCAGGGGTGAGGATTCTGGGAGGGTGAGTAAGGTGCAGGAACTGGCTCCTGGCTGCATCTCCCCTGTCCTTTTGATAATCCCCAGGGTAAATGTTACAGGGAGGTCGGCCCCCATTTGGAAAAATAAACAGGAAACTCCGACTGGATAAATCTAACCGTGGCTGCATGAGGCAATCCTTAGTCACAAAGGACCAGGCCAGGCGTGGAGTTTCTCCCTTCCTGAAGCAGCCTAACCGAGTTAGAGACCGACTTTTCCCGGTTGGATAGTGTCTCACTCACCCCACCCCCACCCCACCCCCGGCACCCTGCCTCCCTTCTCCGCAGACTCTCTCCCCACCGGAGTCCAACAAGTTTTCTCCAGGTTCCCCCTATATCAACCCAGTTTTTGTGAGTTTTTTTTGGCGGGACTGCTAGTGGGATTTACGGGCAGCGTGCATTTCGGCCCGTCCTGCGGGCGCCGTGGGTGGCAGAGGGGACACGGGCGACCGCGGAGCTTCCCCCGACCCCGCGCCTGCAGAGTCCCCGGCTGGGCAGCGCGGGGACGGGGCTCCTGGCTGCGGGGCTCGGCTCTGCGCGCTCCCCGGGCTCCCCGCGCGCTGGGCCTGGTTCTCGGCTGCCGCGAGGCCCGGTCGCTGCGCCTCCGGTCTCCGCGCCCCGCCCGCCCCGCATCCCGCCGCGGGCCCGCTGCCTACCGTGGGCCGCTTCCACTCGATGCCCCGGGTCTTGCTGGAGTAGGGTCCCAACTCCTTGAAGCCCAGGGAAGACGGGAGGGCCGGGAAGGACGGGTCCTGGAAGAGCGCCCCGGCCTCCAGGCACTCGTCCCGCAGCGCCGCGTAGTCCTGGTTGAGGTACTTGATGGCCCTCTCGTGCGAGCCCAGCCCCTCGGCCGCCTCCCGGTCCCTCGCCAGCTTGACCGCGATGCCCGCCATGGTCGGCCCGGTGTCCGCGCTGCGCGAGCGAGAGTCTCAGCGGCTGCTCTGCGCGTCGCTCCGCAGGGGCGCGGCCAGGGTTCGGCGCGCGGCAGCGGGACTGGGAGCGGCCGCCGCGGGTGATGATTCACCCGGCAGGGCAGCGTACTCCGCGCGTCGGGGCGTGGCCTGGCCGCTCCCCGCCAGCTCGGCGCGCGGCCCTAGACCCTGCCGGCCGGTGGCCTGCACAGCGCCGGCGGGAGGACGGCGGCAGGACGGCGGCGGCGGCCCACGGGTCCGGTGCTGCTACCTGCGGCCGGCGCCTGGGATGGACGAACCGGCTCGCGCCGTGCACCTGGGAGTCCTGGTGGAAAAGTGGGGATTCAAACCCAACCCTGGGCGAAACGCGAGGCTGGGGCTGTCCTGACTCTCCAGGACACACCCTGTGAGTCAGAAGATCGGGGAGAGAGCTCCAGGGGACTAAATTAGCTCTGTGAGAAGGTTGTCCCTCCGCTATAGTCCCAATTGGCAGATGGGAGAACTGAGCATCAGAGAGGTTCAATGACATCATTCAATGTTGCACAACTAATTAGAGGCAGAACAGGAATTCTAAGTCACCAGAGGCATGTTACAATCATGACCAGTAGCTACACACTGCTACTGGTTAGCTATATGATCACAGATAGGGTGGCCAGATTTGGCAAATAAAAATACATCCACCTGTAATAGGAAAGAACAAATCTGACTCCATATTAGATCTGTTTTGTTGCCTGTGTTTAGTCATGCTGGCTCCGAACCTTTTGTCAAAGAATGTTATCTACAGCCTGAAATATACAGGATAGCCTATTCTCAGGGCCCTGACCTTTAAGAGTACATTCATATAGAGATAAAAAGTTGCAAAACAGAGAATAACTTTTGTTTCATTGGAGGTTTACAGGAACATCTTCACCTGACCAACATGAACAGCTACAAGAAGGAAGGATTCCAACACCAAGAAGTTTGCAACAACCAACCATGCCCCTCCCTCATCTTGCCTTTAAAAATGCTTTGCTGAACTTCTTGGAGAAGTTGGGGGCGTTTTAAGCATGAGACGGCCTTCTTGCATAGCCCTGCAACAAATCTTTCTCTGCTCCAAACTCTGTTTCGGTTTGTTTCGGCTCACTGTGTGTCAGGCACATGAACTTGCGTTTGGTAACACACCCAGTTAAATTTGATTTTCAGGTAAACACTAATGATTTTTAGTATAAGTATATCCCAAATATTGCACGGGGGCATACTTAAACTAAAAAATTATTTCCTACGTAGGGGAGCAAAATTTGCCACCCCAAAATATCTCTCTGGCATGTGGATTATTTTGAGCTGAAAACAGTCAAGGCCAAAAGACTCAGGAAGAAGCTTTGACCTTCCCGGTAACTGCCTAAAGAATTTAGATAAAGGGCCTCTTTTCAGAAGAGAGCCATCACCAGAGATGTGTGCAAAGAATGTGGGCTCACTGTGGTGGGGAAGACTGGCCTAGAGACCAGATTCCTCCCTGTGTCCCATTGTCTCCACCTGGCCCAGCAAACATCTGTTTACCAAATATTTGCTTTTCCCTCTCCAAGTCAATTGTCTTCTGCCCCTTTGAAGTCCCAAACCCCTACCACCAACATCCTCATTTGTCTTTAGCTGAAGATGGTGTTTAAGGAGAGGGCTTCAGCCAGTTTGGCGAGTTACTCAGTTTTTCTGGCTCTCTCCCATGTATACGTGGTATTAAACTTTTATTTGATTTTCTTTTGTTAACCTGCCTCATGTCAATTTAATTTTTAGACCAGCCGGAAGAACATAGAAGGGTGGAAGAAAATTTCTTCTTCTCTAATTGCTATTTATCTGAAACTCACTTTTAACTGGGAGGACGGAGTCCATATTGGTAAAGCCTTTAGAGCACTGCCTGTGTTAGGGGCCACTGTGACCATTCTGCTCGTTGAAGAGGTAGCGTGAGATTCTTGGCTCATACACAGGAATGGGTGTGTGCCAAGGAGTGCGGTCGTCCCTTCCTCTCCATCTCTGTGCTAATATGGAAGAATTCGTGTTTCAGTGGAAAGCTATGCACTGTTTAGAACAGTACTTCTTTTTTTAATTTTTTTAAAAATTTATTTATTTATTTTTGGCTGCGTTGTGTCCTCGTTGCTGCGCGTGGCATTTCTCTAGTTGTGGCGAGCGGGGGCTACTCCTCATCGCGGTGTATGGGCTTCTCTCGTTGTGGAGCACAGGCTCTAGGCGTGCGGGTTTCAGTAGTTGTGGTGCGTGGGCTTAGTAGTTGTGGTGCGTGGGCTTAGTAGTTGTGGCTCGCAGGCTCTAGAGTGCAGGCTCAGTAGTTGTGGCACACGGGCTTAGTTGGTCCGTGGCATGTGGGATCTTCCCGGACCAGGGCTCAAACCCACGTCCCCTGCATTGGCGGGCAGATTCTTAACCACTGTGCCACCAGGGAAGCCCTAGAGCAGTATTTCTTAACTGAGGGTGAATTTGCCCCCTCCTCCCGGCCTTGGGTGACACTTGGCAATGTCTGGAGATAATTTTTGTTATGATGGGGTGCTACTGGCCTCTATTGGGTAGAAGCCAGGGATGCTGCTAAACATCTTGGACGTCTAGGACAGCTCCCCACAAAACAAAGAATTACGTGGTCCATGTCGACTGAAAAAAAGAAAGAAAAAAACACAACGTGAGAGCTGTGAGTTAAGTTTTTTGGGGGCAAAATGAGAATTATAGCCTGGGAGACAGCCTCTCAGCTCTGAGGAACTGCTCCGAAGAGGTGGGAGGAGGACGGTACACATGTGATTTTGGTGACGGGGGATACATACAGTCAAGCTCACATCTTAGCAGAAGGCTGCAGCTAGTCACAAGGAGACGTCTCCATGAATGGTTTTAGTGCTTTTCTAGATGTGAGAAGGTGCAAGAAATTGGGCTCATAAAATCTTCTCCTGAAAATATCTAACTATCTGAAGGCCTGTTCTGCCAGTTTTTCTCAGAGCACAGAGCGCCTCATTCCTGATCTCCACCCTGAACTCCTTTCAGCGGGTGTTGAAGGTCAGCAACTTTGAGAACCAGATGGGAAGTGACAACTGTTAGTCAGCACCCAAGATGTCAGTAATGCCGAGGCTGAGAAAGTCTGGTTTAGAGCACCTCCTCCCAAGTTATCTGCTTCCAGCCTTTCACTGTTTTTGAGTCATTTTACAACCCAAAGTTGTAGATAACAGTAGAAGTGCAAAATAATTTTTCTCTACATGCAAATTAATTCTGTTCAGTGTGGGGCGGGGGATCTCCCTCCCCACCGTGGAGAAGCCAGTTGAGTCCATTTGCACATTCATTTCAATATTCTTTATTCTTTACTTCATATAAATCTGTGCCTCTTTGACTTTTCCTTTGAATCAGTCATAACGTATGCTTAGTTGCCTCATTTAATTAATAAGTTAAATAAAATCTTTAAAACTTGTTCATTTTATATCCGTATGTGAGTCATGATTTTACCTTTTTTTTTTTTAATTATCTTTTAGTCTGAGGAAGACCAGATAAAGTGGCATTTTAGTCAATCTTGAAGGACAGTTTGAGATTTGAATATTCAGGATTTTTTAGTGAAACAATGATCTGTCAGGAAAAACTGAAAAGTCTTTGGAATTACAAAGTATTCCTGGTGTTCTATGGAATTAGGTGAAGACTAATCACCCTGCCAGGGGTCAGATCTGCAGCGGTCTGTGCCTTTCACAGTCTTCAGGGTATTTTACTACTCTGTGCATTGTAGAAATCGATAGTAATGCAAATAATGATTGTCCATGTATATGCAAATGAACTTCTTTGGGTAGAAGCGCAATCAAACGGATTCCCTCCCTCAGTTTTGCATCTATTAACAAATTCCATTCAGCATTCCTAATTGTTCTTTTGCATTCTCCTTTAAACTATTTTTTTTAATATCTACTGGTTCCCTCATTTATTCATGAGTTAAATCAAATCTTTGACATGTAGTTATTTTATATTTGTATGAGAGTCATTATTTACTCTTTTTGTGTGTGTGTGTGGTACGCGGGCCTCTCACTGTTGTGGCCTCTCTCGTAGCAGAGCACAGGCTCCGGACGCGCAGGCTCAGCGGCCATGGCTCACGGGCATAGCCGCTCCGCGGCATGTGGGATCTTCCCGGACCAGGGCGCAAACCCGTGTCCCCTGCATCGGCAGGCAGACTCTCAACCACTGCGCCACCAGGGAAGCCCCCATTATTTACTCTTTTAACAGACACTTTGTGGACAGGCTCTGTTATGTCATGTGCACATTATCGCCTCTTAATAAATGATGGAGAAATAAATAAAATGGGTGAGAAATATTCAAGTGAAATAGAGGCATTTTTCTTGGATAAGAGATGGATATTGGGCACTCGATGCGCTAACTTCAAGTGTTTACAGGATAGTCCTGGATAAGAGGAAGTGTATTCCTTCTGTGTTGCTCCAGAGGGAGAAGTGGAACTAGTGATCGACTTAAAGGGGCACAGATTTTAATTCAACATAAAAACTAATTAAATAGTGGCTTGTGACGCAGAGCTTCCAGCAGCACTGGCTGTGTTCAGGGGGTCAGGGGTTCCCCAACTCGGCTGAGTATCAGAATCACCTGGGGTCACAAAGTGTTTGGTCTTTAATGATTGAGGGCCAGCCAGATGGGGGTCCTTCTGCTGGAGGGGCTGCAGAGATAGGGGCTGGTGACCTACGGGATTCTTTCATAGCCAGAGATTCCATGGCCTCAAGGTTTGCAGGCAGATGGTATGAGCCAGCCCTGCAGGTACTTTTCCATCGTTGTAAGGTCGGATCTTAACAAACGGCACCACGAAACCGAGGAAAGCTTCAAGTGAGCTTTATTGGGGAGCGCTCCCGGGCGAGGTTCACTGCTCCGAGAGAAAGGGGCCAGAGAAGTCGCACCTGGGCGAGGGTTGGGCAAGATTTTATAGGGGAAGAAGGGAAAGGGGTGTGGTGAATCTGGGAGGGCGCAGGGTATTCCTTATTTGGGGGTCTTTTCGGGTATCCTGGGGGAGGGTTTGTCCTGCCCTGCGAAAGGCGGGAAGGCTGGGCCGGGTTCAAAGTCCCCAGGTCAGTTTCTGTAACTGGGTGGTCCGGAATGTCTCCAGGGCAGTTTCTGGAACTGGGTGGTCCGGAGAATTCGGTCTGATGCAACCTGTGAATCTGATTGTGTTCCCCTGCCTCGGGCCAGTTGGCCTTACAATCGTCATCAGGGTGCCAGCCTCCTCCTAGCTTTAAAGTCAGCACTGCTCTTGTTCATGAGGGCCACACACCCATTCTATAAGTGGGGGGGAGTGGTTTGCATATGAAGGAACTACTCTGTCCCTCAGAATCTTTGGGGGATTGCCTATTACTCCCCACTTTCTAAATTTCCCGGATTTCATAGGATTTTCGAATTGCATTGGCTGCCACGAGTATTTATTCACATTTAAGAACGGAGCCCTTTGGACCAAGAGCTTCAGGAGTGGAATTCCCAGGCACTCCATTTCCATGGAAACAGCCTCCATTTGTGTTTGGTTTTGTATTCACCAATTTTATTCCTCCTCCCTCAATCTATCTTGTCCTTGACCAGGTGTTCACGTGTCCATTTCTTACACTCTGCTTGACCAAACTTTAGTCAGGTTTCTCTCTTGCCTCCAAGTCTGAGCAAACACAGAAAAAGCAGACCAGGTCCCGCTTATCAGCTTCTCCCGGGAAATCTCCTGACCCCCAGCATGACCTTTTCCCATCAGACCCCATTCGTTTCCCCTTGTTTGTCCAGCTTCCCCTCCAAAGAGTCTGCTTATTTCTGTCGCCCCTCCTTTACCCTATTAAAAAACAAATTGTTGTTTTGTGTTTTCTTTTTTTGATTTTGAGATCCTTGCAGCTTTCTGAGACCTGAGAGTTCCCCCTGTTGCAACAGTCTTTCTTTCTGATAGAAGTCTTCCCCACCTAAGTCTGGATGTGTTTTTACCTGACATCCTCCATCTCCAGTTGGCACTGCCCGATGGACGGGTACCACTGCCACCACCAGGCTCTGCTTTCTGTACCCTTGGATGAAATGGGGGACACAGGCAC
Source organism: Stenella coeruleoalba (assembly GCF_951394435.1). Taxonomy (NCBI): domain Eukaryota; kingdom Metazoa; phylum Chordata; class Mammalia; order Artiodactyla; family Delphinidae; genus Stenella; species Stenella coeruleoalba. The sequence continues at coordinate 144,998,110 of NC_137169.1, read as the reverse complement.
TCATTCCTAAGTCACAGGTTTCTGGTGCAAGTGTTTTACGAAACCATCCCAGTTGAGAGCAGAGGAAAGAGACAACCCTTCCTGGAAGCTGTTAATTTCCTTCACTGCTGGGCCACTGAGCCCCCGGGGGCTCTTGGGAGAAAGCTTGTCCACCCGTCCAGCAGCAGAGTGGGCAGATTTCTCCTCCAGCCGGTCTGCTGGAGGACAGCCCATCCTGGGAAAGCACCTCCTCCCAGGCAGGTGGCTGAGGTTCCCCTTCCCAGGCCTTTGGGCGACAAAGGCAAACCAGCCGTAACAGAAGCTTCCTGCAGCCCTTCACAGAGGAACCCCCTCGTCACCCGGGAGTACCATCCTCTGGCCCGGGCCACACCCTCTTCTCTGCAGTCCTGGCCGATGATTCGTCAGCCTTCAGGGCCTCTGCACACAGGACTCTGCTCACAAAGGAACTTGGTTGTCCTGAGCTACTCATATTTACTTATAGTTACCCATCATGATGACTACACCCGCCACTGGACAAGGTTCAGTTTTTAAAACCTGAATAAACACTGCTCTGTACTTTTCAAAGCCTCTCACATGATTCTATCTCTCTGGATCCAGCAAAATCTCCTTCTGATGGCATAATCCCTTCCACAGGAACTCACCAGTGCAGACAGACAGACATACATCCCATTAGCCTCACTGATGCAGTGAGTCACCCAGCCCTGAGAGCAGGGGTGAGTCAGAGCAGCTGGGATTACCCACAGCTGCCTGGGGGCGGGCCACAGGCCTGTGTGCCACTAGGGGTGTGTGTGTATGTGTGTGTGTGTGTGTGTGTGTGTGTGTGAGAGAGAGAGAGAGGGAGAGAAGAAGAGAGGGAGAGAGAGAGAAAGTGTGTGTGTCTCAGAGGGCCAGAGCAAAGGAATCTCTTTTTGTAGAATTTTTCTTTTTGTTTCTTTTTCTTTTTTCTTGGTCAATATTGTGTTTTTATTGGAGTATAGTTGATTTACAATGTTGTGTTAATTTCTGCTGTACAGCAAAGTGATTCAGTTATACCTATATATACATTCTTTTTTAAAATATTCTTTTCCATTATGGTTTATCATAGGATACTGAAAATAGTTCTCTGTGCTATATAGTAGAACCTTCTTTTTGTAGAATTCTTCTTTAGATTATTTTCTCCAAGTGAAAAGAAGAGAAAATAAAGCATCTAGGTCATACCAAATCCATAGCCCGGATGCTTAACCTCAGGGAAAATAAAAAGTTCTGCAAGAGGGCTTCCCTGGTGGCGCAGTGGTTGAGAGTCCGCCTGCCGATGCAGGGGACGTGGGTTCGTGCCCCGGTCTGGGAAGATCCCACACGCCGCGGAGCGGCTGGGCCCGTGAGCCATGGCCGCTGAGCCTGCGTGTCCGGAGCCTGTGGTCCGCAACAGTGAGAGGCCCGCGTACCGCAAAAAAAAAAAAAAAAAAAAAAAAAAAAAAAAATATATATATATATATATATATATATATATATATATATATATAAAATGTTCACAAGGAGTCAATATGTAGTTTAAGAGACAATCAGTATGCGTCTTATATAAATGGTACATCTGTGGTTTTTAATCTGTGCTAGACTTCAAAACAGTGATCTCCTGTTATTGTATGCAACCTTGAACTCCACCTCTGCAGGGGTTCTTCTATGATTAAAGAGGTTATAATTATAAGTAAATTCAGAGCAACTGAGTACTTATCTAGAACGATTACCTTTGGCTGGAGGTGAGCTGCACTGAAACTTTACAACAGAATGTCTCTGGACAAGGTGAGAGAAGAGAAACAAAAGGACACTAATTCATCTGTAATTTGCTGTTGGTAAGCCTAGCAGTAAAGAGGCGTTGGTCAATTGCTCTGACCCTGATGAATTTCTAAACTGAGATCCTCGTTGTTTATGTTTGCAGATGTTAAATGGGAAAGTTATATATGCATAAACCTTTCTTCCTGGATTTGGAAGATGTGTATAATTATATTAAAATGGTTCTAGCACAAAAAAAAAAGAAAAGCAAACAAAACAAAACAAAAAAACCAAAACTTTACTTAGCAGATCATAAATTCCATGAGATGTTAATGGATGTTCTATGGTATTGTGTCTGTGAGTGTGTGGATGTTAGCTTTTAGTGATCAAATAAATTTGGGAAACACTTCCAATTATGTTCCCCTCTTGAGAACCATAATGTATATTCTTACATTAAAGGCTCAGGCAAGTCCTGTAGCAAAGAATTCTGTTTTACCTAGTTTGTCGATTTGGGTCCTCCAGGAGGCAAAATGCCAACACAAAGTTAGACGTGCAAGAGATTGATTGGGGGTGATACCTGTGAAGGAGAAAGCGGGGAGGGAGCAGAGGAGGTAGGGGAGCCTTTGGACCACAGTGCAAGCCTGACACCTGTGGAAAGAGAGAGAGAAGGAAAAACAGTGGGGTTGGGGGGCCAGCAGTGCCATCTGAGAAATCCCCAGCCAACCCACTGGGGATCCTGAGCAAATCAGGCCTCTCAGAAGTCAGCAGTGGGCAGAAATGGCCAGCCCAGTGCCTCTGCTGTACTGTCAGTGGCTAGAGCAGCCTGGGGAGAGCTTGTCTTCGTCTAGAATGCTCTACACATATTTTTTCATTTCATGGATGGGTCTTGTCATTTTTTCCACATTTACAGATGAGGAAACCGAGGCACCATGAGTTTCAGTGACTTCCCTGGGGTCATCCAGCTAGTGAGTATAGTGGAGTCGGAATTTGAACGCAAAGCTGCATTTGGGAAGCCCTGCCCTAGACACGAGGCAGTGTGGTTTGTGGAGCGAATGGGGAGAAAAATGAACATTCTGACCCTTATTTATCAGCACGCCGCAAACTGCAATGGCCACAGTCACTGATGGCTTCCAGACCTTCAGTCAAGGATCTAGTTCCTCCTCAAGGGCTAGAGATAATATTTTGAGCCACACCCTTTGAGCTGTTTTGCAGATACCAAGGCTTCCCTGTTTTCACCTGAGGTATTGTGCCCTGCCTCTGGCACTGCAGTCCTTCCCCTTCCTTCTCGAAACCTTTCCTCCCTCTGCTTCCGAGGATGACTCCCTCTCCCGGCTTTTCTCCCAGCTCTCTGCCTGTTCTTCCTCAACCTCCTTCACCAGCTCCTCTTTCTCTGCCTGTGCCTTTTGTGTACATTGTTCTGGCTTTTCCTGCCCCAGAACCTGCCTGGTCCATCATCCCCTCTGCTTCCAACTTCCAATCACAGGGGCCACTTGTAAATGCAGCCAGCGCTGGGGGTAGAATAACCAGGATATTTCCACTGCCTGAGGCTTCTTCCTCCTCTGAGAGGTTGTTTGTTTTCTTTTACACACACACACACACACACACACACACACACACACACACGCACGCACGCACGCGCACACACACACACACACACACACGACTTTTCTACAGACTTAGAGATACTTACTTTTTTTTTTTTCTTTTTTGCGGTACGCGGGCCTCTCACTGTTGCGGCCTCTCCCGTAGCAGAGCACAGGCTCCGGATGCGCAGGCTCGGCGGCCAAGGCTCACGGGCCCAGCTGCTCCGCGGCACGTGGAATCTTCCCGGACCGGGGCACGAACCTGTGTCCCCTGCGTCGGCAGGCGGACTCTCAACCACTGCGCCACCAGGGAAGCCCAAGATACTTACATTTTAGAACATTAATTTGGGCTTCCAGGCACAATGAAGCATAATGGTGCCCAAGGCATTCTCCATACAATTTATAACTTAAATTTCCACATGATTTAAAGCTTGGAAAAACATTCCTTTTTTTTTTTTCATTTTTTTCGACCAGGGATCGAACCAGCGCCCCCTTCAGTGGAAGCGTGGAGTCTTAACCACTGGACCGCCAGGGAGGTCCCCGGAAAGACATTCCTTAGCATAAGTCTCTTCTGAGGATGAGGTGATCAACTACAGAGCCCATGCCAGACTGTCACTGCCTGGGTGTTGGGTGCCCAGGTTCTTCCTTGGCCCAGAGATAGGCTCTGCCCAGCACCTCCAAAGAGAGACCCTGCCTGGGGCCAAACGAGGGAATTACAAAAGGAGCCTCAGAGCCCTGTCTGGGTCTGAGTCACCCCTTAGTGATGTGGCCGCACAGCATCTGGCTCAGAGCATGGAGATTCTTCAGCTCCTAACGGCAAGGATGAGAATCACAAAGGCGACAGGCTTAGAGGTGGAGAAGAGGGCAGGACCATTTCTTCCCATCTAATCGCTGCAGATATGAAGCCGAGGCCAGAGAAGGGCTGTGACAGCTGGAGGGCCAGCAGTCATAGGGGAGGGCTGGAGCCAGCACTGGGGCCTCTGCCTCGTGGGAGGGGGTGGGTTTCCCATCTTGCTGCCCGCTTCCCAGGCTGTGTCCAGCCTCTGGTTGGAACATGTAGTGGAGTCCAGTTACCCTGCCTCTGACCCGGTTATGCCTGGGAGGCCTAGGCTTCCTGACTCATACTCAGAAGGGAGTGTCTTGGAGGAATTTCTTTCCACCCAAGCAGTCTAGGTGTTAGGGGAAACACTGACTGAAACCGCCTGCGGGGGCCAGGCAAAGACAGCAACAATTTGCATGAGTTATTTTACAACACGAGGTTCTGGTTAGGAACACGGAACTAACAAGCCACCGCCAACCAGAAAGCTACGGGAAAGGTCAAAAGGAGAGAGGAGACACCTATCCACATGTCTTACCAGGTTCCCAGAATCCTCCTCGCTGGAATCCACCTTGGCTGAGCCGTTGTGCGCACCACCAGAAAGGACCCTGAGTCAGAGAGATTGGCCAGAGACAACCCGAAACTAATCCCATCACCATGAAACCCAAGGCTGCGAGCCACGTGGCAGAGCACTTCTCCTGCGGTCCCTCACCCTGTTGCTCTCTTCCCTGGGCGCCCCTTCCCAATAAAGCCTCTCGCTTTGTCAGCACGAGTGTCTCCTCGGACAATTCATTTCCAAGCGTTAGACAAGAGCCCACTGTCGGGCCCTGGAAGGGGTCCCCCTTCCTGCAACATAGGCACTGATCAAAAATGCAAGTCACGTGAAGACATAAGTGCTCTCTAATGTATATTCTGTGATGTGGCTTTGAATGCAAATCAAAAAACACAATAACGAATAATCAGAGCTATTACCTTAGCACTTTTTGTGTCACTTCTTTTACAGTGCTTATAACCAGGTGCGACAAATACTAATGGGTCTGATTCCCTGCTAGCCTGTAAGTTCCTGAACTGGAGAACTGTCTTTCTTATTCACCCTGTGATCCTGGCACAGTGCTTGGCACCTGGTGGGTCCCTGGTGAAGGTCTGTTGACTGAAGGAACATAGACACAAATCTTACTCTAGGCAAAGCTTGCTGGTATCTCCCATGGCTGTGTCACTTATATAGGGTGGGGGAAATGCCGCTTAGGGCCCTGTGTCCTGCTAAAGGGGTCCCTGAATTGAGAGTTTTTAGGAGCCCAGGCTTAACAGCCATGAGGGTTGTGTCTTGTGTCTGTGTTTATCTTGGGGTGGGGTGTAACACTGCTCTCTACAAGAGAGCCAGAAGATCTCTGCCCCAGGGTGGGGCGGCTGTGATGTCTACTCTAGGAGAAACATGAGAAGGTTCTTGGTCAAGGTCTTGCAAGCGTTTCCCGCTGACTCCCTCCTCCCCTCACTCTCCTTGGTTGGACTGGTCTATCCTTCAGATGTGGGTGCTGATGCTGGCCTATGGGGTTGGGGAGCCCTGAGAGTCTTCAGGGAGTCTGCCTGGGACCAGACTGGCCATTACACAGCCCAGTCTCTCCACCCCATTTCCACCCACTGGGGTGTGCAAATACCCTGGGGCATTCAGGGCTGATTACAAAGTACTGCAAACCAGGAGCCCGCCTCTGCAGGGCCTTGTAAGGGCCTTGGGGGAGTCATCAAAGGGTTAAGGAGGTGAGGGTGAGTAAGGCTGGGAGGGGGAGGGGGAGGGATTTGGGTGGAGGGGGCCCCTGAGCCCCATCACAGGAAATGCCAGGAGCACTGAAGGCTCCTTCTAGAAGCAAGACTCTGGCCAGGATTGCAGAGCCCCACCTCTCAGTCCCCAGGGCCTGCTCAGCCCTCAGAGGCAGGCTCTGAGGGAAGAGTACTCGGCTTTTCTGAAGACAGCAATTCCCCAAGGTTTCTCCTCGTTCACAGGGGAGCAGCCTTCTCACTTATTAGCACAATAGGCTGACACACTTTTGTGGGAGAGGAAATAACCCTCTCCGCCCTTTCGTGGAGCTGGGATGATTTCTCTGAGTCTCAGAGAGCTGTAAATATTGCCAAGATTTCCCAAACAATGAATACAAGCCCCTAGTAAAGTCTTTACACCACAATAATGCTGTCCACTGTCAACAAGGGTGGGAGGTATCACCCCCAGTCTGATGATGGGGGCGAAATGGCGCCTCTGAAGGCCTCTTTGGTGTTGTGCTGGCGCCACCACGTGGCAAAACATAGTACTGTTCCTTCAAAGCCGTAAAACTCCCAACCTCGCTGTGGAAAAGGAAATCTCTACCTCAAAGGCCTTTGATACTTTTCGGCCATAATGAGTAAAACTGACAAAGTGTATTGCTATGGCTCTCAGGAAGTCATGAGTCCAGATTCCAAAACCCTCTGGAATTTATACTGAGTTGTTTGTTCGTTTACCTATTCTCTATCATCTGTCTATCTATCTACCTATCATCTATCTTTCTATCTATCATCTATCACCTATTATCAATCCGTCATTTATCTATTGATCCATCTATCCATCTCTCTATCATTATATGTGGCCAGGTATAATGTGCCAGGTATAACGACGAGCACTGAGGCTTCAACCGTGGACAAGACAGTACTGTCCTCACGAAGATAAAGACAAATAAACAGGAAATCACAGTTCACCGTGGCAAATACTATGGTGGGAAGTGCATTATAGGAGATCCTCAACCAGACTTGGTGAGTCTGGTAGTACACAAGCGATGCGTGACAGCTGAATGCAATTTATGTAAGAGTGAGTGAGTGGGTGGGAGAAGCAAGTGGAGTGAGGAACGGTAGGAACGGGAGAGGTTTCCAAATTGATGGGGGGATATTGGGCTGGAGGAAGTGAGGGAAGTTTGAGGGGCTGGCATGTAGGGTGCAAGAGGGGAGAGGCCGTAGGAGATGAGGCCAGAGAGGAGAGCAGGGGCAGAACACAAAGGGCTTTGTGAGTTATCTGGGGGAGTTCAGACTCAGGTTAAAGTGCTCACCCACGGTGTTTAACCTCAGTGTGACGCGTGGCCTAGAGGGGGAGAGGAGAGCTAGGAGGCTGTTGCAATGATCCAAGGAGAGCTGGGGTCAACGGATTGGCGGGGGGTGACTGTAGTGATAGAAGTGGACGGGTTTGAGGGAGAATTAGGAGGCAGAAAAGACAGGACTCAGTGACTGACGGAAGGTGCTCAGTGCAGAATGCTGCTCAGGGTTCCGTCTTGAGAACAGGATATTTTCTGAGGTAGAGAAGACTGGAGCAACAGTGTGGCAGAGTGAACAGGAAGACAGCGAGCTCTGTTTGGGACATGTTGAGTTTGAGATGCCGCTGGGTGCAGGTACCCAAAGGACAGGTGGAAATGTAGATACAACTTAGAAGAGCAGGGCCTGAGCGGGAGATGAGGGTGGGAGATTCTTCAGCGTGAGGTGGTCATGGAAGCTGTGAGCATAGATGAACCTGAGGTGGGAAATTGTGAAGAGTGGCGAGACCAGAACCCTGAATGTCACATGCGTGAAAGAAATAGGCAGAGAAAGAAAAGCTGGGAAGAGATGGAAAGGCAGAAGGAGAAACCAGGAGATCCATGCCAGTGGAAGCGGAGGGAAGAGATGTTTTCAAGGAGACAAAGTCAACAGCAGATCAGAGATCAACAAGGAAGATGACTGGTGAGTGGTCGCTGGACTTGGTCACTGCTGCTTCACTGAAGTGGTGGAATTGGAGGCCAGAAGGTTCAGGTCCTCCCTATTCTCCCAGCAAATCACATTCCCTGTGTCTTTAGCAGCCATTTCCAAACCTCATCACCTTGCAAGCACCATACTCCTTCATTTCTTTTATATGCATATAAAAGAGTATATGCGTATACCATTATGTATGCATACATATATACATATATATATAAAATACATGAATGTATTTTTCCTGAACCACTTGGGAATCAGTTGCAGACACTGTGTCTATTTGCCCCTAAATACTTTAAGGAGTAACAAAGTCAGAATATTTAACTTTGATACATTGCTATTATCTAATTATCCAAAGCATGTCCTTCAGTTTGGGTTTGTCTGATGTTTCTTCATGATCAGATTCAGGTTATGCATTTTGGCAATAATATTACAGAAATGATATTGTGTCCTTCTTAGGACATTGTATCAGGAGGTACACGATATTGATTTGTCCTATTACTGGTAATGTTCATCTTGATTACTTAGTGAAGGTGGTGTCTGTCAGTGTCTCCATTGTAAAGTTACTATTTTTTTCCTCTATAATTAATCAATCATTTGATAGGAAATATTTTGAAACTGTATAAATATCCTGTTCCTTATCAAACTTTCATCCACTAGTTGTAGCATTCATTGATATGTTTTGCCTGAATCAACCATTACTCTGAGTATTACAAAATAGTGTTTTTTCTCGTTTTATTATTTCTTCTGCCTTTATTGGCTGGCATTCCACTGTTAGGAAGCACTTTCCCTTCTCCTCCAGTTATTTATATAAAGACACACAGATTCTTATTTTACTCAATGGATTCTAATCCTTTGCTATCATTATTTATTTCTATGCTTAAATTGCCCCAGATTTGGCCAGTTGGAGTCCCTTCAAGCAGGCTCCTGTGTCCTTTTAACAAGCCCCCACCATTCTTTGAGCACTCCCTTACTTTCTGGCACATAACTACATTCCAGATCTCTCTTACACGTTTTCTGCCCTAGCTCTGTAATTAACCATTGCTTCATGGAGTAATGGAGAATGGTGTTTAGAAACCAAGATTCTGGTGCTTGCTTATTGCTACTGAAGTAGCAATGTTTCCTGGCCCTCATGGCAGACATATCTTGTCCGCTCTATAAAGGACACTGTCCATTCTGCAGCTAAAGGCCCACTCAAAGGTTTTTTTATTTTTTAGGGAAATGTACTTTTGTTTGAATGGTTATTCACCATTGAATAGAGCCCAGACTGTATAAGGTTACATGTTAACATGCAGATTTTTGTCTGGTACTGATATAAATCATTTCTTTCAGGTAAAAAATAAAACAACAAAAACCAAAGAAATCAGAAACAAAATCCCCGGGACTTCCCTTGTAGCACAGTGGTCGAGAGTCTGTCTGCCAATGCAGGGGACACGGGTTTGAGCCCTGGTCCAGAAATATCCCACATGGCGTGGAGCAACTAAGCCCGTGCGCCACAACTACTGAGCCTGCACTCTAGAGCCATGAGCCACAACTACTGAGCCCATGTGCCACAACTACTGAGCTTGAGCTCTAGAGCCTGTGCTCCACAACAAGAGAAGCCACTGCAATGAGAAGCCCGCGCACCACAACGAAGAGTTGTCCCCACTCGACGCAACCAGAGAAAGCCCGTGCACAGCAGTGAAGACCCAATGCAGCCAAAAATAAATAAATAAATAAATTAAAAAAAGAGGGCTTCCCTGGTGGCACAGTGGTTGAGAGTCCGCCTGCCGATGCAGGGGACACGGGTTCATGCCCCGGTCTGGGAAGATCCCACATGCTGCGGAGTGGCTGGGCCCGTGAGCCATGGACGCTGAGCCTGCGCGTCTGGAGCCTGTGCTCCGTAACGGGAGAGGCCACAACAGTGAGAGGCCCACATACCACACACACACACACACACACACACACACACACACAAAAGAAACAAAATCCCCAGATCCCAAAGGTTACAGCTTCCTTGCCCTGTATGACATTAACCAGTTTTGTATCTAACCCAGAAATCCTATTCTTTATTCAGTGCCTATAATATTAAAAAAATAATTTTTATTGAAGTATAGTTGATTTACAATATTGTGCCAGTCTCTGCTGTACAGCAAAGTGACTCATACATGTATATGCATTCTTTTTTTTGTTGTTTTCTTTTGTTTTTTAAATTAATTAATTAATTAATTTTTGGCTGTATTGGGTCTTCATTTCTGTGTGAGGGTTTTCTCTAGTTGTGGCAAGCGGGTGCCACTCTTCATCACGGTGCGCGGGCCTCTCACTATCGCGGCCTCTCTTGTTGCGGAGCACAGGCTCCAGAAGCGCAGGCTCAGTAGTTGTGGCTCATGGGCCTGGTTGCTCTGCGGCATGTGGGATCTTCCCAGACCAGGGCTCGAACCCATGTCCCCTGCATTAGCAGGCAGATTCTCAACCACTGCACCACCAGGGAAGCCCTGCATTCTTTTTTTTTATATTCTTTTCCATTATGGTTTATCCCAGGATATTGAATATAGTTCCCTGTGTTATACACAGGACCTTGTTTTTTATCTATTCTAAGTGTAGAAGTTTGCATCTACCACCCCCAAACTCCCAGTCCATCCCTCTTCCTCCCCCTCCTCCTTGGCAGCCACAAGTCTGTTCTCTGTGTCTGTGAGTCTGTTTCCGTTTTGTAGATGGGTTCTTCTGTGCCATATTTTAGATTCCACATATAAGTGATATCATATGGTATTTGTCTTTCTCTTTCTGACTCACTGCACTTAGAATGATAATCTCTATTTGCATCCATGTTGCTGCAAATGGCATTATTTCATTCTTTTTTTATGGTTGACTGGTATTCCATTCTATACATGTACCACATCTTCTTTATCTGTTCATCTGTCGATGGACATTTAGGTTGTTTCCGTGTTTTGGCTATTGTGAACAGTGCTGCTATGAACATAGGGGTGCATGTGTCTTTTTGGTTTTTTTTAAATAAGTTTTAGGATTTTTTTAAAAAGATTTATTATTTATTTATTTAATTTATTTTTGGCTGCCTCAGGTCTTAGTTGCAGCACACGGGATCTTTGTTGAGGCATACGGGGGTTTTCGTTGTGGTGCGCAGGCTTCTTTCTAGTTGTGGCATGCGGGTTTTCTCTTCTCTAGTTGTGGCGTCTGGGCTGCAGATCTTGTGGGCTCTGTAGTTTGTGGCATGCAGGCTTTAGTTGAGGAGCGTGCAAGCTCAGTGGTTGTGGCATGTGGGCTTACTTGCCCCGTGGCATGTGGGATCTTAGCACCCTGACCAGGGATTGAACCCGCGTCCCCTGCATTGCAAGGAGGATTCTTTATCACTGGACCACCAGGGAAGTCCCTGTCTTTTTGAACTATAGTTTTGTCCGCGTATATTCCCAGGAGTAGGATTGCTGGATCATATGGTAATTCTATTTTTAGTTTTCTGAGGAACCTCCATACTGTTTTCCATAGTGGCTGTACCAACTTACATTCCCAAGTGCCTAAAATATTTAATCTTTCAAATTCTCTTTGAACCACCTTTGCTACCCTGCTGGTTTTCTTTTAATTAGGTAAATAAATTATTTTTAAACATTGGGTAAATAAATTCATCTTCACTTTATATTTATAAAAGTGAACAAATGAAATAACATTTTAATTTATTAAATGTTATACCTTGCACACGAGTTCCCATTGACCTTCAATTTCCAAACAAACACCACATGAATTTGTTTTAAAGTTCCCTCTCTCCATACTTGTAATTCCCTTCGCCAACAATGAAAAACATGGCTTCCATCATTCTTGATATATTTTTTCATTTACTTAATCCAAGAATACACAGAAAGTAGTTTTAAATTGCTAACCCATTCTACTGTGAAAATCAAAACTACCAACCAGTATTCAATATTTGTTTACAGTTGTCTTTGCTCAGGATATATGGTCAAAATGCTGTGGATAAAGTCTCTTGGATTAGTTTTTCTTCTGTCTGACAGATCCTTTCTGAGTCTGAAATCTGTTTATAAAAGGACTGGAACAGTTTATTCCACACCTGTAGCCAGAGTGTTGTTAACTGTACAAGTTCCTTTCACATGAAAACAGATTCTTACTTTTTGTACAAAGTAGCCATGTAAATAGAAATATCAAATGTACATGGAACAGAATGTAAAAAAAAAAAAAAAAAAGTATGATCACTTCCCAGGAGTTGTACATTCGATTTACCAGTGACATATTTTTACTAGCCTTTTGCTGATATCCTAACTACACATTAGTTCTTTCTGCCCCACATGGAAAATGACAGTATTGGCACATTTTACTTAACTCCAGATATTTTTCTCTATTTAGAACTCTGATAAGTTGATATCCCTTCAGAGAACCCCAGGTAATAAAAAGCATCTCCAATTCTCCAGAGTTGGGCCATTCAAAGCCAGTTTTAAACAAGAGGTTGAATGACGTTTCTGATTGTTCACTCTTATATGTGGTGTTAGTGTACTCCTGGGGGTTAGGGAATTATTTTACGACTCATATAAATGATGTCTTAATTTTTAGTTTTTAATAACTGGGCTGTACGTTTTATTCACATTAGCATCAGGAATAAGAGTCTAACAAAGCCTAACTGGGTACAAAATTTGGAGTTTATCTTTAACCCCTGACCCCCATTTCATCACCTTTTCCCACCTTAATGGTATTCTTTCTATTTTCCAGGTATGCAGTGCCCCTAATCTCGCTTTTTACATGTTTTAAGATCTTTCATAAAAAGATCTGAAATTCATTTACATTAAGGGGTAAATGACAGATAATAGCTTAAAGTATTACTCCTCTTTTCCAAACTCCCGTGAGACAACCAAATTAGTGGCACAGGATCTCACCCTCAGGGCCTGCTACATAACTTACAGGACTCAGCACAAAAAGAAAATGTGACCACATTCTCAAAACCCAGGAAAAAAATGCTGTTAAAATATAAAGCTTAAAAAAACAAAACAAAACAAAACAAAACAAAAAAAATATAAAGCTTTTGGGTTTCCCTGGTGGTCCAGTGGTTAAGACTTCGTGCTTCCACTGTAGGGGGCATGGGTTCAATCTCTAGTTGGGGGAGTTCTGCATGCCATGCAGTGGAGCCAAAAAAAAAAAGTTATATATATATATATAATATATATAACATATATATAAAGCTTGGTAGGTAGTCTTGGTCAGAGGGTGAAGTCAAAATGTGATAGAGCTGAGACAAAATTTTGGCCAATCCCAGGGAATGTTCTGGACCATCCATGGCCCATAAGAAATGCTAGGTTGGGCCAAAATGTCTTTAGACCTTTGTCTCTGTCAATCACTGGATGTGGGCTGCTCCAATGGCAGGGAGTGTGATTAGCAGAAAGTTTCCAACTCTCAGTTCCTTCAGGGTGTGTTTTAGTTGCAGGAGGCCACCTCACCCAAGGACACACCCTTCCCACCTGGACCCACATCCTGCTTTGTCTTCTGAAGAGAATGTTAACAAACGAAATCCAGCCATATACATATGGTAATAATCACAACCAACAGCTTGGGTCTGTTCCAAGAATAGAAGGTTGGTTTAACATTGGGGAATCAGCGAATCAATCGCTGATTGACTGATCTGCATTAACAGAATGATATATAAGCTTACAGATAAGAAAGGGTGAAAATAAAATGATGGGAAAAGATATATCATGTGTCAATGATAAATTAATCAGTTGGTCTAAGAAAGGAATGGAAAATTTTATTGAAGCCAAAAGAAGACTGTAACCTGGGAACAGCAACTCAAAAAGCTCCAAGAACTGTTTCATCCATTAGAAGTCAATGCACAGTTATATAAGTTTTTTGAGACAGAAGGCTGTGTATTAAATGATGTATTATTGACAGTTTACACAATCCAGATCTAAGTGTCATCATGGCCCCTTTCAAGATCAAGAAGGAATGTTATCTTTTTTTTTTTTTTTTTTTTGGTGGTACACGGGCCTCTCACTGTCGTGGCCTCTCCCGTTGCGGAGCACAGGCTCCGGACGCGCAGGCTCAGCGGCCATGGTTCACGGGCCCAGCCGCTCCGCGGCATGTGGGATCTTCCCGGACCGGGGCACGAACCCGTGTCCCCTGCATCGGCAGGCAGACTCTCAACCACTGCACCACCAGGGACGCCCAGGAATGTTATCTTTTAAGGAGTTGTCTTGTTGATGCTAGGAGAATGTTGTTCTTTATGGCTGAGCAGGTATTTCTGCCGGTGGGGCAGGTTTGGTGGATGCAAAATCCAGATACAAGTTATGAAGGTACAAAAAGACATGGAGGAAATTTAAACATGTTTTGCTAAAGAACTCAATCTGAAAAAACTGCATACTGAATGGTTCCAGTTTCATGACGTTCTGGGAAGGGCAAAAATATGGAGGCAGTAAAAATATGGTTGCCAGGTGACAACAATAGACCAGACAGATCTAACTGATGTTTATAGAACATTCCACCCCAAAGTGGCAGAATACACTTTCTTCTCAAGGGCACAAGGGACAGTCTTCAGGATAGATCACATCTTGGGTCACAAATCAAGACTCAGAAAATTTAAATTGTATCAAGCATCTTTTCTGACCACAATGCTATGAGAATAGAAATCAATTACAGGGAAGAAACTGTAAAAAACACAAATACATGGAGGCTTAACAGCGTGCTACTAAATAAACAAGAGATCACTGAAGAAATCAAAGAAGAAATAAAGAAATGCATAGAAACAAATGACCATGAAAACACGATGACCCAAAACCTGTGGGATGCAGCAAAAGCAGTTCTAAGAGGGAAGTTTATAGCAATTCAATCTCACCTCAAGAAACAAGAAAAATATCAAATAAACAATCTAACCTACACTTGAAACAACCAGAGAAAGAAGAACAAAGAAAATCCAAAGTCAGTAGAAGGAAAGAAATCATAAAAATCAGAGCAGAAATAAATGAAATAGAAATGAAGAAAACAATAGCAAAGATCAATAAAACTAAAAGACGGGTCTTTGAGAAGATAAACAAAATTGATAAACCCTTAGCCAGACTCATCAAGAAAAAAAGGGAGAGGACACAAATCAATAAAATCAGAAATGAAAAAGGAGAAATCACAACAGATACTGCAGAAATACAAAGGACTATAAAAGACCACTACAAACAACTATCTGCCAATAAAAGGGATAACCACGAAGAAACGGACAAATTCGTGGAAAGGTACAATTTTCCAAGACTGAACCAGGAAGGATTAGGAAATATAAACAGACCTATCACAAGTAATGAAATTGAAACTGTAATTAAAAATCTTCCAACAAACAAAAGTCAAGGACCAGATGGCTTCACAGGTGAATTCTATCAAGCATTTAGAGAAGAGCTAACACCAATCCTCAAACTCTTCCAAAAAATTGCAGAGGGAGAAACACTCCCAAATTCATTCTACAAAGCTACCATCACCTTGATACCAAAACCAGAAAAAGATATCCCCAAAAAAGAAAATTACAGACTAATATCACTGATGAACATAGAGGCAAAAATCCTCAACAAAATAGTAGCAAACAGAATCCAACAGCACATTAAAAAGATCATACACCATGATCAAGTGGGGTTTATTCCAGGGATGCGAGGGTTCTTCAATGTACGCAAGTCAATCAATGTGATACACCACGTTAACAAATTAAGGAATAAAAACCATGTGATCATCTCAATAGATGCAGACAAAGCTTTTGACAAAATTCAACACCCATTTATAATAAAAACTCTCCAGAAAGTGGACATAGAGGGAACCTACATCAACATAATAAAGGCCATATATGACAAATCCACAGCAAGCATCATACTCAATGGTGAAAAACTGAAAGCATTTCCACTAAGATCAGGAAAAAGACAAGGATGTCCACTGTCGTCACTCTTATTCAACATAGTTTTGGAAGTCCTAGTTACGGCAATCAGAGAAGAAAAAGAAATAAAAAGAATCCAAATTGGAAAAGAAAAAGTAAAACTGTCACTGTTTGCTGATGACATGATACTATACATAGAAAATCCTAAAGATGTCACCAGAAAACTACTAGAACTAATCAATGAATTTGGTAAGGTTGCAGGATACAAAATTAATGCACAGAAATCTCTGGCTTTCCTATATACCAACAACAAAAAATCTGAAAGAGAAATTAAGGAAACACTCCCATTTACCATTGCAACAAAAAGAATAAAATACCTAGGAATAAACCTGCCTAAGGAGGCAAAAGACTTGTACTCAAAAAGCCATAAAACACTGATGAAAGAAATCAAAGATGATATAAACAGATGGAGAAATATACCATGTTCTTGGATGGGAAGAATCAATACTGTGAAAATGACTATACTACCCAAAGCAATCTACAAATTCAATGCAATCCTTATCAAGCTACCAATGGCATTCTTCACAGAATTAGAACAAAAAATTTTACAATTCGTATGGAAACACAAAAGACCCCAAATAGCCAAAGCAATCTTGGGAAAGAAAAATGGAGTTGGAGGAATCAGGCTCCCCAACTTCAAACTATACCACAAAGCTACAGTAATCAAGGCAGTATGGTACTGGCACAAAAACAGAAATATAGATCAATGGCACAGGATAGAATGCCCAGAGATAAGCCCACGCACATATGGACACCTAATTTATGACAAAGGAGGCAAGAACATACAATGGAGAAAAGACAGCCTCTTCAATAAGTGGTGCTGGGAAAACTGGACAGCTACATGTAAAAGAATGAAATTAGAACACTCCGTAGCTCCATTCACAAAAATAAATTCCAAATGGATTAAAGAATTAAATGTAAGACCAGACACTATAAAACTCTTAGAGGAAAACTGAGGAAAAACACTCTTTGACATAAACCACAGCAAGATCTTTTTTGACCCACCTCTTATAGTAACGGAAATAAAAACAAAAATTAAAAAAATAGGACTTAATTAAACTTAAAATCTTTTGCACAGAAAAGGAAACCATAAACAAGACAAAAAGACAACCCTCAGAATGGGAGAAAATATTTGCAAATGAAACAACAGACAAAGGATTAATCTCCAAAATTTACAAACAACTCGTGGAACTCAATATCAAAAAAACAAACAATGCGGTTAAAGAATGGGCAGAAGACCTCCATAGACATTTCACCAAGGAAGACATACAGATGGCCAAGAGGCACATGAAAAGATGCTCAACATTGTTAATTATTAGAGAAATGCAAATCAAAATTACAATGAGATATCACCTCACGCCAGTCAGAATGGCCATTATCAAAAAATCCAGAAACAATAAATGCTGGAGAGGGTGTGGTGAAAAGGCAACACTCCTGCACTGTTGGTGGGAATGTAAATTGATACAACCACTATGGAAAACAGTATGAAGGTTTCTTTAAAAACTAAAAATAGAACTACCATATGAACCAGCAATCCCACTACTGGGCATATACCCTGAGAAAACCATAATTCGAAAAGAGTCATGTACCACAATATTCATTGCAACATTATTTACAATAGCCAGGAGATGGAAGCAACCTAAGTGTCCATCATCGGATGAATGGATAAAGCAACCTAAGTGTCCATCATCGGATGAATGGATAAAGGAAGCAACCTAAGTGTCCATCATCGGATGAATGGATAAATGAAATGGATAAAGAAGATGTGGCACATATATACAATGGAATATTACTCAACCATAAAAAGCAACAAAACTGAGTTATTTGTAGTGAAGTGGATGGACCCAAAGTCTGTCATACAGAGTGAAGTAAGTCAGAAAGAGAAAAACAAATACCTTATGATAACGCATATATAGAGAGTCTAAAAAAAAAAATGGTACTGATGGACCTAGTTGCAGGGCAGGAATAAAGAGGTAGACATAGGGAATGGATTTGAGGACACGGGGTGGGAGGGCGAAGCTGGGGCAAAGTGAGAGTAGCATCGACATATATACACTACGGAATGTAAAATAGTTGGCTGGTGGGAAGCAGCAACATAGCACAGGGAGATCGGCTCGGTGCTTTGTGATGACCTAGAAGGGTGGGATAGGGAGGATGGGAGAGAGGCTCAATAGGGAGAGGATATGGGGACATGTGTATGCATATGACTGATTCGCTTTTTTGTGCAACAGAAACTAACACGGCATTGTGAGGCAATTACACTCCAATAAAGATCATTAAAAATAAATAAATAAAAAGCATTTAAAACAAAACAAAACAAAAATAATAGAGGAAACTGTGTGTGTTGTGGGGACAGGGGTAGGAAGTGAAGGGTATATGGGAACTCTTTGTACTCTCTGCTCAATTTTTCTGTTAATCTAAAACTTGTCTAAAAAATAAAGTCTCCTATTAAAAATAATATTACTAGGAGAATGTAATATTACTAGGAGAGATTCTTTTGGTGCAAGTAACAGAAACCAACTCAAAATAAGCCAAAGACAAAAGTACATGCATGAGGGTGTGGGGGCCGGTTGAGTTAAGAGTTAAATCCAAGGTCATAACAAAGCATCTGAAGTTCTTAGCAGGGCTGGGATGGTACAGAAAGGAAACGTGGAAGGCGTGGATAGGACCCCAAACTGAATCCTTACCATGGTGAGGCTCACAGAGGACATGGATGTGATGGCGGTACTCTGAGAAGACGCCGCTGGTGACAGCAGGGAAGCTGTGAGATCTGATGGCAGACCTACAACGTGGAAATGGCCTGCAAAATCAACTTCTTGAAGACAAAGAATGGGGCAGACTCGTGGCAGGGCTGCTGAGGCCAGGAGCTAGGATGCCCAGTATGAAATCCTCATCTAGTTTGTCTCTCCACCCATTTTCTTTCTCCAACCCCATCTTCTCTTAGCTTTCTCTACAGTAAACTGAATCCCAAATATGTATGCAGGCCTGCATATACAGAAGCAATCTCACTAGAGCAATGGAATCATAGCTGGTTTTATGGAATCATTTATCTGGTTTTCTGGGTTTTCCATTATGTGTCTTGATATTGATTTCTCTTCATTTATTCTGCCTGGGCTTTATTGAGCTTCTTGAATCTGTGGTTTGATGCTTTTACTCAGTTCTGGAAAATTCTCAGCCATTGTATCTTCAAATATTCTCTACCCCTTTCTTTCTCTCCTCTCCTTTGGGAATTCAATTTTATGTTATTATACCTTATTGTACTCTTTATGTCTCTAACCCTATCTTTTTCTACTTTACATATTTTTATCTCTCTGTGCTTCAGTCTTCTGATCTAACTTCCAGTTCACTAATTTTCCCTTCTATTGTATCCAATCCACTGTCAAATATATCCAGTGAGTTCTTAATTTGGGTTACTGAATTTTTCAGTTCTAGAAGTTCCTTTTGACTTTTTCAAATCCATGATGTAGCTTTTTATAGTTTCCTGGTCATGCAAATGTTTTAAAGTTTGAATTTTATCAGTTTAATCATAGTAATCTTAGGTATTTAATGAATGAAAATTCTTAAAGCTTAAGGCTTTGTGAGTCTTTCTGTTTTCTGTTATTACTTATGGCTCTCAATAAATATTGTTTTTGAAAAAATATTTATAGGAATATTAATAGACATAGGATAGCATCACCTTCCTCCAGAGAGGATTTTCATTTGTTTCAGCCAGGCTCCTGGGTCTAGTCAGGACCATTTTTGTCCCCTTTTAAGGATTGAGGTTCCCTGGAAGGGTCACTCAGATTCAGCCTGCAATTCTAGGTGAGAGTTTACTTCTGGTTTGCTTTTATCTTTAAGAAGAGAAACTTCAGTGTCTCATTTAAAGTGTGGGAGGGTATTGGATTTCTCACCTTGGTTGAGTTCTGTGCCGGACTCTTGTTCCCTTCTTCCCACAGGGCTGCTGAAAGTTCAGCTTAATTTTTAAAGCTGTTATTCAGCTGTTCCTACAGGAGCAGCAAAAACAAACAAACACCCTCAGTGCAAAAGCAGGTTTGTATAAATGACTTATCTTTCTGGCTCCTTTCTACAATTTATCTGGTTCATCCCCATTAGTTTTTTTTGTTTTTGTTTTTGTTTTTGTTTTTGGCTGCACTGCGGCATGAGGGATCTTAGTTCCCTGACCAGGGATTGAACCCATGCCCCTGCAGTGGAAGCGTGGAGTCTTAACCACTGGACTGCCAGGGAAGTCCCTCATTAGCTTTTTTTTTGAATTTTATTTTATTTATTTTTTTATACAGCAGGCTCTTATTAGTTAACCATTTTATACACATCAGTGTATATATGTCAATCCCAATCTCCCAGTTCATCCCACCACCACCACCCCCACCACTTTCCCCCCTTGGTGTCCATACATTTGGTCTCTACAGCTGTGTCTCTATCTCTGCCCTGCAAACCAGTTCATCTATAACATTTTTCTAGGTTCTACGTATATGCTTTAATATACGATATTTGTTTTTCTCTTTCTGACTTACTTCACTCTGTATGACAGTCTCTAGAACCATCCACATCTCTACAAATGACCTAATTTCTTTCCTTTTTATGGCTGAGTAATATTCCATTGTATATATGTTACCACATCTTCTTTATCCGTTCATCTGTCGATGGGCATTTAGGTTGCTTCCATGACCTGGCTATTGTAAATAGTGCTGCAATGAATATTGGGGTGCATGTGTCTTTTTGAATTATGGTTTTTCTCTGGGTATATGTCCCATAATGGGATTGCTGGGTCATATGGTAATTCTTTTTTTAGTTTTTTAAGGAACCTCCATAGTGGCTGTATCAATTTACATTCCCACCAACAGTGCAAGAGGGTTAGGGAAGTCCCTCATTAGCTATTTTTAAAATTAATTAATTAATTATTTAAATTTTTGGCTGTGTTGGGTCTTCATTGCTGTGCACAGGCTTTCTCTAGTTGCGGTGTGCAGGGGCTACTCTTCGTTGAGGTGTGCGAGCTTCTCATTGTGGTGGCTTCTTTTGTTGCGGAGCATGGACTCTAGGTGCTCAGGCTTCAGTAGTTGTGGCATATGAGCTCAGTAGTTGTGGCTTGCGGGCTCTAGAGCTCAGGCTCAGTAGTTGTGGTGCACGGGCTTAGTTGCTCTGCGGCATGTGGGATCTTCCCGGACCGGGGCTCAAACCCGTGTCCCCTGCATTGGCAGGCAGATTCTTAACCACAGCGCCAACAGGGAAGCCCCCTCAGCTTTTTTTTTTTTTTAATTTATTTCTTTAATTTATTTATTTTTGGCTGCGTTGGGTTTTTGTTGCTGCACATGGGCTTTCTCTAGTTTTGGGGAGCAGGGGCTACTCTTTGTTGCGGTGCTCAGGCTTCTCATTGCGGTGGCTTCTCTTGTTGTGGAGCACAGGCTCTAGATGCGTGGGCTTCAGTAGTTGTGGCTTATGGGCTTAGTTGCTCTGCGGCATGTGGGATCTTCCTGGACCAGGGCTCGAACCCGTGTCCCCTGCATTGGCAGGCGGATTCTTAATCACTGCGCCACCAGGGAAGTCCCCCCTCATTAGCTATTAATGCTCTTAAATTTAAACACCTTCATCCAGATTTTTTTTTTTTTTGTCCTTAGTGGGAGGATCGTTTGAATAACCTGATCTACTATTACTAGAAGCAAAAGACCTTTTGCTTTTATTTTATTCTATTTTTACCATCTTGTTATGGAACATGTAAAACCTACACAAAAGTAAAGAGAGAAGCAGAATAAACTCTCTTGTACTCATCAATCAGCTTCAACAATGATCAGCTTTCTTAATTTCTTGTTTTATTTACTCATCTCTGCTGGCTCTTTCTTTGTTGAATATTTTAAGTCAAAAGACAGAAAAATATAATTTTAATTGAAAATACTTTGGTGTGAGTGTTTATCTGTTAAGGAGTTATATATATATATATATATATATATATATATATATATGTACAATAAAAATACATCTACAATATCTTATCATACCCAACAAAATTAACGATAATTTCTTACCATCATATAGTACCAATCTTATGTTCAGTTTTCCTCAGTTGTCTCCAAAATGTTTTTTTACAGATTGTTCAAATTGGGGTCTAAAGAAGGCTCAAACATTGCATTTGATTGATGAATTTAGCTACATTTAGATCTATAACATGCCTTCACTCCTTTTTTTCCCCCCATGGCATTTATTTTTGGAAGAAAGTGGATCATTTGTCCTGTAGACTTTCTCACATTTGGGAGCAGGCTGATTGTATCCTCATGGTGTCATTTAACATGTATCTCTAACTCAGTGGTGCTTACCTGGGGGTGATTTTGCCACCTAGGGAATATTTGGCAATGTCTGGACATTTTTGGTTGTCATGACTGCAGGGGTGCTACTGATATCTAGTAAGTTTAGGCCAGGGATAGATACTACTAAATATCCTATAATGCACGGAATAGCTCTACCCAACAAAGGATTATGTGGTTCAAAATGTCAATAGTATGGACATTGAGAAAGTGCCTAATCTTTGATTTTCCCTAAAATGGCAGTTAGATCTAGAGGTTTTATCAGATTTAAGTTCAGTTTTAGGGAGAGGATAGAATTCTTCACGGGTGGACTTGTGTTGTATATCCTAGGATATCATGTAAGAAATCAATAATCTCACATTTTCAGTGATGTGCAGATTGATAAACACATGTAGGTATTGTCAGCCTGATCCATCCATTATAAAGTTTCTATTTAACTTTTCATCTAATAGTTTTATCATGCCTTGGTGGCTGCTTAAGCCCATTATTTCTTCAAAGGTTGCAAAAGGGTGACTCTTCTAATTCTGTTATTTGTTCTATTATTAGCTGCAGTTCTTCTATACAGAAAAGCATTGCCTTATCAACTATTTACCCTGAAATACAGTCCATACTGGAAAGGCAGGATGAATGCATGATTCTTTCCCTTTCTCAATTCTCAGAATGCCATAGTTGCTTATAAATATGTTTAAAATAGTCTTTATAAGTGTTTTTGGAAAACCCAGCTTGCTACCACCCTCTGAGGAGCGAGACAGGAAAAGAGTGTTACTACACAGACACTGTTACACCAGGCACTTGGTTTTAAATGAATCCACAAGGTGGGTTGGGATTAGACAGGGATCTAGGGGGCAGCAGAGACCACCAGCTGCTGGAGTCAGAACACCTTTGCTTTGATAACCTTTAAAAATTCCTTGCCACTGACGGTTGCTGCTTGCAGCTCTAATTTCAGCTAGATAGAATCTCAGCTGATCTGAGAAACCACATCCCCACCATGGCTGCAGGGAGGAGCTGGGCTCTCTCTGGACCTCCTGGCCCTTGTTACCTGCTGCGTAAAGAGTCTCACCTCCCACTAGCAACGGGAACCTGTCAGTCCCTGTGGGTGGGGTCTGTCTGTGACAAGAAAGCAGCCTCCACCAAGTTCAACTCCAGCGTTCATTCTGCGTGTTTCCAAGCGATCATTTATGTGTCTCTTTACACGGTGTCAATATGCTATCCTGGAGAAGAGCGTGGGCTTTTAGGTAAGACAAACCTGTTGCCAAGTCCTGGTTCTGCTATTTATGAACTGTGTGATGAAACTCAGCTTCCACATCTGTAAAACGTGGTGGATGAGAGTTGCTACTGCACAGGGTTGTTGCTGCTGAAACAGAGGATGCTGGAAGTAAAGGGCTCAGTCAGGGCCCTGACGTGCAGGGCAGTGCTGTGCAGTGTGCGCGCGTGAGTGCACAGTAACCGCAAAGGAGCGCCCCTCACCTTCCCCTGGCACAGCCTGTCCCAGCTCCAGGGCTGATGGCTGCGTTCAGCTGGCCCAGGAGCCGGTCACCTCCGGACAAGTGTAGCTTGGTTGAGCGCATAGTGGAGCTGTGCTCTGTGCCCCCCCCATGTCCCCTGTGTCCGGTGAGCAAAGGAAGACCTGGGAGAAAAGTGACTTCTCCAATTCACCATGAGGATGGGACAGGGCGGAGGATGGAATCCACTACAGACTCTTGGTCTAGGGCTCTTATTGGCTGCATTTATATTACTATTTTGCCTAGATCCCCCTAGCCCTTCCCTAACCCCTTCTTATGTTGTCTTGGTTTAAGTCATACTTGCAAACCTTTTCAGAGAATTACGCATAAAATAAGAGCCCTCAGGATACATGTGTACTGAAATTCCTATAATTTTACCCATCCTGGGCTTAATTATACTCTGTCTTTTGCTAATCCAAGGATGCAAGATACAAAGCCTGAATATAACTTGTATGTTTAGCTAGTTATTCATTCATCAAACATGTATTGAATATTTGATATGTGCTAGGTACTGGGCCAAAGGAAAGGGGTTTGAGATAATGGGGTGGGGGAAGGGTGAGTGGAGACATAGGGATGAAAAATGCAGTCCCCTGCATGCAAGGAATTTTAACTCTAATGGGAGGAGTGGAGGCAATTCAGAACCAAGAAGCAAACCGATGATTACAATTCAGTGTAATGCACAGGATGGCCTTTACCTTGGGAGCCTTTCTGGAAAATTGATACTTGAATGTAATCTAGAAAGACAGGTCATGGCAAAGCAGGGAGAGAACAGAGTGACTGTCATTTCAGTTAGAGGGAGCATGGGGGGTTGTTAAAAGGCATGGTAGGTTTGGGGGAGTTTCCCATAGCTCTGTATGGAGGAAGCATGGGCAGATAGGGTTGCTGTGGTAATGGGGCTGGGGTAGAAGCCAGGTGGTGAGAGCCACGATGCCAAGGCAAGGAGTTGGGACATCATCTTTAAGGCAAGATGAGGGGCATTGAAATACTTAAAGTAACAATCAGACTGGAGATTGGAGAGATTTGAGAAATTTGGAAGACTATCGCCATGATCCAGGCTAGAAGGGATAAAGGATTGTACTTAAGGGGCTTCCCTGGTGGTCCAGTGGTTAAGACTCTGTGCTCCCAATGCAGGGAGCCCCCCCGGGTTCGATCCCTGGTCGGGGAACTAAGATCCCACATACTGCAACTAAGCCCACGGACCGCAACCACTGAGCCCGGCAGACCCTAGAGCCCGTGTCCTGCAACCTAGAGCCCGCGAGCTGCAGCGAAGACCCAGCGCAGCAAAAATAAACAAACAAACAAATTAATTAATTAATTAAAAAAAAAGAATTGTACTTAAGCTGTGGCTGTGGGCATGGAGAAGAAGGAAGTAACTCAAGGGACATTTAGGAGAAAGACTGGATAGGACATATGTTCAAATAGTAACCATGGAAAGGATCTACCTCGACGTTTTGGAATCAACCTTGAGAAATTGCTATGATGTGCCCAAGTTCCCACCTGGTTTTTCACAGGTTCAGCTTGGGGCACTCCTCTAAAGTTTGCTGGAAGTTGGAAGTCTGATAAACACCTATGAAGATTTTTTTTTCTTCCTTTGCCTCCCCTTTGAAAAACCCAGTGGAAAATTCAGTGTTTTCTTTGTCCTAGTGATGGGGGTGGGGGGAGACGAGAAACGTGGCTATTTCCAGTGCAGCCTATGGCCTGCAAGGGAAAAATGATTGATGGGCTGTGAGTACCTTCCTTCCAACCAATTTCATGCCAAGCTCTGCTGTGGTACCAGGGTTATACGATTTGAGGCTCCTTGCACAAAATTCCCAGCCCATAAATATCTCCCCTTCTGCCTGCTATGGGAACGTTTTTTCTGTTAATGTCCAAAATTAGATTAATTATAATCCTTGATTTAGGACACAAGCTCATCATTAGTCCATGCATGGTTTTCTTTCATTTCTTGTTCATAGTATAATGAACTCCTATGTACCCACCACCCACCTGAGAATGGAAACATTACCTGAAATGTGTACCTCTCTTCTGCTCCTCTCCCACCCCATCTCCCTCCTCTTCAAGATGGAAGGAAAAACCCTTCTGATCTTTGTGTTTATCTTTCCTTTTTGGGTGTGTTTTATTTTGTATATTTTTATGTATGGGTTTTTCTCCCCCACATTCAAAAATTGACCCACTAAAATGAGGACATTTGAACTTGGAGAAGAGCAAATACAAAATCCTTCGGAAGAGTCTGACATCTTCGTAAATATATTTCATTTTTAAAAATAGATTTAGTTATTTATTTATTTTTATTTTTGGCTGCGTTGGGTCTTTGTTGCTGCCCGCGGGCTTTCTCTAGTTGTGGCGAGAGGGGGCTACTCTTCGTTGCGGTGCGTGGGCTTCTCATTGCGGTGGCTTCTCTTGTTGTGGAACACATTCTCTAGGTGCGCGGGCTTCAGTAGTTGTGGCACACGGGCTTAGTTGCTCCGCAGCATGTAGGATCTTTCCGGACCAGGGCTCAAACCTGCATCCCCTGCATTGGCAGATGGATTCCTAACCACTGCGCCACCAGGGAAGCCCTTAAATATGTTTCTTATTAAAAACCTAATTTGCGGGCTTCCCTGGTGGCGCAGTGGTTGAGAGTCCACCTGCTGATGCAGGGGACATGGGTTCGTGCCCCGGTCCGGGAAGATCCCACATGCTGCGGAGAGGCTGGGTCCATGAGCCATGGCCGCTGAGCCTGCGCGTCCGGAGCCTGTGCTCCGCAACAGGAGAGGCCACAACAGTGAGAGGCCCGCGTACCGCAAAAAACCCCCCACAACCCCCCCCCACAACCCCCCCCAAACCCCCCCAATTTGCCTTACAAAAAAAAATCTTTGAGTGAAATTGAGAGTCCAAGAAAAAGATATGTTTGTGCTCTAGTATGTCACCAAGCACCCTGGAGGGCAGATGGTCCCAGTTAGAGAGGCACTTCTGGCTTCCGTGACTGCTGGCAAAGTGGGCTCTGACAGCTTGAGATCAGTGCCTCCT
Source organism: Stenella coeruleoalba (assembly GCF_951394435.1). Lineage (NCBI taxonomy): Eukaryota > Metazoa > Chordata > Mammalia > Artiodactyla > Delphinidae > Stenella > Stenella coeruleoalba. Next base: position 144,971,534 of record NC_137169.1, on the reverse strand, counting down.
TCCAACAGAGGGACACAGGGAGGGGCTGCCAGCAGGTGACGCTCATCAGAGCCCAGGTGCACAGAATGGTGACGGGCTCCAAGCGGTATGGACAGAGCGTGGACTTCATGCGTGCAGCAGCTTATCCCTTCAACTGGTCAGTGACATAGGACTCAAGTGGCCTGGCTCCAAAAGGGGAGCTGGGCCAGTTAGATTCTCTCTTGGGAAACTGGACTGAGAAACACAGAAGGAATGATTTGCTAGTTAGTGGTGGGAGTTTCACTTACTTGACAAGTCAAGAGAGAGAGCTGGAGCTGGAGAGGACACGATGGGCCGTGGGAAACTCAGAGTTGTACTGGAGCAAAAATGATGAGCAGTCCAAGGAGGCCAGCTGATACCCAGACAGAATGAGATGGTTGACCAGAACAGAGGCTTGCTAACAGGAGGGCAGTGGTGGAAGGAGCCACAGTCCTGATACTGAGGCTGGGGGAGCTATGAGTATCCAACATTCAGCAGAATTCAACTTCTGATTTCAGAAAGCCTGGTACCATCAAGACTCTGGTTCTTAGATTTCCTGTTCTCAGGTGTCCATAACCTTGTTCAATCCAACTTTCCACCTATTCTATGCCTGCACCTGCACCTGTACCTGCACAGCCGAACATGACTGGAATAAAGAACACAATCAAACTGTCGTGGTTTAAAAATATGCTCACAAATTCTTTGATACTCCTCCCTTGAAGAGGTGGAGGCTAATTCCCTCCTTTTACGAGTGGGCTGGACTGGGCTTCCCTGGTGGCGCAGTGGTTAAGAATCCACCTGCCAATGCAGGGGACACGGGTTTGAGCCCTGGTCCAGGAAGATCCCACATGCTGCGGAGCAACTCAGCCCACGTGCCGCACAACTACTGCAGCCCGTGCGCCTAGAGCCGGTGCTCCGCAACAAGAGAAGTCACCACAATGAGAAGGCCGCACACCGCGATGAAGGATAGCCCCCGCTCGCCGCAACCAGAGAAAAGCCTGCGTGCAGCAACGAAGACCTGAAGCAGCCAAAAATAAATAAATAAAATAAAATAAATTTATTAAGGAAAAAAGTGGGCTGGACTTAGTAGCCTTGCATCTAATGAGTAGAATAAATCAGGAGCGACAGTGTGCGATTTCAGAAACTAGGTTGTAGAAGGTGCTGTGATTTCCTCTTTGGTCTCTTGGATTGCTCGCTCTGGAGGAAGTCAGCTGCCATGTCATGAGGACACTCAAGCAGCCTATGGAGAGCCCCACAGAGTGAGAAACTGAGGCCTCCTGCCAACGGCCATGTGAGTGCACCATCTGGGAAGTGGATCCTCCCACCCCGGTCAAGCCTTCAGTTGACTGCAGCTCCAGTCAACATCTTAACTGCAGCCTCAAGAAAGACTCTGAGGCCAGAACCACGCAGCTAAGCTATTCTTGACTTCCTTCCCCACAGAAATGGTAAGATAATAAGTATTTGTTGTTCTAGGCCACTAAGTTTGGGATAATTTGTTAGCAGCAATAGGTAACTAATATACAGGCTGATTTGTCTCACACTCAGTTGATGATCACTGACTCCACTGTGCTGTTAGTGTTGCCTGGCAACCATACTGTTATGTCTCCATCCTTTCATTCTCCCATTCTCTTTCATCCCTTCCCTCTTTCAAATCTCCAACACCTCCACCCCATTCTCACTCTCAGCTAATGTCCTTAATTCCTATTTCCATGAGTAAACATTAAAGCAGTCAGAAGAGAACTTTCCAGGGTCCCACTGTCATATCTACGTTCACATCTGTTCTGCCTTCTCTCCTGTGACTAGGGGTGGACTCTCTGTACTACTAGCTAAGGCCAATGTCTTCCTTTGGGTTCTAGATCTGATCCTTTCTTGCCCACTCAAGGACATCCCTCGTGAAATTCTTCCCCCCTCTCTGTTTCTGGAAGGAAAGAGCATTGATCTGTGACTAATTGCTGCTCATAGGTCAAGTAAGATGAGGACAGAGAAATAACCATTGGTTTTAGCAACATCATGGTCATGAGGTTCATTGCCGTAGTGGTTTATTCTGAAAATCTGACTGGAGGGATATTAAAAGAGCCTGGGAGGGTAGAATTAGGCACAGTGACTGTATATACCCCTTTGATGAAATTCTGTTGTAAAAAGAAAGGGAGAAATGGATCAGGGATATGGGTTCAAGAAAGGTTAGAAAGAGGAGAAGTTAAAGGAAGGTTGTATGCGGAAGGAAATGACCTCGTAGAGAAGCAGAAAACTGACGATGCAGGTATATCCATGGCCCCCTGGCGGCAGGGACAGAGGGCAAGGGAGTGTGTGACATAGTGACGTACCCAAAAGAACGACCTCAAAAACAGTTACTAAGCTCCAGCAATTACCCATTGCACTCTGAAGGCTTGCACGATAAATTTTAGATGTGCACAGTTCCAGCCTTCCATGGCCTTGTTTTCTACAACAGGCTGGGCCAGGACAGTTCTCACCTTTTTTCCAAGCTTTTTTTTTTTTCCTAGGAAGTAGTTTCCTTTTTGGAGGAAATCACGTTGCCCCTATTTGCTCAAAACATGAGTCCTGAACCATTAGAGCTCTAGGGGTGGGGTGGGAGAGGGTCTCCGTGAGGCCAGCGGTATCCTGGCCACGTCCCCTGTCCCACCCAGCCTTCCCGGCCACTCCTGTACACGCAGAGGAGGGACCCTTGGCAATTCATCTCGCCACCTGCCCAGACCCACGGCCACTACCTTATTTAGGCCGTCATCCATTCTTGCCTGGTTTAGAGTGATTGCCTCTTAACTACAGAGAAAAATTCCATGTTCAAAGCCCCTACAAACTGTATCATCTAGTCCATCACCTCATCCCTCACTCCAGCCGCTCTGAAGGATATTAATTGTCCTTCCTGCCTTTACTCTTGCTGCTTCTCTAGTCTCCGATGCCCTTTTCTCACTGCCCTCTTTCAAATCCTAATCATCCTTCAAGTCCCTTAAATCTTCAGGATCCAGCTGGAATGCTACCTCGTCCATGAAGCCTTCCTTATCCTCTGTCACCTCAGAATTGGTCCCTCCTTTCTTTGAGTGTTGTTCTGTCTCTCCTATAGCATTGAAGTTCCTTGTGGGCAGGGGTGGTGTTTACTTGTCTCTTGATGCTTCTACTTGGTGGCTGCCCCTGCCCAGCAAAGTGTCGGTGCAGAGAAGGCTTGTGGGTTGGAGAGCCGAATGGTCAATGGGCTTCTTTCTCGCAGGTCTCCTGCCTCATGGCCTATTGCCCAGGTGAGGGCTTCCCACTGGTAGGCAGTGTAGGTCCTGTGCCCTGGAAAGAACATGGAATTTAAAACCAGGAGACCTGGGCTTCCCTGGTGGTGCAGTGGTTAAGAATCTGCCTGCCAATGCAGGGGACACGGGTTTGAGCCCTGGTACAGGAAGATCCCACATGCCACGGAGCAACTAAGCCTGTGTGCCACAACTACTGAGCCTGCTCTCTAGAGCCCGCGAGCCACAACTACCGAAGCCTGCATGCCTAGAGCCTGTGCTCCGCAAGAGAAGCCACTGCAATGAGAAGCCCACACACCGCAACGAAGAGTAGCCCTTGCTTGCCGCAACTAGAGAAAGCCCATTCACAGCAACGAAGACCCAAGGCAGCCAAAAATAAAAATAAATAAAAGAATTAATTAAAAAATACTGTAAAACAAAAACAACAACAAAATAAATAAATAAAATCAGAAGACTTAGGGTCAAGTTTGCCATGTGAGTAACTTTGGGTTAGTCTGACAGTACAATCTACCCATAGACTTGCTGTGACTCTCTAATGGATCATGGACTTGAAAGTGCTACCTCTTAAGTTTTTACATTAGTCACACTGGGTCCGCAGGGTCTCGGTTGGCCACTGGGGGGCAGTCTCAGCTAGCCTCCTAGCTGGGCTTGAGTGGATCCACCCTTTCCTGCCAGGGATGAGAGACTGGGGTGGTGTGCGATCCCACAGACCTGGAGAGCGATGAGCCCACACATCTGGCCTTCCCAGCCTTCTGTTTTCTCAGGGCTGGTTAGATACGGATCAGTCTTACAGCTCTGGCACTCTTTGGAGTGATGGGATACTTCCTGTCCTGGGCAGACGGGGAACCCATCTTTTACTTAGAGACGACTCATGAACGCGTGGATCACAGCAGGCCATCTTCTCTGTAATACTCTTTTCTTTTATTTAAAAATTTTAATTGAGATATAATTCACATAATCAAAACTCACCATTTTAAAATATACAATTCTGTGATTTTTTTCATTATATTCACTATGTTGTGCAACCATCACTGCTTATCTAATTCCAGAAAACTTCCATCACCCCCGATGAGAAACCTCACACCTATTTGTAGTCAGTCCCCGTTCCCCTCTCTGCTCAGTTTCCGGCAACCAATCATCTACTCGGTCTCTGTGGACTTGCCGATTCTGAATATTTCATATAACTAGAAGCACACAACTTGTGGCCTTTTGTGACTGGCTTCTTTCACTTAGCATAATATTTTCAAGGGTCATCCATGTTGTAGCCTATGCCAGTACTTCATTCCTTTTTATGGCTGCATAATATTCAGTTGCGTGGCTGTACTACATTTTGTTGGTCTATTCACGCGTTGACGGACATTGGGCTGTTTCCACTTTTTGGCTATTGTGAATAATGTCTTACGAGCATCGGAGTAGAAGTTTTTGTGTGGACTTAAGTTTTCAAGTCTGTTTCAATTCCCTGGAGTGGAATGTTGCTAGAAGTTACTCTGTCACTCTGAGGAACTGCCAAACTCTTTTCCAAAGTGCCCGCATATTTTCCATTCCCACCAGCGATGTACGAGAACTCTGTAATCCTCTCGACACTGGACTCACCCCATGCTTGCCTTAGAATTCTGAAATGGGAAGGCCCAGGAGAGAGACTGAAGTTAAGGTTCTGCATGACGAAGAGCTTTGCAGACTTTGTCTGAAAAGCACACTTGGGCTTTGGGGTGATTTGTCTTCCTTGCTGAGGACACAATGCAGCCTTGTCCTTCTGGCTGAGAGGAGCCTCTGTGGATAAGCTGAGTGCTCTGTCTGAGCTGCATTCACCAACGCTGTTTGCCTAGAAGAGTTCTTACTAGTTGGTGCCGGCAGGTGTGTTTCTGCCCAGCCTCATCGGCCTCTGTTGTGGATCCTGGGCTTCCTGGGTGGAGCTGGCAGTGGCTCTTGTGGGGTGTCTGAGGTGTGAGGCTGGGGAGATGTCTGTTCAGGTTGACAGGGCCAGCGGGAGCCCGGCTGGGCAACGGGGAGACGTTGGCTGTCAGCTCAGGTGGGGCTGGTGAGCAGAGACGGCTCCTGGCTCGGAAAATGAGGGTTCTCTTCCCAGCAGCTCAGACCCGTCTCCCTAGATGAGGATGAATCTGTTCATGCAGCATCTGGACGTGACAAGGGAGGTGATTTAGGCAGGTGGGGTGGGAAAGAGATTGCTAACCCCAAAGGAGACCCTTATGGAGAAAGGAAATCACCAGCTGTGCTTACTCAGTGATTAGATGGAGAAGGGCTTGTTCATTTCAGTCAGTCTAAAGGGAGTGTTCCCGGGAGGCTCGGGGAGAAACCGAAGCAGGGAAAACAATCTCATGAGCTCCCTGCCTGGAGATGCTGGGTCCACTCTACCTGGTATGTATCTATCCAACCACTGGGCATCTTATACCTGGGGGTGTTTATTCATTCACTGCCTTCTCCTTTTTTGTCTGTTGTCAAGTCTCCCTCTGCCTCTGTCTCATGAGGACCCTTGTGATTGCATTTAGGGCTACAATAATCTCCCCATTTCAAGATCCTTAATCACCACTGCCAAGATTGTTTTCCAAATACGGTAGGTACTATTCACAGGTTCCAGAGTTTGGGACTCAGGATCTTTGGAGGACCATTTTTCAGCCACTCCCCCTCCCAGTTTCAAAAATCACTGATGTTCCAGATCCTTAGGGTAAACCAGGCCTCGGAAATTGGAACCCTGAGAAAAGCGATTAATGCAAGGTCCCAGAGCCCATTTCCCTTCTGAGATTAGAACCCACAACTCTTATTCCCCAGGCCTTCTCTTTCTGGTCCTGGTTCCTAGGAATAACCATGACTGGCACCTCCTGAGTGTTTCTTATGTACTATTCTAAGCAAATTCCATGTACTATCTCATCACCCTTCCAAACAACCCTATAAGGTAGAGCTTACTGTTACCTTTCGCTTTACAGGTGAGAAAATTAAGGGGATGAGAGGTTAACTAACTTGCCCAAGGTGACAGAGCTAATTACTGGTGCTGTTGGGCTAGATACCCAGGCAAAGGCCAAAGCTTTCACTTGTAGGAGGGACACCTTTGCTTGGGGTTACTCTGATCCACTCCATGAATCACCCTTCTCTGATATTTTTGTCCTTCTAGCGAATATGGAACTAAACTTTTCTGGAAGGAAAGGAGACCCCTCTAACCCCTTGCCCTCCTGCTGAGAACCAATTCCTTGGAAAATACTGGCCTCAAGCTGCCCAATAAGCCTTCTCATCTCAGCTGATGGGACCAATGGGAAGTAAGCAGGGTCTTGCAATGAGATGGGGATGGATGGCTGTGATCCTAATGGATTTCTTAGGCTAATGGCATGGGAGGGGCCCTGGAAGTTTCCCAGCCTCCAAATTGTCTGCTGAAAGCAGAAGGGGAGGGTGGGGCAGATTCATTTGCGCCTTGGGTACATATCTGTTCCTGGCTGTGACTCACTTCCCTCTGGAGCAGGGCCTCGGGTGAGACGTTTACCTGTTCTACCTCCCCTTCACACTGCCTTACAGCTCCCCTCCCTGTGGGGCGATCTCTGACGGCACGGAGCAGCTCTGCCCTTCTGTCTACCCCACAGAGCCCTCCACCATGGCAGCGCTGGCGGCTAGAGTATCCAAGCAGCAGGCGGCAGCTGAAGGTCTTGGCTCCAACCAGAAAGCCGTGAAGTACCTGGGCCAGGACTTTGAGACCCTGAGGCAGAAGTGCTTGGACTCAGGGGTCCTAGTTAAGGATCCAGAGTTCCCAGCGTCCCCACCAGCCTTGGACTACGAGGATCTTGGACCATGCTCCCCCCAGACTCAAGGCATTGTTTGGAAGCAGCCTGTGGTAAGGAGATGGGTTTGCTGTTGAGTGTCAGGATGGAGGGCCCTCGCTTCTGGTCAAAAGTAGCTGAGGGAGAAGTTATGGTTCTTGGCCCTCTGTTCCTGTAACCCGTATTTCAGCCTACCCCCACCCCTCCACTTTAAAAAACATCTTTTCAGAGGTGATAATGTATAGAGGGAAGGCATGCACTGGCTTTGGAAACAGACAAGTTAGATTTGAATCCTGCCTCTGCCTGTGTGGTCTTGGACAGATAATTGCTGTGATCCTCAGTTTTTTCATCTGTAAAATGGTGCTACTGGCATCTTATTTTTCAGTGTTGGTACAAGGACTGGAGATAAAGGTCAGAGCACAGTGCTTGGCATATAACAGACACAGAAGGCATGGTAGCTATTGCCTAGGACCCCTGGGCCAGTGCAAGATGGAAAAAACCAATGCTAGAAGTAATCAATCCTGGGGTACATTGTGACGTCGTTGCTGAAGTGTGCAGGGTTGTGAATTGTCATTGTTCTATTGAGGCTAGGGAGTGGAGAGGTGGGGCTGGGGGTCTGTGAATACAGATGGGAGTCAGGGACTCTGGGATGCTGTCACTGATTACCCCCCACCCCAGATCTCAAGGGCAAGGGATGTAGAACCATCCCCCCAAAACCTGGGCCCATGACCTACTGCTCTGTGACCCTTGTCAGTGATTTAACCTCAAGGATAGGAGCCCCCCACACACAGAGTGGTTGTGAGAATTGAGATAATCCTTTGAAGTGCTCTGCTCAGTGCCTGGCCCACAAGTCTCATAAGAGAACACGCTTTGCGACCCTTGGCCAGGGGGCCGTTTGTCTTCTAGACCACGATGGGAAAATCAAGCCATGGTCCTTATTTTCTTGGCAATGGTTGAAGAGGGAAGTTAAGGAGAGAATAACTCCTTGGATGTGGTCAAAATCACCCTTTAACTCCAACTATCTCTACCCCTTCTGTTTTCATCCTATCAATTTTACACAACAGTTACCACCTCTGAGCATAACTCCTTGGCCCTTCTTCCCTCCAGCCCCCCATAGCCATCTTCCATGCCCCTCTGGAACCTATGTGGGTGCTCTGGGATGTTGGCAAAACCAAGGTTGGGAACCATGGTTTTATATTCTAGTGTCAAGAGTTGGCAGCCACATTTCATTTCAACAGACAGTTTTTTTAGGCCTCTGTTTTGGGCCAGGCATTGGCTATGCCCTGTTTAGAAAGGTGGTCGGGGAGAAACTGAGCTGGGATCTCGGCTCTGAGGGAGACTGTGAGGAGGCAGACACATGAATAAAGGACCGACATCCTGGGCAGAATGAAGGAAGTGCTAACAGAGGCATCAATCACGGGCATGGCAATGTGGGATGTTAGGACTGAATGATGGAAAGACTTAGGGGAGGAGAATACATTCGAGTGGAACTGAAGGACCCCAAGGGGCTTGGGGGAGGGGAGATGGATATGGGGGGAGGGGAGAAGATTTCACTCTGTGACCAAAATCAGGTATCTTTAACCTTTGCCTAGTTTTTCTCTTTCACTTGAAATTCTTAAAGCCCTCACCTCCTCAACCATATTTCATGTTCTCCCCTAAACTGTGTCTTTACCTGGTCTCACTGTCCACGTAAATATGATAAATTCAGACTGGAATGCTGATTTGTGCCTGTCAACAAAATGCTATAAAAGCCAGACCATGAGGTAGTAGAACCTGATTAATGTGGAACTGAAGGACTCCCATTATTGGGAGTTTTCAGATGAATAAATAAAAGCTTGTCAGAATGTACCCTCTCCATCCCCAGTCATCAGTGAAGGATTCTCACTCAGCTGCTTTTGACCAGGCTGTGCTCACATATCACAGGATACATTATAGGACCCAGTTTTATCCTCTAAGATCTTACAGATTATTGAATAGACTCTTGAGTTTGTAATGACCCTGATTCTATCTCTATTGGGAAGGTGCCTTGGAATCTGGGAAAACTCAGCCTGTTCCTAAATGCTTCATTTCTTTCTTCCCTTGAAGTCTCTCAGGGGCCTGCAGGAAGGTTGGGTGTCCAGAAATGAGGTGCACCAATAAGTTCATTTGCTCTTCTTTCCTCCCCTTCCCTCCCCTCCCCCTCCCCTTCCCTTCCCACTTCCTCCCTCCCTCCCCCTTCCCCCCTCCCTCCCTTCCTTCCTTCCTTCCTCCCTCCCTCCCTCCCTCTCTTCTTTTTTTCTTAAATTGTGGTAAAATACACACAACATATAATTTACCATCTTAACCATTTTTTTTTTTTTTTTGCGGTACGTGGGCCTCTCACCGTTGTGGCCTCTCCCGTTGCGGCCTCTCCCGTTGCGGAGCACAGGCTCCGGACGCGCAGGCTCAGCAGCCATGGCTCACGGGCCCAGCCACTCCGCGGCATGTGGGATCTTCCCGGACCGGGACACGAACCCGTGTCCTCTGCATCGGCAGGTGGACTCTCAACCACTGCGCCACCAGGGAAGCCCTGTTAGATTTTTTTTTACCCATATGCACATATGTTTTTTAAATAGAAAACAAGTTAATGATTTTTTTTTAATATTTGGAAGAAAAAAAAAAAAGCCAGTCCAAAGGCACTGTCTTGGCCCATTTAGGTAGGAGCTAGCAGCTTTATACAAGGCTGTAGGGCTGCCACTTTGAGGTAGGTGAGCAGGGAAAGCGTAGGTCAGATGTGGGAATGGAGCTGAGTTCTCCTCTCTGTATAGGACACTTCCTGACGCCTCAGTGTTTCCATCAGCACACGGGGTCATCATTGAGTCAAGTATTTAATGAGCATGTACAGGGTGCAGGGCATTTTGTTAGAGTGTTATACATTAGCCTCATCCTCTCCCTGTAAATAGGGGCGTTGTCTGAATGGGTTAGGTCACAGTTCCTCAGGTCATTATCTCAGCCTTTGCCTTTCTCCTACCCTCCCCCCTACCCGCTTTCCCACCCACACACCCACACAGTATGTATAGCAATAAAGAGCTGGCCGTGGGCACCAGCTCCTGCTCTGCCACCCCTGGCTGTGTGACTGTGGGTAGCTCTCCTGCCTTCTCTGGGCTTCAGCATCCTCAGCAATAAAAGGCGGTATGTGCAGGAGATGTTCTCCTAGGTCTCTTCCATGAATTTTGGGACTATCAAGTTCTTTCACTCTTGCTGTCACCATTCCTGGGCATCTGGTGACTTGGGTTTTGCAATTGCTTTCCCAATGGGTTTCAGGAATTGTGTCCCAGCCCTGTTTATCGTTGGTGGAGCCACGCGTACAGACGTTTGTCAGGGTGTGCTAGGTGAGTAACTGGGGAGAGTCCTATTTGATTTGGGAGACGGCAGGTGTGTACGTGTCATGAGTAACGTCAGATTACGCTGTTAGAGTTGACCGACTACATTATGTCTGTGACTTATCCGTATGCGTTTGTGTTTTGAGACCGTACTCTCCATTCTGGGTCTGGAATGCTGGAACTACATTTGGTTCCTCCTAACAAGAGATTTTCCATAGGCTCATTTAACCCCTTTTAGTGCTAGAGTCACGAGCCAGAATTATAGGCATGCAGCAGATAACCACGCTGGGCTGTGTTTTGATACTAGTGACCTTTAAGTGGATGTAATTTGCCCTGTGGAATGGCCATGTCTATATAATCATGGGCTGTCATAATAGATGCTCTTAGCATGAGTAAGAAAAGAAGAATCCCAGCTTTCCAGCCAAGCTTCTTTCCAGCCCGGAATCCTGGGATTAAGAAGCTTCACTTCCCAACCTTTCATATTCCCTCCAAATCAGGCTCAGTTAAGTTGAGGAAATAATTTATTTTGTACGTTCTAGCCTTAAGTGTTGGAAACCGAGGTTTTCCTTGAGAGCAGATCAGCACTGTTGATCTCATAAGCCCTCCTGATCCCAGGGCATCACAGTTTCTTCACTGAGTGGGACAACACTGACGTTTCAGGGACAACACGGCTCTGAATTGAATTCGCTGGGCTTCCAAACGGCCAGCCAGTGACAGCTTCAGGAAATAGACCTGGAAACGAAGGCAAGAGGAGACAAATCCTATCTGCTGAAAATTAGCCAAACAAACAAAATCTCAGCGTCCACGTGGCCCCGATCACCCTTTATCCTTCAGGAGATTTCCCCTCCATCCTTTTTCTCCTTGTTCCTCCTGTTCTCTTGAGCCTGTGGGAAACTTTTATGATTTTGAATCACCGGCATTTATTTTAAATGCTTCCAATGTTCTCTCCTTTGACGAGTATAGCCGATATCCCCTTAGCCAGAGCTCATGGTGCGTGAGCACAAAGCAGTGAGAACGATTCGGGTACCGCACAGACGCGAGCCCTGTTCCCTGAAAGCCACGGTCTCCTAAGCCTTTGTGTGAGGGCTCACACAGGGGTAGCGTTCTGACCTTTTATTGCTCTGGATGACTGTGCTGTGCCTTTTTCCTTCCAGCTAAATATTTAACCGAATTGAGCACGTGTCTCAGGGAAACACAGCTTCTAATCTCTGCTTTTAACAGCTTCTTGTTGTAGATGTTTTGACTTTGGCAAAGGTATTTAATAAGTGTCTTTTAATTGATCAACTTGGATAGATCTTCCTTTGAATAGTTTTAAGCTCAGAGAAAAGAAGCGTTCCCAAAAGAGACCTGAGCGTTACCATGGTGAGCGTGCGCTGCTGATGGAGCCTGCAGCTAGAGGAGCAGTAAATGAACCTGATTCTCCGAATCCGACTCACGTCAAAGTGAGGGGGCCACGCCGTGGAGGCTGCTCCGGGTTAGCCCTGCTGCAGTGGTGGTTTTTAATGAGCAGAGCGGAAAGCGGGTGTTGAGTCCAATTTCCTGAAGGATGCTGGGTACGGGGCCGGAGGGCCTGTGGACCAGATGGAGCCTCAACGTGTATCGAAGTGGGTGCCTGCACGCCAGGCCTGCAACTCAGCACCAGGGTGGTTGCCAGGAGCTGAGTGACAACAACCTGTGTGGCCTGTGAGACTTGAGCTCGGTGGCGTTAACGATGGGGTGGATCGTGGCGAGATTAAGAAGAAAACTTCCTGATCAGAGAACCAGGGGGTGTCATGCTGCACCTGTTGAATCAGGGTGTGACAGGGATTCATGTTTGTTCAGGCTTGACACAGTCCAGCACAGTGCAGTGGGGTCTGTTCCAGGTTTAAAACATCTTTGTTATTATTTTTTATTTATTATTATCTTAAAAATTTTTAAAAATTATTATTTATTATTATCTTAAAAATTTATTTATTTTTGGCTGCGTTGGGTCTTCATTGCTGCACGTGGGCTTTCTCTAGTTGCGGTGAGCGGGGGCTACTTACTCTTCATTGCGGTGCGCAGGCTTCTCATTGCTGTGGCCTCTCTTGTTGCGGAGCATAGGCTCTAGGCGCGCGGGCTTCAGTAGTTGCAGCACACGGGCTCAGTAGTTGTGACTCACGGACTCTAGAGCGCAGGTTCAGTAGTTGTGGCGCATGGGCTTAGTTGCTCCGCGGCATGTGGGATCTTCCCGGACCAGGGCTCGAACCCGTGTCCCCTGCATTGGCAGGCGGATTCTTAACCAGTGCGCCACCAGGGAAGTCCTGTTATTATTTTTTAACAGTTGATCTATATAATGAAAATGATGTCCTTTACACAGTTTTGTGTTACCGTGATTTTATTATTATTTTGAATCCACACTGTTCAAAAATGAAAACAGCTGAAAGGTCCACCGTGAAGATTCAGCTTCCTGTCTGTCTCCATCTATTCCACTGCTTGCTGTCCTGGAACCTTTTTTTTCCCCTTATCCTTTCACTGTTTCTTTATGCAAATTCAAGCAAGTCTAAATACGTATTCTAATTTGTATCCCCTTCTTGCCTTGAAGGCAGCATACTGTAAACATTGTTTAGCACCTTTCCATTATTTGTTATTATTTTACTAAATAAAATGTCTTGGAGCTCTTTCCATGTCAGCGTATGAAGGGCTTCATTCCTTTGTAACCACTCAGAATATTGCAGTCCATTGTGCAAAGTACCAGTTGATTTAGCCTGTCTCCTACTGATGGACACGAGTTATTTTCTCTCTTCAGCTATTATACAAAATGGTGCAGTGAATGTCCTTCTCCGCGGTAGTGTGTGTGTGAGGGTTTTTGTCAGCAGGTTTGAAGTGTGGCTGCTTCAGTCACCATGGAATATCTTTCCCTTCTATTTGATTCCCAGTGCTTAGTGACCTCATATTCAGTCCCACTATCACCACTGTCTTATCTACTCTGAGGAAAGGGCCCAGGACAATCATTTACACTTGAGTGTGAATTTGAGTCAGTGGGCTACCAGAGGATTTGTATATTGAACATTATCTCCAGAGCATGAAAGAATTGTACCGTTACATCTTTAGTTACACCAACTCTCACTAACTTATTTCCTTTTGGTATGAATGCAGACAATGAAGCACAGTAATAGGAATCATGGCTTATATTCATATTATATTACAATTGTTGCAAATAATTCAAAATACCACATATTCATCGTTACCTCATAATTATGGTGCTTATTAGTCGCCACTCCAAAACTTTTATATAGAATGTTAATAAAGAAGTACAAACCTTACCATATTCTAATGTAAAAAACATATTTTGATAACTATTTCAATGTAATTATATTATATATATACAATGTATTTCTCGCCAAGCCAGGCTTCATCCTCGCCATGTGAGCCCCTTGCCTCCCACCAGAGTCTGTGCTCATGTAGATTCCAGGAGCTAGCTTTCTTTGGAGACATTATTATAGGAAGAAAGACTGGGAAGTCTGCAATGCTAAAGATTCAATTGCTCCAGGTAATTCTTACTGTGTAATATGACTTTCTGTTGGGTGACTCAGTCTCTGCCTGAGGGCGGTGTGGTTTGCCTCCACACCAGTAATCAGATGCGTATCTGTTGATGAAACAGCCCCCAGACAAAAATCCCTCCCTGGATCCCCAGGCCTGGAGTTCTTCACCCGGACACACTGAGGAGGGCTTCCCTGCAGCTGCAGCCTTACCACGCTTGGTCTTCCTGGCAGAGCCCACGTTCACCAGATCTAGCAAGGGCCACACACACAGCATCCCTCCAGTGTGAGGAGATCTCAGGGCCACACCATAGTGAGAGGGAATAAGTTGTTAAGTGTGGGATTATGCCCTGTCGGGCGCGTCTGCGGTGCCCACTTCCAGCGAAGGCTCATGGTTGGCGCATCACACAGGGAACTGCGGGCACCTCGTTTGTCCCTCTGCTGCCTGTCCCAGCACCGTCTGTCTCTCCTTTGCATGTTGGACCATGAGTGTCCCTCTGAGGCCTCTGTGTCCACAGAAATAGATTCTGTCCCACCACGAAGTACATGCTTCTGGCTTCTTTCACCCGACGCGGTAAGTCATGACTCTGGACTGGCCAGGACTCCTTTAGTCATTGGCTTCAGAAGTTCAACCCAGCCAGCTTAAAGAAAAAGGAGAAGTTATTGGCTCATCCCACTAGACCGTGGAAAGGGAAGGGCAGTGCTGGCCTCGAGAAGCCTGGATCTAGGGATCTAGGTGTTCCTGGAGCTCTCTCTGCCTGTCCTGTCTCCACTCCACCCTCTTCCATGCCAGGCAGGCTTCACGCAGAAGGAGAGATGACCACTAGGGTTCCAGCCTTCAACTTGGTAGTATCGCAAACCACCTTTGATTTTACAGATCTCAGAAAAAGTCTCTGATCTGGTGGTTGGGATCTTTGCCCATTCCTTGGGTTCAGCCAGAGGGGTGAGGTGCTATTTGATTGGCTCAGCTTGGGTCATGGGCTTTGCTCTTCTGACTGCCAGGCTCCCCCCAAACCACAGGGGGGTTCTCCAAAAGAAGGGGGCAGTGTGCAGTGGGCCGACAGAACGGAGAAAGTGTACCTCAATATGCCAGTGGGGTGGCGGGGACCAGGTCTGGCCAGACTGTGCTCTCCCCGCCCCAGGTCACCTTCGTCCTGCCATCTTCTCCCTGCCCCTGAATCCATCACCCTGCAGTGCTCCGGGACATGTCCCTCCCTGAAGGCTGCTCTCTTTCTCTGGATCTGTGCTACCAGCAGTGCCTAATTCAGCACCCCGGGTGCAAAAAGCCCCCCAGGGAGACCTGGGTCTTCTCTGCCTGTGGCTTCACCACCTCAGTTTGCACAGCTGTACAGTGGGCTTGTAATCAAACCCAGCCTGCCGGGTGGTTGTGATGAGTAGAGAATTGACACGGCTCCTCGTCCGCCCGGAAGTGGGCGCTGCGATGGGCAGAAGGGGTTGTAATAACCCTGGGAGCCCTGCCTGTGTGTTCCATGGGACTGACTCTCTTCTGCATCTCTATAATCCACCGTGCTTGGGGTGTAGCAGGGCTCCGTGAATGTTTACTGGACTTCTGATCTGTTACCTAAGCCCTTTGCCTTGTATCACTATTAAATCATGAAGACAGGGGTATCTTACGTCAGAGGCTACTTGTGTTTTTTCTTCCTTCTTTGCCAATATCACGTTTGGCCATCAGGCTGGATCAGGTATTTTGAATAAAGAAATCCCAACCTGGGGACTCCCCTGGTGGTCCAGTGGTTAGGACTCGGCACTTTCACTGCAAGGGGCCTGGGTTCGATCCCCAGTTGGGGAACTACGATCCCGCAAACTGGGAGGCACCGCCAAAGGAAAAAAAAGAAAAAATAAAATCCCCATCCTGAAGGTGACTACATGTCTTTATTATTTATTTATTTATTTTTGCGGCACGCGGGCCTCTCACTGTCGTGGCCTCTCCTATTGTGGAGCACAGGCTCCGGACGCGCAGGCTCAGCAGCCATGGCTCACGGGCCCAGCCGCTCCGCGGCATGTGGGATCTTCCCGGACCGGGGCACGAACCCGTGTCCCCTGCATCGGCAAGTGGACTCTCAACCACTGCGCTACCAGGGAAACCCTCCCCTGTATTTTTGATTGTTTTGTGTTGGGTGGTAATTGCTAATAATAGGAGCCTTATTGAAGGCTTTTCTCTGCAGCGGGCACCAAGCTAAGCACTTTCATAGATTATCTCCTTTTTATCTTTATAACAACTCCAAGAAGTAGCAACTGTATCATGCCATTGCCCTGTAAGTAGCTGCTACTAGATGAGGTAGGTCAGAAGGTGAACCAAATGTTAATGAGGGGTGGGGGAGGAGTAGTGAAGGCAGATGCAAAGCGGGGATTTGAGGAGAGGCTAAGGAGAAGCTGTGTGTGGTCTCAGGGGAGGAGAGAAGGCTCCTGAAACTTCCTGATCGTCTTGCCCAGGAGTCTAGGGCGCAGTATTTCATATAGGGGGATAATCCAATTTGCTTCGGCTTCCGAGGGCTCTGCAGGGTGTGGAAAGGCAGGAAGCTAGTCATCCTGCTGCACTAGACCTGGCTCGGACACTGACTGACCTTGAGACGTCCCGTAGCTGCTCAGGGCCTCAGCTGTACAGATCTGGAAAGTGGGGATTAAATGCCCCCTTCACCCGGTGCAGAGCCTGAGAGATTCAAATGTAGGAAGACACTCTCCTTTTTGGGGGGATGCTGACGAAGGGGGGGGCCTTATGTGATTTCAGGGGAATTCTTGGCGGGTGAAGGGCTGAGCTTCGGGTGCCTTTTTGTTCTCATCTCCATTTTGAAAGAACGCACGCGGCCCAGAAACCGTTGGATTCACCTACTTTGGGATTTGGCAGGATTTATCAGGGGCCAGGCACGCACGGTCCATTAGCCCAGAGTACACCTGCAGGCTCCAAGGAGGTGCAGAGAACGGGCACTTTACACGTAACTCAGAGCGGGAGGTGGTAGTGCTGAATGGACCCGGGCAGAGCAGGGTCCATTGTGACTTGTGAGTGTGACTGGTTCCCAGACGCATTGAGGGAAAGAGACCACTGCAGACAGAGCCCGAGAGCCACCACCTACTAGCCCAGGAGACACTGAGGTTCCTGTTTAGCCCTGGATACGGGAAGGCCACTGGAGTTGTCCCTTCTGAGCAGAAGTGTCGCTTATCGCGGGAGACTTTCTGAAAGCTCGTCTCAGACAGCGCCTCTGGAGTCCCTGTGATCTACAACCGCTTTCACCTTCCCCAGGAGCCCTGCCTAGGGAAGTGGGGAACTAACTAAATTTAGTCCAGCTTAACTTAAAACTTTGTCCAACCCAGTAGCTGAAACAGTCTTTTCTGGTGTAACTCGGTCCCTTTTGGGAAGGGAAGACTCTTCAGTCCTCCAGGTTCTTCTCCTCTGTCCTCTCCTCCCCAAGATGGCCATATGGGGCCTCCTGTGCACTGGCCATGTCTGCTGAAGGGGTGGTTGGTCTGCTTCCTGCCCTGCCTTCTGGTGGCATCACACTGGTGGCCTCTGTCCCTTATTTGCTGAGGCCACAGGGGAACTCAGGGGGTTTCCTGAGTGTCAGGCAGGCACCTCTGTCCATCACGGCTCACCACACTCTTAATTCTGTGGGGGCTGCCCATGCCTTCTCTGGTGCAGAACTTCTCCCCACAATGGTTTTCTCTCTGAGTCCCACCTGGGGAGGGTGTCCTCTGGGCTCACCTCACCCCATTTGGGCCCCTCCTCCTTGCTCTGGACTTTTGAAGCCCACCTCTTCCTGCCCATCTCTCTCTGCCCTCCCTGAAGCTGTATTGGCAAGTGGGGTCAGGGTAGAGGGAAGCTGGCTTGCCCACAGGGGACCATTCATCAAGATACGCAAGAGGCCCCCTAAAAATATGTCTGCTGTTACATGTCCATCCATGTGCATCTTTTATATTTTTTATGTCCCGATGTCCTCTCTTCCAACTGGAGGTTGATATTTATGTATATTCTTAAACATCTCTCTTGTTGCAAATAAGTCCTTTGTGCTTAAATGATCCTATACAATAAACTGTGAGGTACAAACCCATTTTACAGATTAGAAAACAGGATCGTAAGAGTTAAGGGTTGGCTACAGGTCACTCAGCAGACAAGTCAGGGCCTGAGGATTTAAACCTGGGCTTTCTGAGGGCAAAGGCCATGTTATTTTGACTTTTCTAAGCTTGTGGCTCCCCGAGGGCAGGGACCACGCCTTTTACATCTCTCTTGTCCCAGTGTCCTACATGAGCAATGATTGCTAAATGCTGGTGAGTGATGATGACATATAAGAACTACTTCCAAATCCTGAAGGAAGGGAACCTCTCAAACATATGTTTTCCAAGGAGGGTTGGAGGCTGGTACGAGATAGGGGAGATTTACAAATGATTCGAAGAGGACAGGAATGTGAATGGAGTGTTCTGCTAGGCTGGAGGGGGTGTGAACATGGCTGATTCACTCGCTCCCCTCGCCCTGTGCACAGCCCAGCCAGCCTGGGTAGGCACTGCTCCAGGGAGTGATGTGGCTTGGGGGAGCAGGTAACAATAATCTCAGAGTAAACAGGAGCCCTGGGGATGCCAAAAGGCCACTGCAGAGCTGGAGCCTGATGTCTATCTGTGCTCCAGGGCTAAGCGTGGGGAGAGGGCAGAAGGGTGTCTGGGATGGAGGCTGGCTGCAGGAAGGGGGCTGGGGGGATCCAGTGGAAATGATGTCGTCCAGTTTCAGAAATGTCTAGCTTTGCCTCTGCTTGCGGAGGTGAGGGCTGGCATCTCTATGATTTGCAGGGAAAGAGGAATGGCGGAATGATATAGCTCAGAGGGGTGCGCAGGGGGTCAAATGGTCACTCTTCCAAATCCAGGTGGGTGGGCCTGAGTCTAATCGTGCTACACTCGAGGTCTTGAGACGAGCACATGTTGGAAGCTGGGTAAGATGACACCCTACTCTGGCTTGGGTGCCGACCTTGATGAGCCAGTCAGAGCCTTCCTCTGGCTGTTATAATTTTCTTTAACCAGGGCAGACAGGAGTGAGAGAAGGAAGGGGGAAGCAGAACGTGGTTCCCAGAAGACTCTAGGAGTAATAGACTAAAGAAACATCATTATCATTCTCATTACTGACATTTTCATACTGCGCAGTTGTTGAAAACCGGAGACTTATGCAAAGCCGTTTTGTCCAGCCTCCCTCCAGTGCAGACTTTCCTCAACTCCTGATTTTACTGTGGTCGTTCTGGCTCATGAGGTCTCGATGCGGGGGAAATGATCCTCCATGCCCCAACCCAGAGGATGTTTGGCAGTGTCTGCCATCATTTTAGGCTGTCACACTGGGAGGCAGGTGCTACCGGCATCTAGTGGGTAGAGGCCAGGGATGCTTTTGAACATCTGTCGTGCACAGGAGAGCCCACAGCACAGAATTATCCCGACCAAAGTGTCAGCAGTGCTCAGTTAGAGAAACCTGCTCCGGCTGGATACACTATGTTATAGGAGCTTTGTAATTTAATTTCTTGTTCAGTTTTAATATTTTTTCCTTTTTTAATTGAAGTATAGTTGATTTACAATGTTGTGTTGTTTTCGGCTGTCCAGCAAAGCGAGTCAGTTATATATATATATATACTCTTTTTCAGATTCTTTTCCGTTATGGGTTATTACAAGATATTGAATAGAGTTCCCTGTGCTATACGGTAGGTCCTTGTTGTCTAACTATTTTATAAATAGTAGTGTGTATCTGCTAATCCCAAACTTACGGGAACTTTATTAACTAAGATAGTAGCTCTAAATTCTCAGTCTGGTTCTAGTCTTTAAAAAATTTTTAATGTCACATTTCTTTTTTAAAAAATTAATTAATTAATTAATTTTTGGCTGCTTTGGGTTTTCGTGGCTGTGCGAGGGCTTTCTCGAGCGGGGGCTACTCTTCACTGTGGTGCGCAGGCTTCTCATTGTGGTGGCTTCTCTTGTTGTGGAGCACGGGCTCTAGGCGCACAGGCTTCAGTGGTTGTAGCGCGTAGGCTCAGTAGTTGTGGCTCGCGGGCTCTAGAGCTCAGGCTCAGTAGTTGTGGCACACGGGCTTAGTTGCTCCGCGGCATGTGGGATCTTCCCGGACCAGGGCTCGAACCCATGTCCCCTGCATTGGCAGGTGGATTCTTAACCACCGTGCCACCAGGGAAGCCCCTGGTTCTAACCTTATACAGTATTCATGTATGCTGTTTTATCTCTCCCTGTTCGAGATATCAACCGCAAAATGGGCTAAGCCATGAGACTTTCCTGCTGGTAATTAGGATATGAATTGTCAGATCCCATCTGACACTTTGCTCCCTACGTGACTTCGTTCAAGGAAGCATTTTGTGCTGGGGCCTCCAGTCAGCTCTCCATCTAGCCTGAGAGATGGGAATTGTCGACAAAGCCAGCACGGCCGCAAGTGTGTGTGTATGTGTTTTAATGTCGCCAAAAAGGCAGGAACTGAACGCCGAGGACTGGAAAAGGCAGGTTCACCCACGGGAGGGAGGGGAGGAGGGAGGCTCTGGTGATTGCTTGGCACTAATGTGCAGAGCGAAAACAGCAGCCTGAGTGTGAAACACTGCAGCCGCCTTACCGCAAAGAGGGGACATGGAGGCCTCAGCTGGGGCAGAACATTAAAGATGGATTTTTAGAGAACAAGCGCACATCAGCAGGTCAGAATCTTTGCGTTACATTCAGATGTGCAGTCATCATGGCATTCTTTACCTTCCTCGACTGCTCTCGAGGAAGCCCTAGTTTGCACTGACCATGAGGTGGGGGGAAACGTCAACTAGCCAATAAAAGGTATTTTCTGCCTCTGCCTGTTTCGGGCTCTTGTCTCTTTCGGATAAATATTCCTCCTTCAGCCACTCTGTTTGGGGGCTTTCTTGCTTCTTCAAGGCTGGCCCCTCTCCGGCCTCCCCAGGACAGTGCCCGCATGGAAGGGAAGGCTGAACGTCCCCCAGCCTATGGGAGAAGAGTGGCTGGCCCTTGGGTGCCCGCTGCTGTCCTCTGGGTCCCACTGGTCTCCTGGGACTAGCGTGTGGTGTGGTCTGTTCTGCTGGTGCTGTCGGGGTCCAGTGGACCTTCCCTGGCTGACCGAGGCCCGACTCGGTGCGCTGTCACGCCTCGGGCCTGGCCCTGAGCCACGCGGTCGCCATGGCCTCTGTGGTGGGATTGACCTGCCTTCTCCCTGCGCTCAGCTCAGTCACTGTCTGACGGCAGAGGGAGACTTGGGGGCGCCCTTTACCACCTTCTCTCACCTTCTCTCCACCTGAGCACTCCGTGTTACCATTTTTATTCTGCTCCCACGTGCCCCGTGGGAAGCAGGGCGTAAATGCTCTCTGCTTCAGCTTCTCTTTAATCTCTCTGTGGTTTTTCTATTGTACCTGCTCCGGCCATTGTTCAACCTCAAGGTGGAAGAGGGGCGATGCAAGCAGTTCCAATGTCTGACCTTTTCTCCTTTTTCCCGTCTCCTCTCCTGCTTGTAGTCCAGAAGCATCTCCACTTCCCCCCTGATGTCTGGAAAATTCTCTTAAGTCATAGCCCAAGTTCTTGCTACCTAGGGTTTGTCATAACACTAGGTGTTTAGATCATCAAGCTTTGATAACATGTAAATGGAATTTTTGAATTTAGAGTTTTTTTTTTTTTTAAGAAAACCTGACTCAGGATTATTATTTCTTTCTTTTTATTTTTTTATTTTTTTGCGTTACGCGGGCCTCTCACTGCTGTGGCCTCTCCTGTTGCAGAGCACAGGCTCCGGACGCGCAGGCTCAGCGGCCATGGCTCACGGGCCCAGCCGCTCCGCGGCATGTGGGATCTTCCCGGACCGGGGCACGAACCCGTGTCCCCTGCATCGGCAGGCGGACTCTCAACCACTGCGCCACCAGGGAAGCCCCAGGATTATTATTTCTTGATTGGCTTAAAATGCGTTTTTGACAGAGCAGAGCAAAGACTTCATTGTAGTGGCTGGGGTCTGCCTGCTGTTTACTAGAAGCCCTGAAGCCTGCTGATGCAGTGGGTGAGGAGATCGAGGGGAGCATTATTTTAGCGGAGTAAAAAAATAAATCAGTTTATTACTTTAATAAATATTAAAGCCATTACGTATATAACCTGAAGAAGGAGTAGGAAGAAGAAAGCTCAGCTGGTCGCAGACCCCCGGTAAGGTCAGTGACGCAAAACCCTGCCCCTCCAGCTCCCTGGTCAGCCAACACTCTAACCAGGACCCGCCCTTGCTGGAAAGTGGCTGGAGAGGCGGGCATTATCCATCAAGACTCTTTCCCAGCTTTTTCTGTCCACCCTATTCACCACCAACCTTAGGTCCAAAAGCCTCTCAGTTGCCTTCGGAAATTAAACTTATGCTCAAGGTCCAAGCCATGTGTCCACGGAGGAGAACGTGATGAATGTGTACAAGCATCCAGGCAGATCCCCAAACACGTTTCTGAAATGTTTTGAGTGACGGCATAAATGTCTGTCTTCCCAAGAGAGCTCTCAGAAGAGGAACACGCTCACTGGATCTGTGCCTTAGAGAAAGCATCTTTGTGATGACAGCGCATGCACACCTTACAGAGTCCCTGGCAGGCATCCCAAAGCCCGTGTACGCACTGCATCTCCTTGCAGCTCTGTGTTGGCCCTGAGAGCCAGGTGGACCCCGGGAAATGGCAACAGTGAGGCAGATGAAGAGAAAGTTAAACTCTCTTCCAGCTGGGCAGCCCCTTTTGATGTCAGCAACTGAGGGGCACTTTGTGTCCGTGCTGTGAATTGTAATGTCTACGGGATGTTCCAGGTGGGCTGTTGGAAGCAGCTGTGTGGGAGCAAGAATGTCAGTATCAGAAGAGAGCCAGGATTGCACCTCATCATGAGGGCAGGTGCTGCTCTGATCTCTGTGAGAGGCCACCTGGCACAGGGAGGGCTGCAGCCCAGTCATCTGCCCCTCCCCAGAGGCCTGCGCCTCCGCCATGGTCTTCCCTTATCTCCCTCTACCCCCGAGCTCTAGAGGCAGGGGCCCCTGATGCTGGCTTAGGTGGCCCCTGTCAGATTCAACGCATGTCCTCATTGGGCTCCACCTCTCCAGACACCAGGGAGATTCAGGTGCAAACATGTAGGTGCTATTGGGGATTTGCACAAGAACAAAATATGAGTCATTGATTCATTTGGTCACGTATTTACTTAAAAAACAATTTTAAGGGACTTCCCTGGTGGCTCAGTGGTTACGAATCCACCTGCCAATGCAGGGAACACAGGTTCAAGCCCTGGTCCGGGAAGATCCCACATGCTGTGGAGCAACTAAGCCTGCGATCCACAACTACTGAGCCTGCGCTCTAGAGCCCACAAGCCATGACTACTGAAGCCTGTGCACCTAGAGCCCGTGCTCCGCAACAAGAGAAGCCACCGCAATGAGAAGCCCGCGCACCGCAATGAAGAGTAGCCCCCACTTGACACGACTAGAGGAAGCCTGTGCACAGCAATGAAGACCCAACGCAGCCAAAAATAAATAAATAAATGAATAATTTTTTAAAAAGATGATGAAAAAATAAATAAATAATTTTTTAAAGTCTTTTTCATTTTTCATTAAAGTATAGTTGATTTACAATATTTGTGTACAGCAAAGTGATTCAGTTTTATATATATATATTTTTTCTCATATTCTTTTCTATTATGGTTTATTACAAGATATCGAATATCTTGTCCTACCTGTGCTATATGGTAGGACCTTATTGTTTATCTGTTTGATACAGAGTAGTTTGTATCTGCAAACCCCAAACTCCTAATTTATCCCTCCCCCCTTTCCCCTTTGGTGACCATAAGTTTGTTTTCTGTGTCTGTGAGTCTGTTTCTGTTTGGTAAATAAGTTCATTTGTATGATATTTTAGATTCCACATATAAGTGATATATATCATATGATATTTGTCTTTCTCTGCACATCTTTATTTTTATTCATCAGACCGTCATTGAGCCCCTACTCTGTGTCAGCCACCCACTGGGGATGCCAGGATGGGGAATCCACATCCCTGTCCTGCAGGAAGAGATTGCAGAGACAGTCTTGTTCAAGTCACCCAAGAAGGTGCTGGGGGCTCTGAGGAGGGAGCACACGGGACACCGAAGTGGGTCAGGGATTGGACTGGGAAGCAGCTTGGGCACAGAGAAGTATAAACAAGGTCTTTAGGAAACACAAAGAAAAAGAGGTGACCTGCGGCTGGAGAATGAGAAGCATCAGGGAAGGCTTCGTGGAGGCGGGGAAAGAGGGTGGTGCTGCATGCAGCAAGGACTCTACAAGCCGAGGGGACGGATGAGTGAAAGCGTGTGCCGGAAAAGACCAGGGCGTGGTGTGTGCAGATGCGAGTTCGTGCCGGAAAAGACCAGGGCGTGGTGTGTGCAGATGCGAGTTCGACTGGAGATCAGACTCATGGTGGGAGGACAGTGGGAAGCAGGCTGGGGAAGTAGGGTGGAGGCATATTGGGAAGGGTCTTGAGGCCCTGTTAGTTTTTATCTTGTTCTTAAGCAATGGAGGAAGTTGAAGATTTCTGAGCAGAGGAAAGAGGTGGTCACAGGTGTTGACAGGAAGAAGGCTGGAGTGAGAGGAGAAAACCTGTTATTTTATCCACTCTTTGGAAGTTGCCTTTGAATGAGGTACTTCCCCCCTTGGGTCTTCTTTAGTGAGAAGCCACAGTCCCGTGCCTGCTGTACCAATTCTTATCTCCTCCGGCTCTGGTCCCACCTGGGGGCCCACTGCCATCGGGGGGAGGGCGTTTGTCAGGAGCAGGGCTGGCTTCTGGGTCAGAAAAGCTCTTCAAAAAGTAACTGTGTGTGAGAGACGGAGAGAGAGAGAGACTATATGAGGCTGGTCGGGGAAAGGAAGAGGGAAAGGAATTCATTTGGGACCAAATCATGAGCCTCTCTGTTGAGAGAGATGAGGGCAGATAGAGCAAAGGGTTTTCTAGGATAACCTGGTGACGGAGCCGTACTGAGCAGATGATGGGTCCTCAGAGGTGGGTTCCTGTGTCACAGTTTCCTGACCACTTGCTCAGGCAGCCCACGTCTGAGAGAACCGTGGTGTGTTCATCCTGGACTATGTGTACAGCTTGGGCCACAGCATGGAAAGAACACAGAGAGTTAGACGAGGTCCTCAGAGGGTCTCTGAATGGTTGAAGGGGCTTTTATCTGAAGATATGGTGAAGAGCTTCAGATTTTTTTTGTGAACAAAGTGAAGGCTGAGGCACACAGGCTAGATTTTGGAGCCATTTGATGGGGATAGGAATGGGAGGAACTTGTCTCCAAGCCCTAAACTCCTGGAGGTAGGGCTCTGGAGTGAAACTGGGAAGAGGCAGCCGTTGGGCCAGTAAGATGAAATATTCCTTCACACGATGAGCAGCATACGTAAGCACACTGAGATCTCAGAGACTGTTGTAGAAGAAGCCTATAAATGAGATGTGAGACAAATTTACATCAATTCCAGGATGATAGATCCACCACAGGATGCTAAGGTCAGTAAAGGGTGTCTGCGGCTGTGCTTAATCTTTTGAAGTCGACACCACAGGGGATAATGGTGCCTTCCGTGGAGGTACTGCTCAGGGGCACGGGTCTGGGGGGTCCCGACTTGTACAGAAAGCAGTTTTCTCTTTTCTTCTGCACTTACTTGGATCTCCAAAGTGACCAACACTGAGCCCTAACATTTTTAGCCTCTCTTGATTTTTATTTCTTCTGACTAAAAGTATGATCTTTTCATGCTAATCAATATCTCAGAAGTCTTATCAGCTGTCATGGTGAGCTCTGAAACATAAAAGGGCAGTCCTCCAACAGACACGAAGAGACAACTCTCCGTTATCCAAGGTCAAGCGGAGCAAGGAACACACACACACACACACACACACACACGCACACACACACACACACACACACACACACACGCATCCTGAGCTGGCCAAATAGCTTCAGTGTTTCCTCCAACCAAATGTTTTCTTAAAGTTGTTATTAAGGAATCAAAGAGGATGATTTTTTTTTAACATCTTTATTGGGGTATAATTGCTTTACAATGGTGTGTTAGTTTCTGCTTTATAACAAAGTGAATCAGTTATACGTATGTTCCCATATCTCTTCCCTCTTGCGTCTCCCTCCCTCCCACCCTCCCTATCCCACCCCTCTAGGTGGTCACAAAGCACCCAGCTGATCTCCCTGTGCTATGCGGCTGCTTCCCACTAGCTATCTATTTTACGTTTGGTAGTGTATATATGTCCATGCCACTCTCTCACTTTGTCACAGCCCACCCTTGCCCCTCCCCATATCAAAGAGGATGATTTTTGCTCCTTTCTTTCTTTCTTTGCACTTTCTACTCCACTGATTGAGAGCTTAGGACATGTGGAATGGTCAGCCTGTGGCAGGTGGGGGGAAGGGAGAAGCTCAGAACTTCCAAGGAGGCAGCAGGACCTTCAGACACTGGAGGCAAAGAGTCCCAGACTATCTGACCCAGAAGGGAGTCATGTGACTCTGGATTGAATGGGCCAGTGAGGCTCAGAGAAAGCAGGGACCCTGCATGCCTGGCCTGA
Organism: Stenella coeruleoalba; assembly: GCF_951394435.1. Taxonomy (NCBI): domain Eukaryota; kingdom Metazoa; phylum Chordata; class Mammalia; order Artiodactyla; family Delphinidae; genus Stenella; species Stenella coeruleoalba. The sequence continues at coordinate 144,945,145 of NC_137169.1, read as the reverse complement.
CTAGTGCGTGTCGCCCATGACATGGTGCAGGTGACTGCTGGCTTCTGGCGGCCGTTGCCTCCCTTACCTTGAATGAAGAGCTGCTTTACCGCGTGGACCCCAGGGACCAGAACTTCCAGGAGAACTACGGGGGAATCTTTCATTTTCAGGTATCCTGGCTTGCTCACAGCCCTTGACAGTACTTTCCATAGTCTTGGGACCCATGCCGAGAATCAGAAATCTGGGTTTGGGGCCCAGTAGCCTAGGTTTTAATAATCCCTCCAGGGGATTCTGATGCGTGCTTGAGTTTGAGAAACTTTGCTTTAACATGTCCATCCAAGCATCCACACATCCATCCCCTCCTGTCTCCCCCAGGCCATGTGACCTTGAGGAAGGCACCTTGTTTTTGTTTTTGCGGTACGCAGGCCTCTCACTGCTGTGGCCTCTCCCGTTGCGGAGCACAGGCTCCGGACGCGCAGGCTCAGCGGCCATGGCTCACGGGCCCAGCCGCTCCGCAGCATGTGGGATCTTCCCGGACCAGGGCACGAACCCGTGTCCCCTGCATTGGCAGGCGGACTCTCAACCACTGCACCACCAGGGAAGCCCCAATGTGAATTTTTAAAAGAATGACAAAGAAGAAGAATAAAGCAAATGTACTTAGATCCCAAACTCATCAAAGTCTCTACCCTTTGCTTGGGAGTCATGCTCCTTCTCACTGGCATTCAATGTTCAAAGTCTTCTCTGGGGTTCTTTGAATTAGTTTCATTGACTGGTACCCTTTTGTGCAACCCCTGTTCCTTCCCAGCCCTATTCCCAAAGCAAACCCCAAGGGATGCCTCTCAGCTTTGAGGGAGGGTCCCCATCATCCCTACCCATGCCCCCAACCCCCAGAAACCCAAGAAGCCAAGGTCAGCTCTGGAAGGATTGTATTTTGGTTTTTAAAAGAGCACATGGCTTGGTGAGAGGTGATCTGAGATTTGCTCCTGGAAAAGTGCTGAGCTGGCCATGTGAAAGTGTGCCTAAGCCCCTCCCTGGCCCACAGACAAAATTGGCAAAGGCCCTCCTGTCCCTTCCAGACCACACCATGTCCTACCTACCCCATCCCATGTGGTCCCCTCGCTGGGGTTGCTAATGGCTCTGAATGATGCATGTATTCTTTTTTTTCTCCAACAGGCTCAACAGTTCTTATGAGGCTCTTGCTGGAGGGCTTTGAGGATTTCACAGGTGGCATCTCTGAGTTTTATGAGCTGAAGACGTCACCAGCCAGTCTGTTTCAGATCATCCGGAAGGCCCTTCGAGCAGGGTCTCTGCTGGCCTGCTCCATTGATGTGAGCCGGGAAGGTTTCTCTTTGCTGCCCTTCCCCATGTGTGGTAGGGAAGAAACCGGACAGGGGCTAGAGGCTGGGAAGGCTTTGGGCCAGAGTAGAGTCTAGGACTTGCAGGGCAAGTCCTGTGACATATTTGTTCCTAGCACGTGGGAGCCAGTGGGAAGACCTAATTAATGGGTAGGAACTGGAGTTGGTCTCATAAACTCAGACACCATAGGAGTTCTAAGTGTTAAGCCCCGTTAGTACTGCAGGAATTGCCCTAAGAATGCAGCCTTGATCTCTGGATCCTGGGCCCTACCTTTGCTACCCCCTCTTGCTAAGTAATCTTGGAATTTTGGAAAACAAATATGGTGATTGACAATACATGATGGGCTTTGAGAACACTGAAGAAAAGGGAAGAGGTTCTGAACCAGGGGTGGTGCCCTGTGTGGGGGCTGGCTGTATGCGGTTCCAAGGTAGCCTGGAGGCCACCAGCCACGTGGTCTGCTGTCACCTGCCCCTCCACCTGCTCTTTCTCCTTCTCTCGACCCTTACCTGGTGACCTCACACACGTGAATGGCAAAGCAAGAGCAGTCCCCCTTTCTCCTCTCTATAAAAACCCCAGCAGGATATGTGTATTTCTGGTGGAGAAGTGACTTGGGGTCTGGGGAGAGGGAGGGGCTGTTGAGGAGGGACCCTGGGGACACCCACCGCCACTGGTGAAACAGGGCCAACAGTCATGTATAATTAGTCTTCTGCAGGCAGCGTGGGGTCCTTCCTGGAGAATAAATGGCTTCCCACTTCCTGTGTCATTTCAAAGGCTGGTAAGTCATACTCCAGGACTGGCAGGCAGGCCTGATCAAAGAGGGTTTGGATGGAGAGAGCTCTATTTACCTGAGGTTAATTGCTGTCCCTGCCCCCACCCCCGCCAGCCTTGCACTGGGGCCCTGTGGCTGTGTAGCATGTCCTTGGAAAGCATTGTAGGACTGGCCCCAACAAGGTCAGGGGCAGCCACTCTGAGTGGACTTTACTCTCAGCTCAGGTCTCCAGTGCAGCTGCAGCAGAAGCCATCACCAGCCGGAAGCTGGTTAAGAGTCACGCGTCCTCTGTCACTGGAGTCGAAGAGGTAAACTTGGGCATGGGGAGACGAAAGGGCAATGCGTAATGATACTACCATAAATCCCTGGCATCCTTGAGAGAAAGAGAGGGAATCACCACCTAGCCCTTCCCTGCCCTGCTGAGGTGCAGCATCTCTGGTTGCAGAGCCCCTGGCACTGACCCACACTCAGCTCTTGCTTATTACAAGGGCCCTCCTACCTCTTGCCCACTCAGAGATGGATAATGTAACCTCTTTGAGCTTCAACTCTATGGGTTCTAACTAAATGCAGGCTATCCTCTGAGATGTGGCCAGGAAGAGGGACGAAGTTTTGGAGGAAAGTTGTAGAAATTGTCAGTTAGATCTACACTCATTCTAAGAATGGTGTTTGGGCTTCCCTGTTGGTGCAGTGGTTAAGAATCTGCCTGCCAATGCAGGGGACACGGATTCGAGCCCTAGTCCGGGAAGATCCCACATGCCGCGGAGCAACTAAGCCCATGCGCTACAACTACTGAGCGTGCGCTCTAGAGCCCATGAGCCACAACTACTGAGCCTGAGCTCTAGAGCCCATGCTCCACAAAAAGAGAAGCCACCGCAATGAGAAGCCCACGCACCACAACGAAGAGTAGCCCCTGCTCTCCGCAACTAGAGAAAGCCCGTGCACAGCTTCCAAGACCCAGTGCAGCCAAAAATAAATAAATAAAATGAAAAAAAAAGAAAAGCATTAAAAAAGTATATCTTACTGTATGTCATATGGCAAAAAAAAAAAAGTATGTTTGTACAGGTAAAGCAGTGGAAATCCATAGGATCTCCAAAGAGAAAAAGGCAGTAAAACCTGCCCCAACTTTCAAGGTGGGGTGTGATGGTGGGAAGGAAAGCAAGTATTCCTTACGTTCCAACCCAAGGAGAAAGCATAGGCTGAACTTTTCATTATTTCTATTGACCATAGTCTGCTTACCTCCAAAAAGGATGTGCATTGGTTTACAATGAAAAGCATGGACACAATAAAACCATACAACAAAGGTAAAATACACCAGACACTCTAAGCTAAAGACAGCGCTCCAGTTGAGAAATTAATTTTGTTTTGGGTTTCCTGATGGCCAAGGCAAAAAAGGAAACATAGTGGTTGTCTCAGTTTTTGTTATTTATTAAAAAGGCATGAATGTTCATTACGTGTGTTTGTGTTTCACAAATACGCTCTTTAATGAAGTCAATTCCCAAATATGAATTGAGCACGTATATGTAAACACTGGGTGAGAGCATGACAGAGGATACAAAGGAAGGTCAGACACTGAAGACAGAATGGTCCATCGTGTTTGCACGTGTATGCAAAGGCACACGTGGGGGCTCCTGGTGAGTGTTCCGTAGACAATAGGAGAAGGTGGATGTATGGATTACCCACTATGGGCTTTGAGAGAGACTGCCTGGGTGCCTGTCCTCCATCTACTACTTACTAACTAGGTAATCTTGGATAACTCAACCCCTCTGGCTGGGTCTCAGAGGTTTTTTTGTTTGCTTGTTTGTTTTTTAAAACTTTTATTGGAGTATAGTTGATTTACAATGTTGTGTTAGTTTCAGGTGTACAGCAAAGTGAATCAGTTATACATACACATAGATCTACTCTCTCTGGGTCTCAGAGTTTTGAGAGAGATGAAAATGAAGATAAAACAGCACCCAGTTTATAGGATTGTGGTGAGGTTTAAATGAGGTAATAATGCATCCGAGCTGCCCAGCTCCATGCCTAGCTCATACTACCTGCTCGAAAAATGCTAACTGCTCTGTTCTTAGTATTTGTTGGAGGGCATTGATTGTCAATAGGTCTCATATATTAAGAACTGAGTCAGTCAACTATCCAATTTTAATCCAAGTTACAGCAGATAGACACTTGTTTTTATGCTGGACTTACTATTTATTCAACCAGATTGTGGAAAATAGAGTAGTCAGCTAAGGCTTGAAAACATGTGTTAAAAGCCAATATAAGTGGTTGTTTAGGGGCATTTGAGGAATTGAATGCGGGTCCGCTCAGGCGAGGACATGAACGCAGGGCAGCAGGGGTATGCGCGGCGATTCAGTTGCCTTTGTCTGTGGCCCTTGCAGGTGGATTTCCGGGGCCATCCAGAGAAGCTGATGAGACTCCGGAACCCATGGGGCGAAGTGGAATGGATGGGGGCCTGGAGCGATGAGTAGGTTCTTTCCTCCCTCCGGCCGTGCTCACCTCCCTCTGTGGGCAGGCATCACGCAAAACACGCAGTGATCGTGAGACCCACAGTGGAGTACGCTCGGCAGTGCTTTCCGTCCACAAAGCACACAGCCTGTTCGGAAAAGAGTGTTAGGTGGTTCCAGGTGGGGAAAAGCCAAACAAAAACCACTCAGCTGTAGTCTTCGATTCCTTGCTCTGCTTTGGCATTTGCAGGCTTGGCAGCTCAGTGGAATTTTGCTGAGCGCCGGAGGGTTGGCTTGTTTTCTACCTACCACCGCGGTCATCCAAAGGTGAGACCCTTCACTCTCCATCGGATTCTTTCCACTCCACAAAGCCTGGTCACTTGGACAAAGGCCAAACCCCTCAGCATCAAGAAGAAACGTGCCTAGAAATAGGAACTGGATCCCAGGAGCCACTGGCCGCCAGAGGCAGTGAGGATGAGTGGGAGTGACGCCCGCTCCCCCAGAGCTCATTACGGGCGGGCGTAATGATCTCTCCCAACAAAGCCATTAATGAACGGAGGGGCCCAGACCTCTCACAGTGGAGAGTGGCAGCCAGTCAGAGGTGGTGCCTGGACACAGAGGCCTCCTGTGGTGTCCTGGGACAGCTGTGCCCTGGAATCGATGCCACCATGGTACCGGAGGATGGAGAGAGCATGGCCCAGTTTCCATCCTAGTTAGCACCGCTGGCACGGGGGAGGCAGGTTGGTGCTGGGGAAGGATGGAGAATTGGCCAGTGTCACTGATGAAGAGCCACCAGAAGTGGGAATGGTCATAATAACAACTCGCCCCCCCAGCACATCCTTAAGCCTCGTAGGTACCTCATACGTGCTGTCCACACTGCATGATGCCACCAGGGCTTTGGAAGGGAACTTTATTACATTTATGAACTAATCACACATCATTAGTTCTCGTAGCTGGTACTTCCCTTGAGGTTTGTGTCGTGAAGAAACACATCCCCAGGGCCACGGATCACCTCTTATATTAAAGATTTTTCATTCTCCTGCCTATGATGGAGCAAAACCCAAAACCTTAGTTCTGCCAACTGCCCCAAAAGGATGTCATGGCTGAATGAAACTGAAACCCCAGTTTCGGCCATTTTAAGCAGCAGCTGCTTCCCAAGCTGCTTACGGGGCTTATATGACTTTATCTCCTTTCCCCAAAGATGCTCGATCCCTAACAGGCTGGGACAGGTCCAAGGGTGTGAGGTGGTGACAGGCAAGCCCCGCAGGCTACATGTGGAGACGCAGCCAGGGGTATTTATCCATGGCTGCTGGGGGAGGAGGGTGCTGCATCTCTGAGGTAACATTCCCTAGTCTCAGCCCAATGTCTTTAAATTAGAACTTTTTTTTTTAAGTTTCAGAAAATTAACTGGGAGAGTTAGGTCAGATCTCATATTCTCCAGCTAGTCCCCTAATCTTTGTTTATAACAAGCACATTCTGAGGTTTGGCTCTTTTTTAAAAAAATGCATTTATTTATTTTATTTATTTATTTTCAGCTGTGTTGGGTCTTCGGTGCTGCGCGCGGGCTTTCTCTAGTTGTGGCGAGCGGGGACTACTCTTCATTGCATGTGCGGGCTTCTCATTGCTGTGGCTTCTCTCGTTGTGGAGCATGGGCTCTAGGTGCGTGGGCTTCAGTAGTTGTGGCACGTGGGCTCAGTAGTTGTGGCTTGCAGACTCTAGAGCACAGGCTCAGTAGTTGTGGCGCACGGGCTTAGTTGCTCTGCAGCATGTGGGATCTTCCTGGACCAGGGATCGAACCCGTGTCCCCTGCACTGGCAGGTGGATTCTCAACCACTGCACCACCAGGGAAGCCCAGGGAAGCCCCTGAGGTTTGGTCTGATCCAATAACTATTTCCGTGAACTAAATAGGCCCTGGGTGCTCCCATCTCTGATGCCTAGGGGTCCTGAGAGCCCCCCTGGAGGAAGAGGCTGGGCTTGGGTATGCCCCAGCTTTTATGCAGTGACGGGGAGGCCTTCACGTTTTGCTGAAAGCAATCAGGGAGGGGATTTTGTAAAGATGGATCTGGATACTGCTCAGTTATTTAACGTTGCATACATATTTCAGGAAAACCTAACTCCTTAAAGGTCAGGTAGCTGGAAATGGCATTTCAGCAAATTATGTGGGTATTGCTATGGAAAGGCCGCCAGCAGGAGGCCTCACAGGGTGACATTATTTCATGGAAATTGTCACAAAACTGGGCCTGATGGTCATTTTGCAGGCTCAGGAAGGGGACCATGTTCATGTGCCCAGAGATGCTCAGACCCTCTCACAGTATCTTCACTTCAGACTGATAGATAAGCCAGAAGGACGTCTCACCAATTGAGAAGCAGTGGAGTGGCCTGTGGCGGCCATTCTCGCAGCTCCTGCCTTGGATTTGCCCAGGCCTGTGATCAGGGCCTGGGGGGCTGAATCAGACATGAATGTAAAACTTGCCTGGAGAGTGAACTTAGAGCAAAGCCATGGCGCAGTGTTCCCGCTGCATGCCTGGGGTCACCCTGTTAGGGCCCGTGGAGCCCCGTCCCTTCCCCAGGCTACACCCCCCTCCCACCCCTGGCTATCATTTCGGTATTCCCCATTTCTCAGGGGGAAGTTGGGCTGCAGTAAATAGCTTGCACTGCAGCAAACCCTTCAGGAATGATCACCTCTGCTTCCTTTTAAAAAAACTTTTAATGTTATTCTTTCTTTCCCAGTGCACTGGAGTGGAATTACACAGATCCCAGGCAGAAAGAAAAGCTGGACAAGAAAGCTGAGGATGGAGAGTTCTGGTGAGAGTCACCTGCGGGAGTGCTGTCCCCTTAGTTGTGGGTCCATTCCTGGTTCACAGGTGGGCAGCTGTCTCTAGGTGTTCCAGGAATTCCACATGGTTCCCAGCCAGGAGGGCTTGTTTCTCCTCCCGCTTTTACCCCAGAGTAGTTCTACCTCCGTACCAGTACGTCTGAAGCATTGAAACCAAGATATCTGGGCTTCAACACGGATTAGCTATCAGCTTGTCTTCCTCCGTTTCCATATCTTTCCAGTGAAATAGGAGCACTGTTCCTATCTCTTTAAGTCCAAGATTTAGCATAGCAGCAAAATAAGATAACTTGGGCTTCCCTGGTGGCGCAGTGGTTGAGAGTCCGCCTGCCGATGCAGGGGACACGGGTTCGTGCCCCGGTCCGGGAAGATCCCACATGCCACCGAGTGGCTGGGTCCGTGAGCCATGGCCGCTGAGCCTGCATGTCTGGAGCCTGTGCTCTGCAACGGGAGAGGCCGCGACTGTGAGAGGCCCGTGTACCGCAAAAAAAAAAAAAAAGATAACTTCCTTCACTCATGGGCTAAGGAAGATAATAGGGACACCGCTAAGAATATGACGTGGTTTAGGGGCCATCTCTAGGCTCCGACTTGAACACCAGTTAGATGTAAACAGGAGGGAACTTGGAGATGGTGGTTTGGTTCAATTTACCTGCCAGGGTCTCTCCAGTTGATGGTTTCGTCTCTTTGCGGGGTTGGTTAGATATGAGAGGGGGTTCTCTAAGAAAAATGGAGATGCTAACAGTAGTGAGGAATGTGGTCAATGACCCCTGCATATTTGTACAGTGGGCTGCAGAAAAGACTCGAGCTAGCCCACGGCCTTTGGTCCGTCCTGTGACCAGGGGGCACGCGTTCCATCACTTTTCCAGCCCAGCTCTCTCGACTGAGAGTCCAACGGTCCCTCTGCCCCCAGGATGTCTTTTTCGGATTTCTTGAGGCAGTTCTCTCGGCTAGAGATCTGCAACCTGACCCTGGACTCCCTGAGCAGCGAGGAGGTGCACAAGGGGAACCTGATTCTATTCAATGGGTACTGGATACGGGTTCCACTGCCGGCGGCTGCCAGCACTCCGCAGGTGAGGCGGGAGCTGCCGTGCCCACCTTCTTCTGGCTTGTCCTCCCAGGGCTGGGCATCCTTATATGTTAATCTTGGGACAGTGCCTTTGCACTCTTTTCTCTGGCTCCTGGCACCCCTTAGTGGCCCAGCTTCTTTCTGGGGCTTGGAGGCCAGGGCAGCAGTGGTGGATGGCGGCTCTGCAGCCATTCACCCGGGGCCTGATCTCAGGTAACGTCATTCTTCAGCGTCTGTGTGTTCAGACTATCTCTGCTTCACCCACCTGCCCCCTGCCCCCCAAGGTCGTTCTTCTTCGTACGAACCATGCTCTTGTCACCCTGCACCAAGGCCTCTTGTTTTTCTCTGAGGCTTCCTCCATCCCCATGTGGCCCGGCTGGCTGGCAACCAGCCCACTGCGCCCTGGGACAGAGGCTAACGGTGCGCTAGAGGGACGCGGGTTCGGCATCACTGTATCAGCAGACAGCATCCGTCCGAGCGGCCATTCCGCTTTGTTTGCACCCGAGTCAGACAGCCTGGGTCAGGGGTGGTCACACACAGGGTGTGCGAATGGCCACTGTCCACTCCCCTGGTCGTCATCAGAACTCCCTCCCTGGTGGGGATAGCCTGGCGCAAACCGCTGCCTCTGCACTAACCCGGGCCCTCATCTTATTAAAGGTGGGAAGCCTTCCCTGTTCGCGGGAGACCGCTAGTATCTACACATAGAGGCTCCTCCTAGGTTGAATCAGCTGAGGCAGCACCAGAGGAAGAAACTCCGAAAAACAGCCCCACATCTCTAAGGAGAAATGAAAGAAAGCAAAACCCACCCTCTCCACTGCCCACCTCCCCAGGCCCGGTCCTGGTCTGACGTTGACATTGTTAACCGACTTCGACTTGTAAGCACTGGGCCTTGTTCTCACGACAGAGCTCATTGCAGGCCTGTGCTCAGGGCGTGGAAGCAGCGTTAGAATAAAATCCCATGTGGGTGCAGTCCTGGGTCCTGACCGGGTCTCTTGTTCATTATCCCCATCCAACCCGAGCTCCCATTTCTGACGGCAGAGACGGAAGGAGGGTGGTCCTTTCCTGTCACTGTCGCTCAGATGCCCGGTGCAACAGCTCTGGGACCCTGGGAGGGTCGTCTCCCTGGTCTGAGCTTCCATCTCCCAATCGTCAAAGTGGAGGGATAATACCCACCTTCGGAAGCGCTTTGTAAATGGTGTAGTGTTATACAAATGGGATGTGTTATCTTTATGACCCATTTTCTTCTTCCAGCTCTGTTAAGGAGTAAACAAAAAATGTAGGGATTGCAGTGATGTTGCATTTGGGAGAAATTAAAATATGCTCACCATTAGCAAGCTCTTAGAAAATGTGTAGGAAATTTGCATGGATCATTTTGGGAGCTCGGAATTGTAGGGGTGCCTAAGGTATCTGTCTGCACGAAATCGCTACCCCATCTGTGCCGCCAGCTAGCTGTCGGGACAGATGGACTGTTCCTGCCCTTTGGTAATGATGTAAGTTTAGAAGATTACAGAATTGTCTCTGGCTCCTCTGGAATCGACAGATATTTGTTTTAAAATCTACACGCTTGTAGGGGCTTCCCTGGTGGCGCAGTGGTTGAGAGTCCGCCTGCCGATGCAGGGGACACGGCTTCGTGCCCTGGTCCGGGAAGATCCCACATGCCGCGGAGCGGCTGGGTCCGTGAGCCATGGCCGCTGAGCCTGCGCGTCCGGAGCCTGTGCTCCGCAATGGGAGAGGCCACAACAGTGAGAGGCCCGCGTACCGCAAAAAAAAAAAAAAAAAAAAAATCTACACACTTGTGCCTTAGATAAAAGAAAAAAATCTGGAAGTGGAAGTTCTGGGAAGGTGGAATTCAATAAGTAATTTTATTGTTAAGAAAATATAATAACCAGTGGCTCTTGGTCACCTGTGAATGCCCTGTTATTGTATCAGGTTGGACCCTTACCTAGAAGATCTAAGCACTCTCTCCATCCCCCACCCCTTTCTTCCCCCAGGGCACATAGTTATTGAAATTACTGACGCCCTGGCATGGAGATGGCTGCCAAGCCTATCTTCCTCAATCATACTCTGCCACTTGAGTCAGTCATAGAATTGCTGTGTGTCCCTGGATGACCCATTTGCCCTCTCTGTGCCTTGGCTTGTACAGTCACTATTTGGAGAGATTTTGTTTTTTTAAGGTCATATTTGAAATGAAGCAGTGTTTTAAAATATCCATAGGTGGTACGGCAGGCGTGCTTCTTAATCGCCAATTATTATTCCTTGGGCATTATTAAATGACGTACTCTTGAGGGAGCGTCCCTCATCACTGGCTGCCACGCTGAGCCATCTAGTGGGGCCCCTGGATCAATGGACAGAGGATCGGCAATCATGGCTGTTTTGGGCTGTGATCTGAAGCGGGGGCCCGTCAGACAGGCTTACCAGGGGGCAAGAGTGGTTGGTCATCTTCTTATAGTCTGTCAGGAGAGGCCTCCTTGGTAGCTAGATTTTGCTAGAATTGTCCTCATCTGTTTCAGGGACCTGCTTTTCCCCCCAGAGACCTCCTTCCTCCAGGAGATGGGTTCATCTTCACAGGTCAGTTCTTCACAGGCTGAGAACAAGGAGATGTTAATCATTTCCCCAGAAGGCTTGGAGTTTCCTTCCCAGGGGGACCAGTGTAGCCCTGGGACCACGGGACCTTGAATATCCCGTCAAGTATATCTGGGCCCTGGTTGATCAAATGGACAAGTGTAAAGTTTCCACGTGCTGTGGGGTGTGTGTGCTGGTATGTGGGTGGGGTAGGGAGATAGGAGGAAATACTGACCACCTTGTAAAGCAAACTTGCTAAGCCCTGCTTACCCGGCACAGTTTGGCCAGAGTTATGTTTCCTTGAGATGATCAAAATTCCTCCCTTTCGTTCTATTTTTCCCGATCTCCTCACCCACCCTGGGGGGAACCACCATCTCCTGGGTGACTTCTAGCCACTTACTGGACCAATCCCCAGTTCAAAATCTGTTTGGACGAGGTGGGCGACCACCAGGAGGAGAGCATTGGTGAACCCGGCTGCACGGTGCTGCTGGGGCCGCTGCAGAAGAATCGCAGGCGACAGAAGAGGATGGGACAGGGCATGCTCAGCATAGCCGATGCTGTCTACAAGGTACTCTGGAGCTGGGGTCAGCCGTCACGGCACGCCTGATGTCTTTGGTCAGAATATTTTGCCCAGCAATTGAAGCGAATCTTTCTTATTGTTTGGATGTCCCTAATCAAGCATTTTCCTTGCTCCCCAAAATGCCTCCCCCAGTGGCCTTACTGAGGCCTGAATTCCACAATTAGAGATTCATTCCTCTGGCTTAAATCTCTACTGTTAACACTGAGACGTGTAATTCATTAAGCTTTGTCTGTCATTGAGGGTTCAGTGTAACTATACTTACTAGACTCTCTCCAGGTATAGGCTTCTCAGGGGACAGGAGCCAAGAAGGTGACACAAGGAGTATGAGGACATCACAGAGTGGGGGAAGGGAGCCAAAGACAAATCCTCTTTCTCCCTGGGCAACCTTGAAACACTTGTTGGGACACACAAGGCGTGGGCTGGGGTGAAAGGAGCCCCAGGTCATTTTCAGTTCTAGTGTCTCTGGATTGAAGGTCACAGCTGGCTCTGGGCTCAGGCTGCAGTGCGTGTCTCAATACCCCAGTTTGCCCTGTAACCACCCCTCTATAGATTTCGCAGCCTAACAAGTAGGTTAAAGCAAGACCTCTGGGTCTTGACAAGTCTAGCCAGGATCAAATTGGAATCCACTTATTTTACGTAGGCAAAGACTTTTTATAACGAATTCCGGAGGGATTCAAGGTGGTTGTTTTTATAGAATTTTGTTAAAAGTAAATTTCTTGGGAAAAATACACTTCTAATCAGAAACACCAAGAGCTGGCTGGAAGCCCAACATCTCAGTATACATAAGTGCATGGGAAAGAAGTACTGTAATAAGAAACCAGTAAGGAAAAGTGCAATTGTCAAGCTCATGTGACCTCCAGCCCCTTTCTTTCACTTATTTTGGAACTTAGAGCTTTAGAGGTGTGTGTGTGTGTGTGTGTGTGTGTGTGTGTGTGTGTGTGTGTGTGTGTGTGTGTATGTGTGTGTATTTTGTGTTGGAGGAATGGGAGTTGGAAAATAATTGCTGCTTGATGGCTGGAGAAAAGTATTTCAAATAAATAAGCTCCAATTCTACTCCAGCGTACCCCTTCCATCCCCACCTAGAATGTAAGTAGGACCAAAACAGATTTTTTGCTTATAGGGATAAAAAACCAAGCAAGCACTTACCCTATGCATATCAATTCAACACTTCTTTAGTGCGTATCTGCCACGTGCCAGGTGCCGTGCTGAAAGCTGAGATCCAGAGGAAGAGCAGAAGGTTATCGACCTCAGGGTGCTCACAATCTAGAGGGGGAAACCACACACACATTCCACTAACTACAGGGCAGGGCAGATCTGCTATGACGGGGACCAGCACGGTGAGCTGAGGTCTCCTCAGAGAGGGATAGCTTCGTGGAGGAGAAGAATTTGATCAGGGTGTCAAAAAATGAGCTGGAGGGCTTCCCTGGTGGTGCAGTGGTTGAGAGTCCGCCTGCCGATGCAGGGGATGCGGGTTCGTGCCCTGGTCCGGGAGGATCCCACATGCCGCGGAGCGGCTGGGCCCGTGAGCCATGGCCGCTGAGCCTGCGTGTCCAGAGCCTGTGCTCCGCAATGGGAGAGGCCACAACAGTGAGAGGCCAGTGTATTGGAAAAAAAAAAAAAGAGCTGGATTTCAAAGGTGGACGAGGGAGAACATTCCAGCCATAGGGGACATCATGTGCTTCTTGACAGCTGGAGAGGAAGTGACAGTTTGGGAGAGCAGGCAGGAGGCGGGCGTGGCCAAAGAGTGGGCTGAATGGGGACTGTGGCCACCAGCTCTTCATCCACCAGCTCTACCTTCTATAACCGGATCAACAAAGCGTTCTTTCAAAGGTACGTGAGCTAACACACGGAAATAGCTTTGTGGGCATGGCATTTGCTCTCGTAAATAATATATACGGCATGTCAATTTTTCAGACATTAGTTTACAGCTGCTTATAAAATAACCCCATGTATGTGATTCGTGGACCTTCCTCTTACAGCCAGAGGCATATAAATTAGAGCATGACATCTGTGAACACAGCCACTTTAACGTCAGGGTGAGAAGGTGTACAGCCCTGTAGGGAGTGTCTGTGCCTGGGCTTGTAGAAAGTACCTGGTGTTGGAGAGAGGCCATGTAGGGATTGCAGGGGGTACCATTCTCTGACCCCTGGAACTGCTTCTTCTGGCTTTAACTGTCTGCAAACTGGAGTCTGGTTTGAGGTGGGAAAACTGATAGTGACTGAGGAACAGCCAGAAACCCCCAAAGGCTAAAAAGCCCTGCTCGTCTGGCCCCCACTCTCTCCCTTGTAATCTTTCCTGCTGTGACAACAGGCTCCTGCCACACGGGCCTGTCATTTGCATTCAGGATATCTTGCATTTCAAAGGTGACTGTCCCTTGCCATCCATCAGTGGGCAAGGCTGGCCTGCGCTCCTGTCTGGATGCTGTGGCTGGGGACTTGTGCCACCTGAGGCCTGGCTGGCTGGCTCAGTTCCTGCCTGGGGCCTCTTGGCAGTGGAATCAGAGCATATCGCCTGCGGCGGTGGGTGGGGTGAATGCAAAGACAGCCGAGGTGGTTGAGAGTCCCTGCCCAGGGGGTGAAGGCTGTTGGGAGGCAGATCCCCCGAGGACCTCTGCTCTCCCAGACAGCCGGGACCTCTGCATGCGGGATTTTAGCTTTAGATGCAAACTTAGAGGAGTGACTGCAGACTTTTCTACCTCTGCTGCCGATTATAAACAGGGGCTTCGGAGTGAGGATGCCAGCTGACCCAAATTTTCCCTAATTTTTTTCCCTCAGAGTTGGCAGCTGCCCACGGACCTAAGCCACAAACAATGCCCTTGCTACTCTTCTGGTCAAGAGAGCCTGCTTGGGAGGGGCAAAGGTGGGAAAAGGACAAGGGGGGATTGAACCCTCTTCAGAGCCTTCTCTAGCATGGGAGGACTTCCACTCTGCATCTGAGATCTCCTGTGGGCATCACCATTTCCATTTGCAAATAATTGGACTTAACTCTACCTAGACTAGTGAAAAAGGAATTTACCAGCTCATGTCACCAAACCCAGGGAAGGACAGGGATGCTTAGGACAGGGGACGTGCCTGCTCTCAGGACCCTTTCCCTTCACATCTCCCCTCTGGTGTCAATGCCATCTTCCTGGTCTGGCTTTCTGCACAGTCTCTCTAATATCACCCACATAAAACAAGGGGGTCCCTTCCCTTAGTTCCAATTTGAAAATCCTAGAGGAGTCTGTGATGGACTCAGCTTGGGTCACGTGCCTATTCCTGGACCAATCCCTGTAGCCAGTGGTGATTAAATTATGTCTCGAGTTGAGTGAGACCCCTTTCTGGCCAAGCCCTTGATCTGGAGGCCAGGTCTCTAGGTCTGTAAGATGTTAGTTCTCCTTTAACCCCCAAGGTTAGTCCTCCTCAAACATTTGGGGTCCTGGTAGATGAAACAATATGAAAATAAAGGAGAACTTTTTTCTCCTTTCGGATTTCTAGGGTTCAGTAGTCCACAGATGGCCTTGAAAATTCACCAATGACTTTCCAGTTTCAGAAATGCTAATGTCTCTCACTTTAGCACAGAATTCCTCCCAGTGGCCCAGGACTGCACAGTCTGTGGGCCAGATGTGGGGAGGGACACAAAGGCACAAAGGGAGGCCCACGGCACCCTCAGGTGACATGCTCTTGTCTCCTGCCCTGTAGGTCCCCAAAGAGATATGTGAACACTGACGGAGATGTCCTCCTTGGTAAGGAACAGCTGGGCTGCCTTCGTGATGGGCACCCAGTGGCATGTGCTTCCTCTGATGGAAGCCGGTTCTCCCACAAACCGACTCCCACAGGATCCGGTGAGCTGCTAACCCTGAGAGAGCTGGTAAAGACACTTGGGTCCCACCCGCCAGGAAGGGGACAGTGGTGACCTGTACCCCTTGTGTGCCTGGTGGTCTGATACAAACAAGATGACTGTAGCTCACTTAGGCTCCTGTTTATCTAGCCGACAGAAATAAAGGCCCAGAGAAGGAAGCACCACCTTGATCTTTTTGGCTCCCAGCTTTTCCTGCATCTCCTCAGTGATTTACAGCTGGGTTAGAGAGGCATGTCATCAGGGTCGTACTTACATCTGGGGTTTCCTGCTGCGGTCCCAGGCCTCACCCAGCTATCCCGGTGGCCTCGTGGGCAGGGGCTGGTGGGGTGCTGTGAGACGGCCTCATCCACGCAGCTGGCACACAGTCAGGCCCCAGCTCGGCCCAGCCCAGCGAGCCTCTCCTCGGCTGCACGCTAGGGACACCTGGGAGCTCTTAGACCTCTCTGTGCCCAGACCAATTATGGCAGAATCTCTGGGGTGAGTCCAACGTGTGGCCAAGGTTAGGAACCACTTGTTCTGTCTGGGGCTACCGCAGCCGGAGTCTATTACTCGAATGATGTAGGGGTACGTTTGCCCTGCTGTGCTAATCCCTGCTCCCCCGGGGTTCTCAGCCTTGGCCACCTGGTAGCATGTGCCAATGAGGCCCACGTTCACAGGTTCCAGCCTATGCCTTCTTCCAAGGCTGCCGATCGCTGGTCTACCCTGCCTGATGGCTCCCAGATGCATATTATTGGTTATGGAGGCAACAGACAAGAGCGAATGGATGATTTAGGGCATGCCCCTCTTCACTACTCAAAAGTCATTAAATTCAAACGTGCACTAAGTCTGACGGGTGGTGGCTCCCATCAGAAGCGGCCCGTCTAGGAGAGCGAGGTCCTCTGCACACACAGTGCGGCCTCCAGGAGCATCTCCCGGTGCTCTCCGTGCGTCGCTGTGGAGCCTGTGCTCTGCAGGTGCCAGTGGCTCTTTGGTCAGCGGTTCCAAGGCCTGGGGGGCTTGTGAAAGCACAGGCTGCTGGGCCCCAGCCCCAGAGTCTCTGATTCCACAGGTCTGGCTTGGGGCCCGAGGACCTGCACTTTCAACAAGCCCCCCAGGGGTGCTCACGCTGACCCTGGGCCCACACACTCGTGGCTGGGCCAGGCCACGGGGAGGCGCGAGGGCCAGGGCCCTGGTGGCACATGCCTGTGTGGAGTCCCCAGTAGGACAGAGGGGCCCCAGCTCCTGCCTCCGTACTCTCCACCTCTCACTCTGGCCTCCCAGGTGAGGCGTCTGCAATCTGTCCCGCCCCTGGATTCCTGCTAGAACTCAGTTTGCCCCGTTCCCTTCCCACCTCCCACCCCACACTTCTCCTTCTCCCCTGCTGGTTTCCTGTTTCCTCCCCTCGCAGTCATCAGGGAGGGCAAGAATGACATTTAGCCCCTTAACACTTGCACTCGGCCAAGGTCTTGCTGGCCATGCCCCAGCATTCTGCCCAGAGTAGAAAACTTCTGGTGGGTGGGGGGGGGGATCCCAAGGCTGTGGCTGCTCTGGTGCCCAGGTCAGCAGGGGCAGGCTGGGGGGTCCCGCTGTGATCCAAAGAGGGTCGGGTGACCACAAATAGGCACTGTCTACCCTGGGGTGGGCAGTCCAGCTCTGGGTCACACAGAAGTCGCAGCCCTTGCAGCTCACCAGCACCTGCGCTGTCACAGGCATCTTGATGAAGCCTGGTCCTGAAGATACAGTGCCATGGGGAGGCTTAATCACAGCAGCAATAACACCGGCAACAGCGTTTTCAAAGCACTCTGTAGCCACTAATTAGCCCGTGGCCTATGACCACAACCTCCCTCTCCCTCCAGCAAACAGATGGGTCTTGGGGAGCATCTTCTGCCTCCCAGGAGGGCCAGGCCTCCCTCGGGGTGGCCAGCCCCTCTGTCTGCCTCCCTGCCCCGCCCCTCTCCCCCAAATCTGATCACCCTGGTACCTCGTAGAGCAATTTTCCGAGCCAGGCCAAGGTGAGCAGGCCCTCCTGGCTGCTGTTGCTTGGGAACCAGTATTTAAGCCACAGGCCTGTATTGGGGAGCTCAGCGCCACACCCCCAGGTACAGCTGCAGAGTGAGAGTCTGTTGGATTCAATGAGGGATGATTCATGAGGACAGATATCCAGAGAGAAGCTGAGCACACACACGGAGCACACCTGCTGTCCAATCCTTCATTTAAGCAGGAAGAGGGAAAGGGGTCTGGCCAAGGTCAGTGCCTCAACCTGGGCCGGGCACCCAGAGGTGCTCTGAACACATTTGATGATGGACACACGGTGAGCTCACGACAGAATCCAAGGCTTCCTGATTCTCAGCCCAGGGTTAAAAATCAACCGTCCCTAAATTAGTGAGATAAAACCCAACTCTGGGGCCTTCGTCTTCCAGGATTTCACAAGACATTGACCCTGACTGTTGCTTTGCACAGCTGGAGAGCCACAGGGATGAGCACCTGGGCCGGGTCTTCTTCCTGGGCCGCCAGCCTTCCACCCACTCCAGCACCTACGTCAACCTGCGCCAGGTCTCAGCTCGTGTGCAGCTGCCCCCCGGGGAGTACGTGGTGGTGCCGTCCACCTTCGGACCCTTCAAGGACGGCGACTTCTGCCTGAGGGTGTTCTCGGAGAAGAAGACCAAGGCCCTGGGCGTGTCCTTTCCCTCCGGGGTGGCGGGGGTGACAGAGGGACCTGGCTCCGCGCAGGTGCAGGCCCTGTCGCTGTGTGGGACCTACCCCCGGCTCCCAGAAGAAATTTGTAGAACACCATAGATCTCAAGCGTCCTTCACTAGGTGTCCTGCTACTGCCCCTACACGTTGGTCTGTAGGACATGGGGGAGTTTTCCTTAAAAAAGGTCAAGGCTAGAGAGAAAGGGCACCAGTAACAGCCTGGTTAGAGCGTTTTCCTTGCAGTGGGGATGGGCACCTCATAGAGGAGGATCTAGATGAGAGCACCGCCTCTTCCCTTACACACACCACACACACACACACCACAGACGTATACCATACACATCCACAACACATACATACACACACACGACACACAACACATACTACACAACATACGACACATACACACACCACAGACATACACACCACATACACAGATCACACACACAACACACACACCAGACATACACATAGCACAGACATACACACCACACACATCACACACACCACATACATATACACACCACACACACCACAGACACACACAACACACACACCACAGACATTCACACACCACACACCACACATACTACACATACACACCACACACACACGCCGTACATACACACAGACCACATATTACCACACACACACCACAAACAGACCACACACACCTGATATACCTTACACATACCATACACACACATCACACACACCACACATACATAACACATATATAGCACACACATAGACACCACACACATTCCACATACCACACACACACACACACACCCCACACTGCACCACGTAAACCATGTGCGTGTGTGCATGGACACGTGGGCTGTGGGCTTGGTGGCTCATTCCTCAGACATCATTTCAACAGGGATTCACATAGCTGGGTTCCTAGTGCAAGATGAGAATAGTAACTGGGGCAAGGTGGGGAGAGAATTCCCCAGAAGAGTGATCCACCAGGGGGAACATTCTAGATTCCATGGGGTGCCCACTGAACTTGGCAGTTCTTGTCTCTGGTGAAAAACTCAGGGTGGGGGGGGTGGTTGGGGAGGTGAAGGGAGGGGTCCTGGTTCAGTTTATGCAGTTTGGTGCTAGTAGGAACTGAAGGTCTTGCGTAGGAATCCAATCCCTCAGCAGAGCTAAAAACTTCCTAAAAGAACCTAGCCATTAGCTGTATGTTTGACTTACCCATATTTGTTTTTTTCTCTCTTTGTGTTTTAGGGAAATTGGGGATGTAGTAGCTGGAAGCCCACATGAGGTATGCCGCATTTTAGTATGCCAAGCTCTAACACTGATGCATAGCAGTCATTTGGGATTTCTTATTGATTCATAACTGCTCTTTATATACTGAGGACGATAACTTTATTCATCAGGGCCACAACATTTTCTAGGTCCTGGCTCTTCCTGATGAAGATGAGATAGACGCAGCACCCAGAACCCAGACTTTGTAACACATTCCTACCCCATAGGGGGAGTCTGAGTGTCCCCCACATTCAGGCAGGTGGATCCTCAGAGCACTTGCTGTGAGCTTGAGCACTTCTGGGTGGGATGGAGAAGGCGATGGGAGAAAGAGATCTAGTCCCTGCTCTTAGACAGACCTCCATCCAGTCTTTTAGACAAATGACAGAAGCATAAGGAAAAAGATGAAGGGCAGCTCATGCCAGCAATGGATCTAAGCCTGTGTGAATGTAGTCTGAGGGTGCTGGAGTGAACACCTCCTTTGGGAGGCTCCGTGGGGGAGGTCATTTCAGAGCAGACTTTGGAGGAAGAAATGCACAGAGTTTGTGGGTTCACCTGCCTCACTCCCTCTACCCCTCCCTCCCTGCCCTGTTTCTCAGATGCGGTGCACAGAGGCAGCACGTTGAGTGTGCCTGTTTTGTGAGGGGTAGTGGTATTATTTGGCATATATCAAATCTTTAAGCTCTTATTTCTGCAGATGCATGAGGAGGTGCCAAAGATGGACCCATCTTGCCCTGGGGGCGGGGCAGTTATGCCGTGAGTCTATTAGATAGAAAACGTGTGCCCCATTGTCTGTTCCTTCTCATTCCCATTAGTCTCTGAACTGGACTTGGTGTCCAGTAGTTAAGCTAATGGTCAGTAGCGGCCCCTGCCTTGAGTCAGCTGCAGTTCCTGGCACCAGAGGCCCTTTCTGTGCTTCTGCCTCTGGGTGGTCCCAGCTGGTTAGAGCTCTCCCTCCTGCCCCCTTCCCCTTCCGCACTGCAGGTAGATGCCAGCTCAGCCTCTTCACTGCCCCCCAGGCCTTGTCTCTCACAGTAGCTGCTCCTCCTAGTGGTCCCAAGTGTGTTAGAAAGGCCAGTGTGCCAGTGTGGAGGGGGTGGATCTGAGTCCACAATTCAGGTGGGAAGAACTATCCTTCCCCCACTCCCCCTTTTTTTTCCCTGCTAAATCAACTTAAAACTGACTCTACCATCATCAACAATTCTACAAATAATAAATGCTGGAGAGGGCGTGGAGAAAAGAGAACCCTCCTACACTGTTGGTGGGAATGTAAATTGGTACAGCTACTATGGAGAACAGTATGGAGGTTCCTTAAAAAAACTAGAAATAGAGCTATCACATGACCCAGCAATCCCACTCCCGGCCACATATCCAGAGAAAACCTTAATTTGAAAAGACATGTGCAACCACAATGTTCATAGCAGCACTATTTACAATAGCCCAGACATGGAAGCAACTCAAGTCTCCATCAACAGATGAATAGATAAAGAAGATGTGGTCTATATGATGATGAAATATTACTCAACCATAAAAAAGAATGAAATAATGCCATTTGCAGAAACATGGATGGACCTAGAGAATATCATACTAAGTGAAGTAAGTCAGACAAAGACAAATATAATATGACATCACTTATATGTAGAATCTAAAAAAATGATACAAATGAACTTATTTACAAAATAGAAACAGACTCAGACATAGAAAACAAATATATGGTTACCAAAGGAGAAAAGAGGGGGAAGGATAAATTAGGAGTTTGGGATTAACAGATACACACTACAATATATAAAATAGGTAAACAGCAAAGACCTAGTATAACTATACTCAATATCTTGTAATAAACCATAATGGAAAGAATATGAGAAAGAAAATATATACATATATTCTTTCTCATACTCTGAATATATATATTTGAATCACTTTTCTGTACACCAGAAACTAACACAATATTGTAAATCAACTACACTTTAATAAAAAAAACTTACTGGGCTTCCCTGGTGGCACAGTGGTTGAGAGTCCGCCTGCCGATGCAGGGGACACGGGTTCGTGCCCCGGTCCGGGAAGATCCCACATGTCGCAGAGCGGCTGGGCCCGTGAGCCATGGCTGCTGAGCCTGTGCGTCCGGAGCCTGTGCTCCACAACGGGAGAGGCCACAACAATGAGAGGCCCGCGTACCGCAAAAACAACAACAACAACAACAAAACCCCAAAACTTACTAAAGCCCCATTTCAGGAGTTCAATATCAGTCATTGTCGGGGTGCACCGTCTCCACCTCCCATGGTCTTGGGGTTTTCTGAAACACCAGGAAGTCTGTACCAGTCACGGGTCCTCACTGTTCTTGCTTGAGATGCCCACTGTCTCAGCTCAGCTCCTTCATGTCTGGCAGCTCTTGGGCTTCTGTACTAGGTCTGCGGCTTAGAATCTTTGGTAAACTAGGAGTCGCCAGGCCTAGGGGACAACCGTCCCTTGAGGTCCCCAGAGCATATGTATGGAGCCATACAAGGGTTCCCATATTTCAGGGCCCTGGGAACTGCCAACATCTTCTTGGTCTCAGGGAAACTTGGTCTTTTCTCTTTAAGGTACCCCTCCCCCTGACACACACACACACACACACACACACACACACACATGCCACAGGGATAATATATTCAGGGACTTAAGACTTTACAGGAGACAGGAAGAGCCATTGCCCTTGCCTTCAAGAACTTCTGTTTTCCTCCCTCCAGAAATCTCCAAGACTTGGACAGCTGGACATTTAAAGGGCCTGCTTGGAATGGGGGAGGGAAAAAAGAAAGCAATTGAGAAGGGTTGCGAAGATGCTGTCAACATGTAATATGACAACAGTAAAATAATACCTGTTTTTGCCAGGTTGCCTTACCATTTCCAAAGCGTTTTCATGTATATTTTCTCAGAGCAACAGATAATTCCACTACATTAAGGTCCTTGAAAGCAAGGACCATGTCTTGTTCACCACTACATCTCAGACACAGATACAGAACAGTTCCCAACATGCGCCGGGTGTCCAGTAAATATTTTTTTGAAGGAGTGAACGAACTGAAGTACCGTTTGCCAGACCATGTATGCCATCATTTAAAAGCATCTTTCTCCCTGGTATCCAGAAACTCCCGTGTACAATGACATCCCCTAGTGGTGAAGTACCTGCTATGCACCCGCTTGTGCCCGTGTCCATTTTTTCTTTCACTTTTTTAAAATAAATTTTTATTGGAGTATAGCTGCTTTACAATGTTGTGTTAGTTTCTGCTGTACAGCAAAGAGAATCAGCAATACATATACATATAACCCCTCTTTTTTGTTTTTCCTTCCATTTAGGTCACCACAGAGCACTGAGTAAAGTTCCCTGTGCTATGCAGTACGTTCTCATTCGTTATCTATTTTATACATAGTAGTGTACAAATGTCAATAGCAATCTCCCAATTCATCCCGCCGCCCCCCCTTCCAAGGGGGACTTGAACTTTTCATATGCTTTGATATTGCACGTTTTCATGTATAACTTGTGTCATTTTTATAAGTACAGTATTTGAATGTCTGCATGATTCCTAGGTAAGAAGGCCATACAGTTGCTTTAATAGAATCCTCCCTATTACTGCAGTTGACTTCTATAGCCAGGACCTTCCCAGTCCCTGAGGGAGAACAGTAGAACTGGAAGGCAGGAATAGTAAGGTCGGTGCTGTAGAGCTGGAGAAGGTGGGTCTGAGCAGCCAGTCCAACCGCAGCCCTGAGATTTATCCTTATTGAAATGTATAGCTCTAGTCTATTTCTTCCTTTTTTTAGAGATTTTTTTTTGATGTGGACCATTTTTAAAGTCTTTATTGAATTTGTTACAATACTGCTTCTGTTTTATGTTTTGGTTTTTTGGCCACGAGGCATGTGGGATCTTAGCTCCCTGACCAGGGATCAAACCTCCACCCCCTGCATTGGAAGGTGAAGCCTTAATCACTGGACTGCCAGGGAAGTCCCTCTTCCTCTCTCTTTCTTCCCCCCTCCCTCCCTCCTTCCCTTCCTTCCTTCCTTTCTTTCCAGTTCATACTTATTTTCCCCCAGAATAATAGAATATTACTCTATGTTCAGAATCCGTAGACTTCACACTAGATTCAGGTTATCGTATATTTTATTACATGGATGATATAAAGCTTTTATTCTACAAGACCACTTTAAAATCATACATGTGTGATGAGAAGTATTTATCATTTCTTCTAAAAACTTTAGATGTATTTTTGGATTTACTCCTCATAAATGTAAACAGTATAATAGGCATTAAAACCCCTGTGTTATCGATGAGGAAGCAGAGCCCTGGCGAGGTTGAGTTGCAGTAGGATGCTGAGAGCAGCTGCTCTGGGGATCAGACTGGTGGCTGGTGAAACAGCGCACAAACTTGACTTTGAATCCTGCCTCCACCATGTACCAGCTGTGTAATCTTGGCCTGTTACTTAACACTTTTAAACCTCAGTTTCTCCATCTGTGAAATGTGGATAGCAATGAGACCGATCTCATAGAGTACTCATGAGTATTAAATGAACCAATCTATGTATAGTACCTGACAGGTGGTAAGTGCTCAACAAAGGTAAGTACTATCACTACCGCTGCTACTCTTAATAGTACAGTATCATTGGGCCAGATCAGGCCTTTTGTACTTTCCTGAGTGATGGTTTTGGAAGAAATTGACTTGGTTTTCTGAAATTCTTCAAGACATCTGGGAAACTTGTGACTTTTCTGTCTGGTGATGACAGTTGAGGAGTTTCATTCCATTTTGCAAAGAGCCCATGGTCATATCAGAAAGTCTCTGGACAGTCATTCATATAATGATTAGCAATTTTCGAAGGACTTTGACACACATTAGTTCTCATTTGATTCTCAAATGACCCCATGTAACAAGCCTAGTTAATTTAATACTGGACTTGAGGAAATGGATGTCAGAGCCCTGAGATGGAGTTTCGTAATTGGTCAGTGCGGTGTTTGAACTCCTGTCTTCTGGCTTCCAGTTCTGCTGTTTCCACTAGGCTGTGATTTTAACTCCTTTTTAATCATGTTGCTATTTCAGAATCTGGTGAAAGCTAAGAAAACACATGTTAACGTTACTCCCAATTTTCATGCAATACCTGAAGTTCACAGACCCCTTGAAGGTCATCAGTGAATCTCTTTTAGGAGCCCACAGACCCAGACCGAGATTCTCTGCTGTCAGTGTTGCCACCGATCTCTGAAAGCGATTCAGGGTTGAAATCAGAAATTCAGGGTTGGTGGGGATCACTTCCTCACATCGCTGATAGAGGGAGCCCCTAGACCCCTGGACCTTGCTGGATGGAGAGCTCCTGGGGCCAGGACCTTGGACCTCTCCTGTTTACTGTCATGTACCCCCATCCACCCAGTGTCTGACACACGACAGATATGCGACAGATGTAGTGAGTGACGAGCGAATGAATTTTAAATCTTTGTCTTTCATTCTCCTCAACGAGTCCCATCTTAACTTTGCAATTGCCCTGCCTTTTAGCCACACCCCAATGAGGTGGACAAGAAGACGGCCAGCTCTGGAGCCTGTTTGAGAAGCTTGCAGGGAAGGTGAGTACAGGGCATAGACAGGCTCCCAGATAGGCAGGAGAGTGTTCTGGAAAGCTCAGCTCACCTGAGTCTTTCCCCTCGCATCTCCGTGAGTATAAACGATGAGGCCGCAGGTCTCCGGTCCCCCAACTCTGTCTGTTGCCACTTTCCTGTCTTAAACCTGAGAGGCCTTTCCTGCACTGCTGGGGAGAGGAATCTTGGGACCAAGGCCATTTTTCTTGCTGTGTTGACTGCTTTTTGAGAAAACAGAAAATCCGAATCTCTAGATCCTACCAAAAGCCTTTCTGTGTGTAAACTGGCCCTGTTGGATCAGAGCCCTGACTTTATAAAAAGCGGGGAGGCAAAATTTCCCTATATCAATATCCTTCAGAGATGAGAGGAATCGCTCAGCCCAGGTGGCAGGCGGCTCAGTTAACCTGGCCTGGGATTAGTGTCCACCGGCCCGCCGCCCTGCCTGCCCTCAGGGACACCAGCGGAGCTTGGGCTGCGGAATTCAAGTTGACCCAGGTGCCGGCACCGCTCAGGGGCACATGGAGCCAGGGGAAGACGCTGGTGTGCCCCCTGCTTCTTCCCTCCCTGTCCTGCTGACTTAGCTTATTGTGATTCCAGTCCTGTGAGGCCATAAGTCAGAGCAGACTCAGGACTGCAAGTGTCACAACTGGCCCCATAGATACAGTGAATGCACCGCTCTTTGAAGGATAATAAGGTTTGCCAAAGGGCCTTGGAAGGCATCCGTCATCTTGGGCGGCCATAACAATGTACTGCAGACTGGGAAGCGTATGAAACAGAATAAACAGAAATTTATTTCTCACAGTTCTGGAGGCTGGAAGTCTGAGATCAGGCATGGTTGGATTCTGGGGAGGGCCTTCCTCTAGCTTGCAGACTGTTGAAGTCTCACTGTGTCCTCACAAGGTGGAAAGAGGGTGAGGGATCTGTCTGGGGTTCCTTTTATAAGGGCATTAATCCCACTCAAAAGGGCTTCACCGTCATGACCTAATCACCTCCCAAAAGTCTCTCCTCCTAATACTATGACATTGGGGATTGGATTTCAACATATGAATTTTTGGGGACACAAACATTCAGTCCATAACAGAAGGTAAAAACAATGCTCTCCACCCTGCAGGGAAGCTCAGAGCCACTTTCTAGATTTAAGGATAGCGTAGAAGAAAATACATCAGAATCCTTGCAGAAGATAAAACCTGGGAACAAAATTCCTTTATATAGCCATTAAAAAAAGCTTTGCAAAAATGAGTCAATCTGTGTTTTAGATGGGCGCTCAGACCAGTGTTTTTGCTAACAAAACCTTGTTGCCTTAGCTGCCAAGGGACCATATTTTATTTAGAACATCAAGACTGATAACAAAGTAGAAGTTCCTATTTGTATAGTTCTTCACGTACCTTATCTTTTCTGTCCAGCCTGGTGGGACAGTATCGGTCACTGTCCCTGCTCTGCGGGTGAAGGGTCAGGCACAGAGAGTTAAGGAGCTTGCTGGGGCACAAGGCCCGGTGAGGGACAGGCCAAGATCTCAACATCCCATTCTTGGCCTGGAGGCTTTTCAGAGGGTCCCCAGGTCTTGTTATTGGGACTGACCGTGCCGTGCTTGAATGAGGCCAGCTGTGCTCACAGGCAAGGCTGCCCTGTGCAGCTCCCACCTCCCTGGTTTCTAGTAGAATAGCCTGGGCCTGGCTGGTGGAGGCGGGGAGAAGTGGGGCCCCATGGGGACAAGTGATAAGACCACACCTCACCAGAGGAAGTGACTTGGCTAAGGTCGCATGGAGAGTAAGGGACGGAGTCACGACTGGAACCCAGATCTCAGTCCAGCATCCCTTCTCTGAGCCTCATTCATCGTCCTGCCCGAGGTCTGCCCTCCAGCTCAGAGTTAAGGGACGAACCGTCCTACTGGCTCAGTGTTTATCCCAAATGCACGTGGGAAATCCTACTGCCCTAAATCTCTACTTCCAGTTTAAGATGGGCTATGCGTGAAATAGCAACTCCCATAGGTGCAGTGAGGAAAGTGGGCACTTTGGGGTGAGACAGTCTTAGGTTTCTGCCACTGGTGGCTGTGAACCCCCAGCAGTTACATCACATGGAAATGTCAATTACATGGTGAATGTATATGGTGTTTAGCAATCACAGTTTCCTTAACTCTAACATGGGTGCAGAGCTGTTGTGAGGGTTTGAGGATGTCCCACATCAGGCGTGCGGCCCCTCAGCACTGCGTCCTATTATTGCTTCTTGCCATGTCTTGGTCTTGGGTTAGGCAAGCCCGGAGAAAGGCAGCAGGCACCGTGTGCAGCCTTCTGCAGAAGGTGTACCCCGCTCACGCCATTAATATACACTTCCCACCCGGCTATGGGGGCCCCAGAAAAACTGTGAATTGGAGTTTTTAAAAGATGTCGCAGCCTTTTAAAATCATAGAGTCAGTGGACCTGGTGTCTGACTCTACATGAATTTAATGTCTTGAAACGCTTATCAGGGCCTGACGTGATTTGCATTTGGGTTCCTCTTTCTAGGATTCTGAGATCAGAATGAACTCAAGATGGCTCTGAATGAGATGAACTCAAGATGGCTCTGAATGAGGTGTTTTCCAAACGTAAGTTCTTCCTTGGGGCTTTTCAGGAAGTCTGGGAGCCTAAGACAGATGCTGGGGTGGGGGTGGGGTAAGGATAGGTGCAGGCACTGGGCCAGGGGCACTGCAGATGGGGACAAGGGGCCTTTGGCCTCTGGCCCGGGGCCCTGATTCCCTCTGGGCTGATGGAGCGTCCAGCAGGTGGGAGAGGCTGGAGCGGGAGGGGTGCTGGGCCGGATGAAGGCGGGGCTTGTGCTGGGGCCAACCGGCCCTGCAGGAAGGAGTCCTGAGTCTTGGGAGGAAAGAAGTTGGGCTGAGAGTAAGTGAAATTTTCCCGCCAAATTTATAACTTTGATACAGTGGGAAACTGCGCAGATTGAAGATCTTGTTCTGTAGCACATCCCTGGGGAAAGCGTGTGGAGGGGAGGATTCTGACTGTCCTAGGTTGTGACAGTTCTCCGTCTTTAGACTTTAGCAAGCCCCGGGGGCTGTCAGAGGATCCAGCTGCACCCAGGTTGAGGAAAGCCTTGCTCCTTCCCTCTGAACCGCAGCCCCATGTAAGCTGGCACGGAACTGGCTTCTTGTTGGGCCCAGGGCTGGGCCAGGGTCAGGCTTCCGCCTGGTTGAGTGATGGGCATGTTCACCCGTGGCAACAGGACAGGGGGTGAGCATGCAGGATGGAGGGGCAAGGCCGGGTGTGTGCCCGCCTGGGGCCGAGCAGCTCCCCAGGGCTCAGAGCCCAGGCGCAGGCTCAGAGACACCCCGCCCTACTCCAGCTCTCCCTCCTGCCTTGCAGAGAAAGAGCCCAGGGAGGAAGAGAGGATTTGCAGGGCCTTTGGTTCCTTCCTGCCTTGGCTCTCAGGTGTGGGCAAAGTGAGTATGGAGCCAGGGATGGCTGTAGCTCCCAGGAGATAGCTGCAATTTAGCAGTAAGGATAACAGCTGCCGTGTGAGAGGCTGTGTGTCATGGTTGAAAGCTTGGGCTATGGAGACGGGTGGCCTGCGTTTAAATCCCAGCTCTGCCTGGGTCGTGTGATCTTGAGCAAATTATTTAACCTCTCTGGGCCTCAGTTTCCTTATCTATAAAATAGGGATGAGAGTATCTACCACATGGGGTTATTTGGAGGAGTAGAAGTACAGTGCTTAGAACGATACCTAGCCAATAAAAAGTCAGCTGGTTTATTAAGAACTTGCTTATACCAAGCACTGCGCTAAGAAGTTCACTTCCATTATCTCATTTTAGCCCCAATTAGCTTTGGGGGCAAGTACTGTTCTTATTGATGGAGAAAGAAACCAAAGCTCAGAGATATGAGTTTGCTGAAGTCCCGGTGGCTTGTGAGTAGCAAAGCTGAGGTTCAGACACTGAACCCCGATGCCAGTGCCCACCTGTGCCACCCCCAGGGGGCCCCGCCCAGGAGCCCGCCGCCATGCTCTCTCCTTTCTGTGGCGCTCACATCTGGCTCCGTACTCTGGCTGGCGTCCTCAGTGGCTTCCTACCAGGGAGATTATTTCCCCTGCCTTCAAATGATCCTGATTCCCTCCCTTCTTTTCTATTTAAATATTTAGGAACAGACATCAAATTCGATGGATTCAACATCAACACTTGCAGGGAGATGATCAGCCTGATGGATGCATCCTTTAAATGTCACATTATTTTTACTCTGATCCTGATTTTCAGGACTCCTCCACCTCTCCCAGTGAGATGGAGGCAAGGGAAAGAGGGAGAAGGGAACCAGCATTTTCTGAGCATATGGCAGGTACTTGCTTGAGCTGTAAAGGAAAATGTCATCTCATTTTTGCTCCTCAGTAAGCACGAGATGATCCATTTTACAGGTGAAGAAACTGAGATGTGCCCTGTTGAAGTGACTTGTTTAAAATCCTTTAATTCAAAGACAGCAACTATGTGGCATTTGTGACCCTCCTCCTGTTCATCACAGTATTCCTCCCACGAGGCTCCTCCCACGAGGCCCCTCCCTCCTCCTTCTCCCCGGCTGTTTCTATCCCCGTCTGTCTTTGTCTCTCAGTATTGACACGACCACCACCAGTAGTTGAGAAATATCACACAGGATAAAACCTGTTTGTCACTCTGACCCAGTTTAACCCTCGCTGTGTATTGAAGAATGAGTAAGAGACTTGGGGAGGAATGGGGAAGGTGAGGGCATCCTAGGTGGAAGGAACGGCTTAAATGAAGCGCAGAGTGGGGAAGTGTGGAACATCACGTACTTGAAACTTGGCCTCAGGTGGGTCCAGGTTACCGTTCTCCATGGTGCTGCTGGTGAAGGTGATTTCTTGGAAAACTGGAGCCTAGGAGGGTGCCCCTCAGTTCTGAGGGCTTCATCCGTGATAAGATCTGATGACCTTTGGGGCGGTGGGAATGAACTGTACTTACACGGTAGTCATGCAGAGGAGTCCTGGTTAGCCAGCACGCGTGTGCTGCCCTCTGGTGGGGGTGTCAGCCACGGAGAGCGGGTGCTATCCTTGTGGTCCCAGAGCTTCAGACGCTGGGACTCTCCAGCCCTGTGTCCTTCTGTGAGGTCGGCATGGTCCACAGTTTAATTCGTGAGCCACAAAGAACTGTTAAGCGTCGATTCATTTTTCTACAAATAGTTCCTTGATTTCTGAATCATTCTTCTCAAACTTGCCTATCGACTTTAACTTAGATTTGAGGGTGACCTTGTAGTCACTCACTCATTGTTCCCAGGGGTATTTGCATTTTCATGGCTCCAGGAGGACCGTGACTCAGTCATTCTTCAAGAGGGTCTGTTCCACGATTTGGATGCTTTGGGGCAGAGGTTCTGAACCCGGATATGCAGCAGAGCTGCCCATGGAGCCTTGTGTAAATATAACAGCCTTATTGAGATATAATTCACATACCACCCAATGTACCCATTTATAGGGTACAGTTCAATGGTTTTTAGTATATTCACAGAGTTGTATAAACATCAACCACCCATTTTAGAGCATTTTTATCACCCCCAAAAGAGACCCTGCACCCATATTAGCAGTCACTCACCTTTTCCTCTCAACAACCTGAAACCCTCTGCCCTACAACAACTTTGTCTATAGATTTGCCTGTTCCGGATATTTTCATGTAAATGGAATCATATAACATGTGGTTCACTATAGCATGTATCAGCACTTAAAAACCATGAGGTTTTAACAATCCAGTTGCCTGAGTCTCACTCCTGGAGATGCTGATTCATTAAGTCTGGAATGGGGCCCGGGAGTCTGTAGGCAATTCCATCTGGGATTGAGGATACATTGGTGCTCTGGGACAAGGGCTTTGGAACAGACAGGAGTCCAAGTTCTGGCTCCACCACAGTTATTGAATGCTCTGAACCTCAGTTTCTTCTCCCGGAAAATGGAATAACAATATGTAGACTTGTGAGGATGAAATGAGATACAAGTATACATGGGACTAGCTAGACCAGAGCGTTAGCCCTCCTTGTAGACTACTCTTCTCAGGTATGTTGGTCGAAGTATTAGGACTTGAAGGCTGTGGTGCATCCAACACTCAGCGTGGATCGTGGAAATAAGGACACAGAGTTTCTTACAGGGTGAGGTTTATACTCTTGGATGTAAATGTGACTTTTTGTTTAGCTAGTTGAAGGAGGTGGGAATGATGTTCTGTTTCAGAATTTTAACATCTGAGCTGTAACACACTGGTGTCTAGCGATTAGTTGGGATGGCTGAGAAAAGGGTAGAGTTTCAAAGAGACTGAACTTCATGAGGGTAGGGACAGTTCAAAACCAGCCCCCCAGGTCGAGCCCAGTGCTTATCAATATTGCTGGACACAGAGAATTGCACACAACCCCTGGCCTGTTTTGGTTGAGCAGTGGCCTATGAGCCAGCTGTGCTCCTGGGACCATGTCCCAGGGTCCCAGGAATCAGTGTTGAGAAGCTCAGAGCTCCTGCAGGACACCAGACAAACATCTGTAGACCGTGTGGCAGAGAATCCCAATACCGTGCTCCTGAGGACTCTTCTGATAACATTTTTAAAAAAAATATTTATTTATTTGGCTGCGCCGGGTCTTAGTTGTGGCACGCAGGAACTTCGTTGCCATGTGTGAGATCTTCATTGCGGCATGCAGGATCTTTAGTTGTGGCATGCGGGATCTTTAGTTGCGGCATGTGAACTCTTAGTTGTGGCATGTGGGATCTAGTTCCCTGACAAGGGATCGAACCCAGGCTCCCTGCATTAGGAGCACAGAGTCTTAGCCACTGGACCACGAGGGAAGTCCCTCTGATAACATTTTGACATCAACTATCAATGACATCAATATCAACCAGACATTTAAATCTGGAAGGGAATTTACAACAGACCATAGAGCTCAACCCCTCAATGACCCAGGATGACGAGGGTGCTGGATGCTAATGAACGGAGGGCGTTAGGCTCCTGACTTGCCCTTTGCTCCTAGCTCTGTACCTGACCTCAAAGGAGGGCCTTGGTGAGTGTTTGACTCTTTAATCTTTATTTGAATTTGTCTCCCACCAACATTTCCCACCGTGACCCCAGGGCCCTGCTTACTACAGACACGGATGTTCACTGAGGTCTTCAGACACTCACTGTGCAAGGTCACAAGAGAACGAAATCCATAGAGCATGTGGAATCTGGGCTTGATCATGTTGGCCTTTAACCTGCTTAGAGCAATGGGACGGGCACCTTGGGGCTGGTGGAATTCAAGATGCTCTGGTTGAAGATCCAGAAGTAGCTGGTAACCCCTCTCCCTGTTGTGCATACTCTGGGCTCTTGTCACCGTCCTCTGTTCTGTTTCTAGACCCTCGCCTTCTGTGACACCCATTCCTGATCTATTTGCTGCCCTGGTCTGACCAGATCCTTCATCATGGTCAAAGGCAACACCAAACCTGGACATACTGTTCAGGAAGGACTAAGGAGTCAATGAGAGATTGCCAGTTCTGTCAACGGAAGTGCTGTCAATGTGCCAGTGCTGTCACAGGAAGTTCCCCTGTTCACAGGGCAAAAGGACTAGCATTGGCCCTCAGCCCAAGCTCTTAATTTTGTTCTGGAAACTTCTTGGGAGGAATCAGTGAAGCCTTCTCTGAGGGTGTCCCTGGCCTTCTGAGGAAGTGGTGGGGTGGAGGGAGATGGTTCTGCAGGGGCCACAAAAAGCTGTTTTCTACCTGGAAATTTTCTTCTACTTTACGAGATCTATTGGGAAACCGATTATAACCACTCGGGGACCATTGATGCCCACGAGATGAGGACAGCCCTGAAGAAGGCAGGTGAGGACACATCCTGTAGACAAGGTCTTGAGAGCCAGATGTGCTCACTTTATTTTAATTTTTAAAAACTTTTATTTATTTATTTATTTTTAACATTTTAATTGAAGTATAATTGCTTTACAATGGTGGGTTAGCTTCTGCTTTATAACAAAGTGAATCAGTTATACATACACATATATCACCATATCTCCTTCCTCCCTCTTGTGTCTCCCTCCCAGTCTCCCTATCCCACCCCTCTAGGTGGTCACAAAGCACTGAGCTGATCTCCCTGTGCTATGCAGCTGCTTCCCACTAGCTATCTATTTTACATTTGGTAGTATATATATGTCCATATATACACTACCACTCTCTCACTTTGTCCCAACTCACCCCTCCCCATCTCCGTGTCCTCAAGTCCATTCTCTAGTAGGTCTGCATCTTTATTACCATCTTGCTCCTAGGTTCTTCATGCCTTTTTTTTTTTTACATTCCATATATATATGTTAGCATACAGTATTTGTTTTTCTCTTTCTGACATACTTCACTCTGTATGACAGACTCTATGTCAATCCACCTCACTACAAATAACTCAATTTCACTTCTTTTTATGGCTGAGTAATATTCCATTGTATACATGTGCCACATCTTCTTTATCCATTCATCCGATGATGGACACTTAGGTTGTTTCCATCTCCTGGCTATTGTAAATAGAGCTGCAATGAACATTTTGGTACATGACTCTTTTTGAATTATGGTTTTCTCAGGGTATATGCCCAGTAGTGGGATTGCTGGGTCATATGGTAGTTCTATTTGTACTTTATTAAGGAACCTCCGTACTGTTCTCCATAGTGGCCGTACCAATTCACATTCCCACCAGCAGTGCAAGAGTCTTCCCTTTTCTCCACACTCTCTCCAGCATTTATTGTTTCTAGATTTTTTGACGATGGTCATTCTGACTGGTGTGAGATGATATCTCATTGTAGTTTTGATTTGCATTTCTCTAATGATTAATGATGTTGAGCATTCTTTCATGTGTTTGTTGGCAGTCTGTATATCTTCTCTGGAGAAATGTCTATTTAGGTCTTCTGCCCATGTTTGGATTGGGTTGGCTGTTTTTTTGTTATTGAGCTGCATGAGCTGCTTGTAAATTTTGCAGATTAATCCCTGTCAGTTGCCTCATTTGCAAATATTTTCTCCCATTCTGAGGGTTGTCTTTTGGTCTTGATTGTGGTTTCCCTTGCTGTGCAAAAGCTTTGAATTTTCATTAGGTCCCATTTGTTTATTTTTGTTTTTATTTCCCTTTCTCTAGGAGGCGGGTCAGAAAGGATCTTGCTGTGATTTATGTCATAGAGTGCTCTGCCTGTTTTACTCTAAGAGTTTGATAGTTTCTGGCCTTACACTTAGGTCTTTAATCCATTTTGAGGATGGTGTGTTTTTGTGTATGGTGTTAGGGAGTATTCTAATCTCATACTTTTACATGTACCTGTCCAGTTTTCCCAGCACCACCTATTGTAGAGGCTGTCCTTTCTCCACTGTACATTCCTGCCTCCTTTATCAAAGATAAGGTGACCGTATGTGCGTGGGTTTATCTCTGGGCTTTCTATCCTGTTCCATTGATCTATCATCCTGTTTCTGTGCCAGTACCATACTGTCTTGATTACTGTAGCTTTGTAGTATAGTCTGAAGTCAAGGAGCCTGATTCCTCCAGCTCTGGTTTTCGTCCTCAAGATTGCTTTGGCTATTCGGGGTCTTTTGTGTTTCCATACAAATTGTGAAATTTTTTGTTCTAGTTCTGTGAAAAATGCCAGTGGTAGTTTGATAGGGATTGCATTGAATCTGTAGATTGCTTTGGGTAGTAGAGTCATTTTCACAATGTTGATTCTTCCAATCCAAGAAGATGGTATATCTGTCCATCTATTTGTATCATCTTTAATTTCTTTCATCAGTGTCTTATAATTTTCTGCATACAGGTTTTTTGTCTCCTTAGGTAGGTTTATTCCTAGATATTTTATTCTTTTTGTTGCAATGGTAACTGGGAGTGTTTTCTTGATTTCACTTTCAGATTTTTCATCATTAGTGTATAGGAATGCCAGAGATTTCTGTGCATTAATTTTGTATCCTACTACTTTACCAAATTCATTGATTAGCTCTACTACTTTTCTGGTAGCATCTTTAGGATTCTCTATGTATAGTATCATGTCAACTGCAAACAGTGACAGCTTTACTTCTTCTTTTCCGATTTGGATTCTTTTATTTCCTTTTCTTCTCTGATTGCTGTGGCTCAAACTTCCAAAACTATGTTGAATAAGAGTGGTGTGAGTGGGCAACCTTGTCTTGTTCCTGATCTTAGTGGAAATGCTTTCAGTTTTTCACCATTGAGGACGATATTGGCTGTGGGTTTGTCATATATGGCCTTTATTATGTTGAGGAAAGTTCCCTCTATGCCTACTTTCTGGAGGGTTTTTATCATAAATGGGTGCTGAATTTTGTCAAAAGCTTTCTCTGCCTCTATTGAGATGACCATATGGTTTTTCTCCTTCAATTTGTTAATATGGTGTATCGCATTGACTGATTTGCGTGTATCGAAGAATCCTTGCATTCCTGGAATAAACCCCACTTGATCGTGGTGTATGATCCTTTTAATATGCTGTTGGATTCTGTTTGGTAGTATTTTGTTGAGGATTTTTGCATCTATGTTCATCAATGATATTGGCCTGTATTTTTCTTTCTTTGTGACATCCTTGTCTGGTTTTGGTATCAAGGTGATGGTGGCCTTGTAGAATGAGTTTGGGAGTGTTCCTCCCTCTGCTATATTGTGGAAGAGTTTGAGAAGGATAGGTGTTAGCTCTTCTCTAAATGTTTGATAGAATTCGCCTGTGTAGCCATCTGGTCCTGGGCTTTTGTCTGTTGGAAAATTTTTAATCACAGTTTCAATTTCAGTGCTTGTGATTGGTCTTCATATTTTCTATTTCTTCCTGATTCAGTCTTGGCAGGTTGTGCATTTCTAAGAATTTGTCCATTCCTTCCAGGTTGTCCATTTTATTGGCATAGAGTTGCTTGTAGTAATCTCTCATGATCTTTTGTATTTCTGTAGTGTCAGTTGTTCTCCTTTTTCATTTCTAATTCTATTGATTTGAGTCTTCTCCCTTTTTTTCTTGATGAGTCTGGCTAATAGTTTATCAATTTTGTTTATCTTCTCAAAGAACCAGCTTTTAGTTTTATTGATCTTTGCTATCACTTCCTTCATTTTTTTTTCATTTATTTCTGATGTGATCTTTATGATTTCTTTCTTTCTGCTAACATTGGGGTTTTTTTGTTCTTCTTTCTCTAATTGCTTTAGGTTCAAGGTTAGGTTGTTTATTCGAGATGTTTCCTGTTTCGTAAGGTAGGATTGTATTGCTATAAACTTCCCTCTTAGAACTGCTTTTGCTGCATCCCATATATTTTGGGTCGTTGTGTCTCCATTGTCATTTGTTTCTAGGTATTTTTTGATTTCCTCTTTGATTTCTTCAGTGATCACTTCGTTATTAAGTAGTGTATTGTTTAGCCTCCATGTGTTTGTATTTTTTACAGATCTTTTCCTGTAATTGATATCTAGTCTCATACTGTTATGGTCGCAAAAGATACTTGATACGATTTCAATTTTCTTAAATTTACCAAGGCTTGATTTGTGACCCAAGGTATGATCTATCCTGGAGACTGTTCCATGAGCACTTGAGAAAAATGTGTATTCTGTTGTTTTTGGATGGAATGTCCTATAAATATCAATTAAGTCCATCTTGTTTAATGTATCATTTAAAGCTTGTGTTTCCTTATTTATTTTCATTTTGGATGATCTGTCCATTGTTGAAAGTGGGGTGTTAAAGTCCCCTACTATGAATGTGTGACTGTCGATTTCCCCTTTTATGGCTGTTAGTATTTGCCTTATGTATTGAGGTGCTCCTATGTTGGGTGCATAAATATTTACAATTGTTATATCTTCTTCTTGGATCGATCCCTTGATCATTATGTAGTGTCCTTCTTTGTCTCTTGTAATAGTCTTTGTTTTAAAGTCTATTTTGTCTGATATGAGAATTGCTACTCCAGCTTTCTTTTGGTTTCCATTTGCATGGAATATCTTTTTCCATCCCCTTACTTTCAGTGTGTATGTGTCTCTAGGTCTGAAGTGGGTCTCTTGTAGACAGCATATATATGGGTCTTGTTTTTGTATCCATTCAGCCAATCTGTGTCTTTTGGTGGGAGCATTCAGTCCATTTACATTTAAGGTAATTATCGATATGTATGTTCCCATTCCCATTTTCTTAACTGTTTTGGGTTCGTTATTGTAGGTCTTTTCCTTCTCTTGTGTTTCTTCCCTAGAGAAGTTCCTTTAGCAGTTGTTGTAGAGCTGGTTTGGTGGTCCTGAACTTTCTCAGCTTTTGCTTGTCTGTAAAGGTTTTAATTTCTCCATCAAATCTGAATGAGATCCTTGCTGGGTAGAGTAGTCTTGGTTGCAGGTTTTTCTCCTTCATCACTTTCAGTATGTCCTGCCACTCCCTTCTGGCTTGTAGGGTTTCTGCTGAGAGATCAGCTGTTAACCTTATGGGGATTCCCTTGTGTGTTATTTTTCCCTTGCTGCTTTTAATATGCTTTCTTTGTATTTAATTTTTGACAGTTTGATTAACATGTGTCTTGGCGTATTTCTCCTTGGATTTATCCTGTATGGGACAAAAAAAAAAAAAAAAGAAAACCTAGTACCAATTTGTGACTGAGCTATTCCAATTTTATGAATTAATCTTTAAAAAAATTCATCAATCAAATTAACACCAGATTATAAAGAATTTTTACTGAAATTTGTTTTTTAATACCTCCAAAAGAGAAACAACCCAAATGTCTAAGAAAATGTTAATAATAACATATTTTCACATATTCAGCTATGTAATATAATTAGGAATAAAAATGATGATTTCAAAAAAAAAAAAACCCGGACAGACAGAACCCTGGGAGAAATGGTGAAAGCAAAACTATACAGACAAGATCACACACAGAAGCATATGCATACACACTCACAAAAAGAAAAAAAAGAGGGAAAAAAAAATCGTTGCTCCCAAAGTCCACCTCCTCAATTTGGGATGATTCATTGTCTATTCAGGTATTCCACAGATGCAGGTACATCAAGTTGATTGTGGAGATTTAATCCGCTGCTCCTGAGGCTGCTGGGAGAGATTTCTCCTTCTCTTCTTTGTTCGCACAGCTCCCAGGGGCTCAGCTTTGGATTGGGCCCCGCCTCTGCGTGTAGGTTGCTGGAGGGCGTCTGTTCTTCGCTCAGACAGGACTGGATTAAAGGAGCAGCTGATTCGGCAGCTCTGGCTCACTCAGGCCGGCAGCGGGGGCGGGGCGAGCCTGCGGCGGCAGAGGCCACCATGACGTTGCACCAGCCTGAGGCGCGCCGTGCGTTCTCCCGGGAAAGTTGTCCCTGGATCCCGGGACCCTGGCAGTGGCGGGCTGCACAGTCTCCCCGGAAGGGGGGTGTGGACAGTGATCTGTGCTTGTACACAGGCTTCTTAGTGGCAGCAGCAGCGGCCTTAGCGTCTCATGCCCGTCTCTGGGGTCCGCGCTTTTAGCCGCGGCTCACGCACGTCTCTGGAGCTCCTTTAAGCAGCGCTTTAATCTCCTCTCCTCGCGCACGAGGAAACAAAGCAGGAAGAAAAAGTCTCTTGTCTCTTCGGCAGCTCCAGAGTTTTCCCGGACTCCCTCCCAGCTAGCTGTGGTGCACTAACCCCTTCAGGCTGTGTTCACGCCGCCAACCCCAGTCCTCTCCGTGAGCTCCGACCGAAGCCCGAGCCTCAGCTCCCAGCGCCGCCCACGCGGGCGGGGGACCAGACAAGCCTCTCGGCCTGGTGAGTGCCGGTCGGCCCTGATCCTCTGTGCGGGAGTCTTGCCGCTTTGCTCTCCGCACCCCTGTTGCTGTGCTCTCCTCCGCAGCTTCGAAGCTCCCCCCTCCGCCTCCCGCAGTCTCCGCCCGCGAAGGGGCTTCTAGTGTGTGGAAACTTTTCCTCCTTCACAGCTCCCTCCCACTGGTGCAGGCCCCGTCCCTATCCTTTTGTCTCTGTTTTTTCTGTTTTCGTTTGCCCTACCCAGGTACGTGGGGAGTTCCTTGCCTTTTGGGAGGTCTGAGGTCTTCTGCCAGCGTTCTGTAGGTGTTCTGTAGGAGTTGTGCCACATGTAGATGTATTTCTGATGTATTTGTGGGGAGGAAGGTGATCTCCGAGTCTTACTCTTCCGCCATCTTGAAGCTCCTCCTTTATTTATTTTTGACCGTGTCGGGTCTTGGTTGCGGCATGCGGGATCTTTTGCTGTGGTGTGTGGGCTCTGTAGTTGCAGCACGCGGGCTCTGTAGTTGTGGTGTGAGAGCTTAGCAGTTGCAGCACATGGACTTAGTTGCCCCATGGCATGTGGGATCTTAGTTCCCCAACCAGGGATCGAACCTGCGTCCTCTGCATTGGAAGGTGGATTGTTAACCACTGGACCACCAGGGAAGTCCCAAGATGTGCTCATTTTAAACCCTTAATATGATGGTTGCTAATGACCATCAGTGGCAGTTACCTTATGTTGGATGTCAATGTGACAACAAATATTTGTTGAGCACCTTCCTTATCTGGGGAGGAGGGAATGTTGCTGGATTCTTTAGACTTTTTCTAAGGACTTTGCCTGTTACTGGGAAGGTGACAGCAATCACAGGGGACGGGGCTGTGAAGGGGATGGTCAGGAGAGACCATCCCCTCACCTTCCCTGTTTTTTCTTGCTGTAGCCAATGTGATGCACAGCTGAGTTAGT
This sequence comes from Stenella coeruleoalba, assembly GCF_951394435.1. Lineage (NCBI taxonomy): Eukaryota > Metazoa > Chordata > Mammalia > Artiodactyla > Delphinidae > Stenella > Stenella coeruleoalba. Next base: position 144,905,617 of record NC_137169.1, on the reverse strand, counting down.
ATTGGAGTTACAGGCCTTATTCTTGGATCAGGGAGGAGGCTTATCCTGTTGAGGATTATCTAAAAGGAGACTGATTGGATGACTAGACCCATCTGGTATCTTCTGAAGGGGGCAGCGTCAGGCCTGAGTCAGCCCTGATTTCTGCTGTAGACAGGGCCGAGCCCCCCACTCCACCTATAACCTTGGCCCCCTTCTGCCCGTAGGTTTCACCCTTAGCAACCAGGTACAGCAGACCATTTCCATGCGGTATGCATGCAGCAAACTTGGCATCGACTTTGACAGCTTCCTTGCTTGTATGATCTGCCTGGAGACCCTCTTCAGTGAGTCACTCTCTCCTTTAACCCTATCTCATTTCTCCTGAGGTGCGGAGAGGGGCAGGGGGCAGGGCCAGCAAGCAGAACCAGACAGGCTTCAGAAACTGTGGCATCCTTGGGGGAGGGGAAGCAGAAACTAAAGCAGCCGAGGAAGCCCAAGCTGGCCACGCCCAAAGTGCTGCCTTCTCTGGGAGATTTAAAAAGATTGTTGTCGGCTTCCCTGGTGGCGCAGTGGTTGAGAGTCTGCCTGCCGATGCAGGGGACACGGGTTCGTGCCCCGGTCCGGGAAGATCCCACGTGCCACGGAGCAGCTGGGCCCGTGAGCCATGGCCTCTGAGCCTGCGCGTCCGGAGCCTGTGCTCTGCAACGGGAAAGATTGTTGTGCACCTACTACATGCAGTCACTGGGCCAAATGAATGAGTCCCAGCAACGGCCCTTAAATGGCTTTTAACATCTGTGCCTCCATGGGGATCATACTGAGAGTGTGTGTCCCTCCCAGGGAGGGAATAGGGGTCTCCTTCTGGAAGCCTTTAGATGGTCTAGTGCCCCCTTGGGCTCATGCTAAGGTATCATATTAAGGGAGGGAGTTTTCCTTCCAGTGAGGGCTGGGAAGTGGTAAATTCTAATGGGGAAAGGTCAGTGACTGGATTACCCACAAATGGGGAAACCACCTCTGTTCCACGACCCCATCGCCAACCCCTGTTGAAAGAATTGCAAGTTTCTAGAGCTTCTGAGGGTGGAGATGGCAAAAGGACCTTCTCTGCTCACATCTGGAGGTTTGTCTAACTGGGCAAGGGGACATCTGCTGTCTAAAACCCTCACCCTGGGCACTGGATCCAGATCTAGCTTTTCAGGGTCCCTGAAGCTGAGTGGGAGCTGGGAAGGGGGCAGGGGCCGGGGGAAGGTACCAGGTGGGGTGGACAGAGACAGCTCTCTTTGGCTGTTCCAAAGTCCAGGAACATCCCCATCTGATTTCATTCGTTCTCTGTCATTCTAGAACTGTTCAGCCTTCTGAACAAGGACCAGAATGGCATTGTCCGGCTCTCTCTGGCAGAGGTAAGTGGTTTTGATAAACTGCTTGGTGATGATACTTGAACATTCTTGGATGGTATTGCTGCTGGGCGCTGTTAATTCACACTGACTTGTCTTATTTCCATGTGGATGCAACACATGTTCTATGGCAGGCATTGCCGGGAGGAGTGTCATTGTCATCAATCTTTCAAATATTATTTATTATTATTATTATTATTATTGTTGTTTTAAAGATAAAGCTACAGTTACATATGAGATCATTTCAAGGATGCAAGCTCTTATTAATTTGGATGGAATGGTGGGTGGTAGGTATAATTTAAAGTGCCTAACTTTTAGGACCAGGCATCTTTGATTGATGTATAGAAGGATATCAGAAACAAAGAATTAAATTGCAACAGGATAGAGTGCAGATGCAAAATAGATGGGTGTAAATTACTGTGTACAAAGCCCATAATGTCTTACGCTGACAACGTCGTGCCCTTCCCCTGTGGAGGGCTGCAGCCTGCGCAGCAGGGCCTTTATTGGCCTGTGGAGATGCAGGTGTGGGTATGTGCTGAGGGGCCAGGCCAGGAGGCATTGCCCTAGATCTGTTTCTCAGGCAGAGGAACTAGAGCACCAGGTTATTCCTGGCCCTGCCTAGTTGTCTGGGTACAACCACTCCTTTTCTTCTCTAGAATGGGAATGTCATTGACCCCTTTCAGTGATCTAGGGAAGGCCCTCCTGGAAGCATGTCTGTGGATGTCTACAAACACCCGCTCAATAGTGTTGGACCTGAAACTTTTGGAAGTCCCTTTGGGGCTAAGCTTTTCCTAAGTCACTTTTCCATGGGGCTCTGGCTCAGGGGGTAGTGACCTAGTTAAGGGCTTCCTTGCTTCCTCCTGTTGAGCAAGGCACTTACTGGAGGACACAGCTAGAACAAGTCATACCACGTGAGGCAGGAGAGCGCCTCTGGCGCAGTCACATCAGCTCCTGAGGACCCCTGAGCTCACCCCGATCTCCTTATTTTGCAGTGGCTGTGCTGTATGTTGGTCTGACCCAGGGTTGTGGACATTGGTGATGCTCCCTGCCAGCCTGCTTGCCTCTTTTCTCCCTTTCTTTACAGTTTTGTGAACATTTATCCTCAAGGGGGCATTCACTGGTGATTCATCTCTTCCTTGCCGTTTCTTGTTCCCTGAGATCCTGGCCTGTCCCACTGGAGCAGTCCGGGGAGCCTGAGATCTCTTTCAGCAGCATTTAAGCTGATCCCAGAGCACAATGGAGAGACAGAAATTAATTAAAGTTGTGGGTCAAAATGGTTTCTGCCTTCCTCTAGCGATATGTAATCTGGGGGGTGCCCTGGGGTGTTCCTGCTTTAGAAAAGACGTTCTTGAGCAATGACGCAGCCCAAAGCTGCTGAAAGATGTGAAATTTGGGTGAATTTCTTGGAGGAAAGGCCTGCTATAGATTAAACTGCCTCTGGGGACTGCCTTCAGGAAAGGAGCTGCCCCTGCCCTTCTGAGGAGGGTGCAGGGAAGGGCTGCTGGGGGAGAGGCCTTTCTTCCTCACTTGCAGACGGGAGAAATTGCTATACTGCAGGTCGGCATGGGCTAAAGGAAAGGATAGGAAAATTCTTGCTGAGGGGAATTCTTACCTGACAAATAGCTTGAGGGGAAATGCAGTTCAGGTGAGTTTTGCTCATGGCGGAACACAACGATCTTTGTTGTTGGTAAGAAAATAGGTACCATAGCCTAGTGTCCTAATGGGTAGCTGGGGCAGAGCTGACTCTCATACGCGGATGTTGGAAATGAAGTGTACAGGAAGATGAGTGTCTTAGTCAGTTTGGGCTGTCTGAGCAAATACCAGAGACCAGGTGGCTTATAAAAAAACAGACACATTTTCTCACAGTTGTGGAGGCTAGAAGTCCGAGATAGGAGCAGCATAGTTGGGTTCTGGAGATCTCTCTCAGACTATAGACTTCTCATTGTGTCCTCACAGGGTGGAGAGCAGAGGGGAAGTAAGATCTCTCATGATTCTTGGAAGAACACTAATCCCATTCATGAGGGCCCCACCCTCATGACCTTATCCAACCCTAATTAGCCCTCCAGTTCCCACCTCCTGATACCACCACATTGGGGGGTGTGGTTTCAACGTATGAATTCGAAGGGGATACAGCCATTCAGCCCATAGCTGTGACCTACTGGAGAGAAAACACACATTTATGCCTTGGCCTCTGCATTAGTCTGATTAAAGATTAACTTTTGACCTCCAGAAGTAGAGCTGGATGAACGTTCCTTATAGGAACATGATTTATAAGTATGGTATAACACCCGTCAGCTTGTTTTTTTTTTTTTGAAGTATAGTTGATTTACAATATTGTGTTAGTTTCATGTGTAGAGCAAAGTGATTTAGGTATATATATATATATATATTTTTCAGATTATTTTCCATTATAGGTTATTACAAGATATTGAATATAGTTCCCTGTGCTAAACAGTAGGACCTTGTTGTTTATCCATTCTATATATAATAGTTTGCATCTGCTAACTTCAATCTCCCAATCCATCCCTCCCCCTCCTCCCCCTTGGCAACCTCAAGTCTGTTCTCTATGTCTGGGAGTCTGTATCTGTTTTGTAAATAGGTTCATTTGGGTCATATTTTAGATTCCAAATGTAAGTGTTATCATATGGTATTTGTCTTTCTCTTTCTGACTTACTTCACTCAGTATGATAATCTCTGATTGCATCCATGTGGCTGCAAATGGCATTATTGCGTTCTTTTTATGGCTGAGTAGTATTCCATTGTGTGTGTGTGTGTGTGTGTGTGTGTGTGTGTATATATACATATAAACCACATCTTCTTTATCCATTCATCTGTTGATGGACACTTAGTTTGTTTCCATGTCTTGGCTATTGTAAATAGTGCTGCTATGAACATTGGGGTGCATGTATCTTTTTGAATTAGGGTTTTCTTTTTTTTCCTGGATATATATCCAGGAGTGGGGTTGCTGGATCATATGGTAGCTCTGTTTTTAGTTTTTAAAGGCTCTTTCCATAGTGGCTGCACCAATTTACATTCCCAGTGTAAGAAGATTCCCTTTTCTCCACACCCTCTCTAGCATTTATTATTTGTAGACTTTTTGTTGATGACCATTCTGACTGAACACCAGTCCACTTTAATGCTGTCTTCAACTCTCCCAAGGCCCAGCGGGGAGAAGGGGTAGGCCCTTAACTGAAGGGGGCTGTGGGAGCTCTGGGATCCCACCCCTCAGGGAGAGGCTCTGGGACGGCGCCCCTGCAGGGAAAGCTCACTCACCGGAGGGTGGAGAAGGAGCTGTATTTGTTTGGCAGTCTGTGGGTCCCAGAAGAAAAGAGGTCCTTCCACGTGTAGTCAGAAGTATGAGGGAGCATTCATCACCTGGGTCATCTGCAGGACCCAGCAGGTGTATGTCCAGCTGCCCTCAGGCTGCCTGGGGATACCACCCAGCCTGCCCCTGTCGGCCCAGGTGGTGTTATGTACAAGTCCCTGACCCACCCTGTTGTTTAAAAATAAAGTACTACAAAGCAGTTCTCCTTTACATTTCGAATATAGCATGGCTGCCTAAGTTGAAAGGACTGTGTTGTAATCGGCGGGCAGCAGGTAGGTTTATTTTTCAGGCCTACAAGCTACTTCAGGGAATAGTCTGGTAACCAAAAAACCCAAACCAAACAAAAAAACCCAAAAAACAGTTTAGTTACAAAATAGATTTGCTTTGGGGGTCCCAGTCCCAGGGAAGTGTTGCGCTGGGCACTTCTTACCAGTACAGCCTGTGAGGCCTTACCAGTACAGCTAAGGATCTTAACACTGCATAGCTTTCCTCTTAAACACCTGAGAGTTTGCTGTCTGCTCCTCTCTGCCCCCTGAATTAAGGCAGCAGAGGTGCTGCTTTTTGGTGTGGCCTCTTCGTCGCCCCTCTGTGTGGCTGCATCTCAGGAAAGATCAGCCCCTGCTGGATGGCGGCTCCTCAGCGTGGATTCCCCAGGGAGGCTCCTGTGCTTCCCCGGCCGGGGCCTCCCCCACGTTATTGCGTTCACGTGTTTCACGTCTTCTCTGTTCCTGTGGACAGTCTGTGAATGCAGAGTGTTCCTAATTCCTCCAGAGCCTAGAACAGTGCCTGGCACAGAGTAGGCGCTCGGTGAATGAAACCCGTGTCCTTTCCTTTGCACATGAGGAAGTTCTGCAGCACTTGGGCCCCACTTTGTTTTCCCAGTAGAGAGGATGGGTTTGCACTGGTCCCTCACAGCAATTTCCTGCAGCCCCAGAGGGGAACTGCTGATGTTTGGATGCGTTACAGCCAGCCTCCGTGGGCGGGTGAAGGGCTGGAGGGGGGGATGGCGAGAAGAAGAAGATGTGTCCCCTGCAGGGTCCCCAGGCTCCTTCCCACCCCATGCCAGGAGCCGAGGCAGCCATTGCCTCCCACGTCGGCGGGTCTTTGATTTGTGCAGAGAACCCTTGGAGGCTTTCGGCTTCCCCGCTTTCTGGAAGGAGAGGGAAGCAGCTCGGCAGGAGGCTTGAGGCAGCTATGGGGGTCAGGGTGAGCCTCCTTCTCTTCCTCTCCATCCTCCCTCGCCTGCAGAGCCCCGTCACTTCTCTTAAAGGCCGAGCTTGTTTCCTCATTAGTAAACGTGAGGACACACATGCTACCATGCCACCCCCAGACGCAACTGAGGCCTCCGAGGGCATGGAACCTGACACTGGCGGGAGGCGGTCAGGGTGTATGGACTATGCCGGGTAATTCCACACCAGCAAGGCCACCTCTAGCCAGTCCCCTTTCCCGTGAGAGCTTCGAGTCACGCAGTATTAGCTTTCTGCTCACGTCGCCGGCCCCAGCAGGGCTTTCGGTAATTATGCACAGTCGCAGAAGCCTCGTTGATCAGGGCTGGGAGAAGCCGGTGGCCCTGCCACACGCAGCAGGGGGCTCTTCCCGCCAAGGTCCCGACGGCATCCTGTGCGTCCTGCCCGGGGCGCAGCTGGTGGAGGCCCCCGCCCTGCTCGGGGCTCCCCTCCGTTCCTCACCGCCTCCCTAAAGCCAGCTGCTCCTCCGGGCTGGGGCAGCGGGGCACACAGCAAATTCCTGCATCAGCTGTTCTCGCTCTGCCACCTAGGCTGACTTCTTGCCTCTCACTCCAAGCCTCACGCTGCGCAGCCTCTCAGATGCCCAGCATCTTTTTTTTTTTTTTGCGGTACGCAGGCCTCTCACTGCTGTGGCCTCTCCCGTTGCAGAGCACAGGCTCCGGACACGCAGGCTCAGCGGCCATGGCTCACGGGCCCAGCCGCTCCGTGGGATCTTCCCGAACCGGGGCACGAACCCGTGTCCCCTGCATCGGCAGGCGGACTCTCAACCACTGCGCCACCAGGGAAGCCCCAGATGCCCAGCATCTTTTCACCTTTAGATGTTCCAGTTTCCCACAAGCCCTGATCCTGTCATTGCTTCCGCCGTGGCTCCAGGACACGGCCAAACCCCATCTCCCCAGCCCACGCTTCTGTGCTCTCCTTCCATGGGGGATCCCATCCCCCCGGTCGACATCTCCCTTCATACATGAACCCTTCCTTTTTTTTTTTGAACCCTTCCCTTTGATTGATGGGCTGGGTTGACCTCGAGAGTTCACGTAATTGGACAGTGGACAACCAAGACACCCCCCCCCCCAACCTCTCTCTGCACTTCAGAACGGTGTCAGGAAGGACCTAGTGCGGGGACACCTACCTGCCACCTTTGCTCTGCTCCGCGGCTCCATGTTATAGATAGGGTGACTGTGGAGCCCATCTGTGTGATACAGACAAGGATAGAGAGAAGCACCCTGAATCCCATCTGCCTTCCATCCTATCTGATGCGTACCTGTCATACCTGAGCTGCAGTCTTTGGGAAGGACAGCAGTGGTCACTTACTAGTGGCAGCTCGTGGGGGAAAGGGTGACGATTTGGAGTTTGCAAGCTGTAAATACACACGTTGACTCCTTACAGTTTTGGGAGGCCTGTGTTTGCTTCACCCGTTGATTAACATAGGGCTTTATGGGGGATGGAGATGAGGCAGGGGATATGGTCCCAGCCACTGAGTTATGAAGGTCTTGTGAAGGCTGATGGTGCCTCTCCCAGCTCCCTGCTGTGGAGCAGAGCCAGGAGTGCAGGCGTGTGGAGACCCAGCAATCTACTGCCATCTGCTGAAACTTGCTTTTTCTTTTGTAATATTTGCTATATTTACATTCTTATACTTTATAAATTTATTTCTGTTAAAATGATTGTATGTATTTATTGTTATAAATTTATATGTTCATGTACATATTTACATATTTATACATAATCGATATATAAATATCAAGATATATAATAATAGTATATAAAATCGGTATATATATCAATAAATATCAACAACATATAAATAAAAGGACTGTATACTGAAGTCCCATGTATTATCCATTACAGTGAATGATTTTAAATGTTTTACTGTATCTGTTTTATCATTTTTGCTGATGAATTTTACTGAAGAAGTTTTTGTGAAAGTAAATTGCACATATCATGACATTTTACCCTATATTGTGCATCTCCAGCAAAGGGCATTTTATTACACAGCCACAAAACTATTATCCAACTTAACAAAACTAGCAATAATTCTTTACTCACATCTAATAACCAGTCTATATTCAAATCTCCTTGATGGACTTAAAAATATACTTTTACAGTTGGTTTATTTGACTGAGGATTCAACCAGGGTCCTCATTTTTCTGGTTTTAATCTACAGCAATCTTCCATTTTTGGGGGGTATTGAATGATTGATGCATAATTGCGGCTTTAAGAAAGAATATTGGTGATATGAATCTGCTCTATCTGCTTCTCAGTCTAATTAAATCTCACGCAGAGCGCCCGTCCCCTCCGGCTTCCTCCTTCTCACCACGACCAGGCAGGATGGTCTGTAGGGACTGGAATCTGGGAAAAGGGCATCTAGTTTTCCCTCCACTGTGGTTTCCATCCAAGCCCGCCTGTCCTTGCCGGTGGCATCTCCTGCTGGTGGCCTGTTGGCTCCAGAACCATCTGAGCTGGAGCCTCCCCTTCTGGGCCACACCTGGTTTTTGTTCAGGTCACCTTGTTCTCTGACCCTGAGGTTCATGGCTCCTTTCAGCCAGTGGGGCGGGGCAGTACTCATCCTAACCCTGAGGACGCCAGGCCCCCGGGGAGGCCTGCAGACCAGCGATCTGCCTCTGAGTATTCACTGAGGGGAACGGCTCAGTTAGTAAAAACAGAGGAAAGCACATGGGAATTCTCTGGGATTTAGAAGGTATTGTGGTTCTGTGCATAGTGTAAGCCTTCAATTTCGGCTTGTTGCATTGGATTGAATTCAGCAAGGAAGAGAAGATTAGGAGATGAGAGACATTATCTGGTGATGAAATTCAAGCCCAAATGTTCCTGTAGTCACAGTTATTCTACTTATGCTCTGGGAGGGATTGGCAGGGAGCCCGTTCCAGAACCTCACAGACACTCATGTGTGGATTTGCACACTGGGCTTACCCAGTGGGCATGAGGGGCTTCTGTCTGGCCCCTAGGCTACTCCTGGAGACCTGGAGTGGAATCCCCTCAGCCTCCTGACGGCAGTGGGGTGGGTTCTCAGGGCGTGGAGCCACGCTCTTCAATTCTACTCAGTAATTTGATCAGTAAACGTCTTAAGCACCAACTACAAGCCAGGCTCAGTGCTCGCCCTGGGAGTTGTGGGGGGGTGGGGTGGGATGGTGGGATGGTGGGTGGCGCAAGGATGAATAACTGAGGTCTCTGCCTCCCAGAACCTTCCAGGCGAATGGGGGAGACAGACTCCTACACAAGTAACACGATTTGAAACAGTGTAACATCAGTGCTGGAAGAGAGGTACAGAAAAGACAGGCCACAAGAAGAGAGAGAGGTTAATGCTGTCTCAGGAAAGGGAGCAGGTTTCCTGCAAGATGGGTAGGAATTGGGCAGCTGGGACTTCATTCAGTCATTTGGTAAATATTAATTATGCATCAGCTATATTCTAGGTATTGTGCGGGCACCAGTAAATGAGAGGGAAAGGTGTTCCAGATGGAGGGAACAGCATGAGAGGAGGGAAGAGCATAGGAAAAGACAGAGCGTGTTTGGAAAAGCCTGGGCTGTGACTTTGAGGCCGTCGCTGCATCCCCCCAGGACCTGCTGGACCAGGAAGCAGCCACCTTCCTTCCTTGCTTCTTCCTGTCTGCTGTGCCATGATCCTGCCTGGGGTGCTTTGCCTTTCTATATCAGAGGGAAAGAATTTCAGGCTCTTCCCCAGAGAGGGCAGTATCCTTGGCCTCCTGAGGTTCAGGTTGCTGGGTAACGTCCACTTCCTCCACTCCCTGGGCTGGAAGCACCCCCAGAGCTCTTTGGGCAGCTGAGAGCCACCTTCTGGGGGCTGTTGCCCAGCACTGGGTCAAAGCACCTTGATGTGCAGCCAGCTGTAGCTTCTGCAGCTGTGTCCTCACCACCCAGGGTGAAGAAGAAAAGGCCAACTCTCAGAAAGCCCCTGGGAGAGGCCAGATGATTGGCGGAGGAAGTGCAGCTGGCCTCCCCCTTCCACCTGCATTCTTGAAACCTTTACTACTAATTAATTTCTGAATTACACAGCAATGCACTTCCTAGTTACACAGGCGAAACACTAGCAGCTATAAAGGGGGCCTTACCTATTTCACAAGTGATTCTTTTTTTTTTTTTTTGCGGTACGTGGGCCTCTCACTGCTGTGGCCTCTCCCGTTGCGGAGCACGGGCTCCGGACGCGCAGGCCCAGCGGCCATGGCTCACGGGCCCAGCTGCTCCGCGGCACGTGGGATCCTCCCGGACCGGGGCACGAACCCGCATCCCCTGCATCGGCAGGCGGACTCTCTACCACTGCGCCACCAGGGAAGCCCACACAAGTGATTTTACTAGCTGCTCTCCCAGAAATGAGAGGGACGGAGGGGCGGGGGGAGGAGGAAGGAGAGAGAGAGGGAGATTTTGGATAGATTGAGACAGAAGATAAGCCTGTCTGGCACGTCCTCCTGGTCTCAGAGGCTGGTGTCGTCTGGAGGAGCTCAGATGTTTGGGGACCTCAGCAACCCTTCCAGGAGACATGCAGCCGTCTCTGGCCTCAGAAGGAAAGCTTCCTCGGGAACCCTGCCAACTGTACAAACACCAACCAACACGGAAATGTAAATAATAACACGCAGACATGATGCAAACATAATTATAGCCAAACATTTTGAGGAGAGAGACTCACTGGAGACTGGCCATGTTCTCCTGTCTGTAAGTCCCATTTTGCATTGTGGTGATTAAAGCAGACTGATTTTTTTTCTCTCTCTCTTTTCTGTTTTGTTTTTACTGCCACATAGAATTTTGTGTGTGTGTGTGTGTATTTATAGTAGATTGGATAGCACATGAAAACAAGTAAGTGGCTTCCACATCATGTTGGAATATCGGATTATCAAATGTTTATTAGGCTCATCAGACTTATTGAGCTCTTGCTGTGTGCAGGGAGGTATGCTGGCCAGTGGGCTACATGAATAAGGTAGGATCCCTCCTGTGGGTGTGTCTCTGAGGAGAGAGACGTGTAAAAACAAGCGGCTTCAGCATGTGGTGGAGACAGGCACAGGGAGCCATGAGGGCAGTAGCTGCATCTTGGAGTTCAGGCAAATCTGTGGAACAGAAGAGAGTGTGAACAAGGACTTTCCTCCGCTCTTACCTAGATCATGAGGGCTGGAGCCCTTCCCAACTCTCAGCATCTGATTTACAGGTCGAAGGCCAGGTATGAAGGCTGTAGGCTACGGGTGGTTCTCCTGAGGGGTGAGTTGTATCTGCTACGGTCCACCGGGGGACAGAAACCATAACAGTTATTTGAACAGAAAGAATGAAACGCAGCAAATTGTTATCTAGGTAAAAAGTTATAACTAGTAATTGAATGGATAAAAAGAGTACTTGAAGGTACCGTGGAGGTAGCAGCTGTGGGAAGCAACTGCGTCGGGCTGAGTGAACAAAGGGAAGAGGTTGGAATTATTAAAACACAGAAGTTTAGAGAGACCCCATCAAGCTGAAACTCAGACCTCTGAGAAGCTGGTGTCTCTGGAAGGGGAGGCTGTACCACAAGGGGGCAGGTTTTACGATTGTAGGAGTGATTGCGGAGCGGGTTCACCTGCCGGGGGCGCTCCCTGTTGGCAGAGCTGAGTATAGAGCCAGTGGACAGAGATTCAGAAGGTGGGGTGGGTGGCCCCGTAAGCTGGAGATTCATTCATTCCGCCTAGATTTTTGAGTACCTGCAAAATATCAGGCATTTTGTGGCTTGGACCAGCCTTGCAGCCGTGGAGGTGGTGAGGAGAGCTTATAGGATCTGCTGTCGGGTTAGGTATGGGGTATGACTGGGAGGGAAGAGTCGAGAATGATTACAATATTTTTGGCCGGTGCCTCTGAAGGATGGAGCTGATGGTAACTGCGGGTTTTAAAAAATATTTACGCCGTCGATGATTATAAAGTTATGAAAAGATTGCATTTGAATTCACTGAGTGAATTAATCTGAAGAATGCAGTCTTAATAACCTGAGATGTATAAACCATTTTGAATAATCCAGGATATGTGCGTGTTTCCTGTTCACTACTCTTTATGAAATTATTATTTTCCCAGACAGGCCCTGGGAGTGGGAGTGGCCTTGTACACTCTGGGGCTTTACTTTCTCACAAAAAATCTTCTAGAGTTCTTTTGTTTTTGCCTTTTTGACTCCTGCTACCTACCCATAGGTCCCCCCCACTCCTCCCCATTGCTAGCTACTGAGGATGTGTCTGTCCTCACCTTTACGTGCTCAGAATTCTTCAGGGTTTCCTTCTCAATTTCTCCTGTTTTCCTTCTCAGTCTCCTTCTCTGGCTCCTTTAATGAGGTCAACCTCCAGATCTCCATCCTTTCTCCAGCCCAACTACCTCTGATTTGGTCTTGAGTTTCCAACTGCCTTCTGGGGATCTCCACAAGGTTTTCCTGAAGACACCTGAGGTTCTCCACGTTGCCAAATGAACTCATTCTTCTCCCTTTATACCTAATTCGCACCCGCTCCTCCCAAATCCTTGATGTCACTTAATGTCATCGCCTAGCCGTTCTGGCTCCAAGCCCAGTCATCTTTGACGCCTTCCTCTCACTCATCCTCATAGCTGATCCATCACTGATTCCTGTCAGTTCTCTTTTCACTCCCTCCTTGTTTCCCCCTTTCCTTCCCACTGCCTGAATTCAGCCTGTTCCCTTGTCTCGCCGGGCCTGTCCCGGTGCAGAGGCCTCCTAATTAATTCTTCTCCTTGCAAGCTCTTACCTCTCTGTCCCCTGCATCGGGAATTGCTTCCTAAAGCATCAGTGCACCACTCTGTCTCCTTCTCAAAGCTCTCAGTGGTGTCCTGTTGCCAGCCAGACTTCACCCCAGTTTCATCACTCTTTTTTTTTTTTAAATGTTGAGCCTTCTTTTAATTTATTTTTATTTTTGGCTGTGTTGGGTCTTCGTTTCTATGCAAGGGCTTTCTCTAGTTGTGGCAAGCAGGGGCCACTCTGCATCGCGGTGCGCGGGCCTCTCACCGTCGCGACCTCTCTTGTTGCGGAGCACAGGCTCCAGACACGCAGGCTCAGCAGTTGTGGCTCATGGGCCTAGTTGCTCCATGGCATGTGGGATCTTCCCAGACCAGGGCTCAAACCCGTGTCCCCTGCACCAGCAGGCAGATTCTCAACCACTGCGCCACCAGGGAAGCCCCATCACTGTGTTTTAATCATGCAGGATGGCTTGATATTAACTACAGTCACCAAGCATGCTACCTTTGCTGGGGCTCTTCCTTCCACCTGTGCTTTCCTTTTGTCCCTCCCCGGCCTACAAATGCCCCACCCACCCTGCCCACTTCCTTCCACCCCCCATGAAGGTGAAGAAGAGGACAGTTTCTTTACTTTTTTCCAACATGCCCAAACTCAAATTAGAGCCCATTCAGTTCTAGCCTCCCAGCCAGGCAGAGAGAGAAGTCCAGAGCCATGGACCAGAGAGGAAGGGTCTGCAGAAACCTGAACTTGAGCCCCTGAAGGCCCATCTGCCCACGCCAGGCACAATTTCAGTTCAGTCCAGAAGATGGTTTTCCACGATGTCTCTCACCGTCTCTGGAGAAGAAGGTGCTTCCCTGCAGTCTGTGATGGGCAGGGCCTTGCATGAATTAATCAGCAAATTCCCTGTATTTAGCCAAGTGTCTGCAAGGAAAACCACTGCAGACTGAAGGGGTGTCTTCCCGACTGTCCCTGGCCTTTTACTCTCACTGAGTTCCTGGCGCCCCAGGGTCCTCAGACCAGTCTCTCTTTAACTGGATCTCTCAGAACTCCCTTCCTGAGACCCGTCCAGCATCTGGAGCTGTCCTCCACCCGGCCTCATGCTAATCTCTCACCCCTGGGCTCTAGAGGAGAGAGCTGGGCGTTCCTGGGTCAGTCCTGCTTGTTCTTTCCCAGCAGGGTGTTGACTGCTTCCTTGGCTTCTCTTCTTTCCCACGTGGGCTCCAGTGGGTGCTTTTATTTCTCTCCCTCCCTTGGCCTACCTCCCGACCACACCCTCAGGCCAAGCAGACCAGCATTGGGGCCCGCCTGCTCCAGGGATGTGCCCCCGGGGACGACCCAGGGTGTGTCCATACAGCCCAGCACTTACTTGTCCTTGGGCTCATCTGCTCGTGGCCTCTGGATTTTTCCAAGGGGACAGTTCCTTGGGGGGACAGCTCTGAGCCAACAGGGGATTAGAGGCTCCCCGTCGTCAGCCAGAGAAGGAAGAGATTGCACTTCAGAAAGGCCTCCTGGCAGCTTCACCCGGAAGGTGGCCGTCATTATGGGGCTTGGAGTCCTTGTCTTAGCTCTGTCATAAGCTGTCCATTGATCTTAGGGAAGTCGCTTCGCCTCTTGGGGCCCCATGAAGGCTGTATGGAGAGACTTGTGTCCTGCATCTGTGTCCCAGCTGTGGTGGGCTGTCGTGGAGATGTCTCATGGCTCCTTGGAGCAGCTCCTGGGTTGTCCTGGGCACTAGGTGACGCTCTGTTCTGCATTTCAAGTATGTCGAGTTGATTATTACGTTTGAATTCAGTATCCATAAATTCTTTTATTTTGTTTCACATGCTGAATCTCTGGAGCCCGATATGCAAATTTATGGAAAAATATGCAAATAAGAGCATAGGACATCAAGTCTGCCGGTAGAGGAACTGTCAGGGGAGCCAGGCCCCTGCCGCCTCCACTCTGTGACTTTTCCAGGCCTCAGTTTCCTCATCTGTAATGTGGGGGAGCTGGGCTGGAGGGTCACTCAGTTCCTTCCCAGCTCCCCAAACCCAACATTCTGTGTTCGGAAAAATTACTACCGTGTCTACGGAGGGAACAGCTTCTGAAATGGACTCCGGTCTGCTGGGAGGTGGGCTACAGTGGGAAGCTAGGAACCCAGGGTCATAGGGTCCCTTCCAGTGGAATTTCCCGTTTGGCCTTTCCTCTCCATCCCACTAATGTGCAAAATTAACAGCAATAACAGCTAACAGTAGTTGAGTTTTTCTGTATGCCAGAATTTCTATGAAATGTTTTATGCTTTATCTCATTTAATTGACGAGGCATCGTGGCTAAGAGCAAGGGGTGTGGAGGTGACCATCTAGCTCCGGAGCCCAGCTCTGCCACTCGCTGGCTGTGTGGCCTTGGGCCCCCTGGTTATTATTTACCTTTCTGATCCTAATTTTCTCATCTGACAGTGGGAATAATTATGGTACCTACCTCATAAGGTTGTGATCATGGTTAAATGAATTTGTCTATGTGTTCAGAACAGTAGCCAGCATGTGGTAAATACTGCATTAAAATCGAGCTATTAACACTACAAATGACAGCCTTCCCAACACTCCTGCCAGAGGGTACTGTTATTCCCACTGACTGCTGAGGAAATTGAGGCTTAGAGAGGCTAAGGGTAGGTGGCAGCCTTGGTCCATTTGAGCTGCTGTAACAAAGTACCATAGACTGGGTGAAACAACAAACATTTACATCTTACAGTTTTGGAGGCTGGGAGTCTGAGACCAGAGTGTCAGCGTGGGCGGTGCTGGGGAGGTCCCTCTTCCAGGTTGCAGACTGCCATTTTCTTGTTGTGTCTTCACGTGATGGAAAGAGGGTGAGGGAGCTCTCTGGGGGTCCCTTCTATAAGGGCACTAATCCCATTCATGAGGGCTGCACCCTCATGACCTAATTATCTCCAGAGGCCCCACCTCTGAACACCATCACATTGAGGATGAGGTTTCACATAAATGTTGGGGGGACA
Source organism: Stenella coeruleoalba (assembly GCF_951394435.1). NCBI lineage: Eukaryota > Metazoa > Chordata > Mammalia > Artiodactyla > Delphinidae > Stenella > Stenella coeruleoalba. The sequence goes on along the minus strand of NC_137169.1, from coordinate 144,889,986 downwards.
TGAACATCCATCCATTGCAGTGGCCAAGAAGGAACTCCAGCCCGTGACTGTCCACATGCATCCACTGCACAGCACCCGGTGCTCCTGGACTGGTCCTCCCTAGCTTGCTCCTCAGCACAGGGTCCAGGCTCCCCTTCCCTCAGGGCACTGTCTCCAGCTGCTCTTTGAGACTCTCAAATTGAGAGGAAAGTGGTTAAGTCAATTCACAGATTTTCTCCTGGAACCAAAAGGAGAGGCAAAGGGCAAAGCAACCAGTGAGGAGGCGTTTCCCAGCCTGATGCAGCTCTCAGGGCTAATGGCTGCGGCCCAGGAGCGGTCATGGGCAGACCCAAAGCCACGTTGCCAGCCACAGACTTGAGCTTTCCTAATGCACCCAGGCTCCTGGCACCAGCCCATGTGAGCTTGTCTCTACCCAGTGCACCCACAAACACTCTGGTTTATCTACAGGACTAATGAATTCTGCCAGTGCCATAATCAGCAGGAATGGAAGAGTCAACTAGAGCTAATTCTTTTTTTTTTTTTTTTGCGGTGTGTGGGCCTCTCACTGTTGTGGCCTCTCCCATTGCGGAGCACAGACTCCGGATGCGCAGGCTCCGGACGCGCAGGCTCAGCGGCCATGGCTCACGGGCCCAGCCACTCCGCGGCATGTGGGATCTTCCCAGACCGGGGCACAAACCCGTGTCCCCTGCAGCGGCAGGCGGACTCTCAACCACTGCGCCACCAGGGAAGCCCCAGGATGGGACTCTTTTTGTTTGTTTCAAGCTCAGAGCTAGGACACCAAAGTTGTCCCACTAAAGGATTGTGTGCTGACTTTTACGCAATTGTGTTCTATTTCTGAGAATATTTTCACACTGAGAATGAAGCTGACTCAACACTGTCCAATTAACCATGGAGGGAATATGTGGGGCTGGGGAAGTTTGGCCTTGAGCTGTACTTGTACGTGACATCTAACTAATGCTAAACACCATGCTACTGGGGGAAAGAAAACTCCCCTTCACAGGCTCCATGGCGCTCAGAGAATAAAGAATTAGCGACCACAGATAGGATGTCCAAATAATGGTTATGTTTGATCATCTGACTCTTTGCAGAGAATTAAAAGCAATCATAGGTAGAATCAATGCCACTCTAAGTTTCCCAGATCAGGGCTGTTTTAATATTTTAAGTGGATTTTACTGCTGGTGATTTTTAAAACACATACACGCGTCTCCTGCTGACTGCTGTGGCAACCGGGAAATGAAGACGAGGGACAGGGTCCCTGCTGACATTTAATTCTCAGGGCACTGCAGGTGCCTTACTCCCAGAGACCTGCTTTCCTGACACGAATGTGTGTGTCTCTGCCTCTGGTGATAATCTTTTCCCCACCGTCTCTAGCATTTTATATATATGACAGTCACTTACAGGGCGAGTTATTTACATGACACCTTGCAAAGGGCTTTAAGAATACAACTGCTGTTCAGTTATTCCTTACAACTCCCTTGTGATGGAGATCATGTCTACACATCAAGCTTCAGAGGATCCGGAGGCTTAATGCTTCTTGCTTGAGTCCTATAAGAAGTCACAAGCAGGGACCCTGGCTGCCACCCCAGGGTTGCCCGGGGGCTCTGGGTATCTCTGTTTGTGCTGGAAGTTTCCTCTGAAGGAGATAGTTCCAATTCAGATGGGAGACTTGCGGGGATCAGAGGACGGTGAAAGCAGGGTAGCTGGTGTTTGGCCAGGGCATGGTGCTCGGGATAGCCAAGGACACTCATCCAGGAGCCCAGGAGCTTTGGAGCAGAAGAGCTCATCTCTATAGACAGTGACTTCCCTGAGGACACTCTTCCGGATTGGTCCACGTGGGCTCTTGTTCTCACTTAGATCAGCACTGACTCTGCAGCATAACTGGGACATGGGCGGGTCCTGTCCAGGTACTCCCAGGGCAAGGTGGGAGGGAGGCGGGGCTGGTGTCCTTAGTCTCTGAAGGCCAAAGCTGCTCCCGCCAGGTGGTTGAAGCTGGGGGTGGGAACAGCAGCCCCCATGAGGGCAGGCCCGGGGAGGGTGGTTTGGAAAGAAGGGGCAGGAGGAAGGAGCCGGGACCTCACAGCAGCAGCTGTGCCTCTTTGTGGGGGTAAAGAAGAGATGGCTCCCAGCCATTGGGGTGAGCAGGGCTGCGTCTGTGATTCCTCCAAGGGACCGTCCAGACTTTGGCTAATGCTCCGAGTGGGGGGACTCATGGGTGGGGTCCCCTGCCTGCCTCATCCCCCCTCAACTGACAGGCTCAGAGCTGTGTTGGGGAGAGAAGAACATCTGTGCTGTGATGATGTATAGCCTCCGGCTGCCCCCAAGAGCCCCAAGGCGGAGTAGGGAGAGGGGTAGGAAGGGGGACGGTCACGGAGATGTCCCGGTCCAGGAAGATCTGCCCCCGACCCGGCTCATCTCATTTGGTCCTCATGGCAGCTCTTTGCAGTCGACATAATTAACTTCATTTTACAGATGAAGAAACCAATATTCAAAGTAGCTACGCGGCTTGTCCAAGATTGTACAACTAATTAGGAGCGGAGAGTGGGCTCATAAGTCTCTCCAGTGAGCCAAAGTACCTGTGTGTCTCTCTCTGGGGCTTCTGTTCCCTTAGGTATAAGATGCATGCCTTTCCCTCCTTCTGCCTCGATGGTCTGCGCCCTCTGCACTGCTCCAGCTCTCGCCACAGGGTCAGCTTCTGCCTCGATGGTCTGCGCCCTCTGCGCTGCTCCAGCTCTCGCCACAGGGTCAGCTGGGGCTAAATCCATGTCCAAGCTCCTCACTTGCCACGATCTTTGGTGAAGTCTCACTTTCCTCTGGTTTCCTGGAGGACGCTGAGTGGACACAGAGAGAACGCCGGTAAGAGGCCACAGAGCTACTGAGATCAATGCAATTTTGTCACCATGGCAAGTGGAAGAGGCTGCGACATTTCAGTTCGTCCCCATCTGCATCTTGAGGAAAGAGAGAGCGTCCAGCCCACAGGTCCCCGCTAGGGATGGGGACCTCTGCAGTCTGACACCTTTTGCCTCTGAACTACGGTTCTCTTCTCTTGAAAGCCATTTGGTTTTAGCTCCTCTAAGGGGCCCTGCGTGACGCATTTATTTTAACTCAAGAGTGCTGTCCTCAATTTCCCTGGGAATGTGAACAAGGCCCTTCTATTTCCTGATCTGAAGGCAGGCCTCCCTGAGGTCAAGCCCGGGACTGGCTCTCTCATCTTCACGGGGACAATCGTGCTCCTGTCAGCAGCTCTTCTCCTGCGGGGTCTCTGGGCTTCCACTGCCTGGGCGCATAGTCTCTTGCAGGAGATGGAAGAGCACGATAGTGGCCAAACACAGAATGGGTTCTTTTACTTGTTTCCTTACCAGCCGCTTCCAGGACAGGAGGAAGGAAAATGGGGTTCTTGGTGCCTGTGAGGGAGGCTACTGAGCCTGGACATTGAGATTGAGTGAGTGAGCACCGGTCCCAGCTGGCTCTTGGATATTTTATTTCTTAGCTTGTGTCTACTGAGCACCTACTATGTGCAGAGCATTGAGCTATGGCTTCAGGAAAGAGCAGAGTTGGCTACTGGTTGCTGAACCAATAACATTTCCCAACCTCCTCCTTCCTTTCTGGTCAAGCATACCACACATGAGACACAGCCTTGATTACGGAGCCAGCAAGAAAAGTCTTCTAGGGAAAGATTGTCTCTCTGACAAAAAGAGAAATGGAAAGAGAGGTTGTCCTCCTTCTTTCTGATGTGATTGCATTAGGATGGGTGGCTGGCAGCCATCTTGCCACCTTGGGGGGACCGAGCAAACACTGAGGATGGCAGAGTGGAAACGCGGAAGTCAGTAAGTCCTTGATGACTTCATTACACTGAATCAACCAACCCTAGACCTGGGAATATTCCCAGACTTCCTGATGTGTGAAATAATCAATGTCCTTATTGTTTCAGTTATTTTGACTGGGATATTCTGTTTCTTGCAGCCGAAAGCATTCTAACCGATAAACACAGACGACAGAATCTTTCCCTTTAGGAGATTAGCATCCAAGGGAGATGGGAAATGCACCCATGAGGCCTCTGGAAAGTACTTACCAGCCCATGCCATACCCATAATGCATAGTTGGGTCTTTTTTTATAAAGAAGATGCATTCATAAAAACAATGTGTTACACAAATTGTGATTCTCCAGTGATTTCATAACTGCTTCTGAGATACTTCACCTAATTAATAATTGGTATTTAACTCACAATAGCTCTTAATACTGTAGAGTTTCTTTCCTCTGTTTTGACAAGTGGTAAATATCTGGAAATCCCTATTATTCAGGTGAAGCGTTTTATAAACAAGTTATCCTTTACCAAATGAGTATTAATTCTTTAATTTATCTCCTTTAATTGCAGATATTGGAAATAATAAGGGTCCTAAAGAGAAGGGTGTCACCTGAATATCAGGCTGTATGATCACATCTCTTATTCCCAAACAGAAGACTGGGGTAAAACATGGAATGATGTTCATACCTTCATTATTCCAAGTGTTTATTGTATCCTAATTGATACATGTGTAATGAGATGTTAAAAGGGCGCTTGTGGCTGAAGCTCGTGGACCATACATGCATCATTCAAAAGAGTGGTGAGGGCTTCCCTGGTGGCGCAGTGGTTGAGAGTCCGCCTGCCGATGCAGGGGACGCGGGTTGGTGCCCTGGTCCGGGAAGATCCCACATGCCGCGGAGCGGCTTGACCCGTGAGCCATGGCCGCTGAGCCTGCGCGTCCGGAGCCTATGCTCCGCAACGGGAGAGGCCGCAACAGTGAGAGGCCCGCGTACCGCAAAAAAAAAAAAAGTGGTGAGACTGTTTGCAGGATTTGCCGTGGAGCTCTCCAAAATTCAGTCACATGAGTCTCAAACCCCTCATTCTTAGTGAGGGCATCAAAGATTGGTGATGGAAAATTAGGAAGTGGATTCCAAGTGAGAACTCCTGCTGAGCCCAAGGCGGGGAGTTGTTCACCCGGCTCTAGCTCTCTTCTCTTAGGAGTCTAGAGGCCGGTTCCCAAACTTGCTTGTTTGCAGAGTGGTTTAATTCTACCAATGAGATGCCCTGTAGCTAGATTTGGAAGCCAGAGTAGCAGGCAGAGCCGTTCTTTCTCCTCCAGCATGGCGGCAGGTACGTGTGCTCTGGCCAACATGAGTTTTCCCAGTGGATTCTCTGTTTGCCAGCCAGTCTCCTGCCGCAGGGCTATTGAGAAGATGTGAACAACAGCAGTGGTTTCCATAATTTTCAGACTCCAGGTAGCACAACAACTTCCTGATCTTTGGGATCACTGCCATGGTGATAAATCTGAAATTCTGTGGTGGGCTAGAGAGGCACTCCTGAATCTCTCTCCTCTGGCCCTTCCAAGAATTTGACCCGCACCTGATTTCTGCAAAAGTTAGCCAACTGGGAAGTTAGAGAGGACAGTCTATCAGACTGCTCCCACTTCTGACACCAATTATAAGTTCAAGAGGTTCCAAAACCACCCTCAATTTTGATAATTGACTAGAAGTACTCACAGAAACTCACTTACATTCTTTTATTCACAAATGTGGTTTATTACAGGAAAAGGGTATAGATTAAAATCATTCAAGGGAAGAGATGCATGCAGCAGAGCCCAGGAAACTTCCAAGTGTGGACTCTTCATTTTCTTCTCCCCATGGAGTCAGGATGCATTACTCTCCTGGCATGTGTGATAACACACACAGAGTATTGCCGACAAGGGAAGTTTCACTCTTTCACCCTTTTTTCACTAAAATAACAAGTGGTTTCTATTTTCTTATCTGAAAACCATGACCAATAGAGGGCGTGGAAACTATATCCTCCTTCACCTCAAGTCAAGATGGAATAGTTTTAAATACATCACCCAGAATGGTCAATATGGATCTCCTTTAGTTTGGGGGACAGAGCGGTCCATGGTCTGAGTCCCCCTGAAAAATCTAGAAGGCGAGAGACAGGCTCACCAGCAGCTTTGTGAGGGGAGGGGCAAGGCAGAAGTTTCTGCCACACCAGGATTGGCCTGCTCTCCTGACATCTGTCAGGTCAGAGGGTGCAGGGTGATGCCCATGGACCACTTTGGACCATGTGTGAGAGAGGGCTAGTGTGGGCCATCTTAGGACCTTTCCTAGAGGGTCAACTGGAGGGCCAGACGGACACAGTTGAAAGGAGCTGGAGGGATCACTGATAGCTTAGAGACTGAGGAAAGAGTAAGGAACCACCATGAATAGAGGTACTTTGACACAGGTCAAGGGAACTGATGGCAAGAGAGCCCCAGTTTTGAGGGTGTCTCCAGATGTGCCCTCATAAATGCACATGAGACAAGGCTCTTCCCTCACTTAAGAGGAAGTTGGTGCTAGATCACCCAGCAGTGCCCGTCAAGGGAGAACTTTCTGCTCTCCACTCCTTGTTTCTCTTTCCCCCACCTCAGTCCAGTTCCAGTGGGTCTAAAGCTGGATGGGAGGAGTAGAAGCCCATGGTAGGGGGGCTAGAGAGGACCGTGACCACATCCACCCAGCCAGCCTCGCTGCCTCCAAGGCGTGAGATCTGGGAGTGGAGGGAGGGGTCTCCAGCTTGGATCAAGAGCGGAGTCTTGACTATTCCTCTGGAATTTTAATTATTAAACCAAGACGTGTGATTGTGAGGACTGGAGAACTCTTGTATTATGCAGGAGTGACCAGGAGAGCCATGGGGCCTGCCATGGGAAAATGGGCTTCCAGGAATACGTTTGCATAAAACTGGGAGATAAAAATAGAGTTGCTCACTCCATGTAATGGTTACACAGATTTGCTCTCTCCTCTAAATGGTTACTTGACTGTGGGTGGAGGGTGTGTGTGTGTGTGTGTGTGTGTGTGTGTGTGTGTGTGTGTGTGTGTGTGTGTGTGTGTGTGTGTGTGTGTGTGTGTATTTCATTTTCAAACCCCCAGAAGTTGTGCCTGGTACGTTATAGCCATTCAGTAAGTGTCTGGGGGATGAGTGACAGTTTCTTTGGGTTGCGAGGTACTGTATCAACCAGCTATTGCCACAGTGACTCTGCTTAACAAAATACCCGAAGCTTACTGGCCCCAAACAAGGAGTATTTATTTCTCGCTTATGGGTCTACAGGTTGGATGCGTTCAGCTGATCTCGGGTGCGTTTAGCTGGGCGTGACTGCAGACTGTGAGGTGGGTCCAGGTCTGCTTTATGTGTCTCTCCTCTTCCTTGAGACAGGGGCCATGCAGGCCGTGTTCTTCCCATGGTGACAGGCAGGTGTGCCAGAGGGCAAGCCCAGTTGTTCCCATCGACCAAAGCAAGTAACATGGACGTGCCGCAAGTCAAGGGGCAGTGAGGTGCACCCAGCTTACTGCGGAGGTCAATACGCTGGCGGGGGCGGGGGTGGTGGCAGGGAGTGCGGGCAGGGGCGGTGAGAGATTAGGGCCAGTAATTCAATCGGCTGCAGGTACCATGTACGTTTTTTTCTGTCCACACTTAATCAAAGATAAGGGATGGCCTTGAGTCATTCATTTCTTGCGCTGCAGGAGGGAGTGCTCGGGCCCCTGCCGGGAACTGACAGTCATTGAGGACAGTTGGCCTGGCCTTGGGAGCTCTGAGCTCTCGGCCTCGCCCTGCTGAGCGATCCAAAAGAGGAGCGACACGAGGCCCCCGAATTCTCTGGGCCCAGACTCTTGATTACAAAATAAGAGGGCCTTGGTCCCTTCGGCTGAAACTAGTCCTGGTCAGGTCCCACGGGCATGACTCCTGTGCCCTAAGGAAGGTCCATATTTGGTGCAATGCTCTGCTGTCGCCATCTTGAAATACTGAATCATTTTTGGACAAGGGGCCCTACCTTTTCATTTTGCACTGGATCCCACAATTTATATAGCTGGCCCCGCCCATGGGGATGCAGGTTTCCTGAAGATTTACTGATGTAATTCCATCCCTGGAGGGACTGCAGCTCACTCTGTGCTCATTTATTCAGCAATAATGACAAAGAGTATGGCCACCAATTCATCCAGTGTCCTGAAGCACCAGGCACTATGCTAATAAGGGTTTTACGAACATCGTTCCAATCCTCATAGCAGACTTTTAAGCTTTTCACGAAAATGAATGTCATTGTAACGTATAACTCATCCAAGATCATACGGCTGGGACTTGAGTCTAACTGCGTTTCTCTCCCATGCCTTTCGGCCAGATGATTTTGCTGTTATGTTCCACAAACTGGATGGAGATCTGGGGATGCAGAGTACCGTCCCTACCCTCAAGGGGTTAAACATCTTATTAACGATAATTGCAAACACCTACATGGAGCTTGCTGTGTGCAGGCAATGTTCTGAGCAATTTATACATATCAAGTCATTTAATCTGTACAAAAGCAATCCATGGTTTTTAGCCCCATTTTATAGAGGTGAACACTGAGGTATAGAGGAGGTGAGTACCTCACCCATGGTCACATGGCTGGAAGGTGGCAGGGCCAGGTTTGAGGCTTAACCCCTTGCTATACCGCCTCTCAACGTGGTGCAGCCAGGCTCCTCTCTGCTTTGGTGACGAGGGGAAAAACATAAATGAACTCTTCCTACCCTGGGTCAGATTCTGTGGATACAGTTGAGAACGTTGTGGGAGTGGAAGGGAGACAGGCCCTGGGCCCTGAGACCTGGGACCCTTTACCAGAGCGCTTGCACCTGGACAAACGTCTCCTCCAGCAACAAAATACAAGGAAACTAAAAATAACTGCAGGTGTGCGCAGCTGGGGCAACTGTAAGCAATAAGATACAAAAAGGCCACAAACCAACTGTCACTTCCTGAGTGCTGGGAGCAAAAGCAGGGGACCGTGTACGATCCCTGCACACGGCACCACCAAGGGGGTGGGCAGACCACCTAAGCTCTGCCCCCCGCCCAACCCAGGGACCTGCATCTGTCCTAACTCCGCTTAAGGAGCCAGCTGGCACCCTCCTCAGGGAGCGGGCAAGGGCACCTGTTACTTGCTTTTGCTCCCAGTACCGCCTTACCTGGATTTCTCGACTGGACTCTTACCGATTTCTAGTGATTGAAGAGTCCAAGGACCTGGGTCGGTAACAGAAGGGAGGTGGGAGGCAGGTGAGCACAGAGGCTGGGACCCCGGTGTGACATGATGGGGGCTGTAAGGGGATGGCCGTGGGACATAGGTGTTTCCGGTTCACCAGACGCAAGGAAGCGGGCCTTGCACACGCAGCGGGAGGGAAGCTACCCCGTGACTGGGATTCAGAGCTGTCTGTTCCACGCACACCGACTGCTTGTTCTGTGTTTGCATCCGGGGGGATTTCTTTTCTCACCTCTCTTCTCAGCATATGGTCCGATTAGCCTGCTCCCTTTTGAAGGGAAATGTGTCCATCCACCCATCCCGGGTCTGTTGATGCCATTTTTGCCTCCCCAGTAAAGCTAGACGTGAGGAAAGGCTTAGCCAGGCAGAGCCGTCTCCAGACCTGCCCGCCGCTGTGGCACTCCATGGGGGGACTGGCGTGTGTCACTGCAACCCTATTCATTCCCACAGAGCGCCCACCTCACGCCAGGGACCGTGCTCACGGAACGAGGTTCATTTGAATAGCAGCTAACAGAGGCGTGACTGGGACTATAGCTAATGAAACCATCCTCCCACGTTCCAGATGTGGTTTGGGGGTAGTTCCACTGCCTCTGGTCACCCTGAAGTAACTGCGGAGTGATGGGTGAATCTTTACTATTACGGTCTACTGCGAGTGTGAAACAAAACTTTGAGGAGAGCCCGCAGGGTGAGTGAGAGCAGGTGGGGGAGGAAAGGGAAGCAGAGGCCAGGTGACAGAAAAGAGGAGCAGGGGAGAGAAGAGGGGAGGGTGGGAGAGACGGGAGGGCAAGGACCATGCTGTGGCTCCCTGCAGAGTTTGGGGGCTGGACTGTGATGCCCAGAGGACGGGTGGGGTTCTCTTCAACGGGACTTTTTGAGAAAGATTACACCCTGCGGTAAATATCTAGAGCAGTTCTGTGTTGCTGTGCAGCCCCAAGACCCAGAGAGGCTGCTGGCTGTCGTTTCCATCAGGGCTGGGAGCTGGCCCTCCTGGATGGGCAGAAGCCCTCTCTTCCCCCAAATCTCTGACCACCCCTTGTCCTGGGTACCATCTCCAGGCACCTTCATCTTGAGAAAGGGTGCCCAGTGTCACATGGGCTCTTCCCTGCCACCTGTGCAGGTCCCCAGTTCCCCTGATGGATGAGGGCTGTGTCTCTCCTTCCAGGTGGGCTGCCTCTCAGCCCGGAGCGTGGAGTGGGGCAGCCTCAGAGCGGAAGGGCAGACAGACGCAATTGAAGTCATTTTCCCTCTGCTTCTGTATCTCTTGTTTTTCCTTTGGGTAAAGATTGAGGCAAAGTCAATTAAATGGAAAAGTCAATAGGCTTGGGTTGAGAAATTAAACAGAAAATCAGACTGTGTAAGCATTACAGTTCTTACAGGAATATTAATTCAACTTAATGGTGGAGTTTGGGCTGTGTCACGGGTCTAGTAATTTGGAGGCCTGCAAGAGGACTGTATATTCATAATGCAATTTTCATCGTTTCGTGTCGAAGGCATTCCTAATACAGTTTTATGAGCCTCCTTGCCCAGGTCACTATCGTAAATGAGAAGTTATTCCCAGAGGATCTTATTTGGGACAACAAATGGATAAAAGTATTGAATTTATTAACATCTAAATTAAAAAGTCTGAAAAATGGAGTTTTAATTAATCAGCTTGCAAACAGCTACCCCCAAGGATAAGACAACAGAGCTAGTGATTGGAGACATATTATTTTTCAAAACAATAATGATATTTCCACAGCAGCTCCTATCTTAGGAGTTCAAAGCCATCCGTAATCGTTAATTATTTAAAGACTTTCTAAAACGGAAGCAGATAATTGATGCTTTTTCGGGCTTTCTAATGTGGAAATGGGGCTAAGAGGGGAGGGTGAGTGCCTTTGTCTAGTTGTGGTGCTGGCTGTCAGAAAATCAGGAAGGTCAGGAGGTGGGTGCAGTTCTCTGAGCTTTCTCTGCCTCTGGCCTCACGCCCTCTGGCTTTCTGGTTCCTGCTCTGCACTTTGGGCCCAATCTCCTTCCCATCCAGCCACCCACCCCGTCCACCATCCTGTTCAACAGCCCCCAAGCGTGGCCCTGTCTTCACACCTGGGCCATCTTAGGTGTTCATCAGCCTCCCAGGACCTGTCCCTGGACCCCAGCTTCCCCAGGGGCCGCAGCACCAGGTGAGACACGTGCTCTGCTCAGAGGCTCCCTTCCACCGCGGGCTGCTGGGAAGCTCAGCCTCCAGCCATCTCTGGTAGGGGCGCTGGTCTTTAGAGAGGCTTTCCCTTCTGCTCCCGTCTGGTTCATGGACTCTGCACTCTGACATCTGGTCTTCTGGGCTGCCTTCCTGGGGCCTAGTCCTTCCCCGAAGGGCACGGAGGTGGTCGTCCCCTTTCCTGAGCTTTACTTGGAGCTAGAGGTAACTCACTTACCATCAGGCAGACGGGAGTGTAAGATGTCAGAGGCCTCACTGACCTGTCTGCTTTGGAGCCAACTGGCAAAATCATCACGCTGGGTCCTAAGTCACTGACACAAGCCACGGGAGGCCAGCGAGTGCTGGGAAATCAACGTCGCACTTTCCCCAGGAGAATGATGGGGGGAAGCTGTGTCCCATAGAGATATAGGTCACAGAATGTCTTCATATTTGATACCTCATCTCACTGGCACCCAACCCCTGTAAGGTAGGGAGAGGCAGACAAGACTAGTTCTATTTTATAGACAGGGAAGGAAGCTAGTAATTTTTGAGTAAGATTGTTTTGGACAATTGGGCAATTTATATATGTTATCCTATTATGTTAGGTAAGGTGGTTTATTTTTCTTTTATATTATTTATTTATTTAAAGAAAAGTGATGGGACTTCCCTGGTGGTCCAGTGGTTAAGACTCCAAGCTTCCTATGCAAGGGCCGTGGGTTCGATTCCTGGTCGGGAAACTAAGATCCCACCTGCTTTCTTAGTGCCCATTCGTCTCCTTCATTCGTTCAGTTGCTGTGTGAACTTGCTGCCTCACTTAGCTCTTTCTTGGTTTCCTTATCTTCCAAGTGGCTCCCTCATAGTGTTGGTATGGGGTTAAATGGGATAATGTGTTTGTACCATTTAGACAATGCCTGACGCATATTCAGTGCTCAGTGAGAGTCAGCAATCATTGACATTATTATTACCATCGGTATTATTCACAACTTCCCTGAACCTCTATTTTCTCAGCCATCAGATGTGCATGAACATACTCAGGGATGTCGAGGGAGTCAGAGAGAATATGAATAAGGTACTTAGAACAGCATTTGGCCAAAATTGAGGACGGCTGACCCTCTGTATCTACAGGTTCTCCACTGGCAGGTTCAACCAACGGCGGATCGAAAATCCTGGAGAGAAAAAAATTCCAGAAAGTTCAAAAAGCAAAACTTGAATTTGCTGCTTGGATCATCTATTTATGTAGCATTTATGTTGTATTAGGTATTATAAGTAATCTAGAGATGATTTAAAGTATGCGGGAGGATGTGTAGGTTTTATGCGGGTACCACACCATTTTATATAAGGGACCTGAGCATCTGTGGATTTTGGTATCTGTGGGGTTCCTGGAGCCAGTCCCCCGCAGGTACCGAGGAGTGACAAATAGGAGACACAGGACCTGGTGAGCTGCCTGTAGTGGGTGATGGAAGGGAAAGGAAAGGGAGTTCGGGTCCTCATTCATTCATTCGTTCACTCACTCATTCGTTCACAAGCTGATTGTTGAGGACCAATATGCTTCAATCTCTCTAGAGTCCCTTGGGCCAGCCAGTGTCTCTCTAGAAGTTCCAGGCATGAGAAACAAAGCTGGAACCTGAATTTGCCAATGGAAAGGACTAGGCAGGCAGAAAATCCAGTTCAAGGGCTGACATTTCCATCCACCCCCTCAGGGAACTGGATACCCCACGCCCCTTGATTTACTTACTTTCCACCAGAAAAGGAGCCGTGGTAGACTTTTCACATAAAAAAGAGAGCGATGTAATGACTCATTATATTCCCCCCGCACCGAAGTATCAACCCATAGATCAAGTCAGGATCATGCGGGGCAGGGTGATGGGAAAGGGGGGCGGTCTGGGGGCAAATGTGATGCTGAGAGGACAGAGGCCTAACGGGCTCCCACCCCGACCTTCCCTCTGGCTTCCCCACAGGTCCGTCTCCTCTTTGCCTCCCTAAATACTGCCCTTTCCCCCCAGTTCACCTCCTCCCTCTCCTGTGATGACTTCTTGGACTTACCTCGCCCACACTTGATCTTTCTTTTCTTTGGAATGTTATTTCAGTTGGACTTAGAGCCACATCCTCTAATGGATGGCTCCAATGGTTCAATGCCTACCGATCTTATTTCCCCAATTAGGTTGTAAGCTCCACGTGGGCAGGACTGTGTCCTAAACCTCTTGGTACACTCACAGCATTGGCCCAAGGAGAAATCACCGTGGTCTCTGGAATCTCATCTTTATTCCACTGCCCACATCAGGCACCTGGTTATCCAGTCCCACAAGCCCAAACGAGCCAGGACACTGGCACCTCTCTGTTCCAGATCATTCTTGTTCTTCCTGTAGTTGACCTAGAAAAATCCTACCCATCCTTGAAGGCTGAGCACAAATGTCACATGGTCATTTCAGAGAGTATGCTCCAGGCAGAGCTAATTCCTTCCTTCACGTTGATTCCATAGCACATCTTCTGTTCTTAAAATGACCCACTTCCTGGCTTGTTGGAGGAGTTAGATGCAGGTGGCTACGAAGCCTCATAGGCCAGGCCCAGTGGGTATTCTCATGGAGCCCCAGCACCTCCCTGCTTTGGTACAGAACACCGTGTACGTTCTTTAATAGCTCTTGTTTCTTGTTTGACTATCTCTGTCAAGCCTTCACCTTACAGAGATGCTGTGAAATGAGATATACAAATGAGATAATATGTAACAGTGCCTTAAGCACCAGAAGATGGACTATATTATTACAGCTGGAAAGCTCTCTACTGGGGAAATCAAACTTGATGAGGGTGAATAGGGAAGGGAGGGAGGGATAGAAATAGAGAGAAAGACAGAGACGGAGAGATACAGGGAGAAGGAGGCACAGAGAGAGAGACACAGGGAGAGAAAGAGGACACACAGACTAGCGTGTCTACTGGACTGGGAGACCGGGAGGGATGTCTTCGAGGCAGCGGGGTGTTATGTTTACTGAAAAACAAAACACCCCAAAACCATTTGAATTTGGTTTCTGCTAGGTGTTCACAGAAAGTCCATCCCTGTCTCAGGGGACAGTATATTTTAGCGAGTTAAGAGCTTTGAATTCAGCTAGACCTGAGCAGGGCCCTGCCCCCGACTTCCTAGCGGTGAGGATGTGGTCAGGGGACGCCCTGCGTGTGGGTTTCCTCGCAGTCAGCAACAAGGGTGCACAGCCCCAGCCTCCAGGGTGGTGTGAGGACGAGGGAGCGTGTGCAGTGCTCACAGATGTGCAGTAAATGCACGACAACTGCCTCGCCCTGTATTTCCCCACCCCCGCTCCCCTTCCCCCCACTGTCCCTAGGGTTGGACTCGTAGCCAGAGGAGTCAGGCTGAAGTCAGCAGTTTCAGAAGGAGAGATCACATCCTTCCCCCGTGGTCCTGAAAGTCACACACCAGGACCTCCCGGGAAGGGAAGATACACAACAGGTGCCATGAGGAAGGTTCCAGGGCGTCAGGGTGTAACCCTTCTCTCTTCCCTGCCTAACTTCAGAACCAGCCGAGAGATGGTCGAGAGAGACAGACAGACAGACAGAGCAGGGCCTAGGACGTGACACAGGGCAGGAGGCTCCTCGTCTCTAGAAGCGTCCATTGCTATCCTTTGGATGTCCAGGTCAGAGCATCACTTGAAATCCCCATGGGGACACAATTATGGATATAAGTAGTTGAGGCCTCTGTCGCAGGAGGGCTCGGAGGATACATCCTGTTCTCAAGCTGTGTGGGTGGGTGTTTTCCTGTAGGCAGTGACCCTGGTCTCCCTGGAAACCACAAGCCGCAGAAACAAAGGCACACTGCTGGGCGTCGTTCACGGCCACCCTCAGTCCCTGTCTCATGGCGGAGGGGGTGTGAGGGTGGAGGGCACCGAGGACACGTTCTGCTTCTTCGTTGTGGGAATTTGTCCCCCATGCCCACCTGGCCCCCAGAGAGCTTTCATTTTCTTGCCAAGTAGGTCTTAGTAATAATGTGGCGAATTCTTAAGGGGGCAACCATGTGGACCATCAAGGCCTCAGTCTGTCTTTCTCTTAGGTTGTAGTCTGTCAGCAGGACCCCAGACAAACGAGGAGCGGGGTGGAGAGAACGTGAGAGGTCTGCGTGGATTATTCTCTGACCTGGGAGCCTACTCCCTGGCCCCCAATTCCCTTCAAATACTCTCCCCAACTCCTTCAACACACCCCTGCCCTGAATGGGTCCCTCACCCGAATCCCCACCACACAGGGCTGTACCTGCCCATTCACCTGTCAGGCTTCCCGCTGGGATCCAGGGCAGGACAGAGGCTCTCACTCATCTTTGCATCCCCAGTGCCCTGGTGCAGCCCCAGAAATGCTTGTTCGTTGATTGACGGTCAGAGCCCGCCTGGCCCGGACCTACCCATGGGCCCCACGCTCAGTGGTCCTTGCAGAGAACCAGGAAGCCAAGCCCCCAGAGCCTCTCCTTTTCACTCCGCATCTGCCTTGTTTCATCTGAAACGTGGGAGGGGTGGAAGGGTTTCCCGATGCTCTCCGGGAGCGCAGGGCTTGTGTTCCCCTCCCCACTTGTTGCTCTGTCCCGGCCCCCCACCCTGCGCTGCACACACCCTGGGAAGGCAGGCCTGGCCCAGCACCTGGTTCAGGTGCTGCCTCTGAAGGCCTTTGGGAGCTTGGGGCCAGGTCCCTTCAACCTTTTCAGCACAGTGAGCATCAAAGCTACTTTTGTCATTGGCTGATTGTAGTGGGGTTTTTTTTTTTTTTTTAATTGTGGAAAAACGTACATAACCCAAAATTTATTATCTTAACCAATTTTTTTTTTTTTTTGCGGTACGCGGGCCTCTCACTGTTGTGGCCTCTCCCGTTGCGGAGCACAGGCTCCGGACGTGCAGGCTCAGCGGCCGTGGCTCACGGGCCCAGCCGCTCCGCGGCATGTGGGATCTTCCTGGACCGGGGCACGAACCCGTGTCCCCTGCATCGGCAGGCGGACTCTCAACCACTGCGCCACCAGGGAAGCCCTATCTTAACCATTTTTAAGGGTACAGTTCAGTGGCATTAAATGCATTCACATTGTTGTACAACTATCACCACCATCCATCCGCAGAACTCTTTCACGTCCCAAACTGCAACCCTGTACCCATTAAACGACGCCTCACTCTCCCCTCACCCAGCCCCATGCAGCTACAATTCTATTTTCTGTGTCTGTGAACTTGGCAGTTGATCGTTTTCATGGGACAAAAGCACCGACCGCCTGGCACCACCTGGAGACTTCTGATACCCAGTCGTGCTCTGCTTAAGACGTAGGCTTGAATTTGACACTTCTTCTCTTGTGGGTCACAGACCCCAAAGTCCATTTGACTCTAAACCTGTGCTCAAAACTCTAAGCAATGCATTTGGAATGGGGGCATTTCAGGAACCTTGGCTGGGGAGGGCAGGGGCTTTGGGACAAGCTGTGAGTTTAGAAAGTTGAGATTTTTGGCGTCTCTCAAATCATACTTGGTTGCCTGTTCATAAGATCAGCTTTGTCCCCGGTCATCCAGGTTTCCAGATTTTCTGTTCCTTCTTGCTGACAGCTTATTTATTACAAAGGAATGTTCCTGGTTACTTGGAACAATCAGAGCTCTATATTCACAAGAGACCTGCCTTGGGTAGTATTTCACCGACCCCTCGCACTGGGGGCTGTGAACTGTGTACAAACTCAGCTTCTCTGCTTGAATTCCCTCCTCTGGGCCTGGTGGGGTGAGCTCAGCGCAGGGCAGGCGGTGCATCTTAGTGGCGTCATAGCCTGAGGCCGTGGCTCCGTGGCTGTGGGCTGGACTGGCCCTACCAGCATTGGCTCTGGCAGGAATAGTAATCACGCTCGCTCCCTTCTCGTAAGATCCTGCCATATACCAGGCACTGTTTGACCCGCATAATCTCATTTAATCCTCGCAACTGTTTTAGAGAGGGTTGGCCAGAAGCAGATTTGTGATGAGGATTCTTAGGCAGGTGATTTAATGAGTGGGCGCTATCGTAGACGTGAGGGAAGCGAGGATGGGGCAAGGGAAGAGGGGAAGCCAGGGGACGGTCTTGATGGCGTGTAACCGCAGCCTGATACCACAGAAGCTCTGACATCGCAGAGTCGCCGCTTTGAGGCAAGGGCTTTGTTCTCCTCAATCTCTTGTTCAAATTGACTCTCCCCGAGCCCGGGTTGGGAGTAGGGGTATAACCTCGAAGGAATCTCTGGGTGAGGAGGTGGCTGAAGGGGGACAGAGAAGGGTACAGCTGGGAGCCGTTAGCAGCCCAGCTTCGGAAGGAAGGACAGGGTGAGTCTCCAACAGCATCCTCTAGAACAACCTTCTGAGGTGTGTACTAAGATGAATCCCCATGTTACAGAGGAAAACTGAGGCCCAGAGAGGGCAAGTGACTGGCCCAAGCACATCCTTTCAGTAAATGGTAGAGGCAGGACCTGGACCAGGTATTCCCACCCCAGAGTCACCCACCCACTGGCTCTTACGCAGACTCCGATTCCTTCCAGGAGCTGTGGCCGATCCCACGAGCACTTATGTCTGCGCCTGGCTCTGGCTTTCCCACTGCATGAATGGTAGATAAGCCCCAGATCTCGGGGACTCAGCACAAAAGGAGTTTCTGTTTTGCTCACATGAAGTGCAGCTGGCAGTGGCGGCAGGGGGAGTAGAGTCCCATTCAGGGCCTGAACTGAGGGTAACACTGCCATCCTGCAAGGACAGCTCCCAGGAAGCCCCAAGGAAGTGGAGAATCCTGCAGGAGGCTGGTAGGGGCCAGGCCTGGAAGCCGTGAACCCCACTTCGACCACATCCTGTAGGTCAGAACCCAGCCACAGGCCCCTCCAAGATGCTCGGGAGACTGGGAAAGGTAGACCCCGCTTACACAGATGCTTCCCAGCCTCGACTCCTCAGAGTGGAGTAGTATTTATGACCCACCAATAGGGGTCACAGCCTCTGACACGGCCACCTGTGCCACTTCCTTGGTCCTAGGGGTCAGCTCAGGCCCCTAGGACCAAGGGGCCTGAGCCTTGTTTTTGTTTTTTTTTCTTTTGTGTGAAGAAAAGAACCATCCAGAATTTATTCTCCAGCAGACAGATAGCATCAGCAGGTAAAAACTACAAGCGTTTCTCCGTAGATCATACATTCACAAGGCATTATTAGCTTAACAAGTGAGAAAGCCTCTGGTGTATTTTCTGTAACAATATCCACTTCACAGTGTAAACAGGTACTATTATTGTGTTCACTTACAATTCCAGAAGGAAAGGCACAACTTGGCAAAACAGAAAAACAATTTTGGGGGGGGGGTCCTAAAGTCAGGTGCAATTACTGAGAGACAGACTTGAGAACAGTCGCAATCCACTTTTCCACATAGAGGGGCAAAGACTTCACCCAGAAATGCGGGTCTTTCTTTCTCCTTCCTTGTTAAATCCTCAAGACTAACGCCTCATCATCTGCTTAATATCACATATACAAAAGGGGGATTAAGAAAAAAAGAATCACAACGTCTTGAACTTCCAGCGGCTCCCACCAATATGCTAACTCTTGGGTTTACGACAGGGCCCAGGAACACTTCAGCTTCAGCCGTCATCGAATAAGCAAACAGAGACTATAGCTACAAAAATAACACATGAATGAGGTAGATAAATGAAAGCTTTCACATCCATGACTTGCCTGTTCCAACTTGGTAGCCTTCATGCAATACTCAGAAAAAAAAAATCTTCATAATTACTTGGCATAAGTCACAATCAAGGAACTTCTGGTACAAATTAGTAAAAGAAGTTATCAGTATATAATAAGAAAACATGCCCTTCCAGTGAGTTTGTTTCTTCAAGAACGGACACCCAGCTCTTCAGAGTAGGCACCGGTGAACTAAATTAAGTCACCTGAGATTCCCTGCTCAGGTGCTCACCTCTCCTGGTTTTAGGAAGAAGAAGGGCATCTGGAAAGCAGAGGGAGGACCTTGGCACTCTTGGGGCTTCAACTGAACTGCATTTAAATAAGCAGCAACACACACACTGACTCTCTAAGGACTAAAATCTGTCCACTTGAGGGCATTCTACTTCAGGTTCCAAGGTTGAAAAAAAAGTTGGAATTCTACAACCTTGGTTTAAAAAAAAAAAGAAAGTACATTCAAAAAAGAAAAGAAAAATGGGTGTAGGGTTGGGAGAATACAAAACAGGTCCCTAAACAGACGACAGACCTTGTCCATATACCCACATACAGTCACTGCAGAAGTAAGTATACACTACCCACCCACCCCTGCCCCCAACCCCCAAACAGGCAAAACAGTTGTATTCTATCCCTTGTCTCTGTCCCCTCCTCCAGGAGGCTGGATGTCCTTTAACTAGCAGATGCCTGGGACGTATCTTCAGGACTGTTTCTCAGGTGGCACCTGGTTCTGCCTTTGTGTACCATTTCACCGCTGGAGGTGGGTGGATGTGGGTGGAGGCAGGCATGAGGATGATGCAGCTGGGAGCTAGGGAGCCTGGCTGGAATCAGCATGGGCACTTTTTCAAAGAAGCCAAGTTTAGAGCCAGACAGAGTGAAGATAACAGACTTGGAGAAGGAATTCTAAAATCCTATCCTAAACAGAGTCTGCATCTCAGGAATCCAATGGAAGTCCTTGGACCTATTCACTCCCTCAAAAACTGTATCCTAAGCTAGAGCCAGGTAATATGGAGATTAGACCTCAGTCCTGTGTCCCATGGAACTCAGAGTGCAGTGGGAGGGACAGAGGATCGGCACACAGGAATATCCCAGGAGAAGCAGCTTCATGATGAGAGGAGGCACCTGGGGCTTTGGGAGCCCCTGATTGAGACCGGGGGACTCTGGGAAGGCTTCCCAGAAGAGGTGAGGCTGAGTTTAACCTTGAGGGGTGACTAGGAGTCATCCGCAGGGTTTTGAGGGGTGGTGGGCTGGAGCTGGGTGCCATGCCCAGCCCTGGGAGCAGCATGCCTGCTCAGAAAGAATCAGGTGACCCATGAGGGCCCTGAAGGTGCCAGGGGCTTGGGCTTGACCCTGAAGGCCCTGGGGGATCACTAAAAGGTGACTTGGAGGAGAATCGCAACCAGGTGTGTATGTTCTGCATACCAGGTGGAGAATGGGGAGGAGGGCATTGCATTCATCCAAGTGAGAAATAAAGACCTGAATGGAGGCAGTGGCTATAGGGACAGAGTGTCAGGGTTGGGCTGCAGAGATATTTAAGGTAGAATGGTGGGTTGGAGGTGACTGGAGGGGAGGAATCAGGATGGCATCCAGTTTTCTGGGGTTAGGAGCTGGAGAATGGGACCATTCACTGAGAGGTGCTGAGGCCATAGACCTTGGTGTTCCAACGGGATCTTAGAAGCCAAGTGTATGTATTACTTGCTCGGGATGCTGTAGCGAAATGCCATGGACTGGATGGCTTAAACAGCAGACATTTATTTCTCACAGTCTGGAGGCTGGAAGTCCAAAATCAAGGTGCCAGCATGGTCAGCTTCTGGTGAGAGCTCTCTCCTTGGGTTGCAGATGGCCGCCATCCTGCTGTGTGCTCATATGACCTCTTCCCTGTGTGTGTGAGCATGAACATGGGGGGAGAGAGCGAAAACAAGCTCTCTGGTACCTTCTCTTATAAGGGCACGAATCCCATCATGAGGACCCCATCCTCATGAGCTCATCTAAATGTAATACCTTCCAAAGACCCATGTCCAAATACCTAACATTGGAGGGTAGGTCTTCCTCGTATGAATTTGAGGGAAGGGGACACAGACATTCAATCCATAACACGAAGTGACCTTAGGCAAGCCATTAAGCTTTCAATGCTTCAGTTACTCATCTGCCAGGTGCCTTCCTCCAGGGTAATGTAAGGATCAAATAAAAAATGCGTGTGAAAGTGTTTTGAAAATCACAAGGAGTTTTGCAAATTTAAGGCGTTAATTCAAGGAGAAGGGACCACAGGAGAGACCATGCAGTTGACCTGCCAAGAAGTCGCTGGAGATGCCTGGCTGGGGGTGCTATCTGGCTATTCTGGAGCCAATCCTGGTCTCAGAGCTCCCCAAAGAAACTTCTATCCTGCTGGGGCCTGAACTCGGAGGCCCCACTGGGGTGTGGATCATTTGAACTGTTCCAGCACTGTGGGCACATCCCACTGAATGCTTCTGGGTGGAAGGTGCGATGACCATTTTTTCTTTTTCTTTCTTTCTTTTTTTTTTAATAAATTGGAAACTGTTTTCTCCCCTTTTCTTTTTTCTTTTTCTTTTTTCTCTTTTGGCCATGCCACATAGCATGCGAGATCTTAGTTCCCCGACCAGTGATCAAACCCGTGCCCCCTGCAGTGGAAGCATGGAGTCTTTTTTTAAAAATTAATTAATTTGGCTGCATTGGGTCTTTGTTGCTGCGTGCGGGCTTTCTCTAGTTGCAGTTCGCGGGGGCTACCCTTGGTTGCGGTACGTGGGCTTCTCATTGCGGTGGCTTCTCTTGTTGTGGAGCACGGGCTCTAGGTGCAGGGACTTCAGTAGTTGTGGCACACGGGCCCAGTAGTTGTGGCTTGAGGGCTCAATAGTTGTGGCACATGGGCTTAGCTGCTCCACAGCATGTGGGATCTTCCTGGACCAGGGATCAAACCCATGTCCCCTGCATTCGCAGGTGGATTCTTAACCACTGCACCAGCAGGGAAGTCCAGAAGCATGGAGTCTTAAGTACTGGACCTCCAGGGAATGACTTTTTTCTCATAACCTCCATGGCCTTCATGGGCCCCAGAGACTAGTCAGTGACTGGGTTCTAAAGGCAGCCATATTATGGCCTTGGCAATGAGCTGCAGCCCTCGGACTGCCAGGAGAACCTCCCAGGGCTCCCGGACCCTCTCACCTCAGCATTGCCTTAGGTATTTTCCTCCCTTGCCTTTGGGAAGCAGCTGTTTGCAGAGGCCCTTGGAGCTTTCTCCTTTGCTCTGCAAAAAATGTTAAGCAAACATTTAAGGAATAAGGGCTTTATAATGATGAAAGTAAACACTGAGGAATACCAGCTATTATGGAATGTAAGTGTTTAAAAAAAAGAGGAAAGGAAAAATAAATGACAAAGTGCTGCTTGTCTCAAGCAGCCCTCCTACTGACTTGCAGCTGTGTGAGGCAGGGTGGGGGACCAGCCTTTCCCATGCTTCACATTTCAGGCTGCAGCTCCCGCAGACGGCTCCTAAGAGGCTCAATGCCCAAGTGTGTTCATGTAAAACGGGCATTTCCTCCTCCTGGAGAAAGGAGGAGAGCAGAACAGATGGGGTGCCGAGGCCAGAGGACCAGCTCAGCTGTGCTCTGAACTGTGGGGCACCCCCCCGCGCCGAGAAAAAGATGGACAGGAGGAGGCCAAGGAAAGGGAGGCTGGGCAGCCCTGGGGATGGCAGCAGAGACTTTACCACCAAATGGAAAGCCCAGGCAGGTGCCAAGGGCTGTCCCAGGTCTGGGGGCTCCCATTCCTCCCCACATCCCCAACCCACTCCCATGCCACTCACCCCACGCCTGCTAAGCCTAAAGGAAGGCCCTTTTCTGAGTTCCCAACTGGGGGATCATTCACTTTTTCTCTGAGAAGCAATGCCTCAACCTCTCTCTGGGGGCATAACATAGTGGTTGGACAGCAAGGGTCAAACCCTAGTCCTGACACTTGTTGGCTATTGGCTTCAGTTACCTTCCCTGAGCCTTGGCTTCCCAATCTGTAAAATGGGCTAATAAAGAGCCTACCTCAGGGCTTCCCTGGTAGCACAGTGGTTGAGAGTCCGCCTGCCGATGCAGGGGACACGGGTTCGTGCCCCGGTCTGGGAAGATCCCACATGCCATGGAGCGGCTGGGCCCGTGAGCCATGGCTGCTGAGCCTGCGTGTCCGGAGCCTGTGCTCCACAACGGGAGAGGCCACAACAGTGAGAGGCCCGCGTACCACAAAAAAAAAAACCAAAAACCTACCTCATTGGGGACTTCCCTGGTGGTGCAGAGGTTAAGGATCCGCCTGCCAATGCAGGGGACACAGGTTCGAGCCCTGGTCTGGGAAGATCTCATATGCCGCGGAGCAGCTAAGCCCGTGCGTCACAACTACTGAGCCTGCGAGCCGCGACTAGTGAGCCCACTCGCCTAGAGCCCGTGCTCTGCAACAAGAGAAGACACCGCAATGAGAAGCCCGCGCACCGCAACGAAGAGTAGCCCCCGCTCGCCGCATCTAAAGAAAGCCTGCATGCAGCAACAAAGACCCAACACGGCCAAAAATAAATAATAAATAAATCAATTAAAAAAAAATAAAGAACCTACCTCGTCACGTTGTTGTGAGGACTGGATGAGGTGGAGCTTGGACAGGGCTGGGCCTGGAGTGCACAACATGCTGAGAGACTGTCACCACTCTTATCCCTGTCTCCTCTCCCCTCCCAAGCTGGGATCCGGCAGTGGCCTTGGTGACAGCTGAGGTACACATTCTTAGAGAGTCGACTTGCCAGGCTCACCCCAAAGTAATCCTCCCTGGGTCCGCAGTTGGGTTTGGTCTCCTTCCAAACTGCCTGCCTAGCACACCCTAAGACATGGGAAGATTAATGGCTTCCAGGGGGTCTCTTTACCTCCCACTGGAAGCCACTATCTCTTTCTAGAATGGCTTTAGAAAAGATGCATCTCATTAAATTCAGACCTTTGGAAACCATTTGCTGCACCCCAAGCCTCTCCAGATGGACCAGGCAGCCAGCGAATGAGCTGGGGAGTGAGGACCCACTTTAGGAAAACACAGAGGATGCTGTGTCTGACACTGCTTACAGTTCAAGAAGGTCTGGTGAACTTCTTGCTCTGAATGAGCTAAAGGTGTCGGGAATTCCAGGGCCTTTGATTCTCAGTGGGTTCTTTGAAGGAGTTGAGCCTGGGGGGCTTAACTTGGGAGGTGGGGGGTCATGGTGGAACTTATTGAGGTGATTTTTCAAAACCTACGTCTTCTCCCAGCCCCCACCAGGGCATCTGGGAATCTGTCGGGCAGGGGCTGTGTTGATAAAGCCCGTACACATCCTGCCTCTGGCTGAGGACCACACGTGTGGACTCAGGAATAGAGAATAAGCAGCATGTGGTAGTGACCTCCCAGTGTGGCTGTTAGACCACGAAGCTAGAAAGTGGACCCTACCTTTGTGTAATTGCTTTCTTTCACTCAAGGAATGTATTTGAGTTTCTGCTATGTACAGGGTAGTTACCAGGCTCAAAGAATACAAAGATATGTAAAGCATAAAATGTCCTTATCTTCATTGAACTTACGTTCTCTTTTTCTTTAACTGAGGTATGATGTACAATATTATGTAAGTTTCAGGTATATAACAAAGTGATTCACAATTTTTAAAAGTTATAGTCCATTTATATTATTGTAAAATATTGGCTATGTTCCCTGTGTTGCGCCGTATATCCTTGTAGCTTACTTACTTTATACATAGTAGTTTGTACCTCATAATCCCCTACCCCTACCTTGTCCCTCCCCGCTTCCCTCTCCCCACCAATAACCACTAGTTTCTTGTCTGTTTCTTTTTTGTTACATTCACTAGTTTGTTTTATATGTGTAATTTAGTTATTTATTCCGTTTTCACATTTTTATTGGGGGCCACTGAGGATGGGGTGCTCATACTTCCTCCTTCCACTCCAAGCTGGGCCTTGGTGTCCTGGGGGTAACTGGGCACATTCCCATCATCTCGGAGGTGGCTGTAGGGTGTGGCCTGGTTGACCAAGACATGGTACATGGTGTAGGGGCCGAGTGTGGGCAGAATTATAGCAAGGCCCAAATGGTGAAGGATGGGGCAGTTCCAGCTCCTTGGCACAGGCATTCTTTTTTTTTTTTGCGGTACGCAGGCCTCTCACTGTTGTGGCCTCTCCCGTTGTGGAGCACAGGCTCCGGACGCGCAGGCTCAGCGGCCATGGCTCACGGGCCCAGCCGCTCCGCGGCATGTGGGATCTTCCCGGGCCGGGGCACGAACCCATGTCCCCTGCCTCGGCAGGCGGACTCTCAACCACTGCACCACCAGGGAAGCCCAGCCCAGGCATTCTTGATGAAGGCAGTGAGTTTCACAGCCATCTTGGTCTCCACATTTGTGTAATTCATACCTGACAGTTTCCTTCACAGACATCGCCTCACTTGACATCCAAGGTTACACTCTGATAGTCAAGGCTGCCATAGCTCCATTTTACGAATGAGAAAGTTGAGGCCCAGGTAGGACGGGTGCACACAGCAAAGAAAGGATAAGCCAGAGTAAGAATCCAGCTCTTCTGACCCACATAGCTGTGGTCATCCCAGTCTAGATCATGCTGAGGGTGACCAGTGGAGCTGGGCCAGCATCCAAGTGTAGGTGGGACACTTTTTTTTTTTTTGACCACGCCATGCGGCATATGGGATGTGGGATCTCAGTTCCCTGACCAGGGACAGAAACTGTGCGCCCTGCGGTGGAAGCATGGAGTCATAACCATTGGACCGCCAGGGAATTCCCTAGGTGGGACACTTTAAATGTGCATCTCAAAAGCACTTCTTCTATCCCTTTGTCAAACAGACCTTGAAAGGACACCGGTTGCTTTGTGTGCCGTCATTTTGGGCTGCGTTGTCACGATTCTCTTAGTATGGCTCTGGAATTACGTAGCAAAATCCCTCAGAGTTCCCCTGCTTGGCACGAGTGGGTACTTTTCAACTGTCAAGAAATGAGAGGAAGCTTCTCGACTTTCTTGGAAAGTTCTGGACAGAAATATAAATGTTCAGACACATCCTAAGAGTCTCGTGGGAAGAACTTAAAGCCAGCTCATAATCAGGGTTCAGACATAGAGAGCGATCTGATGGAATGGGTTCCCCAAAGTTGGGTGACTTGGAAGATGGAGTGAGCCTTCCGTCACAGTGGCCGTAGCAAAGGTCCAGCAGCGTGGATCAGCCTTGGCAGCAGGGCCCGAGATGTGTGTACACATTCCAGATATGGCCTGAGGCTGGCCTGACCACGCCCCCCGCCCCCCCCCCCCACTCCACCACCACTGAGAGCCTGTGATCCGGGAAGGTGACCGGCTGGGGCATCAGTGAGAGAGCTGTCACTTGAAACCCAGCAACCCTTCTGCAGAAGCTGGTCAGGAGAAGGGCAAGGATGGAAATTTCCTGCTGGCCAGAGGTGGGGTGGAAGGGGGTGAGATGGTCAGAAGTGGCCCAGGCATTGGGCATGAGTAGGCATGGCTAGAAGCCCATGGGCAGCTCAGTAAGAGACTGCACAGAACAGAAGGAGGGTTGGACTGGAGATAGAGGCGGTTCCATCGTATGTGAAATCTTCTCCCCTGCCCACTCTGCCAGGGGCTTCTAGAGAGAATGACTGGAGAGTTCATCTGCCGCCCCAAACACTGGAATCTCTGCTCATCAAACGAATGGTGGGTTTGGTCAGTGCTACAGATGTGACATTGACAGACGCCAGTGGGTAAGACCGGAGGCATTTGAGTTATGTTCATTTGAGGGAGGTGCTGCAAATTCAGGCTGTTTCTGCTGCTAGGACCCCATCTGTCTGCATAGGTTGGTGAAGCCCAGAGAAAGTGGAGCTGCAGATAAGGAAGGTGGCTCCGCTGGGAAGCTATTTGCTGAGCTCGCTGTAGTGAATGCCAGCTGCATCCTTCAGACACCCCTCCAGGACAGTCTCCCGTTCTCCCAACACCTTCTGGCTCGCAGCTCAGTCCTCTCTGGGAATTGCCTGCAGCCAAGACCACATCCTCTTCCTGGGCAGCCTCTCTGGGGAGAGAGATAAGTGGTCACTGAGGGGGTAGGAAGGCCTGACCCCCTCTGTCTAACGGGATCACCTCTGAAGGGCTTCCCAGCGGCAGAGCTCCCCGCAGGATTTCTGGATGCCCCTGCGGGGTGGCATCGACGCTCACCTGCTTCCTCTGCCCAGCACTGCTTCCTGCATCCGCCCAGAAAAGGTGTTGGCCCCAAGAGTACTGCCCAGGAAAACTCCTGCTTGCTAAGCTCGGCCTCAGAGTCTCCTTTCGGGCTCCTGAGCTAGGACAGCCCAGCCCTGTTGTGTCTCCATCACTGCACTACCTCCTAAGTGGGAGGAAAGTTGGTGATCAGAGCCAGAGGGCCGCCGCCAACCTTGGGACCCTCATGTATGAGCCCTACCCTGAGTACTCTTCCAGAGCCTTGGCGATGTGTCCAAAGAACGGGGCGGGGGGAGCCCTGGACAGAGAGTGTTACGGTAGCCAGGAGCCTGACTTCTGTGTGTCCTCAGCCCCATGCGGAGTCTTAGGAAACACAGAAAAAGCAGAGTCTAGTTTGACTTGTAGACATTTGGGGCTGTTTATTGACCTCGATGGACTTGTACCATGGGAACAAGTCTCACCAAGGCCTCACTTGTAACCAGAGAGCATTTTTTATCAAGATGTGTATATAGGTCAGCCCCCTGGGTAGTAGTCAGGGTTCTCCAGAGAAATAGAATACACACACACACACACACACACACATACACACACACACGAGTAGGTATGTGCGTGTATGTGTGCGTGTGTGTGTGTGTGTGTGTGTGTGAGACAGAGAGAGAGAGAGAGAGAGAGAGTTATTTTAAGGAATTGATTTATGTGATGACAGAGGCTGGGCAGCCTAAAATCGGCAGGGTGGGTTTGGTGGGCTGGAGACGCTGAAAGACCATCCAAACGCTGTGTGCTGCAGAATTCCCTTTTCCCCCGGGGGGCGCGGTGGGCTGGTCAATCTTTTCTCTCTGAAGGCCTTCAACTAATTGGGTGAGATGCACCCAGATTATGGTGGGCAATCTGCTTTTCTCAAAGTCTCCTGGTTTAAATGTTAATCTCATCTGAAATATACCATCACAGCAACATCCAGCTATGTATGAGCAAATATCTGGGTACCATGACCCAGCCCAGTCGACATAAAACTATCCATCACATCCCTCCATGTTGTACAATTTCCATCTAGGAAACTTCGCCCTCATCACCCTATAATAAGCAGGCAGGGCACCATCAGGTGAGAGGGGAGCCATGCGCCTGCTCAGCTAGTGTCGTTCTCAATTGAAGATGAATGTTTGCCACCAGGGATTCACTGTCTTTACCTTTCCTCGTGAACTTTAGACATTTTATCATCTCTAGTGCCTTCATTTACCAGGGGCTGGCAAGCTGATTCTGTAAATCACATAAGGACACGTAGTATTTTAGGTGCTGCACGTCACATATGTCTCCGTTGCATATTCTTTTTTGTTTGTTTTACAACTTTTAAAAAATATAAAAACCACTCTTAGCTTGCTGGCTGTATAAAAACAGGATGAGGGCTGGATTAGCCCATGAGCTGTAATTTGTCAAACCTTGATTTAAACTACTAACATTCCGGGTGCATCTGATTGCTTGAAATTCCTGGACGACTTCCAATCCCTAAGTGCACTCCTCCAACTGCTTCCAAATCCAGGTGTTCAACAGAAACCTAAGTGACATCAAAGCTGCAAGGTCCGCAGGAAGAGAAGGGCTTCCTCCTCCCAGGCTCTAATGACCAGATCTCCCCCTAAAGATGGGGACGGCTTCTCCATCACGAAAGCTTTGAGCTGGGAGGACAAAGGGCCAAGGAAGACCATGAAAGAACACCAGCCCTGCCCTCCCTCCAGCCAGCTGGTTGCCCAGCACAGTCCCCTCCAGTTCTGTTGGATTCTTAGGGTCCCCAAGAGGGAGCACTACCCCAGGTGGCCTGGAGGGTCCCCCCACCTGGGCGGGGAGGAGGGCAGCTGCATGGGCTTGGACAGCTGCCTGTGGCCAGAGCACACTGAGCCTGCGTGCAGCCTGGAGCCGCCCTGGGATGAACCACCTTCAGGCAGGAGGCCTGTCAGTCAGCCTCCAGGGGGCTTTTCAGGGATCAGGGTCATGGCGTTTTGAAACTTGGCTTCTCGGTGTGTCTGGCGGGGTGAGGGGGGAGCTTTTTATGAACCACTTGTAGATCAACTCAACTGCACAATCCTGTTGGGTAAAGACATTGTGGAAAACTGTGAGCTCTTACACCGGCCAATGCTGTTTTAGCGTGTGCGTTCCTATCTCCTGTGAGAGTTGAATGAGAATAGAAATCGTCCTGTTTGCTGCTTCTCTAGTTTTGTGTTTGATCTGGCTGTAAAGAACTCTTTTCTCAGAAGTTGGACTTTTCATTCGTCTCCTTCCCTCCCTCCTCTCCTCCCTCCCTCCCTCTCTTTCCCCATCTATCCTTGTCTGCTATTGCACCTGCTGTGAGAGATCCCCATATTAAACCTGTCTGCAGGTAGCTCAGGGGAGGGCATGTGTAAAGCAAATATGAAAGACTTTTGTGCCTTTGTAGCTCTCTCTTCCTTACTCAAAGTATTGTTTCTGTGACACTAACAGCACAGTGAAAGCAGACCTGGGGGCCAGGCCTCTGAATGGCAGGAGAATGAAAATGGACCAAGTACTGGATTACCATGCAACACCCCTTCTGGCCACAGCTCTTTCTACCGATGGCATCTGCCCTCCAGCCTGTCCTACTTTGTCCTCAGGAAAGCCATCTTTGGAACATCAGGCAGCGCAGGCCAGGCCCTTCTCCTCACGAGGCTGGGCAGAGCTAATCAGACACCATGGGCTCTACTGTCTAAGAGTTCTCAGCCCAATGCCAAAGACTGTGACCACATGGCAAGCTTCCCCCCTGAAGGGCCCACCAGGGTGAGCTGCCCCAGAACAGAGGGTCAGAAACATGCAGAAAGTGCCAACTGTGAGTGTCATTTGTCCTGGAAGTCAGTGCAGAGATAATGCCTTCAAGATCTGTGACTCAATAGTGAATCCCCATAGAATTCTCTTTATTTTATATGTTTGGGCTAATTTCCAGAAAGCATAATATTTCAGGAAAATGCACTGTGTTTATTTGAATAGCGTTTATTTCTTTATAAGTTTGCCTTTAGATTTGATTAAAAATGTATTGTCACAGCTGCTGCTGTTGGGATCGTTGGAACCAAGCCTGTGAGCAACGTTCTCCGCAGAGGCTGCTCTGAGTCTGCTCAGT
The DNA here is from genome assembly GCF_951394435.1 of Stenella coeruleoalba. Lineage (NCBI taxonomy): Eukaryota > Metazoa > Chordata > Mammalia > Artiodactyla > Delphinidae > Stenella > Stenella coeruleoalba. The sequence continues at coordinate 144,859,800 of NC_137169.1, read as the reverse complement.
GGTTCCAGAACTGTCCACGGAGACACATCCTGAGGTGTGTGCGTGAGGCCCTTCCTCCTGTTGCTAAATGCAGGCATTATACTGATCATTTTAGAGTTTGTACTGCAGGCCTGCTTAATATAAAAAAGAAGCTTTTCAGAGTCACCCCGTTCTGTTGCTTTTTCTTTGTGAAGTAGAACACGTAAACTGGATCCTCTTTTGGTAAACCGTTCAGATCCAACTGAAGTTCAGGAGAATATTAATAAGCGCTCGGAAAACCGTAGAGTGTGTCTTCAGAATTTGCTGCACGTGGGGCTATTATTTTAATTTCAGAGTTAATGCAGGTTCTAACTCCTGATAACAATGACTTTATGAAGGCAGGCACTGGATAACAAAGCTATTTTCATCCTTTACTGAATGGTTTGGAAATCATACTGCTTTAATCTCTTTTTAATGTTTTTTTTTTGTTCTCTGACTTTCTGAAAAATGTTTTATAATTCAGGAACGCCAGTCATCTTTGCATGATGGAAAGGCGGAGAAAAATGGCATTGTCATTCACGCATGCATTCATCTGCTTTATTTCTTCATTTTTTTAAATCAGTAAAATCAGAATAACAATAATACTTTCCTTCTAAGGCTGTGGGGAGAGGTCAATGAAATGATGCGTGCACAGCGTTCAGCGGAGAGCCTGCCAGCAGAAGGCACTCGGTGAATCTCAGTTTTAGTTTCCAGCTTCCCCATTCACTTTCCTCCCTCCTCCATAGAGATCTCATAAGCAAATGCCGCGTGCTCAGACTGTAATATATACAGGATATACAATGTTAAGGAAAAGTAAAACAACAACAATAATAATGATATAGTATGAAAAATATTACAGTACAAATGTAGTGGGAGATCTCATGCCCTGTACTTCTGTTCCTCCCTTTCTCCTTTTCTTTCTCTGATCCTAGAGTTAGTGGTGTTTCTTAGTTGAGTGAGTCAGCTTTGAGGCACTAAATGTGCCTCCCTGACACATGAAAAAGGTGGGCCTGTTGGGTCCCCCGGAGGGGGTCCGGGCATCTGTGCCAAGGAGGCTGAGTGACTTTGTCTTTGGAGAAGAAGCTGTTTTAGACCTTTTGCATTTGGAGGCTGCTGGGCTCCTGGTAATATTTAGGGAGGCCACATTGCCGGGAAAGGGGATGTCCTCTGTGTCCCAAGCCTTGGGAAGGGGAGGGTTGCCCTACCTCCTGTGGGTGGCTGTCCAGGCTGGGCAGGAGTGGGAGCTGCCCAGGGTGGAGGCCTGAGCCAGTTGTGCTGGGCTCCTGGGACTGCTGGTGGGGATGGCTGGGTGTGAGGCTGGAGGAGCTGGTACCAGGGCCCAGGGAACCACAGGGAGCCCCAGGGACACCAGGCAGGGGATGGTCCTCCCTCAGAAACCAAGGGGGACTGTGGCAGCCGAGAGCAAAACCAAGGAAGGAACATGGGGGAACACCAGGAGGGAGATTCTGGACTTCTCCTTAATCTGGTGTGTGGGTTTGAGCTGGTTTTGTTTATTTGTAAGAAATAGAATGGATACGAGCCTACTTGCATGCTGAATTTGCAGAGCAGTTGTACCAGTTACCCAAGGTACAGAAGGCCATGGGGACACGTTACAGCCAAGTCTCGCCTCCTGCCAATCTCTGTCACACATGGCATCCTGCCCACGACTATCACGTCTTCCTCAGACACTCATTCATTCATGTGCTCAACAAACTACAAATAAGTCACAGCTGTAGTCGCATCTCACTCCTTGTTCTAGAACCTTCCATGGATCCCCATTGTCGACTGAAGGAAGGGCAAACCCTCCACAATCTGGCTCAGACCTACCCTTACCCTTCTAGTCTTACATCTCCATCTCGCCTTCATGGGCTGCCCTCCCCATCAGAACTGACAGATTCTTCTCGAATTTCCAAACATGCCCTGGGTTGTCTTTTCTGAGCCTCTCTGCTAGTGTGGTTTCTTCTGCTTGAAATGCCCTCAGCCCCGTTCTACCACTCGTTACCTGTGTGCCCTCCTCCAGACTCTCTCCAAGTCCAGGTTCAACAGAAACCTAAGTGACATCAAAGCTGCAAGGTCCGCAGGAAGAGAAGGGCTTCCTCCTCCCAGGCTCTAATGACCAGATCTCCCCCTAAAGATGGGGACGGCTTCTCCATCACGAAAGCTTTGAACTGGGAGGACAAAGGGCTAAGGAAGACCATGAAAGAACACCAGCCCTGCCCTCCCTCCAGCCAGCTGGTTGCCCAGCACAGTCCCCTCCAGTTCTGTTGGATTCTTAGGGTCCCCAAGAGGGAGCGCTACCCCAGGTGGCCTGGAGGGTCCCCCCACCTGGGCGGGGAGGAGGGCAGCTGCATGGGCTTGGACAGCTGCCTGTGGCCAGAGCACACTGAGCCTGCGTGCAGCCTGGAGCCGCCCTGGGATGAACCACATTTGGGCAGTGAGGCCTGTCAGTTGGCCTCCAGGGGGCTTTTCAATGATCAGGGTCATGGGGTTACCCCATGCGGGGTAGGGGTGGGGATTGGGGTGTTTTATGAAGCACTCTGACCTTTGGGTGGGTCTCTAACCCCTCTAAGGCTGGGATATCTCATCGGAAAAGGAGAAGGATGTTGCCAGACAGGGTTAGCTTTCTGCTTCGTGTCCAGGCAGGGCCAGCTCAGATATCGTTGACCTTCAGGCTTTTCCTTCTCCAGCCTTGCTGTCATCACACCTCTGTCTTTGAACTGCCACAGCATTTGGTTTGTCTCTCTTAAGGCACATGTAGCTCTAAAGTCATATAACTGTAAACGCCTAGAGGCAGGAACTGACCTGACACGTCTTTGTATTCCCCCGCCATAGCCGAGGGACATAGTAGGAATTATTCACTCTTGGCTGATTTGAAAACTGATAATATCAACCCACATTTATTGACCTCTTTCCACGTGGCAAGCATTTTGCATGGCTGTCTCATGTCCCCTCACAACGCAGCCTCATGGATGTATACGTATAACTGAATCAATTTGCTGGACACCTGAAACTAACACAACATTGTAAATCAACTCTACTCCAATTTAAAATAAAACACGTAAATTGAAAAAACCCCCCCAAACCCCAAAAACTCCTCAAACCAAAAAACAACATAGCCTCATGGGCAGGCACTCTGCTTAGTCCCGCTGACGTCTTGGAGAAGTGGAGTAACAGCCTGCAGTCATCTGAGCAAGGGGAGCGCTCAGGACTTAGCCCGGGCAGTCTGGCCTGTAGGTCAGCTAGTTCACACTCGTCAGGTCCTTCTAGAACCCACAAAGGGATCATCTTTGGTAGTTTAAGAGCAGTGTTTTTCCCCCATAAGGGATTAAGATAATTACCCCAAAGACCAGTGGTTCCCAGCCTTGGCTGCACATGGGAATCATCTGGGGAACTTTCTTTATTTTTTAATCAATATATTTTTTTATTGAAGTATAGTTGATTTACAATGTTGTGTTAATTTCTGCTGTACAGCAAAGTGATTCAGTTATACATATATATACATTCTTTTTAAAATATTCTTTTCCATTATGGTTTATTGAATATAGTTCTCTGTGCTCTACAGTAGGACCTTGTTGTTTATCCATTCTGTGTATGAAAGCTCACATCTACTAACCCCAGCCTCCACTCCATCCCTCCTCCAACCCCCTCCCCCTTGGCAACCACCAGTCTGGAGAACTGGGTTTTTGATGACACCTGGTGAGGCCTGTGGAGAAAAGCCTGCAAGTGGATGTGAATCCTCCTTCATTTATTTACTTACCGTGATAAACTATACATAACATAACACCTACCACTGTAACCATTTTTTCAGTGCACAGTTCAGGGGCATTAAGTACGTTCACATTGTTGTACAGCCATCACCATCCATCTCAAGAACTTTCTCATCATCCCAAATAGAAACTCTGATCCTACTAAATGATAACTCCCAATTTTCCTCTCCTCTAGCCTCTAGTAACCACCATTCTACTGTCTGTGTCTATGAATTTCACTGTCTAGGTACCTCAACTGAGTGGAGTCATACAGTATTTGTACCTTTGTGTCTAGCTTATTTCACTGAGCACAATGTCTTCAGTGTTCATTCAGGTTGTGTCAGGTATCAGAATTTCATTCCATTTTAAGGTAAATAATATTCCACTGACTACTTTTTTTGTGTGTTTTTTTTGGCCAAGCCAGGAGGCTTGCGGGATATTAGTTCCCTGACAAGGGATTGAACCCCAGGCTCTCAGCAGTGAAAACACAGCGTCCTAACCACTGGACTGCCAGGGAATTCCCCATTTAATATTGTTTTTTTAAAATTTAATTTAATTAATTTATTTATACAGCAGGTTCTTATTAGTCATCCATTTTATACACATCAGTGTATACATGTCAATCCCAATCTCCCAATTCAGCCCACCCCCCACCCCCCCATTAGCCCCACCAAAGAGCCCGGCTAGGCCCCAGTGTTGGATCACCTCAGGCCAAACAACCAACAGGGAGGGAACCCAGCCTCACCCATCAGCAGACAAGCGGATTAAAGTTTTACTGAGCTCTGCCCACCAGAGAAACAGCCAGCTCTACCCACCACCAGTCTCTCCCATCAGGAAACTTCCACATGCCTCTTAGATAGACTCGTCCACCAGAGGGCAGACAGCAGAAGCAAGAAAAACTACAATCCTGCAACCTGTGGAACAAAAACCACATTCACAGAAAGATAGACAAGATGAAAAGGCAGAGGGCTATGGACTAGATGAAGGAACAAGATAAAACCCCAGAAAAACAACTAAATGAAGTGGAGATAGGCAACCTTCCAGAAAAAGAATTCAGAATAATCATGGTGAAGATGATCCAGGACCTCGGAAATGAATGGAGGCAAAGATCAAGAAGATGCAAGATACGTTTAACAAAGACCTAGAAGAATTAAAGAACAGACAAACAGAGATGAACAATACGATAAGTGAAATGAAAAATACACTAGAAGGAATCAATAGCAGAATAACTTAGGCAGAACAGATAAGTGACCTGGAAGACAGACTGGTGGCATTCACTGCTGTGGAAGAGAATAAAGAAAAAAGAACGAAAGGAAATGAAGACAGCCTAAGAGACCTATGAGACAACATTAAATGCAATAATATTCGCATTATAGGGGTCCTAGAAGGAGAAGAGAGAGAGAAAGGAGCCAAGAAAATATTAGAAGAGATTATAGTCAAAAACTTCCCTAACATGGGAGAGGAAATAGCCACCCAAGTCCAGGAAGTGCAGAGAGTCCCAAACAGGATAAACCCAAGGAGAAACATGCTGAGACACATAGTAATCAAATTGGCAAAAATTACAGACAAAGAAAAATTATTGAAAACAGCAAGGGAAAAATGACAAATAACATACAAGGGAACTCCCATAAAGTTAACGGCTGATTTCTCAGCAGAAACTCTACAAGCCAGAACGGAGTAGCATGACATATTTAAAGTGATGAAAGGGAAGAACCTACAACCAAGATTACTTTACCTGGCAATGATCTCATTCAGATTCGATGGAGAAATCAAAAGCTTTACAGACAAGCAAAAGCTAAGAGAATTCAGCATCACCAAACCAGCTCTACAACAAATGCTAAAGGAACTTCTCTAAGTGGGAAACACAAGAGAAGAAAAGGACCTACAAAAACAAACCCAAAACAATTAAGAAAATGGTAAGAGGAACATATGTATAGTTAATTACCTTAAATGTGAATGGATTAAATGGTCCAACCAAAAGACACAGGCTCACTGAATGGATACAAAAACAAGACCCCTATATATGCTGTCTACAAGAGACCCACTTCAGACTTAGGGACACATACAGACTAAAAGTGAGGGGATGGAAAAGGGTAGCCCATGTAAATGGAAATCAAAAGAAAGCTGCAGTAGCAATACTCATATCAGATAAAATAGACTTTAAAATAAAGAATGTTACAAGAGACAAGGAAGGACACTACATAATGATCAAGGGATCAATCCAAGAAGAAGATATAACAATTATAAATATATATGCACTGAACATAGGAGCACCTCAATACATAAAGCAACTGCTGATAGCTCTAAAATAGGAAAGCGACAGTAACACAATAATAGTGGGGGATTTAAACACCTCACTTACACCAATGCACACATCATCCAAACAGAAAATTAATAAGGAAACACAGCTTTAAATGACACAATAGACCAGATAGATTTAATTAATATTTATAAGACATTCCATCCCAAAACAGCAGATTATACTTTCTTCTCAAGTGCGCACGGAACATTCTCCAGGATAAATCACATCTTGGGCCACAAATCAAGCCTCAGTAAATTTAAGAAAATTGAAATCATATCAAGCATCTTTGCTGACCACAATGCTATGAGATTAGAAATCAATTACAGGGGAAAAAAACGTAAAAAACACAAACACGTGGAGGCTAAACAATACATTACTAAATAACCAAGAGATCACTGAAGAAATCAAAGAGGAAAGCAAAAAATACCTAGAGACAAATGACAATGAAAACACGATGATCCAAAACCTATGGGATGCAGCAAAAGCAGTTCTAAGAGGGAAGTTTATAGCAATACAAGGCTACCTCAAGAAACAAGAAAAATCTCAAATAAACAATCTAACCTTACACCTAAAGGAACTAGAAAAAGAAGAACAAACTAAGTCCAAAGTTAGCAGAAGGAAAGAATCATAAAGAACAGAACAGAAATAAATGAAATAGAAACAAAGAAAACAATAGCAAAGATCAATAACACTAAAAGCTGGTTCTTTGAGAAGATAAACAAAATTGATAAACCATTAGCCAGACTCATCAAGAAAAAGAGGGAGAGGACTTAAATCAATAAACTTAGAAATGAAAAAGGGGAAGTTACAACACACACTACAGAAATAAAAAGCATCCTAAGAGACTACTACAAGCAACTCTATGCCAATAAAATGGACAACCTGGAAGAAATGGAAAAATTCTTAGAAAGGTATAACCTTCCAAGACTGAACCAGGAAGAAATAGAAAATATGAAGAGACCAAGCACAAGTAATGAAATTAAAACTGTGATTAGAAATCTTCCAGCAAACAAAAGTCCAGAACCAGATGGCTTCACAGGTGAATTCTCTCAAACATTTAGAGAACTGCTACCAACCATCTTTCTCAAACTCTTCCAAAAAATTGCAGGGGAAGGAACACTCCCAAACTCATTCTATGAGGCCACCATCACCCTGATACCAAAACCAGACAAAGATACTACAAAAAAAGAAAATTACAGACCAATATCACTGATGAATATAGATTCAAAAATCCTCAACAAAGCAAACTGAATCCAAAAACACATTAAAAATCCTCAACTAGCAAACTGAATCCAAAAACACATTAAAAGGATCATACACCATGATCAAGTGGGATTTATCCCAGGGATGCAAGGATTCTTCAATATAGGCAAATCAATCAATGTGATACACCATATTAACAAACTGAAGAATAAAAACCATATGATCATCTCAATAGATGCAGAAAAAGCATTTGACAAAATTCAACACCCACTTATGATAAAAACTCTTCAGAAAGTGGGCATAGAGGGAACCTACCTCAATATAATAAAGGCCATATACGACAAACCCACAGCAAACATCATTCTCAATGGTGAAAAGCTGAAAGCATTTCCTCTAAGATCAGGAACAAGACAAGGATGTCCACTCTCATCACTATTATTCAAGATAGTTTTGGAAGTCCTAGCCATGGCAATCAGAGAAGGAAAAGAAATCAAAAGAATACAAATTGGAAAAGAAGAAGTAAAACTGTCACTGTTTGCAGATGACATGATGCTATACATAGAAATCCTAAAGATGCCACCAGAAAACTACTAGAGCTAATCAATTAATTTGGTAAAGTTGCAGGATACAAAATTAATGCACAGAAATCTCTTGCATTCCTATACACTAATGATGAAAAAATCTGAAAAAAATTAAGGAAACACTCCCATTTACCATTGCAACAAAAAGAATAAAATACCTAGGAATAAACCTACTTAGGGAGACAAAAGACTTGTATGCAGAAAAGTATAAGACAATGATGAAAGAAATTAAAGATGATACCAACAGATGGAGAGATATACCATGTTCTTGGATTGGAAGAATCAATATTGTGAAAATGACTCTACTACCCAAAGCAATCTACAGATTCGATGCAATCCCTATCAAATTACCAATGCCATTTTTTACGGAACTACAACAAAAACTCTTAAAATTTGTATGGAGACACAGAATACCCCAAATAGCCAAAGCAGTCTTCAGGGGAAAAAACGGAGCTGGAGGAATCAGACTCCCTGGCTTCAGACTATACTACAAAGCTACAGTAATCGAGACAATATGGTACTGGCACAAAAACAGAAATATAGATCAATGGAACAAGATAGAAAGCCCAGAGATAAACCCACACCCCTATGGTCAACTAATCTATGAGAAAGGAGTCAAGGAACTACAGTGGAGAAGAGACAGTCTCTTCAATAAGTGGTGCTGGGAAAAGTGGATGGCTGCATGTAAAAGAATGAAATTAGAACCCTCCCTAACACCATAAACAAAAATAAGCTCAAAATGGATTAGAGACCTAAATGTAAGACCAGACACTGTGAAACTCTCAGAGGAAAACTTAGGAAGACCACTATTTGACATAAATCACGGCAAGATCTTTTTTGAATCACCTCCTAGAATAATGGAAATAAAAACAAAAATAAACAAATGGAACCTAATCAAACTTCAAAGCTTTTGCACAGCAAAGGAAACTGCAAACAAGATGTAAAGACAACCCTCAGAATGGGAGAAAATATTTGCAAACGAATCAATGAACATAGGATTAATCTCCAAAATATATAAACAGCTCATGCAGCTCAATATTAAAAAAACAAACAACCCAATCCAAAAATGGGGAGAAAACCTAAACCGACATATCTCCAAAGAAGACATACAGATGGCCAAGAAGCACATGAAAAGCTGCTCAGCATCACTAATTATTAGAGAAATGCAAATCAAAGTTACAATGTGGTATCACCTCACACCAATTAAAATGCGCATTATCCGAAAATCTACAAACAACGAATGATGGAGAGGGTGTGGAGAAAAGGGTACCCTCTTGCACTGTTGGTGGGAATGTAAATTGATACAGCCACTATGGAGAACAGTATGGAAGTTCCTTAAAAAACTAAAAATAGAACTACCATATGACCCAGCAATCCCACTACTGGGCATATACCCAGAGAAAACCATAATTCAAAAAGACACATGCACCCCAATGTTCACTGCAGCTCTATTTACAATAGCCAGGTCATGGAAGCAACCCATATGCCCATCGACAGAGGAATGGATAAAGAAGATGTGGTACATTTATATAATGAAATATTACTCAGCCATAAAAAGGAACGAAATTGCATCATTTGTAGAGATGTGGATGAATCTAGAGGGTGTCATACAGAGTGAAGTTAAGTCAGAAAGAGAAAAACAAATATCGTTTATTAACGCATATATGTAGAACCTAGAAAAATGGTACAGAGGAACCAGTTTTCCAGGCAGAAATTGAGACACAGATGGAGAGAACAAACGTATGGACACCAAGGGGGGAAAGTGGCAGTGGGGGGGGTGGAGGTGGTGTGATGAATTGGGAGATTGGGATTGACATATATACACTAATATGTGTAAAATGGATAACTAATAAGAACCTGCTGCATAAAAAAATAAATAAAATTTAAAAAAACCAAATGTGTATAGTATAGTTCCATCTTGTTTACAAATATAAGTATGTCTACATGGATATATAGAAGGAGAAAGAAATTGAAGGAGTGAGAGTACGTTTGGAAGGCTAAATAGTAAATCTTCGTAGGGTTAGTTCTCAGTGTTGTGGTTAAGGATTATTTTGATTTGCTTTTTCATTTATCTGCATTTTCTAAGTTTTTCTACACTGAGCATGGTTACTATGTAATATGACATTAAAATTAAAAATTGATAAACTTGTAAACCAATGTTAATAGCATTATTCACAATAGCAAAAGATGGAAACAACTCAAATGTCTAACCACAGATGAATGGAAAACAAGAAGTGGTATATCCATACAATGGAATACTATTCAGCCTGAAAAAGGAGTGAAATTCTGACACAGGCTGCAACATGGATCATCCTTGAAGACGTTATGCTAAATGAAATAGGCCAGACACAAAAGGACAAATATTGTATGGTTCCACTGATATGAGGCCCCTAGGGTCATCAAAAATGTAGACACAGAAAGCAGAAGGGTGGTTGCCAGAGGCTGGGGGAGAACGGAATGGGGAGTTATTGTTTAACGTGTATAAAGGTTTCTGTTGAGATGATGGAAAAGTTCTGGAGATAGATGGAGGTGATGGTTGTACAACAATGTGAATACTTAATTCCACTAAATTGTGTACTTAAAATGGTTAAAATGGGAGATTTCATGTTTGTGTATATGTCACCCATCAATAAATAATAAAATGATAAAATAAAATGAGGGAGCTCTTCTAGGTGCTTCCCCATGGCCCTTCCAGCTCTAACTCCACAACTCGCTCCACTTCTGACCTAGGTGTCGGTCCAGGTGACTTAGGAGATGATGAAGAGGGGCAGCCAGCTCACATCCTCTGGCACCTGGTAGGTGGCAGGCAGGGTTCCCCGAAGCCCACTCTCATTATCAGAGAGACAGGGCCTTGGATCCCTCCAGGAAGCCGTGGCCCTGGCTGCTTAGTGAAGAGACCTGGGAGCTGGCGCAGAAGTGAGGAACGTTGTTTTCACAAGGCTAATTAACCAAATGTGTTTTCCTTGCGTGTGTCTGTGTTTTCACATTAGGTTTTTTGGCAAAGAGGATATTAAAGCTAATTAGGCTCACAGCTTTGGACAGAGCTCCGAGTAACCGATAGTTATTTCTTATGGAAGCATACTAGTTAGCACTGCTATCCTTTACCTGAAGTCGCACGTCTCTGCAGCCCACCAGGCGCCAAGCCTCCAAAGTTAGAAGATTTGCAGAGTCCAGTGGAGACGTAATTCTAGGAACATTTCTTCCTGCTTCAGAAAGACATGATAAGCCTCAAGGCAAGCGAACCCCACACTGCGCTCCATCACAAGCCCTTTTCCGCAGTCACACCAGATTGCTTACTACCCTCATCTCTGCCTGGCTCCCCCTTCCCTGCCTGATCTCATTGTAGGAGACCCTCCCTGGGGGCCTTCCCAGCCACCTGAAACAGTGTCTTCAACCCTGAACAATACATCCAAGGGTGGGCCACTATAGCCATGTTTCTAAGAGGCCCTGCTTTTCCCGGCCACAGCTGATGGGCCTCGGGGTAGACGCTGACCCAGAAAAAGCCATTCCAGAGGCGAGGTTGAGTCAGATTCTCTCTCCAGGGAATCTGAAATAGAAACATGGAAAAAATGGTTCAGTTAGCTTCAGAGTTCTTTTGGTATAAGCCAACAGAATCTAGCCCTGGCTCACTTAAGAGAGATTTAGCAATAATAATAGTTCCAGTTGACACAGCAATGAGAGGAATTGGGACCGATTCAGACCTAGAGCAGCAGGATAGCTGGGCGGCCACCAGTGTGATTCTGCTCCAGTGGCTCCGGTCATTGTGTCTCTCTTAAGTTCAAATTTGCAGGAGAAACTGGCCAGCTCAGCTTGGGTCAGGGGTCTACTATGGGGACGATCAGTGGGGCAGAGGCAAGATCACAGGGGCAGAAAAAGTTATAGGAGGCTCACCTCTGAGTTTTAAGGGTCTTCCTAGAGAAGGGGGCACTTTGTGGGCCAGATAATCCCTTGAGAGGTATGTATGGAGGCAGCCGTGATGCAGATGGAGAGCAGGAAGGCTGCCGACAGAGAGAGGAATGACCCCGGGGTAGGGAGAGAAGCAAATGCAGGAGAGGGGGTGGAGGTGGGGATGGTGAAGATGAGGAAGAAGGTGTCCCTCACATATGAAGTTCTGGGGCATTGCTCCAACCCATATCTTTAAGCCCCACTCTTTGTGGCAACCATCTCAGTGACTCAACTCTTTTTGTTTTTAATTTTATATTGGAGTATAGTTGATTTATAATGTTGCGTTAGTTTCAGGTGTACAGCAAAGTGATTTAGTTAAACATATTCATATATCTATTCTTTTTTGTTTGTTTGTTTTTGGTTTTTTTTGTTTTTGCGGTATGCGGGCCTCTCACTGCTGTGGCCTCTCCCGTCGCGGAGCACAGGCTCCGGACGCACAGGCTCAGCGGCCATGGCTCACAGGCCCAGCTGCTCCGTGGCACGTGGGATCTTCCCAGACCGGGCCACGAACCCGCGTCCCCTGCATCGGCAGGCGGACTCTCAACCACTGCGCCACCAGGGAAGCCCCCTCTATCTATTCTTTTTCAGATTTATTTCCTATATAGGTTATTACAGAACAACTCTTTTTTTTTTTTTTTTTTTTTTTTTTTTGCGGTACGCGGGCCTCTCACTGTTGTGGCCTCTCCCGCTGCGGAGCACAGGCTCCGGACGCGCAGGCCCAGCGGCCATGGCTCACGGGCCCAGCCGCTCCACGGCATGTGGGATCTTCCCGGACCGGGGCACGAACCCGTGTCCCCTTCATCCGCAGGCGGACTCTCAACCACTGCGCCACCAGGGAAGCCCAGAACAACTCTTGATAAAACCATTCTGCACCTGTTGTTTGATCACTTCCCTCCGAGAAGACTTATCTGCCTGTGAGTCTGGAGGCAGTTGAGAGTCCTGGGCAGAAAGAAGGATTTGCTCTTATCTGATCACAGCCATTTGCCTGGCTGTGCAGGCGAGGGCTGTTACGCTGAAACTTGATTCTAAAGATGACTATATCCGTGCCTGCCTGCCACTGCCCCTCAGCTTCATCAGCCTCCTGGAAACTGAACAGGAAGAACTCTCTGTGCCTCTATCGAGATGAGTGAGGCTTGGCACTTCTGCTGGGATCTGTCGACTTTCTGTTCCAAGTCTTAGGAGCCAGACAGATGTTCCTCCGGGGAGCAAGGTCCTGAGAGCTCCAAATACTAAGTACACAGCTGCTGCCTCGGGGATGAAAGGACAGAGCTGTTCCATGTGCTTCTCAGCATCTCTTACTATCTTGCCAGTTTCTGGCTCACAGGGCATGTCACTCAAATTCTTTGCCAGCCGCTTGCCACTGTGACACCTTAGAAAGAATGGTGCCCAGGAGGAATCTAACAGGGAGCACCTCAGGGCAGCGGGTCCTCTGTGTTTGGGGCACAGAATGAAGGTTGGACGTGGGCCACACCTTGGGAGGGACAGTCACACAGAGGAGGGGAGAGGGTGTGATGAATGACAAGTACCCATCAGGGAACGTGTAACTGGCTAGGAAGGTAGATTCAGTGAGTCTAGGGAAACTCCCAGGTGTGAGTGTTTGCTTAAAAGCCTACGGTTGTTTCTTGAAGGCAGGGACAGCTGCGGCTTGGTGGATGAGATGAAATTCACATGCAGGTAATAGACGTGGAGAAGATCCAGGTATGGACGACAGTGGGCCCTAGGAGTCCTGCACAGAGTACACTGGGACAGGTGAGGGCTGGTTTCCAGGAAGCTGCCAAGAGGGTCATTTTGAGGAAACACAGCTTAGAGCAAGGATTCAGAGCTGGGGATGGAGAGACAAGGTGAAATTCACATTATGCAACTGACCATTCACAGAAAGGAAGATAGGCAGTTGGCCAAGGTCAGTCACCGGGTTCCCGACCGTGTCAGGGCCAGTGGGCTCTCCAGGCCCCTCATTGAGTATTACTTCACTTCAGGACATCAGTGAGAGGTCCACGCCTGAGTTGGGAGTAGAGCCATGGTCTGGGTGAAGTTTCAGAGTAATCTACAGAAGATGAAGCTCAGGGAGGTATGGAAGAGAGGAAGGAATGGGAGAGCTGGGGTTCTAAGCCAGCGTTAGGATGTTGATGTTCAGGCATCCCTCCTTTGGAAATTGTCTTCTCTGTCCACTTCGTAACAGTGATGGACCCCCAACAGCCATTTTTGTACCTAATGACCCTGCTCACTGGCCCCACTGATTGTCTCAGAAGTGGGCAACTCCAACCTGGACTGGAAGAAGTCCGTCCATGATCATTAGGGTTGGAAACTAAGGGATTCCAGCCTTCATCTGGGTTGCTTCCTTGAATAGTCAACACTAGGGAGTATGGGCAGTGTTTTCTACAGGTGGCTGCACAGCGAAGAAAGTTACTTTGCAGAGAGAGGAAGAGAAAAAGGAGCAAGTGCACAGATAAGGATAGAGCAGGAGGAGAGAAGCAGAGCCACTTTCCTTTCTGGTTCTGAACTATTTCTGAGGCTCGGGACACCTGTGGCCTTGGTGCCCCTGAGATCCCTCTAGAATATCCTGCATTCATTTTTTCTTGCACCAAATAACATTTATAAAGCAAAAATTACAGAAGGTACGAAGATCAACAGAAATATTTAAAATAATGGGGCTCAGCTCATGGTAGCTCAACTAGACAGAATACATTTTTTTTTTCATTTTAAAAATCTGTTTTGGACTTAAACTTCTTTTTTTTTTAATTGAAGTATAGTTAATTTACAATGCTGTGTTAGTTTCAGGTGTATAGCAAAGTGAATCACATATATGTATACATATATATATATCTTTTTCAGGTTCTTTTCCCTTATAGGTTATTACAAAATATTGAGTATAGTTTCCTGTGTTATATAGTAGATCCTTGTTGGTTATCTATTTTATATACAGTAGTTTGTATATGTTAATCCCAAACTCCTAACTTATCCCTCCCCCACTCCTTTCCCTTTTGGTAACCATAAGTTTGTTTTCTATGTCTGGGTCTATTTCTGTTTTGTACATAAGTTCACTTGTATGTATTTTTTTAGATTCCACACATAAATGATATCGTAGGATATTTGTGTTTCTCTGTCTGGCTTACTTCACTTAGTATAATAATCTCTAGGTCCATCCATATTGCTGCAAATGGCATTAATTCACTCTTTTTTGTGGCTGAGTAGTATTCCATTATATACAATGGAATACTACTATATACAATGGAATACTACTATATACGTGTACCACATCTTTATCCGTTCATCTACTGATGGATATTTAGGTTGCTTCCATGTCTTGGCTATTGTAAATAGTGCTGCAATGAACATAAGGGTGCATGTACCTTTTCGAATTATATATCTGGAGAAAACTAGAATATCCTGCATTCTTAACAGGGGTGATATTGCCCTAAGGAGGCAAAATTAATTCTTGGGGGGCAAAAAAACCTTTGATATTACAATGGTTTGTGGCCCTCCAAAGGCCATAGTACATAAACAGATACAGAATATATCTGCAGTACTAAAATTTTATGGGGTTAGGGGACCTGATTTCCACACAGAGATCTCTGAAACAGTTCCTGAGAGGGGATGATTTAAAAAAGGTCAAGAAACAGGGCTCTAAACTTTGGAATGAATCCCCCCTGCCACCTCTTTGTTACTCAAGCCGGCTGTTGGGACTTTGAGTCACAGTAGCCTTAACTGAACCAGCCATCCTTGGTGCAGTCCCTCTGGAGGGCTGGGGGGAACAGGCTAGCTGAGGGATCCCGAGAGCATGGAGACCCCTCAGGGTGACCAGCATCAGACTAGGGCCGGGACCAGGGCAGGACGCTCACAAGGCCGCTGGCGTAGGAGGAGTGAAGCCATGAATTTGGCCGAGTTGTTCATGAGCAGCAGTTGTCAGAGCAGTTCCAGGAAAAGAGGGACGTGGCCTCTGATGCCTTCCTGTTCTCACAGTCACTCCTGCTTGTGTCACGTGGTCGTGCTGCAAGGTCACTTTGAGTCCTGGCTGGAGCTAGGCAGTGCTGGCTTGGAAGCCCCTGGGGCACAAGTAGAGATGCAACCCAGCCCAGCCTAGGCCAGATGGGCCCGTGAGGACCCCAGACCTCATTCAGGTAGGTGTTGGCACCAGGACCTGTTCTGTATTTTTTAAACAGCTGTATTGAGATAGCATTAACATACCATACGTTTCACCTATTTAAAGTATGCAGTTTGATGGTTTTTAGTATATTCACAGAGTTGTGCAATCATCACCATGGTTTTAGAACATTTTTAGGAAATTTTAGAACATTTTCATCACCTAAAAAAGAAACTCTGTACCATTTAGCTATCCCCTCTTATCCCCTCATCCCCTTCCCAGCCCTGGCAACCACTAATCTGCTTTTTCTTTTTTTTTTGAAGATTTTTTTTGATGTGGACCATTTTTAAAGTCTTTATTGAATTTGTTACAATATTGCTTCTGTTTTATGTCTTTGGTTTTCTTGGCCATGAGGCATGTGGAATCTTAACTCCCTGACCAGGGATCGAACCCATACCCCCTGCATTGGAAGGCAAAGTCTTAGCCACTGGACCGCCAGGGAAGTCCTGTAATCTGCTTTCTATCTCTATAGATTTCTCTATTCTGGACTTTCAGGCAAATGGAATCATATAATATGTGGTATTTTGTGCCTGGCTTCTTTCGCTCAGCACAATGTTTTCGAGGTTTATCCAAGTTATAACAGGTATCGGTACTTCACTCCTTTTTATGGCTGAATAATATTCCATTATATGGATATACCACATTTTTTAATCCATTCATCACTTGATGGACATTTGGGTTGATTCTACTTTTTGCCTATTATGAATAATGCTGCTATAAACATTCGTATACAGGTTTTTATGTGGACATAAGTTTAATTTCACTTGAGTGTATACCTAGGAGTGAAATTGCTTAGTCAAATGGTAGCCTATGTTTGTTGGAGAAATTTACAGACTGTTTTTCAAAGTGGCTGCACCATCTTGCATTCCCAGCAGAAGTGTATGAGAGCTCCAATTTCTTCATATCCTCACCCACACTTGTTATTACCTGAATTTTTGATTCTGGCCCTCTTAGGGGGTATGAGGTGCTATCTCACTATGGTTTTGAACCAGTGCCCAGTTTTGCAGCTGGGAGATGGTGGCAGGAAGAACTGAGCAAACCAAAATACTTGAAAGTGGGTGGGCAGTGACTGTGGCATATTCCCAAGTGACCAGTCTGCTGAAGGCAGGACCCAAGCCACGGGTAGAGGAGATAGGAAATTGAGTCACTTCAGCAGAGATGGAAGGGATCTGGGGCGCCAGTGAGGTGGGCTAGAGATCAGGCCAGACTTTAGAATCAGCAGAGAATCAGACCTGCTTAGGGAAACTGAGGCAGAAGCACTGTCGAGTGGATAGCAAACAGCATATAGATCACCTCTCCCCACTCCTGCTCACATGGTAGACATCACTAATCGATTGCATCATTCTTTCCTGCTAAGCCCAGAAATAACCTCAACACATCGTTTGAGGCTGCCACTCCCAGTGGATAAGGGTTGGCATAAGATACTTGTATCTTATCTAGGGTACTTACTATCTGTAGACTAGGCCCACCCAGGGAATAGGGAGAGGGAGGCCATGACTCAAGAAGCATTCAGGCTTGGGGCTGGAGTCTGAGGGAGCAGGGCTGTTGCTGGAGCCCACTGTGGATGGGGTAAGTGGCCAGTGGACTCCCTGCCCTGGTCAGTAGAGCTGAGCAGGGGTGGGGGACAAGCAGAGGTTGAAACAGACTGCCCTCTCCAATGCCTAAGGATGAACAAGAGGCAGCTGATCATGTGATAATCAGAGGGCATGATGGTCCTACCAGGAAGCGCTGCCGGTCTCATGGGCCCATCGGACCTAGGGAGAGAGCTCGGTATATAGGAGGCTAGTGGGTGTGTCACTGGGCAATAAGGGGCACCAGTCAGGACAGGAGCTCAGTATACCCCAGGGCCAGATATCTCTGGCAATGCAGAGCCAGAGAAGACAGACAGACGAGGGCAAGCTCAGGTGTCTGGAGTGTGGTTCCTGGGTTCCGTGGTGGGCCAGGCAGTTCAGGCACAGAGTTCAAATGTCAGCTGAGCTGGTTTGTAAAGGACAAGTGCCAGAAGTAAGTCTGGATGGGGCCAGGAAATCAGAAGGAATCAGAGAACGGGAAGTGGGAGAAGAGGGGCTGCTGCAGGCTGCCGACGAACAGAAAGAGGGGCGCCCACAGCAGCACCAGGCGAGGAGGCTGGGCGCTCCTGCCGGCCTCACTCGGGGGTATGGGGGGTATCAGGGATGGTGAGCAATGAGGAGCACTGGGCTGGGGAGGGACGGTGCACAAGGGATGTGCAAGCAATGCCTGAGGAGAAACCCAGCTAGTTTAGGGGAAAGAAAGTTCCAGCAGAGAGAAGAAAGTTTCACCAACACAAAATGTCAATCGCTATCAAATCACAAGCAGAGGCTGACCATTTCGCCAGTCTCTTAATTCACAAAGCAAATTTCTGACCAGAAAAGGTGAGGTATGAGGCATATTATATGCTCAGAGCTGGCATCCTTGGAACAATGGATGAAGAGCTGGAATCTCCAGGTCTTTGAGTTGAAAGGGCCATTGGAGAAGGGATTTGGGGAGCAGCTACTGTATTTTCAGTATCATTTTTTTCCCCTTTGGGTGATCCTATGTTGCACACAGGAGTGTATGTGATTGATTTTCTATAAATCCTTTAATAGGACTCACTGGACCCAAACACAGTAAGGATTTTGCTTGCTATATTGCGGTCTTTCTCATCTGAAAAATAATGTTTCAAGAAGCAAAACTAGAATCTGGAATTTATGCCTTTATTTATTCATCTATCCAGCAAACATTAACTGAATTACCAGCCAGGAATCTTCAAGGAGACCCTGCCCTCCAGTAAATAGCAATTTTTTCTGCACTCAAGTTCTGAACTAACTGAAAAATAGGACAAACAATAAGGCAGATGGAGACCGAAATATCACAGTTAGTACTGATTGGTTGAAAGATGTAGCTAAGACTAAGAGCAAATGGGCTTCTTAACTGAATCTTCAAATTAGGTAAAGTGACCCAGTTATAGAAGATCTGGGTACCCCAGGCCCCCTCCCCACAAGGCCAGGGCTGGTGCCAGTATTGGCGAGCAGCCCGGGTCCCAAGAGGAAAAAGGAAGGAGCTGAGTCAACGTCAATATGCCCAGTTTATTCCTTCAAAACCTCTAATCAGATAAAGTCACATCTCCTGCCCAGGGTGAAGCCAGTTAGGGGAGAGAGGACAGTGACAGAAGTTCGCACCTCCACATGGGAGATACCTACATGCATAGGTAAAAGTGGTTTCCCCCTAGACATTCCAGGGGATGGAAATAACATTAAAAATGGTTAGCACTAACTGAATAATTAACATATGCTAAGCATTATTCTAAGATCTTTTATGTCTATTACTTAATTTAGTCTTTAAAACAACCTCATAGAAATGCAGATCAAAACTACAATGAGGTACCGCCTCACACTGGTCAGAATGGCCATCATTAAAAAGTCTACAAATAACAAATGCTAGAGAGGGTGTGGAGCAAAGGAAACCCTCCTACACTGTTGGAGGGAATGTAAATTGGTGCAGCCACTATGGAAAACAGTATGGAGGTTCCTCAAAAAACTAAAAATAGAGCTGCCCTATGATCCAGCAATCCCACTCCTGGGCATATGTCGGGACAGGCAAAATTATAACTCAAAGAGATACACGCACCCGTATGTTCATAGTAGCACTGTTCACAACAGCCAAGACATGGAAGCAACCTAAATGTCCATCCACAGATGAATGGATAAAGAAGATGTGCTATATACATATATACAGTGGAATATTACTCAGCCATAAAAAAGGAAATAATGCCATTTGCAGCAACATGGATAGACCTGGAGATCATCATACTAAGTAAAGTCAGTCAGACAGAGAAAGACAAATACCATGTTATCACTTATGTGGGGAATCTAAAGTATGACACAAATGAACTTATCTACGAAACAGAAACAGACTCACAGACAAAGAGAACAGATTTGTGGTTGCCAAGAGGGAAGGGTTATGGGGGAGGGTGGATTGGAAGTTTGGGATTAGCAGATGCAAACTATTATACATATGTATAACTGAATCACTTTGCCGTACACCAGAAACTAACACAACATTGTAAATCAAATATACATTAATAAAATACATTTTAAAGAAACCTCATAGGGTACACACTTTTATTGTCCCCATTTTACAGATGAGCCACTGAGGTGCAGAAAGGGTAAGGAAACCACCCAAGACTACACAGCTTGAAGGAGTTAGAAGTGCGATTTCATTGTAGGCAGCCTGACAGCAAAGGCCACACTCAACCTGCAATACTGAATACGCAGGTCTTGCCTCAAGATGGGGGGAGATAATACTGGTTCCTAAAGAGCTGTAACATCAGCTGAAGGGTGAGAAGTGCAGATAAAGGGCTACACATATTCAGGGAAGGAAGAGATGCTATCGCCGTAGTGGTCCAGGAGGTCCTTATTATCCAAGGATAGTTGGTTCTAAGCAAAGCCTGTTGAAATGGGGCATTAACTAGTAACTAGTGTGAGCAGTTTGGGACTTTGTCTTGAGGGAAACCAAATGAAAAATTATGAAAAAATAAAATTATCTTTGCTGTAACACAATTTAAGTTATAATTACAACTTTCCACTAAATTTTAGGGTGTATGAAAACTGAAACCAGGGTTGATTACAGAATTTTTTGCATCATTGTCAGACAAAACTATATGACGGCATAAGACAACCTTCTTCACTTCTCTTTCCACTTTCCTGGAATAATCAAAAAGGCAGTCTTTGGGCTTCCCTGGTGGTGCAGTGGTTGGGAGTCCGCCTGCCGATGCAGGGGACACGGGTTCGTGCCCCGGTCTGGGAGGATCCCACATGCCGCGGAGCGGCTTGGCCCGTGCGCCATGGCCGCTGAGCCTGTGCGTCCGGAGCCTGTGCTCCGCAACGGGAGGGGCCACAGCAGTGAGAGGCCCGCGTACCGTAAAAAAAAAAAAAAAAGGCAGTCTTTTCTCTCAAAATGTTTGAGGGCTTTTTTAATTTTCCAAAGGCCTGTCCTAATTGTTTGGTGTTCAGATCATTGTTTCCTAAAGCCCGTTCGAAGGTATCACCCTCTTTGATATTCTCTTCCTCAGTTGTTACGTGTCAATGACTTAGCACAAGATTAGACACTTCTCCAACATCACTTTCATTGACTTCATGAAATTCACATCTTTCCCAAGAGTCCTCCTTTAACTTTGCCATCAGTTTGAATTGTGTGTGCGTTATAGTGTGGATGTCTACAACAGGTCTCTTCAGGGAAAGACTGAAGGACAAAGCCTGGGCCAAGCAAGTCCTCGTAGTTAATCAGGGTCAAACAGGGCTACTTTTACTAGGGGTCAGTTCCTTAGTCACTATCTGCGAGAGAAGGCACCTTTTATTTCCCCAAGCAATAAGGACCTGTGGGACACAGATGTGAACACAGATATGAACACGGATCCCCTATATATGGAAAGGACTTGAAGAGATGGCATTCGTGCTGCATTTTAGGGAGCAAAGGAATTGGACATGCAGAGACCAGGGAACAGGGCCTTCGAACTGGCATCAGCAGAGGCAGAGATGGTTCATACAACCTGTGTATCAGGAACAGGAAGTAGATCTGAAGGTGAATGTATGAGAATGATGAAGACGATATTGGCAAAGCTAGGTCTGGAGCCAGATCATGGAGGACTTAGAAGAATGGACTTTATTTTATAGGCAATGTGGAGCCACTGATAGCTTTAGATCCTGAGCTCAGAATGGAGTTTGGCACATACTAGAAGTTTAAAAAAAATGTTGAAAAAAGCTGATATTAGGGATGATGGTTGTTGAACAACAGCACACACCAGTATAACAAAACCCGGATGTCAAAATTACCGATATACTAACCCTAGCTAATTACTTGCTTACTTAAATGTTTGATAGAAACAAAAGACGAGGGACTTCCCTGGTGGTCCAGTGGTAAAGAATCCGCCTTCCAGTGCAGGGCACGTGGGTTTGATCCCTGGTCGGGGAACTAAGATCCCACATGCCATGGGGCTACTGAGCCCACGCGCCACAAGCTACAGAGCCCGCGCGCCACAACTAGAGAGAAGCCTGCGCACCACAACAAAGAGCCTGCGTGCCACAACTAAGACCCGACGCAGCCAAAAATAAAATAAATAAATAAAATTTAAAAAACAAACGAGAAAAACAAAAGACGATCCCCTTCGGGGTTTCTTGAGATGGGATTTTAGTTTCAGACTGGAAATTGTTCTTTTTAGAAAGGACTTTGGTACTTGACTTGCAGATAGAAGAGCTATTTTTAAACTAAGACTTAAATTGAATTCAGCCACTGTACATCCCAACGTGTTTTTGAAACTGTTACTGCAGAGCGTGAGCATTTGACCTCTTTGGTTATACGGAAGATGAAAGCAGTGCAGGAGACCTGCTTCCAGATCTAACTGAAACCATCTGTGTTCCAGATTCTAGTTCTTACTGATCTTTTGGGAACAGCACCTAAGTAGCAGCTCCGTGTTTGGTTGAGCCTGTGCATGGCTGCGTGTGCCTGCGGATGCCCGTGATCGCGTGCCCATAGGCACATTAAAGAATCAAGTGCAAAGTACTGAGTAGAGGTCCCTGTGCTATACAGTAGGTCCTTATTAGTTATCTATTTTACATATAGTAGTGTGTGTATGTCAATCCCAATCTCCCTCCCCCACCTCCTCCCCTTGGTAACCATAAGTTTGTTTTCCACATCTGTGACTCTATTTCTGTTCTGTAAAGAAGTTCATTTGTACCATTTATCTAAACAAGAGTGATATATGTATAACTGATTCGCTTTGCCGTACAGCAGAAACTAACACAACGTTGTAAATCAACTATACTCCAATAAAAACTAATCTTAAAAAAAAAAAACGAATCAAGTGTAGCCAGTATTCCTCAGGACATAGAAAGGTCTTGCTTGGGGGAAAACAAGAGCTCCTAGAACTCTCTGAGACAGACAAGGAAGTCAGAGATGATGTTTTAGATTTCTCACACTCTAATTGTGATGATTAAAGGTCGGCAGACTCTCTCCTTTGGTCACAAACCCAGAGGTATGCCAGGAATAAGATAGGATTTGAAATATGCAGTAGGCAATGTGAATACCCGCTAATGTGACTTTTCAGATGGGGAAGAGGGAATAAAAAACAATGAATGCTAATTAGTTTACATTAATCAAACTTGTATCTGGCTTCTTTTTTTTTTTTTCTTTCCAGAGCTCTTAAGTGTGAGGAAGCAGGTTATTCAAATTTCACCCCTGTTTTTCAAAAATTAATAAGGGCCATACATTAGTGTAACATTCTGCCTGCTTCATAGAATATATTAGTAAAGGTTTTAATTACTGAAATTATACAGTCATAAAAGGATGATTTAATGAAAGCAATCGTATCATTTGCATTCTGGGCCTGCCTGCACACAAGACACTTCAAGGAGCAGTAAATTAGACCAAAGAGGAGTCGAATAATTACCACCGTTGTAATTCTGCCTGAGGACCCTATAGGCTCATATGACTTCAAGCTCCAAGTAAATACCTGTTTGAGTGACAAGAAAACCAGCTTCGTCTCATAAGGAGGATTAGAGATGACAATGGAGTCCTAAAATCTCTTTTCTTTTCCAGTATCCAGAGCTTGTCTTTCCTGGAGGAATGCATTATGACCTCATCTCGGATAAGGGAAAATTAATTGGTACGCTCCTTTGTTGAAGAGGGTTTTGTGGTGGTTAAAATAATTAGAGTCGAGTCTGGAAGTGATGGCCTGGGTATAAAAAAGGACAGATGATTTTATTATTCTCACTTTTTCCCCACATGCGACAGGACAACAGATGTGTGTGTGGAATCGTGCATAGAGCAGAGCTGCGTCCTTTGGGTTTGTAAAACAAAACCCTAAGTGTGGGCAGGTGCAGCCTGACCTGCCTCCGCTCCCGGGTCCTCCTGGGTTTTCCCCACAAAAGGGGGCAAACCTAGTGACACATAAACAACACTGGTGGGTGCTGTTGAGAGCCCAGTGAGGGGCCATTTGGAATTATTTAAAGGGCAGTGGTGGGGGCCATGGGGAGGGGTCAGGGGCCTGACTTGGTTTATTTTCCTTAGATTTATATCAACCCTCAGGTGTAAATTCTGGTTTCCCAAGTTACATTTTGCAAAGTCTCCTACTATACCCCCTACTCTGTGTACCCCAGGGGTACCCCTCCTTTGATGTGTCATTGATGCCAGGACTTCAGAGATGAGGGGTACACTTGAGCCTTTGTTTCTTTTCTATGATCAAATCAAAGGATGTCCTTTGTGGACCTACAATGTGTGAGACCCTGTGTTGGGCTGGCATAGGGTACAGGGGGGACATTGTCCCCACCCCATAATAATGATGTGAATGCAAGGTACACATCATTTGTACACTCAGAAAGAGAGTAGTTCAGTGTCACGGGGACCTAATTATGGGGGGAAAAAACCACATTCAGATGAGCTGAGTAAAGGATTCTTGGAAAAGTCTGCATTGAAGGACAGGAAGGAGATGGGGTCAGGGCATTATTATTATTATTAGGCTAGAACCGTCATCTGTTCTTGGAAGATGCAGAAGCTGAAGCTTAGAGAGGCTGCGAAAGGCCACATGGTGGGAGCGTGTGAAGCCAGGACTCGCATCCGTGTCTGAAGCCCACGCCTCTGCACTTTGTTGTCCCCAACGACGTCCTGTTAGGGCTGGAGGGAGCCGATGAATCATCCTGCTTAGCTCTGAGCTTTCAGGGATAAGTAAAGCCGCTGGGTCCAGAGAAGGGAAGTGACTGGGCCGAAGTCAGCCAGGGACAGAGTCAGGGCTGCACTTTGGCAAGAGGACGGGCAGCTGAGAACAGTCACTGAGGTCCCGCCGCGTGTGGGAGGGGACCGCAGGGCCAGGCAGGGTCTTGCTGATGCCAATCACAAGCTCCGGAGGGAGGAGGCGTGCGGGCAGCGAGAGGCCCAGGGGAACGTACACGGCACAGGCAACGATTAGATAGTGAGGAAGGGCGATTGAAAAGAGAGACATGCTGTTTCTGTGCCGCAGGAAGTACAGAAGATACACTCATCAGGGACCTGGGCTCCCTGCCTGTCTGGGAGGTCCGCTGAGCCAGGGCTGGGGGTGGGTCTCCCTTGGTACTAGGTCAGAGGTGCCAAGGGTGGCTATGGACCCGGCTGCCTGCAGTTGGGGCCTGCTCTGTGCTCATCACTGTGCCAAGAGGCCGGACAATCAGAAATCTGCCTGAGGAATTGCTGGGGAGAAATCCTCAGGGAAGAGATCAGTTAGCCAGGCCTGGGTTAGTGCTTGGAGGGTAGGGCAATTCCGAAAAGAAGTCATGTTACTGAGTGTTTGCTCTGTGCCACACGCTATTCTAAGCATGCGGCATATGTTAATTTTTAAAATTCTCCCACCTCTGAAGTAGGACGTATTAAGTCTTCTTTTACCAGATAAGGAAGGGGAGACACAGAGAGTTTCGGTAACTTGAGTGGGAGCACGTAGTGAGCAGCAGAGCCCGGCTTCAAATCCAGAACCTGGGATGTCAACAGCGAGGCTGCACCGCACAGCATAGCACAGGGGCTGTCATTTGGACGCGTGTCCCAGCCAGGTCCCCAAGGACTGAGTCCAGTGGTGGAGCCAGAAGAGGAGAGAGCTGCAGATAAAGACTGAAGGTTGTTTCCTTAAACATTTCAGAGAGTCCGGGGCAGAGGTCAGTGCTGCTTTGGTACCTACACGACAAACCCCAAAGAGGGAGGGAGGACAGCACGGCTTTGTGCAGTGGGATCCCAGGGTGCCTGATGCTGCTTGGGTACCTGCCTGGAGGTCGCTACTCTGGAGGTGACTACAGCTCTGCCTGGTGAGCACAGCGCTTCCCAGAGGAAAGGGTTGGAGCTGGTTCCCAAGCACAGTGAGACAACCCTGGATCTAGAAATACCATATGGCAAGGGACAAGGGGACTGACTCGGTAGTTGGCATCCATAACCATGGGTTATGCTGTGCAAAGCATCCGGTATTTCCAGGTCTCCTGAACTTTGCACTGAGCCATACAACCTGGTTCCAGGTGGTGGTACTTGCCTTCATTTAGGGGGGTTGGCGGGTCTGAAGAACGTTTCTCCAGCTACAGCATGGAGCCCACGCATTTGCTGGTGAGTATTTACCCGACGGGCCTGAAGTCCAAAGCAGCTCCGTGGTGGCGAATGCTGTGCTGTACTTCCCGATGCCTCCTCTAAAAGGAAGGATTTATTCCCCCCGCTGCTGCCACTTTACCGCCGAGCACTGGGAACTGCCCTCAACGGAAGACAGTTGCCTCGCCCAACTTCATGCCCCTTCCAGGGGCTAAATGGCATCCAATGACTGGACGATGTAGGGGTCCAAAGGCCTGGGACCCTCACCCGGCTGGGGACAACTCTGAAGGGTTGTCCCAGCTCCAGAGCTCCCTGTGGGAATGACTGAGGCTTTTGTTGTGCCCTTGTCACAGCCCTACCCCTCTCTCAGCTCAGCCCTGCTTCAGTTCTCATGAGGAGAAGGCCCAATACATGTCCTGTTGTCCACCCCATCTCCAAGGCAGTTTTAACACCCAACATGTGACAAAGGGCAAGATACAGACTATATGGCTCTCTTTTAACTCTTATGGGAAGTCTAAGAAAAAGAATTAAAGATGAGAATTGGAGATCTGAAGCTGGAAGGCTCTGGCCTCTGTTCCCCACCTCACATGTTGGGTTTGTGGAATCTCAGGGCTCAGGAACTCTGCAGTGGCTGTCCATGTTTCCAACTGCTGGATGATTAAAAGAGTAAAATCTTTGAAAAATAGGGTATTTGATTAGCCAAATTAGCCGAATGATTGAAAAAACAAGTATGTCTACAATGCAAATCAGTCCTAGGAATTACGTGATAATAGAAAATGAGGATGGGCATTCTAAAACAGGAGACCACAGGATAAATGCAACTCTAGTTCTGAGGGAGCTGAAGTTAAAATGATGACAGGTCATTATTAAGAAAAGAACAATAAAGAATTGTTTATGGGTTTATCCCAATCCTAATTTGATTGCCTCTTTGGGGAAGCCATGTAATGATTGAGAAGAGAAAAGAGCAAATGATTTGAAAGCGGAGAGATGCAAAAGAGAAGAAAAAAAAGGAAGAAAGAAAAGATCTTTCACAAAGTAACTTCCACTTGAACTTTGAGGGATTCTTTCTGGAAAAACTCCAAATGCTATTGCTTGCTCTCCTTTTAATATAGTATCAGCAGATTCTGTATCATCCAAGAATGTATTCAACTCTGAAGCCACGGGGTGGTTTAGAGATATGAAAACGTTGATGCGACCTTGGCCAATTTACTTCCCCTCTCCGGACACCAGTTTCCTCATCTGTGTGGTGAGAGGTTTAGATCACCTCAGTTTCTCCACACTGTGTTCTATGAAACACTAGTGATCCATAAGACATGAACCAGTTACACGCAAGAAAAGTTCTATGATTGAGTCAGTTTGGGGAAAGCTGCATACCGTAGTACTCTTTTGAGTATAAACAGTGCATATAATATATTAAAACATTGCTTCCCAGCATTTGTTACATGATTGCACACATAGAAAATGATGATATTCTATTTCTGTAGCTCACTGGAGTAAACAGGAGGGAATTTACATTTACATATATTACATTTTTCTGTATATTATATACTTGTGATTAGAAGATGAAATACAAAGTCTTACTTTTTGAAAATAATCTCTAATGAGAAACTTGATCTTGCTTTCACGAACTTACTTTTTAATATTGCGTTTTATAATTTGAAATGGCTGCACATAAATCTTAATCAAGATTTTAATAGTTAGCACTGGAACACATATGTTGTACCAAATGGCAGAATAATGTCTTTTATTCCTCAGCGGGCAGAAACTTTCCCCTCGCCACTCGCCAGAATTTATATAATTTGATCTCTTTAAGTTGTACTTTAAGGGTAAGATGATTCTTTATTTAAATCCAGCAGCTTTTCTTTTTCTTTCATTACCAAATATAATATCTTATGATAATGTGAATAGATTTAGAATGCAATCAAATTTGATCATATTAGTATTTCTAACTAATAATGAAGCTTTTCCTTAAGCCTACACAAATATTCTTCTATTGGTCTTTAATCATTTTTAGGATTCATATATTAGTCTTGATTAATATCACCAGTAAATCACATTAACCCCACTTATCAAAAGGTAAATTTTGCTTTGAATTCATAAACTTTGTCCACCCACATTTATATGTTTTCATGCAGTTCTTATCATTTTTAATTAATTTCTATCAGATGCTCAAACTTATTAGTTAAATCATTTAGAAAGTCGTGAACTATTTTTTAGTATATCTGTATAGTATGAATGATTCATAAATTAATTTTTAATTCTTCCTTTTGTCCATAAATTCCTGACACAATTCTCTCCCTGGCCAGCCAATGCACTTCAGCATGAAACATCAGAAATGGGTATTGTGATACCATTTATGTAGAAAAAGCTGAAAACAGATGGGACGGTATAGCCTGAATTTCATTAGGTTCACCGCTTTTATAGTATCATTCAATATAAATTCAGATCTATAGGTAAAATTGCTCATATGAAGGCTTCTCTATGAATAAAATAAGGTATTACTGGTGTCTCACAATTTTCAGAATAAATGCTTGATGCACATCACTTATTCCTTCCTGTCACTGCAGCTATACCATCAGTCCCTACATTTATGCAGGGTTTTGATACTATTTGTTTCGATGCTTCCATCTATCACTTCAAATATTTCATCACCTGTGGTTTGTTTTGGTACTTCTTTGCAAAAGAGACATGCTTCTTCCAAGGTCCTTTCTTTAGGGGTTCCTACCAATACAATTACTGAACACAATCACTAACATCTGCAGACTTATCAACCTGCTGTGGAGACATTTTGACTCTATAATTTGCCTGTGTGCCATCTAAAATGCTACCATGCACCTACTAATAGCATTATTCCAAAGTGCTCCCTTTTCTATTCCCTTTGCTTCATTGGTTCCAAACACAGGGCTGACAATTTCTAGGCAGCAGGGAAAATGAGCCATTATGCAATTACAGGAGGCATTTTGGCTTTTAGTTGTTAATTGCCTGACTTTTTTCTAGCTTCTTCAGTTTGATCTGATATTGTTGTAACTGATGTTTTGAGGTTATTTGTTTCTTATTTTGCACTTGGAGATGAATAGAACATTAGTTTTTTTTCCTGGCTAACGTGGGTGTTTTGAGATAATATGTTGACATAGTTTGCTTGGCATTATTCCTTCATTTTCTTTCTTTTTAAAATTTTTAATTGTGACAAAATACACATGACATAAAATTTATCATCTTAACCATTTTAAGTGTACAGTTCAGTAGTGTTAATTATGTTCATATTGTTGTGCAACCAATGTCCAGAACCTTGTCATTTTGCAAAACTGAAATTCCACACCCATTAAACAACAACTCCCCATTTCCTCTTCCCCTCAGCCTCTGGTTACCAACATGCTACTTTCTGTCCCTATGATTTCTACCACTCTAGGTACCACATATAAGTGGAATTATACAATATTTCTCTTTTTTGTGACTGCCTTACTTAAGTTAGCATAATGTCCTCAAGGTTCATCCATGTTGGAACATGTGTCAGAATTTCCTTCCTATATAAGGCTGAATGATATTCCATTCTATGTATAGACCATACTTTGTTAGCCAGTCATCCATCAGAACGCTTGGGTTGCTTCCACCTCTGGCTATTGTGAATTATGCTGTTATGAACAT
This sequence comes from Stenella coeruleoalba, assembly GCF_951394435.1. Lineage (NCBI taxonomy): Eukaryota > Metazoa > Chordata > Mammalia > Artiodactyla > Delphinidae > Stenella > Stenella coeruleoalba. The sequence goes on along the minus strand of NC_137169.1, from coordinate 144,830,154 downwards.
GAGTGTACAAATATCTCTTTGAGACCCTGCTTTTAATTCTTCTTCTTTTTTTTTAATTTGGTTGGCTTTATTTTTATTTTTGGGTGTGTTGGGTCTTCGTTTCTGTGCGAGAGCTTTCTCTACTTGCGGCGAGAGGGGGCCGCCACTCTTCATCGCGGTGCACAGGCCTCTCACTGTCACGGCATCTCTTGTTGCGGGGCACAGGCTCCAGACGCGCAGGCTCAGTAGTTGTGGCTCACGGGCCCAGCTGCTCCACGGCATGTGGGATCTTCCTGGACTGGGGCACGAACCCGTGTCACAGCAGCTGCATCATTTTATATTCTCATTAACAGGTGCAAGTGTTCCAATTTCTCCACGTCCTCAACACTTGTTATTTTCTGGGTTTTTTCTTTTTTTTTTTTTTTATTTAATACTAGCATCCTAATGGGTGTGAGGTAGTATCTTATTGTGGTTTTGCCTTGCATTTCCCTAATGATTAGTGATGTAGAGCATCTTTTCATGTGTTTGTTGGCTATTTGCATGTCTTCTTTGGAGCAAAATTTATTCAAGTCCTTTGCCCATTAAAAAAAACTGTTGAAAAATATTTACTGACAAGATTAATATTTACAGACACAGTAAAATATAGGTATATTTCATATTATTTAGTACACGGAAGTCACAATTCAAGTCCTGAAGAAAAAAAAAGGTAGTGATACGAAGCCTAATTTTATTATATATCAGCTGTGATATCATCTCATGGCTGTATCCTTCAATTAAAAGCACAAATTCTCCAAATTCCTAAATGAGGATCTTTAGGTTTGTAGTACATCTTTAACAAAAACTGATCACCAACTTTATTTTTATTTATGCTTTATTGAGGTATAATTGACAAAATTGTACATATTTAAAGTATGTGTGATGATTTGATATAAGTATACACTGTGATTACCACAATCAAGTTAATTAGCATCCATCACCTTTTTAATTTATTTTTTGATGAGGATGCTTAAGATCTACTCTTATCAAATTTCAAGTACACAATACAGTATTATTAACTATCCTCACTGTGCCATATATTAGATCCTCAGTGCTTACTCATAACTAAAAGTTTGTATACTTTAACTGAAATCTCCCCGTATCTCCCAGTCCCTAGCCCCTGGTAACCATTATTCTACTCTCTGCTTCTGTGAGTTTACCTTTTTTTTTTTTTTTTAGAGTCCACATATAAGTGATAGCATGTGGTATTTGTCTTTCTTTGCCTGATTTTTTCACTTAACATAATATACTCTAGGTTCATCCATGTTGTTGCAAATGGCAGGATATCCTTTTTATGGCCAAATAATATTCCATTACATTTATATTTTCTCTATTCATTTGTCCACTGACAGACACTGCTTCCATGTCTTGGCAATTGTGAATAATGCTGCAACAAACATGGGATTACAGATATTTCTTTGAAATATTGATTTTGCTCCCTTCAGATATATTCCCAGAAGTGGAATTGCGTGATTATAAGGTAGTTCTATTTGTAATTTTTTTTTTTTTTTTTGTGGTACGTGGGCCTCTCACTGTTGTGGCTTCTCCCGTTGCGGAGCACAGGCTCCGGACGCGCAGGCTCAGTGGCCATGGCTCACGGGCCCAGCCGCTCCGCGGCATGTGGGATCTTCCCGGACTGGGGCACGAACCCATGTCCCCTGCATCGGCAGGCGGACTCTCAACCACTGCGCCACCAGGGAAGCCCTATTTGTAATTTTTTGAGGAACCTCCATACTGTTTTCCATAATGGCTGCACCAACTTACATTGTGAGCAACAATTACAAGGATCCTCTTTTCTCCACGTCTTCGCCAACATTTGTTAACTCTTGTATTTTTGATTTTAGCTATACTAACAGGTATGAGGTGATATTATAGTTCTGATTTGTATTTCCCTGATGATTAGTGATGCTGAGCGGCATTTCATTTGGGAAAAAAAAAGACTATCAGGTACCACGTCCATTTAAAAATTGGATTATTATTATATTTGCTTTTTTTAAAATTCTCTCACTTAATAATTTAATAATATCAACACTGTTGTGCTAAATAATTACCCAACTATTACAGGATAAAGCCACAGATATTGTTTACAACCTAAGGTACTTTTTTTTCTATCTCATTTCCATGGTTTTTTTTTTTTATTTTTAGTAAAGTATAGTTACAATATTATATTAGTTTCAGGTATACAACATAGTGACTTGAGATTTTTATAAATTATACTCCATATAAAGTTATTATACAGTATTGGCTATTTTCTCTGTGCTGTACATTACATCCTTATATCTTATTTGTTCTTATTTATTTATTTATTCATTAATTTTTTAACATCTTTACTGGAGTATAATTGCTTTACAATACTGTGTTAGTTTCTGCTGTATAACAAAGGGAATCAGCTATACGTGTACATATATCCCCATATACCTTCCCTCTGCATCTCCCTCCCACCTCCCTATCCCACCCCTCTAGGTGGTCACAAGGCACCGAGCTGATCTCCCTCTGCTATGCGGCTGCTTCCCACTAGCTATCTATTTTACATGTGGTAGTGTATATATGTCCATGCCACTCTCTCACTTCATCCCAGCTTACCCTTCCCCCTCCCCATGTCCTCAGGTCCATTCTCTACATCTGTGTCTTTATTCCAGTCCTGCCCCTAAGTACTTCAGAACCATTTTTTTTTTTAGATTCCATATATATGTGTTAGCATATGGTATTTATTTTTCTCTTTCTGACTTACTTCACTCTGTATGACAGACTCTAGGTCCATCCACCTCACTACAAATAACGCAATTTCATTTCTTTTTATGGCTGAGTAATATTCCATTGTATATATCTGTCACATCTTTTTTCTTTTAACATCTTTATTGGAGTATAATTGCTTTACAATGGTGTGTTAGTTTCTGCTTTATAACAAAGTGAATCAGTTATACATATGTCCCCATATCTCTTCCCTCTTGCGTCTCCCTCCCTCCCACCTTCCCTATCCCACCCCTCTAGGTGGTCACAAAGCACCGAGCTGATCTCCCTGTGCTATGCGGCTGCTTCCCACTAGCTATCTACCTGACGTTTGGTAGTGTATATATGTCCATGCCACTCTCTCACTTTGTCCCAGCTTACCCTTCCCTCTCCCCATATCCTCAAGTCCATTCTCTAGTATGGGTCTGCATGTTTATTCCCATCTTGCCCCTCGGTTCTTCTGACCATTTTTTTTCTTTTAGATTCCATATATATGTGTTAGCATACAGTATTTGTTTTTGTCTTTCTGACTTACTTCACTCTGTGTGACAATCTCTAGGTCCACCCACCTCACTACAAATAACTCAGTTTCGTTCCTTTTTATGGCTAATATTCCATTGTATATATGTGCCACATCTTCTTTATCCATTCTCTGTCGATGGACACTTAGGTTGCTTCCATGTCGTGGCTATTGTAAATAGAGCTGCAGTGAACATTGTGGTACATGACTCTTCTTGAATTATGGTTTTCTCAGGGTATAGGCCCAGTAGTGGGATTTCTGGGTCATATGGTAGTTCTATTTTTAGTTTTTTCAGGGACCTCCATACTGTTCTCCATAGTGGCTGTATCAGTTTACATTCCCACCAACAGTGCAAGAGCGTTCCCTTTTCTCCACACCCTCTCTAACATTTATTGTTTGTATATTTTTTGATGATGGCCGTTCTGACTGTTGTGAGATGATACCTCATTGTAGTTTTGATTTGCATTTCTCTAATGATTAGTGATGTTGAGCATCCTTTCATGTGTTTGTTGGCAATCTGTATATCTTCTTTGGAGAAATGTCTATTTAGGTCTTCTGCCCATTTTTGGATTGGGTTGTTTGCTTTTTGATACTGAGCTGCATGAGCTGCTTGTATTTTGGTGATTAATCCTTTGTCAGTTGCTTCGTTTGCAAAAATTTTCTTCCATTCTGAGTGTTGTCTTTTCATCTTGTTTATGGTTTCCTTTGCTGTGCAAAACCTTGTAAGTTTGATTAGGTTTCATTGGTTGATTTTTGTTTTTATTTCCCTTTTTCTAGGAGGTGGGTCAAAAAGGATCTTGCTGTGACTTATGTCATAGAGTGTTCTGCCTATGTTTTCCTCTAAGAGTTTTATAATGTCTGGCATTACAGTTAGGTCTTTAATCCATTTTGAGTTTATTTTTGTGTATGGTGTTAGGGAGTGTTCCAATTTCATTCTTTTACATGTAGCTGTCCAGTTTTCCCAGCACCACTTATTGAAGAGGCTGTCTTTTCTCCACTGTATATTCTTGCCTCCTTTATCAAAGATAAGGTGACATATGTGCATGGGTTTATTTCTGGGCTTTCTATCCTGCTCCATTGATCTATATTTCTGTTTTTGTGCCAGTACCATAATGTCTTGATTACTGTAGCTTTGAAGTATAGTCTGAAATCGGGAGCCTGATTCCTCCAGCTCCATTTTTCTTTCTCAAGATTGCTTTGTCTATTCGGGGTCTTTTGTGTTTCCATACAAATTGTGAAATTTTTTGTTCTAGTTCTGTGAAAAATGCCACTAGTAGTTTGATAGGGATTGCATTGAATCTGTAAATTGCTTTGGGTAGTATAGTCATTTTCACAATGTTGATTCTTCCAATCCAAGAACATGGTATATCTCTCCATCTGTTTATATCATCTTTAATTTCTTTCATCAGTGTCTTATAATTTTCTGCATACAGTTTTTTTGTCTCCTTAGGTAGGTTTATTCCTAGGTATTTTATTCTTTTGCTTGCAATGTTAAATGGGAGTGTTTCCTTAATTTCTGTTTCAGATTTTTCATCAGTAGTGTATAGGAATGCAGGAGATTTCTGTGCATTATTTTTGTATCCTGCTACTTTACCAAATTTATTGATTAGTTCTAGTAGTTTTCTGGTAGCATCTTTAGGATTCTCTTTGTATAGTATCATGTCATCTGCAAACAGTGACAGTTTTACTTCTTCTTTTCCAATTTGGATTCCTTTTATTTCTTTTTCTTCTCTGACTGCCGTGGCTAAAAATTCCAAAACTATGTTGAATAATAGTGGTGAGAGTGGGCAACCTTGTCTTGTTCCTGATCTTAGTAGGAATGGTTTCAGTTTTTCACCACTGAGAATGATGTTGGCTGTGAGTTTGTCATATATGACCTTTATTGTGTTCAGGTAAGTTCCCTCTTTGCCTACTTTCTGGAGAGTTTTTATCTTAAATGGGTGTTGAATTTTGTTGAAAGCTTTCTCTGCATCTATTGAGGTGATCATATGGTTTTCCTCCTTCAATTTGTTAATATGGTGTATCACATTTATTGATTTGCATATATTGAAGAATCCTTGCATTCCGGGTATAAACCCCACTTGATCATGATGTATGACCCTTTTAATGTGCTGTTGGATTCAGTTTGCTAGTATTTTGTTGAGGATTTTTGCATCTATGTTCATCAGTGATATTGGCCTGTAGTGTTTTTTTGTTTGTTTGTTTTTTTGCGGTATGCGGGCCTCTCACTGTTGTGGCCTCTCCCGTTGTGGAGCACAGGCTCTGGACGCGCAGGCTCAGTGGCCATGGCTCATGGACCCAGCCGCTCTGCGGCATGTGGGATCTTCCTGGACTGGGGCACGAACCTGTGTCCCCTGCATCGGCGGGCAGACTCTCAACCACTGCGCCACCAGGGAAGCCCTGTAGTTTTCTTTTTTGTAACTTCTTTTTCTGGTTTTGTTATCAGGGTGATGATGGCCTTTTAGAATGAGTTTTGGAGTGTTCCTCCCTCTGCTATATTTTGGAAGAGTTTGAGAATGATGGGTGTTAGCTCTTCTCTAAATGTTTGATAGAATTCGCCTGTGAAACCATTTGGTCCTGGGCTTTTGTTTTTTGGATGATTTTTAATCACAGTTTCAATATCAGTGCTCATGATTGGTATGTTTATATTTTCTATTTCTTCCTGGTTCAATGTCGGAAGGTTGTGGTTTTCTAAGAATTTGTCCGTTTCTTCCAGGTTGTCCATTTTTTGGGCATATAGTTGCTTGTAGTAAACTCTCATGATCCTTTGTATTTCTGCAGTGTCAGTTGTTACTTCTCCTTTTTCATTTCTAATTCTATTGATTTGAGTCTTTTCCCTTTTATTCTGGTTGAGTCTGGCTAATGGCTTATCAATTTTGTTTATCTTCTTAAAGAACCAACTTTTAGTTTTATTGATCTTTGCTATCGTTTCCTTCATTTCTTTTTCATTTATTTCTTATCTGATCTTTATGATTTCTTTCCTTCTGCTAACGTCGGGGTTTTTTTTTTTGTCCTTCTTTCTCTAATTGCTTTAAGTGTAAGGTTAGGTTGTTTATTTGAGATTTTTCTTGTTTCCTGAGGTAGGATTGTATTGCTATAAACTTGTCTCTGAGAACTGCTTTTGCTGCATCCCATAGGTTTTGGGTCGTCGTGTTTTCCTTTTTATTTGTTTCTAGGTATTTTTTGATTTCCTCTTTGATTTCTTCAGTAATCTCTTGGTTATTTAGTAGTGTATTGTTTAGCCTCCATGTGTTAGTATTTTTTACAGTTTTTTTTTCCTGTAATTGGTATCTAGTCTTATAGCGTTGTGGTTGGAAAAGATACTTGATATGATTTTAATTTTCTTAAATTTACCAAGGCTTGATTTGTGACCCAAGATATGATCCATCCTGCAGAATGTTCCATGAACACTTGAGAAGAAAGTTTATTCTGTTGTTTTTGGATGGAATGGCCTATAAATATCAATTAACTCCATCTTGTTTAATGTATCATTTAAAGCTTGTGTCCCTTATTAGTTTCATTTTTGATGATCTGTCCATTGGTGAAAGTGGGGTGTTAAAGTCCCCTACTATGATTGTGTTACTGTCAATTTCCCCTTTTATGGCTGTTAGTATTTGCCTTATGTATTGAGGTGTTCCTATGTTGGGTACGTAAATATTTACAATTGTTTTATCTTCTTCTTGGATTGATCCCTTGATCATTAGGTAGTGTCCTTCTTTGTCTCTTGTAATAGTCTTTATTCTACTGTCTGTTTTGTCTGATATGAGAATTGCTACTGCAGCTTTCTTTTGGTTTCCATTCACATGGAATATCTTTTTCCATCCCCTCACTTTCAGTCTGTATGTGTCCCTGGGTCTGAAATGGGTCTCTTGTAGACAGCATATATACAGGTCTTGTTTTTTTATCCATTCTGCCAGTCTATATCTTTTGGATGGAGCATTTAATCCATTTACATTTAAGGTAATTATTGATATGTGTGATCCTATTGCCATTTTCTTAATTGTTTTGTGTTTGTTATTGTAGGTCTTTTCCTTCTCTTGTGTTTCTTGCCTAGAGAAGTTCCTTTAGCGTTTGTTGTAAAGCTGGTTTGGTGGTGTTGATTTCTCTTAGCTTTTGCTTGTCTGTAAAGGTTTTAATTTCTCTGTCGAATCTGAATGAGATCCTTGCTGCGTAGAGTAATCTTGGTTTTTCCCTTTCATCACTTTAAATATGTCCTGCCACTCCCTTGTGGCTTGCAGAGTTTCTGCTGAAATATCAGCTGTTAACCTTATGGAGATTCCCTTCTATGTTATTTGTTGCTTTTCCCTTGCTGCTTTTAATATTTTTCCTTTGTATTTAATTTTTGAAAGTTTGATTAATATGGGTCTTGGTGTGTTTCTCCTTGGATTTATCCTGTATGGGACTCTCTGTGCTTTCTGGACTTGACTATTTCCTTTCCCATATTAGGCAAATTTTCAACTATGATCTTCAAATATTTTCTCAGTCTCTTTCTTTTTCTCTTCTTCTTCTGGAACGCCTGTAATTCGTATGTTGGTGCATTTAGTGTTGTCCCAGAGACCTCTGAGATTGTCCTCAATGCTTTTCATTCTTTTTTTCTTTATTCTGCTCTGCGGTAGTTATTTCCACTATTTTATCTTCCAGATCAGTTATCTGTTCTTCTGCCTCACTTATTCTGCTATTGATTCCTTCCAGAGAATTTTTAATTTCATTTATTGTGTTGTTCATCATTGTTTGTTTTCTGTTTAATTCTTCTAGGTCCTTGTTAAACGTTTCTTGTATTTTCTCCATTCTATTTCCAAGATTTTGGATCATCTTTCCTATCATTACTCTGAATTCTTTTTCAGGTAGACTGCCTGTTTCTTCTTTATTTGTTTGGTCTGGTGGGTTTTTGCCTTGCTCCTTCATCTGCTGTGTATTTCTCTGTCTTCTCATTTTGCTTAGCTTACTGTGTTTGGGGTCTCCTTTTCACAGCCTGCAGGTTCGATGTTCCCATTGTTTTTGGTGTCTGCCCCAAGTGGGTAAGGTTGGTTCAGTGGGTTGTGTAGGTTTCTTGGTGGTGGGGACTGGTGCCTGTGTTCTGGTGGACAAGGTTTGATCTTGTCTTCCTGGTGGGCAGGACCACGTCCGGTGGTGTTTTTTTTTTTTTTTTTAACATCTTTATTGGGGTATAATTGCTTTACAATGGTGTGTTAGTTTCTGCTTTATAACAAAGTGAATCAGTTATACATATACATATGTTCCCATGGGTGGTGTCTTTTGGGGTGTCTGTGACCTTATTATGATTTCAGGCTGTCTCTCTGCTAATGGATGGGGTTGTGTTCCTGTCTTGCTAGTTGTTTGGCATGGGGTGTCCAGCACTGGAGCTTGTTGGTCATTGAGTGGAGCTGGGTCTTAGTGTTCAGATGGGAATTCTGGGAGAGCTCTTGCTGATTTATATTACGAGGGGCTGGGAGGTCTCTGGTGGACCAATGTCCTGAACTCGGCTCCCCCACCTCAGAGGCTCAGGCCTGACACCTGGCCAGAGCACCAAGACCCTGTCCACCACGCGGCTCAGAAGTAAAGTGAGAAAAAATAAAATAAAATAAAATAACTTTATTAAAATAAAAATTAAAAATTTATTAAAATAAAAAAGTAATTTAAAAAAAGAAGAGTGCAACTAAACCAATAAACAAATCCACCAATTCTAACAAGCACTAAAAACTATAGTAAAAAAAAACCTGACAGAAAGAACCCTAGGAAAGATGGTAAAAGCAAACCTATACAGATAAAATCACACAAAGAAGCACACACATACACAGTCACAAAAAGAAAAAAAGGAAAAAGAAAACTATATGTATAAAAGAAAAAGGAAGAGAGCAACCAAATCAATAATTAAATCTACCAATGTTAATAATCTCTAAATACTACACTAAGATAAACATAAAACTAGAAACAAATTAGATGCAGAAAGCAAACCCCCAGTCTACAGTTGCTCCCAAAGGCCACCGCCTCAGTTTTGGGATGATTCATTGTCTATTCAGGTATTCCAGAGATGCAGGGTACATCAAGGTGATTGTGGAGATTTAATCCACTGCTCCTGAGGCTGCTGGGAGAGATTTCCCTTTCTCTTCTTTGTTCGCACAGCTCCTGGGGTTCAGCTTCGGATTTGGCCCCGCCTCTGTGTGTTAAGTCAACTGAGGGCATCTGTTCCCCACCCAGACAGGAAGGGGTTAAAGTAGCAGCTGATTAGGGGGCTCTGGCTCACTCAGACCAGGAGGACGGAGGGGTACGGAATGCGCGGCAAGCCTGCAGTGGCAGAGGCTGGCACGACATTGCAACAGCCTGAGGCGTGCCATGCGTTCTCCCGGGGAAGTTGTCCCTGGACCACGGGACCTTGGCAGTGGCGGGCTGCACAGGCTCCCCGGACAGGAGGTGTGAATAGTGACCTGTGCTTGCACACAGGCTTCTTGGTGACTGCAGCAGCAGCGTTAGCATTTCGTGCCCATCTCTGGTGTCCACGCTTATAGCCACAGCTCGCACCCATCTCTGGAGCTCATTTAGGCGGTGCTCTGAATCCCCTCTCCTCGCGCACCCTGAAACAATGGTCTCTTGCCTCTTAGGCAGGTCCAGACTTTTTCCCGGAGTCCCTCCTGCTTATCTGTGGCGCACTAGCCCCCTCCAGGCTGTGTTCACACAGCCAAACCCAGTCCTCTCTCTGGGATCTGACCTCCGAAGCCAGAGCCTCAGCTCGCAGCCACTGCCCGCCCTGGCAGGTGAGCAGACAAGCCTCTCAGGCTGGTGAGTGCTGGCCGGCACTGATCTTCTGTGCAGGAATCTCTCCGCTTTGCCCTCTGCACCCCTGTTGCTGTGCTCTCCTCTGTGGCTCCGAAGCTTCCCCGCCCACACCCCATCCCTGCCAGTGCAGGGGCTTCCTAGTGTGTGGGAACCTTTCTTCCTTCACAGCTCCCTCCCAGAGGTGCAGGTCCCATCCCTATTCTTTTGTCTCTTGATTTTTCTTTTTTCTTTTGCCCTATTCAGGTACTTGGGGAGTTTCTTGCCTTTTGGGAATTCTGAGGTTTTCTGCCAGCACTCAGTAGGTGTTCTGTAGGAGTTGTTCCACATGTTGATGTATTTTTGGGAGGAAGGTGATCTCCACCTCTTACTCCTCCGCCATCTTGAAGGTCCGTCTACTATTTGCTATTAATTTATATGAGTTCCTCACATATTTTAGGTACTAACCCCTTGGCAGATGTGTGGTTTACAAATATTTTCTCCCATTCTGCATGTTGCCTTTTCATTTCATTGATTACTTCCTTCACTGTGCACAAGTTTTTTAGTTGATATAGTCCTGTTTGTTTATTTTTGCTGTTGTTGCTTGTGCTTTTGGTATCATATCCAAAAAATCATTACCAAAACTAATGTCAAGAGGTTTTCCCCTAAGTTTTCTCCTCGAATTTTTATGGTTTCAGGTCTCACATTTAAGTCCTTAATCCATTTCAAGTTAATCTTTGTGGGTGGGGTAAGATAGGGGTCTGATTTCTTTCTTTTGTATGTGGATAAACAGTTTTCCCAACAGCATTTATTGATGGGATTATCCTTTTCCTATTGTGTGTTCTTAGAGCCATTGTCAGTGATTAGTTGACTGTATAGGTGTGGGTTTATTTCTGGACTCTCAATAATGTTCCATTGGTTTATTTGTCTTTATACCAGTACTGTACTATTTTGATTACTATAGCTTGTAATATAGTTTGAAATCAAGAAGTGTGATGTCTGTAGCTGTGTTCTTCTTTCTCAAGGTTGCTTTGGTTATATGGGATCTTTTGTGGTTCCATATGAATTTTAGAATTGTTTTTTTCTATTTCTGTGAAAAATGTCACTGAAATTTTGATAGGGGTTGCATTAAATCTGTAGATTACCTTGGGTGGTATGGACACTTTAGCAATATTAATTATTCCAATCCATGGGCAGTGAACCTCTTTCCATTTATTTGTGTCTCTTTCAATTTCTTTCATCAATGTTTTACAGTTTTCAGTGTACAGTTCTTTCACCTCCTTGGTTAAATTTATTTCTAGGTATTTTTTTAATGCAATTATAAATCAGATTCTTTTAAAGAAATTCTCTTTTTGATGGTTTGCTATTAGTGTATAAAATGTAACAGATTTTTGTATATTGAATTTATATCCTTCCCTCTTGCTGAATTTGTTTATTATTTCTAATAGTCATTTGGTGGAGTTTTTAGGATAATATCATGTCATGCAAATAGTGACAGTTTCAGTTCTTTTTTCCAATTTGGATGACTTTTATTTCTTTTTCTTGCCTAATTACTCTGGGTAGGACTTCCAATACTATGTTGAATAAAATTGTTGAGAGTAGGCATCCTTGTCTTGATCCTGATCTTAGAGTAAAAGCTTTCAGCTTTTCACTGTTCAGTATGATATTAGCTGTGGACTTGTCATATATGGCCTTTATTGTGTTGAGGTATGTTCCATGTATAACCACTTTGTTGAGAGTTTTTCTCATAAATAGATGTTGCATTTTGTCAATGCATTTTCTATATCTATTGAGATGATCATATAATTTTTATGTGTCATTTTGTTAATGCAGTGTATAACATTTATTGATTTGCATATGTCAAACCATCCTTGTATTCCAGGGATAACTCCCACTTGATATGGTGTATGATCCTTTTAATGTGCTGTTGAATTCAGTTTGCTGGTATTTTGTTGAGAATTTTTGCACCTATGTTCATCAGGGTTATTGGCCTATAATTTTTGTTTCTTATAATGTCTTTGACTGGCTTTTATATCAGGGTGATGCAAGCCTCAGAAAATGAGTTTGGAAGTCTTCCTTCTCTTCAATTTTTTGGAGAGAATTTGAGAAGGAGTGACATTAATTTTTCTATAAATATTTGGTAGAATTCACCAATGAAGTTATGTGGTCCTGAGTTTTCTTTGTTGGGTGATATTTGCCTACTGATTCAGTCTCCCTATTAGTTATAGATCTATTCAGATTTTCTCTTTCTTCATGATTCAGTCTTGGTAAGTTGTATGTTTCTAGGAGTTTATCCATTTTCTTCTATGTTATCCAATTTGTTGACATATAAACGTTTAGCCTCTTAGGATCCTTTGTATTTCTGTGGAATCAGTTATAATGTCTCCTCTTTCATTTCTAATTTTATTTATTTGAGTTGTCTCTCTTTTTCTTCTTAGTCTAACTAAAGGTTTGCTAAGTTTGTTTATCTCAAAACAGATCTTAGTTTTATTGATCTTTTCTATTGTTTTTCTAGTCTCTATTTCATTTATTTCTGCTCTGATCCTTGTTATTTCCTTCCTTCTGCTAATGTGGGTTTTTTTTTTTTTTTTGCGGTACACGGGCCTCTCACTGTTGTGGCCTTTCCTGCTGCGGAGCACAGGTTCCGGACGCGCATGCTCAGTGGCCACGGCTCAGGGCCCAGCCGCTCCGCGGCATGTGGGATCTTCCTGGACCGGGGCACGAACCCGTGTCCCCTGCATCGGCAGGTGGACTCTCAACCACTGCGCCACCAGGGAAGCCCTGTTGTGGTTATTTTTATTTTTTAGTTCCTTGAGGTGTAAAATTAGGTTGTTTGAGTTTTTTTATTGTAGGTGTTTATTGCTATAAACATCCCTCTTAGAACTGCTTTTGCTGCATCCTATAAGTTTTGGTATGTTGTGTTCCATGTTTCACTTAATTTGTGTCTAGATATTTTTTTAAATTTCCCTTTTGAGTTCTTCTTTGAGTCATTGATTGTTTAAAAGTGTGTTGTTTAATTTCCACATATTTTTGAATTTTTCAGCTTTCCTGGTATTGATTTCTAGTTTCATACCATTGTGGCAGGAAAAGATACTTGATATGATTTCAATCTTGTTAACTTTTTTAAAACTTGTTTTGTGACCTAATATATAATCTATCCTGGAGAATGTTCTGTGTGCACTTAAGAGGAATGTATATTCTGCTACAGTTAGATGGGATGCTCTATATATGTCTGGTCCATTTGGTCTAAAGTATAGTTCAAGTCCAATATTTCCTTATTGAGTTTCTGTTTTGTTGATCGATCCACTGTTGAAAGTGAGATATTGAAGTCCCCTTATATAACTGCATTGCTGTCTATTTCTGCCTTTAGCTCGATTAATATTTGTTTAATATATTTAGGTGTTCCAATGTTGGGTGCATATATATTTAATAATTGTTATATCTTCTTGATGAATTGATTTCTTTATCATTATATAATGACCTTCGTTGTTTCTTGTTATAGTTTTTGACTTTTGATATAGGTAGAGCTACCTATGCTACTTTTTAGTTTCCATTTGCATTGGTTTCCATGTCCATTCCTTCACTTTCAGCCTAGGTGTGTGCTAAAGTTGAAGTGAGTCTCTCTTAGGCAGCAAATAATTGAGTCTTGTTTTTTTAATCCATTCAGCCACTATATGTCTTTTGATTGGAAATTTTAATGCATTTACATTTAAAGTAATTATTAATCAGTTTATTATTTTCCCATCTTGTTTATTTTTTTAAGCTGTTTTGTATTTCCTTTGTTCCTTTCTTCCTCTCTTTCTGTCTTCCTTTGTGATTTGGTGATTTTCCATAGTGATGTGCTTTGATTTCTTTCTCTTTCTCTTCTGTTTATCTACTATACGTTTTGGGTTTTTTTGGTGTTTTGTTTTGCTTTGTAGTTACGATAAGGTTTACATAAAACATCTGATAGATAACAATTTATTTTTAGCTCATAACAGTTTAACTTCGATTGCATAGAAAACTCTACCCTTTTTGTCCCCTCCCATTTTATGTTTTTGATGTCATAATTTACTTTTTATATTGTGTGTCCACTGTTGTATTCATACAACAAATTACTGTAGCTATAGTTATTTTTAATACTTTTGTCTTTTTACCTTTTTACTAGAGTACACACCACCATTTCAGTATGAGAATATTCTGAATTTTAGAATACACTTATCTTTATCAGTGAGTTTATACTCTCATATGTTTTAATGTTACTAATTAGCATCCTTTCACTTCCACTTCAAGAACTTCCTTCAGCATTTCTTGTAAAGCAGATCTAATAGTGATGAACTCCCTTAATTTTGTTTGGGAAGTCTTTATCTCTCCTTCATTTCTAAATGGCAGCTTTGCTGGGTAAAAGTATTCTTGGTTGGCAGTTTTTTTTTTTCTTTCAACACTTTGAATATATCATAACACTCTCTCTTGGCCTGCAAGGTTTCTTCTGAGAAATCTGTTGACAACCTTTTGGGGATTCCCTTGGATAAGATGAGTTTTGTTTTGTCTTTTTCTCTTGCTGCTTTCAAAATTCTCTTTGTCTTTGATTTTTGACAGTTTTTATTCTAATATGTCTCAGTGAAGTCTTCCTTGGGTTGAATTTGTATGGGGACCTATGAATTTCATGTATTTAGATGTCTATATCTCTTCTCAGATTTGGGGAGTTTTCAACTATTATTTCTCTAAATGAGCTTTCTGCCCCTTTCTCTTCCTCTTCTCATTCTGGGACACCCATTATGTGAATTATTCTTTTGCTTCATGATGTCTCATAATTCACCTAGGCTTTCTTCACTCTTTTTTATTCTTTTTTCTTTTTTCTCCTCTCACTGGAGAATTTCAAAAGATTTGTGTTTAGTTCACAGATTGTTTCTTTTGCTCGATCAAGTCTTCTGTTGATGCTTTCTTTTGCACTTTTTTTTTCCATTTCATTTTATTCTTCAGCTTCAGAATTTCTGTTTGGCTCTTCCTTATAATTTCTATCTCTTTGTTGAACTTCTCATTTTCCTGTACTGCTTTCCTGATTCATGGAGTTGTCTATCCGCATTCTCTTTAGCTCACTGGGATTACAAAAATAGTTATTTTGAATTCTTTGGCAATTCATAGATCTCAATTTCTTTGGGATTTGTTACTGGAAAATTATTGTGTTCCTCAGCAGTTTCAGGTTTTCTTGATTTTTTTGTGTGTTTCTTGTAGCCATGTGTTGATGTATGTGCATTTGATGGAGGGGAGGAGTCCCTTCTTCCAGACTTTACAGATTGGTTTAGCTAGGGAAAGACCTTCACCTGCAGATAGGTGTGGGGGCACCAGCTGGATGGGGTATCATGGTTAGAGCTCTGGGGAAGACCCAGCAGTGTAGTCTCCATGCAGCTCTGTCAGCTGAGGTCATTGTTGGCAAAGATTGCAAGGGTCCTCAATGGCCAAGGCTGTGGGTGTCTGCAGTGACAGCAAGGGCTGTTGGGGTCTTCAGTGGCAAAGGCTGTTGATCTCTTTTACTCCTGGGGTGTATCATGGCTGAGGAGATCCCTCCTGGTGCAGGGTCCTGCTTGTGGGTACACTTGCAGTCTACGCATGGGTGCCCATGGAGCAGCAATGTTGCTGGGGACTGGAGCGTGGATGCTTGCAGAGCAACAGCAGCCCCAAGGTCCAGGGCACTGGCCACTCCACAGTGGTGGTGATGTATGAGACACAGGTACACACCAAGTGGCCATGAAGCTGGGGTCTGGAGTGCTGGCATATGTGGAGCTCTATTGGCTCTGGAATCTAGAGCACTGGGTAGCCTGCAGTGACATTGGCTCTGGTGCCGAGACACAGGTGCGCACAGGGAAGCTATGGGGCTGGGATCTGTAGCATGGGCATGTATGAAGTGGTCTCAGAGCCAGGATCTGAATTGCAAGTGCATACAGAGCAACTGCAGCTCTGGGGTCTGGGGTGTGCACAGGGTTGTCAGGTGTGCTGGTAACCCTGGTTCCTGGCAGTGCAACAGTAGCTGCTTCTGGAGGGGGGTGCATAGCAGCATCTCCCCTGTGGTGGTAATTTCTGTTGGTCACCTCAGTGGTGCAAGCTGCTGGTGTTCTCTGCAGAGCAGGCCCCTGGATTCTGCACCAATGAATGCTATGGGATCCTCCTTTGTGAAAGCTGTGGGAAGTTCACAGCTGTCAGGGGGAGCTATTGGGGTCTTCAGTAGCAGAGGCTTTTGGGGCCCTCTTTAGGCCACTAGGGGCCACAGTGGCATCTGCCGTGGGGCTGATGCTTATAGTGCCCACTGTCTTCTTCTTTGTTCCTAACTGTCTTCAGATGTTGCTGCTAAGCCAGTGTCTCTAGCAGTCATCTCTGTGCTGTTATTTTCCATTTTTCACTCCACTGTGTTACTGTAGGTTCTGAGGTGACTCTTGAACCCTCCCAGGGCTATTTTCATTTGTGGATAGCTGTCTAATTGGATTTTTGTGGGGGAACAAAGTCTAGTATCTCCTACTCTACAGTCTTGCTGACATCATTCTCTCATTTGCCCATCTTTTAATTGGGTTATTTTGTTGTTGAATTGTAGGAATTCTTTATATGTTCTGGATATTAACCTCTTATCAGATATATATTTTACATATTTTCTCCTGTCCTGTAGGTTGCTTTTTCACTCTGTTGATTGTGCCCTTTGATGCACAGAAGTTTTTACTTTTGATGTAGTTCAGTTTATCTATTTTTACTTTTATTGCCTATGCTTTTGGTGTCAGTGCTTCATTTTTATAACTTGTCCATACGGATAGGACAAGATTGAAGAAGAAAAGAATTATCCTGTACTTTAATCCACATTTGAGGTAATTCACATTTTAGTGTCTAATTTATGACTTTAACATTTTTAAAGCTACAGTTTTGCACTTTGCTCTGATGATCTTTGTTGTGCCTGCATTGCATAGGCATACTGATTAGATAGCTCTGTATAAAGGTCTGAGAAATTCTGAAAGAAAGAAACAGATTTAACTTTGTTTAACCAGGTTAACCAGGTTTAACCCAGAATTTCCAAAATCTATTCCTTATTTTACAGAACACTTACATTTTACAGAACATTGTACAAGTTACTAAGGTCACTTGAAGGATAGTTCGATAAAATCTGGATTAGTCGATTTTTCAACATTCCTGGTTATAAGAATAGCCTTTTGCTTCAACAACAGTAAGATAAAATTCTGATTTCCACCTAGGCCCTGCCTGTAGATCAGTTGCAAGTGCAGTATGTTGGGCGACATGCTCCAGCAGAAACCAATAAGGAGACCGAAATCAGCGGTTGTATCAGTCAGCTATTGCTGCAATGAATGCTACATAACAAACGGAAATTTTATCTTTACTAGTTTTGTCTTGAATGCATACAAGACATTTTTGGATCAGAGACAAATGTCTTATTCTATTCACAGCAAGATGATCACCAGCCAGAGGGAAATTGCAGGAATGCTCTATGGGATGGTAATCTCAGTCTGTAGGCCTAGGACACAGAGAAATGAATTTTCAGTGTTATGTGCAGAAAGAAGAGGCAGCTTTCTCACCTTCCCTTTCTGAGGGAGTCTCTTTGGAGTCTTACTGGAAGCATCCTTACCCTAATCCTTTGGCATGTAAATAAATCTCTCCAGGGAAAAGATAAGCCCAGTGTCTCCAGTTTTATATCTCAGAGGTATCTCCAAAGTCCCAGAGCTGATCCTCCCTTGAAATATGCACATACCTCCAGAATTAGGTAAATCTTTCTAGAGTTCTCTCTCGCATTCTAATCTGTTGTATATTGCCTTTCAGGGCTTGCTTTGAGCCCAGGAAGCAAATCTCAGTGAAATTTGTTTAGAAAGCACTAACTGTGCAGAAACATAAAAGTAGTTTCTCTACAATCTCGTACCACCCCAAAATTCAGTGGCTTAAGAAAACTATTTATTATTTCTTGCAAAATTAAATAGCAGGTTGGGGGTTCTGCTACCCTGGGCAGTGCTTAGCTCATCTCAGTGGAGCTGATTCATGTATCTGCGGTCAGTTGGCAGACAGGTGAGTGGTGAGGTGGCCTGGGCTCTGCTCTGTGTGGCCTGTCATACTCTAGCAGTGCAGCCCAGCCTTATCTTCATAGCAGAAGCAGGGGTCTGAGAGAGAGTAAAAATACACCAAGTCTCTTGAGGCCTAGGCTTGGACCTGGCACACTGTCACTTGTGTCACATTCTATCAGTCACAGTAAGTAACAAGGGCTGCCCAGACACAAGGGGTGGAGAAACAGATTCCATCTCCTGATGGGAGGGGTCGCAAGGGGGTGGATACAAGGAGGAGTGGAGAATTGGCAATTCATCTTCCACAGGGGTGCTCAGGATAGCTTTCTAGTGAGAAACCAAGCTGCCTGACTTCAAAGCAGTGCATCTACCCTGATTCTCATAATTTAGATGAGAAACATCAACTCATAATTCTAGAGCCTCTGCAGAGTCTGGTGTACAGGCAGGTGGGCTTGGGGCAGATTACACTATGTGTGTGTCCCCCTCTTCCCCAACCTAATCACACTTTTTTTCTCTCAATATCTATGCTGTTGAAAAAAGATAAAAATGAACATCAAGGAGAGCCCCGAAAGGCAAAAGAAAGGATCAAAAGCTAGCAAGTAACATGACAGATATGTGATGCAGGAGGAGGGGAGGGGTGCTCCCAGGCCCATCCCTAATACTTTCAGAGCTCGAGGCAAGAGTACAGATGGAGAGCCATGGGCCCAGTGTCTGAATATGTCAAAGTTCTGAATCTAGCCAAACATTAAGTGAAATCTGTTCTAGATTTCTATGTTGACAAATAAACCTTTATGTTAGCCCGTAGGCCAGATTTGGTTTTAAAATTTTTGAACTCCTTGGAGGTCTGTGCTGGGACCATGGGAAGAGCTGGCCCCTGGTCCCCAGACCCTGGCCCATTGTCTGCCCCCTTCTCTTTTCACTTTTGACTGCAACCCATACTACAAGGGGCCTTGTGAACTAGTGTATTCACGCAGGTGTACATACACACGAGGGTACGCTTACGAACACATGCAAGTTCTGTCCACACTCTTTGCACACAGCTGTCTACTTTTTGGCAGTTCAGATCTGGGGAACAGCACATAGATGTCCTATAAGTGGACTGAGGTCATCTGGACAAGCGATTCTAGGGACCTGGGCACTGAGCACGTGGTGGAGGGGGTGACGGTAACGCAGGCTTTGGGTGGGCTTCCTATGCGATGGAGTCAGGTGTGGCTGGAGGAGAGCCAGAGTGGGAACCTCTAATCCCAGGATGCAGGGCAGGGGCCTGTCTGGCCTGGATCTTAGGGTTTTTCTATGTGGGCCAGCTAGTTTGCTTATAATAATGGAGGATTTAGAGTTGATTTAAAAAAAAAATAAAACTCAGGTCCTTTTAAAGTCACTTCTTCTTCCCCTGATGACTGTTTTCCCTAGTTTTCAATCTAGTCCCTAATTATGGCACCACTGTGGGTTGGGGAAGGAAGGAGAGCGAAGCAGAAGCCAGAGATGGCCCAAGACGGCAGCAGCAGCAGCAAGCCAGCCTCTGCCAGGTAGAGCTCTGGGATCTCAGCAGAACCACTCATCCCTTAAAATATCCTTGTGTGGCCCACATACCCACGCACAGAGAATGAAGCCATCCCCGCCAAACCAATATGCCACAATCAAACCGTGGACCTCCTGTGCAAACAAGGGTGAATTTATAAGCAGCTTTATTTATAAGAGCCAGAAACTGAAAGAAATCCAGATGCCCTTCAACAGGTGAATGAATAAAGAGATCGTGGTCAATGGATGTTCAGACAGTGGACTAGTACTCAACAATAAAAATGAAGGAACTGTCGATGCACACAGCATCAGGGATAAATCTCAGTTATGCTGAGTGAAAAAAATCCAGGCGAAAAAAGAGTGCCTACTGTACAGTTCCATTTCTATAAAAGTCTAGAAAAAGCAAACTCATATATAGGGACAGAAAACAGATTAGTGTTTGCCTGAGGATGGGTGTGGGACTGGTGAGAGAGCAGGAAGAGGGGGAAGTTTTCCGGGGTGATGGATATGTTCATTATCTCGATTATAGTGATGGTTTCACAGTTGTATACATGTCAAAAATTATCAGATTGTACACTTCAAGTAAGTTCAATTTATTGTATGTCAATCATACCTCAGTAAAGTTGTTAAAAAACAAAATGAAATAAAACAAACCAAGGACCCCACACAGTTTTTCCTTAGAGTTGTTTGTGACCTCTTTACTAGGGAGAAGTAAGACATTATCACACCTGGTCTCAACTGGGTTCTTCTGAATAAGATGTTCTAGATAGCTTGGACCCCCTAACGGTAGCATTTTCTTTTCCCTGGGTTGAAGGAGCCACTGTTTGGGGTTGGGGCACCTCTAAATAGCCCAGGTCATCCTGTGACCTTCATTCTCTCCCAGCTCATTCCTTCATCAGAGCCCTTGTCTGAGATAAAGTCTCTGCCTTTTTTACTTCCACATTCTGTGGACACTGCCCAGTGAGATCATCTTTCCCCACTAGGGTGTCAGGATACCACCAAGGTTGAAAAGATAGATTTTAATCCCAGATGCTGAGTGTTCTGGGTCAAGAAAAATGCCTGGGACAGCAGGGAAACCTTAGGACTCTCATTTCTGGGCATTTCTACCATAATCTTCTGGAGACTTGCTTCTCGAAGTGAAGTCCTGTCTCCCAGCAGGCACTGTGAAGACTAGATAGATAATATTCAGAGGTATCTCAGAGGATCTAAAGGGCTACATAGCACAGCTGCCAGAGAGAGACTATACAGTGAAACCACAGAGACAGAAAGCGGTGTGATGGAGAGATCTCTCTCTTAGGGTTTATTGTCATGCTGTCTGTCATCTATCATAGGCTAGAGGAAGGGGAAGTGATTTTCCACAATAGCTGCACTTAAAAGAGAAAATACACTCTCTCTTTATAAAAAAAATATATATATTGTAGAGGCTTCTAGGATCACTGACCCAGCATCCATTATATTGCTTCTCCCCTAATAGAATCCTGATTTTCATTTAGCTGTCTTCTCCCCTGTCCCATGTGTTATGGGTTGAATGTGTCCCTCTAAAATTCATGTTGGGGGGCTTCACTGGTGGTGTAGTGGTTGAGAGTCTGCCTGCCAATGCAGGGGACACGGGTTCGACCCCTGGTCTGGGAAGATCCCACATGCCGCGGAGCAACTAGGCCCGTGAGCCACAACTACTGAGCCTGCGCGTCTGGAGCCTGTGCTCCGCAACAAGAGAGGTCGCGATAGTGAGAGGCCCGTGCACCGCGATGAAGAGTGGTCCCCGCTCTCGCACAGAAACGCTCTCGCACAGAAACGAAGAAAGCTCTCGCACAGAAACGAAGACCCAACACAGCCAAAAATAAATAAATAAATTAATTAATTAAAAGAAAAAGAATACAACACAATTCTTTAAAAAAATTAATAAATAAATAAAATTCATGTCAAAGTCCTAACCCTCAGTATTTCAGAATGTGCCCTAGTTTGGAGACAGTGTCATTGCAGATACAATGACCTAAGATAAGGTCACACTACAGTAGGGTGGGCCCCTAACCCAATATGACTGATGTCCTTATATAAAAAGAGGAAATGTGGACACTGAGACAGATAAGCATACAGGAAAGGCAATGCAAAGAGAGACAGGGAGGAGATGGTCATCTACAAGCCAAGGACAGAGGCCTGGAATAGATCCTTCCCTCACAGTCCTCAGAAGGAACCAATCCTGCCAACATCTTGATTTTGAACTTCCAGCCTCCAGAATCGTGCAATGATAAATTTCTGTTGTGTAAGCCACCTAGTTTGGATAATTTGTTACAATAACCCTAGGAAACTAGTATACCATGCAATACTCAGGGAAAAGCTGATGCTCCCCTGTTCCCCTGGCTTCCATCCAGCATCACCCTCCATCTCCCCGGCCATCTTTCAGTTTAAGCAGTGCAAGCCTTCTGGACGGCGTGGTGTGAGGAGGAGATGCTTGGGACTGCGGCAGGCCTTTCGCCTCCATGAGAAAGACAATTTCAGGAAGGCAAAGTGCAGTGATGAAAGAAACTGGGTCCATGTCGACACTCTAGAGCTTCTCCGTCCTTCAGTGAATTCTGAAACCTGCCCTGGCTCGAGGATTTTATGTATGAACAAATAAATCAGCTTTACTGTTCAAGGCAGTTCCCAGGACACTTTCTGCTTCCTGCTCCCTGAACCGCCTTACTACAGTGTGGTAAGTGCGGTGCTATTAGGGTTAGTTTTCTAATGAAAAACATGGGAAGAGAACATCATTCTCTCTCCACCCATCTTTACCCCACACTCCCCGCCTTGCCCAGTTCTCTCTGCCGCCACTGCTTTGACCCAAGATGGGGCGAGGTGACTTAGTTCAACCAACACAGATTGTTTGCTATTGCAAGACACATACTAAGCATTGGGGTGGGGGCAGAACCAAACAAGACCCCACCTAAAGGAGCTTAGAGTTTAGTGAGGTGGATGAGATTTCCACAAATGACTAATATGACGTATAATAAAGTAAATAAATACTGTAAGATAACTACATGGAAAACTGCATGGGTTCATGAAGCAGGGTTGACAACTAATGCTATAAAGAAAGCAGAATCCTTGTTTACCACTGGGGATAAGGTTTCTATTGAGTAAAGACTGGTGTATTAGTTAGGGCTCTGCAGAGAAACAGAACCAATAGGATAGATAGAAAGATAGGTAGATGATAGTTAGATAGATGGATGATTGATAGATAGATGATAGATAGATAGATAGATAGATATAAAAATTGTTATTATAGGAATTGGCCCACATGAGGCTGAGAAGTCCCACAATCTGGGGTCTGCAAGCTGATGAACCAGGAGCGCAGGGGTGTAACTCAAAGGCCTGAGAATCAAGGGGCTGATGGCATGAAGTCCTGGTCTGAATCTGAAAGCCTGAGAGACTCGCAGTATTCGAGGGATGGAGAAGGTGGATGTCTCAGTTCAGGCAGAGAGAGCAAATACGCCCTGCCTCTGCCTTTCTGTTCCATTCAGGCTCTCAACGACTGGATGAGGCCTCCCCCTACCACCCCCGCCCCGCACTGGGGAAAGTGACCTTGACTTAGTCTGCTGGTTCAAGTGCTACTCTCTTCTGGAGACACCCTCCCAGACACACACAGAAATAAAGTTTAGCAGTTCTGCAGGCATCCGTTAGCCCAGCCAAGATGACCCATAAACGTAACCATCGCAACCAGCGTGCGTTGTGTGTCTTTAATGTGCTTGGCTGTGTGTCAGGTATTCAATAAGAGGCGATGAGGTAGTCATGACCTCCACGGCATCCATTTCCCCTTTCCCCTTCCCAGTAGCTCTTGGTTTGTGTTTGGGGGTCCAGGTCAGCCAAGTTGATCCTAGCCCTGGAGGCAGGACACTTGCCCCAGGCAAAGCTCATCAGCACAATTGACCCCCACTCACCGTACATGGTGGCTGTCAAGTATAGCCATGGGACCCTTCTCTTGGAATCCATGACGAAGTTGTCTCTCTTCCTCTGAGCTCTCTTCCTCTGTCCCTGTGAGGCCTGGAACGGTGGCAACTATTTTGGCTTCAGTGAGTAAATATAACTGAGGATAAAGCCGACAGACTGAGGAGGGCAGAGGCAAGAAAGATCGAGAGAGAGAGTGTAGGGCTTAACATCTGTGGCCCTCTGGATTAACCCAGGTCTGAAAGCCACAAAATTTCTAGGCTTTTTAATTATCAGCTAATAGATTCTTTTTATTATTTAAGCCAATTTGAGTTAGGTTGTCTGTTACCTGTAACTGAAAATGTGCTGATGGATGCAGAATTCAAGAGGATAATCCCTTATCCCATATCCCTGGAGCCAGGCATATTTCTAGTTCAGAATTTTTCAGATATAGATAAGTAATCCAGTTCCTAAACTGTACGTTATATAACACCACAAGTGGGCTCTGGAGCAGCACCCTGCAAGCAACACATTAGTATTTCTGCAGTAAAACATATGAATATTCACAGTCGGAGGATAAACCAATAGTCTTACATTGGTTCAGGTCAAATTGTACCACCTTGGGAGTTTGCCTCAAACTTTGGGAAAAAAACACTATGGCTGTCAGAGCTTTTTGGATTCCAGAGTTGCAGATAAAGAATTGTGGCTCAGGGCTTCCCTGGTGGTGCAGTGGTTGGGGGTCCGCCTGTCGATGCAGGGGACACGGGTTCGTGCCCCGGTCCGGGAGGATCCCACATGCCGTGGAGTGGCTGGGCCCGTGAGCCACGGCCGCTGAGCCTGCGCGTCCGGAGCCTGTGCTCCGCAGTGGGAGGGGCCCCAGCAGTGAGAGGCCCGCGTACCGCAAAAAAAAAAAAAAAAAAAAAAAAAAAAATTGTGACCTGTGTTGAGGAATCCAGATAATAAATATACGTAAAAACATCCAGTTCCAAGGCTGCCAGGTAGGAGATGCTAATTCAGTGGTACTCGTGATTACGACATGCTGTTCTGCACAGTGTGTCAGTGGTTGGGAAATGGGATATGGGAATATCCTGCTGGCCTCCCTTTCCTTCCGTGAGCTGCCCCATCCTTCTCTAACAGAAGAGTGTCTTGAGTAAAGCAGTTACCATAATTAGGAAGTTATATATCAGAGAAAAAAACCCCACTTCTGCCATGATCTCAGCCCTGGATTTTTATGGAAAGCATCACACTTAGCAAACATAAGAACCTAGTTCTGTTCTTTTCTATTCTATTCTGTTCTATTGTTATCGTTGTGGTGGTCGTTATTGCTATTATTACCATAATAAACTCTATGGAGCACTGACAGTGTGTGGGACACAGCTCAAGACCTAGAACCAGAGCCAGTCCCTGCCCAGTCCCTGTAAGGAGAATCCACTACTGTCCCTTGACTTTCAAAATCATCCCAATAAGCAGTGGTCTCTTGGAGTAAAATTCATTCCTATTGGTATCTGAGTCACAAACATTTTCACAAGGATCATTACCAGGCTTTTAATTTTTTTTTAATTTTTAAAATAAATTTATTTATTGTATTTATTTTTGGCTGCGTTGGGTCTTCACTGCTGCACGCGGGCTTTCTCTAGTTGAGGCGAGCAGGGGCTACTCTTCGTGGCAGTGCGCGTGCTTCTCATTGCAGTGGCTTCTCTTCTTGCAGCGGCTTCTCTTGTTGCGGAGCACAGGCTCTAGGCGCGCGGGCTTCAGTAGTTGTGGCTCGCGGGCTCTAGAGCGCAGGCTCAGTAGTTGCGGCGCATGGGCTTTGTTGCTCCGCAGCATGTGGGATCTTCCTGGACCAGGGCTCCAGCCCGTGTCCCCTGCATTGGCAGGCGGATTCTTAACCACTGCACCACCAGGGAAGCCCCCTACCAAGCTTTTTAGACATGGCTTTTTGTGAACTGTCTGCCTGGCAGCCATAAAAATGTGTCGCTCAGATCTTCCACTGGAGGGAGCAAGGTTGACTGATGGCTCCAGCGGGATCCAACGTGGCACTGGCATGGAGGCCAGGCTTCCCCAGGGTTGGTCCCAGTCAATGACTATGCAAGGCAGAGGACTGTGGCAGGCCCATTCCTGCAGGGTGGGGACTCCCTAGATGAGTCACTTTGCTTCGGAGACTTCCCATCAGCTTGGCAGAAGCTTTCTTAGAACGGAGCTGAAGTCTGAGACTTTCCCACCTCAGCCTTTCTCCTCTCTGGCCGCTCCCCGGGCACCAGACCTGTGCCACCATCTGTGGGCTCTCTTTCCTTCTCCCGCTCCCTCTCCTATGTCCTTCTGACATTTTTCCAAGTAAAAATCTCTTGCCATCTTGGTATCGGTTTCCCAGAAGGCCTTTGTACAACAATTTGACTGGTGTAGCTGGTTGTGAGGGCAGAGGCAAGGCTGTGGACCTCCAGGCCATTTCAGCCTTCCCCTTGGACCTCAAGCCTACTCTTGGACTTGGGCTGGTCCACCAGCACTTCTTTGTCCCACGTGGATTAGATAAGATTTTCCCTCTTGGCAAGTGTTTATCTTACTGACTGCTCCTGGCTGTTTTTACTCTGAAACAGACACCAACCTAGATAAAAGATGAAAACATCTAGAGTTGGCAGCCTAAA
Organism: Stenella coeruleoalba; assembly: GCF_951394435.1. Classification (NCBI taxonomy): domain Eukaryota; kingdom Metazoa; phylum Chordata; class Mammalia; order Artiodactyla; family Delphinidae; genus Stenella; species Stenella coeruleoalba. The sequence continues at coordinate 144,804,055 of NC_137169.1, read as the reverse complement.
GCAGCTGCCAAACAAATCAGCATCTCAGCCCCATTCATTGTTTTAAACAGGAAAATGAATCTTCTGGTCTCGCAAATTACACCTGGTCATGTAGAGGTAACGGTGAATTACCCGCTTTCAGAGAAGCCATCCTTTAAAGAGGGCAGGCATGTTTCATGGTATTTAAGTCGAGATTTGAATGTCAAAGGGAGTATGTGTGTGGCACTTTATCATAAATAATATGACAGATTCTTATTCATCACCTCTAAGATACCAAAGAGAGGGAAAGAAAGGATATGGGTCGCTGTCGGGTTGCTTGGCCGTATTTCTGAATCACTACATGATGAGTAGATTGTGACTGGAACAAGTTGGGTACCAGTTTTGGCAGAAAACCCCCATCAATTTCAAACTCACTTCCCTGTGACATCGCTATGCAGAGGACCTAGGAGCAGCCGCAAAGGAGCACCTGCTTCTCTGAGACCAGCTGGCCAACCCTCAGAATTGCCTGCGCGTAGAAGCGAGAAGGTGAGAGATGCAGGGGGGCTGGAATGTGAGCTGAAGCCTGATTCCCGGCTTGGCTTCTACCCTTCCCTCTGGAGTCCTTGCCCCCGCATCCCTCGGGTCCTGCTGCCCTGAGTGACTGGTGGACATGCTGGAACCCCCAGTGTCGCCCAGACTGAGTGATCTCCCCCATCGACCTGGCAGATTTCTAGCCTTGTTTCTCTGTGACTCCCAGCAACCGAGCTCCTGTGTCTCGGTGGCCACGTGAGATCTATGCTGCCCTTGCCCTTCATTTGTACCAGCACTTCTTCATTTATCCTCTGTGGTCTTGGCTGCTGTGTCTAATATCTCAGCGAAATTCCCTTGCAAAGTGTACCGATGACTCGCTTGTGGAACATGGGGTCTCTGCCTCTGTCCCCCTCGTCCAGGTCTGACTGCAGCGTTTGACCTAAAGATCACCCACTCCTGACCCTCCCTCCTCTCAAAGCCTCCGCAGCCCCACACTTTCCCAGCCTCTTCTCCTCCCTCTCCTGTGCTTTCTTCCTCCCTCCCCCTCGGTGGACCCCCAAGGAGACATTTGCCTCTCTTTTCTTTCTCAAACATCCCTCTAGGGGAGCACATTCTGCCTCCCGCTAGCTGATGACTTGCACCTAGTGCAAGCAGTGACAGCTGATACACACCCCGTACTCGCTGCGTGCAGGCCCTGTGCTACACGCTCTACGTCATTTAGGAGGTCGTATTATTACTGCCACTCTGCAGCTGAGAAAACTGAGGCGTATAAAAATTCTCTCTTTGCTCATTTCACGCTAGCCATGTTGGTCCCTTTGCTATTCTGTGGATATGTGGATTTAGCTCCTACCCCTGGGCCTTTGCACTTGCTGGTCCATGTGGCTGGATTACTCTTCCTTCAGCTCCTCACATGGCTCACTCCATCAACTCCTTCACAGTTTTGCTCAAACGTCACTCATCTCTGCGTGGCCTTCTCTAACCATCACATTTACATTTTGATATTCCTCAGCCTCTCCAGCTCACCCTTTCACTCTCCCTGCTTTCTTCTCCTCCATAGCACTTATCGGGTTCTAAATACTATATAATTTACTTATTATTTTACTCCTAGGATGCTTCTGCCCACTAGGATATAAGCTCCGTCACATTCCAGTGTGGTGGGCAGTAAGATTTGTCTGTTTGTCCCTTGCTCTGTCCCCAGGACCTAGCACAGTGCCTGCGCATAGTAAGTGCTCACTCTTGGCTGGGGAGTGGACCGTATTCACCTCCTCCCCTGGCCCTCTGCCCTGGACTCACCAGGCTCCTCCATGCCCTTCTGCCCCTGGTGTCACTCTCATCTTGCCCCCACCGCGAGCCTGCTCAGATCTGCCCCAGTTCTTCACCCTGTTGGGGTCTCCCCTCCCCCTCTCTTTCTAATCATGCCAATACGTCAAAGACACAGTCAGGTGCCTCCTCCAGGCAGCCTTCCCAGCCCTTTTCCTTCCACACTGACTTTTCCCTTCTCCGGGTTCCTTTGCACTTGTAACTCTGGACAGAGGTGGTGGCTGTGATTGAGCCCATCACAGGGGGAACAAATAGCCAAATCTGGATTTCCTCTTTTTTTTTTTCTTTGCGGTACGCGGGCCTCTCGCTGTTGTGGCCTCTCCCATTGCACAGCACAGGCTCCGTACGCGCAGGCTCAGCGGCCATGGCTCACGGGCCCAGCCGCTCCGCAGCACGTGGGATCTTCCCGGACCGGGGCACGAACCCGCGTCCCCTGCATCGGCAGGCGGACTGTCAACCACTGCGCCACCAGGGAAGACCCTTGTTTTTCTTTTTTCTTTTTTTTTTTCAAATGTGGAATTCTTTAGAGAGGAATTGCTTCTATTTTTTCCCTAAATCTTGTGATTCCCCCAAGAAGAGAGGAAGAGGGGAAGGGCAGGAGCCACTGCAGAGAGATGGCAGCTCAGATGGGAAAACCCCAAAGGACATTCCCAGCAGCCCAGGGGACAAAAGCGTGAGGTGTATGAGGTCAGCCCCAGGGGACAATCGGCAGTCGTGCCTGGTGTAGCCATAGCCACAGACACAGAGCCGCCACCCTGGGAATCCCTGCAGGCAAGGGGACGTGGCCCCACCTGGTGAGGGGCGGAGACATTGGCAACCTTGGCTTTCCAGGTCATGTGATAATGGGCTGTCACTGAGATGACCGTCCGTCTTCAGGGTCCACATGCAGCATCTGTACTTGGTGTTTGCTCCAAGGAGTATAGAGTATCCTTTGTTGATCAGATTTATTCAGATGACGAATATGCTAGAGAGTTTGGCAGGAATGCCACATTCGGAAGAACAGTGCCTCGTTCACCTTCAAAAATACTCCGAGGGAGACCCATCCTATAGAAAGGGTGTGCTTCCCAGGGATGGATGGCAGCCTGTAATTATGCACAAAGGGTTAGGGCCAGACACAACAGCATTCAATTTCTCTCTCATTTTCTCACGTGTTCTAGTCATCCTCAGCATGTTGATAATTCTGTGAATGGCCAGGACCATGTCAGGCTGTGCCGTCTCTTCCAAACTGTCTAGTTCTGAGCACACAATAGACTCTGAGTAATTTTTTGATTGACTAGTCAATAAACAAAGGACGAACGTCCTCCTATTTCTATGTGAGGGATGCATACATATCGATCTAACGTCTGTCCATTTTCTGAGAATTCAGCATTGGCATTACTCTCTATCCTCTGTCCCCACAAAATTGTGCTCCATGTAAAGGGAGAAATTAGCTTTTGAAAGGGATTGAGGGGCCTGGGAATTATTCTGAGAGAGAGTGTTCATCAGCTTTGTGACAGAGAGTCAGAGAAGGATGGCTTGGGATGTAGAGGGCAAGTTCAGGCAAAGCGCAGTGGCAGCTCTGACAGGTTCAAGGCCATGTGGACGAGCAAAGCACAGGGGCCACCTCTGAACAGCCAGTTTCAGGATGGTCTGCCCACCCACCAACCGCTAGAGTGCACCTGGGGCCTCCACACCACCAGCGACCCTCTCCCGGCTGATGGGATGGCATCCTCTGGAGTAAGACCAAGCCTCTCTCTCTCTCTCTGGGACCCAGGATCTTTGGGGCAATGGGAGTAACCACCATTTTCCTTCCTGTTAGCAAAGATTTACAGCAAATCACCCAGGGCTGTTTGCAGCTCTTGCAGGTATGAGCTGAGGGGGCCCTGCAAGGACCCCTTTGCCCCAGAAGCCCACCAACTGTGGAGTAATGTGAGGTCCTCCAGCCAGTGGGACACCAGGGGGATACAGAGGGGCACTGAAAACTTGCTTTAACCGCCTCTGAGGACTGCTAAGAGCCTGCTCTTCTCCCAGCCTCTCCGTGTCCATCCAGGAAGCTTGCACAAAACATTTCACCCCAGAACAAAGCACACACCTTGTATTACAGGATCTGCAATATCCCTCCCAGCTCCAGGAAACTGTGGCTCTAAATTCAAGGCTTAGCTAGGAGATGACGCAAGCCCTTTGCTTCTTTTCCTCCTCCGCCTGCATTTGCTGTTTCATCGTGTTCCTTATCTCCTCTGCCTTATGGGACTGAAAGTAAAGAGAAACTCAAATCCATCATTTTCAGTTTGTTGGCAGCTCAAATTCACCATTTTGCAGTTGTTTGCAGCTCTTGGGGAAAAAAAAATGTGTGTTTGGAACCACAGCCTGGTAGGAGAGACAACGGTGCGATGGGATAAATACAGGTAAAAGTCCTTGGAAGCACAGACAGGGGGTGACCACCTGCTCAGGGATGTGAGAGAAAACTGCAGAGGGGCTGGCATTGGAGTTGAGGCTTCAGGAAAGATTAGAAGTTTCCCAGCCTTTATCTTTGCTGCCCCACCTGCCGAGAAACCAGTCCCTTGGCAATTTCTGTGACTGGTGCTATTTTTTTTTTTATAAGACTTTATTTTTTTAGAGCAGTTTTAGGTTCATAGCAAAATTGAGGGGATGGTACAAAGATTGCCCATATACCCCCTGTGCCCGCACATGTACAGTCTTCCCCATTATCAACATCGCCCACCAGAGCGGTACATTTGTTACAACGATGAACCTATGCAAACACATCATAATCACTGAAAGTCCATAGTTTCCACTACGGTCCACTGTCAGTGTTGTACATTCTTTGGGTTTGGATGGCTGGTTCTTTTCATTCTTTAGCTCTCATTTCAAATGTCACCTTCTTGAACTGAAGCATTCATCAGTGGATAAATGGATCAACAAAATGGTGTATCCATACAATGAAATATCATTCAGCCTTAAAAAGGAGGGAAATTCTGGGCTTCCCTGGTGGCGCAGTGGTTGGGAGTCTGCCTGCCGATGCAGGGGACGCGGGTTCATGCCCCGGTCCGGGAAGATCCCACATGCCGCGGAGCGGCTGGGCCCGTGAGCCATGGCCGCTGAACCTGTGCGTCCGGAGCCTGTGCTCCGCAACGGGAGAGGCCACGACAGTGAGAGGCCCGCGTACCGCAAAAAAAAAAAAAAAAAAAAAAAGAGGGAAATTCTGCTGCATGCTTCAACATGGACGAAGCTTGAGGACATATGCTAAGTGAAATAAGCCAGCCACAAAAGACAAATATTGTATGATTTTAATTCTGTGAGGTACCAAGAGTAGTCAAATTCATAGGGAAAGCATAATGGTGGTCATTGGGGCTGGGAGGAGAGAGGAATGGGGAGTTAGTGTTCAGTGGATATGGAATTTAGGTTTGGGATGGTGAAAACTTCTGGTGATGGAAGGTAATGATAGTTGAATAGCAATGTGAATATACTTAATGCTACTGAACTATACACTAAAAATGGTTACAATGGTAAATTTTATGTTATGTACATTTTTCAATAATAGAAAAAATAGATGCAAGTTACAACTGTGAAAAGGTCACCTCCTCAAAGAAGCCTTCCCTGACCATCAGGTCTTAAGAAGTCTTCCTACTGCAGTTAGTTGGTTACTCTCTGTTTCATTGCCTTATTTATTGCCTGCACGTCAGTCACCACAATCTGAAATTATTGTACTTGTTTCCTTGTAGGCTCCATGAGGACACAGATCTTGTCTGCTTCCCTCACAGCTATATCATGCTGCTTGTGCCATGGTTGGCACGTACTAGACGCTTAAGCATCTAGAAGGAAATACTGAAACCTCTATAAAATGCAAAGTGCAATAAATATGTCAAAATTATTTATTTCATGTGGCTCTTCTCGATCTGGAAGGATTCCACATAGTGAGGCTAGTTCAGGACCGAGGACCGGATGTGACCAATTGTTGCTAAAGGCAGCAACAATTTGACTTTGACTGATGTAGGCCTGAAACAGAGCCAAGAAGTAGATCAACAAAGCCTCATCAGGGCATGGCTCCTTGAGCCTGCTTTGAGCTGAAAGAAACAGAAACCTCAACTCAGAATGGTTTGGACAGTAAAGACCATTGTCCTTATCATCTCGCATAGAAAGAGATCTCGAGGTAGAGTGCTGCAGGGGTTGGTTAATTCAGTGGCTCATCTATCATCAAGGCCCCTGTTTCTGTCCATACTTCTATTCTGCCCTTTTCAACACATGAGCTTTGTTGTGAGCTCATGATGACTGCCTTAGTTCTACTGTGCCACACCCAGACACAATAACACAATTACTCTTGTGGAAGAAAAGAAACTATCTTTCCTTGTGTCTCTCTTGGGCAAGTGAAGGAATCTTTCACAGAAGCTCCACACAGATTTCCCCTCATATATCCTTAGCCAGGACCGCATACCATGTTCATGCCTAAACCGGTCACAGGCAAGGGGAATGGGACCGCTATGACTGGCTTAGACTCATATAGACCCTTGGGATTAAGGATGTATCCAGCTTTCCCCAAAGCACATGGCAAGCTAATGGTAGATGCATGAATTAAACTTGGCATTAGGAAGATGGAAATGCCTATTGGGAAGGCAGCTAGTAGTGTCTACCTCAGGGTGAAATTAGAGGTTTGAATGCATGTCACAGTAGCCATCCTGGCATGGAGATGGAAGCATGGGTCATTCAAGGGGGCACTGACTATGGAACACCATGGCAGCCCCCAGGCCCCAGCTTCTTACCCACCACTGACCTTAGCTTATTTGGGATCAAATTGGCTACAAAGGGTTTAATGAAATTGATGCACACCTAGGAACTTGCCTCATCTTGTGATTTCCAAGACAAGTAACCATCACTCAACCTTCATCCAGCATGAGGTTTGCATTTACACGAGCCTGTGTTCAATTCTTATTCTGAAACTCTTTCGTTCTTCGATTCAAGATATATTTATTGAGCAACCATTTTGTGTCAGGTATTATACTAGGAACTGGGATATAAGAAATAAAGTGTCTGCCTTCATGGAGCTTACTATCTGGTCTGGGGAGAGAACCAACTAACATGTTTTTAAAAATTAATTTCACATATGTACTGATATATACTAAGGAGAAAATAGAATGATGGGATACAAAGTGGTGGGACCAACAGGCTACTTGAGCTAGACGATTAGGGAAACTCTCTGAGGAGGTGAGAGATCTGAGTTGTGAAGGAAAAAGCTAGAAGGAAGATTTGGGGGAAGGATATTCCTTGTAAATACATACTCTTTGTAGCAAGAATAAGATTAACATGTTTAAGTCATACCAAGTCAGCCTGTGTTACTGGAGCATGGAGGGCAAGGGAGAGAGTGGTAGGTATGAGGCAGAAGTTTCAGTAGCCTTGGAGAAACTATTTTAGTGGGGGAGGGGAAAATCCAAAATTTGGGTTTTGGTCATGTTAATTTATCTAGGTGGACTAGCCATTTAAGGGGGGATGTAAGAGGTCCAGAACACAGAGCTGTAGACGTGAAGCTGGAAATTATTAGCTTATGGATGATATTTTAAATCTGGGTGAGATCACTTAGGGAGAAATTGTAAAAGAGAAGAGAAAGGCTTCTACACTCACTAGGTGTATGATTTGAGCATGTTATTCAGCTTCTTTGAGCTTGATTTTTTTTTTTTTTTTTTTTTTTTTTTTTTTTTTTTGCGGTACATGGGCCTCTGACTTGTGGCCTCTCCCGTTGCGGAGCACAGGCTCCGGACGCGCAGGCTCAGCGGCCATGGCTCACGGGCCCAGCCGCTCTGCGGCACGTGGGATCCTCCCGGACCGGGGCACGAACCCGTGTCCCCTGCATCGGCAGGCAGACTCTCAACCACTGTGCCACCAGGGAAGCCCCCTGAGCTTGATTTTTTAAAATTAATTAATTAATTTTTAACATTTTTATTGGATATAATTGCTTTACAATGGTGTGTTAGTTTCTGCTTTATAACAAAGTGAATCAGCTATATATATACATATATCCCCATATCTCTTCCCTCTTGCGTCTCCCTCCCTCCCACCCTTTGAGCTTGATTTTGAATTTGTCTATAAAGTGAGTTTTATCGTATCTACCTTGCAGAGTTGATATAAGAATTAAGTTAGATAATGTATGTGAAAGCACCTGGCACAAGGCTTGGTAGAGTCTAAAAAAATGTTTTTTCTTCACGCTGAGTATCCTTGTCCCATTTTGTTAGATAATAAAGGTATATATGTGAATCATTAAAATTGGATCTAGGTAAAGTGAGCGTCCAGGATTTGACATTCCTTTTTCTGACTGATCAAATTTCAAAAAATCATTCTTAGGCACTGGTGGATAGATGAGGAAGGAGTTCTATCATGTTTTTCTGCTAAAAGAGAGCCCAGATTTCCTTAGATGGGTGAGGGAGGATCGGTGAAAGAAGAGCTGCAGGTATGGGAGAGGAAGGAAAATGAGAAAAAAGTATTTTGGACAGCATATAATGGAGCAGTGATGGAAAGCCTCAAGATTTCAAACCTTTGTCTTTAGGAGATGGTGTCGCTGCCCAGAAATAGACACATCGGATGAGGAGTTAGTCTGGGATGAACATAGAAGTGATGGTGAGCTTAGTTTTGGCCAGGCTGAGTGTGAGCTCCAGAGAGGGCAACCTGGAGGAGGTAGCAAGCAGACAGCAAGCACTTAGGGAATTTTTGTAGCACAGGAGAGAGACTGGACCTGGAGCTGCAGGTTTGGGGGGCCTTGCATGGAGATGACTGAAGCCTTGAAAATGGCGAGGTCATGGACAAAGTTTAGGGTGCAACCCTTCTCCAAAGAGCTCTTTTACTGCTGTTTGATATTTCATGTGGTTGTTTGGCTTCCCTGTTTGATTGCAAACTTAACTGCTCTTCCACTTTCTCAAAGGTGACTTGGGAAGTTGCCTCTCTCAGCTTCCGTTTCCTCAACTCTCAAATGGGACTCATAATACCTACCACATAGATGCTTGGGAGGACGAAAAGAAATCATCTCCTGGAGAGATTAGCATCGTGCCTGGAACGAGGCAGGTACACAATGAACACTGAATGTCGCCTCGATGTTATTTATTTGATTCAAAGCTAAGAAGTGTTCTTGCATACTTTCCAGGTGTGTAAGCACTTCCTGTTCACTCAGGGTACGTGACAGTGGGGTGGAGGGGTTGAGGTGGGGACTCTAGTCCTATAACTTCCTCCTGTCCAATCCTGAGGTCACTTCCTAACTAAGCTTGGGAGAACGGCCCCGTCCCTGGTTTATATCTGTCCCTCCCACATAGGAGGGGAGTGGTAGATTGCTGCAGATTCAACTGAAAATAGTCTTTTCCAGTTGCCACGGCCCACATACTGCTCTGAAGCCCGTCTCTAGCACAGATATCCAGCTCTCTTTGCTCCTAGCGGGACTGCCCCAGCTGGACATATGGGCGGTTGTCAGAGGGTTGGCGGGCCCCTGAACAAAAGAGAGAAGCAGCAGGGACTCATCTTTCTTGGAAACCAGCCTTAGGCGGCCCAGGATCCCACAGTCTTCCCACCTTCTTTGCTTTTCTGCTGGGATTTGAGGTCACCCCCTCCCCTCAGGAGACACCCACGTGGATCTGACCATTGTGATTTGCTCTCCCCTAGTCTGTGCTCCCAGGGAGGGGAGGGGAAGAAGAGTTTAATTAGGTCTCTGAGTTTCCTGATGCCAGCAAGAGTGCCCTCAGGTTGTCTGATGTGTGAGTGGCTTTGGGCTAGTTTCGAATTATTTTTAGGACTATAAGAAATCAGCTCTGAGACCTGAGTCATGAGCAGGCTTGCAGGAATCTGTGGACATGGAGCTCTTGGCCCCTGGCATGAAGGGGAAGGAGGGTCTTGCCTTGACCTTGCAGCTTTTCCCTCTCAGAAGCCGAGCAGACAACCCTACGGGGGACTCAGGGTGTACAGGGTATATGCGTCCTTTTAGAAATGCAGCCCTCCTCACCCCACGCCCATCCCATTTCCCCACCAATTTTTTCTAAGCTATTTTGAAACAGCCATGAAAAGGTTTAGAACTGGTTTAAATTCAGGTAACAGTGATGATTCTCTGTTTGCAAAGACCTGGAAAGCCAGCTGTGCCCTTAAAGCCAAGGAGAAGACTGGATTTAGCTATTGCTGGGAAAATAGCAACTGTTTCTCCCACGACCCTGGTTTGGCAACATACAAACATGCCTTCAGAGATCTCAAAGCAAAACTTAGATTTAAAAAAAAATAAATTTTGACCTAACTTCAATTTACAGAGCAGTTACAAGGCTAGGACAAAGAATTTCACTCAAATAAGGCAGACCTCAAAAATATTGCAGGTTTGGTTCCAGAAAAAAGAATATCAAAGAAAGTGAGACACTCTAATTTTTGTTGTTTCCTAGTGCACATCAAAGTTATGTTTACACTGTAGTCTATTAAGTGTGCAATAGCATGACTAAGAGAGCATATATAACCTAATTAAAAAATACTGGGCTTCCGTGGTGGCGCAGTGGTTGAGAGTCCGCCTGCTGATGCAGGGGACACGGGTTCGTGCCCCGGTCCGGGAAGATCCCACATGCCGCGGAGCGGCTGGGCCCGTGAGCCATGGCCGCTGAGCCTGCGCGTCCGGAGCCTGTGCTCCGCAACAGGAGAGGCCACAACAGTGAGAGGCCCGCGTACTGCAAAAAAATAAAAAAAAACTTTATTGTTAAGAATGCTAACCATCACCTGAGCCTTCATAATCTTCTTGCAATAGTAACATTAAAGATCACTGATCACAATCACTGTAATGAATATAATAATGGTGAAAAAGTTTGAAATACTGTGAGAATTACCATAACGTGACACAGTGAGCAAATGCTGTTAGAAAAATGGTGCCGATAGACTTGCTTGACACAGGGTTGCCACAAAACTTCAATGTGTAAAAGACACAATATCTGTGAAGTACAATAAAGCCCAATACATAAGGTCTGCTTGTACCCCAAATGTTAACATTCTACTATATTGGTTTTATCATTTTCTCTCTCACCACGTATACTGATACAGGGTAAGACTGATACAATACTATTCCCTAATCTGCAGACTTTATTCAGTTGTCATCAATTTTCCTATAAAGTCCTTTATAGCAAAAGAAAACCCAGGACTATATTATTCAGTTGTTGTGTCACTTTTAGTCTGCTTTCATTTTGAACAGTTATTGAGTATCTCTTTGCATCCACGATCTTGACATTTTTTCATAGTGCAGGCCACTTACGTTGTAGAGCGACCCTTCCTTCGGGTTCGTCTGATGTTTCTTTGTGATCGCATTCAGGTCGTATGCTCTGGGCGGTAACACCAAAGCTGTGGTGCTGGGTTTTTCTCAGGGCACCGTATCAGGAGGCACGTGCTGCTGTCTCTTTGTTTCATCACCAGTGATGTTAGCTTTGATCATTTGGTTAAGGGGGGATGGGTCAGATTTCTCCACAGTAAAGTGACTTAATTTTCCCTTCTGTAAGGTTACTTTGTAATTAATAAGAATCCTGGGGGGAGATACTTTGAGTTGGTCTATATACTCCTCTAAATTTCACTCACTAATTTTAGCATCCATTGATGATTCTGGCCTGAATCTATCATTATGATGATGGTTGCCAGGTGCTGGTTTTCTAAATCCATTATTCCTTTTACATTTATTTGCTGGTTTTCTACTCTAAGGAAGAACTTTCTCACATATCTATCTATCTATCTATCTATCTATCTATCTATCTATCTCAGTTTTTAAAAACGAAACAGCATGTTAACTAAAAAACCCCAGTGTATTCCCACAGTGGGTGTCCTTCCTTGAGCCCTCACTGACAGCAAACGTGTCCAGGCTGGTCTGGTGAGCTGGGGGCCGGCAGAAAGAGTCAGTTCACAAGAACTGAACTGCACTGGGCCTCTGAGTGTGATGGAGGATTCGTGCTGGCCTCTGATAAGGGGCAGCGTGCGGAGGGCAGCAGGCAGGGATTGAAGGAACTGTCTTGTGTGAGACACCATGAACCTAAGAATGTGAACGGCAGGCATGTGTGTCCCTAGGACAAAGCAGGGCTCACAGTGGGGGACACGGGATTTAATATTCTGGGCACACGGCACCCTGTGCTGTAGGACCATACAACCTGGCAGCAGTGGCTGTGTAGGAAGATGGGGACACTGGGGTCTCACTTGGGTAGTGCCAGAGACTCTCACGTGGGCTTTCAGGAGGACGGGAGCAGGACAGAGGCAGAACACGGCCCACAAGCATGACGGTGGGGAGGGGCACCTACTCTGGGTACTTCCAGAGGCAACTTTGTGGAAGTCCAAGATCTTATATGAGAAGGTCAAGACAAAAGCCAGTTCAGTGTCAGAGGCTGGAGAGGCCATGGGACACTGAAGTTTCTACCCATACAGCACTTTCAGCCTGGCAAACAGTCCCTGAAAAATGATACTCGTTGCCCTGGGGGGGGGCTTGCTTGGATTCAGAGTATAGTGCCAAACTGATGAGCTACTCCATCTGCCAGCCTCCCATGCTTGTCAGCACAGCTTGGTTGTCTCCTGCTCATTCATGGCTGCTTCCCTGGGTTCTGAATGGCAGAGGACCGGTCCTCCTCTTCCAGAATTATGTATACCCGAGGGGACTAACTCTGAACTAGGCACTCGCAAAGAGGGATGAATGCACGAAAGGAGAGCACCCAAGAACAATGGAAAACGAGGAGACGTGGCAGCACAAGGGAAGCACCTTCACCGCATCTACCAATTAGCTCCCTAGGAAATACTCAATCTTTCATTTAATTGAAGACCAGAACATTATCATCTCTGACATGAGAAGGAGTTATCCTAAAGAAAATTTACAGTGGTATTATCATCGACTCAGAAATAAATTACACTTTGGTTTAGTTTAATTTAGTTTCCTAAATTACACTTTGGTTATATTTGGGTATCATATCAAATCAGGCCGTGTGCATCTGTCTGTGGGAGTGAAGAAATGCTACGTTAGAAAAGCCTTAATTTGAAATGCTGGGTGAATTGTCCACTGTGTACACTTTAGCAGTTTTCACTTGCAAGTTGATGGTGATGCAGTGTTTCCTACAATACAGTCTTTACATCAGGCTTTTGAAGAAATCTTTTCGAAGATTTACAATGAGGGACACCTCGAATGTTACTTCTGAAGTGATTTTTGGGAAGCTTTGAGATAAGCCAGCTGGGCTGGAGGATGCCCCCAGGGCCTTAGACTCCTGCCTGGCCACCAGAGGCTACCTGATCTGGTCCCTCTTTCCAGGGTGGTGACGGGCACAGTTGTCTGATCACCTGCCCTTGGAAGCTGTGTGTGTGATGGCCTCTGAGCTCCTGTGTGGAGGTCATCCCTCCTGGATCAGGGAGTCACGTGGAGTCACAGAACAGCTGTCAGAGCCTGACCCGGCCAGCAGGGACCTTCCCACAGAGCTATTACAATTCAATTTCAGTAAATATTTAATGGCAGTCAATACCAGAACAGATGCTCTGGGATGAGAGTTCAGGAAGTACAAACAGGACCTGCCTTCAAAAGATGGACAACCTAGTTGAGATTCAAGTAACATTTATTGCGGAAAAATGGGAGAGAGTGAACAGAGCTTGGGGCTGGAAGCACCGGGTTTTGTGTTTGTGTTTTGATCTTGTCACTTACGGGTTTCGGGCACCCAGTAGGACCTTTCAGGGCCTCCATCCACACGGAGCTTCCGTGTCTCCATCATACATGGAGAATAACCATTCTTACCACATGGGTTTCTTGTAAAGATTAATGGGAGACTAGACAAAAAGCACTCAGCGTGGTGTCTGGCCCAGAATAAGAGCTCAGTAAACAATAGCTGGTTTTTTGAGGGCTTTCACATGCTGGGCACGTTTACCTATGTGGCCTCCCACACCCCGCTGAACAGGGTGTTATTATTATGCCCTATTTACAGATATAGAAACTCAAGGCCAGAGAGGCAAAGGGCTTGCTTTTAGTTAGCGGTTCATCAGCGGTAGGGCTGCACTTGACGGCCCACCTCCTGGCACCTGACTTGACGCCATCCTCACCCTGACACGACTGGCCCTTGCGGTGTCATGATCATCTATGGAGAAGAAATACTCTGGCATCTTCTCAGCAAACATACCACTAATGACAATGATCTCTTACCTTTGTATAATCCCTTTAACTTTCCAAAGTGCTTTCACATCTAGTATCATTTGATCCCCTCCACTCCAAAAAGGAGTCTTCTCTGTTCAACTTGCAAAATCAACTTCTGCCAGGACTTTTTCTGCCTGAAAGACTGACGCATGGCAGAATAAATGTTCTGGACCGTGTCTTTTCCTGCCTGGGCAGCGGATAGGGTGACTTTCTTTCTGGGCTGAAAAGGCTCTGTTTTTATTTTGGGCTTTTGCGCAGCACCCCTAACCCAGCCCGCCCCACTTCAAGCTTCTTCCTGCTTTACGTCATGAACTAGGGGAGCGTTTCCTATTTTCTTCAATACTTTGAAAGCCTCAGACTCACCTTGGGATGAGGCAGAAGTCACATTGGTAGGATGCTTGGACCAAGCTCTCGTCCTTACATCCCTTGGAATACACACATGTGCACACGTGTGTATACCTGCTGCTTCCCAACTGCCCTAATGAATAAGGCTCAGTGAACACGAATTGATGAAGCGCCACGGAAGTCTGCCAGTTCATGTTTATGGCTCCCTTCTAGGAGCTCAGATGTTGATTATCCACGTGTCTCATCTCCATCTCCTTCAACTTGGCTCAGGGGTGCTCCCATTAATATAAGTTATAGTCACTAGACACATTATCTTCCTTCTCTTTGAGCGAAGTTATTTTTCAAACACTAAGCACAAATAATCATTCAAGAAACGCTTTGCAAAAACAGCATTTATGAAAACCATACAATTCAAAATCTATTTTAGAAGCTTTTACAAAAAGCAGGAAATTTAGCGGGGGAAGCAGGTGCTGCATTCTTTTCATGATAAATGGCGGTACATGCCCGGGCGAGAGTGGGGTGGGAGGCTGCCTGACTAGTCCCGGATAGACAGAAGGTTTTCCAAACACAGCCTCCAAACCAAAATGCCCTTAGACTCAAGCAGCTCTGACCATAAAGGTAAGAATGAGAGGTGTGTTTTGCTGGTCTGAGATTTGTAAGAAGTGCAGTCAAGCAAGCAGTTGATTTAGTATCTCACCCACTCCCCTTGCAGAATTTACCATTTGACATTCGGTGTCTGTGACCTCAGCAGGAGTTCCAATGACAAAGTAACCCCTGTGTCGACTGAAGAGGCCGTATCTGGGGTCTGGAGTGTCCCCGAAGCGTCTTTGAAGGAAACGTCTTGAAATCAAAAGCCATCTGCTAAGGGAAAACTCTGTCTTTTACCCCCAGGAATCACTAGGCTCCTAGTGGAGGAGTACAGGAAGCAGAACAAGACTGACAACAACCATAGCTATCACTTTCCAGAACTTCCTGAGCCACAGACTTCACATACATTATCTTGTTCATCTCACAGCAATCCAGTGAGGTGGGGACCATCCTTATGCCCATTTTCCAGTGGGGGAAACTGAGTCTCACAGTGGTTACGTCCCGCGTGGACAGTCTGTCAGCTGGTGAGTGGCAGAGCCGGCATTTAAACCCCACACCGTTTGATTCTACATCCCACGCTTTACCTCCTTACTTCACACTGCATTCCTGGACCCCTTGCAGCCATTAGCCCCCCACCCAAGGGGAGCCACACTCCTGATTTCCACAGCAGAGATTAGTCCTTCTGTGTTTGTACTTTATGTAAATGGAATCATGCATTGTGTGCTCTTTGGTGTCTAGCTTCTTTCACTCAACATTAAGTTTGCGGGATTCACCCATGTTGTTGACCATTGGTTTGCTCTTGGCCGTACAGAGTTCCATTGTGTGACTATGCTTCAGTTTATGTATCCATTCTATTACTGATGGACTTTGAATTGTTTCTTTTTCTTGGCTATTACACAAAGCTGTATTATGCATATATAAACTTTTAAGGTTGTAGATAGAAGAATCTATACAGACAATCATATCATCTGTGGATAATGAGAATTTTTAGGTTTCTTTTCCCCTTTCCAAACCTTATATGTTTTCTTTCTTTTCTTTTTTCTTCCTGATTTTAAAAGCCTTCACTGTTCCACCATTAAAAATAATTTTGTGTAGGTTTTGGTTAGACTCCCCTTATCAGATTAAGGAAATCCCTTTCGATTCTGAGCTAGTTAATTTTTTAAATCATAAATATGTTTTGAATTTCATTGAATGTGTTTTCTCTGTCTTTTGAAATAACCATATCGTTTTGTTCTTGTAATGCTAATGGGGTGAAAGATAATTACAGATTTTCATAAAAGATGCATGGATGGGTAAAGAACCTTGCCCAATGCCCCTCTTAGTTAAATGATGGAGATTAGATTAGAACATGGATAGTCTGGTTTCAGAGTCTGGGTTATAATCACAATGGTATATTTCCTTTTCATCACTGAAAGGCCGGTAATGTATGGAAACAGCATAGGGAGTCAGAGAGAACTGGGTTCAAATCCCAGCTCTACCACTTACTAGCAGCAGCATCTCAGAAATCTTGATCAATCTCTGTAAACCTCAGTTCTTCATCTGTGAAATACCGTAGCTAACTTATGTTATAAAGGTTATAAAATAAAAGGATATAAATGAATGTAAAAGTGTCTAGTGTATGTCAAGTGCCTGGCACATAGTAAACATTTCATAAGTTTGGGCTAGATGATAGGATGTTTTGATCCCATAGTTTTGATCTGCTAAGTACTGAATACAAATATTTAAGTCAGAATACTAAGGCTATTATGTTTTCATTGAGAGAGTATTTTCTAACACAAACTCCTTTAAGCCAATTCAATTCTGTGATCAGTTTTCTAAATGGTACAGTCATTGCTTCCAAATTTTTCTATTTTTGTTTTCAATTTATGAAACTTCTTTGCATTGAGACCAGTTGCATTTATTTATCAGTGTTCTTGACGATATCAAATGTGACCAATTACAGCTTCTCCTGTTGCGGGAATTATTTCTACCAAGTTCAATTTTTCCAGGCCAAATTATACATAGATACATGTATAGAGAAAATGTGCTTCAATTTTTAGTCAGTAACAACTGTTACTATTTTCAGTTTTAGCCTTTGTTGAGTTTACTTTGTGTTAATAAATTTCTACTAAATCTAGTTTTCCTGGGTTCAGGTTTTGACGTTCTTTGTCACCAACAAAAATGTATTTTTTTCCAGCAATAAATAATGTTAGTTTTATTTTGTTTTTAGAAATCTTTTGAGATAATTGTGGATTCACATAGTTTTAAGAAGTAGGACAGAGAGATCTTATGTGCCCTTTACCCAATTTTTCCTGATGATAACGTCCTGTAAACTATAGTACAGTATCACACCTAGGATACTGATATTGACAGCCAAGATACAGAACATTTCCTTCACCAGAAGAACCCCTCATGTTGCCCTTTTATTGCCACAAACACTTTCCTCCACCTCCATCCCATCTAGAATCCCTGACAGCCACTACTCTGTTTTTCGTTTCTGAAATCCTGTCATTTCATTAATGGTATATAAGTAGAATCACACACTATGTAACCTTTTGGGATTGGCTTTTTTCAGTCAGCATAATTCTCTGGCGATTCATCTAAGTTGTTGTGTGTATCAGTAGTTGTTTCCTCTTCATTGCTGAGTAGTATTTCATGGTATGGATTCACCACTGTTTGTTTAACCTTTTAGCTGTTGAAAGACATCTGGGTTAACTCAGTTTTGGGTTCTTATGAATAAAACTGTTATAAACATCCATATTTAGGTTTTTGTACAAACATAAGTCAATTTCTCTGGGATAAATGCCCAGGACTGCAATTGCTGTGTCATATGGTAGTTACATCTTTAGTTTTTGAAGAAACTGCTAAATTGCTTTCCAGAGTGACTGTACCATTTTGCATTTCCACCAGCAATGCCTGGGTGATCCAGTTTCTCTGCATCCTTGCCAGCATTCCGTGTTGTCACTATTTCTTATTTTAGCCATTCAGTAGGTGAATAATGATATCTCATTATAGTTTCAACTTGCATTTTCTCATCCCGTAACTTGTCACTTCATCCTCTTAACAGATTCCTTCACACAGCAAAGGTTTTTAATTTTGATAAAGTCCAATTTATCAATTTTTTCTTTTATAGATTGTGCTTTTGGTGTCAAGTTTAAGAACTCTTTGCCTAACTTTAGATCCTGAAGATATTTTCCTGAAAACTTTATTGTATTACAATTTGCATTTAAGTCCATTATCCACTTTGAGTTAATTTTTGTATAAGATGTGAGACTTGGGTTGAAATCTTTCCTTCCTTCGTCCCCTTCTCCCTCCCTCCCTCTGTCTCTGTCCCTCTGTTACTTCCTTACTTTTTGCCTGTAGATATCCACTTGTTCCAGCAGTATTATGTTGAGCTGTCTGTCCTTCTCCACCAAATTGCTTTTGCATCTTTGCCAAAAATGATAAATGGACATATTTCTGTGGGTCTATTTCTCATTTCTTTATTCTGTTCCATTAATGTATGTGTCTATATCTTCATCAGTATCACATAGTCTTAATTACTGCAGCCATGTAATAAGTCATGAAACTGGGCAGACTGATTCCTCCCACTTTCTCTTTTTCAAAATTGTTTTAGCTCTTCTAGTTCCTTTGCCTTTCCGTATACATCTTAGAATAACCTTGTCCATATCTACTAAAAATCTGAGATTTTAAGAAGAATTACACTAAATCTGTTTATCAGTTGGGGGAGAATTGACATCTTTTTTTTTTTTAACATCTTTATTGGGGTATAATTGCTTTACAATGGTGTGTTAGTTTCTGCTTTATAACAAAGTGAATCAGTTATACATATACATATGTTCCCATATCTCTTCCCTCTTGCGTCTCCCTCCCTCCCACCCTCCCTATCCCACCCCTCCAGGCGGTCACAAAGCACCGAGCTGATATCCCTGTGCTTTATCATGTTGAATCCTCTAATCCATGGATAGTAGGTCTATTTATTTAGGTCTTCTTTCTTTCATCAGCATTTTGTGGTTTTCAGCAAATAAGTCGTATATATGTTTTATTAGATTTATATGTGTTTTTCTGAGTTATTGTAAATGGTAGTGTATTTTTAAATTTCAGTGACCATGTGTTCATTGATAATACATAGAAATCTGATTGATTTTTGTATGCTGCTCTTGTATTCTGTGATCTTGCTAAACTCACTTATTAGAAGATTTACATAGATTCCTTTGGATTTTCTATATAAACCATCATGTCATCTATGAATAAGGATAGTTTTATTTCTTCTTTTCCAATCTTATGCTTTCTCTTTTCTTTTCTTGCTTTCCAGCATGATGTTGAATAAGAGCAGTGAGAATGGACATGCTTGCCTTGTTCCCAATCTTGGGAGAAAGCATGTAGTCTTTCACTTAGGTGTAATGCTTGCTGTAGATTTTTTTGTAGATGCTCTTTATCAGGTTGAGGAAGTTCCCTTTTCTTTTTATTTTTCTGAAAGTATTATTCATGAATGGGTGTTGAATTTTGTCAGATGCTGTTTCTGTATTGATTTATATGTTCATGTGCTTTTCTTCAATTTGCTAATGTGCTGGATTATTAATATGGTGATTGATTTTCAAGTACTGAATCAGCCTTGCAGTCTTGGAATAAATCCAACTTTGTTGCAGTGCATAATTCTTTTTATATACTGTTAAATGCAATTTGCTAACATTTTGTTAAGGATTTTTACATCTATGTTCATGAGTGACATTATTCTGCAGGTTTTGTTTTTTTTACACTGTCTTTGTTTTGGTATTGTGGTAACACTAACTTCATGAAATAAATTGGGGAGTGTTCCCTTCTCTTCCATTTTTTTGGAAGAGGTTGTGTAGAATTGGTGTTATTTCTTGTCTAAGCATTTGTGAAATTCTTGAGTGTTACCATCTGGCCAGGAGATTTTGGGGGGAGAGTTTTAAAATTATGAATTTAATTTCATGAGTGATTATGGGCTATTCAAATGATCTATTTCATATTGGGTGAGTTGTGGTAGTTTGTGTTTTTGGAGGAATTGGTCCATTTATCTAAGTTGTCCAACTTTGTGTAAAGTTGTTCATAGCATTCCCTTATTATCCTTTTGATGTCTTCAGGATCTGTAGTGATATTGCTGTTTCATTCATGATATTGGTAATTTGTGTCTTCTCTTTTTTCTTTAGCAGTCTTGTTAGTGGTTTGTCTATTTTATTGAATTTTTCAAAGAATTTTTCAATTTTATTTGAATTGATTTCCATTCTTTGATTTTCTTTGCTTGCTTTGGGTTTAGTTTTGCTCTATTTCTAGGTTATTCTAAGGTGGGAGCTTAGATTATTGATTTGAGATTTTTGCCTTTTTAAATGTACTTAATTCTATAAATTTCCCTCTCAGCACTGCTTTTGCTGTGTCCCACAAATTTGACATTTTAATTAAATTCAATGTATTTTTTTTTTTTTTTTTTGCGGTACGCGGGCACCTCACTGCTGTGGTCTCTCCCGCCACGGAGCACAGGCTCCGGACGCACAGGCCCAGCGGCCACGGCTCATGGGCCCAGCCGCTCCACGGCACGTGGGATCCTCCCGGACTGGGGCACGAACCTGCGTCCCCTTCATCGGCGGGCGGGCTCTCAGCCACTGCGCCACCAGGGAAGCCCAAATTCAATGTATTTTTAAAATTTTCCTTTGAGGCGTTGACTTAGGGCTTGTTTAGAAGAGTTCTGATTAATTTCTAACTGTTGGAGATTTTCCTGGTATCATTGTTACTAATTTCTAGTTTGATGCTTTCGTCGTCAGAGAACACACTTTGTATGACTTCAGTAATTTAAATTTCTTGAGTTTATTTTATGGACCAGGATATGATCTCTCTTGCTATTTGTTCCATGAGCGCTGGAAAAGAATGTGTGTTCTGCTGTTGCTGGCCAGGGTTTTCTGCAACTGTTGATTAGATCCTGTTAGTTGATGGTGTTAAGTTTTTCCGTATCTGTGTTGATTTTCTTTTTAGAAGTCCTATCAGTTGTTGAGAGAAGGGTGTTCAAGTCTCCAGCTGCAACTGTGATTTTATTCCTTTTTCTAGTTCTACTGGTTTTTGCTTCATATATTTTGTAATTCTGTTGTTTATACATAGATGTTTAGAACTATGTCTTCTCGGTGGATTGACTCTCTTGTAAGTTTATGATGTTCCTGTCTATGGTAATTTTTTGCTCTGAAGTGCACTTTGTCTCATATTAATATAGCCACTCTTTTGCAAATGTTTTCTCCCAGTCTGTGGCTTATTTTCTCATTCTCTGATCAAGAATTATTTTCTTTTCTTCAGTTTTAGAAGTTTGACTATGATATGTCTTATGGATATCTATGGGTTTACTCTTTTGGGGGGTTCACTCAACTTCTTGAACATGCAGGGTTAGCTCTTTACCAGATTTGAAAAGTTTTCAGCCATTATTACCTTGAGCACTTTTTCAGCCCTACCTTCTTACTCCTCTCCTCTGGGGACATGCCATGACTGTTAGAACTTTTGTTATAGTCCCACAGGTCCATGAGGCTCTGCTAATTTTTTTTTTTTTTTCTTGGTAGTTTTCTATTTCTCAGAGTTGGTAATTTTTATTGTTCTTACAGTTCACTGATTCTTCTGCCCCCTCCATTCTACTGTTTAGCTCATCCACTGAGCTTTTTATTTTTGTTAATGTATTTTCCAGTTCTAAAATTTCCATTTGGTTCTTCTTTATATCTTGTATTTTTTTTTTGAGGCGTTCTATTTGCCAAGACAATTTTATTTTTTGCTTGTTTCAAGTGTGTTTGTAATTGCTTGTTGAAGCATTTTTATCATGGCTTCTTTAAGAACTTAAGATATTTCTAACATTTGTCATCCTCACATTGACACCTATTGTCTTTTTCATTCAGTTCGAGATATTCTTGGTTCTTGATATGAAGTGTGATTTTGAACTGAAACCTGGACATTCTGAGTATTGTAAGACTGGATCTGCTGTTTTATCTGGCTTCCTCTCACACTGTTCTAGAAAGGGAAGAAGGTTGAGGCCTTATTATTGCCAGGCAGGGGTATAAGTCCAGCTCCCCACTCAGCCTTCATTGCCACCTGAGCGGGGGGGGAGGGGGCTCTCTCCACCACTGCTGGGTGGAGGTGGGGACGTTGGCTCCCCTCTAGGCCTCCACTGATACCTTCCTGGCTGGGAGGGCTGAGAGTGCCTCATTACTGCTCCCCACATGACATCTATTGACACCAGAGGGGTGTTACTGATTGAGGGTGACAAAACTCCTCTCCACTAGGCTTTATCTGATACCACTCAGTAGGGAGAGAGAGGGGTGCCCTGTTACTGCATTGTGGTGGTGGTGGTGGTGGTGTCAGTAGTGGTTGAAAGTCTAGGCTCCCCAAGTGGTCTCAACTGACACTGCCAGGGTGGGAGCTCCTTATTACATCCTGGTGAAGGTAAAAGTCTAGGCTCCTCACTGGGTCTTTGGGGGCATGGGTAATGGTGGGGGTCAAAAATATATATATATTTATACTGGGGATATATATGTATATATAGAATATATTTTTTATAAGGGAAAAATAGGGGAAAGTAAATGTACTTCATCTTCTATCAGTCTTATTCTGTATTGATTATTTCTACCAGTAATATTCATAAAGAATTGGATAAAAGAATGAAAGTCTGTATTTATTTCTTGGAGCAAAGAGCAAAGAACATTAGTAGGGTAAAGGCATGGGATATGGATATAGGGTCAAAATATCGTGCTTCATGGCTTTTGACTATATATTGACCACCATGTTAAGCATGGGTATAATGACCCTGGCCTTAAGTAGCATGCAGTCCAGTTTGGAAGCCAAGATGGGGATTGCAAAACGGATATGCCAGTGAAGCATCAATTTCTAAGTGCTCAATAAGCCATAAAGTGAGCGGCTTGTCAAAGAAGGCTGATGTTGAGATGGAGCAGCCAGGGAGGCCCCACATTTCATACAAGAGGCAGGATGTGCGCTAACCTCAGAAAAATCAGACTTGGGTATGATGGGAGGAGGCAGCTGGTGAGAAAGCAGTGAGATAGGGAGAATGGAATTGACAAAAATGGAAAGCCAGTAATATAATAACAACTGCAACATTTAATTACTGTGTGTATTAGGTTCTGGACACTATGCCAGACACCTTACATGATTTTAATCATCCCTCACAACATCCCTTTGAAGTATGAAATATAATTCTATTTTACAGATGAGGAAACTGAGGCCCAGGAAGGTAACTTCCCCAAAGTCACATACCTATGTCAAGAGGAAGAGTTAGATTCATGGGACGTCTGTCTGAGATATTTTAAGCACCTTCCTAGAATGCTGGGAATGTACACAGCATTTGGCTAGAACAGCATTAGCTTGGGTGAAGAGAAGAAAATAATAAGATTAGAAATTGAGCCAAGATGTACGGGCCTTTCTACTTTTGAGCAAAGGAGTGAGGGCCTGAGTAGGTCTCTTTGGGGACAGTAGACAGAGGGGAACTACGGCAGGGAAGTGGGCCCAGTTTCCATTATGTAAGATGAGAATATGGATCTCACACTGACTTTTGAACAAAACCCCTTGCCAGGTCACCTTTCATGTCATTTCAAAAACGCTAAGAAGACACAAATCTTCCAGTGGGGCTTACTTCCTTTTCTCTTTTTTTTTTTTTTTTTTGAAAGACAAATGTTACATTAGGGGCATTTAAAGAACACCTTTAGAATTTTTCAATAGAGACTTTGAGATGTGATGGGTTAAATTCTACTTAGCTTCTGGCTCCTTATTTTTTAAATGTCGTGTTCCTGAGTCATGCTTAGCCATTCGTTCAGACTGTTTAGGTTAATTAGACACATGTGGGTAGACAGAATGACATCACATATCTCCTTCAGAAGAGACAGAGGAGAAACAGAGGGGAAGAGAAGGACTCTAATAGAATTTTGTTCCAAAAGACTGGATGAGACTGACCAAAAGGGGGGAAAAAAAAAAGAATTGGACCAAAAGATTTCAGTGAGCTTTTGGACAGCATGTCTGTGGTGGTGCAGTCAATCAGTAGTGCTAAAGGAATTATAAATATTTCCTATTAACACAGGAAGGGAAGGCCAAAGAAGTGCAGCCTGGGAGGATCTACAGAGAGCTGTTTCCAAAAATATTTCACAGAACATCAATCCCATGGAAAGATCCAAGAAAAAAGAGTTCTGTGGTTTGTGAAAAACACTAGGTTAATCAAATGTGTCTTTACTGCCAGACTTTTCAGAGCCTTTAAAAATTTCACATGCATTATGAAATCCCAAGAGGGGCTGTAGTATGCTGTGTTCCCAAATATACTTGTTTACAGAAATTCCCCCCACCCCTACCCCCACACACTCTTTTTTTTCTTGGAGATTTCTTATGACAGGTACATTACACTTCACACTTTCATAAGTTCTGGGACAGGGAAAGACTTACCTCATGACACAGAACTGTATGCCCCACTGTAGGTTTTTCTTTGGTTCCTCAAAGATGTGTCTGACATATGCTTCTAAGATTACTTGAGAACTAAATGAATATTTTCTATTTAAATCCAGATGTACAAAGGCAAGTAATTTTCTTAAAATTTCCAAATTTCTACCCCAACCCTCTCAACCATCCAAATGAATCAATAACCTAGTTCATCAGAGGAAATTGCAGCTATTTTATGTACTTTTAAAAAATGAATGCTCAATTATAATCAGATTATAAAATGAATCACATTGCCACATCTCTTTCTAGCCGCCTGGGCTGTAAGCTATTTGTTGTCAGGTTCTCAGTGGCCTCTTCCCTGCTGCCCAGCTCGAACCTGGGCCTCCCGCCCTATTGGATCAAAGAAGTTGTTGGCAAACTTTCTCACGTTGTCTGTCCCGGAGGCCCTGGAGATCTTTTGGAATTCACCGAAGGTTGCATCTTTCTCTCGCGAGATCTGCTCCGTCTTCTGCTCCTTTTTCCTAATGGCTTCCTTAATGCCCTCGATGTGGCACTTTTCCTCCTTCTCGGCGTTCAGCTTCAGGATGTGATGATTCTTCTCCCGAAGGATGTTGAGCTCCCGAATGTGCTGCACCTTGTCACCGATATTCTTGTGGACGTTACTCCTGGTCTGCAGGATCTTCTGGTCCGCGAGCTCCATGGACAGCCGCTTGTGCTCCTTCCTCTGCTCCTTGGGCTCTTCCGCGCACCACTTGACCTGCTGGCACTGCTCCTCCTCCCTGACCTTCTCCTTCGGCTCCCGGTGATGCTCCTTAATCAGGCCCTGGGGAAAATCTTGGGACCACTGGGAACTCTGTTCCAGGGACAGCTTCCTGAGGAGCTCCTCAGCCTTGGCCTGGCAGTCCATGAGGACCTTCCGGGCCTGGTAATTGACTAGGGAGCTAAGATTGGTCTCCTGGATCTTTTTCTGGCCCTCCGTGGTGTGCACATGCTCCTTTAGACAGGCCTGCTTCAGCCTCTTCTGCAGCTGCAGGCTGTTCCGCTCCCGCAGGTCCTGCATCTTCCTCTCGTGCTCCTGCAGGTGCTGCACCTGGTACTGCTTCCCGTGCTTGGTCTCGGCCTCAGAGGGGACCCCTTCCAGCTTCTCCTGGCGCTGGTTGTCTTGGTCCTCTAGCTGCGCTTTCCACCTGCTCCCCTGCCGGATCGTGTAGGTCGCTTGCCTGTCCCGCTGTCGGACACGCTGCTTCCGCCTCAGGCGAGCCTTGTGCCACTCCTTCTCCTGCTGCCACTGCTCCTGGCTCTGCTGCAGCAGCAGCTGGCGCTCTGTCTCTAGGGTCAACTGGACCTTCTGGTCTGAGCGCTTCAGCTCCTCCCAGGCTAGAGCCGCCTGCTGCTGCAGCTCCCGCATCCTCTGGGCCTTTTTGAGCCAGGTCAGCACCAGGGCCACAATCTTCCGGTCCCTGGAGGATATTACTGCCTTTTCCAGCTTGTACTTGAGGATCTGGGTGTGCTGGTTGTGCATCGCCTTGCTGGGGAGCGAGGGATGGGAGTACTGGCTGGCTAATGACTCCCCTGGATCATTACGGTATCTTTCCTGGATGTACACGCAACCTGACTGCGTCCCGAACTCTCTGGAGGGCACAGAACACTTCTTCGTGTGAACCGAGGAAAGGGACCAGCGACCGAGACCTCTGCAGGCCGGCGCTGCCCACTGGTCTCTGCTCTGCACCTTTTCTACCCTGAAAGTTCCACTCGGGGGAGTGTAAGCTCCCTGCGGGTAAGGTGGGGGCGAATCTCCCCAGGCCGGAGGGTGGTGCTGGCAGGGCTGAGGTTGTTGCGGTGGCAGCTGGGGCTGCTGCTGCTGCCGCCAGGCCGGGCTAGGCGGGCTGCCTCCCTGCTCCAGGGGCGTGGTACCTGCCTCCCCCCAGGCGTCTTCCAGGCGCCGTCTGCGGGGCCGGTGCTTCCTGGCGTGGTCCGGGGGCCTCCGGGCCACGTCGGTCAGGCTGCGGCTTTCAGGCGGAAAGTCCGGGTACCGGCGCCGGCGGGGCCGCGGGATGGGCGAGTAGAGCAGGTGCGGCCAGGGCGCCGCGGCCTCGCTCCCCTCTCGGGGAGTCCCGGCCCGGGAGCACAGGCCCTGCTCGCTCTGCGGCCCTGACCCGCCCAGCCGCGCCGAGGATGCGCGCTCCTTGCGGGGCGGCGGGGCCTCCCAGAGGTCCGAGTGAGGCCGCGGGGAGAAGCGGCCGAAGCCCTCCATGCTCCCTCCCCGCGCTCCCAGCATCTGAGCCAGGGTCCCGGGACCTCACGGGGTCGCTGCGGAGACCCGCCCTGCCCTCGGATCCCGGGGGTCCGGGCCGCCTGTGACGCTGTGGCCACTTCACAATGCACCTCCGCCCCCCCCCCCGCCCCCCGCCGTTGCCGCAGCCCTCGGCCCTCGCCCACTGGGGACTTCCTAGCGCCCGAGCGGTGAGAGGACGAGGGAGGAGGGGAGGGGAGGGGGGAGGAGAATGGGGGGGAGGGGGAGGAGGGGAGGGGAGGGAGAGGGGAAGGAGAGGGGGAGGGGGGAGAGGCTGTAGAAAGACAGGGTGACCCTTAAAGCTGAGGGTGCGTAGTGAACCCCCACCGGTGTTTCAGGCAGGAATTTGAACTCGCATTTGTACACCTTAAAGTAGCAGAATTTTAGAAGTAGCCAGGTGAAGGTGTTACCCCCAGAATGGAATGTAGCGGGGAAGTCCTTTAGTCAGGGGTCCCTGCATCTCTGCGCCTCTGCAGTGTATGCAAATGAAGTGGCCGTGGAAGCACATTAATTCACTGCACCATCCTTCTGCCCTTTTAAGTTAGCAAGCCCAAAGTGTACTTTTTAAACTTTTAGGGGAGAGAGAGAGAGAGAGAGAGAGGGAGAGAGGGAGAGAGGGAGAGAGGGAGAGAGGGAGAGAGGAGAGAGAAGAGAGAGAGAGAGAGAACAACTAATTTGTTTTCTCCTAATATGGCAGTTACTGCTTTTGACAAAATATGAATGTTAAGTGCACATTTCTGAAATAACATCAGTGGACAGCTTGCTGAAATCACATTGTTGTTTTCCTCTTTCTCCAGTTTTGTGAGATTAATTTTTCTTGTTGAGGCACCCAGGGCTAATGGGAAAAGCACTGGATTTGGTCATGCAAACTTGAGTTTCAATCTCCTCTGCCACTTTCCACTTGTGTGGTCTTGGGCTAGTTACTTAACTCTCCTGACCCTCAAATTCTGGAACAGTGGACTGGAAGAGGGGCCCTGACAGTACCATTGTTGGGCTGCCCTGAGGGTCAGATGAAACTATGTATCAAGAGCTTAGTGCCTTAATGCATTCAATAAACATCATTTTGATGTCCTTCTAGCCTTCAGTTACAAATTCTAAGGTTTAATATACGGGTTTACAAAAGTTTCTACACATTCCTAGAAAAGAAGAATGGAATTAATGTTATCCTAAAACAGTTTAGGTAAAGGATAGAGTGCTAGGGAGGGGCGATGCCTCTGTTGTGTTCTGTTGTGTTCATCCTGGACTGTGGATCATGGCTAAGTCACTTCCTTTCTCTGAGATGTAATGAGGAAACAGTTCTGGATAACATTCTCCAAATATGGTCAATCCTTAAAGAAGAAAATTAAGTATTTACTGACCCCAGTCCTCTTCACCCACATCTCCTTGAAGTTTCACAGTGACCCAGCTAGGCAGGACCAGTAGAACTGATAACATTTCCTTAAGACAAATCTGAGACTTGGCCATATTAACTGATTCCCCCAAAGATCAGTTGGTCAATGGTGGAAGTTTTGACTTCAGGTTCCCTTGTCTTTCCATATCATGCCGCCTTTCAGGAAATGCACTTTGAATTGAGACATGTGTTATGGACCGAAAGTTTGTGTTCTTCCCAATTCATATGTTGAAGCCCTAAACCCCAGTGTGATGGTATTTGGAGGTGGGGCCTTTGGGAGGTGATTAGGTTTAGATGAGGTCATGAAGGTGGGGCCTCCATGATAGGATTAGAGGAAGGGACCAGACCTTCTGCTCTCTGCCATGTGAGATCACAAACAGAAGGTGGCTGTCTGTAAGCCCGGAAGCAGGCCGTCACCAAGAAATGAATGTGCTTGCATTTTCACCTAGCACCTCCCAGCCTACAGAACTGTGACAAATAAATGTCTGTTGTTTAAGCCACCCAGTCTATGATGTTTTGTTAGAGCAGCCTCAGCTGACTAAGATGACATGCTTTACAAAAAATTATGATCAGTATATATCCGAGGGTCATGACAGCCATGTTCTTGAAGCCATGTGGTAGCAGCCTTAACCAGAGTGACTGAGGCTTCCCCAGGAGCCCACTCTGCCTGGATGGGATCTCACATGCAGTCATTAGCACGTCTATAGCTGAGGACAGGAGGTTGTTTCTACCCTAGGTTTCTATTGGTGCAACTCGTACCATTGTTAGAGAAATTATTTAGTGATTATAATTTTTACCAGGAGGCAGCTTTTACATAAAATAAATCAAATTTGAAATGGAATCATTTACGTGAGGAAATATTTGGGCATGAACTGAGTTGTGCTGCTATCTGAATGTCATATGCCTTTGTGGAAGCTTTGTAAAACATTTTGTACATCTACATGTGGCTCTTGCTGGTACCAGGCCATTTCCTGTTACAGAGAAGCAGTGCTGTGTGGACAAAAGTACAGCCACCCAAGAGCCAGGAGACCTGCCACCAGGCAGCTCTGCCACCTGCTGAATCACCTGAAGTGGTCGTCTTATTCTCTGTCTGGTGACTCTGGTGGTTTCTTCATTGCTGCAGGAGATGATCTGTAATATCTCATTCAGTCCCCAATGCAACTAGAAAGAGGAGTTCAATTTAGTAACTCCTGCGGCCTTCATTCTGCAAAACAAAAATGAGTTAATCCCTGAAAAATGCTTACAGCAGTGCTTGGCATGTGGTTGCTGCCTTATAAAAATTAGTCACTAGAGTGATCATAATCATTATTCCAAGAGCATTAAAACCATAGCCATAGTGTAGGGCCGAATTTAAAGACATAGTTTGGCAGATGTAAGCTATTACATATGGAATGGAAAAACAACAAGGTTCTACTGTATAGTACAGAGAACTATATTCAGTATCCTATGATAAACCATAATGGAAAAGAATATTTTTTAAAAAAAGAATGTATATATATATGTAACTGAATCACTTTGCTGTACAGCAGAAATTAACACAACGTTGTAAATCAACTGTACTTCAATTATAAAGAAAGAAAGAGAGAGAGGAAGAAAGAAAGGAAGGAAGGAAGAAAGGAAGAAGGAAAGAAAGAAAGAAAGAGAGAGAAAGAAAGAAAGAAATACATAGTTTGGAGCAAGCCAGTTTCCCAATTCAGGGCTCTTTGGCCTCTTTCTTGCCCTGGAGGTTCTCAGAATTCCTCATGGAATTGAGAATAGCTCACTCACCTCTGTTGATGACAGAGGGGACACAGTCTTAACTTCATGATGCCACAAAGATTTATTGAAATCTGGGGCAGGATTAGAAAGATAATCAAAGGTCCTTGCCCGCAATATTGCTAGGAGAAACATGTCCAGGTAACGGATGTGGTAAGTGGTTAGACGGTAAATTCAACAGTATTCCTAGAGGAGGGAGGGGTTAGTTTATAAGGGAAGTTCATCCAGGTTGTTCATAAGGGAAGAGTTCACATAGAATGATGGTGCTAAACCTGGGAAGGGAACTAGGATCTCACCATACAGCGATGGGCAGGAGGACACACCCAGCAGAGGACACTGTGTGGCCACAGTGTGAAGCCTCAGAAATGCCTGGCATGTGGGGTCATGTGTGGTTTGTGTAGCGGGGACTTGGGGTATGTGTGCAGTGCCGTGACAGGTGATGGCACCAAAAAGGTGGGCTGGACCCAGATTCCACTGGGCCCTGAATGCTAGGCCAAGGAGCACAGGCTTCCCGCTGGGCAGTAGGGTTCCAGCTGTGTCCAGAAGTGCTTCAGGATTCCTTGAAGCTGCCGGGGGCCCGGAGGAGGTGGGGCTAGAGGACTTCAGGGCAGCCTCTGAGGCCTCTGTCCCTGCTTCACCCAGAGCAGCTCAGAGCAGCTCAGATTTTATCTGTTTTCTATCCTGGGGGTCTTGGTAACACCTTCTTGAAAAAAGTTGGGGCTTCCTTTGCTTATAAAAAAGCATTAAAATCCACTATGTAGACAACAGTGAGTCAGTAAAAGTCTTGAAACCAAAAAGTGACCCGATTTAGTTTCTATTTTAGAAAGCTCACCCTGGCAGCAAGGTAGAAGATAAATTGAGATGAGTATGGGGAGGGGACTTGGAGAAAGGGGGCTAGTTAAGAAATTGGTTCAGTAATGGGGCAAGCAAGAAGGAAGTGAGTGTAAACCCAGACATTGGCAAGGGGAGAGGGAGGGATGGATTCAAGGTACACGGCAGAGGTCAAGGAACCATGACCTGAAGGTGGACTCGATCTGGAGAAAGAGGGTTTCTACCCCAGGGGCCTGGGAAGATGGTGAGTGGCAGTGACAAGAGGTCTCAATCCAGGTGACCTTGAAAACAGTGATTTTGGAAATCAGGTGAAAGAAGCTGTAATAAAAGTGACTACGGCACAGAGCAGCAAACAGAATGTCTGGAAGAGGCTGATGAAACTGGGAAGAGAAACCTTATCTTTTGAGGGACCTGGTGATGAGGCTCCTGCTTAGAGCACAGCTGCCCAAGCAGGACAGGTGCTGTCACCTGCATTGTTAGCATCTGGTCAAGATCCCTGGGAGAATGACTACCTGGGAAGCCTTGGTCAGCTCTTCCATCAGGCAGATGAAAGAGATGTTTTGTAGATGTTCAGCTGCCAAGCATTCCCTTGATACTAGGAACAATCAGCCTCCTTTTTATTTGGCAGAAAAATCCTCAATGTATTTCACTGGAGGCCTCAGAATTTAGACGTTCTGCCAAATGAGGACATGGGCCTCTTTTCTGCATTTGTTGGAGACTTAGAAAATATGGCAAAATGTGCTCTAACCTCACAATCTGAATTGACTTATGGAATAGACGTGTGTCTTGGGCCCTTATTCAGAATGACTGTTAGTGTCTTCAGATTTGATCTCTTGGCACAAAGCAACTAGTTCTTGGATGGTCCAAAGAGGAGAAATAAACTAGAGTTTCTCCATCCAATATAGCAGCTGGCAGCCACACATGGGTATGAGCATTTGAACAGGGGTAGTTCCAGGTGTCATGTGCTATGAGTATAAAATACACACTGATTTTTAAAATTTACTATAAAAATAGTTAAATATCTCAACACTTTTTATAATATTGGTCACTTGTTGAGATGGCATTTTAAACACAGTGGACTAAATAAAACATATTATCAAAGTTAATTTCACATGTTATTTGTTTTAATGTGGCTATTAGTCAATTTAAAATTATATATATGTAAGTATATATCACGGTATATTTCTGTTGGACAGCACTACTCTAGATAATTGAGGTTCCTCAACATTCATGTTGCAAGTGAAACTTTCAACGTCTAGGTAATTTTTATTTTATGTAAATTTATTGCTTTGAGTAGAAGGGTTTAAGATGGCGGTATAGGAAGACCCTGAACTCAACTCCTCCCATGGACACAACAAACGTACAGCTACATATGGATAATTTTCCTCTGAAAAGGACCTGAGAACTAGATAAACAGTGCCTTGACAACAAAAGATAAAAAAGATGCATTGAGACAGAGAAACAGAGACACGGTCTCACCCAGGTCCCCACCCCAGAAGCAGTGACCCACAGCTGGGAGGGATCCCAAAGATATAGAACTTTCCCTCAAGGAGTGAAGGGATTGAGCCCCATGTGAGGCACCCTGACCTTTGGGTCCAGCATTGAAAAGAGGAGCCCCACAAATCAGTGGGGATTGAGTCCATGAGAACCATAAAACTATAGGGAACAGAGAACCCACTCTTAAAGGGCTTACATGCAGACCCATTTGCAGTGAGATCCAGGGCAAAAGCAGTAGAAAGGGCAAAAATGGCAAAGAGCACCTAGACCATAAGTGAGGGAGACCCACTTACTGATTTTACAGTGGCTGCCAGAGAGGTAGGAACCTGCTGGGACTTCCTTCGGGATGGAAGTGCTGGTGGGCACATTTTTTACAATCTCATCCTAACTTGCTGGTGAAGAGCTGGTGAATGCCATTTTTGGCACCCTCCTTCTAGCCTGATAGCACCAGAGGGCATGCTCTACCCACTCCACAATACAACCCAGCTGGTTGAGGGCCTTGCCCACCCTGCGCAGCAGCTGCACCACAACCAGGCTGGGCGAATGCACTGTGTCCTGCCTTCCCCATGCAGTGGCCATGCTGCAACCAAGTCAGGTGAGCACCCCAGGCCCCTGCCTTTTCCACACAGCAGCTGAGACCCCAACACAGCTGGTGTGTGCATGCAGCCCACACAAGGGCCTCCCCTTGAGCATCTGGCTCTGGTGTTCAGGGAAGACTGTGCTTCTGGGCCCCAAGGGTCATCTCCTACACAAGAACACTCCTTCAAGACCGTGAGAAGTAAGTGTTTTGCCTGATACATATAGACAAACATAGGTAGTCAGACAAAATGAGGAGACAGAGGAATACGTTCCAAACCAAAGAACAAGACAAATCCCCAGCAAAAGACATTAATGAAATGAAGATTAGCAACCTACCTGATAAATAGTTCAAAGTAATGATCATAAAAATGCCCACCAAACTTGGAACAATAATGAATGAACACAGCAAGAACTTCAACAAAGCAATAGAAAATATAAGAAAGTACCAAACAGAAGTTATAACTGAACTGAAAACTATACTTGAGGGGTTCAACAGTAGACCAGATGAAGTAGAGGATGAATCAATGAGCTGGAAGACAAAGCAATGAAAATCACCCAGACAGAGCAGCAAAATGAAAAAGAATTTTAGAAAGTGAAGATACTTAAGTAACATCTGGTCCAGCATCAGGTGGAATAACACTTGCGTTAGAGTGACCTCAGAAAGAGCAGACAGAGAGTAAGGGCCAGAAAAATAATTTGAAGAAATAATGGTTGAAAACTTCCCTAATCTGGGGAAGGGAGTAGATAGCCAGGTCCAGGAAGCCCAGGGAGTTCCAAGTAAGATGAGCCCAAAGAGAGCCACACCAAGACACATTATAGTTAAAATGGTAAAAATTAAAGATAAAGAGAGAATCTTAAAGGCAGCAAGAGAAAAACAACTTATAATGTATAAGGAAAACCCCATAAAGCTGTTAGTAGAATTTTCAACAGAAATTTTACGGGCCAGAAGGGAGTGGCATGATGTAATCAAGGTGCTGAAAAGAAAAAATTTCCAGCCAAGAATTCTCAACCTGACAAGGTTATCATTCAGAATTGAAGAAGAGATTAAGAGTTTTCCAGATAAGCAAATGCTAAAGGTGTTCATCACCACTAAACTGGCCCTACAAGAAATGTTAAAGGAAATTCTCTAAGCTGGAAAGAAAAGGCACTGATTAATAATATGAAAACATGCAAAAGTAAAAGTCTCACTAGAAAGGTAAATATACACGAAAGGTAGTAGACCAACTACTTATAAAACAGGTATGAAGGTTGAAAGACAAAAGTAGTAAAATTAGCTAAAATTATAATAGTTAAGGGAAGCATAAAATAAAAAGATGTAAATGATATCATTAAAAAAACATGGAGGGGGGAGTAAAAATGTAAAGCTTTGGAATGTGTTCAAAATTAACTTGCTATCAACTTACATCGCTGTATACATAGGATGTTGTATATGAACCTCACAGTAACCACAAGGAAAAAACTTAAACACACAAAAGAAAATGAGAAAGGAATCTAAACATAACACTGAAGAAAGCCAAAAGACCACAAGGAAGGAGAGAAAGAGAAGAAAGGAACAGAGAAGAAGAAGAACAACAAAAAAGCCAGAGAACGATTAACCAAAAGGCAATAAGTACATACCTATTAGTAATTGCTTTAAGTGTAAATGGACTAAACTCACCAATCAAAAGACATAGAGTGGCTGAATGGATGAAAAAACGGGACCCATCTATATGCTACCTACAAGAGACTCACTTTAGAAGTAAGGACTGAATGTGAAGGGGTGGAAAAAGATAGTCCATGCAAATGGAAACAAAAAGGAAGCTTGTGTAGCTATACTCATCAGACAAAAGAGACTTTAAAACAAAATCTGTAATAAAAGACAAAGAAGGGCATGGAATAATAATAAAAGAGTCAATCCAGCAAGAAGGTGTAACATTTATAAATGTATGCACCCAACATATGAGCACCAAAGTATATAAAGCCAATATTAACATACCTAAAGAGAGCAATTGAAAGCAATACAATAATAGTAGGAGATTTTAACACTCCACTGACAGCAATGGGTAGATCATCCAGACGGAAAATCAATAAGGAAACATCAGCCTTAAATGACACATTAGATCAGATGGCCTTAATAGATGCCCACAGAACACTCCATCCAAAAGCAGTAGAATGCACATTCTTCTCCATGGAACATTCTACAGGATGGATCATATATTAGGCCACAATATAAGTCTCAATAAAATCAAGAAGAATGAAATCATATCAAGCATTTTTTCTGACCACAATGACCACTATGAAACTAGAAATCAATTACAAGAAGAAAACTGGAAAAAACACAAAAATGTAGAGATTAAACAACCAGTGAGTCATTGAAAAAATCAAAGGAGAAATTGAAAAATACCTGGAGACGAATGAAAACAGAGATACAATGTACAAAATCTATGGAATGCTGCAAAAGCAGTTTGAAGAGAGAAGTACATAGCATTACAGACCTACCTCAAGAAACAAACAAACAAACCAAAAAACCTCTCAAATAAACAATCTAACTTTACAACTAAAGGAACTGGAAAAGGAAGAACAAATGAAGGCCAAAGTTAGTAGAAGGAAGGAGCAGATCAGAGCAGAAATAAATGAAATAAATACTAAAGAGACAAGAAAAGAGATCAGTGAACTTAAGATCTGGTTCTTTGAGAAGATTAAAAAAAATAGAGAATAGAAGATAAAAAATATTGAAAAGCCTTTTGTTAGACTAACCAAGAAAAAAGAGAAAGGGCTCAAATAAATAAAACCAGAAATGAAAGAGGAGAAATTACAGTTGCTACTGCAGAAATACAAAGGATCATAAGAGAATACTATGAACAATTATACACCAAAATATTGGACAGTATAGAAAAAAAGGGACCAATTCCTAGAAACATGCAATCTACCAAGATTGAATCATGAAGAAATATAAAACCTGAAGACTGATTACAGTAGTCAAAAACCTCCCAACAAACAAAATTCCAGGACCAGACAGCTTCACTGGTGAAATTTTCCAAACATTCAAAGAAGATTTAATACCTATCCTTCTCAAACTCTTCCAAAAAAAAAAGATCAAAGAGGAGGGAATGCTTCCACACTCACTTTATAAGGCCAGCATTACCTTGATACGAAAACTAGTAAGGACATCACACACACAAAAAAAAATTACAGGCCAATATCCTTGTTAAGTATAGATGGAAAAATCCTCAACAAAATATTAAGAAACCAAATTCAATAATACGTTAAAAGGATCATACACCCCATGATCAAATGGGATTTCTTCCAGAGATACAAGGATGATTAACATCTGCAAATCAATCAACATGATACACCACATTAATAAGATGAAAGATAAAAATTATATGATCATCTCAATAGATGCAGAAAAAAGTATTTGATAAAATAAAAAAATGATAAATGATAAATGATGAAAACTCTCAACAAAATGTGTATGGAGGGAACGCACCTCAACAAAAAAAAGCCATATATGACAAACACAGAGATAACATCATATTCAATGATGAAAAAGCTGAAAGCTTTTCCTCTAAGATCAGGAACAAGACAAGGATGTCCACTCTACCAATTTTATTCAACATAGTGTTGGAAGTCCTAGCCACAGCAATTAGTCAAGAAAAATAAATAAAAGTCATCCAAATCAGAAAGGAAGAAACAAAACTATCACTATTTGCAGATGATATGATGCTA
This sequence comes from Stenella coeruleoalba, assembly GCF_951394435.1. NCBI lineage: Eukaryota > Metazoa > Chordata > Mammalia > Artiodactyla > Delphinidae > Stenella > Stenella coeruleoalba. Next base: position 144,767,755 of record NC_137169.1, on the reverse strand, counting down.
TACATAGAAAACCCTAAAGATTCTACCAAAAAACTCTTTGAACTAATAAATGAATTCAGCTAAGTTTTAGGATACAAAATCAATATATAGAAATCTGTGGCATTTCTATCAGAAAGATAATTTAAGAAAACCCCATTTAAAATTGTAGCAATAAGGATAAAATACCTAGGGAAAAATTTAACCAAGGAGGTGAAATACCTGTACACTGAAAACTATGAGACACTGATGAAACAAATTTAAGAAGACACAAATGAATGGAAAGATACACTGTGCTCATGGACTGGAAGAATTAATATTGTTAAAATGTCCATACTACCCAGAGCAATCTATAGATTCAATGCAATCCTTATCAAAATTCCAATGGCATATTTCACAAAACTAGAACAAATAATTCTAAAGTTTGTGCAGAAACAGAAAAGATCCTGAGTGGCCAAAACAATCTTGAGAAAGAAGAACAAAGCTGGAGGTATTATGCTCCCTGATTTTGAGCTATACTACAAAGCTATAGAAATCAAAACAGTATGATACTAGCACAAAAACAGACACATTGATGAGTGGAACAGAATTGATAGCCCAGAAATAAACCCACACATATAAGAACAATTAATTTATGACAGAGTCACAAAGAACATACAATGGAGAAAAAGGACAGTCTCTTTGATAAGTGGTGTTAAGAAAACTGGATTGCCACATGTAAAAGAATGAAACTAGACTACTATTTCACACCAAACACAAAAATCAACTCAAATTGAATTAAAGACTTAAATGTAAGGTCTGAAACAGTAAAATTCCTAGTAGGAAACATAGGCAGTAACCTCATTGTCATCCGTCTTAACAATGTTTTTGTGGACCTGACTCCAAAGGCAAGAGAAACAACAGTAAAAATAAACAAATGGGACTACATCAAACTAAAAAACTTCTGCACAGTAAAGGAAACAATCATCAAAACAAAAAGACAACCTACTAAATGGGAGAAAATATTTGCAAGTCATGTATCTGATAAGGGGCTAATATCCAAAATGTATAAAGAACTCATAAAACTCAACAAAACAACCCAATTAAAAAATGGGCAGAGACACTGAATAGACACATTTCCAAAGAAGACATACAGATGGCCAATAAGCACATGAAAAGATGTTCATCAGTACAAATTATTATGGAGATGCAAATCAAAACCACAATGAGATGTTGCCTCACACCAGTTAGAATGGTTAGTATCAAAAAGACAAGAAATAGCAAGTGTTGGAGAGGATGTGTTGATGGGAATGTAAATTGGTGCAGCCACGATGGAAAACATTATAGAGATTCTTCAAAAAATGAAGAAAACTACCATACAATCCAGCAATTCCACTTTGGGGATTTATTCAAAGAAAATGAAAACAATAATTCAAAAACATATACGCACTCCTATGTTCATTGCAGCATTATTAACAATAGTCAAGATATGAAAGCAACGTAAGTGTCCATCCATGGATGAATGGTTAAAGAAAATGTGGTATGTGTACCCAATGGACTACTACTCAGCCATGAAAAGGAATGAAATCTTGCCATTTGTGACAACATGGATGGACCTGGAGAGTATTATGCTAAGTGAAATAAGTCAGAAGGGAAAAGACAAATACCATATGATTTCACTCATCTGTGGTATGCAAAACAAAGCAAAACAAAACAAACGAACAAACTCAGAGATACAGAGAACAGATCAGTGGTTACCAGAGGGGAAGGGGGTTAGGGGGTGGGCAAAAGTGGTCAATTTTATGGTGACGGATGTGATCACTTTGTAGTGTATACAGATTTCGAATTATGATGCTGTACACCTGACACTAGATAATTAAAAAATGTATTGCTTTGAAATTACCTTTTCTAAAAAGATAATAATTGGGTCAAAAGGTTTTTTCCCTCAATGGCTGGATGATAGGTTAAGTTTCAGATTTTAGCTTTGCAGTACAATTTCACAGGAATTCAGTTATTTCATGCCCACCCCCACTTTTTCCTTACTATACAAGAATATGGATGCCCCAAAGCAACAGTAACTGAGAATACAGAATAGACAACTCTCTATATGTGCCTATGAGATATGAACTCATTAAAAATACCAGACCCACATAACAGTGAAAACAAATTTTTTATGGGAACACCCACGGCAGTAAATGAAAAACTTATGTTAATGCTGTTCTAAGAATGAAACTTGTAGCTTATAAACTTCTTTAAAAAAAAAAAGAAGAAGAAGAAGATAGTGGGATAAGGACTTGGAAATATGAAAGTTAAGTTCCCATGGAAACAACCATTTATCCACCATGCAAATATTCCATGTGTATGAGAGTAGATATGTGTGGAAACGAGGGCTGACCCATATTAAGTTGGAGCGTTGGAGTGTTGTTGTAAGTGCTTTATGTGTAAACCCTACCACAGTGAAGTGAAGTAGGGACTGTTCTTTCTTGGGGCACAGAGAGAGAATCAGAAGGTCAGGAAGCTAGCTAGCAGTGGAGCCAGAATCAGAACCCTGGCCCTCACCCTAACCTCTACATTGTACGCCCTTCTGAGCAAGTGCAACATAATTATAGCCAGAGAGAATCACGTGTGGACCAGAGAGCAGGACAGGATTTTTAACATTTCTAGTTTTGCTTCATCTTAGCATTCTGATGTTTTTCACATTTGTAACCTTAATGCAGTTAAAAGCAGGAGGTGGTAATCAACCAATTCTTATGAAGGAAGGAAGGACTTAAAATAAGTACTTTGAGAGCCGAAAGGGAATTCACTTCCACAGTGTGGTAACGGGATGCAGTCACTGGATCACTCAGCAGTGACACAGGAACACAAAACTGCGCCATAACGTTATTTATTTTTGAAATTTTATCACAAATAATTTGTAAACTTAAACATAGGAAGAGGCTTTCCCAAAGGAAATTTGGAAAAATAGTAACACTTAATAACTTACCCAATTTGGAACTTCTTCATCCTCAACATAATATAGATATTATATTAAATCTTTAAAAAAGAATGTGCTTTGTTGAAACTTTAAAAATTGTGTGGGTTTTTAAAAGTTTTATCTTTTTCTGTTTTGCTAAAATTGAGCCTGGCATTTTTAACTTCAAAGGAAATTTGTTTTTCCGAGAGGTCTAAGTGAGGGGAGATAGCTCTACAGTACAAGTCTGGTGATGGATGGTTTTCTGTGAGTGCTTACTCTGCATGTATTGTATCAGTAATAATGCCGTGCATTGACTTCTTTTTTTTTAAATTAATTAATCAAGTAATTATTTTTTTATTTTTGGCCGCGTTGGGTCTTCACTGCTGCACGCGGGCTTTCTCTAGTTGCAGCGAGCGGGGGCTACTCTTCGTTGCGGTGCGCGGGCTTCTCATTGTGGTATCTTCCCTCGTTGTGGAGCACAGGCTCTAGGCGCATGGGCTTCAGTAGTTGTGGCACACAGGCTCAGCAGTTGTGGCTCCCGAGCTCTAGAGTGCAGGCTCAGTAGTTGTGGCGCACAGGCTTAGTTGCTCTGCGGCATGTGGGATCTTCCCAGACCAGGGCTCGAACCCATGTCCCCTGCCTTGGCAGGCAGATTCTTAACCACTGTGCCACCAGGGAAGCCCTGTGCATTGACTTCTTTACTGATGTTATCAGCAGGGTAGGAACCCTCAGCCCACGAAAATTCCAGCCGCCACATCCGGCAGGCTTATCCTACTGTGGATATCATACAGTGTCTTTTCACTCAAAGCCACCCACACACAGGGCTGGAGTAGAATCTCGACCACCATGGGCGGCTTTGTCTGTGTGCTCAGCAAACACTTCTATCCGCAGGAACCTTACAAAGGTGCCTTTGTCTGCCTGCCTGCGTCTCTGCATGGTCCCGGTTCAGGGCAAAGTTGTGAGCCGTTCTCCCTTCTGTATGGATTGGTGCTCCTTCTTCAAGTCTTGGTTTGAGGCAAGTCTTCCCTGACCTTCCTGACCAGATGAAATCCCCTGCCATGCCCTCTCATAGCCATTTTAGAGCGCCAGCCCCTCTCCTTGGTGGTATGTGTCCATTGCAGGGCTACACTTGGCAGCTCTGTGATTAACAAAGACCTCCACCAGTAAGTTCCATGAGAGAATGGGCTTGCCTGTTTTTGTCACTATCATTCACTAATGTTTCTCCAGTGCCTGGCATGTTGTAGGCACTTGGCAAGTATTTGTTGAATGAATGAAATAAATGGTTGGCTGCCTCTAAAATTCAGTATCTAACCACAGCTGAGCCCCCATGGGTGAGCATCAATCATTCTCTTTGTGTATACGCACCTCCTGCAGCGATGATTTCCAATCTTTCTTACTTGACTCAATGCCCAAACTTGGCCCACTCACTCTTTGTTCCTGTTCTCAGCCCCTACATTTTAGACAAAATCAAGTGTTATCAAAGCAAGCTTTGTCCCCTTCCCCTTCCTCTGGACCTTCACCCATTTTCCTCTTCCTTTCTGACCCAGAGCAGAAATTGTCCCCATCCCTTGGCAAAGCCAACTTTCCCCGTACTCTGATCCTGCCCGTCCATCCTCCCCCAGGCCACTGCTCCATCTTGCATCCCCCATCTCGACTCTTCTCTCTTTTTTCCAACTCCTTCCTCTCACCTTACAGCCATGCTCAGGTGACTCTCATCTTCCAAATACGTTGGCCCTTGGTGGTTTAGCTCTCGAGCATCGCTGTTCGACAGAACTTTCTGCAATGGGGGACGTACTCTGTATCTCTGCTGTCACATATGGAGGCTACTACCACATGTGGCTGTTGAGTACTTGAAATATGGCTAGTGTGACTGAGACATGAAACTTTAATTTTATTTAGTTTTAATTAAATTTAACATTGAAGTACACACATGTGGCCAGCGGCCTCCATATTGGATCCCACAGCTCTAAAGTGTAAGTTCCAAAGTCATATTGTTTAGGTTAAAATAAATTACACTTGTACCACCTCCTAACCATATGGCCTTGAGAAAGCTACTTACGTACTAAACTTTTTCATCTAAAATTATGATAATGGTACTATAGTATAGAGTTGTTATGAATAAGATAATTCATGGTATTACATTTAGTGCAAAGTGTGTATACTCAAAATGTATTTGTTGTCATAACCATCATCTTCACTGTTACCCAATCCTATTGAGACTGCTTTTTCAAGCTTCAGGTCAGATGCTTTAATGACCAACAAAGTCAGTTTAGTGGGTCTTGACTAGCATTTTTTTTAGAGAAATAGACCAGACTAGGATACGAAATATGAGTGCTTCTCATGCAGTAGAAATAGGTATTAACTCATGAAACATTTGTTTCTATATACAAGTGCCTTGTGTACCAGGCAATGAAATAAAACATATTTCTCACCATGAGTTGCATAAAAAGAGTTGTGTTTCTCTAGAAGTGCTGCTTCCGAGTTGAGAAGGTCAAGACTGATATACCAGAGGCCAGATCCACTGGCCTCTTCTCAACCTTATCTTGATTTCTCAGTCCTATTTGGCACTGAGGTCCACCTTCTGTTTGAGTTTCTTTCCTCTGTTGACCTTTACTCTTTCCCATCCAGTATTTCTTTGAGGGCTACTTGCATCAAAATAACTCCAGGAGGGTAGGGACATATGGTAGTCAGCCTCCAAGCTGCCCCTCCACCCTGATTTTGTCTCCCGTCACTTCTGTGAACTCTCCTCTCACAGTAAGTAGGACTCACCTATGTAACCAATAGGATTTTGCAGAAATGACAAATGTGACTTCTGAGCCTGGGTCATGAAAGATACTGTGGTCTCTGCCTTGCTCTCTTGGATCACCTGCGCTAGGGGAAGCTGGCTGCCACTTGATGAGGACACTCATCTTGGAATCAGAGCTTCAGGCCCAGATAAGTCTTCAGATATCTGGCTTACAACTTGATGGCAGCCGTGCGAAAGGCCTCGAGCCACCCAGCTGAGCTGCTCACAGATTTTTGATTTCCGGAAACCATGAGATCAAAAATGTTGCTGTGTTAAGATGTGAAATTCTGGGGTTATCTCTCATGCATCAGTAGATAATGAAGGGAGTGTTCTCTTTAGATTGTATGTTCCTGCTGAATCTGGTTTTCTGGGGAGGGGTCTAGGAATCTGCATGAATGTCTCTGGGTGATTCTTTGACCCTCTAGAGTTTGAGAACCACTGCTCTTTTTTTCACTGACTGCTCTCCCTCTTCCTTCCCTCTCTCCATTCCTTCCTTCCCCTACAGTGCAGTTCCCAAAAGCTCTGACCAGGGCCTCTTCTCTTTTCATTGTGCACTCCCCAAGCAAGTACATCTATTCTGTGGCTTTAACAGACAGACTTGGAGCAACCCGTGGACCTACTTCTTCCACACCGAGCCCTCTTCAAAGCTCCTAAGCCCTATTTTCCAACTGCCTGCCTGATATCTGTGTGTGTATTTCCCTCCAGCAAGTCAAACTCAGTATGTCCAACTTTGAATTCATAACCATTCTCATGAAACCTTTTCATTTGTGTTCCCTATTTTTCATAGTAATTTATAGCTTAGTCTCCTAGGCTTGATATCAAGCCTTGATATCATCCTTGCATCCTCTTTTTCCTTACCCTCAACACATCTGAAGATCTGACAGTCCTCCTCTTCAGTCCTCCATTCTTCCATGGCCACTGCCACCACTCTGGTTCACACGTCATCACCCCTTACCCGGCCTGATGTGATGACTGCTCCATTGTTTTCTCACTCTTCTCTTTCCCCACAACCTCTTCCATTCCAACCTTCAATCCACAACCTCTCCACTGTCTTTTGAATAAAGTTTAAACTCCTTGGTATGGCATGTAAGGTCCCTAACAGTGAGGCCCTAACAGGTTGTTCTACGTTTATTATTAATAGCCATCTCCTAACTCACCCCTAAACACACATACTCTCTCGGCACAAGACGTTATCCATAATTTCCCAAACATGCCTTGAAGGGGTCTATATCTTTTTTCATACTATTATGGCCCCTAGAGAATTAAAATTCTCCTTTGAGAATAAAAAAAAATCATACTGTAAAGCCCATTGCAAAATTTATTTGTGACGCAGTTGCAATGGTAGATGTAGTTCATGTCCACACCCTCTCATCCCAGTCCCCAAACCAGGTCAGGAGAAGGCAGGGGGAGAGCGTGGGTGCAAACCCCGTTGAGCTTGCAGCTACTTTGTTGCCTTCGGACATGAAAAAGGCATTTTCAGCTTCCTGTGGGTCTCCACCTGCTTTAGCTACACAGGTTGTACTTTTGTGAAAAGGCGCACTCATTATTCATTTATTGAGCTGATAAGCATTTATTAACCCTGTCCTAGCATCATGGTGGATATCAAAGTTAAGACCTAGTTCCTGCTTTTTGTCAACTCTGGTAGAGAGTAGCAATTGCCAGAAGATACTAAAATATCAGGGGACTTCACAGGTAAAGGAAATCACCTCTAGGTTGGAAGGGTGGGGAGTGGGGATAAGTAATTGCCTACCTTCCTTTCCTTGAATGTAAGCTCCAGAAGGGCAGGCATCTTTGTTTGGTTCAAGTCTGTATTTCCAGTAGCTAGATCAGCAACCTACACAGAGTAGGACCCAAGATATATCTGTTGAATGAACGGATGACTGAATAAAAACTTTTATGTAGAAGAAGTGTAGGTTCGGGTTCATAACTGTGAGCTTCTTAAAGGCTGAGATGATAGCCATTTGCATTTTTATGGATTTGCATTGTGTTCAGCATACCTTAGGCACTCAATAAGTGCTGGATGAATGTCGAGTGATTCCGTAGTGAGGTTTGTTTTCTCCCACCCCTTCCCTGGTGTCATTAAGTGTTAGCCTTCCTGAAGAAAATATTTATGCTAAATTGACGGTGGTTTTAAAGGTAAGAGTCTTGGGGCTTCCCTGGTGGCGCAGTGGTTGAGAGTCCGCCTGCCGATGAAGGGGACGCGGGTTCGTGCCCCGGTCTGGGAGGATCCCACACGCCGCGGAGCGGCTGGGCCCGTGAGCCATGGCCGCTGAGCCTGCGCGTCCGGAGCCTGTGCTCCGCAATGCGAGAGGCCACAGCGGTGAGAGGCCCAAATGGTAAGAGTCTTTAAGAAACCAAGAAAAAAGGGGAAGGTGAAAGAAGATGAGACAAGATAAAAAGGTCAGGAAAATAACATTTTTAATGTAATTAACTACTGAAAGTGTTCCTGAAAGCACTGGTTTACCTTTACCCAAGAGTCAACCGAAATGGAAAATCTGACTATATGTGACATTGTTAAACTATCTCATTAGCAACACTTGTTTGATTTAATCCAAGAACCAAATATTACTATATAGAGGTCAAAGCTTAAAGTTATTGAAGACTTACCCAATTCAGAATTAAATAAAAAGGCCAAAGGCCCAGAGAATATTTATGCTGCTGTTCTTTTTTCCCCCCAGTGATCTAAATTTAACTAACTGAAATTATATTCTAAGTATCAGATATTTATGCCAGGCTCTGAAGTGGCAGCTAATTTGCATACTGAAATTACTCGAGACTTGTTTTAGTGAGAAGCCCATTGGGTGCAGAAATAATTGCCGGGGAAGAATCAAAAGCGGGAGAACATGATGGTCTTTGCCCTGAAGCAGCTCACCATGTAAGCAGGTGAAACAGATATTAAGAAAGCAGGGGCTGGGGGCTGGGGGGGGTGGGGGGTGGGGGGGAAGAAGTAAAGAAATATTTGAGTTCAGATTCATTTACAGCCTTTTGGCACAGCCTGCTAGTTGGCCATTGAAATCAGAGCTTTCCTTCTTCAGAAACGGTTGTCCCTGGGACTACATTTCCCAGCGCCCTTTGCATCTATGTGAGACTATGTGACTAGTTGGCCATGTGACCTCATTCTGGCCAATGGAATGTGGACAGAAAAGATGTGGACCACTTTTAGGTCTGGACCCTATGCCTTACCCTCCTTCTTCTATGGGCTGATATAACTTTTTTTTTTTTTTTTTTAATTGTACTGTCTTGTCCCAGTTTTGAAGCCCTGAATAGAGGCTGGTCAGTCAGTTTCCCTTCTTAAACAGCCTATTAAGTCCACATCCCAAACCACTTCACTTGCTGGGCCCTAACACTCTGGGGCCAGGAAACATATACCCTAATTGCCCCAGAGTCAGGTACCGGACAACTAGGGGTAACCCCTATGCCCAGAGCCCCACCCCCAAATTATTCAACTTAGCCAATCCACAGGAAGACCGTGAAACCTAGCTAACCCCACCCCACTTGCCATAAATCAGCTGCCCCCTAGACCCCCAGCCTGCTGTTACTCTGTTCCTGGGTACAATCCCCTGTGTGGCCCTGCCTAGCAATCTTCTCTTGTTCAGAGCTCTAAGAATCAGAGAATTTTGCCTTTCATTTATCCAAGTGTCATTGTGTTGGGTCTCACCATCTTTAAATCTTGTAAAACAGCTGAAATGGCAGTGATCACAGATTCTTGGAAACTATGTTGATGATGACAAAGTTGCCTTCTGTCTGCTCCTGAATGTCTTCCTCTAATTCTCCCATCCCTGCCCCACCGTCAGTGCCCTGCACGGTCCTATGAAGAGAAAGGAGCTTCTATTATGTTGTTACTTGTTTTGGCTTATCGGTTATGTCAGTCTAGCCTACTATAATTATTATAGGAAAACAACCAACCCATTGCTAGGGATATAGTATGAAATGAGGAAGGCTCCAGAGAGAGACAAGGGAAGCCAGTATCTCAATAATCTCTATGAGGAGGGGAGCTCAGGGTTTACAAAATGGCAAACTAGTTTTGCAGTTAGTCCTTACTGGCTATCCCTCCACTCCTGTCCAAGGAAATGCTTCAGTCAAAAGATGCCTTATGCAGATAGATCTCCATTATCTCTAGTTTCAAAAAATATACCATCAGTGCATGGTATTCTCAAAGTTAACTTCATGTCCTTAGGCCCCAGGTTCATTCTGACCTTCTCCTCTTCTATGTTTATCTTTTTCCCCTCCTATCTTTTCCTTTGCATTGCAAATTAACTTCTAACTATCTAAGCATTACATAATAGTATTCTCAACAAAATTATATACAAATAAATAAATTAAATAATGAAAGTAAAATATAAATTATAGAAATAAAACTATTCTTTGATTAATCCTCCCCAACAATTCCATCTGCTCTCACCAACCCAGATGCAACCCCACTGTCTTCTGTGCATGGTTTCAGACATTTTTCCTTTTTATTCACATTAGTTGATAGAAAATCTATGGTACTGTTTTTCCGTAAATCATGTCTTACTGTCCATTTTGTCCCACAATTTGCTTCTTTCACCCAACAATGTTTTGGAGAGTTCTCCATGGTCCTACATGGAGATCTAGTTTATACCTAATGACTACATACTGTTCCTTAGTGTGACTGTACCACAGTTCCTTTAGTCATTCCATGATTCAGGGTGTCTCCAATTTTCCACCATTACATAAATAGCTACAGTGAACATCCTGGGACATGCTTGCCTGAGTACTTGGTCCTGGGTGCTCATCAGGTGCTTTCTAGGGGATCCCATCTAAGCCTCTCAGCAGCTGTATGAAGTAAGTACTGACATCATCTTTGCTTAGTGGGTGAAGTGTTTGAGGTGAACTTGCCAGGGCTTCTTTAGGGGTAATAATGAGTGGTGCGTTTGCAGGGCAGTTTACCCTCCTCTAAGCGTAGCATGTTTTAAGGACACCAAAGGCTTTGTTTTAATCAGGTACAGTAAGACATGTAGACATGGAAATGACTGTCAGGAAAGAGGTGTTTTTCTTTATACTCACAATTCCCCAGAAGCAGGAGGCATGGCAAATCATGCAGGGCCCCTTGGGGAAGCACCAGGACTGGCCAGGAGGCAGAGGGAGTGAGGGGTGCAGTGGGGAATGTGTGGTTTTCATGGAAAGGAATGGTGAGGTGGGTAAACAAGTTTATAATAGGCTAGTTTGAATAATTTCAGTGGGCTCTGAGGCATAGGGGCTGTCCCTAGTTGTCTGGTACCTGGCCCTGTGGTGATTATGTCAGGGGGATAGTAACTCTAAGTGTGAGAGACCATAAAGGAGGTACTGGGGTGTGTGGGCTCTAGTTTACTATCTCTAGGAATTGCTTAGCCCTGGGAAGGGCAGTCTCTCCAGGGTCAGCAAGGCCCTGGGTGTCAAAGCATCAGAATACAGAAAATAAAAGACCCGGTTAATACATAGCAATTTACACTCGTACCAGCAGAATATGGGAATTCCCTTTTCCCTGCATCATCACCAAACACTTGCTGTTATTAGACTTATATGTGTAGTCCATCTGATAGGGGAAAATAGTGCCTGTTGTTTTAATTGGCATGTTCTCATTAATTAGTGATGTTGAGTACCTTTCACGTATCTTTGGTCCAATGGTGAATAGTCCATTCCTGGCTCCTCTCTCCAATTTATTTCCACTCCTCCACAGTCTTCTCTCTTTTTCTTCAGATACAAACCAAACTTCCCTCCATGACTTTCCAAGCCTTTCTCAGTATGGCACAGGTGCTTTTTGGAAGTTTTACTTCTTGGCATTTCCAAACTTGTCTTCTAAATTCCACACTTGGTCTCTTTCCCCACCCCCTCCTTCCTGGTCTTTACACAAGCTGTTCCCTCTGCCTGGAAACTCACTGCACCTTCTCTTCCTTTTCTTCCCTTTACACACACACACACACACACACACACACACACACACACACACACTTCTATTCATACAACGTATGAAGTCACCCCCAGGATCCTTTTCCAGCACACTCCATCCTATCTGCTTTACAATCTTAGCACTTAGCCTGTGACCCTGTAATTGCAGATTTACTTTTCTACTCTCTCCATAGGTTATAAACTGGTTGAAGACAAAGATTGTGTCTTTTATATTTTTGCATCCTCCACACCTAGTACAATGACTGAAACATGTCAAGTACCCGAGAATACATCTTGAATGGAGGAAGAATGGGTGAGACGTGACTGAATGAGCACTTCTTAAAATTTAAGTATAGTTGATTTACAATGTTTCAGGTGTACAGCAAAGTGATTCAGTTATACATATACACATATATATATTCTTTTTCAGATTATTTCCCATTATAGATTATTACAAGATATGGACTATAGTTCCCTGTGCTCTACAGTAGGTCCTTGTTGTTCATCTGCTTTACATATAGTAGTGTGTATCTGATAATTCCAAATTCCTATTTTGTCCCTCCCTCCTTTGGTAATCATAAGTTTGTTTTCTACGTCTGTGAGCCTATTTCTCTTTTGTAAATAAGTTCATTTGTATCATTTTTTTAGATTCCACATATAAGAGATATCATATATTTGTCTTTGTCTTCTCTGACTGACTTCACTTAATATGATAATCTCTAGATGGACCTATGGCAGGGGGACAGTGCTGGCATGGTACCAGCATGTTGCTGCAAATGGCATTATTTCACTCTTTTTTATGGCTGTGTAATATTCCATTATATGTATGTATGTATATATATAAAACACTTCTTTATCCATTCATTTGTGGATCAACATTTAGGTTGCTTCCATGTCTTGCCTATTGAAAATAGTGCTGCTATGAACGTTGGGGTACATTTTATCCTTTTCGAATTAGAGTTTTTGTCTTTTCCAGATATATGCCCAGGAGTGGGATTGCTGGATCATATAGTAACTCTATTTCCAAATGAGCACTTTTATCCTGTTCCACACTCCAGCCTTGGAAGGGTGTCTCCTCACTGAGTGTGTTATCCATCCAGGACAGAGGTGGTGGGTGGGTCATATGCTTTGACAATTCTAGATCTGTACTCAAAACCAGCATCTAGTGCAATGCTACGCTATGTTCTAGAATGTCCTGAGCTCATTAAATGGGTTGTGTTTGATTCTGTGTTTTCCTGGATGGGCAGGATTGAGGAAACTCAGAGAGAATATCAACTGACTTCAGTCTGGTTTTCAATGCCAGGGCAAGATTGGTGGGGAAAGTCTCCTTTCCTTCTGCTGTTAATCAGTTAATTCAGAAAATAATTCTTGATTGCTCTACTGTGTTCCAGGCTCTATGTTTAGCAATAGGTGGACCAAGTAGAGAAACACTTGCTCCCAGAGAACTCACAGTCTACTCAGGCACGGTACCAGTCTGCTAAGTGCAAGCACATTGGGATGAATGAAAAGGTGTGGGCTGTGGGAGGTGCTTCGTGGAGATAATGTTTAGACACTGAGGGTTGATAGGACTGTGAAGCAGTGTGTCTTCAAAGCTGGCATTCTGGGGTTCAGGGGTGCAGGAGCTGAGAGGTGCTCAGGAGGGAGGATGGAAGGGCCACAGAGCAGAGTGGTAGAGTGTGGTTGATGCCATGCTGGACATAAATCCTTTCAGACACTTCCTGTTCAAGTGCCATCGTGTCCTTTCTCCGCTCACAAACCTCCAATGGCTTCTCTTCTCACTCCGAGTAAAACCCAGATCCCTGCCAGTGCCTCTAAGGTTCACCTCAGTAGGAGACCTCTCCGACCTCAGCCCCCCTAGTTGTCTGCATCACTCACTCACTCCAGCCTCATTGACATCCTTCCTGTTTCCTGTCCACAACAGGCATGCTCCTGCCTCAGGGACATTGCATCTGCTCTCCCCTTGCCTGGAAATGCTTTTCTCTCAGAAAACTGCATAGCTCACTCCTTCAGGTTTTTACTTAAATGCTACCTTCCCAGTAAGGGCTTCCCTGCCTACTTTATGAAAAATTTAAGCCTCGATCTTTGCACACCACATGTGATAGACTGCCAGTTTCCCGTGACCCCTTCAGTCCACTCTCTTCTTGCTTCTGGTCATCTGTTTGCCCCATAAAGACTACATTTCCCAGCTTCCCTTGTAGCTAGATATGATCATGTGACTAGGTTCTCACTAATGATAGGTGAGAGAGTTAATTTTTGTGTAACTCCTGCCTCCCTTGCCTGAAAGGAAATTGTTTGCCTTAGATTCCCTTTTCTTATCACTCTCCCTCAGACTGGACCCCAGACAGATCAGTGACCCAGCTTCAGTCCCACACATGAGGACAGTATCTTAGAGGATGGCAGAATAATGAGGTAGAAGGAATCTGGGTCCCTGAATGACCCTGTGGAGCAGAGATGCCCCATCCACCTAGAATAGTAAGACATTCACATAAGGGAGAGAAACTTCTATTTAAGTTACTGAATATTTGGATCACTTTGTTGTAACGACTCTGCCTATGCTCTAACCTACACATCTCCTGTATAAATTCCCTGATTTTATTATTCTGCCTAGTACTTCACACCATCTAACACTCCCAATATTGTCTTCTTTTGTTTATCGTGTGTTCCTTAAGTAGACTGTGAGTTCTTCCAGGGCAGGGGGTTTAGCATCTTTGTTCACTACTGCATCTCCAGCACCTAGTACAGTGCCCAGTTCATAGTAGGTGCTCAATGAATATATTTGGAATGAAATGTTATTGTCCACTGAAAATGAAATCAAAGGCTATGCCGTGAATACAGAGCTTCAGTAAGTTTTGAAAAGAAATCCTAGGGCAAGGTGGGGGGCAGTAAGAGGATGGGAGAGGGGAGGGGAAAATGAGTGAAAACAGTGAGGAACGTCATTCATGGAGGATTGAGAGAAGCGTGGCGTCCGAGGAGGGGTGGAGTTTTTAATCAGGTCAGAAAAGCCCCTCGGCTCTGGGAGGGAGGCTCTGGGGGCTTTGCTTCAGCATGTCTCCCCACTGGTATTGGTTTTGGCACTGACTTTTATATGAAAGAGGAAGAAAGATTAAGTTTTTCCCCATTTAGCAGGAAGGAAGTCATGCTCTCTCCTGCATTCCATCTACGTTTATTCTCATCCTCTTGAGAAAAATCTATATCCTAATATTCAGGATAACTTGCCTAGAATCCTTGAGGTGGAAGGTATTCACAGCAATAGCTGTGACGTATTGGGAAAACCATTAGGATGGAACTGAACTGCTTTAGATTTAACCTGACGCCTTCCTAGGCTGGGTGGTCGTGAGTAAATGGATTGAACTCCTTTGTCTTTAGCATCCTCGCCTGTAAAATGAGTGTAACACTGGACACTGAATAGTGTCCCCCCAACCTCCTGTACCTCAGAATGTGACTGTATTTCAAGACAGGGCCTTTAAAGAGGGAATAAAGTTAAAATGGGGTTGTTAGAGTGGTCTCTAATCCGATATAACTGGTGTCCTTATAAAAAAGATTAGGACACACACACACACGCACACAGAGGGAGACACCAGACACTTGCACACACAGAGGGGTGACCATGTGAGCACACGGCAAGATGGTGGCCATCTGCAAGCCAAGGAGAGCAGCTTCAGAAGAAACCAAACCTGCTGACACCTTAATCTCAGACTTTTGGCCTCCAGAACTGTGAGAAAATAAATCTTTGTTGTTTTATGACACCTAGTGTGTGATATTTTGTTATGACAGTCCTAGAAACTAATACATGAGATAATGTGGAAAGCTAACAAAAGGGTGTGCTGTACCCGCACTCAAATACTTGTCTTCTAAAGTTGCATTAATAGAAGCAAATATTTAAAATACAGGATGTGCCAGTCCTGTCGTATGCTGGTCAGAACCCATAGAGTGAATGTGGAATCCCCTTCTGGAAACAAACTCTGATTGCTTGGGGGTGGGTGGCCATTGTGAAACTGGGTCCCATCCAGAGAAAGGCTACAAGGCTGACGAGGAGTCTAGGCACTGTTACACTGTGCGAAGTAGCTGAGTTTAACCCAGAGAAAGGAAGAGTTAAGGGGACATAAAGCCATCTCCAAATGGGTAAAGCACTGTCTTAAGGAAGAGGAATTCCATCTAGCTGTGTGGGCCCAGATGGGAGAGCCGGAACCAGTGTGTAAAAGTTTCAGGGAGGTAGGTTTCAGTTCAGTACAAAGAGGGCTTTTCTAAGAGAGCTGTGGGCAAACATTACAGGCTTCCTCAAGTATTCCATGAGGCTGCATGACCACTTAGCAGAAATGTCAGAGGGGGGACTCAAGCACAGGTCCTGTGTTTGCACCAGATAAACTTGGATGTTTATTTCAATCCTGATATTCTCTGTACGACTGGATTGTACTTATCAGCTGGAGAACAGGTCTCAATAGTGGGTCAACAAATGTTTCTGAGTTTGTTGATTTGACGGCTTATTAGAAAGCTTTAGAAAATTTACTGAGAAAAACAATTACATAAGTATTCAAACTCTAGAGGTCAGTCATAGGACCCTGGAAGCATGGGTACCCAACTAAGATTCTGGAGCCCCAAAGCACAAGCTTCAGCAGAAACGAACTTGTGCAAGTGAAAAATCTTAAACTTATTCTATACAAAGCTGCCATCTCAGTTTTACAAAGCAAAAATAAATAAATAGAAAAAATGCTGAATTAGATTTATTTACTAAAAGTTAATCTATCCTGAAAGAATTTGTTAAAATTACTCCCAGTAAGAGTCGACAGAGTAAAAGCTGTAATTTCCTGACTACCATCAGTATGTGAGATTTGGGGAAAGCCGACGGAAGCAGAGGATGATTTGGTGGCGGTATCCGAAACATGGTTTTCATATCCACAAATTGCTACAGAATAATGGGGTGCCGCTGGTTCTAAAGTGCTGCCTACCTGCACCACCTCATCAGCTCACACCCCTTAACTACCGTGGCTGGGACGGAGGCCCTCGGAGCCAGGCAGGCCGAGGAAGACCAGTTTTGCGCAGGGCCAGCGGGCGGCCAGAACCAGTGGGGAGTGAGTTGCACCCTTCTGCGGGCTGGGCTCGGGCACCAAAAGCCGCAGAGAGACAACACCGACAAGGCGAACTCTCTCCAGATAAACTTGGATGGTTCCGAGGCAAACACCTTCGAACCCCTTGGGTTCCGATCCACAGCCCCAGAAGCACCCCCCCCCCGCCGCCCCCTCCTCCGTACTCCACCTTCTGCAGCGGCACCGAGGACCCTCCCTCTCCTCGCAAGGAGAGCGCGCGCCGGGCGGAGGTTCGGAGGGGCCAGCGCATCTCCCAGACAGGCTCAGAGTCCTCCTGCACAAGCCTGCCGCTCGCAAAAGGGCAAATATCAAGGGAGCGGGGGAGGGGGAAGAGTGTCATTCGGGCTCTGAGCGGACACGCAGAGCCTTGGTGGGACCTGGTGAGGTGCGGAGAGCTAAACGCAGGAAAGGAAGAGACTTTGGCAATTGGCCGTCCCCCGCCCCGCCCACGTGAACCCCGTCGGTGGTGAGGGTCTCGGGGTGGGGACCGGCCGGGCTGTGCACTCTTGTCCTACGGGTTGGAGCCACCACCGCGGCAGCAGCCTAAAGCGGAGCCCTCTCCCGCGCCGTGCCGCGCTCTGGGGGCACGGGAGGACGCGCGGAGGCCGCGGCGGCCACCCGGGCTCGCGCGTAGCCCAGGCGGAGACCGCTGTTCTGCGCCAGGAAAGGGGCGACCCGGCCCTAGGCCTGTGCCGACAGGTGCAGGCGCGCGGGCTTCCGATTGGTTGCGGCGGCGGCGGGTCCCTTCCCCCTCCCCGCGCTGGCGGGGCCCCTTCCCCAGCCGCGGCGCCGGCTGGGTCTGCGGAGGCGCGTGCCCGCCGCGTGCGTGTCCGGGCTGCGCGCCTCCGCCCCGCCCCCGCCCCGTCCCTCTCTCCGCGCCGCCGCCGCGCGCTCGGGAGCTCAGGTAGCGGGCGCGCGGGTGACTCCTCGGGGGCGCGCGGCCGGACTACCGTCCTCCCCCGCGCAACTCCCGCACCCGTCCGCTCCCGGAGCCTGGGGAGGGAGAGCGCGGGCGGGGGGAGCTGGAGCCGGGCGCCGCCGCCGCCGCCGCCGCCGCCGCCGCCGCCGCCGCCGCCGCCGCCGCCGCCGCCGCCGCCGCGGCTTCCGTCTCGCTCGCTCGCGCAGCGGCGGCAGCAGAGGTCGCGCACAGATGCGGGTTAGACTGGCGGCGGGAGGAGGCGGAGGAGGGAAGGAAGCTGCATGCATGAGACCCACAGGTAAGACCGAGAGCCCCGGAAGGGGCTTTCCATCCCGGGGAGGCGCTCGCAGGCCGAGGAGGGGGAGTTGGTGCCTGGTTCTGCTCCCCGAGGGAGGAATTTTTTGACAGCGCGGAGAAATCTCACTGGGGACTGGGCAGTAGGACCCATCCCGATCCTGGGGAAAACCAGAGAAGTAGCTGGGGGGATCCGGTGACACCTCGTGAGATTGCTAGGAGTGAAATGTGTAGGCCCGGGGAAAAGTGTTTTTTCAGCCCCGAGAGGCTGGAAGGCTTTAGACTTTCCTGTCGTGGTCACAGCCGCTGAATCCGGGGGACCGGCACGGAGCCAATGTGCGCTAACCCCTGCCCTCCCACCCCTCCTCCATCCCTCCCGCACGCGCAGCATCCCGCGGCGGCAGTTACTCAGTGTACCCCGCGCTGGGGAGAAGAGGGGGGAGCTCGCAGTGGGAAAGGGGGCGGGGGCCGCGCGGGTGAGGAATGGGAAAGGAGCAGGGGAAGCCGAGGGTCCCGGTCCCAGGGCGGAGGAGGGGGAGCGTGGCCCCCGGCGCCCTGGCAGCCTGGGGTATCGTCGTGTTCGCTCTTGGTTGCAGACTCTTGCAAGCCGGATGCCCTCTGTGGATGAAAGATGTATCATGGAATGAACCCGAGCGATGGAGATGGATTTCTAGAGCAGCAGCAGCCTCAGTCCCCCCAGAGACTCTTGGCCGTGATCCTGTGGTTTCAGCTGGCGCTGTGCTTCGGCCCTGCACAGCTCACGGGCGGTGAGTGACCCCGCCGTGGTGCGGAGGGCCTGGGACGGCAGGGAAGGGGAGCCTGGCTGGCAGGATAGCCTTGCCACTACGCCCCTCCTACACCCCACACTTCTGGGGTACCCGAGAATCCGAGGAGCCCCTGTGTCCCAGCCTGAGACCACCCTTCTTCAAAACCCCTGGAGTTCCCAGAAAATTCCTCTGTGGAGCCTGCATAGATTCACACACCCACATTCTGTCTGGAGCTTCCCACCAGCCGCCCATCCTGGCTTCTCTGAAGGAAAGACAATAAGCCTGGCCCATTATTCTCACTTTGGCCAAGAGAGAGAGAGAGAAAGAAAGTGGTGTATTGTGGCGAACGTGTGTTTGTGGACCTTTGACCCTGGTCTGTGCCCTCAGCAGGGAGAGGTCAGTTTTCAGCTTCTGGATTTAGGCCAGAGTTGCAAGAACCACCTTTGTGAATGTAAAGGGTCTGGAAATGTGACCAGACTGGCTGCAGGACAGCTTTATTTGAAAGTTAACTTTCTCTTTGCCTTGGGAGGTGGTGTGTTCAGGCATGCCCGTGCATGTTGACGGTGGGGAGGGGATGCACAGTTGTTCCTTCAGATGTGTTTCTGGAGAACTGCTTGGCTTATCCAGGTCTGAGTTACAGGGGGAATAAAGTCGAGTGCTTTTCTATGAAGTGGAAGTTAGCTGAAATCAAATTCAGAGCCTCAGTCCTCAGAGGCGGCTGATATCTGACATATTCGGTTCTGGCGGGGAGGGCTGTCTTTTGGTTGTGGTAGAGGAAGATGGATGGCATTCCTGTCTGAATTTCAGAGCCTAAGGGTCTTTCTGCCACCACTGCTCTTTGCCGTCCGTTCCAGATTTCCTGTGAGAGCTTGCTGATGTGGGCATATTAAAAGGACAGAATCATGTTTCTGGAGCTGAAAAACTGTGAATCTACAAAGAAATTATAATTGGTGGAAAAGCACGTATTGATTGATAACAAGTAAACCATTTTAGTGTTTTAAAATATTGCCGTTTTAGAGAATTCAAAGGTGAAGATGGAAATAATGAGTGAAAAATTAGTAGAAGTGGGGGAGGGCACTACCAAGTTGGGCTTTAACACAGAGGAATCAATAACCCAGGCGTTGCACTTAGAGGTCTGAAAGATGCCAGGAGTCTAAAGGAGCTTCCTGTGATGTGCATGTTTATCGGAATTAGTGAGAAAACACTCACTTTGGCTGGGGGACCCGGTTTTGGTTTTTCAACAAGGGGTAACTTTTTTGGTGCTCCCTTTTTTTTATAAAAATGTCTCTGAGGCAGGTGTCCTCTTCATAGAGACCAAGGTCAAGTGGGATGGCAGGCCAGCACCTGTGTGGCCTGCCAGGGCTCTGGTCACAGCCTCTGTCCGCCCGTGAGCTTTAGCTCCACTTGGAGGGTGACTGAGACCAGGTGGGCAAGACAGCCTCGAGCAGGGCCTGGTCATCACCTCCCCTCTTCCCTTTTCTTTCTTCCAGTTCTAGCTGTCATTTCCTTAAACCAGGTGCACGTGATTCTCCATCCTCTCTGTTCCTTTCTCCAGTGTAGGTGACAGGTTAGTCAGGGTTCATCTGTGTGTGTCTTGACTGTTGTTATTGGAAGTGTGAGGTGTGAGCACAGCCTGGACTTGGCTGGCTCTTGGTTCTGCCATTTGTGTTTACAGAGCGTCCCCCCACTCAAGGATCTCAGAGCTCAGTACACAGCACAGCCCCCTCAGTCTCACATTAGTCACCCGTGCGGTTGTACAACACGTCTTTTACTCCCCTCTTCCGAGAGGCAAAGATATCAACAGAAAGATCCAGGGCCTTAAAGAAGGCGGGACGAGGGTTGCCTGTTACCTATCCCTTCTTTTTTTTTTTTTTTTTTTTTTTTTTGCGGTACGCAGGCCTCGCACTGTTGTGGCCTCTCCCGTTGCAGAGCACAGGCTCCGGACACGCAGGCTCAGCGGCCATGGCTCACGGGCCCAGCCGCTCTGCAGCATGTGGGATCTTCCCGGACTGGGGCACAAACCCGTGTCTCCTGCATCTGCAGGTGGACTCTCAACCACTGCGCCGCCAGGGAAGCCCTACTTCTCCCTTCTTAGTTCCCACACACTGTAGAAAGGCTGGCCATCAGCTTTGTGTCATCTGGAACTCCCTCAGGCTGAGTGTGATTTCTGGAAGCTGATTTATCATTTCAAAATTCTTCCATGAATAAACAGTTTGGGTGGAAAAGCGTGGTGGAGGATGTTCTATGGAGTTTACTGTACAGAGATTTCTTTCTTAGGAAAGAAGTCCACGTGGAGGCTACAGGGTGGTTTCATTAAAGCAAATTCATTTTAATTCTAGACCAGTGCTTCTAAAATTTTAATGTACTTATGAATCACTTGGGATCTTGCAAAACGGCAGATTCTGGTTCAGCTGGTCTGGGGTGAGCCTGAGAGTCTCCGTTCCCAACAAGCTCACAAGTGATGCAGTCGCTGCTGGTCTCAGGACCACACTTTGATTAGCAATGCTTTCGACAAAGAATTCCTTAAAACAAATTGGTTCTGGCTCGAGACTTTCTGCCGTCTCTCTCAAATACCCAAATACAAATGGCCTGTGAAGAGGCAAAAGTCTCACCCAAGCGTCTAATCTTTAGGTGATACACAGAACTGAAAGTCAGCCCTCAGAGAGTGCTGTCTTTTTTTTTTTTCCAACCATGAAAAGGTGCCTATTTAATAGACACCGTTCTGAAATGTGGATTTTCATTTTTGATTGCTTTCAATGGAAAAGGAACATGACAATAGCAAGATATAATAGTCTCAGCTAGGAGGGGAAAAAAAAAGAGCATATGCCCAATACAGGAGTTACAGAAAAAGCCTGAACTAGAAAGGGAAAAATTGAGCAAGTGATCAGATGAAGAAAAGGAGGGAAGAGAACTCTGTCAAAAACGAAGTGCTTTCTCCTAGAAAGCCAGAGGTTCAGTTCAATTCTCAGAGCCCTAAGGGAGCTTTAATGAGCCTGAGTTGGCCTGAGGTGACTTTTGGACGGCTCTTTCCAGGTTGCCGTTTATATATTAGGAAAGAGGACCCACATTTGGGGCCACTAAAACCATATACTGTGAGAGGAGTAACATCAGGTTTATAGGGAGACACAGGGCCTCGCTGTTCCCAGAATCTGGACGCAGCACAGCTTCGGCTGCTTCTCTCTTCTTCCCTCTCAGTATGTGTTCCCTGAGATGGTTTTTGGGTATTTGAGGTCTGCCCGGAGTGGTCCACCCAGGCTTAGAGGAAGAGAGCTAAGAGTTTGCTTTATGTTTAGGTCCTTGAAGGCGAACTCATTAGTACAGCCTTATAGTATCAGGAACACTGGCCACGCTCTGCTACTTGATAGCTTTGGGGTTTTGGGCATTGGAAGCCTCAGTTTTCTCATCCATAAAATGAGGATGATGCTGCCTAACTTTCGGGGTTGCTGTGAGGGATGGGAGTCATGAACACACTCAGTAAATGTAGACAGTAGTGAGCAGGGGGCTAACCAATCTGGAACCTTCCCGGCCTTTGTTTTATTCATTCGGTAAAACCTGTGACAAGCACTGCTGTATATAATGTTCTTTTCCCCTAGAAGAACCCTTCCTTCCTCTCTATTTTTTGCCCAGTGAACACATTTCTCTTTAAGACCCAACTTAAAATGCCATCACCTCTTTCATATTTCATTTCCCCCCTGCACTAGGTATAACCCTTTGTCCTAGTGTCATCTCATCCACTAGAGCATAAGCCCATTGAAGGCAAGAACCTTGACTTTATTTATTTTCATGTCCCAGGCACCCAGCACAGCATCTGACACACAGAAGATGCTCAGCTAATGCTGACTGACAGCAAGAAAAGACATTCCCAAATTGCTGACACACCGTTTAGAAAATAATTACCATGGGCAGTTACAAAAGTACTACAAGAGTGTCATGGCGATTGAGGCCACTTCCACTTGGAGGAGGCCTGGGAGGTTGGAGGAGAACTCAGGAAAGGTTCTAGAGAAGAGGTGGCACTTAGGATGAGATCTGAGGGAGGCAGTGGTTGGAGCATCTCAGGGGAGAGACACCTTGTGCAGAGGTGTGGAGGTGGTGACGTCATTGAACTGTTCAGGGAGACAGAACAGTCTGGATCATCTAGAACATGGTAGACCTGCAGGGAACCAGTAGGTAAGGAGGAGGAATAAATAATTTGGGACCCAATCATAAGCCCCCGTGAGGATTCCGAGTGTCGCACGGCAGGCAGTGGGAACCACTGAAGGGTTTAGAGCAGGAACGTAATATCATCTGAGCTATGCTCCGTTTCCTTTCTCTGCTTCCGAGTCTCTGACCCAGGGCACTCCCCGTTGGGCTGCCCTGTCTGCACATCAGAGTTGTGGCACTAGTACCGCTGGCTTAAGCTCCTGGAGGTCTTGTTTGGGCCATGTGGCCGTAGCATTGAGCTGTGTGCCAGCAGGCAGGAACAAATGCTGTCTGCCCAGCTCACTGAGTTGGAGGTGCCAGTCTCTTGGAGTTTGAGAAAGATTTCTTACGTGGTAGAGCGTAAGCTTCTCCTGCAATGTTATGTCTAAAAGCCTCAGTTTCAACCTGTACTTAATTCAGTCTATAAACAAAAGTCCCAGCGCCTCAAATTATAAAGCATGTTTCTTCAACAAAAGGCCACTCTAATATAAGCAGCATGGAAACGCTTTTGATTTATCCCCGAGGTGAAATCGGAAAGCTCTGGGAGACAGGAGAAGGATTTCATACCACAAATAGCGAATCTCTCATCTCAGAGGCCTGAAGTGGCAAGTTGGAGAGAGTCAGTGGTTCTTTAATTCCTGAGAGTAACAAAGAGTGTAGGTGAAGATTGCTCTCCAGTAAATATTGATTAAATACGGGAAGAAAAGCACCCATGTGGCGCTCTTCCTGTTGTCAGAGGCATATTTCAAAAGCTTCCAAAAGGCCACGGAGACTTGCCCTTAGCTGGGAAGCTCTGGTACAGCTTGAGAGCCCAGTGTTCTTTACAGGGGTGATAGATCAAGTTCAGTCTCTGCTGTTAAATAGCCACGTGGCTTTGGGCAAGTTGTGTAACTTCTCCTGAGCTCAATTCCTTCCATATCACGAACATTCTTTAATTCTGTGATTATAGGAATTTGATGGGTTCTGAACACTGTGGGTAAAAGCCAGCTCTGTTTTCTCCCGTCTATTCATCTATCTTTTGTGAGTGTCTGTTGCATGCCCTGGGGATACGAAGATAAGGGAATTGAACGTAGTCCTTGATCCTTAGGAAAGCAACAAGTAAGGGCTGGTTTCTTCTAGAAAGTTTGAATGCAGAAGGTTGCCTCAAACTGTTTTCTTCACGTACATTTTTAATTCAATGGAAAATTTAGTGTTATTTATTGATACTGAAGAGGAAGGTGATTTTTCCAGACTTCTTTTATCCTTGTCTTATTTTGCAAGCTCATTTGGTGTTTGATAATTGAAATAACCACACTTAGTAACAGTATGTCTAAAGAGGTCACTGGGATCATCGTCTCTGAATTGAGGGAAAGAAAGGGGCAGAAAAATAGGTTTTCTGATTTGTTTAGAAGCACAGTTGCATTTCGCCAAAACCAACCGCAGCACTTAGGACAGAGGCATCAGACGTAGATTCTCATGGATCAGATGCAACATTTTGTTGATTTATTGGTCCATTCTCACAAGAACAAACTGTCAACCGTTGCTAACCATGGAAGATTGGAAAAAGATGGGACAAGTTTTATTTATTTTATTTTATTTTTGGGGGGGGACAAGTTTTAAATTGGCCAACACCTGAGTGATGGATAAAAATTTGTCAATTGTTGTAATAATACTAATGGCAAACCTTTAGACAGTGCTTACTCTGTGCCAATGCTGTTCTCCTCATTTACATATATTAACTCATTTAATCCTCATGCCAGCTCTACGAAGTAGGAACTATTATTGCTCAGGGTCACCCCGATAGTAAGGCATGGTGACCCATATTATCCTTTTAATTGTAAACTTTCTCCGTAGGCATGGAAATGCTAATCTCTAAATGCATTTTTTTGCTTTTTGTGTTTCAACCCAAGTATTTCTCTTTAAGCCACAGTTATCAGATATTTTGGAACTGTGGCCTGCCCCACCTTGGAGTAAGAGAACTCTTTTTTCAATTAAAGTATAGTTGATATACAATGTTACATTAGTTTCAGGTGTATAACATAGTGATTTGATAGTTTTTAAGATTATACTTCATTTAAATTTATTATAAAATATTGGCTATATTCCCTGTGCTGTACATTACATCCTTGTATCTTATTTATTTTATTTTTAAATTATTTATTTATTTTATTATTTATTTTTGGCTACATCAGGTCTTAGTTGCAGCACGCGGGATCTTTGTTGAGGCATGCGGGATCTTTCCTTGCGGCGCGCGGGCTTCTCTCTAGTTGCGGCACACAGGCTCCAGGGCACGTGGGTTCTGTAATTTGCAGCACGCAGGCTCTCTAGTTGAGACACGTGAGCTCAGTAGTTTTGGTGCAAGGGTCTAGTTGCCCCGAGGTGTGTGGGATCTTAGTTCCCTGACCAGGGATCAAACCTGTGTCCCCTGCCGTGTAAGGGGGATTCTTTACCACTGGACAAGGGAAGTCCGTCTTATTTATTTTATACATAGTAGTTTGTACCTCTTAATCCCCTTCCCCTATTGTGCCCCTCCCCTCACTGGTAACCACTTGTTTGTTCTCTGTATCTGTTTCTGTTTTGTTATACTCATTTGTTTTATTTTTAAAATTCCACATGTAAGTGAAAACATGCAGTGTTTGTCTCTCTCCGTCTGACTTACTTCACTAAGCACAATATCCTCTAGGCTTATCCATGTTGTTCCAAATGGCAAAATTTCATTCTTTTTTATGGCTGAGCAATAGTCCATTGTATATGTATACCACATCTTCTTTATCCATTCATCTGTTGATGGACATTAAGGTTGCTTCCATATCTTGGCTGTTGTAAATAATGCTGCTATGAACATGGGGCCGCATATATCTTTTCAAATTAGTGTTTTCATTTTCTTTGGATATATGCCCAGGAATGGAATAGCTGGATCATACGGTAATTCTATTTTTAATTTTTTGAGGAACCTCTGTGCTGTGTCCCATGGTGGCTACACCAGTTTACATTCCCACCAACAGTGTGCAAGGGTTCCCTTTTCTCTACATCTTCACCAATGCTTATTATTTGTTGTCCTTTTTTAAAAAATTGTTTATTGGATTATAGTTGAATAAAAATGTTGTATTAGTTTCTGCTGTACAGCAAAGTGAATCAGTTATACATATACACATAGCCACTCTTTGTTAGATTCTTTTCCCATGTGGGTCATTACAGAGTATAGAGAAGAGTTCTCTGTGCTATACTATTAATATATTAATATTGTTATCTTTTTGACGATAGCCATTCTGACAGGTGTAAGGTGGTTTTTCATTGTGGTTTTGATTTGCATTTCAGGGGCGCTCTTTTGTGTTGTGACTCAAAAGCAGAAAATATATAAGCAAATCAACAACAGCAACAGCATCTCTCAACTCGAGAAAAAGTGAGAGCCACAGTGCCTGAATCTTGAGCTCCGAATGGAGAGAGGGAAGGGGCTAGAAACTCGTGAACTTATCAGGATGTGTTTTATTTCAATTCCAGTCTCTTTGTGACTGTCTGAGGAAGGGGGTCAGAATGAATGAGATATGCTCTGAGTCTCACCTGCCCTGAGGAGGAAAGGGTGTGAAAACAAATGGCTGGTCTCTGGGGCCTTCTGTTAGTGACTGTCAGACCATCACCGTCCCCTCCTGTTTATTGTCCCCAATGAGATAGCCTTAGTGACTGTCAGGCCATCACCATCCCCTCCTGTTTATTGTCCCCAATGAGATGGCCTTAGTGACTGTCAGGCCATCACCATCCCCTCCTATTTATCGTTCCCAATGGGGTAGCCTTCCTTGGAGGGGTCCTTTTCCATGCCATGTTGTCAAGCACTAATAATAACTTTAGCTAGTATGTGCTTAGAATGTTATGGTTTGCAAGGTGTTTTTACATGTATCACCACCTTTAATTTTCTTAACAACCCAGTGAAATGAAGAGATTTTGATTTTTTTCTCTCTCTCTCTCTTTTTTTTTTCTTTTTAATTTGAAGAGACATTCTCTGGGAGGTTGATCTCCTAAGGTCCCACAAATAGACAAAGACGGATAAGCGGCCAGGCCTATTGGTCGAGACTTATCTCTTCGGGGCCAGCCTTTAAACCTGTCTTTTCATTTATACGATGTAGATGATAATCTAATTAGTACATATCAAAAGATAAAAAGAAAAATTATGGCTGAGGATCATGGGCACCACGAAAAGTTCCTTCAACAGCTTTGAATTAAGAATAAGGTTTGATATTTGATGAGATCTGAGTGCTGTTTACTCTACTGTCCAGGAAGATGTTTGTGTTTGATGGTATGAGCTGAAGACACTAAGTTTTAAGGAAGCATTTGGCCCAGTATTTCTTCTTTAAGAAAAAGATTGCTCTACTATTCTAAGACAGAAGAAATTATCCACCCAGGAAGAAAAACAAATAGAAATAAGTAACTTGCTCACAAACTGGAATTGAAAGTGCATTGGAATATAGCTTCTTCATTGAGAGTATTGTAATTGCTTCATTCATCTGAAACAGGGTGAACTGGGAACATCAGAGAAGTAAAACAAAATAATTCTTGACATTGTCTGGCAATGCCAGTAAACTTGGGAGCACTATGGTGGGGTGAGAGGACTTGCAGAGCCCAGTAGGTTTGGTTAATAATCATTTCATCACTATCCCAATAAACTGACCTTTTCAAGGGAGAGGATGAGTAAGATTTTCTGGAAATGACAGTTCGACCTGGTTATCTCACGTTTCTGTTTGCAATTGGTGACTTTTATGGCCTGGAATTACCAGTGAGGGAGCAGAGCCGAGCAAGGAGGGTCACTCGTGTTCGAGATGCCTTTTTTCTCCGAGTCACAAAATACAAAAAGCCCTTATTTCTTTGGTTTGATTGCATTTATAAAAGGGATATGTGATTGAATTGGGTGAACCAGCGAGAGGTTCTTCTAAGAAAGAAAGAAAATCCATTCATACAGTGGATTCTTTAAAATCTGGTTGTTGTACAACATTGCGGCTCATCTAGCTGGTTTCCAAATTCAGAGCCTCAGTAGGTAGAAGAATCCTTTAACACTTAAAGTCAGAAGATTCCGATTCTCTCCAGGCAGAAATAACAGGATCTGCTTGTTTTGTAGAAACTTGATAGGTTTAGAGGCTTAATCCTGGGAGAGGCTCGCAATTGTTCTATTACACTGCCTCTGTTAACTAACTCTGAGTCTCCCTGTCAGAATCTAACCCAAGGATGCATTTTCAGTTTCTTCTGGGAGTCGCATCTGCAGCTTTAAGTGGTAGTATGACAGCATGTACTCGATGGCTCATTGGGGCCACTCTATGTTGAGATTTTTCTATGCCCAGATTTTTTCTCTTGGATTGTAAATGGTGGACCGGGTTTTTTCATCACACCAAACTGTTTCCACCATTGTTTTACGGATGGGAGGTGCTTTTTTGCTGGTAATAATGACTTGGTGGTTATGTCTTCATTTCTTGAGGCAAAGAGCTGGAGAGGTATAGGGCCCAGTAGAAAGTACATGGAGTCCGTTTTCCTTGCTATTGTCACCATCTGGCTAAGTGATGGTAACCTGTTTGCTGCCTCAGTTTCATTATTGGTGACATACTTGGACCATCTGGCTCCCATGATTGTTGTGAGAATCAAATGCATGACTAGGGGGAAGTATCATAACTGTCTGAGGTGTCAGCGTCATCACTAACAAACTGACGATGAATAACGAATGTTTGCTACATTCACCGTGCTGGGATTAGCCTACCAAGAGCTTCGTTTGTTTTGAAGGAATATAGCGTAACAAATACATAATAACACCCGATGGCACAGGCTGAGACAGGTGTGTGGTACTGAAATCGCTAGGAGGTCACCGGGCCTTGGCCCCGGTATAGAACTCACTGTCCTAATTCCTATAGCAGGTCCCATAATGGAGATGTATCTTGGAGACTCTGGGGAAGAAGGAGGGGCGGGGGGAGGCTTACCAAAGAAGAGGACACTTGAGCTAAGTCTTGAACAATAAAATAATTTTCCAGGCAGAGAAGGTGTTGGTTGAGAGATGCTTTTTTTTTTTTTTCCCCCTCCAGGAGAGGGGATACAGATACTAAGATTGAAAAGAATATGTACCAAAGACAAGGACTAGCCCAGGGCAGCCTTAGTAAAGGGCAGATAGATTGAGAAGACACAAGGGAGGGGGCTGGACAGGCAGGTTGGAGCTACATGCCCAGCTCATTACGACGTGTAGGAATTTGAACACTGGGGTCAATTGGTGACCTACAGAATATGTCTTTGGGGACTTGACGTGATTGGATCTTTGCTTCAGGGAAGAATTTTTTAGCAATGTGAAGGTGGAGGAGAGATAGAGAGACCTTTGCTCATGAAGGGTTTCCTGTGACTTGGTGGAGGATCCAGTGGGGAGCAAAACAGCTCTGACCTCGGGGAACTTGTATTCCAGCGGGGGCCGGTTAGAAGAATCTTGAACTGGATCCGGAGGGACATAATTAGGGCTTTAACTACAGAGAAATGAATGCATGTAACGTAGGTGAAGAAGGAGGGGGAACTGGGGCCGGACAGCTGGCTGGATGTGGGGCCAGAGGAAGGGCCGTTCGCAGAGCCCCAGCAGCGGTCATTTGGAGGGAAGCTAATGAGTTCAGTTTGGACTAGGAGATTTGCATTGCCTGCAGGACACCCATTTGGGCACCATCCGTCCATCAGGCAGTTGAAAACTCGCTTAGGTGCTCAGGAGAGAGGTTAGAGCCGGAGACGCAGATTTATGCATCAGAATCCCCTGGCGGTCCCGTGGTTAGGACTCCCCGCTTCCATTGCAGGGCCACGGGTTGGATCCCTGGTCGGAGAACTAAGATCCCACATGCTGCGTGGTGTGGCCAAAAGAAAAGTGGCAGGAGCTGCAGGAGGGGCATGACTTTCCTGGGAGGAGAGTGTAGAAGAGGGCTTGAGGGGGAAGCCCGGGAAGCACCCACATTCAAATGTCAAGAGGAGAAGCCAGTAAGGGGGGGTGAAGAGTTGTGCTGCTAAGCAGTATTGGTAGTAATAATAACAGAACAGTGACAACGACCATAGAACTTGATTCTGACTGTTGATGGCCCGTTCTGTTTGGGGGCAGGAGGTTTAATCTCATGTTATTATCAGGATGATGTTTAAGTACTTTGAATTCTGGGTGCCTACACCCACTGGACAGAAAGGAACGCAGGGCAGGAGGGAGGGAGGAAGGCTCTGTTTGGGAGGATGGAGGATGTGCACAGAGATGTTTGACGCCTGACTGCAGAAGCGTCACAGTCTCTTCCCACCTTCACGGGGAGGACGGAGCTAACCCGAGAACTAGAGCTGGACGTGGTCACTAGGTGGTGTTTGTGTGTTCCCCTTCCTGGGGATTCTGAGCAGAGGGGATGATGTGCGTGAGTGCGGTGAGGGTGCCCGGGGGACCTCCTCCCCGCAGTTGCCCCTTCCTCCGAACTCCTGGGGGGCTGGGATGTTTTATGAGCTCTGTGCTTCAGCTGCACGTCCTTCTTACACAAATCCTTTGGCAGCCCTGTGCTCCGGTCCTTCAAAGATTCAGTCTTCTCAGGCTGTCAGTGAATCTTCAAAGGTGCGGGTTGTCAGAGAGAGAACCCTCTGTCACCCCCACCCCCTGTGACCAGCTCTGTCACCTCTGAAGCAAGTCACTTAACCTCTCCATGCTTTGGTTTCTTCATCTGTAAATCAGGGGCAACAAGGCTCGGTCCTTTACACTCCGCAGGGGGCCGGATGTGCAGGTATGGAAGAGGCAGGGTCAGAAGACAAGGGGTTTTATAAATACAAGACAGAGTTAGGATTGCCGGTCTGGAAGGAGACTTCTCCACTGCCCCTAGGGCCATTTTTGCCTTTTGCTTTCCTAAATCCAAAAGGAAGACGCTTTGCACAGCACGGAAACACCTCCCCACGTGCGGGCCCTGACCCCCTGAAAGCTCATTTTATGCAAACACGATGTCAAGGCAGCTGGAGGAGCTCTTTTGCTGCAAAGGGGAATGTGCCAATCTGTGCTCCAGCCCTGCCGCCGGCGCCTTCAGTGAATGGTCGCGTCTGGAGATTGAGGAGGTCCTTGTACCGCGGAGAGGAACTTCTCAATAGCTGTTGGCCCAAGCCCAGTCAGCCCCTTTTGTGTGCTCACAGATGCCCCAGGAAAAAGCAATTCAACATGTGAGGCAGGCAGGGGATGGATTAAAGGTGCTTCAGAGGTCCAGGAGCGAGGCGGGGGCTCTGCGTGTCCCTCTCCGCCTCCGCCTCCTCCTGCGTGGTATTTCTCAGCCGGAAGCATCCCGGCACAGCAGCTGGGCCAGCAGCTCCGGGCTCAGGTAGGACGGTAGCATGAATTGGGAGCCGCGTCTGGATCCAGAGACTCACTAAGTGCTTGATCTCCGTCGAACTCTAGCTGCATACTGGCTCTAATCCTCCAGACTCTCTTTATAGCTTTGCGGATGGGATGCTGCTTTTGGGTGTCTGTGGGCTGGAGATCTTGGGACTCCTAGTCCTCAGAGGGAATGCCTGGAATTCCCGTTTGCGATCCATCCTCAGAGCCCTTCGGGAAAAAGCCTGTTAGCCGCCAGGGGCGCCTTGCTCCAACCGCCTCTCGGGTCCCCAGCTGTCCTCAACCCTGGAATGCCGGGTCTCATTTGGGGAAGCAGCCCTTTAAAGGACAGCCCGGTCAGCAGGCTTTGAATTAATAGGAGAGGGTCCTGCATGGTTGAATGAGGTAGCAGGGCATTTAACGCCTGAGAGCGGCTTTGCGGAAAATCTGCCTTGTAGTTTTCATTTACATGGTAATGAGCCCAGAGCTTTTGCCCTTTGTCACCTCCAGATGAAGGAAGACCCAGTTCTTTGGGGGCTCCCCAAACACAGAGGATCTAAAACTGGGAGTGAACCTGCCCTGTCTCTGTGTGGATCGCCTTTGCGCCCTGGGCAGAGGACCGCAGCCATACTCAAGGGCGGATTCCTGAGAGTCTGTTGTTGCTGCTACTGTTAACATTGTTCTCTCTCGGTTTCCTCCAGCCGTGTGGCTACCAGAGGCTCTAATCAAAAGCAAAGCCGGGGACTGGTCTCTACCTCCACTTTGTGGCATCTCACCTCCCATGGGCCTTGGTCTTCTAATACTTGGCCTTTTCCCTAGTCCCTGCTGTGTCGATGTTGCTAAACTGGGTCATGTTCTCAGTGATGGAGCATCAGCTAACTTCCACGGAAATGCAAGAGGCTGCAGCAGGCCCGTTTCTCCTGGACCTTCCATTTACATGCAAACTCTATTTCTTCAGTATCGTTCCTGGATGAAGGTACACATGTAAAGTTGCTCTCACCAAGTTGAAGAGCCAGATGACCACATATTCGTTAAAAGTTCCAGAAGAAAGATGATGCACTAAAGATGGCCCATGGACCTGGAGAAACAAGGGTGGGACAAAATTCAAATTGGATCTGCTGAACCTGTTCATTTGCTCTGCCCTAAGTGAGGGTTAGGGTTAGGGTTCATCGCCCTCCAGCTGGCCTTTACCCGGGCCTGGAACATTACCCCATCCTCTTTCTACCTTCACCGAGCCTTCCCGTGTCCGAGGAGACAGCTTACATCTCCCTTCCACACCTTCTGAGACTCTTGGATGATCTCTGGCTTCCTTAGCTCTGCAAATCTTCTCTGTTGTCAGAAGTCTCACAGCACTGGAATCGTAGACTGTTGAGCTGGGGAGGACCATGGAGATGGTTGGTTCAGGGGGTTTGCGCAGAGCCCCTTGGCTTCCCCTACAGGGTTTGCCTGGACAGAGTGGGCACTGGGTGGGGACCTGGCTGAGCAAGCCACCCCAGGGCCCCCACCTGGGTGTGTACCTGCTTTACATGGCTGTGCCTCCTCTTATTCTGTCTTCACCCTATGAAAACACTGCACACTGTCCAGCCCCGTCATTCTAAGGAGGCGGGAAAAGAAGGTCTCTGTCACCTATGTGGCACTTTTAGTCACTAAGGACAAGGGGTCTGGAGACAGAGCCCTGGGATTGAATCCCAGCTCTACTCCTTGGTTGCTTTATATGTGAGGCAAACTACTTAATCTGTCTCTGCCTCAGTCTCCTCATCTATGAAATGGGGATAATAAAACCCATGTCATAGAACTGTTGTGAGGAATAGATAGGTTAATATATGGAACGCATGGAGACCAGTGCCTGGCTTATAATGAGATTTCATTAAGTGTTGACTGCTACTCTTCTCATTATCCTCATCATTATTATTTGTTTTGTTTTTACTTATAAAAGCTCCTGAAAGCTAGGGTCCATAGCTGATTAATCTGTTTTTACCTGACCATGTTCTGCGGGTTCTAGATACTCAGTAAACACGAGTCTACTGACTAATGAAGGTACCAAGGACCCAGAGAATATTTCCTAACTCAGACCTCACAACTAGATTACAGGTTCTTTCAGGGCAGGCAACAGGCTTTCTCCTTGGTGATCTCACAAAGCACCGCCGACATAGCTAGTGGTCCCTTACTGGTGGCTTGGTCAACGGGTTAAAGGACTCTGCAGCCAGGACCTGCTCCCATATGAATAAAAGATGTTGTTGAATTGAGCATTTTATTATTTCTAAACTGTCTCTTCCCTCTTGCATTTGACATCTGGGCAGGTGGCCCAAACAGCTGCAAGTAACTGGCAGGAAGGACACTGAGAGGGTTGACATCTGGCTTTGCCTTGAGCTGAATTATGCCCCCCAATTCATATCATGGACCCTTAAACCCCAACATGATTATATTTGGACATAGGGCCTATAAGGAGGTTAAATTGAACCTATTAAGGTTAAATGAAGTCAGAAGGATGGGGCCCTAATCCAATAGGACTGGTGTCCTTATAAGAGACACCAGAGTGCTCGCTCTCCTTCCCCTCTCTGTGTCCATGCACACAAACCAAGGAAGGGCCATGTGAGGACACACCTAGAAGGCAGCCACCTTGCCTCTCCCTCAGTGAGTGACAGCACCTGGAGTGTCTGAGTTTTTTACCACTCTGACCTGAGGGGGTTTAAACATAGCTCTGAGATTCTAAAGGTGAGAAAGGGAGGAGGTCTTTACAGCCTCTTACCTCCATCCACTCTTATATTTACTCAACAGGAATTTGTTAATCACTTACTCACTTACTTGTGCAAGGACCACGTTAGGTACTAAGACCAGAAACAGGAAGATGATACAGTCTCAGCCCTCAAGGAGCTCATGTGTCTGTGCATTGGTACTGTTGTCAGTCTGCTTGAGCTGCCATAACAAAATACCACAGACTGGGTGGCTTAAACAACAGAAATTTATATTCTCACGGTTCTGGAGGCTGGAAGTCCAAGGTCAAGGTGCCAGCAGGGTTGGTTCCCGGTGAGGGCTCTCTTCCTGGCTTGCAGATGGCCACCTTCTAGCTGTGTCCTCACATGGCCCTTCCTTGGTTTGTGTGCATGGACAGAGAGGGGGAAAGAAAGGGAGCACTCTGGTGTCTCTTCTTATAAGGACACCAGTCCTGTTAGATTAGGGCCCCACCCTTCTGACTTTATTTAACCTTACTAGGTTTAATTTAACCTCCTTATAGGCCCTGTGTCCAAATATAGTCATGTTGGGGTTTAGGACTTCAAGATATGAATTTGGAGGGGGGGCACAATTCAGTCCTTAGCAGATATCAAAGGAAGACAAATGTTAATTCTAATAGAAAGATACTATGAGGATCCAGAGCTCTTATCCCAGCCAGGGGAGATCAGGGAAGGCTTCCAGGAGGAGATGATAGCAGAGATGAGTGCTGAAGGAATAGTGGCAGTTAGGTGCACAAGGGGAGGAAGAAGCCATATGAGCCAAGGCTACAGCCATGTGAACCTACGTGTGTGTGTGTGTTTGTGTGTGTATGTGTGTGTGTATGTATGTATTTAAGGGGGCTGGCTTACAAGCCATTCACTTACTTATGCATGCATCTCGTGAAGTCATTCTCCAAACATTTCTTAAGATTTGCTGTACACAGACAAACCACATACAGAGTCTGACAGTGGGGTCCAGAGATGATCTGGAAGCTCAGATTTGCAGAGCTTCCCAAATTAAAGGGCCATCATATTCGCTCTAACCGAATCGATCTACGGCTAGACACTCCCATTATTCCATTACGGCGGCAAGTGTAAATGGTCACTAAAAAATCTATTGCAGATGGCTCCCCAGGCCACCCGGTGGGCCCACCCCTGGTTCAGGTCGGGTAAATATTATGATGTGGAGTTAGCCTGCGGGGAAGTGACGGGTTAACATGCACAGTAACAGGAAGTTATCTTTTTTTTTTTTTTTTTTTTGCACTATGCAGGCCTCTCACTGTTGTGGCCTCTCCCGTTGCGGAGCACAGGCTCCGGCCGCGCAGGCCCAGCGGCCGTGGCTCACGGGGCCAGCCGCTCCGCGGCATGTGGGATCTTCCTAGACCGGGGCACAAACCCGTGTCCCCTGCATCGGCAGGCGGGCTCTCAACCACTGCGCCACCAGGGAAGCCCAAGAAGTTATCTTTGATTGTGTTTTTGAGTCATTTCGAAAGTATCTTTTTTTTTTCTTTTTTTTTTTGCGGTATGTGGGCCTCTCACTGTTGTGGCCCCTCCCGCTGCGGAGCACAGGCCCTGGACACGCAGGCTCAGCGGCCATGGCTCACGGGCCCAGTCGCTCTGCGGCATGTGGGATTCTCCCGGACCGGGGCACGAACTCGCATCCCCTGCATCGGCAGGCGGGCTCTCAACCACTGCGCCACCAGGGAAGCCCTGAAAGTATCTTTTATAGAGCAATTTTTTCTCTCCTAGTCAAAACGTTTCCTTTGTTCTTTTCTTTTTCCCTTCTTCTTCTGATATTTTAAGTTGAAACAAACAGAAGAGCTGAATGATTTGTCAGTTCAGACGGGGTTGTGGTGCTGCTTTGAGGGGCCTGCGTTAAGAGACCCTAATCTCTTTTCGTTAAAGAAGAGGTGTCGTCCAGACCCACCGAGAAGGCAGTGCCAGGTCAACTGAGGCCTAGCTCCCCCTCCCCTCTCTGATCCCCACAGCCTAGGAGTTGCAGCCTTGTGCCTGTGGACCTGTGAACCGGCTTATGGAGGTCTGGGAACCGTCCCTCCCCAGGCCGTGCATGTGTTTGAAGACTTGTGTGTGCGTTTCTCTGAAGAGGGTGTGTTGCTGTTCACAGATCCTCAGATGGGTTCATGACCCGAAAGGGTTTAAAAAAATCACAGGCTCAGAACAGAGTGCTGGGGAGTGAGTCTCTAGCAAGCTCCGGATGGAAGTGGTGCAGAGAAGGAAGCCGTTTTCAA
The DNA here is from genome assembly GCF_951394435.1 of Stenella coeruleoalba. Taxonomy (NCBI): domain Eukaryota; kingdom Metazoa; phylum Chordata; class Mammalia; order Artiodactyla; family Delphinidae; genus Stenella; species Stenella coeruleoalba. The sequence continues at coordinate 144,731,677 of NC_137169.1, read as the reverse complement.
GGGCTTGGCAAATTATTTTTCCTCCTTATGAGTGCCTTTCTCTGGAAGTTTTGGTCTTAAACCCCTATGGGCTGAGGTTCAAGGCGTGCTGGGGAAACAGGGTGTAAAGAGGAACAGCAGACAGGGAGGCTGACAACTTCATCTGGACTGGCTGAGCTGCCCCTTTAACTTAACCCTTCCTCCTCCCTGGCAGTGCCAAACAAACGCTGTGTGGTTTAGAAGAACTCTCCGCTATAAAGTGGTTTCTCTATAAATATCAAAAGAATAGAGAAGAGGTGGGGTGATCCTTTACTCAACTAGCATCTATGGCGCCTTTATTATGTGCGAGGCCCTGGGCCAGGCAGGGTGGGAGAGGCAGAGGTGAATGACAGGCGGGACACAGAAGCCTGTGGGGTCATAGGACATGATGTGTGAGAAATATTCATCTTTATTTTTTCTCCCTGAAAATGTGGGCAGGAACGAGAACTATTCCAATAAACAGGCAAAAGCAGTGCTTTTGTCTCGCTTATCTCTGTGTCAGCACGGCGTTGTGACAGACTGAAGCGTCAAGTGCGCCGCTGCTACTGCTTCCAGTGTTATACGCAGATGGTTTAGTTGCTCATGAAAAAAAGTTGTTTGGGTTATGTTTCTGCCATAAGGAATATTCGGAGCGTGATCGCCGTTCCTGTTGTTCAGGTGTGTGGTCCCCCCAGGCGGGGCTTTGGGTTAGCAGCGGTAGAACTGGAGAGCCCTACGGGTTTTCTAAATTGCTGGTGTGGAGGTGAAGGCCCAGGGTGAGGGTGTGTTGTGGGTTTCACAGCTGGTTATTGGCACAGCCAGGCCTAGGGCCCAGTCTCTTCTCTGCTGGGGATTTTCTGTGACATCACTTACCGTCCTTCAGACACTTGAGGGATTATAACAACAGGGCCCATCTTTGGGGGTTATTTGGATTAAATGAGAAAAGCATTTAACGGGAAAGCACTTGTAACTAGTTCTGGCCAGGAACAGAAGCTCAGTGAATGCTAGCCACGATTGCTTCTGCCATTCCTTCCTTCCCTCCCTCGCCTGGACCTTGTTCTCCATGAATTCCCTTAAAACCCTTCTTCCACAGGTTCTCTGTCCCCTGTGTCTTGGGTAATGTATTTCATATGCTTATGAACTGCTAAGTACTTCTTTTTAATTTCCCTCCAATACATTTAGAGTTATAGGGGACACTCAGATCAGCCTGGCACGTTTTTTTGTGGAATTTAAATATGCTATTGTTCTTCACACTTCACCTCCCTGGGAAGATGAGTGAGTCTGTTTGCCCCCCTCTGTCTCCTCTGTCCGTGTGCCTGAGTCTCCTGGGCTGGGGCCCGGGGATCCAGTCCCCTTGAGGCCTGACCGCAGGGCCGTGGTGCTCAGCTGCCCAGGCATGTGGGCTGGCCCAAGGCTGGTGTGACAGGTTCCTTTCTGATGATGGCTCTGTTTTGGTTTCCAGCAGCACACGAGGTGATATTTTCTCCAGGGAACAGAGACCCAAACTCTCAGGCCCTTTTGTGCCGTCCACTGATGGCCGGCAGCCCATTGTTTCATGAATGCTGTATAGTGTGAATTGTTTTCTCTGAGCCTGATTCGCTCACACAAAGACTCAGGAGCAGTGTAACGGGAAACGCTTCCCTTCATGCTGAGATCTTCAGGCTCCTGAGCAGGAACTGTGAGGTGTGACTGTGTTTTAGTCCAGGGAAACTATCAAAGCCAGCACAGAAGCAAAACTATGAGGAAGCAATTGATGATTTATGTAAGAATATTAATTCAGCACTTAACATACTAAAAAAAATAGTGGAGAAATGGTATGCTTACGACTTTAAGAACTGAAAGTTTGAACACTTTTCTGTTACAAATATATATTAGCAAGGATATCCAGCTCAGTGCAGTGAAGTTTGAGTATAGTCAGTCTTCCATATCCGAGGTTTCTGCATCTGCAGATTCGACTCACCACAGATCGAAAATATTTGGGAAAAAAAACTTCCACAAAGTTCCCCAAAGCAAAACTTGAATTAGCTGGGCACTGACAATTACTTATATAACATTTACATTGTATTTATAACTATTAACATAGCATTTACTTAGGTACTATAAGTAATCTAGAGATGATTTAAAGTGTACAGGAGGATGTACATAAATTATATATATATATTATGTATATATTATATGCAAATACTATGCCTTTTTTTTGCGGTACACGGGCCTCTCACTGTTGTGGCCTCTCATGTCACGGAGCACAGGCTCCGGATGCGCAGGCCCAGCGGCCATGGCTCACGGGCCCAGCCGCTCCGCCGCATGTGGGATCTTCCCAGACCGGGGCACGAACACGTGTCCCCTGCATCGGCAGGCGGACTCTCAACCACTGCACCACCAGGGAAGCCCTACTATGCCATTTTATATAAGGGACTTGAGCATCTGTGGATTTTGGTATCCCTGGGGGTGCTAGAATGAATCCTCCAAGGGTACCAGGGGGCAACTGTATTTATATGCCTTATAATGCTTCTCTCAGACAAGAAATCATAGTATTATAAAATAGTATCTTAGATTAATTATTTCCTTTATGCATTCAAGTTAGAATTACTAACTATGTGAAAGACAATATTCCAGGTTCTGTAGAGTGACCCCTAAGATAGGGGTTGAGATGTATTTAGTTGGAATAATTCTATCCCCTATACTTGTAACAGAAGAAAGTATGTGTTGAGTACATAATCATAGCGTTGTGAGGTCCAGGAACGGGAAAGATGGTTTTTGGCTTGTTCGAAGAGGGAAGGATTTGTAACAGAGATGACATTCGAGGTAGGCCTTGAAAGGCATGTACAATTTCTGTAGGAGGACATGGAAACCAGAGGATTTGAGAAGAAGGAGCATGAACATAGGCATTCGCCATGGGCAAGCATAAGGTGTGTTCACTGCCGTGTAAGGACTCACTGTGGCCTGAACTGAGAGCATGTTTTGGAAACATACAGTCAATAAGGCTGGGAATGTAGTAGCCGTATTATTAACAATGGTAATAGTGATGGCTAATGTTTGTCAATTACTTGCTTCATGCCAGGCACTTTTCAAGTGCTTTATTCATATTGACTCATGCAACCTTATGAATTAGGTACTGTTTTCATCCCCGTTTTCAGACAAGCAAACCACAGCAGAGAGAGACGAAAGGACAGGCCCAAGGTCCTAGAATTAAGAAGGGGTGGGTCTGGGGTCCAGTCCACGCTATCTGGCCCTGGAGCCCTGCGTGTCTACCCCTCCTTGCCTCACTGTCTCCAGGCAGGGGTACCCTCAGCCGTGAAGCCTCAGCTGTCAGACCAAAGATGAATCTGTCAGCTGCCCTCTCTGCTTTGCCTCTTTACCCCTCTTCCCCAGTACACCTTGAACCCCAGCCCAAAGGTGGTGGAGCCCAAAAATCTCCAGAGAAAGGAGATCATAAGTAGGAAACATAATTCCCTAATCTCTTGAAGACTGTTTCCTTCCTGAGAACTAGTTGGGAGGACATTGGCGAGCCACTGAGAGTTTCTGAAAGGAGCAGCATGTTTGAGTCATGCTTTAGGGCCATGGTTCTCAACGGGGGCGATTTTTCCCCTCCAGGGGACATTTACAAATGTCTGGAGACATTTGGGGGTCATGACTGGAATGGGTGGAAGGTAGAGGCCAGGAATGCTGCCGAACATCTTACAACACACAGGATACCCGCCGGCCGCAAAGAGTACACAGCCCACGGTGTCCATGGGGCCAAGGTTGAGAAGCCCCGCTCTGGGGTGATGAATCTGGCTGTGGTTGGGACAGGGTAGGCTGGAGGGGTCATGGAAGCAGGTAACCAGGAGGAGGTATTCCAGGGGAGGGGTGCTAAAGGCCCAGAGGAGGCCCACTGGTAGCAGGGCTGAGAGGGGAGAGAAAGGCGGAAGGACCTTTCAGAGGATGGATTCAAGAGAATGAAAGGGAAGACATTGTAGCCAGAGGTTTCTAATGTGGGTGTCAGAGAGAAGAGTGGAATCATTAACTGTAATGCAGATGTCAGGGAGAAAAGCTTACTTTGGAAAGATGACGAGTTTGGTCTTAAGATAGTTAAATTTTGACACGCAGGTGGGATTGCCCAGCAGGCATTGGAGAATGAGGATGGAAAAGAGAAGTTGGGGGTATAAATGCGGATGTAGGAGTATTCTTACGGGAAGCAGTTCAGTGGTCTAGAGAGGAGACGGGGGGGGGCCCGGGGGCCTGGGGGTGACTCCCCTGAGGGCTGGTGGAGAGAGAGAGAGAGTTCGGAGGCCTGCATTTGAGTTCCAGCCCATGTCTTAATATGCCCATGATCTGGGACATGTCCTGGAACCTCTCTGTGCCTCAGTTTCCCCACAGGAGACCAAGGGAAGGTTCAGAGAGACAGATAGGGGACCAGGATAGGGCAGTGTTACCAAACTCTGGGATAACATGGTTTAGGGAGGGGGTGGTCAGCAGCGTGAAACTCTGCAGAGGGGGAGGGGATGCATGAGAACAAGTAGCAGCCCCCGTGTTGGGAGCTCATTTGTGGCTTTGGGGCGGCATTTCTGTGACTGGTTTGTGAGCACCCTTCAATATAGGTTAGCCTCACTGGTATTAGTATTATTACTATTTTACAGTGGGTGACAGAAGTTGTGCATATGTGGACTTAATAGTGAATTACTGGCATTATCTTTTCCCCCCTTAAAGTAAGAGAGAGAAGCTGTAGGGGAAGAGAGAGAAAGAGGAGGCCCAGATGAGCTAGGAATGGGAGGGAAGAGAAAACAGAGGGGACTTTGGGAGTACTTCTGCAGAATCTGTTTTTCTTCTCACCCCCAAACTCCAAGGCTTGAACGTAAGAAATAGTGCTAAATGTTCTAACTCAGGAAAGCGGTCCAGATGGACACGAGCGAGCAAGCTGCCGGCCTTCCCCGAGCGCATGGCAAACAGACTTCTCCTGGATGGACCACAAGACAGGCCTGCTTGGTTTGAGAGCTCAGCGGAAGGGGAGTGTGCGCCGGCCGCAAATGGGAAAGGTCCATCCCCATTAAGCGGGGCCGTGGGGTCTGGGGACCATGGAGCGTGACTGGGAGTTTATCTGGGCTTGAAGTCTGCATCTTGCTGGGACTGAAACATGCCCAGCCCACACCGATAAGGAGAGTGGACTTTGTCCGTGGCGGCCCTTCAAGGGGAGGTTTTTTCTCAGGGATGGACAATTCTTGAGCAGTTCCACCAGTGTATTAAGTGCAGGCTGGCTCCATCCTTACCTACAAATAAGCAGGCCAATTTCACTCTCAAGAAAGGAAGCCCCAGGAAAGTGCCGTGTCAGCACAGGCTTACTGTGTCAAGAGCGCCAGACCAGTGGGGTACTTGAACTCTCATGAAATGTGTCTTTTCGTTGTATGAGACCCTCACCTGAGAAGCTGGGTCCCCTTTCCACCCCTCCCCTGACCTTTGGCAGCAACGCTTTTCCTTCCCGGGGTCTTGCTTGTGGCAGACATCATGCATGCCCGTAACATACAAAACACGCCCACCTCTTTGCGCTAGTGTAAGCATGATCTTTGCTGTTCAGTATTAAAACTTGCAGTTGCCCCTTTGTCCATTTCATTAGGTGGTCAGTCTGTCCACATATATTCATTGAGTAGATGTAGTTCTCAAGGCTAAGCACAGATTTCGCGTTTTTACTGTTCTTGGGAGTTGGGCTGTTTAGTTTTCTTAAAGTGCGGTATGCTCTTCTGTTTAGTTTTTATTTTCTGAAGACGAGTAATCTGGGGCTTGAAGGTGGCTAAACAGAGTCCTGTACGGTGCCTTGGAGCTAGGCTCTTTCTTTCTGTTGGTGGAAATGAAGGTAGAGAGGTGGTGGAGGGTCGGGGGAAACTTGTGGAAAGGGACACCCACTGGGCTCCTGTAGGAATCACTGGACTCTGGGGGTTGGAGAGGAAAACCATAGCTCGTTTCAATCTTTCCCTCTTATTAAAAAAGCTATATATGTATGTGTGCGTGTGTATTCACTGTTGAAACATTAAACAAAAATTTGGATAAGCAAAATTAAGAAAACAGACATCACACCAACCTCCTGTTAAAAATGTGATGTATGTCTATTTTCTGTATGTACACGTTTTCCCCCCAAATGGTACCGTATACATGATTTTATAACCTGCTTTTTTTCTTAACAATATATCATGATATCTTTTATACTCTTAAAATTAACCTTCTATAACACTTTAACTCACTGTGTAGAATTCCATTTTATGTGTATCATGTAATTTATTTAACCGTTGTGCTGCGCATAAAATGATCAGCAAAAGACAGGCAGTTTATCCAGAGCGGGAGAAAACAGTCTGATAATTACAAAAATATATGTATAATTACCAGCTGTAAAAAGTGCCAGGAGGAAAACTACTTGGTGTTGAAAGACTTGGAAGGGAGGAGAGAGGGGAATCTCATTTAGTCTGGGTTGGGGGAGTGTTTAAAGAGGGCTTTCCTGGGGAAATTAGCTTTGCCCAGAGAGTTGAGGGATTTAACTAGGTGAAGATGGAGGGAGAGGGTTCCTGGTGGAGGGAAGAGCTTGTGCAAAGACCCCGTGGCAGGAGGTGGCACAGAATGTTCCAGAACCTGAAAGAAGGCCAGTGTGGCTGGAGTGAAGAAGGCCTCATATCTTTAAAGGCCATTTGTATTTATTGGTTTGAGTTGTTGGTTCATGTACTTTGTCAATTTTTCTATTGATGTTTTTATCTTCTTCTTATTCATTTGTAAAATCTTTTCAGATATTCACCCTTTCACGTGTACTACAGTGATTGTCCCTGAAGTTTCTGTTTGCCTTTAATTGCATTTATTATAAATGTATCAACCTTTTTTCTCTACAGTTTCTGCTATCTGGTGTCATGCTTAGAAATTTCTTTGCCAACACAAGCTTATTTAGATATCCACTTATATTTCCTATATTTTATTTGTTACATTTAAACTTTTAGTCAATCTGGAAATTCATTTGTGTGTATTCAGAGAAGTGGGGATATAGTTTATTTTCATCCAAGTGGTTAGCCAGTTGTACCGACACTGTTGATTGAATAGTCCGTCCGTTTCCCACTGTTTTGAAATACTAGCTTCATAATATACTAACATTGTTTAGATATTTGGGTCTGTTTCTCGACCTTCTGTTATATTCCATTGATTTGATGTCTCTTCCTATGCCGTTACCACACTGTTTTACTACTTGTGCCTTTTAAAATCTGATAGAGCAAATCCCCACTCACTACTTTTCTTTTTCAAAATGTTCTCAGCTAGTACCATGAAATTATTCTTCCAGATATATTTTAGAATCATTTTGTTAATTTCATAGATTAATTTGGGGACAAGTGACATCTATTCAATACTAGTATTCTCAGAAAAAGGGCAAGTCTCTCCATTATTGTAAATCTCCGTTTGGGCTATTGGGTAGAACATGTCTAAAGACAACAGCAGCCCTGAAGATATTGCCTTTTCATCTAGAAAATAGCATCTAGAAAATATGACTGAAATGAAAACTCGACCAATAGCAGGACACCAAGGACCTGCCGGTGGTTTTCCCTGCCCTGTATGCCCCAGGCCGCCACCTGTCCTCCTGACCATGGTTCCACTGTGACTGTGGTCCCCCAGGGCAGACCTCAGTCACTGCTATGAAGAAAGTGTGGATTTATCACGGCTCATTTACGCTGCCCATCCTTCTCACCGACTTGTATGTTGCCTCATTTACTCTTTCTTTTTTTTTTTTAATTAAGACTTCAGTTTTAATATGAGTATTTCACGAGCAATAACAAGAAAAAGTTTAACTTTTCAGGACATTTCAAATAAAGGCAAACATTTCAATAAAGCTTCATTTACCCTTAACATGACCAGAAAATTAGTGATCATGAGCTCTGTTTTACACCGGAGTCTGAGACCCTAAGAAGGGACAGAATTTGTCCTAAACAGGGACGAGTAGTGATGGGCGACCAGGAAGCTGGTGGTGTCTGCTGGCAGATGGTTGGAACGGGTTTGGAAGCCAGGCCTCTCTGAAGACGAAATCCCACCTCCTTTCGCTAGACCGAGATGTTTGCTTCCCTCCCTCAGGCTGAGAGCAGACCCTCGCTGGTCATTAACTGGGGAGGGGGAGTCGGGGGCGCCCCTATGGGTGTGGCCGCACACGCAGTTGTGTGGTGCTCTGGACTTGGGGAAACAGTGTTGGATGTGTCCCTCGGTGCCTTGTGTATTTCAAATGAGACCTGGACCTGTGAATCCTCGGGCGCCCGCCCCATGGCGGGACTGGGGACCACCGGCGCTTCTGCGTTGGGCGTTGTTCCTGGGAAGCTTGATGGGAGCCGCCCCTTCCGCTTCCCACGCCGTCACAGCTGGAAGGCGGACACTCCGCAGGCTCTGCCGGTGGCAGCTGACCTTCCTCGCGTGGAGCCTGGGGTGGCGAGATGCAGCTGCAGCTCCGCTATTTTTAAGCTGTCCGCTATGCTCCGGTGGAGGCTGCCCGCGTCTGATGCTGAATCATGATCCAGCTTGCTAATTGCAGCTGCGCCTGTAGCCTGCCAAGTACCCAGACAGGCATCTGGCCCTGCATTTTGGGTTCTGGTGATCTAGTGGAGGACAGGTAGGGTGACAAACGACCCCCTTGACAGGGGTGACCGGCAGGCCCAGTACTGCCATGGCTCTTGTAAATACCTTTGGATTTTATAAATTTACAACAAGAACCACCTTTCTCCAAAGAACAGCAGTTCATGACCATATCTCCTTCAGGCTGAGGACTTTGCACGTCAAACATGTGTATTTTAGCCATCAAAGCTACTTTTATTCCCTCCCTAGAACAGATAGCACCTACATGCACACCAGATTAAAAGACCACGTGTAACACACAGGAGGTTAGCTCTATGAGGTCACGTATGTCTTTTTCGGGAAGACAGTTTTGGCTAGGTGATGATTATGTTTCTGAAACAATGGACTTTGAAGAAATGCTCCTACAGAGAGTCCGGCAGCCTTTGACGTCCTCTCTCCCGCCACAGGCCTGATTGCATGGGTTCTCTCTCTCCCTAACTGCCTTGCTAGTTCACAGGACTGAGACGGACCACATTTCACCTCCTGTGGGAAGAGGTCACTCTCTGATCTTTGGCTAGAACCTCTCTGACCCAGCCAGCGTCCTAGAGGTCAAAGCAGGTTGAATCCCGTGGCCTCTGGACTGAAGCCGCTTTGGATTAGCGAAGATATAAAGGACTAAGTGTTGACAGCCCTTCCTCACCCTTACTCTCAAAGCCTTCTCTGGAAGGCTGGATGCCCTTCCTGCCTCTTCGCTGACACGAAGCTGACTGCGTTCTTCCTTCATGGCTTGCAGCACTGCGTGCTCGCCCAGCTCCATACCCCAGGTGAGGCCTCACAGGGTCAGGCCATTCCTGTGTGTCTGCCGAGGTGCCCAGCTCCTCCCATTGCCCCCTCGGAAGGACTGACAAGCCTGCGGTTCTTCTAAGCTTCCAGAGCCTGAATTCTTGACCGTTCCGGGGGATAGGACCAATTTCCCGAGAGCCGAGCTGAGTCTTGGAGTGATGGGCACATGTGTTGCTCCCCTGGTTCCCAGACGAATAGGGTGTCTCACGTCTGGGCAGTGTTCATTCTTTCTTAGGGTCGTGGGCCTGACACTCAAGCTCGTGTCCCAGCCAGAACGTTCTTCCAGGATTGGGCTGTATGTATTCATCCTCAGGGAATGTGATTCAAGCAAGAGGATCGCGGGGCTCTATTACCTGCGGTTCTTCCCAGCCCTGTTGGGTAAAGAAGGACAATTTCAAGGATAAAGGATTTCTGTCATCGCTCTGTCAGGGGAGGCCCGGCGCATGAGCTCCCAGTCCCTTCAGCTTTGCAGATTAGCCTCAGTTTCTCTCAAGACTGTTGGAAACTGCCCTGAACTGTGTGAGGACAGGAGCTGTGGGTAGGCCTCATGACCAGCCAGTCCTGGGTGAGGGGCGGACCAGGCCCTGCTTCCTGTGGACCCTTAAGTGTACGATTCACAAGTCTTGTTAGTTAAGTTAGTGGTGCCCCAGCGCATCAGAAACCACTGGGGAATTTCTACCAAGACAGAGTTCTTGACCTCGCCTCCAGAGACTCTGAGAAGGCAGATCTGGGAGCTTCGGGATTTATATGTTTAACCATGAGATTCTGATGCGTAGCTAGCTAGGTTTGGTAACCCTTCTCTAGTGACCCCCTCAGTCCCACACCAGATCTGAGAGGACTTGACGTCCCTGCGGGAAGGTGGCCAGAGCTGCACTGCATCCCAAGACAAACTGGACAGCGGGAGATGCCACCTTCTGAGCTATGGTAGGCAGGATGGGGGCCAGCGAGGTGGGGAGTATGGGGTCCCTTTGTTCCATCCCACCACTGCCCCTCCTGACTCCTTCTTAGTCGACAAAGAGACCTAATAGCTCCCCTTTCAAATGGAGACCCTTCCTCGATCCTGGCCCTGCCCTAGTGTTCTCTTTCTGCAGCCGACCTCCTTGAAAATAGTCCATATTTAGTCTCTCTGCTCACTTCCATCTCACTCTTCAACGCACAACAATATGGTTTCCACCCGCACCGCCCCACTGAAATTCCCCTGGTAAATGTCACCACCAGGAGACACGGACCACTAAGTCCATGCCCACCATGGGGTCTTGTCTGTTCTCCTCTTTCTTGAACTCCTCTCCTCCTGTGACGGTGAGGACATCACTTTATCACCGGAGTTTCTCGGCCCTCTTCTCCTCTCGCGACACACAGTCTGTCCCGTGCAAGCTTATCTCCCCTTGTGGCTTGAATTACCACCTAGAACTGCACGTATTTCCCCACTCAGAATTTTTTCCTGGACCTGATGGGGATGTGCAGCTGCCTACCGGACATTTCTACTGAGGTGTCCCCCGCATCAGACCTCATCTTGTCTAAAACTGAATTATAGTCTTCTCTCAAAGTGCTTCTGTCTCCAACTTCCCCGTCTCGGTGACTGGCGTTCTCATCTGTCCGGGCCTCTGATCCAGATGGGAGGCCTGGACCCGCCGAGTCTCCGTATCCAGCCCGCCCTGGCAGTTCTGCACCATAGGCGCCTTGAGTACTGCCCCTCGTCCCCAGCCCCACTGCCCCCATTCCCGCTCTCTTCCTGTTGCTCCTGGGCCATTGGAGAAGCCCAGCTGGTGGGTTCTGTGCCTCCAGTCTGTCAGCCCTGCTGCTAACAGAGCTGTTGTTCCAAAACACATCTTTGCTTGTATCATTTTCCTGCGCGGGTCCTTCACTGGTCCCCCCTTGCAGGTGGAGTGTAACCAAAGCGCCAGACACAGAGCGCTCTGCAGGCTGTACCTCCCTCTCTCCCCTGCCTCAGTCTGGCCACCTCCCCTCTTTTTTCGGCTGTACTAAATGCCTCCAGGGTTCCTGGATACTCTCTGCAGCTCTGATCGGTCTGATTACAAAGCCGAGGGCCCAGATATGTCTCTGAGAACAGTGGCTCCCAGGCTTCACCCCTCTGGATCCCTTTTATTATTTCAACCCACTGACTTTGTGTCCTAAAAGAGAGGGACTACCTTTATTCAGCAATAGTTGGTTCATTTCTCTCCTTTTTGATTAAAGAGGTATGTGGATGTGAATATCAGCTTTTTCACCACCTTGTATTCCCAATCAAACAAAGAAACCTGGAATTTTATGTTGGTCTATGTGGATTTGTCCTGAATAAATGTACTATTTCCATTCATCTTTCTAAAGAAATGAAAAAGTGTTCAAGCATCCCCTCAGAGTCCGGGGACCTTGGGTGGAACGGTTCTAGTCCTGCTTGAGAAGGAAGCTCTGCGCAGAGGGCTGGGTGGCCTCGGCCGGGCAGGCTGTCTGAGAGGCTCCTGGGATCTTTCTTCAGGGATTTGGTGTGCTTTGGCCCCATTTTTTCACTCTAAGCCTCCTTTGTTTTCTCCTCTGTTGATGCCAAAAACAATAGCCCTGCCTCTTGAGCACAAAAGCAACCCTGAGTGATGACTCTGTAAACAGATCATGTAGCAGGTAACCACACAGCAGACACAGGCGAGGGAGGGGACGTGCGACCTGCCACTTGTGTACACAGCTCACAGCCGCGAGCGTGTGGTGCTGGGCTTTCGGACTGCAGTGTCCTAATTGCCGTCTTCTGAGCAGATGGCTGACTCCGGTGGTGTGCAGGTTGCAGAAGAGCTCCTGCGATTCACACCCGGTTGTAGCGAGAGCTCCCATTTCCTCCCACCCCGGTCATCAGGAACTCATTATTGGATCCTTCTATATGTCCCTCACACCTGATGCTAAAATTAGCCATTTAAGGTCTCATCCACTCGGCACAGTCCGTGGGGAGGCTCTAGGAAGTGTCATTCATGCAGTCACACATTCAACTGATACTTGAACGCTGAGGGTGCTGTGCAGATAGACACAGCCTTCCCTCATGGAGTGCGCAGTCGAGATGAAGATGGACAGGAAAACATTAACAATAAAGTGTGAAGGGTGCAGAGAATATGGCAGGAGCATGACTGGAGGAGCGAGACCAATTTGGGGGCCAGTGGCAGTAGCCTGTCCTACCTTCTCTGTGACTCCCTCACCAGGTTTCAGGCTCTCCGGGGTGTTTCTGGGCCATGCGAGGTGGGCTGGAGTCACGAGCTGGGGGCGCAATAAATCACACCTTCACCAAATACTCTTTGAACACCTCCTATGAGCCAGGTACTGTGCTAGGTGCTGGTGAATTAGCACTGAATTTAGAGTCAGAAGAGCTGGGGTCCCAGCCCGCCTAGAATATTAGCTGTGTGGATTTTGTTAAGTCCTTACGGAAAAATATGTGTATAGCTGTAAAAAGAGGATAATGCGATAACACAAGTGAAAGTATTGAGCAAAATGTTATGCAAGTATAAATATGGTAGTAGTGGCTGTTATCATTATTATGTTAATTTCCAACCTGGCCCATCAGACAGTGTTCTTCTGGGTGAGATAGTCATAGCTGAACCCCAATAAGAATTAAGGCCAGCTCATTTTTTTTTTTTTTTAATAGAACCACTTTGGCAGTATCATTTCTATTCAGGCACCACTGTGCTTTTCCTGATGATTCTAATCGAATGCTAATGCTTTGAGCAGATTTCAACTTTTCCTTTCTTGGAAACAGGTTTGCATTTAGTAGTTGAAAGTATCTTTCTTACAAAACAGTTTCTAACAGAACATTTTACTAAGTCAGACTAAAGCTCTCCATTACAATCACCAAGAAGCTATTGCATAAGCGATGCAGACTCATACAAGTCCATAGAGCCATTGACTGAAATTCTCACCTGCTAGGTAATAGCCAAGGGTTTTAGGAAGCACAGAAACTGTGACCTCTGGGTAGAGGTTTAACCCGGGAGAGAGCGGTGCCCTGCGTCACCCCTCCCTGGCCTGAGTTCTGCCCCTCTGAGGCAGCCACTGTCAACACTTGTCACTGTTCACGAGGCTACCTTCACTTTTCTAAATCATTTGCTTACACTGATACCTCTTGATTTCTAAAACTTAAAGGTGTTAAAATTTTTAGATATTACCTATTGACTTCATATGGGAAGTTCCCTCCCCCAGTTCCCATTCTTTCTGGTCTCAAGACAGTTGTCTCCTAATTTTTGTTTAAATCCAGTCATTGTTTACATTCCATTGACTAGGTGAGTATTGTTCACTATACTAAGCACAAAAGTATACTCAGATAACATTTCCTTTTTTTTTTTTGCCAATAACATTTTATTTTTCCAGGAGTTAACCATCACTCTGTTGGTATTTTGTTTTGTTCTGAAGTGTTTTCTGTGTCCCTGTAATTAATTCTTCCCTAAATCTCCAAAAGAACTCTAAATCTTTCTTAATACTATTTTCTGTATGGTTAAATGCAATCAGTAATCTATCGATTGCATTTTTCCCTGGAGATATCCTTCCTGGAGTCCTCCCCCCACCATCCCAATTTGGACTGCCTGTTCTCCAGGTCTGCTGCCCAGTTATCTGGAGGGTCTGTCTGCCCTCCAGCGTTGGATTCCCTGTTTTCCAAATCTGTGTCTTCCCGTTTCTTGGATTACCCCCTGATTTTGATGGGGCAGATCCTTTAGTAGCTTCCTGAGTAAGGGGTTTGAGAGGTAAATATTTTGAGATTTGACTGTTTGAAAATGTCTTTTTTTCCTACTCTCACATTTGACTGATAACTTGTTGTGAAGCATAGAATTTTGAAGGAATCAATTCGTAGTCTTCTGGCTTCTGATATTTCTGATGAGAAGTGTGATGTCATTCTGATTCTCAGTCTTTTATACATGACCTGTCCTCCCTACACCAGAAGCTTAGGATCTCTTTCTATCTCTTAGTTTCCTGAAATGCCCAATAATGTACACAGTATGGGGTCTGTTCCTTTATTGTGGTCTTGTCCATTTGGAGACTTGTGCCTTTCATTTCCGGGAATTTTTCTTATATTACTGCTTTATTTTCTCCTCTTCGTTTTCTTTCTTCTTTCCGGCTTTCCTATAACTCCTAGATTGGTCCTTAAATGTTATCTTTTATTTTCAATTTTCCATCTCTTTGCCCTTTTGTTCTCTTTTCTGAAAGATTTCCATGACTTCTCTTCCAGATTTTTGTCACATTTTTTTCAGCTGCATATTTAAATTACCAAGAACTCTTTCTCTAGTTGATTCTTTTTTAAACAGCATTCTGTTCATGTATCTTGGATACCTATCTTCTGTTATTTATTTGAGGATATTAACTGCAGTATTTTTCTTTCTGCATTGTTTCCTATTTCTTCATAGATTTCCTTTTAAATTGGAAGCTTCCTTGACCATTCGTAATTAATACCAAGACACGTAGGGACGCTCTGTGTGCACAGGTGGGGTTTGTCAGTTCCTGGGCGTCACTGAAAATCGATTGGGCTGGGATTTCAGCCATTTCCCTGAGGGTGGGGGGAGGTGGCCCCCAGCTACCCACATCTGTACCATCCATAAGTGCTTTCTCTGCGGCTGTTCATTTCTCCGGAGGAGAATCCTCTTGATTTCTCGCCTGGGGTAGGGATGAGGAGATTTCACCTGGATACCACCTTTCCTGGAGAGGGTAGAAGGGCAGTGAGGAGGGGTGTTTGGTCTAGGTTTACACTTTCACTGAAGCCCCTGTTTTGTGTATGGTGGCTTTTCCCTGATCTCTGCTGTGCCTGATATCCCCGAGTCTCCGAGTCTGGGGCTGCCATAAAATGAACCTCTCGTCTCCTGCTGTGGTAGGGGAAGGGTGATAACCTGGGGGCCCAGCCAGGAGAGGGGACCTGGGTCTCACTGTTCCTTAATACGTTTCAGCCCCACTTGCTGCAGATCGGTGCTGCCGGTCTCCCAGCCCTTCTGAGGTTTCATGGCTCAGAAAGGGTGCCCCTGACTTTACTCTTCACAGCTCTGCTAACTTCTCTCTCCACTTTCCAGTTCCGTAAAAAATTAGAGACGTTTTTTGCATTGTTGCTTCTCCTGTTCTCTGTGTCATTGGGGGTTTACACCTCTTCATAATCCTTTATTTTCATTTCAGTAAAGTTTGGGGAAGGAGAAAAATTTTCCATGTGTTAAGTGTGCCAAGGTCAGCAGGAAGCTCTGACTTCATTTCAACGTCTTTCAGAATTTTTTTTTTTTTTAACTGAGTGCATACTAGTACCAGACGCTGTTCTAAGTGGTTGTGCGTATCATCTCACTGAATCCTCCTGCTTGCTCTATAAGGAGGTACTGATATCCCCGGGCTACAGCTGTGGACACTGAGGCAGAGAGAGGTTTAGGAATTGCCCTGGTAGTGAGTGGTAGCGTCTGGTTTGAAGCACCAGTGGGGTCTAAGCTTTGACCGCTGCATCTTAGGAAGGGGAGTGTGTGCCCGAGTGTCCCAGGACAGTGATCTAGGCGAGGTGGACAGTTGGGGCAGTGTCCACCCAGAGTGCTAGGAGCACGAGGCCAGGGGCAGTCATTGGAGTGGGAACATGGCAGAAGATGGGCAGATGAGGCACCGCTAGAATGGTCACCATCCTCCCCAGTGCCCCATTAGCCAGAGGGATCTATAAAGGACAAGGGCAGGAGGGGGAGGGGTCCAGCTTCGGCCCACCAAGCCGCGGGAGGAAGTTTTAACCCCTGGTTCTGTTTCCCTGTGGCCTGAAGGAGAGGCTTGTCTGTGGAGACTCCCATCTTCCCACAATTACTTTCAGTCACTGAGAATTGCAGAATAACTCACTCCAGTGAGGTCAGGCCATGTTTCAGTGCCCAGGATGCTTATTTTAAAGTCTTGAATCCAAATGACAGCCTTTAAAAATAACAAACGACCTCTAGTTGAAATGGGCAGATCCTAAGAAACTTTATATATCTCAGTGCAATGAACTAGGAAGGTTGGTGTGAAGTAATGCAGAGTGCCTGAAAATTGTTATAGATACCAGCAGCAGTAAGTATCCAATTTTTGCAGAACTCACCGAAGTAATTTAATCCCTTTGATACTCAGTGGAGTTCACGTACCATGTCTGAATATAGATATGCCATTTATACACATACTATAGTATTTTCTGGAGATATGTGTGTATATGGTCACGTAGAAAACAAGTTGCTTTGAGGTAGCCTAGCCATGCTTCCTAATAACACCCTCCGAATATTTTATGAACGGCATCTTATGTATTTTACGGCTGCCTAGAGCATCCCTGACATACCGCCCTGACCGCTGCTGCGCTTGGTACTTGGCCTTTGACCGAGAAGACTGGAACTCAGAAGCTAGAGAATAGGGGGGCTCGTACCGGTGCCACACGGGTCCTCTGTCCCCGTGACTCAGCCCTCTCTTTGGGGGTTCCAGGTAGCAGTCTAGAGCCGCCAAGCTGGGATTTTATGAAGCTGAGTGTAGGTGGGAGGTCAGCAAGGTGGGGGCATGGGAAACTGGAATTCCCAAGTGTCCCTTTAGGCTTTATGAAGGACCCACTTGCTGCCTCATCCACTAGGAGCTGTGTCTTCTTCTCACTTTTACTCTTGTTTTCAGTACAACGTGGACATTTCGTCATTGCCCTTCGGGGGTTTGGGGGTGGTTTTATGGCAAGGACGGGGAGAGCCCACATCCTCTCTCGCCTCTGTGGGGCGCCAGCTCCTGCCCGCAGTGGCAGATGGCTTGGACGGATTCTTTTCAGCCCGGTGGAAAAAAGCCCACAAAGTCCTGCAAATCGAGACCTTGCACAGTGTGTGAGTTAGTCAGGGAGGTTGCTGTTGAAAAGTCTCAGGCCCCAAGAGTACCAGTTCTGCCTCATATAGCCTGTATCAAAGGCTTGGAAATAAACCCAGGGCCTTCCTAGAAGCAGTGTGAGACGACTATGGTTTCCAGGCCAGACTTGCATTTGCTTTTCCGAGGCCCTTTCAGTGGTGCTCAACCTGGACCACGTGGGGACACGGGTTCAGCTGTGGTTTTGCTGGAAATGACAGCACTTTGTTGGCACACGAGATTTCCCAGCTGGCTTGGAACGAGAAGAATAAATGTTCAGAAAAAGCTTGCATGTGGGACTCGGTAGCTCAGAGCGTTGGTTCCGTGCTAAGGAATGGGTCTGTCTTGGATGCTGGAATTGGAACTCTAAAGGGCCACCCAGTCTAAGCCACTGTCATTATTACTCTTGATTATGGGCAGTGGTCGCCACTCCGAGCAGTTATAATTGCCAGCGCCATCAGGGAATATAGTACGAAGCTGATGTCGAAGTGCAGGTATAGAAATGTAAGGGGTGACATTGAGTGGATCCATTAAAGGGCTGGTTGGGCCTTTCACTGCCTCGCAGCAGGACAGCCACATGGGTGGCGATCCTCCAGCAGTGATCTGACAGTGCGGGGGAGGGAGACTCAGCACACCTAGCATGTGGGTTCAGGCATTTTTATTGGAACAAAGATCCCAAATCACCGTTTGGCAGCCCTCCTCCTTCTGTTCCCCTCTCTCTGCCATCCTTATATCTTTTATGTCCAGTGGGTAAATACTTCTGTGAGGAGGAGACCCTAGCTGGCTACATGGGGCTCTTCTCCCATAGGAGTCCCCTGTTTTTGCATGAAACCCACCAGCTCCGGTGGCTAGCACCATGAGACTAAATGCTGCAATCAATTGTGTCTACAATCTGTTTACTTGAATTTGTCTCTACTGTACTTGAACTTTGCGGCTCCTGTTGCCTGGGGTGCTAACTGTATATGCGTGAGGCTGGAGACACGCAGTTTTATTTCTCTTCACGCCAGGAGAGAGAGAAAGTTAAAAGCAGTAACTAAGACAAATGGCGTTGCTATTGGCAGATATTCCTTTGGCTGTCAACTAACCTGTTTTATTTTTCTTAGTGTGGACTTTGTTTTCTCCTTTGTTGTTTTCTGACTCTCCTTGCTTAAAACTTAAAATTTGATGAAAATAGGCAATGAGAGTCTTAGGAAAGAATAAAGATATTTTAAGAGAACTGGGAAGGCTGTTAAGCAGGTGAGAGAAGGAAGGCCTGGGGAATTTTCCAAACAGAAAACTTTTACTTCTTAAATATGAAGTGAGAACAGTGATATGTGGGTTGTGGTTTAGTCAGATATCTAGCCCTTTAAGTTCTGGACCTTTTATGGCTTTCCCTTGCTACAGCTTGCCGGTGTACTTTTAATTTAGTGGTGGCAGCAGAGAAACTGCAAAACCTCCCCAAACTGAGAACGTGCCTAGGAATCAAATGAGTGTGATAATGAGGATGAATGTGAGTTGCTTTTCCAAAGAAATACGAAAAGAGAGTAAGTTGTAGTGGTATACCCAAAAGAAGAGTCTCCCGTCTCTCCTCCTCCCTGCTACCCATCTGTCATCCATCCATCTATCTACCCATCTGTCCATCCACCCATCTATCCATTGAATCCGTCCCATCCATCCATCCATCTGTCCATCCACCCATCTATTCATTGAATCCGTCCCATCCATCCATCCATCCATCCATCACCCCTTGGTCCATTCACTAAACCAACTTTTTCTGAGCTCCACCCATGTGAAAGGCCGGCATTAAGAACCTTAGGGATGCAAAATTGAATCAGGAGTGTGTGCCTTCCAGGAGCTTAGAGTAAGAGGTGAGCACAGAACAGTATAAATATAAATGACTATAAAATAGCGAAAGCCGAAAAGGAACGTGTGGATGAAGTGCTGGGGAAGGTTAGAGGAGGGCAAGCTACAACCTTGGGAAAAAGGACTTGACTTGGAGTGTGAACGCATGGGAAAAGCAGGGCAATTTCAGGCAAAGGTGTTTTCAAGTTTTTTGGAAGAAGATTATAAGTTATTGTCAGAACAGACAACCCACAGTCATTTTCGTTCATGTATTGATCAAGAATAGGATAATTTGGGGAAATAAAGGCCATCAATAATCCTTATGTTTTGTTTGCATGTGTTTCAATCTTCTTCCTGATTATAAATAGAAAACTGGACTTAAAAACCCCTGTTTCTCACTCTTCTCTATACCTGTTCTTAAGGCTGCTGAACTGAAGTGAAAATCACCCCTGGGGAGTTCAGTGATCTGAAGAAGAAGAGGTGTTAGCAGAGGAAGGCACACAAGTGGTAGGACAGGATCCTCAACTTCAGGCAGCTGAAAGTCAGGCCTAAGCACAGTAGCTGGTTTTTGCTCTCTTGGCACGAGCCAGTGACAGATGGGTTTGGAAGCCTAGTGGGTAGAGCATGGCGCTAATAATGGTTGTCAACTGTAGGCCAAAATAAAAGTTTGTGGAGTGGTGGTAGGGACAGGACTCACCTCCATCGGGAGCCATATTTGACCCTGAATGGCAGAATCCCTTACGGATTCTGAGCAGCCAACTGGTCCACCAGCCGAGGTGGCAGGGACTGCCCCTGAGGCCTGGCTGCTGACACAAGGGCCTGATGGTACTGGCTAAGTAAGGCTTATACCCAGCAAGCCTTGCAGATGTTCCTGATGGCAGGGCATGGGGAAGCAATGAGACTTGGGACACGGTTGATGAACAGCAAAGGCAGCAGCATCCTTGGTCTCCCTTTCCCTGGATAGGTGCACTGACTCTGAATGGTGTGGGCAGTCAGGTGGAAAAAGCAAACACAGAGATACTTTTTGACCAGAGAGGGTTTCCTGATAGGTTTCACCAGAGGAATCAGGAACTTTTGAAGAACAGAAAGGTGGATTCTCTGTTCAGGGCAATTCAGACAACCCTGCCTGAGTATCGGATAGAGTAGGAAGGGGGCTGGTGTAGGTTTTAGTCCTGGCTCTGCCGCTTACGCTAAGACCGTAAGCAAGTCACTTAACGTCTCAGAGTCCCGTTTCTTCATCCCTGAAATAAAGGATGTAAGGGCCCGGTAGGAAGGACTAATAAGTGGGAGTTCTTAGAAAACATGAGAAGTCAAATAAATGTGAGATATTTCAATAATAATCATACTTGGACATTTGGACACCGTGATCATCATTTCCATAGCAGAGATGAAAAATGCCAATTTTCTTAAAAAAATTTTTTTACACAGCACTAATGATTTTACTCATGACAGATGACATTACCCCTGTAGTGTTCTGTCTCTGTCCAACCTTGGGTGCAGAGGAAAAGATTGCCTTTGTGGATAAAGAGATTGGAGGCTGCTGTTGAGAACTCTCTGCTCTCTGCTGCATGCTTCCCTCTGAACCAGAGCCAAAAAAGAAACTACCCCTCAAAAAAAAAAAAGAAAGAAAAGAAAAGAAACTACCCCTTAGAAGATAGATTTTCAGCAAAATGGTGCTTTCTAAATGACTACAGATTTTTTAAAATTGAAGTATAGTTGATTTACAATGTTGTGTTAGTTTCTGGTGTACAGCAAAGTGATTCAGTTATATGTGTGTATATATATTCTTTTTCAGATTTTTTTCCATTATAGGTTGTTACAAGATATCGAATATAGTTCCCTGTGCTATACAGTAGGATCTTGTTTACCCATTTTATATATAGTAGTTTGTATCTGCTAATCCTAAACTCCTAATTTACCACTCCTCCCCTCCCCTTTGGTAACTGTAAGTCTGTTTTCTATGTCTGTGAGTCTTTCTGTTTTGTAAATAAGTTCATTTGTATCATATTTTAGATATGATATTTGTCTTTCTCTTTCTTACTTCACTTAGTATGATAATCTCTAGGTCCATCCATGTTGCCGCAAATGGCATTATTGCATTCTTTTTCATGGCTGAGTGGTATTCCACTGTATATATATATATATATATATATATATATATATATATATATATATATATATATATATACCACATCTTCTTTATCCCTAAATGATTACAGATTTGACCAAGGAGACTTTTTGTGTAAATGCCATGTCTTATTGAATGTGCCCACCTGTGATTATACAGGTGGCCCCCAGTTTTACTCACCCTGGCTGGGCTCTGGCCTGCAATTTTCATATCTGCCTTTTTCTAAGTGCACAGAGGATCCCTGTTGGCGAGTAGTGGCTCTGTGCCCCTCTCTGAGTTAGAGTAACAGGGAGGAAGTAGGGTCTGGGAGCCGCTCTCCAGGAGCTCAGCAGCTCGTGGCCCCAAGCACGGTGGGGTCACAGTCACGTTTTAATCATATGATAGAAAAGCCACTTTCTCTTACTCTGTCTGGCAAATGGGTGAATTCATAGGATGAGTTACACGTGTTCACAGGAGACTGTGCACATTGTCGAAGCTTGGTGTGAATTACGAATGATCTCTCCTTCGAATTCTGTAGAACTTCCATACCTTCCAAAGTTAATCTCCCCTGCCACTCTCAATATATTTCTGTTAGAGTCATGTTCTTTTCTGAATTTTTTCTTATGGCTAGATTCAATCAAATGATGGTATTAGTTGGGAATTCTTTTCTTTTTTAATTTGCTTGTTGATTTTTTTTAAAAAATAAAGATCTCAGCATAGAGGAGGGATACTGATGCCAAACCATGTAATGAGAGCTGGCTTTAATTCCAGTCCTGGTTAGGGGTGACCAAAGCACGTCATTCAGATTACCAGGTGCCTTGGTTGCTTTCCCCCCTTGGCGAAATGAAGGCCGGGGACCCCTGGGCCTGTCTCAACTGCGTTGTGGCAGTGGGTGTCACAGAGACACACAAGAGAGAACTCCAGCCTGGAGTGGCAGTACATTGATCTTGGGGTGGGGTGGAGAGAGTACGTGTTTACAGATAAAAGCCCTTCTGCCGAGAAGAGCAGATGCAATTACAGTAAACCATGTAGACGGCTCTTCCACGAGTGTCCATCACCTCCCTGTCACTCGTTCCTACAGAGATGGGCTCAGTCCTTGCCCTCCTAAGGGCTGACATGGCCTCTCGGTGCAGGGGCAGCCGGGATGTCCTCATGGCACTGGGAAGGGTCAGGCTGGCCTTGAGCTCTCCTCCTCTGAGTCCTCGCCCTGGGCACCTGCTGGCATCCAGGACGGAGTCCACAGCTGGCGTAACCTCTGGGGCTGAGGTCCCTCGGTGTGGCCATCTGCTTGACTGCTCTGCGCGCTGAGTCTCCCCTTGTTCTCCATCCTGTCCCCGGCCTGTGTGGTTCACCTTGCAGTTTAGGTATGAAGCCCCCTCCCTTCTCCCTGCAGCAGCCTCATGGCACACCTGCTGCCTCTCAAGTTTCAGCTACCTTCCAGGTCCCCACTGGGTCCCTTCATGCCACCTGGAAGCCCAGGGGCCCCTGTGGGTGCTCTCCTGGCCCCTGCCTTTCAGGACCCTGTACACACCACTGCGTTTCCTTTCTGCTACGGTCGTCTTCTGTCGATGCCAAGGCACCTGCAAGGTGGTCCTTACCCAGCGTCTTGAAAGGATGCAGGAAATAAGTGCCCTCAGCTTTTATCTTCTTCTCTTAACCTCGCTCCCTCCTCCTTCCCTCCTCCCTCCCTTTTCCCCTTTGCCCTCCCCGTGTTGAGAGTCAGCCCCAAGGGGAGGAGGTGCTGCCCTTACCCCTCCCTAGTCTCTTCTTCCAGCCCCGCCCAAAGGTAGCAGGGCTGTCTGTCTACCAGGGCTGTCTGTCCACCATCTCCGCCTGTCGGGTGGCAGGTGGCAGCCTTTCTCTCCATGCCTGCCTCCTTCCCTCCCTGGCCTTCCTTGCTGCTCTGCTCCCCTCCTTTGGGGAAAAGACTTAGCTGTAATTGTGTGACGGCTGCAGGGAACATGATTATAAGGGAATGAAAAATACATCTGTTTAACATTTTCAATATACCATTCCTGTTGCACAAACATAAATAAAGCATGGTCTGTGTCCGTGAAAAGCTCACTTTAGTCAAGGAGATGATAGATTGATAACTTACAATTTCAAAATAATTTGATAGATGCACGACTGTCATCCAGTCCTCTACTGCGCGCGCGCGCACACACACGCGCGCGCGCACACACACACACACACACACACACACACACACACACACACACACACACACACACACACACACACACACACACACACACACACACACACACACCCCCAGAGGCCCCCTACCCTTCTAATCACTTACGTTATGGCTTTTTTCAGCTTTTATCTTGTGTCACAGTTACTTGCATACAGATTCTAGCTTCTAGAGGGCAGGAGCCTCAGCATCTGTTTGTAGCACTTGGCACAATGTCCTAAGTTTATTAAGTTTAAAAAACAATGTGTTAAGTCCTTCCTGCATACCAAGCTCTGTATTTGAGGCTGAGGTTACAAAGATAAACAGAACAACGAGCTCTTAGAGACTCACAGCCCAGATCAAGGTTCTCAGTAGAATTCAAAGGGTCTATGAGTTTAGGTTAGAAAAAAAATCGCCTTTTGATTTTCACTAATCTCTGACTGAAGTGTAGCGTTTCCTTTACTTATAAAGGCAGGGGATTGACCAGGGGGATTGACCAGAGTGCTGTCAGTAATCCCTGTGACTTTATCACCAATAGAATTGACAGATATTTCATATTACTTATGGTTGTTGTAAATATCTCAAAATATCATTTATGTTCATCACTCCTTTAAAATCAGGGTAATTATGAGACCCAGCAGTACATCTTGTTATTTAAAGTGTTAATAAAGAGAAACATAGATTACCATATCACAGATCTGTTTTTGAGAAATATTTTGATAACTGTATTTCAGTATGATTGGTTTCCTTTAGAATCCTATGCATTTTATTTTATGCATTTAAAACATTGCATTGAGAAGAGGTCCCTGGCCTTCACCGGGTTGTCAGAGGAACAAATACGTGATCTAGTTGGATCGAAAAACACATGGCTAAATAATTATAGCAACATAGTAAGTGCTGGGCTGGTGATGTGAGCACGACATTGGGGAGATACAGAGCAAGAAACACACGTACTGCCGGGAGAAGTCAAACATCTTCCCAGAAGAGATGAAGACCACTCAATAATGATGATAATAATAGTCAACATGTATCGATTGCTTACCGGGCACCAGGCAGAGCTCTGAGTGCTTTAGATATCATATCTCCTTTAAACCTCCTCACTGCCCTAAGAGGTAAGGACTTCACTGTCCCCATTTCACAGATGAGGTAACTGAGACCCAGAGAGGTTGATTGATTTGTCCCAAGTTACACAGCTAGAGATGGGCTGATTCCGGGTTGAAGGCAGGTTGTCAGATGCTAGCGTCTGTGTTTTTCTCTGCGTGTGTGCTGCCTCCCGACGTGTTGCAGGAAGGAACACTCAGGGCCAGAGCCTCAGCCTGGAGCAGGCACTGTGCTCCTTCCTGAGTTGGCAGGTCGGCCAGCATCTTACTGACGTTGCTCTGGCATCACCGTCCGTCTCAGCACAAGGGCCCCGTCTCCTTTCTCACTGGCTGGCTGTGTGCTGTCAGTGCTTCCGTCAGAGGCAGGGCGAGTCCAGTGCACCTGGGCAGTGGCCTGATCAGAGGGGCAGGGCTGCTGATGGAGAGGTGTCTGCAAGGACCCGGACTCACGTCTGGAAAGGTGCATCGGGAGAGCCGTCCGGATAGAAATCCGAAACATTGTAAACCGTGTGGCTTCATAGACTGTCAGAGTCAGGGGCAACCTTCCAAACTTGGAGGAAGTCAGCTTAGGAAAACCTTGAAGGAAATGCCGTCTCCCACAGAAGCCGGGGCACCGTCAAAATGGTTCCAAGGAGAATTAGGGCAGGTTTGTGAACGGCAGGGCTGTCAGTGAGGCGGGATCCAGTGACACGGGGGCACAGTCCTGTGGAGGTGAGACCCTGTCCCAGGACAGCAGTTCCTGAGCCCAGGGCCATCGAGGGAGGAAAGAGACTTTTATAGTAGCAGACTTGTCACCACTCTCGGGGGCTGTGGGGACTCGCAGAGGGCGTTTGATAGTGTGGCCTGGCTGGGGAGGGGCGCCACGCGCCCTGAGACCCTCAGACTGAACCAGCTGTTTGCCTCTCCCTGGGCAAGTGGCCGGGTGCCAAAGGCTAGAGTCAGCCACTTCCCGCTTTTAAGGACTCCGCCCCATTGGGGACTCTGTCCCCCCCAAAGGAAATGTGGATGTCAGCGGGCAAACCCATTGTCCATGGGGGCTTCCTTGTGCGGCACCCCAGGAAGCAGAGGGACAGGCCATCCTGGGCCCCGCCTGGGTGGGGAAAAGCGGCAGCCCCAGCCCCTGGGGGCTCCCGGCCTCCTGATCTCGTTCCGAGAGCTGAGCCCACCTCAGCTCACTGGCACCGCACGTGGGTGGTGGAGCCCTGTTCTCCTTTCCGCCTTCCTTAATCCCTTGACCAGAGTTCTTAAGGATGGTCCCATTCCCAGCCACCCTCCCCCGTGTCAACGACATTAAAAGCGAAGCAGGGCGGAGACCACGCGGGGCACTGCCTTGCGCTAGGCGCACGGTTTCTTGATGTGGCAGGGACACAGAAAGAGGAGATGAAGGTAACTGTTCCTACTTTCACTTACATTTTTTTTTTTGGTGGTGCGCGGGCCTCTCACTGCTGTGGCCTCTCCTGTTGCGGAGCACAGGCACCGGACGTGCAGGCTCAGCGGCCATGGCTCACGGGCCGGCATGTGGGATCTTCCCGGACCGGGGCACGAACCCGTGTCCCCCGCATCAGCAGGCGGACTCTCAACCACTGCGCCACCAGGGAAGCCCTCACTTACATTTTTAAAGGCCAAATTATCAAACGCGTAGAAGAAACCGTTAAAGAAAAAAAACAAACAAACCTCTCCCAGATGAGGAAGGGCGGAAGGAAGCTTACTGAGGGCGTCAGGCCCTTACTCGGCATGACGCCTCATTGACTCCTCACCATGACTCAGCCTGTGTTAAACTGGTTTTGCTGATGAGAAGATGGAGTGACAGAGGGAAAAGCAGCCCGTCCAGCCAAGACCTCCCGGCTGACCCGTAGCAGAGCTGGACCCGAACCCATTTCTCTCCACTTCAAGCTCTGGCCTTCCCCGCCGTCCGGCCCATTCCCCAGCACTTCTCCCTAGCAAGGAAAGGGGTGCCTCTGAGCACACTTACACCTTTATTTTCTTTGCTGATTGGAAATGTCAGGAGGGAGCTTTTGACTTTATTGAAAAACATAAAGAACTGTGGATTAAGATTCAGCAAGAAGAAGCTGCCCTTAGAAAAGAAGTCGGTGCTGCTGTAAGCGCAGCTTTGCTCCTCCTGCCCGTGAAGACCAGACCATCTGGTGCTCTCTGTCGCAGCTTGCGATTTTCAGTGTGTGTTTCGGGTGCAGGTGCCTGACCCGGCAGTGGAGTCGGAAGGTGTCTTCGTGGGGAGGTTGTTAGGTCAGCCTCGTGCGGGGCAGAGGTTGCTGGGCTCGTTAATCCCGCATTCAGAAGGCGAGTTAAAGAGCTTCCGCTCCGGTGCAGTCAGGGCCGCAGCGAAGCGGACCTGGAACAGATGGGCTTCCTGGCCTCATGAGAAACAGGGATATGAGGTTTTGAAAAATAAACAGATGATGTCCTTCTGGGAGTAGGAGGAATATGAACTCTTGGCAAAGACCACGTACCCAAATTGCTTGAGGGCTAAGACTCAGAGGAATTTCAAAGCAAAGTTTTTGCAGAACCAGGTTGAGATCTGAGCGATTCACGACCCTGATGCTTCACGTGAAGGCCTTCCCCCGCCAGCCCACTCCCTTGTTTGTGGCCGCCCCCCATGAGATCCGGCTCCCAGGCCTTCTGACCTCCACAGGGGCACACCTCCCCCCCCCCCCCCCCCCCACCGCCGGCTCAGAGGCCCTCCCTTGCCTTCTTAGACTCACCGGCCCCTACAGTTCACGGCCTCTCCAGGTGGGGTCGTGTCGGGAGAGAGAGTGGGCTAGACAGTCCTGGATTCAGATCCTGGCCCTGGGACCCACTAACTTGATGACCTTGGGCAAGTTGCTCAACCTCCTGGAGCCTCAGTTTCCTCAATTGTAAAAGGAGAGTGTGGCGGGGACCCCCGCCCCGCCTAACTTCTGCGCTCCACTGAGCCCGGTACTTGACCTAGCAGAAGTCTGTTTGAATGAGGGATGGATGAGGGAAAGAAAAAGGCAGATAACCAGTGGCAGTTATCAGGGCGAGGAGAGAGCCCAGTACTGCCTGGTGTCTCCCTCATCCCCCTTCCTGCAGGGTTCCTTCTGGCTGAGGGCATGGAAGATGTGGAAGAGGATAGAGAGAGAGGTCTAAGACTGAAGGAGCTGTTTTCAGTGAGAATTCTGTAAGCCACTGGGTGCAAGGCAGTACTATTTCGGCCTCCCCATCAGACTGATGTAAAAAAGGAGAGACAGTCTCCCTCATTTCTCCCCAGAAGCACTTGACCTCATGCCTGGTTACTGGATGCTGGGTAAATACACAAATAGTCACTGTCCGTCCCAACCCCCTACCAGTTTTTGGTCCTTAAGATTTTTGTAAGTCGTTTGAGGTTCTGTCCACCATACTTTCCTGTCACTCCCCTTGCAAGCCCACGCCACAGCTTTACATGCGTCCGTGGTTACCTTGGTGCCCTTCGTCCAGCCTTTGTATGCAGGTCTTAACATTTTTTTTTGGCCGTGCCGCACCATGCTGCGCTGCGTGGCTTGCAGGATCTCAGTTCCCTGACCAGGGACTGAACCCGGGCCCCAGCAGTGAAAGCCCAGAATCCTAACCCCTAGGCCACCAGAGAGCTCTCCAGATCTTAACATCTGAAGCCACTTTCCTTGAGGCTGAAGAAAGAAGAGCGTCTCAACACTTTTGAGTCACCTTTTCTTCTAGAGTCTTGCTACGAAATCAGCCCTGTTTTTTCTTTGATTTTTTTGAAAACTTGATATTGTAAGTACAGGCTTTTAAGACAGGCTGTGTCAATCTAGCATCCCCTTCCTTGCAATCGGAACTTCTAATCAGCAGTCTCTCCCTCCCAAAGGTTGGTCACTTTAATTTTGTTGTCTGAGTCTAGAAACTCAGGATAAGGTACTGGGGAGGAGCCATCCTAGCAATCAGAGTTATTCTCTAAAACAAACTCTTTTTTTAAAATAGTGGCAGAAACGTTTTTCAGATGATTTTTTTTTTTACCTGTAGCCCTCATATAGGAAACATGAAAAGTGGGGGGGGGCGACCCAGAGCCCCAATCCCTCAGCTTCTCCTTTTCCTTCAAGGCTGAACCTGGAACAGCCCCTGTTCTAGGAGAGAGCGTTCTCAGTGGGGATCACTTGTCAGACACTCTGCTCAAAGGAGGAGGTTTTCAGAGCATTTCTGGATCATCTTTCTACTCTCAAAACCTATCTGCCCCACTCATTTCCTGCCCCTGACCTGCAGGCCATGGCAACATCGTGCCCCCAGCCTCCCACCCTGAGGCTCAGGACCTGACTGAGTTGCTGTTTCACCCGCCTCTGGGCTTTACCCCACGGCTCTGCTCAGATCAAACCTCCACTCCTGGAATGTTCAGGACTTGGTGTGACATTTCGTTCAGTCCTCGTAACTCCACGTGGCAGGTATTATCTCCACCATTTTACCAACCAGTCAGCACACTAAGCCTGGGGGAAATTAACAGGTTTAGTAACCTGAATAAAGTCACAAAGCTAAGTTGACGATAAAGCGAGAATCCAGCCCCGGGTTTGCTGACTGAAATCCAGATCAACGTCACGCATCCCATCTTTCACTGCCTTCCTGCCACCTTGGACCCTAAAGGCCTGCAGTGCAATCCGGACACCAACTACCGGACTCAGCACAGACCCCGTAAGTTAAGGGTAGGGTCCCCAGTAAGACTGCCCCCACTTCAGACAAAAGCCACAAGCTCTGGGGGTTCCCAGGCCACCTACTGGCTGCAAATTTGGGGGTTTCTGCTCCCTCAGGTTTGATAATTCACTAGAGTGACTCACAGAACTGAGGAAAGTGCTATACTTATGATTATAGTTGTATTATAAAGGAATCAAATGAGGACCAGTCAAAAAAATAGATGCGGGTTGAGGTCTGGGAGGGTCCCCAAACAAAGTGCCCTTGTCCTCAGGACACATCACTCTCCTATGTCAATGTAAATCACCAGCCAGGGATGCTCACCTGAGCTCTGGTGTCTGTACTGGGGTTTCATTACCATAGGCGTGAGTGATTCAATCATTGGCCACATGGCTGAACTCAATCTCCGACACCCCACTCCTCCCCAGAGGTCGGAAAGTCGAGCTTGACATCACCTTCCCCAGCTCCACTGGGTCCACATGGTCTACAGACTTCTATCAGCAGGCTACCGTGACTTGTCACCAGGTAGCATCACCCTGTTTCTAAGTCGGAAATGACCTAGGAAACCTACTGACTTTCATCCTCCCTTTCTCCAACTGCCTCACTGGCCAAGGGGGTAACAACCATGAACAGAGAAAGAGAAACATGTAGGGATTTTCCTTGAGTCTCTGAATAAGGGCCTCTGGGCTGCACCTCCATGATTCAGGTCAAATCTGCCACCCTTGGGCTTCAGGTTACCCATCAGGTCATTTCCAAATCGCATTCGAATAGCCTTCCAGAGTTTTCAAAGCACTCAGGGATCCTTACCTCTCCAGGTGCCCCGCAGCTCTGAGATGTGGACAGGGTCATTCCAAGACCCTCTTTTTTAGATAAGGGAAGGAAGATCTGGAATCTTCTGTAATTTGCTGAAGGTCATGGGTCACTGCAGTGACGGAGCCAGCCTAGCAGCTGTGATTTACCGGCTCCTCTCCCCATCAGAGTGAGCGAGTGCTCTGCATCCCTTTTTTTCTCTCGTGCAGAGTTGAGGCCAGAGCAGCTTTAGTTCCCAGCCTATCCTATTTGCCAGCTAATGAGACAAATTGTAGGCACCATAAAAATTAAATAGCAGCTGGTTCATTTTCTTCCTGTCCAACTTTGAAATTATGACAATCTCATCTACATGGTTGCTCAAGGTATGTGTGTCTGGGTCTGCACAATCCAAGAATCCTTAAATGCACCCAGAATCAGATTTTTGTGTTTTTTTCAGATTGGCTGGTATAAAAGATTTTGAGCACCACCTCTCATGAACCAAATGGAGTACATGATTCCTGCTCACCCTTGTTAGCTACTAATTAATAATACCTCACAGGTGGAGGCAATACCTGCGGCTTCTCGCTGAAATAATAGTGAAGAGATGAAATTAGAAAATGAATTGCGCGTAGAGAAAATTAGCAAACAGACAAATCCTAGAGCACAAAGTTCTCTGCTGTTCTTCCAGCCATAAGAAGCAGCAGAGATAGCGAGCAAGCCTCAGCTTTCCCTAAGTGCAGATTTTTCTATTTTGTTTTGTTTTTTGGCCAATAATGATGGTATAGGCTGCATGTGGACACTCAAGAAAGGACGATTTACTTGCTTCTATGTTATAGAAGTTTGGGATTTTATAAATTTTGCAAGAAAAATAAATAATCACAAAAAACCCAAACCTATTGCTAAATAAAAAAGTTATCTAATTGCATTTTTCTTTGCATTCATGTTATGCATTTATTCCTCTATTCAACTGCTCACAGACACCCTCTACCTCCTTCACAACTGTAAGACTGTAACATGACATTTAAAACCATAAATTAGGGTAGAAGTCTGCAGATAAAAAAGGGCCAACGGGGGCTTCCCTGGTGGCGCAGTGGTTGAGAGTCCGCCTGCCGATGCAGGGGACACGGGTTCGTGCCCCGGTCCGGGAAGATCCCACATGCCACGGAGTGGCTGGGCCCGTGAGCCATGGCCACTGAGCCTGCGCGTCCGGAGCCTGTGCTCCGCAACAAGAGAGGCCACGACAGTGAGAGGCCCGCCTACCACAAAAAAAAACAAGAGAGAGAGAGAAAACATGTTACTTAAAAAACAAATATTAAAAAAAAAAAAAAAAGGGCCAACGTTTCGATACCCTTTAGTAACTATGATTTTTTTTCGAAGCAAAGCTGCTCGTCAGTAGCCCCAGGCTGCCTGGAGAATGTCTTATGTCATTGGTAGCGTTTCCCTCTATCCTCCAGGTAGCGTGTAGGCTAAGATCAGAGGGAAGGATATTTGTTTGGGGAGCCAGTGGTATTTTGTCAAACCATTTCTGATTCACCTCCTTTCCTCACAAACCCACTAGCTCCATTGACAGCATATTTATAATACAGTGTTTCAGAAATTAAGTAATTTCAGACAGGATGTAGCGGTTCATTTTCAGTCCTGACCAGACGGCTGTGTTATCCTGTTATATCCTCGGCATCCATCTGTTCTGCCTCTCTCCTAGTCTCCTGGTGCCTGCCCAGGGTGAGCACCATTTATTTTCAGGGTGCAGGCACCCCTCTTGGGGAGCAGAGCTATAAACCACGCCAGCACAATTCTAGATGTTAACAGCCCTTAGACGTTCACCGCAGACCTTCAGAGCCTTGGGCACTCAGAGTTAATGCCGCTCCTTGGGCAGGGAGATGATTTAGGGGGACCACTAAAGGGACATTCTGTTATTTGCAGGAGCCTCTGTGGAATTCATACCCACCAAGGCAGAGCTAGTCGTCAGTACCGCGTTCCTCTAGAATGTCACAGCTTTGTTCTGTCTTGAATCTTTGAGACTGTGTGTGTCTGTGGAGAGCCCCATGGGCCAGCTCTCACCCACCTCAAATTTAACGCACCCTTGCCATTAGTGTTCACTTTTAAAAAATAACATTTGTTTCTTGATGATAAATATTCATTGCAGAGAATTTGGAAAGTAGAGAAATGTATAAAAAAGAATATAAAGATCACCCATCAGCCTTCAATCCCAAGTAACAGTTAATATTTTGGAACATTTCATTTTTTTTTTTCTGTGCAAATGCATCCTTTTTGTATAGTTAAAAAAAAGGTTCGTGCAGTATACACTTTTTGGTGTTTTGTTTTTTTTCATTAACTACATGTGGGGAATTGTCCCATAATCATTAACATTGAATGATCAGCACGTCCTCACAATGTAATTTTAATGGGTTCAGAGTGTTTTGTCGTATGAACAGATACTAGCAATTATTATGGTCCAGGTGCCGAATGTACAGGTGCTCCTGAGAAAATGCTATATGACCAACATGTTTGCAAACTGGGATGCTGTGAATTTTATACAAGGGTCCCCAGTCGAAGAATACAGGGAGTGCACATTCTTGCTGCAGCCCAAGGCCATAGCACCACTGCTGTGCTCAAGAAAACATCGTGGCATTAGGCATCACGACAGAGGTAGGCTCTGACACCAGGGCACCATCCGGATTCACTGCCCTCTCTGCCTGGTTAAAGGCACTGTGCCAGTGCCTGTCTAGCCTAAGGAGAGGGATGCCTTTGCAGGACCACAGGACCCAGTAAAAGATAAGATGTGCAGCCTTTTCAAGCTGAAGGTCCATCTCTAACTCGTCACCAGTGGGCCACAAGTGAGGCCACCCAGTCATCCCAGGCAAGCCCTGGTGCCGGAGTTCATGGGCACACCGGATGTTACAACTCAACCACAGAATGCTGAGTGATGTGACGCTTTGTAAAGCACCATAGGTCACGTGGGGAAACCAGATTAGCTGTGCTTTGTGAATGATACAGTAAGGTCAGAATACTCTGCCCATCAAAGACATGTCAGGGGGTTATCCCAAAAGACTAGTCCTTTTGGTGGAGCACATCTTATCCGCAGGGATGACTTTCACCCAGGCCCCGTGCATTCTGGGATAGCTGCGACCTGGGTGGCTTCTCCCTGTTCGAACCAAACTTACACCCCAGGAGCGAGGCTTCGCGTGGAAACCAAGAGGGAGGAAGTGGCACAAATTCCTGTATTTCTCTAGAGCAAATGTAGTTTGCTTTGAGCCCCTAACTGCCTGGGTGATGAGAAGTTCAGTCTCTGTGTGCGCGCGTGTGGGGGACATGGGAGGCTCCTTCTCCACATCCGCATCCGTTGCATCCCACAAGAGTCCTGGGCTTCTGCGGTGCCAGCCAAGGAGAGCACTTGACCGCTGCTGTGTTGCCATCCCTTTCTCAGCTGCCCGGGTACCTCCAGCCAGGGTCTCCGGTCCTGCTCCTCTGGGAGGGCTCAGGCTGCCCCCAAAGCGCCCCTCAAAGCTGAGCAAGACCCCAGGTACCAGCGCTCTTGGCCCTGGCGTAGCACCCGTGCAGCCCCTGATCCCCTCC
This sequence comes from Stenella coeruleoalba, assembly GCF_951394435.1. NCBI lineage: Eukaryota > Metazoa > Chordata > Mammalia > Artiodactyla > Delphinidae > Stenella > Stenella coeruleoalba. The sequence goes on along the minus strand of NC_137169.1, from coordinate 144,698,292 downwards.
TATCCCTGGAGAAGCCCTCCAGAGCCTCTGTCTCCCCGACCCTGGCCCCTTCCTGCTTCCTCCAGCCTAAGCTTTCTTCTGTGACAAAAGTAACTGATCACGAGTAGGTAGACAGCACCGTGAAAGGCATAAATGGAATACTCGGCAGCCTTTCAGAAGAAGGAGGCTGATCTCCACGTGGTGGGCTGTGAGACGGCTGGGAACACGTGCGAACTAGGTTGCCTCTTTCGAGTTTCACTTTGAAGCCCTTTTGGCCTGTTGCGGGGAGGTTTTGGTAATGTCTTAGCCTGCTGTGCTCTGAGAGGGTCTGTTAGAAGAGGGAGAGGAAAACAACTCTCTATGCATCAGAAGAGCAATGTTCCCCCAATTTTTATAGTCAGAGAAGAAGCACACACTCTACAAGTCTGTTCGAATGAATTCACACAGCTCTCCTAGTTAGAGGAAATCCTTTAGATTTAACAGTCTGATCCCCGTACGTTTTCCTGGAGGTACATTTTGGTAATGGTCCGAGGTAAAGGTGCCCTCATGGCAAGATGCCCGTTCCAGCAGGGGGCAATGTAGTGTAGTCCCTCTTTGAGGTTTGCCTTCTGCCCTCCAAGTAGGAAGAAGCCTGGATTAGGAATCTGGACCCTGTGTTCTAATCCCTCACTTAGGGATTCATTGTGTGAGTCTGCACAGTCATTTAAACTTTCTGTCACAAATTTCTCAGCTAGAAAATGAGGGGGAAATTATTTAGGTGACCTCTAAGATTGCTTCCTGCAATAACATTCTGTAATTTCTGTATTGCTGGAAAGTTCCAGCTTATATATACTTGCATACTGTTTTGTAGTTTTCAACATAATTTTATAAAGATCCCATTTGACTTAAATAGCCTTGTAAGGGAGATAGGTGATAAAACTGTATTTAAAATACCTTGCCATTTAGTAATCTAAAAAAAAAAAAAAGGTTCTGAAGAACCCAGGGCCAGGACAGGAATAAAGACACAGACGTAGAGAATGGACTTGAGGACGTAGGGAAGGGTAAGCTGGGACGACGTGAGAGAGTGGCATGGACATATATACACTACCAAATGTAAAATCGATAGCTAGTGGGAAGCAGCCGCATAGCACAGGGAGATCAGCTCAGTGCTTTGTGACCACCTAGAGGGGTGGGATAGGGAGGGTGGGAGGGAGACGCAAGAGGGAGGAGATATGGGGATATATGTATATGTATGGCTGATTCACTTTGTTATAAAGCAGAAACTAACACACCATTGTAGAGCAATTATACTCCAATAAAGATGTTAAAAAAATAAATTTAAAAAATAAAATAAAATACCTTGCCATTTAAATACGTGATCCTGACACATTCAGATATAGGAGCTGCTGGCACAAATCCCAGCAAGGAGAAGAGTGTGGCTTTGACCGAAGATAGCTGAATCCGAGGAGGACAGAACAGAAATGGTGGTTCCTGGAACATATGGGCACGTTTTGTATGGTGACTTAATATAGGTGATGGAAACAGGATTTTCCTTGAGCTAAGGGCATCTTAAAAACAGAGAAAGAAACGAACAAAAAACCCAAAACAGAGCCCTAATCTCTTTGTTACTTGCATGTACCAAGGTTTACCTGTTAATAGGACTGAAGACTGTCTTGGTGATAAAAGAAGACAGTCTTCTTGCACGATCTGGTCCTCACTCAGCAGCTTCTTTTCCATCTTCTATTTTGTTTTGTATCTTGCTCTTCCTGGCTGTCCCCACATGATGAAAAAGTCCCAGTGGCACTTGAGAATGTAAATAAAGGTTAGAAACCTCACGATCTGGACTCTAGTTGGTGACTGAACCATTCAAGGGAGGGAATATACAGTGTTTTTGAAAAGATTGTGGGTACTGTTAGAAAAGTTAGTACTGTTAACAGTTGGATTTTTATACAGTGGCTGGGAAAGTGAATCCTATCAGACTGTTATCTTGATCTCACAGGGTTGGCGTGTGGGTGAAATGAGATTGTGTATGTAAAACACTTTGTAAACTGTAAAGTTCTCTCCATGTGGAAAACAGTTTTCAAATTGCTCTAAAGCTGTTGATTACAGAAAAGAAAGGGAATTTGATTTTTAATTACCTCTTTATTTAAACAAATTTTAATTGAAGTATAGTTGATTTACAGTGTTGTGTTAGTTTCTGGTGTACAGCAAAGTGCTTCAGTTATACATATATATTCTTCTTCAGATGCTTTTCCATTATAGGCTATTACAAGATATTGAATATAGTTCCCTGTGCTATATAGTAGGACCTTGTTGTTTATCTGTTTTATATATAGTAGTCTGTATCTGCTAATCCCACACTCCTAATTCATCCCTCCCCTACCATTTCTCCTTTGGTAACCTTAAGTCTGTTTTCTAAGTCTGTGAGTCTGTTTCTGTTTTGTAAATAAGTTCATTTGTATCATATTTTAGATTCTACATATAAGTGATACCATATGATATTTGTCTTTCTCTGTCTGACTTCCTTTACTTAGTCTCTAGGTCTAAGCAATCTTAGAAGTCACCTAAATAATTTCCCCCTCATTTTCTAGCTGAGAAATTTGTGACAGAAAGTTTAAATGACTGTGCAGACTCACACAGTGAATCCCTAAGTGAGAGATTAGAACACGGGGTCCGGATTTCTAATCCAGGCTTCTTCCTACCTGGAGGGCAGAAGGCAACTTAATCTCTAGGTCCGTCCATGTTGCTGCAAATGGCATTATTTCATTCTTTTTTATGGCCGAGTACTATTCCATTGTGTATATATATAAACCACGTCTTCTTTATCCATTCACCTGTGAATGGACATTTAGCTTACCTCCACGCCTTGGCTATCGTAAATCGCGCTGCTATGAACATTGGGGTGCATATGTATCTTTTCGAACTATAGTTTTCTCCGGATATATGCCCAGGAGTGGGATTGCTGGATTATATGGTAGCTCTATTTTTAGTTTTTTTAAGGAACCTCCATACTGTTTTCCATAGTGGCTGCACCATTTTACATTCCCACCAACAGTGTAGGAGGGTTCCCTTTTCTCCACACCCTCTCCAGCATTTAGTGTTTGTAGATTTTTTGATGATGGCCATTCTGACCGGCGTGAGGTGATACCTCATTGTAGTTTTGAGTTGCATTTCTCTAATAATTAGCGACGTTCCCTTTTCACGTGAAGGGAATTTGATTTTTAGGAAGTAACAAATAACCACAAGCATTCTGAAAGTGTGTTCTAGGATTTTTTTTTTTTTTTAACCAACCACGCATTACCTTCTGGGCCTCTTCAGTCTGAGTGCTTGTGCTTGGGGAAGTTTCTACCAATTTTTATCAAAAAGTGACTAGAAATCATGGAATTTGGCAGTGGTAGAGATCTGATAAATCATCCAATTACCTCATTCAGTGATAAGATGTTAAAACCCAAGAAGATCGCGTTATTTATCCAGGGTCACAGAGCCAGCTAGACAGGTCACCTCATTATACTCAATAAGGATTGGCTTTCGAAAAGAGCCACACTTTTAGCTTCTCAGTCAGTTTTTCAATGTAGCCTTGGCTTCTTCAGATGTTTCGTCAACTGGTCATCCTAAAGTTTATATCAACTGTGAACCTTCCATGCCACCATGTTCCCTTCTTCTTCCCAGCTGGTGGAAGAAATCCTCAGATTTTTCTGCCGAATGGTTTATTTCAAACAGATGAAGGTTTATTCTGTTTTTCCCTGTTATGATATCACCATCTGGAATAAGTTTATTATGTTGCTGGACATGCTTTTAGGGAGCAGTATCATGAAGCTAGAGTGAAATCACATTAGGAGTTAGCATTGTTCTCAGTTTTGTTGGAGCCGAAACTGAGTGAAAGGACTTAGGAATAATTGAGTAATCAGAGCGAATTAAATCAAGAGGAGAAAAATACCAGTTCTGGCATCCAGTGGGGAGTGCTCTGACTGCCACATCTGTAGTCTCTATCCATTTTAATCAAGTCGAAATTATGCTATTAAGACTTATTTTTGCTACACTTACTTGCTCCGACGTAGCCGATGTTATATTCATCTCTGGATATTTCTTGAAACATTAAAACATTCTCCCTATTTCTTGGGAAATGTTACCTAACTTGATTCCCATACAAATATTCCAAGTTTCTATTATGTCTGTAACTGTGTATGCAGTATTCAGTGTAGATTCTGGGTAATGGAATCCAAAATACTGAGTTTTCAACCCACCTAGATAAATCCTGAACCCCCCAACACATTGTTGGTTCTTCCAAAAACTAGGTTTAAGTGATATCCTGTTAGTATAAATTTGCTATCATAAGTAGTAGACGGTACACAGCTAGTAGTACACAGCTAGAAAATGGCAGAGTCAGGATTCAAAGTACACAGTCTCGCTGCAGAACCTGAGCCCTTAAGCACCCACTACGTTATTTGAAGTAAATGTATGTTATCCCGTGGAACGACAAGGTGGAGTATATTTAAAGCAGTGTTTTTCAAACCTTTTTGACTGTGAACCACTGAAAGAAATATATTTTCCATTGCAGACCAGCATGTGTGCACAAGCAGAACTAATAAAACCACACAAAACAGTACTCACGCTTACCGTGGAGGATGCACTCTGACTTCTCCTTTCTCTTTCATTTCTAAAAAGTGCTGGCTGTGACCCTTAAAATTGATTTCGTGACCTACTGCAAGGCCACAGCTTGTAGATCAAAAACTCAAGGTCCTAAATGCAGGCTGGCTCTGCAGGAAGTCCCAGTTCATGCCACCTGCTGAGTGAGTGCCCTTGGCTCCTTCCCCCAGCGCCCAGCACTGTTTGTTGAGTGAGTGTATACACAGATTATATTTTCCTTTCCCCATCTCTGTTTTAGTAAGTGCCCTCTCCCCTTCCTTCTTTTTCTTTTTAAAAACAAAAAGCTGAAATTTTGCCAAACGTGGAGATGATTTAGACTGGGACAGAGGAGGTCAAGAAACACTGACTAATGATCTTGTTAGGGAGATATGGGTTGTTAATGAATCTTTATAAAGCAAATTACATTTTCACATTGATTTTAATTGTAATTTCCACAGTGTTAAATTGTTAACTTGCTGTTTCTACCGCATTCTGACTCTGGGGCCTCCTCTTATCCCAGCAAGGGTCTTCCGTGGCCCACTCTGGCTTCCCTCCTCCTGGTGGGTTCACTTGGGAGGGGCCTACCAGCTCCTTGATCTCCATAAGAGTTGAGGCATTCCAGCAGCCTTGGGGCCCGGGTTACTCAGTCCTCCTAGCATTTCCTGGAAGATGTTTGGCAGCCCCTAAACTATCTAGCACTTGCGGGGCGGGGGGGGGATCCTCTAATTGTTTGAGCCTGACCTTGGCTCAGGACGGACCTCCAGAATATGTAGAACTTCTCTAGGATCTCAGGCTCAGAAGGAACACCCATTGATATTCAACTCCAGTGTGGCAACACCTTGAAGGGATGTCAGGAGCCTCTGATGGGCTGACAGGCAGAGAATGGACCAGCCCCAAAGTGCAGTTGGCCGCCAGGTGGCCGGAAACTTCTGGCACATCAGGTAGTTCTATGTTATCAGGTCACCTATAGCCGACCTGATACACAGGAGCTCTGTGTTTGAAAATACTGATGTTAGAGAATTGATCTATTTGCTGAATAGATTTTGCCTAATACGATTTCTGTAGTATTGCCTCTATCTTCTTCTTCTTTTTGTTGCTGATGCCTTGTTACAGATACAGCACCAGCTCACACAGTTTCTGGAATAAGGCAGGCTATCAATACATGTGTTCGTTTAATAAATGAATTAAAGTAGTTCTAAGAGCAAGGGATTCTTGAGACGGTGGGGGAGATCAAGGTGAGGTGTGTGTTGGCAGTAAAGAGACGGTCAGAGGGTCCCCTCATCAACAGACCCTCAGGACCTTCCCAATGCATTTTAGCTTGTAATTCAGCAAGCCCAGATAATTAAACTTTCAGAATCTTTAAGAATAGGTTTTTTTGAAGATTTTTCTCTAATGCGGCAGAAGCATTCCCTTCCTGGTATAAATGCTTTTTGAAGCCCAGTAATATTTTACTAGTTAGGTGGTTTAAAAGAAACTTGGTCTGCGTTGCCGGTGATGAGAAAAAGACAGATTTTAGCCCAAGGCAGCTGGAATTGGAATGTTCACATCTAATGGGGGAAAAACCCTTACGTGGCCAAGAGGGACTTCCTCAAGCTTACTACATCCTTCTCCATTTATTCTTTTGCTGTCGAGGGCAATAGGCTCTCCACTCACCAGGACTAATTCTGTTTCATGAAACTGATATCTGAGGTTAGATCGTGATCTCCTCAAGAGCATTTTTCATCACCAGAAATGCTCTTCAGATCCCTGTTGTGGTCAATAGCTGTCTGGTGGCTGACTGCCTGGATTCTTGAATGTTTTGGGGGACCATAAAGGTTCCCCAGCCTCTTCATTCTGAGACGGTGTGCTGGGAGGTGTCAGCTTTGGGGGGAACCACGAGGATTTACGTCCTATTGAATCATTAACTGTTTCACCGTTGCTATTGGCTCAGTCCTGTTTTAACTGATACAGGGACTCAAAAACATTTACGAATATTCTTGCCCTCACAGAGTTTAGGATTCATGAAGATTCGAGTCATTCACAAACGTGAAATACGACAAGAGAAGGACCTTCTCACTAAGTAAATGCATAAAAAATCAATTTCTGTGTCTCTATTCTGTTTCTTCCCCCAAAGACTCATATAGCAGTTTACAGGGAGACGGAAGCCCGGTCCTAGTTTGAATTGATTTGGCTACATTTGATACACTCTTCCTTTCTAGGATATGACTTTTCAGTTATAATAAGCCAAAAGATTGCTTTTCACACCTCTTTCATTTTTACGATTCTTTTCAAAGACTTCCGTTGCTCACAGTAAAACTGTCCGGTAGGTTTCAGCAGACTCAGAAGTATCCGAATCAGAAGTGTCAAGACTTCGTAATGAGATTGAGGCCGGATGCGTTTCTTTGTGTGTGAAGACGGGGATTCTCTCAATCCCACCGAGAGCAAGTTCAAATTACAATCCTACCTGTGACTTGTTCCTGGGCTCACAAACAGTAAGCAGGAAAATCAGTGCCAGTAATGGAGACGCCAGGACTCAAGAGTGTGACACAGGCTGAGAAAGCACCGGAGGGCACCTCAGGCCAGGACTCTACAGCATGCCGTTCAGACCCCAGGCCCCAGGCGCTGCCGCCGCCCCTGCCACTGTGACCCGACTGCCTCAATGGGCTGCTTACCTGAACTCAGGGGTCCAGAGAGAAATATCATCCTCTGGAGTGTGGGGACAGTCAGCATCCGTGTTCCTCTTGTTTGTAAAGTGCACGAGTACCTTTAGGAAGACTGTCTTAGTCTGGGTTCTCCAGAGAAAACAGAGCCCATAGGAGATAGATCCCATGCATGCACTCTAAGGACTTGGCTAATGCAGTTATAGAGGCTGGGAAGTCCAAGATCTGCAGTTGGCAACCTGGAGACTCAGGAGAGCCGAGGGTGTAAGTTCCGGTCTGAATCCGCAGGCCTCAGAACCGGGAGAGCCCATGGTGTAAGTTCCAGTCTCAGTCTGAGTCTGATGGCAGGAGAAGATTGATGCGCCAGCTTGAAGACAGTCAGGAGAGAGCAAGAATTCTTTCTACTCTCCCTTTTATCTTCAGACCATCAACTGATTGGGTGAGGCCCACCCACGTAAGGGAGAGCAATCTGCTTTACTCAGTCTACCCACTCAAAGCCAGTCTCATCCAGAAACACCCTCAGAGACACAGCCAGAATAAATGTTTGATGAACTATCTGGGCATCTCCTGGCCTAGTCAAGTGGACATATAAAATGAACCATCACAAAGACGGTCTCTTGTAGATAGGTGTTGCACTCTGAATTGAATTTAGAAGCAACTGCTAGGGGATGCTGCTTCCAGGCATGTATGAAAATGGAATATTCCCTTTTCCTCCCACTCCCCCACAAAGAAACATATTGGAAGTCATGCTGTGAACTTTTTTCTCCATGCTGTGGCTACTTAGCTCCAAAGCATACATAGAATTTGAAGAATGGGGTGAAAGTGATGGAGACCTTAGGAGTATGGTTCCTGGGATAAGATGATTTGAGTGGTTATTTTCCACTCCTCTTCCCTAATCCCTAAAGCAGCCCCCCCCCCCCCCTTAATGGATGTGTGATCTGATGGGGCTGATCGTCAACATTTCAGAAAGGCATTAAGAGAACAGCTCTACAGAAGAATGACCTGGGCTGGGAACTGATCCGCTCAGGGGTGATTTGAAAAGTGGAGTCTGAAGACGTGGCAAGTCCTAGAAAATTACTATCTTGCTCCATGGGATTAGTTGTCCAAAATGAAGCATATTTCCTTCTTATACCATCCCATTTTCTGATTGCTCTCTTTTTACCACTTGTTCTTATTTCCCTCTTCCATGCCGAGGGCTGGATCCCACGGCCCACAGCACCCTGATCATCAGCGCTGTCCCAGGCATGGGAACAGAGCCGGAGGCTAGCAGTGGTGACATGGAAGCAGAGAAAGTGGATGGAAATGCTCTTTTTAAAAGGAAGGAATAAAGAAAGAAAGAGTACCGAGTCAGATTCATTGGGAAATTCTGCTGCTCTCCCGTCATCATTTCCACGACGCTCTCATCATTTATTTATTAGAGCAGGAGTCGTTTTTCTGGTGGATTCGGGGCTGCATCTTCAGCTCTCACTTGAATGATCTGTCCTTCTCTGAGAGAGAACAGCTCTGTGGCCCGGGGCACGGTGGTAGGGTGGTGGGACAAGTCGAGGGGTCAGTGCCTAGGACTTAGCAGTCCGCATGGCTCATTTGTGAGCAGGGGGTGACCAGCCCAAAGTGTGTGTGTGGTGGTGGGGGAGGCACAGATGTCTCAGGCAAATCCTTTGCGTAAACCTACCTTGGGCCCTACAGTGGAGACGGAGGAGGAAGGCTGAGGTGTCTGAGGATGTGGATTGGAAGAAGGGTATAAAAATCTAAGGAATGCAGTCTACTTAGGCTGGGAGACGAGAGGAAGGTGAGAGGGTGTTAGGAGAGAGTGTGTCTGTGCTGGGGGAGAGAAGACACACCTCCCTTGTCTATGGAATACATAAGCTTCTGGGACTATCAGAGTGATAGGTGTGACTGTTTGGTGGGATGGGGTGGGGATCTTTGCCTGATGAGTGCAGCAGAGCATGTGACTCCATCCATCCATCCACCCTCCATCCATCCATCCACCCTCCATCCATCCACCCACCCACCCTCCATCCATTCATCTTCTATTCATCCATCCAGCCATCCAGCCATCCACCCACCTATCCTCATCATCTATCCATCCATCCATCCATTCATCTCCTGTCCACCCATCCATCTATCTACCCACCTATTTTCTATCCACCCACCTATCCTCTATCCATCACCCATCTATCCATCCATCTATCCACCCACCAATCCTTCACTAGCAGCACTTGTGGAATGCTCACACTCACTATAGGAGGAAGTGAAGTATAGGACCCCATCTCCCCCTCCAGGAGTTCACAGCCCAGTGGGAGAGACAGCTAAGCAGACCAGCAATGACAGGGTGAGGGGCTGGCTGAGAGAGGTCAGCCCAGGTGCCTGAAGGGAGGAAGAAGGCTCCCAGGGGGAGGCGCTGTTTAAGCTGAGTCCTGGAGGATGAGCACGTTATGGGGCACATGCTTCCCTCATGGAGGTTCTGGCATAACTCCCCTTCCTGCCCCAGTGGAGGGCAATCCCTCCTCCAGGGTTTGGTCCCCTCCCTGCCCACATCCAGGTGCAGGGAACTTACCCCTCTTGCCTCCCCTTTGCTCCCCGTCATCTGCAATCTTTGTTTCTCCCTGCTGTGTAGAGACATATTCAAATCTCCTTCATCTTGTAATTTTATTACAACAATCAAACCCCTCCCTTGACCCTAATCCAGGGATAACTCCCAACCTGTGTTCTTTTGTTCACACTAAGCATCTGGAAAGAGAAGCCCATGCTTACTCTCACTGCCCCCCGCTAAACGTCAGCAGGCAGGCGTCCTCCCCCAGGGATAGTTCTTCCTTGTCCCTGAAGCTGCCTGGGCACTGGTCCCATCGCTCCCCGCCTCCAGCCACTGGATGCTTCTCAGACTTGGCCTAGTGGATCTTAGCTGACACTGCCGCCTGCTCCTTCCTTCCTGAACCCCTTTCCCTTGCTCCCATGACACAGTCAGGTCTTCCTTCTCCGCGGCCCTGTGTTCCCAGTGTCCTTTGTGGGTGCCTTGGCTGTCTCTCCGCTCACGCTGTGCTCGTTCCCGGGACGGTGCACCCGCCCATGCCCGCACCAGCCCAGGGCACCATGGAGCTTCAGACTCGGCCTCCAGCTCATCACTAGACATCTCTGCCTGGGTGTCCCCCCTCCACCAAGAACTCAAACTGCCCGGCCCCCCACCAGACATATCATTGCTGTCTTCACCTTGTCCTTTCAGTCTGAGTGCACGGCCCCGCTGTCTACGCCGTCGTCGACATCAGAACGTGGGCGTTATCCTAGATGCCTCTCTTTTAATTCATTCCCCTAACCCCGTCCTCCATCCAGTTGGTCACAGGTTTTGTGATTCTGTGTCCTTAGTGTCTCATGTGGCCCTATTTCTGTTCCATTGCGCCCGCCTTGGTTCTGACTCCTCGTTTCCCACCCAGTTCTGGCACGAGCCCTGAAGTCCCACAGTTCTCAGATGCCGGTCCTCCCTTGGGCAGGTGCGGGCCTAGCTGCCTAAGAGTCATTGAGAGAACTTTCTAAAACTCAAGACTTCTGGGTCCCAGCCCAGCCAGAGAGAGCCTGGATCCGTGAACGTCCTTTAACAAAGCTGCCCCGCTGCTCCTTCGGTGCAGCTGGTGGCCTGGAGACACTTCCGCTGAGCTTCCTGCCTCCTGCTTGGTCTAGATGAGTCCGTCCCCCTTGCGAGTACAGGAAAGATCATTCAACAAAACGAATCTGATCCCAGTCGTGTCTTTGTTCGAAGCTCTCAGTACATGGCATGCCCCTACCCCATACCTCCTCATTAAGTCCAGACCCTTAGCGAACACATTCAGCCTTCGGGATCTGCTGTCGCCGTCTCCTGCCCTCCCTTCGCCACCCTCCACCCCAGGGCTCCACCTATGGCGGTCACCCTGCCCCCAGCCTGGCAGAACGACCTCTTCCCTGAAATGTGCTCAGCGGCTTCCCACCTCCATGCCTTGTGACCTGCACCCCCCCAGTGCCCTTCCTCCCTCTGGCTGGCGGGTGTCTGCCTAGCTGTGAGCAGTCAGCCCCAGACCTTCCAGAGGGCTGTCCCCTCCTCTTACCCTCGGCTTGCCCTTCTGTGGCCGCCCAGTGACTGACACGGCCTCTGTTTGACTTACGGCGTGTGTGTCAGAGTGACTTTCACTCACAGACTGCCAGAAAGCGTCCAGACCGTTCATGTTTCTGTATGTTTATGCTTCTGGGCTTTCTGGGCTGGCATGGAATCACGAATTCCGTTGCTGCTAGTTGCCCCCTCAATACCATAATGGGTGTACGTTTAAAGGACCCACCCTGAGATGGCCAGACTCAGAAGGAAATCATTGACCTTCATCACTTAGGAAGCACTTGACAATTTACAGTGCTTTCCTTTGAAACGAAGACATGAAGCCATCCTGCTAGTACTTTATTGCCCTCCCCCCAGATGGGTATTAATCACCCTCCAAGGGGCTGGAAAACAGCCTCCACTGTCAGGGTGCTCACAGCGGGGCAGAGCTGCGGCTGCGTGTCAGGGGGGCTGAGAGGCTAGATGGTGTCCTTTGTCAAAGCGTCTTCTGTTTGATAAAGCATCAGACCTGCTCCCACTTAAAGATGTAATAGAGTCAGATGTGGACGCTCTCCACTTCCCTGCTTTCCTCCTTGACTTTTCACTTGGTCCACTGCCGCATGCCCTCGGCAGAGAGAGCACGTTATGACTGCTGGACCCGGTGCTGCCGCGGTGCCTACTGTGCTGTGTCCTGTGGCTTTCAGCACAGCGGTGCTGGCAGAATGTCCAGGGTCTTGAGGTCAGTTGGGGAGGACAGCAAGTGAGCCCTTCATGAGCCCATGGAAGTTGGGGTCAGGGAATCACCTACCAGCTGAGGACGTTTTGCAAGCCCAGTGTGTTACAGAGGATCAGATGTCTCATGAGTCTGACATCTGGGCATCGCCTGGAAACCACGTAAGTCCTCCAAGAGCCCTGGTGATACTGCCTGTCGGTCTGGGCTGAGATTTTCTAAGACGGCCCAGGCTATTCCTGTCCCTCTGCCACGTCTTGACCTGGCACCAGCAGCTGCGCTGGGGGCGGGGGTGGACGGGCACACCAACCCCCATCTGGAAGGAATCATGCATAGTTATTCTGGGTACCTTCTCAGGAAGGATTTGTTGGTTGATTTGGTAAGAAAATGGAGTAGAGGGCTTCGTAGCGCACAGAAGTTTGGGGCTCTCCGTCGCCTACATTGCTTTCCTTGGAGGGTACGTTGGAGCACTGTGCACATAGACGACCCATTCCTTATCCTTGGGGTCCCCCAACGAGCTCGTGACATCCACGAGCTCCGTGTGGCTACACAAAAGATCGTTCAAAAATGCAAATCTGGGGCTTCCCTGGTGGCGCAGTGGTTGAGAGTCTGCCTGCCAATGCAGGGGACACACGTTCGAGCCCTGATCTGGGAAGATCCCACGTGCCACGGAGCAACTGGGCCCGTGAGCCACAAATACTGAGCTCTGTGCATCTGGAGCCTGTGCTCCGCAGCAAGAGAGGCCGCGACAGTGAGACGCCCGCGCACCGCGATGAAGAGTAGCCCCCGCTTGCCACAACTAGAGAAAGCCCTCGCACAGAAACGAAGACTCAACACAGCCAAAAATAAATAAATGAATAAATAAAAAAAAAAAATGCAAATCTGGTCCCAGTCATGTCTTTGTCCGAAGCTCTCAGTGCGGGCCGTGACCCCAGCCCTCTCCTCCTCATTGAGGCCAGAGTCGGGCCTTCGTCCCAGCCGTCTGGCTGTCTCCCCCACCCCGACATCCAGTCAGTTGACAAGGGGCCCCTGGAACCGGGATGTCTCCCACTCTGGGGCCCTCCCTGCTGCTTCCAGCACTTTCCTGTGCTCTCAGGCCTACCACGTCTGATTGCACCATTGCCTGGGTCTCCTAGCCACACCCTGGGCCCTTTCTCCTCCACTTAGTCCCTCAGGCTGCTGTCCTGTCGGCCTCCTCGTCCCCACTGCCCAGCTCCATGGCCCCACACTGGCCTCCTCGCTCAGCCTGGCTTTCTAGGGTCACCCCAGTATGTCTCCCTCTCCCTTTTCCAACTCTGTTTATTCACTCATCAAACATTTATGGAGCACTTTCTAGGCGGAGCTGTGATAGGTTTCACAAGAGTGAAGAAGTCTCAAAACCTGTCCTCGAGGGGCTCATAACCCAGAATGAGAGGCGATCATTCTCCAAATGATTCAGTACAGGACTGTGTTCACGTTACAGTGGTGGAACGAATTGGGGGGGGCTGGGGGGACAGGGAGAGTGGGGTTAAGGAAGGCCTCCCGGAGGAGGAGATATGTAGACCAGGCCTGGCTGATGGGGGCGAGGGCAGGGGGCAGGGGAGGGTGGGCATCGCCAACCTGCCTCTTCTGCAAACCCTGTATCGCTCTCAGCCACCTGCTTGCTCTGCAGACACGCCCGCGGTCTCCCAGCCCGGCCATTGCGCAAGCCATTCCCCTGTGTCCCCCTTCACGAAGTTGGTTCTGTCCCTGAAGTCTTACCCGTCCTTCAAAGCCAGGCTCGGATTCCATCTCCCCCTTTCCTGACTACCTCTCCCTCCTCCGCTCCCTTCTGCATTTTGTACTTCAGTCTCGACATTACCATTTTGTATTCCTTTTGTTGTTTACTTTTCCTCATCTGCTACTCCTAGAAACTCTTTGAAGGGCTAACTTGCCGTGGAACTGAAATTACTAATGAGCGCTTTTCTAAGCAAAGAGCAAAGAGCAGTGTGAAATGTGCACTAGAGTGTTTATTTTCTTGGCTTTTTTATTGGTGGAGTTGGGTGGCCCATAGCATCGGAAAGAATACAGTGTCTGCCATTTATCATGGGAAACCTTCAGCATCCGAAGAATATATTCAGAGGCACCTTTTCTTCTCTCTGTCCATGTAGGGTTCGATGACCTTCAGGTGTGTGCTGACCCAGGCGTCCCTGAGAATGGCTTCAGGACGCCCAGCGGAGGGGTTTTCTTTGAAAGCTCCGTCACCCGATTTCACTGCCAAGATGGATTCAAGCTGAAGGGCTCTACAAAGAGACTGTGTATGAAACATCTGAACGGAACCCTAGGCTGGATCCCAAGTGATAAACCCGTCTGTGTGCAGGAAGGTAAAGTGCTCTCCTCCACCCCCTACCCCCATCCCATGGAAGCCACTCACGTGGTCAAGCTTGTGGCTGCAGGGGTATGAGCCTGTGTGCCAGACGGGGCAGTACCCTGGGCTGCTTTCTGTCTCAGGGCTGATCTTGCAGGCTGATGGAGGAGCACGCGTGTTCAGCAAGGGCTGGGGCAGGGGATAAATGCATCTCAGCATCAGGAGTAATCGTCTTCCTTTTCTTTCTCAATTACAACCCAATTTATCACCATTTTTGTCAATGCAAGAGAGCAACTCAGATAACATGAGGGCCATTTATTATTGGGCTGCCAACTCAGCATTCATTTCCATGTTACTCAATAAAAAGTGCAGTGAATATATTGGGCCAAAACTGTATATAATGATACAGAAGATGCATGTTACTCAGAGAATTAAATCAATTACTACTTATCAGTTCTGCGTTAGACATGATTCAGTTAAGGAAAGAAAGAACTGTGGCAAACAATGGTAGATTGACAAGGTAGACATTTACTTCTAGCAAGTATCCCTAAATTTATTGGTCGTGACAAGATATTCACTTACTCCTAGCAATTATCCCTAAGTCTATTGGTTGCAACAACTTTATATATGTATATATATATATTTTTTTGCTTGTTTGTTTTCACGCTATAGAGATACTTTTAGAGTTTAAAAGAATGCATTGAGTTTAACTAATTGGAATGCCAGTTGTTGATTATATATCTCTGATGATCAGCAAGGTTGAAGTAGGAATAGGCATGAATTAAGAATTAATTCTAGCCCCAAATTTCCGTGAGGCACAGAACTGATATCTCATCAAGTTCATTAGAAGAGAGTTTCACTTTCTCTTAACACCATTATTGATTTTATTTGGGGTTGGAGCTTTTATAATAATGCTATGTAAACTCTTATTCTGATTTAGTGTGTATCTTCTTTATGAAACTTTTAAAGTAATTTAATTTGGCAGGCATTGATCAAACATCTATTATGCTCCTCCTTTTGGAAATTATCAAGGATGGGTAAGGTGGTGTCTTACCCTTAAAGTACTTGCTACCTTTGCTTTTATTTTCAAGGTATTTTTTAAAAAGCCAAAATTATATAAAGAATTAAGGTTTTTAAAAGTAAATTTAGTTTTCCTCTTACATGCAGTCCATGCAAGCTATGATTTCTGTAAGATTCTATTAATTAAAAGTTTATTTACTATATAAGATAGATAGACAACAAGGACCTGTATAGCACAGGGAACCATATTCAACATCTTATAATAACCTATAATGGAAAAGAATCTGAAAAAGAATATATATAACAATCACTTTGCTGTACACTGGAAACTAACGCAACACTGTAAATCAACTCTACTTCAATTTAAAAAAAAAGCTTATTTAATTTGCATGTAAAGACTTTCCTGCTAAAACCCGTGGCCTAGGATACCCAGTGCTTAAAACCCAGACAAGCTCAAAAACATCAGAGAACAAAGAAAACAACAGGCTTCCTGAATATTGCCCAGAGATGAAGGCCCTCTGTTACTTGGTCATCCTGGAAAAAAAAAAAAAGTTTATCCCTTTTTAGATGAGCTTCTTTCCAACCTTGTACATAACAATGTAATACATAGTAATTCCAAGAAAGGGAGTGAAAAATCACCTTGGACTAGAGGCTTCTATTATATAGGTCTGCGTGCATAATTCTGAACACTTAGCCCCAAATGTGCTGGGAGGGGCTGTGTACCTGGGGATGGCAGTGGAGTGTCAGTTCTTTTATTAGGCAACTTAAAATAAGACCAGGTGCTTCCAAAGAACGTACCGAGATTCCTCATTTCCAGTCACGATGTTGTGCTCTCATCGTCATTTTACAGAGTTTGGAAGAACAGGTATTGCCTTTCTAAGTACGACGGTATAATTAATTATTTTTAATATAAATGGTGATCTTTGTTGGTCTTTGAAAGATCTGTATAAGGAGATCACTTTCGTTGCCCTCACGGTGGAGAAAATCATCACTGTTAGCAGCCTAAGCCTTCTGTATGTGGCTTGCAGGGGCGAGGGGCACACAGAAGTCAACTCCATGGATGTCGTAAAGCAGGGAAGAAGCTAAACTATTTTTCCCTGGAGTTGCGAATGGCCTTTACTCCCTGGTTAGGACTTATGCTGGGCTAATAGTAAGGGCTGCTCAATTCATTTGTTTCTGTTGTTAGGTAATTCTTTTTTTAAAAAATTTATTTATTTATTCATTTATTTAATTTTTGGCTGCATTGGGTCTTCGCTGCTCCACACGGGTTTTCTCTAGTTGCTGAGAGCAGGGACTACTCTTTGTTGCGGTGCACGGGCTTCTCGTTGTGGTGGCTTCTCTTGTTGCAGAGCACGGGCTCTAGGTGCACGGGCTTCAGCAGTTGTGGCACGCAGGCTCAGTAGTTGTGGCATGCGGGCTCTAGAGCGCAGGCTCAGTAGTTGTGGTGCACGGGCTTAGTTGCTCCGCGGCATGTGGGATCTTCCCGGACCAGGGCTTGAACCCGTGTCCCCTGCATTAGCAGGTGGATTCTTAACCACTGTGCCACCGGGGAAGCCCTGTTATGTAATTCTTAGAGGGCTAATGGATTTTTCTGCATGCTGGTGATAGTGATAACAATAAATTATCACATTTTTTAGGTCATTAGAGTTTAAAAGTACATTCAGATTCACTATCTCATTTAACAAGTACAACTGCCCTACAAGACAAGTCTTATTGTCCTCATTTCCTGATTAGGAAACTGAGGCTCAGAGAAGTTACTCGCTTTGTCAAAGTCACACAACTGATGGGTAAGCAGCAGATCTGTAACTCATTCTAAGCCAGCATTTTTCCTCTACAAGATTAAGTCTGACTTTCCTCTTGGTGTCACAAAAGCCCTACTGTAATCAGTTACGCAACAACACATTGTTATAACAAATGGCATCATCGACGTTCAGAGTCGAAGGGACTCTAGAAATTAGATAATCCAAGCCCTCGTTCTAATTTAGTTTTTGTTTGATCAGTAGGGAAACTGAGTCTCAGAGAAGTTAAGAGTCTTCCCAGACTTAAATGGTGATTTAGGGACACATCTGTTCTAGCCCAGGTCTTGTCACTGTTGCCTCGACTTCTTCCAGTCTTCCCTTGTCAGCCAGTTCTGCCTGAGATACAGATTTTAAAAAATAAGTTCATATGCATTAAAATGCTTTATAACAGTAAAGTGCTCTACAGAAGCAAGGTGGTATTAAAGCAAATATTTTCTTGTGCATTCACACAGATTCCCTCTCTTTTATTCTCCACTTCACCCTGCCACACATACCAGCCATCTCCCTTCTCTCCTTTTACTCCAATCTAAATGGTTTATTCCAGGCAAACTCACGTACAGAAGTTTGGACTTACAGAACTGATAATATAGGCAAGGAATTATTTTCCTGGCACCCAAAGCCTCCAGCCTAAGAAACATCTGTGCTTGTCAAAGCTGCTTCTGTAAGACTAGAGAGCCTGCACATCCCTGAGCAGGGGTGAGGATACTTTATGGTCCAGGGAGCAGGGGAGGTGACCAGTATGCTGGAGAGGGTACCATGGAGTTGGCAAAGGACTGAAAATATGGCCTGGGGGCACAGGACTGCTGACATACTAAGTACAGTGACTAAAGGCCAGGGGGACAGCCACCATCGGGGCCTCTTCCTTTCCAAAATCACTCAACTAGTCTACTGGGGGGCACTTTCCCTGCTAATACATCCCTTTCCCACACTTCATAAGAAAAAGTGTAGGTAAAGTCAGATTGACTTTGCATAAATTCATTTGAGGGGAGATCTTCAAGGTGGTGGAAGAGTAAGATGTGGAGATCACCTTCCTCCCCCCAGATACATCAGAAATACATCTACATGTGGAACAACTCCTACAGAACACCTACTGAACGCTGCAGAAGACCTCAGACCTCCCAAAAGGCAAGAACCTCCCCTCCTCACATACCTGGGTAGGGCAAAAGAGAAAAGAATAAACAGAGACAAAAGGATAGGGACGGGACCTGCACCACTGGGAGGGAGCTGTGGAGGAAAGGTTTCCACACACTAGAAGCCCCTTCGCGGGCGGAGACTGCAGGTAGCGGAGGGGGGAGCTTCGGGGGAGCTTCGGAGCCACGGAGGAGAGTGCAGCCACAGGGGTGCGGAGGGCAAAGCGGAGAGATTCCCGCACAGAGGATCGGTGCCGACCAGCACTCACCAGCCCGAGAGGCTTGTCTGCGCATCCGCCGGTGTGGGCGGGGCTGGGAGCTGAGGCTCCGGCTACTAAGGAGGTCAGATCCCAGGGGGAGGACTGGGGTTGGCCGCGTGAACACAGCCTGAAGGGTGCTAGTGCACCACAGCTAGCCGGGAGGGAGTCCAGAGACAGGCACGAACCACGGCTATCGGTGTGGACCCCAGAGACGGGCAGGAGACGCTAAGGCTGCTGCTGCCACCACCAAGAAGCCTGTGTGCGAGCACAGGTCACTATCCACACCTCCCCTCCCTGGAGCCTGTGCAGCCCGCCACTGTCAGGGTCCCGGGATCCAGGGACAACTTCCCCGGGAGAACACACGGCGCGCCTCAGGCTGATGTGACGTCACGCCGGCCTCTGCCGCGGCAGACTCGCCCCGTATCCATATCCCTCCCTCCCCCCCCAGCCTGAGTGAACCAGAGCCCCCGAAGCAGTGGCTCCTTTAACCCTGTCCTGTCAGGCGACCTACACGCAGAGGTGGGGCCAAATCCAAAGCTGAACCCCAGGAGCTGTGCGAACACAGAAGAGAAAGGGAAATCTCTCCCAGCAGCCTCAGAAGCAGTGGATTAAATCTCCACAATCAACTTGATGTACCCTGTTCTGTGGAATACACAGATTCCACAATAGAATCTGTGACAATAGAATATGTCTATTCATTGAATAGACAACGAATCATCCCAAAATAGAGGTGATGGACTTTTGGAACAACGATATATATATATATTTTTTCCTTTTTCTCTTTGTGAGTGTGTAAGTGTATGCTTCTTGGTATGATTTTGTCTGTATAACTTTGCTTTTACCATTTGTCCTAGGGTTCTGTCTGTTCGTTGTTTTCTTTTTTCGTTTTTTTTAGTATAGTTCGTAGTGCTTGTTATCCTTGGTGAATTTATTTTTTGGTTTGGTTGCACTCTTCTCTCTTTCTTTCTTTCTTTTTTTCTTTTTCTATTACTTTTTAACTTTTAATAATTATTTTTTAATTTAATTTAATTTAATTTTTCTTCCTTTCTTTCTTCCTTCCTTCCTTTCTCCCTTCCTTTCTTTCACTCTCTCTCTTTCTCTTTTCCCTTTTCTCTGAGCCATGTGGCTGACAGAGTCTTGGGGCTCGGACCAAGTGTCAGACCTGTGCCTCTGAGGTGGGGGAACTGAGTTCAGGACATTGGTCCACAAGAGAACTCCCAGCTCCACATAATATCAAATGGCAAAAGCTCTCCCAGAGATCTCCATCTCAATGCTAAGACCCAGCTCCATTCAATGACCAGCAAGCTACAGTGCTGGACACCCCCTGCCAAACAACTAGCAAGACAGGAACACAGCCCCACCCATTAGCAGAGAGGCTGCCTAAAATCATAATAAGTCCACAGACACCCCAAAACACACCAGTGGATGTGGACCTTCCCACCAGAAAGACAAGATCCAGCCTCATCCAACAGAACACAGGCACTAGTCCCCCCCACCAGGAAGCCTACACAACCCACTCAACCAACCTTAGCCACTGAGGCCAGACACCAAAAACAACAGGAACTACGAACCTGCAGCCTGTGAAAAGGAGACCCCAAACACAGTAAGTTAAGCAAAATGAGAAGACAGAGAAACACACAGCAGATGAAGGAGCAAGGCAAAAACCCACCAGACCTAACAAATGAAGAGGAAATAGGCAGTCTACCTGAAAAGGAATTCAGAGTAATGATAGTAAAGATGATCCAAAATCTTGGAAATAGAATAGAGAAAATACAAGAAACGTTTAACAAGGAACTAGAAGAACTAAAGAGCCAACAAACAATGATGAACAACACAATAAATGAAGTTAAAAGTTCTCTGGAAGGAATCAGTAGCAGAATAACTGAGGCAGAAGAATGGATAAGTGACCTGGAAGATAAAATAGTGGAAATAATTACTGCAGAGCAGAATAAAGAAAAAAGAATGAAAAGAACTGGGGACAGTCTCAGAGACCTCTGGGACAACATTAAACACAACAACATTTGAATTATAGGGGTCCCAGAAGAAGAAATACAGAAAGGGTCTGAGAAAATATTTGAAGAGATTATAGTTGAAAGCTTCCCTAATATGGGAAAGGAAATAGTTAATCAAGCCCAGGAAGCGCAGAGAGTCCCATACAGGAAAAATCCAAGGGGAAACACACCAAGACACATGTTAATCAAACTATCAAAAAATAAATACAAAGAAAAAATATTAAAAGCTGCAAGTGAAAAACAACAAATAACATACAAGGGAATCCCCATAAGGTTAACAGCTGATCTTTCAGCAGAAACTCTGCAAGCCAGAAGGGAGTGGCAGGACATCTTTAGAGTGATGAAAGGGAAAAACCTACAACCAAGATTACTCTACCCAACAAGGATCTCATTCAGATTTGACAGAGAAGTTAAAACCTTTACAGAAGCAAAAGCTAAGAGAATTCAGTACCACCAAACCAGCTTTACAACAAATGCTAAAGGAACTTCTTCAGGCAGGAAACACAGAGAAGGAAAAGACCTACAGTAACAAACCCAAAACAATTAAGAAAATGTATAGGAACATACGTATGGATAATTGCCTTAAATGTAAATGGAATGCTCCAACCAAAAGACTTAAACTTGGCTGAATGGTTACAAAACAAGACCCATATATTTGCTGTCTACAAGAGACCCACTTTAGACCCAGGGACACATACAGACAGAAAGTGAGGGGATGGAAAAAGATATTCCATGCAAATGGAAACCAAAAGAAAGCTGGAGTAGCAATTCTCATATCAGACAAAATAGACTTTAAAATAAAGACTATTACAAGAGACAAAGAAGGACACTACATAATGGTTAAGGGATCAATCCAAGAAGAAGATATAACAATTGTAAATATTTATGCACCCAACATAGGAGCACCTCAATACATAAGGCAAATGCTAACGGCCATAAAAGGAGAAATCTGCACTAACACAATCATAGTAGGGGAATTAACACCCCATTTTCACCAATGGACAGATCATCAAAAATGAAAATAAGTAAGGAAACACAAGCTTTAAATGATACATTAAACAAGATGGACCTAATTGATATTTACAGGACATTCCATCCCAAAACAAGAGAATACACTTTCTTCTCAAGTGCTCATGGAACATTCTCCAGGATAGATCATACCTTGGGTCACAAATCAAGCCTTGATAAATTTAAGAAAATTGAAATCGTATCAAGTATCTTTTCCAACCACAACGCTATGAGACTAGATATCAGTTACAGGGAAAAATCTGTAAAAAATACAAACACATGGAGGCTAAACAATACACTACTTAATAACCAAGAGATCACTGAAGAAATCAAAAAATACCTAGAGACCAATGACAACGAAAACATGATGATCCAAAACCTATGGGATGCAGCAAAAGCAGTTCTAAGAGGGAAGTTTATAGCAATCCAAGCCTACCTTAAGAAACAAGAAACATCTCAAATAAACAACCTAACCTTACACCTAAAGCAATTAGAGAAAGAAGAACAAAAAAACCCCAAAGTTAGCAGAAGGAAAGAAATCATAAAGATCATATCAGAAATAAATGAAAAAGAAATGAAGGCAACAATAGCAAAGATCAATAAAAGTAAAAGTTGGTTCTTTGAAAAGATAAACAAAATTGATAAACCATTAGCCAGACTCATCCACAAGAAAAGGGAGAAGACTCAAATCAATAGAATTAGAAATGAAAAAGGAGAAGTAAAAACTGACACTGCAGAAATACAAAGGATCATGAGAGATTACTACAAGCAACTATATGCCAATAAAATGGACAACCTGGAAGAAGTGGTCAAATTCTCAGAGAAGCACAACCTTCTGAGACTGAACCAGGAAGAACTAGAAAATAGAAACAGACCAATCACAAGCACTGAAATTGAGACTGTGATGAAAAATCTTCCAACAAACAAAAGCCCAGGACCAGATGGCTTCATAGGCTAATTCTATCAAACATTTAGAGAAGAGCTAACAGCTATCTTTCTCAAACTCTTCCAAAATGTAGCAGAGGGAATAACATTCTCAAACTCATTCTATGTGGCCACCATCACCCTGATACCAAAACCGACAAAGATGTCACAAAGAAAGAAAACAGGGCCGCCCCTGTAAGGATAGCCCCCCTTGAGATGGCTTTCCTCGCCTTGAGGAGGACCAATGTAGCCCCTGGCAGGATGGTCTGGTTGGACCTGCAGTTCCAGGGGCCGAGTTGAGACCCATGAGCTTTGCCTGGAAACCCACAGAGCAACCTCATCCAGCCTCTTGGTGCTTCTCAGCAGGAAGGTCCCTCCGCCTAGGAGGGCGATGTGGGTACCAATGACACGCTAGCCACGGTGCACGTGACGACTGGCTCCCCACACTAGATGTTACCATGTATATTACCTGCCAGTCTAAGCAGGCGGTTCTCATGCATGAGGTGGGCAAGGGAGGCCCCAGCGCACTGACAGCTGTTTCCTGTGGTGCTTCCTGGCCTGTCTTCTTTCATCACTTGGCTGTAGGCCTGGTGGAGCCCATCTGCCTGATGCCCGCTTTAGACAGGCGGTCTGGTTAAGACTTTTGCATCCCTCAGGTAGACCTTTGCCGGCAGATACTTACAATGAGCTCCTCCAGGAGTTGCTAATTTTTTTTTCTGGCCTCCCCTTTACTCCTTTTCCTGATATTTGAGTTCCAAGTGCAGTTGGCACCAGCCATTTTTCGTCACTCACACACAAGGAACGCACGTGGGCATTCTTTCCTTCCGTCCTTCTGATTAGCTTGGTACACATTTTATCATTGCTTTGCCCACAATTAGCGATGTTGTCAGAGCAATCGGGAATGAGTTTTCCATAGGACGTTGTGAATTGAGTTGCCTGTCCCGGGTCCTGCACTCTGGGGATGTTGACAAAGATGGATTCAGAGAGGCAGCAGTTGAAGGTGAAAGATCCCTAGAGAGCAATCCAGAACCTGCCCCGCCCCCATCATTATCGGCAAAGTCTACCTTGGGGTTGGGCACCCGGCCCGTCCAACACCCCCGTATACCTGTTCCTGGTCTTCACATTGCCTCTGTTTTCCCTTCTCAGCAAGACTGCCGTGTTTTAGGAGGCGTCTGTTATTTAATTAATTTATTTGTTTATTCATTTATTTAATGGCCGCACTGCACCGCATGGGGGATCTTAGTTCTCTGACTAGGGATCGAACCTATGTTCCCTGAAGTGGAAGCATGGAGTCCTAACCACTGGACCGCCAGGGAATTCTCTAGGAGGCATCTGTTATATGTATTGGGTACCTATGCTTTATACGCATTATCTTCTTTACTACGGCAACCCTGTGGAGTAGGTTCACATGTCACCTTACAGACAGGAAACGTGGAGGCTCGGAGAGGCTGCATTTTCCACGGTCTCATAGGTAGCCCTGCATCCCAGTGGCAGAGCTAGTACCCAGATCCAGGTCTGTGCTTTCCAGTGTGTTCACCTCACCTGACCAAAGCTGATTTTTCCCAGGGGAAGGGAGGGGGCGCAGGTGACACATAATCACAGTGGGCCCACACCCACACCTCATGGGGGTGGCATCTTGCTTAAACCGGTAAGAACCTATTCATGCGGGGCACCGGTTTCCCAAAGTGTGTGCCAAGGACTCCCTGCATATTCACACCTCCTGCATTAGCATGTTAGGAGTGAGGCCAGGGATCCTGCATATTTTTTTAAAAACTCTCAACAGATTCTTTTGCAAAAAAGTTTGAGGCTTACTCATGTGGGGATGTGGTCTGATATTGTTTGACAATGGGCAAGGGAACATGATTTTCTGTAGTGTAAAAGAGAGGTTCTGGGAGATCATTAATTCTTAGAATCAGAGAATGTCACTGCTGTCTTTTTTTTTTTTTTTTTTTCAGTACGCCGGCCTGTCATTGTTGTGGCCTCTCCTGTTGCGGAGTACAGGCTCCGGACGCGCAGGCTCAGCGGCCATGGCTCACGGGCCCAGCCGCTCTGTGGCATGTGGGATCTTCCCGGACCGGGGCACGAACCCGTGTCCCCTGCATCGGCAGGCGGACTCTCAACCACTGCACCACCAGGGAAGCCCACTGCTGTCTTATAAACAAAGAAACTAAAGCCAAGAATGCCCTGGAGGTCCCGTGGTTATGCCGTGGGCCCCAGTTCAATCCCCGGTCGGGGAGCTAAGACCCCACATGACTTGTGGCCAAAACCAAAACATAAAAACAGAAGCAATATTGTAACAAATTCAATAAAGACTTTATAAAAAATGGTCCACATTAAAAAAAATAAGAAGAAGAAAAGAAACTAAAGCCTGTAGAGTTTAAGTGACTTACACACGTTACATGGCAAATAAACCAGGATTAGGACCCACACCCTGACTCCTAGTTCAGTGCTCTTTCTACCATCCTGCTGGTGTGCAACTCAGGCTGTGTGTCAGAATCACCCAGGGAACTTTTAGAAATAACAGTGCTGGGAACTTTTAGAAATAACAGTGCCTGGAACTTTCTCCGAGAGATTCTATTTTGGTTGATCTGGGCGATGGGAGCTCAGACTTCAGCCACAAGCAGACAATGAGGACACTTGAGACAAAAAAGTGCAGGTGGCAGCAGTAACTGGAATTACCCTGGGAACTTTTAGAAACTGAGCACAGGAGAGCTGTCCCTGTCCCTGTCCCAATCTGCTATGTCTCCATGCTGAACCCCTCTCTGCCCCAGTTCCTTGAAGAGTGCAACAAGGGAAAAAAATGAATTCACTCAGTAAGCGTTATTTTTAAGTACTTACTAAAATATTTTGACTCCCGTAGGCCTGACCAGGATTGCTATAAAAGATGAGTAATTTGAAGTTAAGGAGGTTCTTTGAGTTTCCTGGGGAAAAGGTACAGTGTAAGTTTAAGTAGTAGTATTACATTATAAATTTTGAATTAAAAAATTCAACTTGACTCATGAGCTAAAGCTGGCGGTAAAGATGGCAGGTGACTCCTTTATTCAGTGAAACTGTGGGGTGCAGACACTTTTCAAAAGCAAGGTAGTCCTACTTCTTTTTTACAGTTACTCCTATATGAAAGTGAGTTGTCTCCCAGTTCCAGAAACTTCCCCAAACAGATGGATGCTTTTACAACGTTTTATTTAGGGCCCTTTTCTTCTTGTGTGCATTTTCTACTTTGTAAAATTTCTTTCTTGTTGCCTTGGACATGGGTTATCAGAAACAGCAGCCCGTGCCCACAAGAGCAAGTATTTGCATGTCTTCCCCTAAGATAATCTCTTCTCATTTTCCATCTTCTAAGATGGGAGGGAGCAGAGCACTGCCTCTCCCTGTCTCCGGGACCACTGTCATGACTTATTTATGATTCTTGTAACAGAAGTCACTGCTTCCCTACTCTCCCTCCCTTGTGGCTTCAGCGTGAGTTTGGGTTTTTGTTCTTGAAAAGATTTCTTTAACTTAAATGTGGTCATGACTTGAAAGGAAAAACAAATCCAGAGGAAATAAGGTCAGGTCAGCTGGAGGCAGATGCAGCAAAGATAAATGACAGAAATGATCAGTTATCATTGTTGCAAGATGACGGCCGGACCGCCTCAGACAAGGGTTCACAAGCCTGCCCAGCTGAGACCCCTGGAAGTGCAGAGGGGGAATCCAAATCCTAGCAGCCTTTACCAGCTGCTTCCCGTCATCTCCCATGTCACGTGAGCGCTGCCATTCGCCCTCTCGGTACGGGGGCCACGGAGGTATGGAGTTGCTTTGAGTCGCAGAATTATTCGAAAATGCAGAACGTGTGCACGTGTACAGAGCCTTGTCAGATTGTGTATAAAGGTCACAAAATGATTGTGAGCAACCTCGAACACCACGCCCATCATGGAGATTCCCTAGAAAGCCGTTCTTCACAAGCTTGCAACTGAAACTTGCCAGAATTACGTGGGCTGCTTGTGAAAACTACAGGGCAACCCATCCTTCCAAACCCATCCCAGAGGAAGTTCATTTTCCCTCATGCTATCTTGAGCAGTTTGGGGCTGACCGTGGCTCCCCAGTGTGCATCTTGAAGGTCCTGTTACAATGCAGGTCTCCTCAGAACCCCACGTCGGGCCAGCGGAGGGAGAGGCCTTGGGTGCCGAGCTGCCTCCCAGCTGCTCACATGAGATTCTGTTCTTTACTGCATTTGTCTGACTTAGCTGCTAAGGATGGACTGGGGCTTGTTAAATGTGAGCCTGCCTCTGCGTTTGGACCGCTGTCTTCAATCTAGTCAGTCACCTTGTGTATCCATCAAGCAGTGGTTCTCAACTTTGACGTCGTGGGAATTGCCCAAGGGGCATGTTAAAAATGCACATCTCCAGGCCTCCTCTTAGAGGTTTTATGCATTAGGAATCTGAATTTAGCAGGCCCCCCAAGACTATCACTTCTGATTCCAGCCACAAGTTTGGAAGTCCCCAAGGCCATCCTCAGGTTAAGTAATTCACCAGAAGGACTGGTGATACTCATGATTATGGTTTATTACAGCAAAAGGACACAGGTTAAAATCATCCAAGGGGAGAGGCACACAGGGTCTAGGAGGCGCCAGGCATGTGCTTTCAGTTGCTCTCTCCCAGTGGAGCTGTACACACAGTGCCTGTTCTCCCAGCAACAACGTGTGTCAAAACACACGGAGTTGGGCTTCCCGGGTGGCGCAGTGGTTGAGAGTCCGCCTGCCGATGCAGGGGACGCGGGTTCGTGCCCCGCTCCGGGAAGATCCCACATGCCGCGGAGTGGCTGGACCCAGTGAGCCATGGCCGCTGGGCCTGCGCACACGGAGCCTGTGCTCCGCAACGGGAGAGGCCACAACAGTGAGAGGCCCGCGTACCGCAAAAAAAAAAAAAAAAAACACACGGAGTATTGACAACCAGAGAAGCTCACCTGAGGCTTGGTGTCCAGCATCTTTACTGGGGCTTGGTCATGTGGACGTGGTTGGCCACTTATGTGTCTCCAGTTCTTCCAAAAGTAGAGCTGATAACTGTGGGGACCACCGTTCCCTGGCCTAAGTCACATTGTTAGCATAGACTATCTGGTCTATGCTAAGCTCCAGATAAACAAAGATATCATCTCAGGTAGAGCAATCCAAGGGCTTAGAGGTTAATTCCCAGGAGCTGAGGGCAAAGGCCAGAACTCCCTTTTGGCAAGGCCAGCCCTTTACTGCATGTACCCACGTGATACAGAGCATGTCATGGCCCACGCATTAGAAACTCCAGGAGCTCCCGCCACACTAAAATAAAACCAGATCCCCTGTCCTCATCTACAAGACCCTGGATGATCTGACTTTCCATCTCCCTCTTGCTTCCTACAGGCACACCGATTTTCTTTTTTTTTTTTTTAACATGAGATTAGCCTTTTTTTTTGGCCATGCTGTGCAGCATGTGGGATCCTATTTCCCCGACCAGCGATCGAACCCACACCCCCTGCATTGGAAGCATGGAGTCTTAACCACTGCACCGCCAGCGAAGTCCCTGATCTTCTTTTGTGTTTTTAAGGACACTGAGCTCTTTCCTGGCCTTTGTAGTAGCTGTTCCCTCTGACTGAAACTTCTTCCTGGTCCACACATGATTGGATTCTTCTTGTCTTTAGGTCTTAGCTTAATAAAAGTCATCTCCTCAGAGGCGCCTTGCCTGTCTACACGAATTAAAGGAGTGCCCAAGTCAGTTCCTATCCTATTACCTCGTTATGTGTTCATCATAGCAGTGATCATTGCCTGTTATTTTCTAGCTCACTTACCTGATAATTTGCCTGTTAGCAGTCTCCCTCATCGCAAACGCCATAAGAGTAAGATACTTGACTTTCTCTGTATCCCCAGCACCTAGAATGTACTGGGCCTAGAGGAAGTACTCAATAACTCAATGAATGAGTGAACAGCTTTACAAGTGCTGGCTTAAACAAGGTCCAGTAGAATTCTTTACAGCAAGGCTTTCAGAGCCTTTAATATGCTAATATGAATTGTGAATCTGAGTGAGTATCATGTATTCATGTTCCTAGGAACACTTTGGGGGGCATATTGATGTTGAAACATAGCATTTTTAAGGAATCAGATTTGTTTTCATGTATAACTAATATTTTAAAGGGAAACAAATCTGGGATTTCCCTGGTGGCGCAGTGGTTAAGAATCCGCCTGCCGACGCAGGGGACGCGGGTTCGAGCCCTGGTCTGGGAAGATTCCACATGCTGCGGAGCAGCTAAGCCCGTGTGCCACAACTACTGAGCCTGCTCTCTAGAGCGTGTGCACCACAACTACTGAGTCCGTGTGCCACAACTACTGAAACCCACGTGCCTAGAGCCCGTGCTCCGCAACAAGAGAAGCCACTGCAATGAGAAGCCTGCGCACCACAACAAAGAGTAGCCCCTGCTCGCCCAACTAGAGAAAGCCCGTGCCCAACAATGAAGACCCAGTGCAGCCAAAATTAAATAAATAAATTTATAAAAATAAATAAATTAATTAATTAAATAAAAGAGAAGTAAATCTAACCCATGGCACATATTCTTTAAAATTCCTCTTTCTCTTTCCTGCTCCATCCTTTAGGACTCTGCTCTCTGCAACTAAATCTGATCAATTGATTTGTGCGTAGGTATACATGTGTAGTACAGCCTTAGGGCCTTTTATCCACTCTGTTATTTGTTTATCATATTAAAGCCTCATTGTTACTAGTAGCAAGATACAAAAATAATGATAGTGATAGGCTGGTGAAAAATGATTTCTGGAATGGAAGCTTTTGATATCCCTCAAATTTATCTCCAAAGTGCCCACTGATACCCTGTAGACAAAAGTTTTGACTGTTGACCTGATTCTACTTGATAGACCTTTTTTCATAGGTATATTTCTTTGGTAACAACATTTTTGAAGCAGTTTTTACAAATTCTTTGTGTCAGCTGGATGCGTTTGTGCTATAGAAAATCATGTTATTTCTATATGAAACTTTAGAATTGATGAAGGTTGCATGTTTCTTTTCAGAGCCTAAAGATCCTGGTTTGTTTCTTTCCAGAGAAATAAGGTCCAGAGTTGTTGACTGCCACCGATAACTGGTTAGGACATGTATTTACTCCAAAGCCTTCTTTCTACTTCACCCTCTTTCAGTTGGGGGGATTAGGTGTCAGACATTCTGGATAAAAAATAATTAGAAAGGCTCTGGATGGTATTTTCTCCTGTCAAGGTTTAGGTTAGGCTTTGTTAGAGATGGTCTGTTTGAGTTTTGTGCTTACGCGGAGGGCACGGCCGCTTCTGGCCTCTCTACCTTGGTGGAGTTTGAACTCCAACTGTTGACTCCCCGGTGGATATGGGGTTCCACTCACATAGTAAATTGGTCCTATATCACTCTCTCTGCTGACTCTTCTTTGAGTAGAGTACATAATGACTCGCATTTGGGAGGCTGTGAATTCCCTTTGAACCTCTATTCCCGGGCTCCTGCCTATGGAAACGTGACATTCTAATTAGAAGTTCAAAGCATTCTATACTATAGACCACTATGCAGAGAAGCCACTCTTGAAAACAAGGCTGGGTGCTTCCGCTCCTGGTCAGCCGGTGTCCATATGTCACAGTGTCCAAATGGCCAGTTCTGTCCATTGAGTTTACTGCCACCGGTTGGCCACCTCCTGAGTATACTGGTTAATTCTTGAGTAAGTTTTAAGTCAACCATGAAAATAACTGTTAGTCATATAAGTTACTACCACAGGATCTATTTACAGCCCAGATTTTACAGACCGATGCCTTGACAAATGTGTTTTTATTTGCTGTGAATAATTTCTGCATAGCGATATTGAAAAAAATGTAATTCACATTTTCCATTAAGAAGAAGGCAGCAGCAGTGTGCAGAGAACTGTCAATTATCTGTGACTCCCGTCATCATTATTCTGGGATTGATTTGGGAGGAATTCAGCTATTCTTGCAGAAAAACTATTGGTTAAACATGAACAGTTAGAAAACCTCTTTCTGTAGCCTGAGACACAAAAATGAGAAGTAAGATTGAAACCAGAACCCAGTTCTCCAGCCAAGACTCTCTCTGTTGAAATCCATAGGCAAAGGGAAGAGCTGATGATGGGTTTCCTCAGGGGAAGGCTTAGCTGCCAGGACTGCCCCGAAAGCCTGTTAATCAGCCTCTCGAGGGGGCTGCAGGCGCACAGCGTTCTCGGGCAAAGGTCCACATGGCTTCCCTCAGCCTTTCTTTGCCAGGTGTGTACAAAGGTCTGGAGGCACGGAGGGAACGTCAGGGGAAGTGGCGACACAGTCGCTGCTCTCAAGTTAATGGTGAGAACGAGGGCTGAGATCAAGGCAGAGCCGGGCTCGCAAGCGTTTGCCTCCGGAGAACTCATAGGAGATGGTGAATGGCCGCCACCCCTGCGCTCTCAGCTGCCAGGGCCCTGCTCTGCCTGGGAGGCCTCTTCTGCCCGAGGCTTTCCCGTCACTAACTTTCTGTTTTCTGGAGTCCGTTGTTGTCAGATTGCCCCCAGTAAACCCAGCTTCAACCGCACATCAAAGCTCCTGGGACATGCTCTTTTGAAAGCTACCCAAGTTCCCAGCTCGCAGAGGTATCCTCAGGCCAGCCACCTGCCTCAGGCTTCCCAGAGGCTCATCACCCTAGAGCTAACCGTTCAAAGCTTAGAGGAACTTGAAGGTCAGACTTCCTATTAATACTATTCCAACCTATTCTGGATTCAATAGGCTTTGGGGAGTGGCTGAGAAACCCACTGAGAAATTTCTGAAGGAAGCTTCTATGATCATCAAAGTGCTGTTTTTAAATTTTGCCTTGTTTCAAAAAACTAAGAAGCAGCAAACTGGAAACATAACTCATCTACCTGACTCTAAAAGTAGAAATAAATAAATAGCTCATGCTTACAAGCATATATGCGTGTAAAATCAGAGACTTTAAAACAGGAGATGAAGAGAGACACATGGTGAACAAAGTGACTTAAACCAGATGGGACTGACGTGTACACACTGCTATATTTAAAATGGATAACCAACAGAGACCTACTGTATAGCACAGGCAACTCGGTTCAACATTCTGCAATAATCTACACGGGAAAAGAATTTGAAAAGATACATATATATGTATCACTGGATCACCTTGCTGTACACCTGAAACGAACACAACAACATTGTTAATCAACTCTACTCCAATATATATTTAAAAAAAAAAAATTAGACAGGATTAGTTGGGCGGTGTTTAGAGGGGGAGGGGCCAGAGGGAGCAGGACCCCAACTTCCCAGCGCAGAGTGGACTGGCCCGCAGGGTAAACTGGAGGTAGCTAGAGTTAGAAGCGGATAGTTACAATTGATTAGGTTTTTTTTGCTTTTTTTTTTTTTGTTTTTTTGCGGTACGAGGGCCTCTCACTGTTGTGGCCTCTCCCGTTGCGGAGCACAAGCTCCGGACGCGCAGGCTCTGCGGCCATGGCTCACAGGCCCAGCCGCTCCGCGGCATGTGGGATCTTCCCAGACCAGGGCACGAACCCGCGTCCCCTGCATCGGCAGGCGGACTCTCAACCACTGCGCCACCAGGGAAGCCCTACGATTGATTAGTTTTATTTTCTCTTTTAATCATTTTGTTGCATGATTGTACCCCCCAACACCCTTCTCCTGACCCCGTGGCCTCTTCCCCTCCCAGCCACCTGCATTCTGCTCTGATTCCATTTTTCAAAGGCAACAGTTGCTTTCTCTGAGTCTTTTGTGATATTGGCAGTAGTATGTGCTGCTCTATTTATGATCTTTTTAAAAACAGATAAGGTGGATGAGAAATGCTAATAGCAAATGCAGCCCCAGCTCGGCCCCCTGCTGTTCTGCAAAGCACATTTTCTTATCAGGCCCAGGCCCTCGCCCCACAGGCAGAGGCGGGAGGACCAGGCGAGAGCAGCCAGCCAGGCTGTTTGGTGCAGTGCACGGTCCACAAACACAGCCAAGTGGGCAACCAGCTAGATAGTTCATGTGAATCCCCAGCTTTTGTCTTTCTTCACTGATTTCCAAAATTGCTTGTAAGCTCAACTGTAAAGTGTAAAGTGTCGCGGGCGGAAAACAAGGTTCCTTTTAGACCTGGACCTCAACCCCTCTTCCTATTTCTCTGTGAAGCAGGTTCTGCAGCTTCTGCTGCTTGCCCTTGGGACCTGAGTCTAGCGATAAATAAAGAACCATTTATCAGATTGCCGCGTAGGTTGAGACCAGGTGTGAAAATAAGAGCTTTCTTGTGAAGCTGTGAAACACAACTGTTTGAATTCCAAAAATAATGTGTCCTTTTTACGCAATTGCAGATTGCCGCATTCCACAAATTGAAGATGCCGAGATTCATAACAAGACATACAGACATGGAGATAAATTAATCATCACTTGTCACGAAGGATTCAAGATCCGGTACCCTGACCTGTACAACATGGCTTCATTATGTCGTGATGACGGAACGTGGGACCATCTGCCCATCTGTCAAGGTACGGGGCTGAGGCTGTGGTTCTCAGCTATTCTTTCAGACTTGATTGTGGAGCGCGTACACGTTTCTCTAATAGGATGACAGGGGGAAACACAAAGCCACGCACACCCCATGGTTCAGCTGTACTGCACTCTGATCACCACAGCTCTGTGTTTGGAATCTTCCCACAATTCCCTGTGCTTCTCTCCAGCTCTATACACCCAGCTTTAAAGTTTAAAGGGAGATACCTTATTCTTTAGTGTGTTGGATGTCTCCTTTATCCTAAGAAACCAAAAGTCGTTGCAGAATTAGGAGCCTTGTAACTGGGCTGTGAACACAATGATGAACTATTGTATATTTAATGGAAATAACAGCATTTGTACTGATTTCGGTTGTGGTGCGAATATATTTAAAGCCAATCTTACAGAGGCTATTTTCTCTTAATAATGTTATCCTTTTTTATAATGCATGAGGAGCAGAAAAATAATCAAATTCAAATTTCATCCAAACCATACGATGAATATTTATCCTCCTGCGTTTTTTAAATTTGCTTGGGCCGACACAGAGGGCCCCCTGTTTGTGAAAATAAGCCCTCGAGTTCCCATTAATTCTGATTTTATTTTTTGACATGTGACTTGGACCAAAGGACTAAGAAACCCATGCATAATTCATAATCCAAGGGAGAAGGCTAGCAATCTTATTTACACCAAAAGCACTGGCATGTTAAAGTTGAGACGGATGTCAACTTTCTGCTTGGAAATCATGACGGGCAGACTCTGATATTGCTTTGTGCACCCCATAGTTGGAAATAAATCATTTCCTTATGTGAGAGTTTAAGAGTCACGGCCCCTTGAAGAAACAAAGGCTTCAGGATTAGGAGGACAGAGGCAGCCCAGGTCCTCACCCTCCTGCATTTCTCCCCAGAAGCTTCTGGGTTGTTTAGCGTGTTATGGGTTACATTCTTAAAGGAGACACGTGATTTATTTCTACTCTCTTAGAGACTCTCCACAGAATCAGCAGCCGGCTTTTAGGTAGGGCTGTTTGTCCAAATGAACTTTATTAACCATGGATTCGTTCCAGTCCTGCGGCGCCATCCGAGTAACGGCCAAGAAAATTATTTCAGACTCCAACCCCTTCTCGCTTTCATATTTTCCACTTGTCTTTCGGTTCTCCCACCCTTTCAATTTCCTTTTACATCCCTTAAATACAGTACGCTTCTTTAGGAGTTCTTTTTACCCCAATGATTTTTTTAAATGCCCTATGGGGATAGACATCTTGGGGTGTCATTGTCACGAGTTCAGGTGCAGGCTTGCCTCTTGCTCTGTCTGTGCCCTTTCGCCCCTCCCCTCTAGCACCCCTTACTAAATCTCAGTCATAACACAGCTTCGATGTTTTTTGCAGCAACAAAAGAGCTGGCCGGCCGCTCTTGAAAGGTGTGTGTCTTCAAACAGCAATACAGCCCACAGCCCACCTTCAGCCCTTCTCAGAGCCCTCGGTCCCCACAGAGGAGGTGCCCCTGGTCTGGGCCCTGATACCCCCCTCCAGCCCCTGCACCTTGCCGTCCACCCGCGTGGGCACAGCAGGGTTGCTTTAGACAGCCTGACACCTCTCGAGCCCCAAGGGGGTATATAATTGGCCCTTCGAGTGACATTTCATCCTGTAATTTTTACTTGTACCTATAGATCCAGGGGCTACAGCCTGAGGAACCATTTCTCTATTATCTCGAAGTGCAAATAGAAATCACATTCAACTATTGAGTCGAAGTCAGTTTTCTACTGTATTTTTACGACAGGCTGTCCTCCAACCAAGAGTGAGCATAGCTTTCCTTCTCTGATTGGCTGCACGTGTTCCAACCCCCTTCTGGGGTCGGAGGTGGGAACTATTCCAAGGCCGTTTTTTCCCCGGAACTTTGTGTTTTAGAGATCCATGTGCCGATGCTTCCTGCTCCCTGTGGGTCAGAGTTAGTTTTTGACTTAGGGGATGCAGTCTATCCACATGGGTAGCTTAGAACCACACTCCTTCCCAGAAGGAGGCAGGGGCACAGTCACGTGTGCCCACACATTGGAACCCTGCTCAGGGTTCTAACACATTCCCTTGTTGGTGTTGATTTGCTTATCTTTTTTTTTTTTTTTTTTTCTCAGTTACTGATCCTGTTTATGCCTGATTGCCAAACTCCCTTCACACATTTCACTTTTGCCATGAACAGTGTTAATTTTCAGCTCCGGAAAAAAAAAAATCCTTTAAGACCGTCGGGACTGCCCAAAAGGATGGCTGGGCACCACGCGTTTCTGATCTGGTCCGTCCTGAGTGTGGCTTGTTCCGGGCAGGGATCTTTGGGGTCTGTGGGGTCTGCGGGGCTCCAGGACACCAGGATGCAGCAGTGCAGGTTGACCCTTGACGACCCCAGAGTGAATGCCTCCTACATTCTGCACCCCTCACTGCGTTGTCTGTGTCTGCTCTGATACAGACACAGACACCACTGTCTAAGGCGCCGACCCGAGCAGTTCGCTGAATACGCAGCTCTCGACGCTTGTATTGTAATGTGTCAGAGAGTCATCTTAAGAGAGGAGTTCCGTCATCTGCTGCAGTGCCTGCGTGATACAGTTTGTGCTTGGTGATTGGAAGGGAAAGTAGGTTTTTCCAGTATCTATTATTTACTTCACACACAATTAGTTCTCCCCGGGAAGAGCACAGCTCTGCAGGGTCATTATTCCCTCCAGTGAAGCTGCTGAAGCCAATAAGAAATTCACTAATCACAGCAGATGCCACACCACGTGGGCTGCTGTGCCACTGGGAATGTTCCACTGGGCTGCACAGGCTTCAGGACAAAAGGCAGCTACTGTTTTACAGAAGTAGGGATCGAGGCCTCACGCTCACTCGGATGGCACACAGTATTCTGTGCATGGTGCACAAACTCGCTACAGCACGTCTGCTCAAAGCCTGGTGCCACGGCAACAGCGCCCGGAAACCTGTAGCAGTGCAAATCCTTGAGCTCCACACGGACCCACTGAACCAGAAGCTCTGGGTGTGTGGGCCAGCAGTCTGTCCTACAAGCCCTCTCTGGGTTACTCTCAAGTTTGAGAACCACTGCGTTACATGTTACTTTCCTATTTCACCTAAAACACAATGGGATTTTCAAAACTTTCATTGCACTGCGTCAGGCAGGTGTCTGTTCCGTTCTCTGCTGCCGTGGAACCCAGTCTGCATCCTAACCTTCTCGAGCTGCCCACCACCGCTGCTGAAACAGGAAATAGTCTCTCTTCCCTCTGTGGCACCTCAGTGGTTCTCAGCCCTGATAGCACTTTAAGATTATGTGGGGAGCTTTAAAAAAGGTAGGGGTGTCCAGGCTGGATACCTACCCGGGCACAGGTCTGGGCATTAGTGTTTTTAAAAATTTCCTCAGGTGAAAAGGGAACCCTCCTCCACTGTTGGTGGGAAGGCAAGTAGGTGGGGCCACTGTGGAAAACAGTATGGAGGTTCCTCAAAAAACTAAAAATAGAATTAACATATGACCTAGCAATCCCCCCCCCATGCATCTATCCGGACAAAACTTTAATTCAAAAAGATCCATGCACCCCAATGTTCATAGCAGCACTGTTTACAATAGCCAAGACATAGAAACAACCTAAATGTCCATCAACAGATGAGTGGAGAAAGAAGATGTGGTACATATATACGATGGAATATTACTCAGCTATAAAAAAGAACGAAATAATGCCATTTGCAGCAACATGGATGCAACTAGAGATTATCATACTAAATGAAGTAAGTCAGACAGAGAAAGACAAATACCATATTATATCACTTATATGTGAAATCTAAAATGTGACACAAATGAACCTATCTATGAAACAGAAACGGACATAGAGAACAGACTTGTGGTTGCCAAGGGGGAGGCGGTTGGGGGGAGGGATGGAGTGGGAGGTTGGGATTAGCAGATGTAAGCGATTATATACAGAATGGAGAAACAACAAGGTCCTACTGTATCACACTGGGAACTATATTCAGTATCCTGTGATAAACCATAATGGAAAAGAATATAAAAAAGAATGCATGTATATATATATGTATAACTGAATCACTTTGCTGTACAGCAGAAATTAGCACAACATTGTAAATCAACTCTACTTCAATGAAAAATAAATTAATTAAAAACTTTCCTCAGGTGATTCTAACATGCAGTCAGGGCTGGAACCACCGGCTAGGGGTGTCCCGATCCACAGCTCCACCTCTCGTTACTACTTCCCTACTCGGCTGACCCTCTCGATGCCACTTGCAACTATACAAGCAAATGCCTGCTTTAGAAATAGAATAGGTACACAGATAAGGAGGTCTGAGCATTTAAGACCAAGGTGTGCGGTCCTCAGAGGCCATGCCGCGTTTTCAGCGGGGGAAACCGAAAGACATATAGTGCTTTGTCTTTGAGGTGTACAAAGATGACCACGTGAGACACTTCCCTTTTTCTTTCCCACGTCGCAGGCTGCCTGAGACCGCTTGCCTCTTCTAATGGCTATGTGAACATCTCCGAGTTCCAGACCTCCTTCCCAGTGGGAACTGTGATCTCCTATCACTGCTTTCCTGGATTCAAACTCGAGGGGTCGGAATATCTCGAGTGCTTACACAACCTTATCTGGTCGTCCAGCCCACCCCGGTGCCTTGCTCTGGAAGGTATCACATCTTATTCTTTTGGAAGTTGAATTTTGGCTTATTAAAGTGG
This sequence comes from Stenella coeruleoalba, assembly GCF_951394435.1. NCBI lineage: Eukaryota > Metazoa > Chordata > Mammalia > Artiodactyla > Delphinidae > Stenella > Stenella coeruleoalba. The sequence goes on along the minus strand of NC_137169.1, from coordinate 144,660,635 downwards.
ATGTTTCAATAGGAGGTAAAGAGCTGAGATTATGGTCAGCAATAACTTCTGTTCCCTGAGTACACATTGCTTGCAGAGGCAGCAAGCCTGATCATCTGCCATGAAGCAGTACTTACAACCAGACATAAAACTGGGGCTTTCCCCATTCTCAGGCTTAAAGGGGATGAAAGAGAAAAGTTTCAAGCATCAAAGGTTACACTGCAAAATATTGCAAAGTTAAATGAAGTGTCTTCAAAAATTAATTTTCTCTGCACCAAATGAAAACAGATTGTATTACGGCATCATTAATCTCACCCCTCGTTTTATTGTTGTGTCAGTGTTTCCTCCTGTTTCCATTCATTTTATGGCTGGGCTCTAAATGTTTTGCTGCAAGCACACACTTGGAAGCCTGAAACCAAGAGATTTTCCTCCTTGTTTTTGTTAAATATATGTGATTATTTTTGAGTGCGGTTCACTAAGGACCACTAATCAGTAGTATGGAATGGTCGGGGTGGGAGGTGGTCAGAGCGTCCACTGCTGGAATCAGGCCAGCGTCTATAAGGGTCTATGGAAACTTCTCCTGGGTAAGCTGGGCATACTGGCTCAGCCCTCGCTTTAATTCAGGTCTTGAAATTATGATTATGCAGGGAACAAACACCGGTTTACTTCTTGGCATCTGAATACAGTGGGCGGGAGGCGGGTCTATACGGGGAAAGAAAAAAATGAAAGGAAATCTCTAATCAAGAGCCCCTGCAAAGCCCATCTGCAGCTTTTCTCGGGAAACAAATCAAGACACAGTAGAACGTAGAAACAAACAAGTTCTCACAAGCACCGTCTGCCTGCACGCATGCACCTCAGTGTGGGACGAGGTCAGGTTAGGAGGTGTGTTGGGGGGGTGACAGCCAGAGGGATCAGAGGTGTCTCCTAAGGAAGACCATGGGTTGGCCGGAGCCATGGAGCCTCCTTAGAGAGAAAGGAGGAAGGGGTGGAAGGGAGGGGAGCCTGCTGCTTGAAGGAGAGAGAATGCCAGCCGGGGCCGTCAGTGGTGCTCTTCTCCTAGGCTGGTAAGCGGAACCCCCGCTCGCCCCTACTTCCCACCCATCCTAAATCTCCTAGGGGGTCAGAGCCCACAGTAGAGAGAGGTAAAATACAGGACACCCAGTTAAATCTGAATCTCAGATAAATAGCAAATAATTTTTTAATGTGAACATGTCCTAAATATCGGATGGGACTTACTCATGGTCAACAAGTATTCTTTGCTTAGCCGAACTTCAACTGTAACTCAGTGTCCTGTATTTTCATTTGCCACATCTGGCAACCCTAGCCTAGAGGGATAAGGGTATCTCCTGTTTCCACTGGGAACAGCTTTTCTGCCGTCTGGACACCGCTGGCCAGCGTGGTGAGTGTGGGCTGCTGGTGAATGGGGGCTTTTCTGGTTCCTGGAGGTTTCTCCCTGCTCAGATAAGCAGAACTAGAGGACCTGTTAAAGGTATCATGTTACAATTATATCAATTTTAAATGCTATTTTCAAATCTTTTCAAATTCGGTTCAAACACCTTTCAAGCCATCATGTTCTAAGCTTCATTTTGAGACTTTGAAAGCAGTTTCTCTGGAGCTTAGGGAATATAATGTGAATAGGCATAAAACAAAATCTCACTTGAAGGGGCCAGTGAGCTAAGGTTATGAACAGGAAGCCATGAGTGGCTTCTGATTGGAAATGGGTCTCGTGATTTAACACAAGTCCCTTTTTCTCTGCCAGCCTGGCCTGTGCCCGAAGGGGACGCTAAAAGTCCAGGTGACAACTGCCTGTGACAAGAAGGCCACCTAATACCTTTTTGTCCTCCATTTAAAAAAAAATAATATTTACATCCTTATTTTCAATACATGTTCCTTTCAATTACCTGATGCAATTAGTTTGTGAGACGCTTAAATGCTACCCTGGCTAAAGGCACCAAAGACATGATTCTAAACTGAGAGAGGCAGAGAGGACTAAAGGGTTTTTTGTCTCAAGACTGCATAGAAGCTGGGTTAAAATAAAAGGTAAGGATCCACGAACAAAAAGTATCCAGAAGACACCCCGGTGCTGGTATTTCCTTAACTCTTACTTGAATAGTGTATCATCTTTTTCAAAGGCGGTGCCTTATTTATGCAAATTGTCAAATGGTATTCAACGCAGATGCGCTGTCCCGAGGGAATCTACCCACCCCTTTAATATATCACCCACGGTCCCCCATCCCCTCATTTTTTTTCTGTCTTCCTGAGCACACAATTTGATTTTTCTTGATGGCAGAGTGAAAATTATCGCACTGTGCTGTGGAATCATGACACCCTCGGGGGCTTTGAATAATATATTAGGGCGCTCTGACCCCTGATACGACTGGGTCTGGACAGCTGTGCCATGGAAGCCTTTCTCTGTGAGCTTTTTATCCCCTTCCCTTTCCTGTCTCCCTGTTAATCCTTCAATCCCTCACGTGTCACGGTACCTGTCACTTCAGTTCCCTCCACCCCTCGAGCTCTTTTTCCTAACCTGCCACAAGCCTGGAGACGGAATCACCAGGATGGTCATGGAGGCGCTGTAGGGCATTGATTAGAGTGTGGGTTGGCATCAGACTGGCTGAGTTCACATCCTGAGTTTCCTACTTAATCAGTTTGACCTGGGGCAAGTCGCTTAGCTTCTATCATCCTCTACTTCCTCATCTGTAGAATGCGGGAGATGACTGTACCTGTGGGACTGTGAGGGTCCAGTGTGATGACAAATGTAACACATTTAGCGAAGTGCTGGGTGCACAGTAGGTGGTCGATCAAGTGTCCATCATTATTAGTGCTATTAGACTTGTGTACAGAGTCACACTAAATGAGAATCTGGGCATGGCTGTGTGAACAAAATACCCGGGCTTTTATGCATGTACACTGCAACATCGTGGTGGTCGTTCAGAGGAGATTTTGGTTACTTGCATACTTTTTTTTTTTTTTTTTTTTTTTTTGCGGTACGAGGGCCTCTCACTGTCGTGGCCTCTCCCGTTGTGGAGCACAGGCTCCAGACGCGCAGGCTCAGCGGCCATGGCTCACGGGCCCAGCCGCTCCACGGCATGTGGGATCTTCCCGGACTGGGGCACGAACCCACATCCCCTGCATCGGCAGGTGGACCCTCAACCACTGCGCCACCAGGGAAGCCCCGGTTACTTGCATACTTTTAACTGTGTTTGTATAAGGTGAATCGCAGATAATGGGAGGAAGTACTGAACAAGAATAATGATTGCCAGTTATCTTGAGAGCTTACTGTGTATCAGAATGTTTGACAAAGTATCTCATTTAGTCCTCCTATTGCCTTTGTGAGACAAGTACTACTTTTTTTATATATATTTATTTGGCTGTGCCGGGTCTTAGTTGCGGCACACGGGATCTTTTTTGTTTAGTTGTGGCATGCGAACTCTTAGTTGCGGCATGTGGGATCTAGTTCCCTGACCAGGGATCAAACCCGGGCCCCCTGCATTGGGAGTGCGGCGTCTCAGCCACTGGACCACCAGGGAAGTCCCAGACAGGTACTGTTTTTTAATCCCATGTTACTGCTGAGCAAGCCTGGGTTTCTAGAGATTCAGTAACTCAGCCAAGGTCACACAGTTAGTAAGTGGGGGCGTGGGGCCTCGAACAAGGGTCTTTGCCACTTGAAAGCTCATGCTCGTCATCACTAAGGTGCATTATGTAATCATGCGTGATCTGATTGGTTCTGATTTCTTTACAATTTGATATTTTTATAGCCGTTTTTTTAAAGCGTCAAAAAATTTAAAACAGTTATCACACAGGAAGGGATTTGTGCTTCTAGTCCAATTCTCCTCCCTGTAGAAATCCCAGCTGCAGGGGGCCGTGAGTCCGGGTGGCAGACGGCGCTCCCCGCTGCCCCGCACGTGCCCATGAGCCACCCCGTTACAGCAGAGCCGCACTTCAGCCCCTGGGCTGCGCAGGGATCGTGTCTCCTCTCGCAGACCGGACGACTGACGCCTTGGAGGGTGGCGTGACTTGCCCACACTGCCCAGCCCTCGGCGTGGCTTCTTCCACTGCGTGCTGTCTCCTCTCCCTAGCGGCATGGAGCAGGCTTTGCTGGTGCCAGTGTGGAGTGGCAGCTGTCACACTCAGTGTCAACCATCCCGTAACTGAGGCCTGGCTTCATGAAGGACTTTATAATTTGGAAGGAAAAACTCTGGCAGCCTCACCAAAGGTGGCAAGAATTCCCAGGCCCGGTAGGAAGGTGTGGGTGACGTGTTTCAAAGGCCTGGGGCCGTGGCACCTGGCTTATTGAGTGGTATGACACCCGTCTTCTGTCTGTTTTCCCACAGCCGGGTTGTCCGGGGTAGAACACCTGAAATCACAAAATCTTGGACCACAGTGTTGGCTACGTCATTTTAAAATACATGAATATATAAATTTGAGCCTGGAAGGAGCCCCATGGGTTTCTATGTGCTGCTCTTTCGCGCTGTGGGTCTGCATGCTTTTCTTTATCTCTATGTGTCTTCATGTTTTCCATTCTCAGGTCGTCTTCATCTCTGAGACTTTCATTACTCTCTCTTTCATACACACACACACACACACACACACACACACACACACACACATACACACACATGCACTGAATCCAAGAAATCTTTTAAAAAAAAAACAACCTTTGACAGTGAATGTGGGCATTTTCTCATTTGTAAGTGCTAAGAACTCTGTTTACATTGTCAGCAGTGTTTATTGGACACCTGGTAGACACAGAGCGACACCGAATTGGGCTCTGGGGAAGTATAGAGAAAGAAAAGGACATCATTCTTTACTTCGGAGACCTTACAGTCTAATGGGGAGAACAAGATGACAAATCCCGTTACGTAGAGACTAGCGTCATCACAGACCGCACCGCGTATGCCCACAGCTACCTTAACCAAAGGGCACGTGCGTGCTTCTGCATTTGGAAAGAGGGAAAGGAAAGTTCTGGTAGGTGGTATCGCAGTTGTAAAATGAAAATTTCTGTCTGGGGATCTATGAGTTTTTGCGTCTTTTCCTTGAAGGCCAAACAGAAGTGTGTTTTTTGTCTCTGCTTGGGCTTTGAGAAAAGAGAACGAGTCGAAACATCTTACTCATTTGGAAGGACTGCATTTTGAAGCTCCGTAGAGCTCAGTAGCCAAGGCAGCATGCCTTAGTGTGTGTGAGGAGTGCCGGCCCAATGGTTTGAAGGTGGAATATAGGAGAATATTGAGGGGCATAAAAATAAGTAAACGAACCAAGCATGCAACAGACGGTTACAGGCAAGGCTGCAGACACATGTCTAGGAAGTGGTACTAACTCCCCAGAATCCCATAGACACTGTGATGTTAGGGCTGCAAGGGATGCTGGCTACAGGTGGCTGAAGAAAAGGGCGCTTTGTCTGCATGGGGAAGAACCATGCAAAAGCCTTACGTATCAGAACACTCCATTCACATTCAAGTTTTCAAATGTCCTGGAAGTAGTAACACGGGTGCTGGGTATCTGTTGACAGGAATTCCTGGGAGCCGGTTAACGACAGCAGAGTTCACATGACTGCATCTTTGAGGCAGGTAGCAAGGGCTGGGAGGACAGATGGTTGATGCCCAAAGTTGGGAGTTTTTAGTCCCTGCTTGTGACCTCCCCACTTAAAGATTCCTCTGTTTCGCAACCATTAAATTAGAGGGCTGGATCCTTTAACCAAAAGTCCTTCTTTCAATAGCCTCTGGGGAAAAAGATGGAATCAGATCTAGAAAGGACCAGTCAAACATTTAGTGAGATTAGAGTTTGAAAAGAAAGAAACCCAGATCAGTGGTATATGCTGTTTTAAATAAATGCCTGTGAGATTCATGTATGCGTTCAGTAAAAATTTTTATGTTCGTATGCCAAGTATTTTGCAAGGCACGGAGGATACAGAGGCAAACTAGTGACATGAGGTCTCTGCCCGCTGGGCTCACCCATCCCATGTGCAGTTCCTGAAAGTTCACTCTACACAGCTGGGGCTCAGCTCAGAATATTCCATTTCTAAGTTTTCAGGGCCTTTGGTGGTAGAGAAGATTGTTCCCTACTCTGAGGTCGCCTGGAAGGGGTTCCCACGGGGGTCTCTATGGTTTTGAAGGACCTGGGGAGGGTGAGCCACTTTTTGCTGTGTCGGATTGTCTGCCACGTGGTGCCTGGGCTCCACGCCGAAGGCAGTGGGAACACGGGCTTCCCAGGAGGACCACGCGCGTGGACCCCGGGGCCCAGGAGAGTTTGTTGTGCTTGTGTGTTTGCTTTTCCCAAACAGAAATAAATCGCTCCAGGAACCGTAGGGGCCTATGGTTTCATTTGCCATGACTGAGGTGGGGGCTTCCCCAATGCTGACCTTTCAACAGACCTTCTCAGCTTCATGGCTGGCATTTCTCCCAGAAACAAGCAAACCTGACCTCATTAGAAGCTGAATATCCAAGACGTTTTGTTTTTAAGTCCAACCAGTCCCCAAACTCAGAATGCCCAAAGTAATTCCCAGCCCCCCGCCCCTTCCCATCCATTTCACTGCTCACACGTCAGAGATGGAAGCTTAATCAGTTTCAGATGCAATTACAAGGAAAGGCAGCAGTGAGATTTCCTAAGAACCTAGGAGTGCCCAGGGGTCCTTTTAGGTCTGCATCCTTATATAAGAAAAGAAGGAAAAATAAGAAACTGAAAAACCCTGTTTGGTCAAATGTGAAATTACTTGAAAGGTTCCAATTTGGGATCAAAACTCAAAGCCAGTTTGGACGGGGTGGGTTCCCAGCTCCTGAGTGGCCTTTTCATTGTGCTTTGTTGCCTAGTCAAAACTCGTTTCTGGTACAAGAAGCGCCCGGAGGCAAAGGTACCGGCAGGGATCTCTCTCCAGGAGCCCTGCCTTCGCGCAGAAGCGCCTCGGGACTTTAAATGAATCCTGTGTAGGAACAAGAAAGAGAGAGGAAGAACCCGGGCGTCCTCAGAAAAGACCTGCGTCTTATCCTCGGCAGATAACACTCAAAGGGATAATCACAGCCCACCCTGTGCCAAGGTGGTTCCCATTTTACAAAAGGAAAATACGAAGCACAGAAAGGAGTCCAGGCCTGGTCCGAGGAAGGTTGCCGTAAATTATTGTCCGTGGTGAGGTCACGTGTCGCTGTGTCATCCCCTAAACCAGAGTCAGACGTGCTCCCATGGAGCTGTGTCCCTCCTGCTGCCACGTCTCACCAGACAAGCGAGGTCTCTCGCGCCTTCCTGCCCAGCCATCCTCGACCACAAAGTGGCCAACTGGACCTCTTAATTAGCTGGAAACTTCTGTATTGAATCTTAAGTCAGTCAAGGGAAATGACAGAACCGAGTCACAGCGGGATTTATGGGTGCTGATTTGGGACCATTGATCATAGAATTCAGAGCTTAGAAAGCCTTAGCCATCACCGGTTTACCTTTCCCCCACCCTACGCACTGCACCCTGGCACTCCCTTTGCAGAAATGAATCAGCAGTGCTGGAGATGAGTGGCCTTGTGCGAGGTCTCGGGGCCTGGGCTTGCCAGCGAGGTTCCCACCCCTGTAACCCGGCTCTGGCGCCACCGGACTGCCTCTACGGGGGGCAGGGCGGGGGGGTGCTTCCTCACTTACATTCTTGAACAGGGAGAAGCAGATCAGAAGTTTATCTTCTTAGGAGCAACTCCAAGGTAGAGAGCACCGTGTTCCTCCCTGCATTCCCCTGGCACGTGGTATATGTACTCATCGACATGTAGCTATTGTAACTAAAGCCTCCTTTGACTCCTTTGACTGTTGGTGGATGTCTGCTCCATGCCAGGCCCTGTGGAGGCACCTTTAGCCCATGATCTCTCATCCTAATAAGCGTCATGAGAACTAAGTATGGTGCCAACGGCAGATGAGGAAACTGAGGCTCGGAGAGTCTCCCCGCTTTCCCAAGGTCACCCTGCTCACAAGCGGTGCAGCAGGGGGCCCCCTGAGCCCACGCTTTCTACCCACACTGCTCTTCCAGGCGCTCCTAGGACCCAGGGTACCTGCTGGAGCGTAGGGCCTGGGCTCTAATCCTATCTCTGGTGCTTGCAGAGAGTCCATTTCGTTGGATGGGAAGGGAGTGAGTGGCAAGAGCTGATTTCTGAGGCTCTTCCGTAGCCGCCACGTTCCCTGACTCTGCTCCGAACCAGAGCACACCGATGCGGAGAGGCCATCCTGTCCTCTGCTGGCTCTGGGAGCGAAGCAAAGGGAGAGTTTCTCCCCTGGACGACTCCTGACAGTTCCCCGGAGGCGCGTATTCAGTCAACCCATGAGCCTTCACCACCAGCAGGCAACTGGCAGGGAGAGGAAATAGATGCTTGTTGGGGGTCATCTTGGCACCGGGCACTTCACTTGCCTTTTATTAGCTTTAAAACAACTCCAGGGATTATTCTGCCCCTCTTCACTGACAGTCAGCAGGCTGGTAACATGGCCTCGGGGAGTAAATTGCAGAGCCAGGATTCAAAAGATTCAAAAGACCCAGCCCTGACCTGACTCCCCAGCTGTGCTTCTTCTCCTGCCCCTGCTGGCTCCTGCGAGAGAGGCCAGGTCCCTGCCTTCTGAATCATCTCTCAGCTGCCGGTGGGCCACTTTTTTCTCTTCTGATGTTCCCTATAACCTGGATTTTTATCATGGAAGAGATTTTAGAGGGAAGAGGAGGATACACTATATGATTTGGCCCAAGCTGCCCTGCATATAATGTTGGACAACATGGGAACTTTCCCTTCCTCCCCCCCCCCACTTCCTTCCTTCCTTCCTTCCTCCCCTCTTTCCCTCTCTCCCTCCCTCCTTCCCAGTTAGGACTCTGGTACCAACCAGAGATGTACTAGATGCTGTGGGGCTATTGCTAGTAGGAATTCAAGTCCTGCTCACCAAAAGTGGAGTGATGATAGCAGCGACCCACTGGTCACCCACAGCCACCCAGGCCTCCCAGCATTCAGAGGAGACCAGCTGGCCAGGACCAGGGTCTCCATCAGTCTCTCCTGGGCTCTCAAGCTTCCTGCAGACTCACCCGTGATCCTGCCAGCCGCTGAATCCAAATGAAATGGAGTCAGCAGACAGTGAAGAAAGGAACAGTGAATGTTCTTTTTTCTCTCTTGTTTACTCAGTGTAGCAGTGGGGCCTCTATATGGGAAGAGGGAGAGAGGGCTTCTTTATCTGCTTATCTGACCCTATACCCTTCCCTTTCTTTCTCTTCCAAATGTGAGAGGATTATACAAGGCTAGGAAGTACTTGGCCAGGTGATTTTGTCCTGTCCTCAAGGCTCTGAGACCCCGGGGGTCCCTAGGAAGCCAGCAGGTCCAAGGTAGCTTTGTTCCAGCTGCCCCCCCTCCCCCGCTCCATGGGACTGTTTTACATACTTGCATCTCACGTTCCCACTTAAGATTTATTTGAAGAAAGAGCTTCCCAGTATAAAGTATGAAAATCATTCATTTAATTCCGCCTCCTTAGAAACTTGAGACCAGAGAAATGAAGTGATTTGCCAGGTCACAGCAGAATTCTTCCATCTCCTCAGACTCCCAGCCTTCAAGTATGTGAGTCGATGGCTAATTTCGAACCCTCATTAGGCACCCAACTTCCATCAGTCAAAGTCTTACAGGATTTCCCCATCTTATTCTCAAAAACAAAAGACTCTTCAGTTCCCTGAAGACAGATGTGTTCCCTGGGCCTGGAAAAGAGGAAATCTCAGGTCGTCCCCCTGTCATGTGTCAGTGGCGTTGGCTAGGGAGAAGCCCTGTCTGAAGCAACGTGGAGGTCGCTTTGTGAACTGAAAATGTCTTCTGCCATCTTGGCACACGTGTTAGGGCATCACATCCTCTCCTGTTCTGTTTCCTGGCAATGAACATTCCTGTATCCGGCACTGTTTGTGTCACAGCTACCTTGCCTGTGACCCTCGTGGGGTTTTTTCTTAGAAGAAAATGCAAACTAGCAAGCAGCCTGGTTAATTTATTGTTCACAAGCAATAGTAAATTATTCTAATACTATTTCCATGTACTGTTCATACATTACAGCAGAGTGATTACCAGAACATAGCCACCTGCGTGTCATCGCAGCATTTCTGAGGGATCACTGTGCTTAATTTTCCTGTCTTTTCTTTATACAATACGTAATTGCCGCTGTAGCACTTCCTCTTCTCGGGCACACGTCTCTCTTGTATTCAAGAGTAGATTGTGCCGTGGCATCAAGAAGCTTCATGATTCTTTTCTTTTCTTTTTTTTTCTTTTTCTGTATTGAATCCAGAAACACTAGGAAATCCTAAGAAAACCAAGAGACCTAGTTCCTATTTTTCAAGTGGAACCAAGTCCTCAGGCTTCCCAGCTACTACCCTACAGGCTCTTATTCTCTTGAGTTGTATGACTCCTGATCTGATAGATGGCCCTGAACTCACCCTCAGCCTCTCTCTCCAGGCCTGCTCTTTGCCAGCCGTAGCCCCTCGGCAAGCTCTGCCCACCACCTTGCTTTCCTTTTAACCTCCTTGGAAACATGTAGCCATCAACCCTCCAACTCTCCTAGGATCATCATTTTTTTTTTTTTTTTTTTTTTTTGCGGTACGCGGGCCTCTCACTGCTGTGGCCTCTCCCGTTGCGGAGCACAGGCTCCGGACGCGCAGGCCCAGCAGCCATGGCTCACGGGCCCAGCCGCTCCGCTGCATGTGGGATCCTCCTGGACCGGGGCACGAACCTGCGTCCCCCGCATCAGCAGGCAGACTCCCAACCACTGCGCCACCAGGGAAGCCCATTTTTTTTTTTTTTTAACCTCATTCAATTGCAGAGATTTTACACTGACATCAAAGAAGAGAACTGATTCCTTTTCCCACCAAAGGTGAGCAAAGGTGGCAGAGTTCTGGACTGGTTTCTCTCACCAAATCAAGGAAAGAAGAGAACACCAACGGGGGACTTGGCTAACCGCCGCCCCCCGCCCCAATGTACTGTCACGTTCAGAGATGGGATCCCACCAGATGGGCTCGGACCCAACTTCTCCCAAGGCCCCTACCCCTCAGCTCTCACCCGGGCAGGCAGCCTGTCCTGGAGCGGATTCAGGCCCCAGGGGGACACAGTGGATCTGAAGCCAGGCACCATCACTCATGTTTTTATGGAAACGTCTCCTGGTTGCAAGGCACAGGGGTGGGGTTGAATCTGCGGAAACGGAATAAATCGGAAGCCCCCTCATGCTGGCTCTGTCGAAACCCTGTGTCAGATTGTGTCCGTAGGGATGCTGCAAATTTTCTGCAGTGGAAGCCACTGGTATAAAATGAGACTCCTACATGCAAGCTTCTCCTGGGGTCAGTGTTCTGAATTAGTCTGAATTCCAAACCTTCCATGGCAGAGAGATCTGAGGTCTTTCAGCCCTTTTTTGCGGGCCAGGCTGGATTCGAGGGGACAAGGGCATGGGGACCAATCCCTTTCAGCCACCGCGTTCATGGTTCTCACCAAAACGTATTTCTGCTTTGCCTTGTAGTCTCCTCATATTTTTGCAAAGCTCACAGGCGTGCAAGCAGAGGTCTTTATTTTGTGAGGTTTAAATGTCAGGTCAGTGAAAGGAACGCACAACTAAGCAACTGCAAAGCTGCGGCCAGTGGTTTGAGCCACTGGCTATGCCGAGAGGGTGACTTTGTCACGCTCAGAAAATAGATGGCTTGTACAAAAGGGAAAAGCTTCGTGTTTTTCCTTAAACTCTAGACTATCTTCTCCATCCCTGCTCCAGGCAGGATTTATTTCCTTCTTTCCTCTCTGGAAAGTTAGATGACTTGTATTTCATGGTAATAAAATCTTGCAATCAGGTCAACCCAGAAGGTAATAAACCCCTTCAGTCACTCCCTGCCTTTTACAGACCCAGAGTCACCAGGAAGGATTCGGCAGGGCGGTTTGGGGGTCACTCCTCCCCAGTTCCCACCCCCAGCCCCACTTTTCTTTTTTCTTTTTTCTTTTTTTTTTTTTTTGGCCGAGCTGCTCGGCTTTTGGGATCTTAGTTCCCTGACCCAGGGATTGAACCCGCACCCTCAGCAGTGAAAGCACCAAGTCCTAACCACTGGACCGCCAGGGGATTCCTGCAACCCCACTTTTCTTCACAAGCAGTTACCAGAGTTCCCTTTTTTTTTTTTTTTTGCGGTACACCGACCTCTCACTGCTGTGGCCTCTCCTGTCACGGAGCACAGGCTCCAGACACGCAGGCTCAGCGGCCATGGCTCACGGGCCCAGCTGCTCCGCGGCATGTGGGATCTTCCCAGACCGGGGCACGAACCCGCGTCCCCTGCATCGGCAGGCGGACTCCCAACCACTGCGCCACCAGGAAAGCCCCCAGAGTTCCCTTTTTGCCCTAAAGTGATTAGAAGTCTGGGATGATAGGCAGATAAAATACTCACACCTGTCTGTGTCCATCTTGGCGTCTTGCATCATTCTTTTTTTTTGTTAGAACCTATAACATAATATCTGTGTTCACAATCATTTTCTCTTTCTGTACAGGAGGATTTTTTTGTTGTTTGGGGTTTTATTTTTGCAAAAAGATGGTGCCCGACTCTAAATTGTGCCCAGATTTCTGTAAAGTCAAAGCGCTTAGCGGAGGTGGCCCTTCACCTGATCGTTCCTCTTCCTCCCAGTACCTGGGGCTCCTGCCGAAAAGTCTAGAACTTTGTTCACATGCTGGCCAGTTTGTTCTTCAATGGATGAGAACCTAATGCGTTTTCTAACGCCATCTCTTCCACTCATGGGAAGGGAGGTAACAGGTCCAGGCATTAAGGTGGTGGAAACAGCTGGAATTTTAAAGAAGCCAGTTACACTGGATTTCAGATTTTAAAACTAGTCCTTAGCTCAGGAGATCACAGGCAAACAACTGTGCCGACATCAATCTGTATTTTCATGCCATAAATATCTTATTCCAAGGGAAATTTTTTTGAATTGGGAAGAAAAGTAAATTTATAGGAAGCTAGGAAGTTAAGAGTTCTAGAGACAACCATGACTAAAATTGCATGTAAGAGGACCCTTACTCTCCCATACTACTTGACCTTTTCAAAGATCCTGTGGTCCTTGGAGTTAACTGTGAGTGACTCTCTACTGTCCCCAAAGCACAAGGCTCCCCAACGTAGTTTCTGCCGTCACTACCCAAAGAGAAGAATGGTGTCTCCCCAAGGAGCTCTTAAGGTTCCAGCCCTAGGATGCTGTCCTCCTGCATTGCTTTTATTCCACTCCATCCACTAAAGCATAGCTCATGAAATAACCACTTTCATGTAAAACGATTCTTTTTTTTTACTTCACTTTGAGGAAATCTTGGTGTCTAGTTATTTCAGTGAGACATTCTGACATTAGCCGGGAAACCCTCCTGTTCTAGCTGATTGCTTCCCTGTGGACCTGGCCTAAGCGCTTGGCCACTTCCTCCCAGGCCAAGGATAGACTCATGCTGTACTAGTTTCCCAGCACTGCTGGAACAAAGTACCACAGGCTGGTGACTTAAAATATAATTAATGTCTTCTCTCATGGTTCTGGGGGCTAGAAGTCCAAAATCCAAGTGTTGACAGGACCATGTTCCTTCGGAGACTCACCTTCCTTCTAGAGGCGGCCTTGGCATTCCTTGGCTTATAGCTACACCATTCCAGTCTCTGCCTCTGTCATCACGTGGTGTTTTCCCTATGAGTCTGTGTCTTCGCATGGCTCTCTTCCTTCTGTGTGTCTCTTCTCCTATTATAAGGATACCTATCATATTGGATCAAGGGCCCACCCTACTATAATATGACCTCATCTTAACTTTTACATCTGCAATACACCCAGTTTCCAAGTGAAGTCATATTCACGGGTAACCTGGGGTTAGGACTTCGACAGAACTTTTGGGGGAACACAACACAACCCACACCATGTGCTCCCCTTGCCTTGGCTTGAGAAGAAGCAGATGCTTCTTGTGTCTTCCTTGTACCTCTTGTGTCAGGTTTAAAGGACCGTCTTCAAAGCTTCCCAAACCTCAGCTGGCCAGCATCCTTGGACTCCACCCACAGCCCTGTCCTAAGCTCGCCTCTCCTCTGGCCCTGTCCACAGCATCCTGCTGATGCCCACAAGTGGAACAGGAATGCTCTGTGTTCATCAGGGTTCCCCCATCTTGCCTTTCTTCTCTCTCAAGAGGCTCCAAACTTTTCCAAACTCTAACCCCACTGTGCACAGCCCTCATCTTAGCAGATTAAGAAACCCATTCTGTCACATCTGGTCCCTGGGTGGCCTACACTCCCTTGTGCCTGTGCACACGTAAAACCCTACAGCAAGGCTCAGTGAGAGAGCATAGCTTCGGGGAGTAAGCCTCACTTAAGGTCAAATCCTAGGTCTTCTATTTATTTGACCTTGGACAAGTAACTTCACTTTCCTGAGCCTCGATTCCCTTCTCTGTATACATGAGGCCATAACAACATCGGCTCTGCAAAATTGTGGTTAGGATGAAGTGGAACAGTGTGTGGCGTGTATGCTACTCTTATGATAGGGGCTTGTTCAAAGTTGTCATTGGCCTTTCTGCTTGCATTTTCTCTCATTGGCTCATAATATAGCTACTACATACATAATATAGTTACTAATAATAGTAGCTATCTGTTTATCGGGCATCTATTTTTATGTCAGACACTGCTTGATTTACAGCTCTTGTTTCTAATTTTTATAAGATCTCTGCAGTGTGGGTGTTGCTACTCTTTTGCAGGTAATGGAAACTAAAACTACCTCAGAAAGAGGTTAAATGAAGTGCCCAAGGTCACATAGCTCCAAAGTATTTGAGCCAAGATTTGAACCCAAGAAAATGCTCTTTGCACTATGTAAAGTTGCCTGTAGGCAACTTCCATTAATCCACTGATGTTATGTCTTCCTGGCTTTTCTCCCACTCTCTCCTTTCCTGCTCCTCTAGCTGACTTTTCCCCTTTTTCCTTTTTTCATTGTCCATGACTTCTAAGCCAGTAGTTTTCAGATACATTCAGATGTCAGAAAAGCATGGTACTTTTCACAGAATAGCGAGTTTTTTCTTTTCTTATTTTTTATTTTTTTGCAGAACACTAAGGAATACTGTGTAAGCCTTAGAAGCACTTTTGCTAGCAGAAAACATAGCTATGTATTTTCTATGTACAGTATGGGACCATACACATAAGTGTACACATGCACATACACGCATGCACTCGCACTCAGCTAGGAATAAAGCGTAACCACTTGCTTTCCATTATCGTGAACTTAGTACTCAATTATTTATTCCCTCATTTGCTAGGATTTGCTAACAGATAAGATTGAGAAGGCACAAGAAATTTAAGAAAACATTTATGGGAGAAAAGTTTGAAGTTCGGAACATCAGTGCGTTATGTATTAATATCAGCGTAGTACCTTGGTCCAGTTTGTGCAGAAGGAACTTAAGAATTGCTGGAATACACCGGCAACATTTTCTATTCAGCATGCTCTCATGGGGAAGCGTTTGCTGATTGCAGGGAAAGGCAGGAGACACCTGCTCTAAATGCTCCCTTCCCTGTGGGCTTTCTGTGTTAACTTGGGGGACACACACCTTTTTCATCTTGAGCCCCCGATTTCTCTCCCTTTCAAAAACTTAAGATGCCCCAGTTACCATCAGGCATTCCATCTGTGGGAATCCTATTTGAGAAGATGTTCACAGGCATCCGAACCCTTTGACACCACAGATGTCTTGTGATTTATTTTCACATCGTGGTGAGTGAGGCTGTACCGGGCTTAGCCCCTGGTGCTTGAGTCACTACAAAGAAGGAAGGACACCTCACTGGTACCCAGAAACGCGTGTCAGAGTAAATCACGGTTTTACACCTGCTCCCTCACCTGTGTGCTCCTCTGCGGCTTCACTGTGTCTCCAAAACTAGGCACACTTTGGACTTCTTATGTGAAGCCGTATTTTTTTTTTTTGCACTGAAGTTTCACAGTCGTCATCAGATGCATCGTGTGTTCCTTCAGGAACACCCTAATGTGGTGACTCCAAGACAGAAAGCAGATCAGAGCCCCTCCCTCGGGGCTGCTGGGTAATATTGATCTTAACTGTGATCTGTCAGCACATCTCCAAGCAAGTCAACACCGTGCTCCATCAGGCCTGGAAATAAGCAAAAGCCCAGCCTTGTCATCATTTGCTTCCATGGGTGGACACATTTACTGGCCTTCCGTGTTGTTACAGCAAAACAAAAGTGGAAAATGTTACGTGCTGTACAATGTTTATTGATTTTCCCTGAGCCGAAAGCAAGGTTTTGGACGTAGCCTTGGAAACAGCTATGATTTGGGCATGGAGGGTGCCAGACAGCTTCCTGGCATCATCACCCAAACTTAGATCAGCCTGGGGACAGCCGGTGGGGGCAGCGGCAGTTTAATGATTAGAAGCCGGCAGAACTCCTGAAGGCAGAGTTTTGGCTGGTTCTGTACGTGTGCAGAGCAGCGCCCGTGCTCTTGGTTCCTGAGAGGTGCTCGGATATCACGCTGCTGGTATTGAGATGATGCCTTTGGACTTGAGACCCAGACTTGCTGGCTTTCCCACCACCTCCCCGTGCTCTGCCAGGCCAGCTGAGGGCCAGATTCTGGCATGAAGAGCGAGTTTTCTCTCCTTGTCACCGCTGAGCTCAGCTACAGAGCTTCATCGTGGTCTTGGGGCAGCGCTTCTCAGACTGGACCGTGTGTGTGAGTCACCTGGGAATCTTGCTAAAATGAAGTTCCTGATGCGGTAGGACTTGCATGTGGCTTGAGATTATGCATTTCTAACAAGCTGCCGGCTGATCCCAAAGCTGATGGTCCATGGACAGCAGCGAAGGGCCTCGTGGAAGGGAAAGACTCTGACCAGAAACCGTGGCAACTTAATTCTCACGCTCGCTCCACTGGAGATTGTAAGCCCTCCATCCCAGCAGGTGGAGAATGAAGGGAGATTCATCTCCCCAGCTCTCAAGTCTGACCACCTAGGAGAATCACCTGGGGAGCTTCAGAAACCTGGCCACACCCAGGACCCCACCCAAGACCAGGTAGGCAAAGCTCCCCAGGCGATGCTGATGTGCAGGGTTGAAGGACCACTGACTTAAATCACCAAGATGCTCCTCAGATGTTAAGATGTTAACATGGTAGGGAGGGTGGGTGCCTGTCCTGGTAGCAGTGAACTGCAGGAAAGCGAGTGCTTTGCTGATCCACACTGTAGAGCATAGACCCACTCCTGGGAGGAGGTTCCCAAAAAGGTACAGTGGCTCAAGCTAAACCGAAGTTTATTTTCACGTGTGGAATTAGTGAGTGTGGGTCTGCCAGTGCCTCCTCTCCACCCAGTCATTCAGGGGCCAGTGGAGCCTCTGCTGTTTTCAAGGTGCAGCTTCTAAGGTCCTCGTGTGAGGTTGTCTCATTCTAGAAGCTTGGAAGAATTCCGCGCATTGGGCCTGGAGGAGTAGTTATCACTTCTACTCACATTTCATTGACCAGAACTTAGAGGAACAAGGGACACTGGGCAATGCAGACAGCTCTGTGCCCAGAAAGAAGAGGGGAACGGGATCGTGGGAGCAGCCAGCAACCTCCAGCACCAGCCCTGTGGGGTGGATCTGGACACACAGACTCAAGAGCCAGCTCCTTCCTACAAGAGGACCACCCAGGGGGCCGCATGAAGCTTTGGAAGACTAAGAATGGAAACATGCAATCCGAATACCTAGGCTCGTGGCTCAGAAGGATTAAAAAAATAATTAGAGGTGGTAATGTCTTACATTCTTCTGTTCCCCCCAAAATAATTTCTGTGAATGTTCACGAAGCACACAGACTATTTTTAGACCTTGTTTTCCTCTTCTGGACATAATGAAATATATAAATGGGTGAAGGGCTGTGGTAAGTGATGTATAATTCTCAGCTCTAAGCTCCTTCTCTCTGAGCAATGGCCTCGCCTCATACTGCCTTCAGAGAGTGCGAACCTACAGATGGCAAGTCCCCCATGTCTCCATCACCCTGGCTTCGATCCACTCGTCCCTGGTTCCAGCTCTAGTTCCTCCCTCCGGCCTCCTGCTGCTCCTGTCAAAGGCCAGTCTGTCCACTGATGTGCATATAGGATCACAGCTCCTTTCACCTTCATAATGACCTTGCATTCCTTCTCCCACCCAGCATCACCAGCCTTGTCCTCCATGTTGGTCTGCTCCCGTAGAGGACATATAAACAAGGTCCAGGGCTCCTGGGGGGCGGGGGCTGGGCAGGATCCCCCGGGCCTCCAGCTGCCCCATTGGCTGCTTTCCTTTAGCAACCCTCTCTGAGTCTACATGTCCTACCCCGCGCACTCCTCACTCACACTGCCCCTCTTCCACCGGCCACTCACCACTCTTCTGAAATTGCTTGCCTCAAGGTCACCGGTGATTTCCAATCATTCTCAGCTTGCTGGGAACTACTGCCCCCTGCTCGGAACAGTTTCCTGTCTCAGCTTCCTTGGTCCGTCCCAGTCTGCTCGGCCAGTCTCTTTCACTCTTGCAACTGATTTCTCAGCCTCTGGATGGGGACCCCTCCTCTTTTCTCTCTACCCTCTCTCCCTAGGTGAGTTCACCTGGTCTCATGGTTTTCAGTCTTATCTCTAGGCTTATGATGCCTGAGTTCTTTTTCTTTCTTTCTCTTTTTTTTTTTTTTTTTTGCTGCACCGCGTGGCTTGCAGGACCTCAGTTCCCCGACCAGGGATTGAACCCGGGCTATGGCAGTGAAAGCCCAGAATCCTGACCGCTAGGCAACCGGGGAGCTCCCCGATGCCTGAGTTCTTTACTGACCCCAGGCGCTTTCTCCTGCTGCCTGATGAATACTTGGATGACTGTCTCACTGGCAGCCCAGACTCTCCCTACCTCTCCCTTCCCACCAAACAAACAAACAAAAACCTGATGTGGTGAATGGCATCACCATCTGCCTGGGTGCTAATGGCAGAAATCTGGGGGTCATCCTTGATTCTTCCCATGGCCCCCAAATTCCATCTCTCAGCAAATCCTATTGTAGAAACAGATAGTTCTAAATAGGTCCCATCGCTCTCCTGCTCACCATGTCACTGCCACTGTCCTGGTCCAAGCCACCATCCTCTCTCACCTGGTTGTGGCAGCAGAGACCTGACAGCCTCCCCACCTCCATCTCTGCTTCCTAGCCTCCACAGAGCAGCTAGAGCTTCCTTGTGAAAACAGGTCTATACCGGCTCTTTACAGCGTCCCTGACACCGTGGGTAAAATCTCAGCTTCCGGCCACGGGGCCCACGGAGCTGCCTACACCCTGCCCTGGCTGCCTCTGCACCCTCCCGTGTGCAGCCCCTCCCCTGTCTGGTCACACACGGCCACCACCCCCTCCTCCCTTCATGCCTCCAGCTTGCCCTCACGTGCGTCATCCCCTCTGCCCGGGATGTTCCTCCCCACATGTCCCTCGACCACCTGTCCTAGATCAGGGCCCTTGCCCTTGCTGCTCTGGCGTCTGGGGTATCCTCGGTTTCTCCGGCTTGGGGTGCACACAGCCGCTGTCCTCTGACCCGTCTCCTTCACAGGGGGAGTGATGTGGTCTGGCCTTTTTAAAGCTTTTGCATCCCTGGTTCTCTAATCCCCTGCCAGGACCAGCTTACATTTTGGATCTTCTTGTGCCTAAAAGAATATCTGGCTCCCTTTGGTCCCAGTCACCTTCCAGGCCTCTCGGAAGGTGGGGGCAGGTCGCCCAGGCCACCTCCTGTGTGTGAGAGTTGATGGTGTTTTTCAACAGAGAGAGAGGAAAGGCCTCACCCAGACACATCAATATTCATTTGTTTACTTATCATCTGTCTTTAGTAAGCCCCGGGAGGGTGGGATCAATGCATTATCTAGTTTCAGTGGTTGTCCAAAAACTATGTGTTAAGTACATGAATTAAGAAATGAGCAGGGCTTCCTTGGTGGCGCAGTGGTTGGGAATCCGCCTGCCAATGCAGGGGACACGGGTTCGAGCCCTGGTCCGGGAAGATCCCACATGTTGTGGGGCAACTAAGCCCGTGCGCCACAACTACTGAGCCTGCGCTCTAGAGTCCGCAAGCCACAGCTACTGAAGCCCACGCGCCTAGAGCCCGTGCTCCACAACAAGAGAAGCCACTGCAATGAGAAGCCCGTGCACCACAATGAAGAGTAGCCCCCACTCGCCACAACTAGAGAAAGCCCATGTGCAGCAACGAAGACCCAACACAGCCATAAATAAGTACATAATTTAAAAAAAAAAGAGAGTTATTAAAAAATAAAATAAGCTTCCCAAATTTATAATTAACACTTTGATTGGCCGTTCCTTCCAAGTTTAAAGAACACTCCCGACCCTCTACCCCTACCAGGATGCACGGGTGAGGGGGGGGTTTCCTTGCAGCAAAGCTAATGGCCGGCCAGGTGCAATCACTAGAAACACTGCACAGTGTGAAGATAAATGTTTCCACTTAGGGGACAAATGCATCTCTATTAGCAACCGATTATGACAGTCTCAGAATCAAAGCCTCTACCGTGGGTGGTTTTTATCTGGCCTCTGAGAAAACCTGCCAGTGAGATGCTTCCAGATTCCCTCCAGGAACGTCTGGGGCCGGCCTGGTGCAATCCACGTATCCTGATTGTACAGCACGGGCACTCAGCAAGTTCAGGCACCAGTAATACTAAGCGCTGTTATTTATTAAGTGCCTACTGCGTTTCAGGCTTTCTAATCCTCGCGACAACCCGAGGAGTTAGGAATTGTTGCCCTGACTACACGGACGGGGAAGCTAAACCCCCCAGAAGTTAAACAAGCTGCCTAACACCCTGCCCCCAACTCAGCGGTATAGAGCTGGGATTTGAACATGAATTGGGGGCCCTCCATGCCCGTGCCAGGCTTCACACGCTGTACCACCCCCCTCCCTTGTCACATGCAGGGTCCGGTCAGCCCAGGCCTTCCTTAGCACATCAGGGACCACCTGCCTCAGTTAAGGCAATGATTTGAACAGTCCTTTATCCTCCAAGTGAGGAAAAATGCTGCTGAAAACTGTCAGGTGGAAAAAATTGCACAACATGAGAGCTGTGAGTTGTTTTATGTGGGGCCAGATGAAGACTATAGCCTGGGAGACAGGCTCTCAGACGGCTCTGAGG
This sequence comes from Stenella coeruleoalba, assembly GCF_951394435.1. Taxonomy (NCBI): domain Eukaryota; kingdom Metazoa; phylum Chordata; class Mammalia; order Artiodactyla; family Delphinidae; genus Stenella; species Stenella coeruleoalba. The sequence goes on along the minus strand of NC_137169.1, from coordinate 144,639,613 downwards.
AACTGCTCCGAAGAGGTGGGAGGAGGACGGTACACATGTGATTTTGGTGACGGGGGATACATACAGTCAAGCTCACATCTTGGCAGAAGGCTGCAGCTAGTCACAAGGAGACGTCTCCATGAATGGTTTTAGTGCTTTTCTAGATGTGACAAGGTGCAAGAAATTGGGCTCATAAAATCTCCTGAAAATATCTAACTGTCTGAAGGCCTGTTCTGCCAGTTTTCCCCAGAGCACAGAGCGCCTCATTCCTGATCTCCACCCCGAACTCCTTTCACGGGGTGTTGAAGGTCAGCGACTCCAGCGGCTTAGTGACTTCATTCTTGTAGAACCAGGTGGAGAATGCCGACTTTTAGTCGCCGTAACAAACTTGCATGTATATATTTACAGGGCTTCTTCCGACCTCTCATGACGTTCTCTGGGCCTTGAAAATGCTCTGGCGATTTTCTCACCCTGTGGGGACTCCCGGGCATTTGTCTGGAGGGCAGCTAGGAGGAGGGTCCTGCCGCTCTTGACCGTGGAAAGGACCTACTCTCCCAGCAAAGGTCCAGCCTCCCGTGAGCCGCTGCAGTGCTGGGGGGCAATCATGGGAGGTGCAGAGGAGGGGTGGACCCCCTGTGGCCACACGAGCCCAGAAGCCCTGGAGGCCTCCAGAGTGGAAGATATTCCTGTCAGGCTGGCTGCACAGCGGACATCGAACCTCCCCTTCACTCTGGAAGGCAGGGCCTCCTTCAGCCCAGGAAGGTGGCTCTGAGAGCCCAGTGGCCTCCCTCACTGGGCAGGGAGCCAGACACTTCCTTCCCTGTGCTCTGCACAGAGGGGCCTTTGGGGAAGGAGGGGCCCTTGCTGCAAACCCCTGCTGGCATCCCAGGACCAGCTCAATGCTGCTGGTACCTTTTCTCTCTCCCTCCTTCTCGTCGTTCCCTTCCCTTTCCTCTCCTGCTGTCTTGATCGCCTACTGGGGATGCTCATGGAACACCCTGGAGGGAGTGGATTTGGCAGGAGCCCCAGTTTGTGGAACTAGAAGTGCACTGGGTGACAGGACTCTGTGGCCATGGGCAACTCTGTGGAGGGCATGCATCTGCTGGGATGGGAGATGCCCTGGGCTGGCGGAAAGCCAGAGCTCCGGTCCCGACTGTACCAGTGTCTACCTGTGGGACCCGAGGCGCAGTCACCTGCCAGCCGCCATTTATGGAGAACGCTCTGGGCCCGTGGACCTCAGACCCAGTCCTGGCCCTTCCCCTGCACCACCACCCCCTGGTCCGCGGGCTCCTCGCCGGCTTTGTCCAGAGGGAGTGAGGGCAGGTGCCTCGCTGCCCCGGGGCATCTCCAGCAGTGCCTGAGTTTCCGTGGCCTCCATCTCCTACAGGATCACCTCCGTGGCTCCAACTTACACGGGGGCCCGGCCACTAGCACACCTCCGTCCCACCCGCCCAGGGGCAGTAGTGGCTTCCCTGCTGCTGCTCATCTCAGGGGCCTCATCATCCACGTAGGTTTTTCCATCACCTGCGGAAGCAATTGCCTCGTTACGACCCCTCTCTGTAGATGCCCGGTTCCTGGTTATCCCTGACCGCCCACTTACATCACGTCAGCTCGGAACTGAGGCCTGGCCAGCCTTCCCCAGAATAACCCTCAGATGCTCCCATTTTACAGATGAGGCCACTGAAGCTCGGAGATGAGAAGCCACTTGTTCAGGGTCATCCGGCTGGTGAGGAGCTGAGCCAGAACTCAGCCCGAGCTCCTACCCACTCCTCCAGCTGCTCCTGGAGACCGTGACCTCTCTTAATTTTAATTTTTTTTTTTTTGCGGTACGCGGGCCTCTCACTGCTGTGGCTTCTCCCGTTGCGGAGCACAGGCTCCGGACGCGCAGGCTCAGCGGCCATGGCTCACGGGCCCAGCCGCTCCGCGGCATGTGGGATCTTCCCGGACCGGGGCACGAACCCACGTCCCCTGCATCGGCAGGCGGACTCCCAACCACTGCGCCACCAGGGAAGCCCGACCTTGACCCCTCTGAGTTTCTGTTTCCCTGACTCTGAAAAGAGCCATTAAGATCTGCCTCGTGGCATCGTTTGCAGGATGAGAGAGAGTGTCTGCAAAGAGCCTCTTGGCCCCAAGCCGTGGGACACCCCCACTGGGTGGGCCCACCTTGCTGACCAGCCCCAGTGCCCGGCTTGCTGCCAGATAAGAGCTCCCGACACACATTCCCACGGCCCGTGTGGGGCGGGCAGCTCCCTGCAGATGCGACTGCGTGGGGAGAGCTCTGAGGCCTGCCTGTGAGTCTCCACTGCCCAGGACTTGGGTACCCCTGGGAAGAGGCTCAAAAGTTAACTCTCTCCCTTTTTTGGTCAAAGCTCGTAGCGGTTTCCGTAGGTGTGGGTTTGAAGCTGGCCTCGGTAGTCGGGGCTTTGATTGTTTCTTGAGGAGTGTTTAAGGGCGGTTCTGAGGCGTCGTCCAGGAAAGAGGGCTCTTTGTGGGAATCAGGGAACAAGCACTAAACTCCACGAAAACCATCTTTCTGGACCCAAAGATAGAACCGTTCTTACCTGACAACCCAGAGTTTGGGTTCAAGAGAGGCAACTGAAAACAACTTTTTCTTCCCCTAAATTTAATCATAGAATATGAGGGTTAGAAAAACCATAAAACACGATCAAGGGTAGAATAAGCTTCCATTTTACAGAGGAGAAAATCAAGGCTTACGTTTGGTTAAGTGACCTCTGTAAGGTCACGTAGCATATTGGTGGCAAACCAGGCCCAGGCCCCGAGGCTCCTCCGTGCTGGCCAGGGGGCCTATGACTGGGAGGCTGTGGCCTGGGCCTGCACGGAGCCAGCATTGGCCAAACCCCAGGAGGGCATCTGAGGATCAGGTTCGGCACACCCAGGGATTTGGATGGTCCCAAATTTCTCCCATAGCCACAGGAACAGGCTCAGGATAGCTGTTCCTTTCAGCGAAGATTTTGTCCATAAATATCTCAGTTGTATTTACTAGGTTGTCTGGCACGTAATAGCATGCATTATTAATAGAACAGCTTAACACTGTCTAGTAAGTAGGCATACTCTTTGCGGTGTAAAACAAACCTCTCTTTTACGGTGTACTTTATAATGCCACGTGACAGCGGCAATGCTCAGAATCTTACTGCAGGCTTCCGTCTGACCTCACGTGAAGGGACAGACGAAGGGACTGTCTCGGGGACAGCTAATCATCACTAGTCCGATGGTTCACGTATCAGTGCATCTCTGAGGGATGTGTTCTCCGAGCTCAGTCTCTGTTTTGAGGGTCCAGACGGGATAAGCATGTGGTTCTGAAACTCTTATTCTCCCCCACTGCCCAAGTCTGTCCGCTACCTCCCATGGTGAGTCACGGAGATTTCATCTGCCACCCGCGGCCATGTGAGCGCTACAACCACGGAACCGTGGTGGAGTTCTACTGCGATCCCGGCTACAGCCTCACCAGCGATTACAAGTACATCACCTGCCAGTACGGGGAGTGGTTTCCTTCCTATCAAGTCTACTGCATCAAGTCAGGTGAGCACGTCGAGGGCGTCCCTGGATGGTCCAGGTTCCAACTACTCGCAGTGGCGGGTGGCTGTGTCCTGAGCCCTGTCCCTCCTCCCACACACCCTCCCCTGTCACACGCGGTGTTAGGGACTGGATATAGAAACTCATCTTTGTGGATACATGCGGCTGATACTTCCAAACCCTGTTCAGAGGGTCAGGAGTATTAACCCGCCCATGCCCATGTTACAATGCTGACCCTCTGAACGGGTCCCTAGACCCCTAGCAACCATGGAAGGACCTGGCCTCTGTGCACTCTGTCTTCTCCCAGCCTTGACCCCTTCCACTGACAAGGACACAGGCCCATGGGTGTGACCCAAGCGGAGCATGACTCAGCCTTTCTCTTCCACTCCAAGATGCATATCAGAACACAGATGATACGATGGTGGGTAAAGCCTGCTCTCACTTCTAAAAACGTAAGCCACGTGCAAGTGTCAGTGCTTCCTACTTAATAACACATTACTAGCCAACCGTCCTCACCCCTGGTCTCAGAGCACCCGGGTACTTACCACCCGTGCACATCCGCCCAGCATCTCCTGCCCACCCCAGTCCAGCCCGCTTGCCCCGGCTTTTTCCAGGTGTGGCCACGGCCACCTGCCCCAAGCAGGGGTGATGGCTGCCCTGGAGGCAGCAAAGGGGGGCGGGGAAAGCATTTGTTAACACAGCGCATCTGGGGGCCCACAAATGGTAACGTGAACCGGTGCGGGTGGAGTGCGGAGAAGTAGAGAAGGCAAATCCCTCAGACGAGCACACAGGAACCCCAGCGCCCGTCATGGCCTGGGAGCGTCACAGCTGCTTTGTCCTCTCTCACGGCAGAGCAAACGTGGCCCAGCACCCACGAGACCCTCCTGACCACGTGGAAGATCGTGGCGTTCACGGCGACCAGCGTGCTGCTACTGCTGTTGCTTGTCATCCTGGCCAGGATGTTCCAGACCAAGTTCAAGGCCCACTTTCCCCCCAGGTCAGTGCAGCCCATGGCCACCTTGGGTCAGGCTCAGTGCGGCCACCTTAGGCAGCAAGGAGAAAGGATGGTCAGCCTTGATGAGTGCAGAGTTGAGCTTCTAAGGGGGAATAGGGGAGAAAGCAAAAACATTCGCCTGGGAGGTTTTGGGGTGTCTGGGGTCAGAACACCAAGCTGGAGACAGACTCATTTCCCTCTTTCTGCCCCGCCACCTGTAAGCCCCTATCTCCCTCCTTCCCGGGATAAACATTCTCGAGGCAGGCATTGTAGGGGGTGCAGAGAAGGGGAGCACAGTCAGGGCTGCACACCCTGCACCTCCCACCCCCAGGGGTCCCCCCATTGCCCACTATGTGCCTGCAGCTCTAGAGTTACGTACCTTGGAGCTTCCAGGCCACAGGGAGGGTAAGAAATACACAGAAGTAATTAGGGACAAGGTCCAAAGTGCGTGACCCAACAGAGGTTCAAAACCGGTGTGCAAAACCGTGGCAAGTCTCAGGAAGGAGAAGAGGCTCTGGATGGGAAGCCAGGACAGGGCTGATGAGCTGCTGCCTCCAAGTAGGGTCTGAGCTTTTGGAGTGGGACCTGTGGGAGGGCGGGGGCAGGGCGGGGGGCAGTCTCCATCCTCCTGGGCTGCACAGGGGAGCTTGGGTCAGTGTCTTCATCCTCCCTGTCGTCATCACCAGAGAGGAGCTTGTCAAAGTCCCTCAGAGGCGGTCTGGTCCTCTCAGTGCCCAGGGCAGCCTGTGGCCCTGCCCCTCCGACGCTGGCCCCTTGCCCAGAACCGAGCACACCAGCGCCTTCGGAACCAAGAGCCACCCAGCACTGCTGCTGGCAGGTCACTGTTCCTGGAAGGAGAAGTCATTTAGAAAGCACAGAGATGGGCTTCCCTGGTGGCACAGTGGCTGGGAATCCGCCTGCCGATTCAGGGAATGCGGGTTCGAACCCCGGTCCGGGAGGATCCCGCATGCTGCGGAGTGACTAAACCCATGCGCCCTAGAGCCCGTGCTCAGCAACGGGAGGGGCCACCGCAATGAAGAGCCGGCGCGCCACAGCGGAGAGTAGCCCCGGCTCGCCGCAACTAGAGAAAGCCCGCACGCAGCAGCGGAGACCCGACGCAGCCAAAAATAAATAAATAAATAAATTTATTTTTAAAAAAAGAAAGAAAGCACAGGGATAAGTTTGTGAACGTGAAAAGGAAGTCAGGGCACCGAACATCATAGGATGCTAGCAGCCAGGGCTCCCAAGGGAATCAGGTACGTCCTTGGATTCCTGTGCCCATGTCAGAGTCTTCTCATTTGGGGACCTCATGCTTCAGAAAAGAGCATTTGTTTCTGACACAGGGACAAACTGGCCCCCGGGGTCGTGTGTACCACGCCTCTGGCAAAGAGCGTGTTGCTTAGTGGAGGAGGCGTCTGCCGGGGACTCACCGCTTCCCACTCCGCCCTCCAGGAAACTCACTCGTGCCTCTCACACTCCCAGCCAGGCGCGGGGCTGGGAAGCAGGCGGGGCTGCTGAAGAAAGCACCACGCACCTTTTCCCCTCAACCTCCCGCCCCCAGGACAGCCTCATCCCACGTAGCAATGCCCCCACCTGGCGGCAGGAGCCCCCCAACCTGCAAGCACCCCACTCTCCCAGCCGGGAAAGTGTGCTAGGTCGGGGGTGGGTGTGCGCCTGCATCCACGCCAGGCCCAGAGTGTGCAGACACCATCCTGGGGCCACAGCCAAGCTCCAGCTGAGGTGACAGAATCTTCTTTCCTCTCCAACCTGCCATCCGCTCTGTCTTCCCCGTTATTATTTATGGGTCAAGGGACCATGTCCTGTCATTGAGCAATTAGACTATCGAAAGAAGACCTAAGGGTTATAAGGAGAAAGCTGAACCACATGTTGTGATTTATAGTACACTGGAGCACTTGAACGTGGCCTGTGGAGCTATTTTTCTACATAGGCTTGGGAACAAAGTTTCCAGGATAGAGACTAAATATTAAGATGTTTTAAAAATGGTCCCTAGGGAATTCCCTGGCGGCCCAGCAGTTAGGACCTGGAGCTCCCACTGCCAGGTTCGATCCCTGGTTGGGGAACTAAGATCCTGCAAGCCGCGTGTGTAAGGGAACCCCCCGTCAGCGTAAGGGAACCCCCGCTCTGGGCAGCACAGGCGGAGCTTAGGTTCAGGTGGCTGCTGGGTCGGGGGGCGGCTGTGAGCCCACAGACCCGGAACAGGTAGTGAGATGGTGTTCAGAGTTCCTTTTTTTTTCTGTTGTTGTTGTTTTTCTGTCTTGACTAAAAGTGAGTGATTTTTATACCGTAGCAGAAAACAAACACGAAGCATGTGAAGCACAGGGGTAAATGAAAGGGGCGTCAGGGTCCACGGTGTCCCAAGCTTTTAATGGTACTGTTCCGTTTCCAACAGGCTTCCTCAGGGACACTGCAGGGGCACATTGGGGTGCTCGGTTGGAATGGGCCACAGAGTCCCCTGTTCTCAGGTTTATGAGGCCAAGGCCAGAGGTCCAATGGGGGGAAGAAGGAAGGATGAGGAGATACTGGAGCCCAGAGGCGGCAAGAGGCCAGGAGGGAAGCAGGAGGAGAAAACCTCTCCTGTCCAGAGTGTGGCCCTGGTGGACGCAGCGTCTGCCGGAGGGGACCGGGCAGGGAGGCTGGGTCTCCTGCACCACCTCCTCCCAGGGCTCCGCAGCCCCCAGGACCCCAGCTGCAGTGGGGGGCACTGTGGCCTCGTTCCCGGGGTGACCTGTCACCTGACAGATTAGCACCACTTTCCTCTCCACAGGGGGCCTCCCAGGAGTTCCAGCAGCGACCCCGACTTCGTGGTGGTAGACGGCGTGCCCGTCATGCTCCCGTCCTATGACGAGGCTGTGAGTGGCGGCTTGAGTGCCTTAGCCCCAGGGTACCTGTCCTCCGTGGGCCAGGGCTGCCCCTTACCCGTGGACGACCAGAGCCCCCCAGCATACCCCGGCTCAGGGGACACGGACACGGGCCCGGGGGAGTCAGGAACCCGTGACAGCGTCTCAGGCTCTTCGGAGCTGCTCCAGAGTTTGTATTCACCTCCCACGTGCCAAGGGGGCACCCGCCCCGCTTCCGACAACCCTGACACAGCTCCCAGCACGGCGGGGGAGGTGGCATCCACCAGCCCAGGCATTGACATTGCAGATGGTAAGCATTTGCCCCGAGGCCCGGGCCACCCTTGCACAGCCCCACCCTGCTCCCAGCTCAGGGCCAAATCAGTGCTACCGTCTCACTCGGCTTAAATTGCATCTTGATCTCTCTGCATGTAGAGGCCGTGGGCAAGGCCGGTTATGGGAAGAAATGATCATCATCTCACAAGTGATGAGCCCATTAACTGAAATTTCTGGAGGCATAAAAGAGCACCAAGTCATCCAAAGTAGAAAGGCCACAGTGGGCGGAACTTGGTTTTCACAGCATCCGTACGATCCAGGATGTTTTCTTCTTTCTCCCTTAATTAGGCAGGACTTCTGAAAGTGGTGCTTGGGATCCAGGTAACACACACGTGCTAAAAGGGAAGACCCAGATGCGGACACGAGGGCCCGGCCCTGGAGAAGCTCTGGGTACATACAGGTTATGTGTATCAGGGGTGAAGTAAAAGGTGTGTATGTGCCTACTGCAAGGAAAGGCAGGTTGCAGCTCATGGCAAGATAGTAAAACTGCATCAGACTAATTAGGGCTGTGTTTCCCGGGGCAAGGGGACACCAGCACCACTTTACCAATGAGAGCACTCATTCCAGCTTATATTGACAGTAAGTAGCAGTAAGCACATGGAAACGGGGGTCTCCTGGTTCCTCATAGAGTTCCTTTTCTCCAGTACCACCCTGCCTCTCTGTACTTGAACTTGTAACCTTTCGGTTGGTATGACCATTAGGGTGCATGGTTGAAGCCTAACCGTTTATTTTTTATGAGCTGAGTATGAGATTTTCCAGCAAATCATGTTGTACAGAGGAGTTGGTTTATTTGCTTGTTAACTGATACGTGGAACTTAGCATTTTCTTCTTCTCGCTGATGTGTAGGAACTGTAGACATTTTGCTAAAGCTCACGATTCCAGATCTTTGCGGTGTTTTCCGGTGTATTAGTATAATAACCATCTCTTCTTTTACAGAGATCCCTCTAATGGAAGAAGATCCATAACTGGAAAAAGTCCCGATGATTCTGCTGCCCCTTTGGGGATGGGCACCTTGTACTTTGGAGTGAGGCCTCTGGAGGACAGAGCTTGGGGGGGATGGAGGAAGTTTTCTAATTTATCAACATGGGGACAGTGACACATCGTACATCTCGGACTCAACAGTGGCAGTGGCAGTGCTTTTAAATGAAACTTGAGGATTTGCCAAGACCGGTGAGGAACAAAAAGGATGGGGGGAGACCCTGTGTGGTCCTGGATGAAGGTGTTAAGTGCATCTTGTGCTGCGGAACATGGGACAGACGGTTCCAAGCGTATCCCACCAAATCCCACATCCTGCTGACTTACGAGTACTACCCGCCTCCTCTGAAAGCATGCCACATTATGTAAATCGCTTCTAAAATCTGCTTCCAACTGTCTCTGGACGCCAAATGAGGATGGAACAGCCTCTGCAGGAAGTCTGTGTTGAGCTGCTGGAAGAGTAGCAGAGCGCCCCTGCAGGCTCCCCAAGGAAGATTCTGGGGTGTCCTTTGGATAGTCTTCCTTGGGCTGGACAACTCTGCTCAAGGCAAGACTAAAGCGGGATGTGGCGGTTCCACTGAGAAAGGAAAAGAAAGACTCAGACAGACTCGGCTTTCTGGAAATTTCTTCAGAAAGTAGAGCTCCTGTCCTCCGTGCTGTCCTTTGGTGAAATATCAGTATTTGTATTCATGGTCTAGCGCACGGATCCATGGCATTGGCTAAATCTTGTGACTTTACACATGGTCAGAGTGTGTTCAAATAGCATCTCATGGTGGAGAAGTAACCAAGGTAATGTTTTGTTTTGGCTTTTTTTTTTTTTTTTTTTTTTTGCGTACGCGGGCCTCTCACCGTTGTGGCCTCTCCCGTTGCGGAGCACAGGCTCTGGACGCGCAGGCTCAGCGGCCATGGCTCACGGGCTCAGCCGCTCCGCGGCATGTGGGATCTTCGCGGACCGGGGCACGAACCCGTGTCCCCTGCATCGGCGGGCGGACTCTCAACCACTGCGCCACCAGGGAAGCCCTGTTTCGGCATTTTTAAAAGATCCCACTTGACAATTTATCTGAGTCGTGAGCCCATCTCCAGTTAACTATTAGGGTTGTTGCCCCCCCTGCCAAACTCAGACAGATTTAATTTTCCAAAACAGAAATTGTATCTGAAAACATATTCCTCCCCCTCCAAATAAAATGTGAGGTTGGATTTCTCCCCCCTTTTATTTTGTCCTGCGAAGTCCGCAGCCTCCAAAGACAGACAACCCTTCGCTCCTGCTTCCCAGGCCTCCGGCTGTCTCACCCACCTGTCCATCCATCACTTGCACCGCCCCCTCCCGGGGCCCACTGGGTGTCGTTCCTAAGAAAATGATTGATAAAAACATTTCCCAAGTCTTGAAGTGTCTCTTCGAATACATGTTGATCTGTGGAGCTGATTCCATCTCTCCTCTGGGTTTTAGACAAATACAATCAAAACTCTGATCCACAAAATTGCTATGCTGATAGAGCGGTGAGGGCTGGAAGCTTGATCAAATCCTGTTTTTTCTCGACACAGACTGATTAAAAATTAAAAAGAAAATGACAGTTTGAAGCGTGGCTGCAATAGTGGAATGGGTTTGGGTGGGCAGGGAGGGGCAGTGGCAGTGATCCCAGGGGATGGAGACAGCGGAGGACCAGAAGCAGAGGCTGAAGGAGGGAGGGAACAGGAAAGGGCATGCCCGGCCCGATGCCCTGGGCAGCGGGGCCACCAGCAGCAACAGCTGAGCGAGTGGGTAAAGGTGTTTGGTAATTGTAACATTGTTTAGTGCCGGAAGCTGGTTTTCAGAGATGCTTAAACTCCATCTGGCCAGCTGAAAGACAGACGGCATAAGTGGCTGGGTGGGACCGGGGTCCACAGTTCACTGTGGGCAGCCCACACCCTCCTGCCTCCTGCCCCCTGCCGCCAGCAGCCTTCCCGGGGTGCCTGTCAGGCAGGTCTCAGCTCTTCTCCATGCCACACCTGTCCTCCCCTCCTTCCCTCTAAATGGAGGGTGTGTCTCAGAGACCACCAGGTAAGTGCCTCGTTTCCCACCAAAGAAGCCTGCAAGGCTGTCTCTGGGGGCTGGCCTCGCCTCCTTCCAGAAAATGCTCTCCCAAAGCAGAGAGCAGCAGCATGTGAGCCGAGCACAGGGCTGCCTCTTCAGCCCCCCACACCTGGGAGACAGGTAGCACAGGTGCAACATACATCCAGGTGTTAGTGTCAACGTTGTTCTAAGCACAGAGGCTGGTAGGAAGGAAATGCCTGCTCAGTGACAGAGTCAGACGAGGTCCAACCGAATTACCTGGATCCTTCCCTCAGTCCCTTTAGTGTCTGGCCACATCAGAGTCTCAGTCACAAATACTCTTTGCCATGATTTTTTTTTTCATTATCGTGAGCTTCTGTGGCAGGAAAACCTCCTCATGCTACCCAAGCATGTCATGCTTCCGGCTCTTTTCGTGTAACAGTCCTGGAGGCCCTCTGGGTATAAAGAGAATCATTCTCACCCTGCCCCAGGAATTAGTAGGGATGAGAACACACCGGGCTGTATTGTGAATTGGATGGAGAGAGCCTTCCCCGCCTCAAGTGCTTTCTGCTTTGGGAGAGGGAGGCATCTCCAGGGCAACGGTCAGGAGCGTGCTGAGAACCGGGGTGTTCCAAGGCGTCAGCCTGAGGTGTTTACACAAGTGCCTGTTAGCAAGAACTGCAGGGCAGCAGTTTTCCGGCTGACCGGCTCCCCGTCACGCGCACGCCAGGCAGAAGTCACAGGATGTCTTCACACTTCACTTCCATGGAGCTTGTTTTAATTGCAAGGTTGTGATTGGCTGGTATGGGCTCTTTAGAGCCTTTTCCACTTAATTACAGCCATCCCAGCAGCTGGCACATGGACAGGACTGCCTCCTGCATTCCTGCAGAAGTGTTTTGCCCCCGGGCACACAGCAGACCTGGACGGTTGGGAGTGACATGCAGAGGCTCACAGGCCACAGCCTGCCGGGCCTGGAGGCCTTGCCTGCTCCTTTGGTCCCTCCCTCCACACCTGGCTATGCTAGGCAGCCCTCCTCCCAGGACGTCTGGGTCCCAAGGCAACCCCTGCAGAGTGGTGCGGCATCCCGGGAGAGCCCTGACTTTGGAACGGGCCATCACCTGCTTCAAAATCTGCCTGTGCCACTAACAGGCTGTGCACTTGGACGAGTTCTTGCCCCCCGCCCCAGACCTCAATTTCTTCATGCAGACCCTAGAGATGGTTTACCTCTGCCTCCCCCGCTGGGCTGTAGTGAGGATGACAGCTAATGTAAGTCACAGCGCACAGTAAGCGTCTGACAAATGGCCGCTGCTCTCCACTTGTTCCCCACTGTGAAAGGGGGTGTCACATGGGTGATTTACTCAGGGCAGCTCTAGGCGCCGTTGACGTGCCTTGGTCCCCACCACCCTCCAAAGTGTTTGTAGACAAAGCTTGGTTGGACTGCCCCAAGCAGGCGGGCTGAGATGCTCCATCCTATTCCCCCAGACCCTCTTGCCAGGAGCACCTCCCTGGCTTCTACAAGCCAAGCTTTCCATTGCAGAGGGAAGTTGTCAATCCTTTGGGCATTTGCCTTCCCTCCCAGCATAGCCCTCTCTTGAGTGCTGAAGAAAGTTCTGCTCAGGGAGGGCAGGACGACCTCAGAAATTCCTCCAAGGACTCTGAAGGGCTCAGATCACCTCCACAGGCAGCCCTGTATATTAACACTAACCCGCTCCCCTAATTTTATTGTCTATTTTGAATTTAAAGCATAAAAGTTAATGTCCATGCATTTCCAAGGTGATAAAGAGAGAAGTCCAAGGGAAAGCTGCCTGCTCTAGCAGACAGAACAGGGCTCCGGGGAGTAGCGGTTACCTGTCAGGGAGGGCGGGTGCTGAGCACGATCGCACTGAAACCGTAAAGCTTAACACCGAGCGTGCAGCGTCCCTGGGGCCACGTTGAACTGCTGTGGCAGGCAGTGTACCGTCTCCACACTGGGCTGGAAAATCAGTCCCTGGGTACCTGCAGTGCGCAGTGTTAAGTGGCCAGAGAAGGGCCCAGCTACCTGCATAGGAGCCCAACCTGCCCTGTTTAGTGCCTCATCCACATGTTCAGAGCCTGCGGGAGCTCTGGTCCCCGGTCCTCCAAGAGGCTGGGATAAAGAAACCCAAACACGAGCAGATGCATTAAGAGCTTGGGGCAAGGGGGATGGGATGGAGCCTGGGGGAAGGAGGTTGATACTGTCTTCTTAGAGCCCATAAGAATATTTATAGACCCTGTTCAGTCAATAAATATTTATTAAGCACCTGCTATGGGCTAGGCCGGGTCTGCGCTCTCCAGTCCAGTGGAAATAAGGACTGGGAAACTGGCAGATACAAACCCAGAGCTCCGAAGCTAAGGACGCTGGACCCGGACCTGGGCTCTCAGGGGCTGCCCGCGGGCACAGCAGCCCAGCTGGGAGCAGGCTGAATGGGGTGCTCGGGGAAGGGAGGGGAGAGGAGCACAGGCCTGCGGGGAGGTAGAGGAGGGCTGGGGGGTGGGAAATGGGAGAGTAGCTCTGTGCTTCGGGGCCTGGAGCGGGGGTGTGGGGGGGGACTGGAGACGTAACTCAGGACCAGACCCTGGAAGCCTGGTGCCATGTTAAGGAGGCGGGTGGTTCCCTTCGGGGAACAGGAAGTCAGAGAAGGTGTGAAGCAGGGAAGTGCTGGGGTGAGATGGGGGTAGATGAGCAGGTCTGAGAGGGTCCTGCAGGCCTGCTGCATTCTGTGAGGCATGCCGAGGAGTCCCGGACATCTGAACCCAGCTGAGGGTGCCACCGGGTCTTGGGGGATGGGGGACCCTCCAGGCCTCCGGTTCCTCAGCGGTACCGTGAGAGGGTAGAACAGATGGTCTCGGAGCTCTTCCAGCTCTGACAGGGTGAGATGCTCTTTCCTGGATTTTTTTTTTTTTTTTTTTGGCCGTGCCACGAGACATGCAGGATCTTAGTTCCCCGACCAGGGATCGAACCCGTGCCTCCTGCCGTGGAAGCGCAGAGTCTTAACCACCGGACTGCCAGGGAAGTCCCCACCTGCTACAATTGATGAGCCAATATTGATACGTTAATGTGAACTAAACTCTATGGTTTACATCAGGGTTCACTCTTGGTGTCGTCCATTCTCTGGATTTGGACAAATGTACAATGTCGTGTATCCGCCACGACAGTATCGTATACAGTAGCTTCACTGCCCTGAGCATACCCCGTGCTCCACCTCTTCATCCTGCCTCCGCTTGCGCCCCTGGCACCCACCGGTCTACATAGTTTTGCCTTTTCCAGAATGTCGCAGAGTTGGAATCCTACACTGTGTAGCCTCAGCAGGCTGGCTTCTTTCACTTAGAAATACGCAAGTAACTCTCCATGTCTTTTACATCTCTGTGCTTTTAAAAGGACAACAAGGAAGGCAACCGATTTTCACAACTAGAAACTTCCAAGACTTCCTAGGCTTCTTGGCTCGTAGGCTGGAGAAGAGTGTGAGAAGCCAGGGAGTCAGTCTATTACCAGGTCCCCTCCCCAGGCCACCCAAGGACTCAGGAAAGAACATTCTGCAGCTTCCCTCGAGACCACATTCTGGGGTGTGACACACTTCTTCCTTATGTCATCCCCTCCGTTTGGCCTTTAACGGAGACGGGGCCACACATGCCCTGTAAACTTTTGCTAACCCCCAGGCTCCAGGGCCCTAGGACGTCCATCTTTCCTCCACACTTTCTAACTCTTTCCACGCCTCAGTTCTCAAGTCCTTCCCACCCCCTCATCAACTTTAACAGAAAGCCCGTGACGCATCCCTGAGCTGCACGCTGAGGGTCCCTAAATGGATGCGATGCCAGCTGCATTCAGGAAATGATAGACCAGGTGGAGGTGTGGCCCGGCAAGTACATGGAGGGGCCACCAGCCCTGCCCGGGAGGCAGAGAAGGTTTCCCAGAGCCAGGGATGGGAGCTCAGACGGTCATTGTTTTGTGCTCACAGTAGCTGCTCTTTCCCCTCTGTAGATGCCGATCTCAGTCTAAAGGGACACAGTCGCAGGGGTTTGCTAGCCACGACCTTCCTCTGTTTCAATTTCCCCAAGTGTAAAACATGGAAAATAATAGGACCTAATTCACAGGCGTGTGGGGAGGAACTAACAAGTTCATCTGTGTACAGTGATCCGAGCCATGCCTGGCCTGGAACACCCACTCAAAGGTGGTTTCACCCAGACAGTGCCCCAGACATGGAGTTAAATCTGCCTGCTCGGTGGTGTTGGCTTTCTCCACAGGCAGGTCACGGTGACATTTTCCTCTTTGATTCTTGAACCGTCTCCACTTTCCTCCTGAGACTCCCTCCGTGCTCATCGTGGCTAAAGGAGGCCCCTGAGGGCTCAAGTCTTCAACCCACCAGAAAGCAGCCCGCCCTGGCATCATCCAGCTCACTTTCCAAAAGTGTCCTCACCAGCGTCAGGGGAAATGGGAGCAGACACTCGCTGCACAGCCGTCTGCAAGTTCCCCTCCACCACGCCCCAGACCAGCAGAAGGGCAAAGCCAGAAAGAGGAATGAAGTCCATCTGGTATAACTTGTTTTTTGTTAACTTAGGATATCACAGTGATTTTTATGCACCACCACTTCCATATCCAAGGGCTGACAAGCCATCTATTTTGTAACTGAACCAGATGCTTGTCTACTATCAACAGTGAATTCACAAGTCCATAGGCCCCAGACCCACCTTCTCTGGTTTGGCCCAACACTGTCCCAGATGGGCCTTTCCAGCCTCAGGGGCTCTCCAGCCTCCGCAGTCCCACACGGGCCCCTAACGTTGGTTTTGCAGTATCAGCTCTGGGTTCTCTGGGTGCCTGGAGTGGGCGCTGGGCAGTGCTATCTGCTGCTTAAACTCCTGGGCATTGAAACCCAACAGACCTGGGTTTACATTTCAGCTCTATCACTCACAGAAGCAAAGTCAGGCAAGACTTTGACACCCAAGCCTCGCATCTGTCACCTGTAAAGTGAGGCCACTAACAGCACCTACCTTGTAGTTTGTTGAAAGGATTAAATACCATGATGACATAGATTGCTTAGAACAACACCTGGCACAAAGTAAACACTCAAAAACGGTAGCTGCTCTCAATACTCTCTTCTTTCTGCTGCTGCCCTGGGAAGCCATCAAAACCACCAGTCCTGCACCATCCGTCGGGCAGCAGTGTGTCCCTGCCGTTCCTGTCCTTAACCCGACCCCTACCCCAAACGTCCATGCTTCAGACCAGGCCACACTCCTCCGGCACCCTGCTCTTCCCACCCAGGGATCACCGAGGCTGGGCTCCCCGGGGGTCCCTTGTCATAATTACTACTGTGAGCGCTGCCAGCACCGGAAGGACTTCACTGTGGAATTTCATGCCATGAGACCAGTCTCTCTTGACCCTGAACTTACTGAAATCTGGTGTCCTAACAAAAACAGGATAAAGAAAAGCCACTTTGATTGCGTGCTCAGGCATTGAGGTGTAATTGCACTTAACCCTCAAATAACCCTCAGGTGTCACACTGTGTCTCTAGCATTGTGGTGATTCCCCCCCCCCCCAGGGGACATTTGTCTGGAGATGTAGGGCTTGTTCTAGCCCTTTAATGAATATGTAACTTCGCTGAGAAGGATATACTCAGGCCTATCTGTTTCCTTGTGGGAAAACCAGCTGTGGAGGTTCCTTTGGAGGGTCTTGACTATTAGCTACCCTCACTTTTCTCTGAAAAAGTTTCTATACGGCAGCATTTCCCTAAGTTGAGGATGCTAACAGATGTTAGGTGGAAGAGGTGTTCTAAGGTCAAATTTGGGGAAAGTTCTCTTAAGCAAATCGTTAGGTATCCTTCTGAAGGGCATCACAGAGTTTTTATTATGGAAATGGTAAAATGGTCTCACAGGACCCTGGTGTCACAGAGCGTCCCCAGGACCCCTCTGGGAAATGCTAACCCGGGATCAGTGCGATTCAGAAGGCAACTGAGCCCACACCTCACAGCCCCGAACTCATAGAGGCCTTGCTGGTCCCAACACATTCTCGTCTGGGCGTCTAGGAGGCCGTGGTGGACCCGGATGCGGTGAGTGCCCTGGCCCAGCTGAGCTCACGTGCCAGCTCAGCAGGGTCCCAGGCCTGCCATCCAGCTCCACCTCTAATGGCCGACACCCACCTATTTCTGGGGCACCTCACCCAAACTACACACACTTTGGTCCCAGGAAGAATAAGACACTGCTTAGCCTCCTATTCAGAGACTGCCGTGAACCAGGCCTCATGGCCACCCTGCCCCAACCCAGGACTGGACCAGCAGAGGCCGAGATTGCTGGGGGTTGAGGTGGGCAAGGATGTGGCCAGGGTGAAGCAGCTGCTGGGGGGACGCCTGGGGGCGAGGACATGGGCCAGGGCTCTCGAGGGGCCTGCCACCCCCAGGAGCTGGCTCACCGGGCAGCCCACGTGCAGGACAGCTAGACGCCGCATCACCAATGTCCAGCAGGGAAGCCAGAAGAAATGCATTTTTAAACTACCGACAATAAAAACAAATTGACATCGACCATGATTACGGAAAGACAGAATTCTCTCTTTATTGTCTCTATAGAGAATGACAATACCAGTTATTGTCCTACGAGGAGGAGATCAAAGAACACAGCCAAAACGTGTAGGGTAAAAGTACTATAGATGAGTGACAGCAACAATCAATAAGGACGAGTTATAAAATATTTGGTTATCTTTGCCTCGATTTTTGTGATGTCTGTGTTGTAAGCTTTTTGAAATGTGTCATTTGCTGTGATTTCTCATTCTAAATAAATATTCATTTTTGTATTAACATCATATTTGTAGTTTTGCTTTCTTTTTCTTAAAGAGGGCCGAAAGATTCTGGGCTCCCCCTGCCCAAGCCTCGCTGAGGGGTAGCAAGGGGTCAGGGTGACCCCTGGGATCCCTTCTAGCTCTGTCATTTTGTCCATCTCCATAAGACCCAGGACTGCAAGCCTCTGATAATTAGTAAGGACGAATCATCGTAGACCTGTCGGGTTTTCGCAGTACTTTCATGTCAACTATCTCATTAAATTCTCCCAGCAACTCTGGGGTATGTAGGTAAATCATTCCATAGGCCTAAATAATAATTTTTTAAAAAAAGCCTAATAAAACCAATGCTCCTTTAAACTGAGCATTTTCCCATGTCCTAAACTGTCCCTCTGGCCTTTGCTGTGCCCGTGCCACCCTCCTCAACATGGCCAGCCCTTGGAACACTCCAGTCTGAAGGAGAAACACCTGGTAAATGCAATCAGACACTGCGTACTATGAGGGGGGACGAAAAGTGGGCTCAAGGAGTCTGGAACTGGGACCCTGAACCTGATGCAAACTGCAGAGGCATCGTGACCACGTTGAGGAGGGTGGTGTCATCCCTGGGGCAGCAGGGAGCCATGGGAGGGTTTTAACAAGCAGCTCTGAGGTCTGGGGAGGCCTGTCCAGCCGCAGGGTGGCAGGAAAAGACTGGAGAACTGACAGGCTGTTCGGACACATGCACAGACTTGCTGGGGAAGGAGGAGGGAGGGACCAAGCGTATTTCCTGGTGTCTGGCTTAAGCAAGTGGGTGGTGAGGTCGGTCACGGTGATGGGGAGACACAGGTCTGAGGTGGAAGATGAGGGGACTCCGCCATGTCTCGGGAGCTGCAGGCCTTGGAGGTGGAGAGTCAGGATGGGCAATGGGTCAGCAATGCAGCAGCAAGGTGGGCCTGGAGGTGGACATTTGGAGTCATGCGCATGGGACTTCCAGCCAGGAGAAGGGCAAGATGACCTGGAGAGTTCACAAGGAGGGAGATGAGCCGGCGGCCCGGCTGCCCCTGAGGAGCGGTATCCAACCAAGGGACTGGGAAGGGGCGCTGGAGAGCAGGGAGGGGTCCGGGGGCTGGCGGTAGGGGCAGCAAAGTGCAGAAGCCACAAAGGAAGGACTGAAGACTCTCACTGTATCTGATACTGTGGTTCCTTTCTGTGTATTTCTGTAATTACGACGTAAATTGTGCCTGCCAGCACTGGCCTCATAAAGGGCTTCCCTGGTATCGTGACCAGCCTCTCACAACTCTACTATTCGCGTGGGAATAAGGGTCCCCCATGGCCAGCTGTGCTGGCTTCTCTAGATGCCCTCCAGCCCCGTGAGGGCACTGGGCCCCTCGGCCCCTGCTTCACCAGGAAAGTCCTCAGCCCAACATCACACCATGTCCTTTGGGAGGCAGCTGGAACCTCACATTCTGGAAGCCTTCCTAGACCAGCCCCGTCTACCCACTGGCTGACCACTTCCTCTTAGGCACCCCCTACCTTGACACCTTGCAGCCTCCCACCTGCGTCTTCAGGTCAACACCAGCCCTGGGGGCTCAGCACAGCACAGGGACTTTTCTCAGATGTTCTCAGATCCTAAAATATATATATATATATATATATATATATATACAAATGAACTTATTTGCAATACACAAACGGACTCACAGACTTGGAAAATAAACTTATGGTTAACAGCGGGGAAGGGTGAGGGTGAGGGATAGTTAGGGAGTTTGGGACTGACATGTACACACTGCTATAATAGGTAACCAACAAGGACCTAACGTACAGCACAGGGAACTCTGCTCAATATTCTGTAATAACCTAAATGGGAAAAGAATTGGAAAAGGAATAGATACATGTATGTGTATAACTGAATCACTTTACTGTGCACCTGAAACTAACACAACATTGTTAATCAACTACATTCCAATATAAAATAAAAAATTAAAAAAAAATTTTTTTAAAGATTTACAAAACTTCAAAAAAATGCTCTCAGATCCAAACGAAATCACCAACTGGGGTACCCCTACCTACTGGGGAACACCAGTAGGTGATTTGACATGGTATATGGACAACCTTGTAGATATTTAGGCTTCTAGTTTTTTAAACTTCTATTTATGGAAAGTGAAAGTAGTTTTTCATTAAACCATAGGAATGCAATTGTCCTTTTTAAATCAGTGTATTTAATTTCAAATGAATCAATTTAAAGAAAAATGTCAGGCCTTCCCTGGTGGCACAGTGGGTGAGAACCTGCCTGCCAATGCAGGGGACACAGGTGCGAGCCCTGGTCTGGGAAGATCCCACATGCCGCGGAGCAACTAGGCCCGTGAGCCACAACTACTGAGCCTGCGCGTCTGGAGCCTGTGCTCTGCAACAAGAGAGGCCGCGATAGTGAGAGGCCCGCGCACCGCGATGAAGAGTGGCTCCCGCTTGCCACAACTGGAGAAAGCCCTCTCACAGAAACGAAGACCCAACACAGCCATAAATAAATAAATAAAATTTTAAAAAAAGAAAAATATCAGCAAACAAAGCATGTTCAAAGAAGGTGAGTGTGATGAATGAGTGAAGTTTGGGAATTATTGGAGCAGAGAGGTGAACACCGGGGTCCTTCCAGGCACCAGCACTCCACTCCCTGCAATTCCCATGCAAGGACCATTTGCTGCCCACAGAAGGGAGCCCCTTAGCCCTTGGTGCACGGCAGCAAAGCCCACCTTCCAAGACTGTGTGTGTATGTGTGTGTACACTCGTGCATACACACAGGGGGGAGGAAGGTAGGCTGCAGGGTGGTCCCGGCACAGTTGAGCTCACCTAGTGCCCACGTCAGCCCTCAGTCTTAGCCCAAAGACCAAGAGGACGCTGGGTCACAGGGACACTGGTTCCTGGGGACTCTGCCCCAGGCAGGCTTGCTCAGAGGATCAGATGTGGGCTAATTCGGAACCCCTTGGAATTCCACCTGCTTTCACGTTGCAGAGGCTGAGGTCTGGTCTGGCTCTGGCTACTGGATGAAGAAGCAATTCAACGGCCTCTGCAGTTGGCTGGGCAGGGAGCCAGCAGGTTGGACAGGCGCTCAGGGGTGATGCTGAGAGCCTGGCTGCCCAGCCAGCAGGTTGGACAGGCGCTCAGGGGTGATGCTGAGAGCCCGGCTGCCCAGCCAGCTGGGTGCCAGCAGCTAGCTTGCTTCCTCTAATGGTGGGGTAGTGGGGAGTGAAGTTCCCCGCCAGTTTCACAGCCAGCTTACCGTCCCTGCCCCAGACCCTCCAGGCCTCCCCGCCACCCTCGGAATGCAGCCCAATCTCTTTCGCACAAGTAACAGGGCCTCTGCAGCCAGCCCAGCTCTCGCCCCTCTTCCCTCCCACTCCATGTTGCACCCAAACTCCACTTGGCTTGGGTCCTGCCCTCTGGCGCCCAGAGCATCGTGCATGCCATCTCCCTGCCTGCAACGCTCTTGCCCCTCCCCCTTTGCCTGGCTAATCTCAATTTAGGCATCACCAAACGTCTTTCCTGTCCTCCGTGCCCAAAGCCCTCCTCCCCAGTCAGAGGCTTCACCCAGCTTTGCGTTACCTCCTGTCCCACGTCCTCCTCGCCCTCTGCCCTGGAAGCTGCTGGAGGGAAAGGCAGGCCTGTCTCCATCATATCTATTGCCCTGGGGCTCAGCTCTGTGTCTGTCACCTGGTAGACAGTGCCTGCTCTTTGAGTGAATGAATGAATGAGTGAATGAGTGAATGAATGAATGAGTGCTTCGGAGGGTTCACCACAAATAGCTGACATTCGTGTAAATTGCCATAGAGAGTGTTTGGGGATTGACTCAGATTTCATATCAACAAACCAAACATTTCCAAGATGAGCCTGTCCTTCCCAGAAGCGGGGGTCTCCCCACTCTCCTGAGGGGAAGCCTGCACTCAGGGACCCAAGGACCCCAGAGCCCACATGACTTAGACTCAAGCATCTGAGCCCCTCCGTCCCGCCCCTGACAGACACTGGGGGTCGGGCCTGGGAGCACGCCACCAGGGGGTACAAGAGAGAGGCTTGAATTGAGACCTGAAACCCCAGCACCAAGCCCGGTCCTGGAAAGGCGGGCGTGGGGCAGGATCTGCATCTTCTGCTCAATCAGGTCGCTCCTGCCTGCTTTCTCACAAATTAGGAAGAAGGGCTCGAAAAGATTCGAACATTCCTCCCCTTGCAGGGCCACCCAGACCCACAGGCAGAAAAGTCAACCATGTGATCTCTCGCCCCAGAACACTTCTTGCATGCTGTGTCATCTGCAACACTAGAGAATCATTTAGATTCACAACCAGGGGTCAATAGCAGGAGGGAGTAATTAACACAGACTTCTAAAAAATTTAAAAGTTTTTTTTTAAAATAAATTTATTTATTTATGGCTGCGTTGGGTCTTTGTTGTTGTGCGTGGGCTTCTCATTGCGGTGGCTTCTGTTGTTGCGGAGCACGGGCTCTAGGCGTGCGGGCTTCAGTAGTTGTGGCTCGAAGGCTCTAGAGCACAGGCTCAGTAGTTGTGGCGCACGGGCTTAGTTGCTCCGCGGCATGTGGGATCTTCCCGGACCAGGGCTCGAACCTGTGTTTCCTGCATTGGCAGGTGGATTCTTAACCACTGTGCCACCAGGAAAGCCCTAAAACAGTTTTTAGAAGGATTTTTTTCTCTTTACTTGTGGTAAAACATACACAACATTAAAGTTACCATCTTAATGATTTGAGGGTGTACAATTCAGCGACATTAAGTACATTCACATGGCTGTGCAGCCGTCCCCACCATCACCCATCTCCAAAACGATTTTCATCTGGCAAAGCTGAAAACTCTGCACCCCTTAAAGAATAACTCCCTCATTCCCACGTCACCCCAGCTCCTGGCAACCTGTCTCTGTGAATTGACTATTCCAGGTACCTCAAATAAGTGGAATCATAGAACATTTGTCCTTTTGTGTCTGGCTTATTTCACTTAGCATAACGTCCTCCAGGGTCATCAGAGAACATGCCAGAATTCTCTCTTAAGGCCACAGAACATCCCATGGTATGTTTATACCGCAATTTTTTTATCCATTCACCCAGCACGCACATTTGGGTTGCTTCCACCTTTTGGCTATTGTGAATAATACTGCTGTGAACATGAGTGTACAAATATCTCTTCAAGACCCACATTCAATTCTTTGGGTATCTGCCAGATGTGGAACTGCTGGATCATATGTTAATTCCTGTTTTAATTTTTTTGAGGAACCGTCATACTGTTGTCCACAGGGGCTGCACCACTTTAAACACAGACTCTTTTAATCTGATGCTTCCTGACATCTGGATGCCGCACGCCAGCCTCAGAACGCCCCTGGGACTGAAGAAGGTGGAAGAGAAGATGGCACGAAGCCCCCTCGAGCCTCACTTCCAGGATGCACTGGCCAGGCCACGTCCTCTGCCCCATGTCAGTTGTGTCCAGTGCACTCTGGCCGCAGAGCAACAGGCTCCCGGACGCCACCTCTAACGTATGGACGCACCACTGGCTTCACCTACCTTCCCTGCCAGTCTGTGAGCAACGTAAGCTTTCTCAGCCCAGCTTCTCCCTGAAAAGCAGAGCCTGAAACAAGGGCTTGTTTGCAGGTGGTTAATTTGGGGGAAATGATGCCTTGGCATCACCTCCTTGAATCACCTACCTGCAAACCAACAGGAGTGGGGACTTGGGAAGAGTGAAGCAGAGAAGGAAGGAAAGGTGATGCAGGCTACGTTCTTGAGATGTCACTGCTCGGGGCACCTGGAACTCAGTCCCACTGGGACCCTCTGAGACGCCCAAGAGAACGTGCCTGGGAATCTCAGTGACGGAACCGGCTCCTGTGCCCCGCTGGTCTAGAGCTGCTCCAGGGGTTGTTCACACCCTCACTTATTCAGGTTTCCCACTGTGAGTGCCAGGCAGGTTCCTGCGAGAGATGCTGACAGGTACGCCTGCGTGAAGCTGATGACCTCACCAGTGGCTGGAGGAAAATGTGTGTCCAGAGGATGCGAGGTGTGGACAAGAGGAGTCTGAGGCAATGTGTCGCTCATCCTTTAGCACAGGGTTCCGGCCTAGAGACAATGCCAGATAGATTCCTTTCACATTAGTAACAGAAACCGTTGACATGGCACTCACCATATGCCTAGAACGGCCCCAGGGCTTTACATATATTAGCTCATTTAATCCTCACAGCAACCCAGTGAAGGCCTCCTGTTACTGCCCTATTTTACAGATGGGAAAGTAGAGGCAGAGGCAGGTTCAGTCAAGGTCACCCAGCTGGTAAAGTGCAAAGCAGGATTCACAGCCTCTCTGCAGACTGCCTGACTCTGATGCAGAAGCACACACACCGGGGTATACTTTATTTCCTAAGCTACCCAGGCCAGGGAAAGCCAAAGAGGATATCACAGTATAATAATAATTAAAAAAAAAACTCGTTGGGCTCTGGCATCAGACAGACGTGGCTCAGTTCAGATCTTGGTTCCTCCCCTCATAGCTGTGTGACCTTCAGCAAGTCACACGAACAGCCTGAGCATCACTCCTCATCTGTAAAATGCAGCTGTAATCTGTAAATCTGTAAAATGCAGGTGTAATTCACATGATTATCCTGAGTAGCCAAATACTGGAAACAAGCCAGGGGCCTCTGGAGCGGAGCGTGGCACAGCCACATAGCAACTACTTCTCCGTAATAAAAAGGAATGAACTACTGACACACACATCATTCACTCAACATGGATGAGCCTTGAAAACTGGCTCAGTGGAAGGAGTCTTAAATGAAAGACTGTGTTCTGTATGATTCCATTTATATGAAATTCTAGAATAGGCAGAACTAACCTATGGTGGAAAAATCAGAATAGTTGTTACCCCTGGGGGTTGGGGGGCAGGGGCTGACTGAGAGGACATGAGGGAAATTGCTGGGTTGACGGTAATGTTCTGTATCTTGATAGGGGTTTGGATTATACACTGGGTTTCAACTCAAGAAATCTGCCTTGAGCATTTCATTGTAAGTACAAAAATGTACTTTAAAAGAAAAATCTGTTAAAAAAATATTGAACTCTAGTTAGTGATTGCATGCCCAATTTAGGGGGAAGTGTACTGATGTTTACAATTTATTCTTAAATGCATCTAAAAATAAATCAGATTCATGGGTGGCTAGAAGGGTGAATAGATGGACAGATTATGTGACAAAGCAAATATAACGAAATGTCAATGGTAGCATCTAGGTGGTAGGCGTATGCAATCTAGGGGTGCTCGCTGTAAAATTCTTTCAGCTTGCTGTTTGCCTAAAATTTTTTTTTATAATAAAGAGTTAGAAAAAAAATACAGTACTTTTCTCACAAGGTTGCAGCAGATGACCTGAGGTAAAGAAGTAAAGTGTAGAACCAGATGCCTGGTTTACATCATCATCCGCTCTGATGGGTTGAATTGAGTTTCCTTGAAATTCCTATGTTGGAGTCCTAACTTCTAACCACTTCAGAATGTGACGGAGGGAGGGACCCCAGAGATGGGGGAGGAGCTGATCCAGGCTGGAACTCTCTGTCACTACCCCTCCCATACACCTTCATTAGCCTTTGAGCGGTGAGGCTGGCAGATGGCTTGTACATTTCCCACCTGCCTGTTAATTGCAAATGTTCTGTGCCACCTTGTCTCTAAGAAGCAGGCTTCTGTGTCCTCCAGGCCCTGCAACATCAGGGCATAGTCAACCTTGCAGCCTAGCGTTTCAGTCCCCAGAGACTGTGGGGCTGGGGAGGCACACTTGGCACTTCCCAGGTAGAGTCTAAACAAGCGGCTTTCCAACGTGAGTGCCCACTGCAATCACCTGGCAGGCTGTTCAAATGCAGAATGCTGGGCCCCAACCCCGGAATTTCTGATTCTGAGGTCTGAGTGAGGCCCAAGAATCTGCTTTTCT
This sequence comes from Stenella coeruleoalba, assembly GCF_951394435.1. Classification (NCBI taxonomy): domain Eukaryota; kingdom Metazoa; phylum Chordata; class Mammalia; order Artiodactyla; family Delphinidae; genus Stenella; species Stenella coeruleoalba. The sequence continues at coordinate 144,614,226 of NC_137169.1, read as the reverse complement.
AAGAAGTTCCCAGGTGTGGCTGGTACTGTGCGTCCAGGCATCTAAATGGTCAATGCTTCCTTTGGATTTGGAGGTGATTTCCCCAACTTCCTCTCCCCACTGTCTTTCAGCCCGCTGGGCTGCCATAACAAAATGCCATAGACTGGGTGGCTTAAACAACAGACAGTTTTACACTCACGGTTCTGGAGGCTGGATGTCCGAGATCAGGGTACCAGCATTTTCGGGTTCTGGTGAGGGTCCTCTTTCTGGCTCGCAGGTGGCCACCTCTGGCTTGCTGTGTCCTCACATTGTAGAGAAAGAAAGAGAGCTCAGGTATCTCTTTTTATAAGGACCCTATAAAGGACCCCATCAGGAAAGCCCCACTTTCATGGCTTCTTTTAACCCTAATCACCTTCCAAGGGACCCAACTCCAAATACCATCACATTAGGGATTAGGGCTTCGACAGATGAATTTTAGGGGCACACAAACATTCAGTTCATTACACTCTCCAATCTCTTGCATCTTGGCCTCTCCAGCCCCCATAACTCAAAGTGGATTCATGTCTGCCAGGGGACCGGACACAGCCAGGATATTACAAACCACCAAGTGCTGGTGGAGACTGGGAAGCAGGCAATGATGAAGCACAGAGAAAATGGGTTTTTCTCTTCCTGTCTGAGTTAACTTGATCTCACTGGGTAAATGTTTGGTCCAGTCCAAGTTCAAACTCTCTCTCCAGGTTTTTCTTCCTTCTCTCAGAGCAGCCATCCCAATTTGCCCAGGACTGAGGGGTTTCGAAACTGGGAGAGTCCCAGGCAAACTGGGACAAGTTGGTCACCCTAAAACTTTAGGTGGCCCCATTCCCTCATTTGTTTAATCTGTTTTCTGACAGCTAGTGAGGTTGTGCTCTTTTCACAGTTACTGGATTCTTGGGTTCCCTCTTCTGCAAACTGGCGTCTCATATTCCCTCACCATCTTCTTACTGTGTTTTTTATTTAACTTTTAAAAATATAATTAATTTATAGGCACCCAACACAAGAGATATTAACCCTTCATCTATCTATTTATCAATCTATATCTCATCTGTCAAGCCAACGGAAATATATTTCCTAATCATTTGTTCGCTCTTTGATTTTGTTTCTGGATTTCTCTTGTCATATAAAATGTTCAATTTGTAAATAGTCAATATGTCTCTACCCTTTCTTTGATGGATTCTGAGATTCCTGCCTTCTTTAAGAAGTGTTGCCTCATCCAAGTTTTTATAAATATGTCCCTAAATCCTATTCTAATATATTAATGTTTTATTTTGACACAAATATTTAATTCATCTAGAATTTGTTTTCATATATGGTTAAGGTAGGTTCTCCCTTGGTTTTTCTTAAAGTTGGATTACCAATGAAAGTATAATTCATTAAATATACCACCCTTTCCCTCTGACTGGAAATGCCACCATCATATTTTAGTTTTCTTGATCTACCTGCATCTATTTCTGGGCTTTCTAAACTGTTTCCTTGTTATTCTGGTCGGCTCCTGTGCCAGTATCATGCCGTTTAGATACTGACAGCTTTAGTCTCAGTTTTAACGTTAACTAAAGCTGCTCCCCCCGCATTTGTAATTTTCTTCCCTGTTTTTCGCTGCACATTTCAAATGTAAAATGATTTTATCCATATAAAATTTAAAACTACTCTATCCAGTTCTTAGAATTAGGATTCTAATTACAACTGCATTAAAGGTATATATTGCTATTAATGTCTTAAATTTATATATTCGCTTCCTAAGCACCGGCATGTTTATGATATTAAGTCTTTCCACCCAGAAACATGTCTTGTACATCTCCATTTGTGGAAGTACTGTTTTATGTCCTTCAATACAATTGTATTCATTCTATTTGTGTAAGTGGCATACTTTTTCTTGTTAATACACCCTTAGAAATGCTATCGTTTTGTTGCTGCTATGAATGGACTTTGTTCCATTTCCCTTCCCAAATGTTTATTGCTATCATAGATCAAAACTTTATATATTTATCAATTTACTTCACTAAATTCTCTTATTCATTTGACTATTATTTTATTAAAATCTATTAAATTGTCTAGGTATACTCTCTATCATCTATAAATAAAGATATCTCCTCTCCTTTTTCAATATTTATTCCACTCAGTTCATTTTCCTGTCTTACTCTATTAGTTAAAAGCTCCAAACCTGTGTTGATCAATAGTGGCGACAGCAGACACTATATCTTGTTCTTGAATTAACAGAAATGACTTCAGCATTTTTTCCATTTAGTAAAATGTTTGATCTTGGTCTTTAGTAAATAGTCTTTATCATGTTCAAGCAGTTTCTATCTACGCTCAACAACTTCTTAGGGGAAAAAATAATATGTACCTGTCAGATATGGGCTAGAACTACCAAATAGCTATGAAATTGGGTCCATAAACTGTGTGGCATAAATCATACTTCTATTTTCTCTGTGACAGTATGGAACTCATAAATTTTTTTGTGGTTAGAAAGTTTAGAACAACGGGAAACTAGGGTCATTTTGGAAACACCCAATCCTGCCATCTCAAGGAGAGAACTCCACAGCAGCCCTGCAGCCTATACTCCCTGAGCATTTTAGACACGCCAAACAATTGCTGGCTGCGGGGCTCAGTAGCCCAAAGGCAATTCACACAGCGGTCTCTCTAATCCAGGGGAGGGGCAGGTGGAAGGTGAGGGGAGAGGCACCTGAGCAAGAGGTGCAATGTAGCAAAGGGAGGCCAGGGCACCGTGTGCCAGAGATGGGGCAAAACCTGGTATCTTTGCAGCTGGCATGCTTGCCATCCTGTGCTGTCATGTTGCTAAATAAATTACTTACTTTCTTACTGCCTGGGAGAGCTGTGGAAATAAGTCAGAATCCCACGGTAAGCAGGAACTTTGCAAATCCTTCAGTCCATGCGCAGCTGCCAGGAGGCGTGCCCTTGAGTCACCCCAGGCAGAGAGAGATGATGTCGTCTTACCCTATCCCCATCTTCCTACTGAAGCCCCATGGGTGCCTTAGGGTCCATTGCCTAACTTGCCACATGGAGAAAGAGGGTCATGGCCCTGCCTGCGGGGGACACATGTCCAACACTCAAAGGCCACTCTTGGATGCACACAATCAACATGTGGTCTGGGGGTTTCTGACTATACTGCACGTAGGCGCCCCCCCAGTCCCCCAGCCCGTGCATCTCTTGCCCATCCCCCACCCCGCTAGGCTATTAGTGGCTCTCAGTCCCCCAAATCAGCAGGTCCACCCAAACCAGCATCTTTCCTGTTTTTTCCCTCCTCCACTACGTGTTCCACCAGTTATCTACTCCCCTCAGGGAAGGAGGTGACAAGGGAGGTGTGTAGAGAGCACCCCTATCCCGCAGAGATTCTCGGGAAGCAGCCCTCTACTTCTGCCCTGACGTCTGCGCTGTGCTGGAGCTGTGTGGGTACGAGGATGAGCAAGGGGGCGCCCAGAGACCTTGAAGAGCAAGTGTGTAAGGGAGCCACAAAGGCCACGGGGGCGCCAAGGCATGGAGGAGCTGCCCTACCCACAAGGCAGGGTGTCTGCAAGCCAGCGCCACACACACGCAACGGGAGGTTCCTGCTTTTACCCCTTCCTCCCCCTTCTCCTTCTTTTTCTCCCTGTCTTGTCTTTTTCATCCCTCCCCTACCCCAATACTGCCTGCTCTCAGGATTGACAGCTATTCCCTTTCCACCCAATCACCCATCCATCTTCTTAACAAATATTTATTAAGCACACATGTTGTGCTGGACATTGTTCTAGACATGGAAGCTAGAACAGGACAGATGTGGTCTTTACCCTCGCTCTTCAGGAACATCCCAGATTCAGCCACACTTTGTTTTTCAAGAGGAGAGAAGCACAAGGGACTTACCATGGGAAAGGACCAGGAGGGAACTCACATGTCGCTTTTCTACTATTTTTCAGGTCATCGGCTGGAGATGGAACTTGGATCATTGATTTGAGATTTTCCTCCTTTTTAATATAAATACTTAAATGCTATAAGTATCCCCTTAGCCTGCTCTAGCTGTATCCTACAATTGATATGTTGTATTTTCATTTTCATTCAGTTCAATATATTTTTAAAATTTCCCTTGAGACTTCTTCCTTGACCCATCAATGATTTACAAGTGTGTTGTTAAATTTTCAAATATTTGGAGACTTGTCTCTTATCTTTCTGTTCCTGATTTCTGCTTTAATTCCATTGTGGTCAGGAACATACTCTACGGTTTAAATTCTTTTAAATTTGCCAGGGTTTGTTTTATGGCCTATCTTGAAAAGAATGTGTTTTGTGCTGTTGAAGGGTGGAGTGTTCTACAATGCCCGCTAAATCTTATAAATTGGTAGTATTGCTGAGTTCTTCTATATCCTTGCTGATTTCTATCTAGTTCTATCAGTTGTTGAGAGAGAGCTGTTGGTCTTCAACTAGTATTGGGGATTTGTGTATTTCTCCTTCCAATTCTTTCAGTTTTTGCCTCACATATTTGCAGCTCTGATGTTTGATGGATTTACATTTAGGATTGCTCTATCTCTTAAATGTGATGACCCTATTATTATTATTTAATATCTCTCTGTCTCTAGTAATTTTCTTTGCTCTCAAGCCTACTTTATCTGAGATTAATATAGCCATTCCTGCTTCCTTTTGATTAATATTTGCATGATATATTTTTTCCATTCTTTTACTTTCAACCTGTTATATTGTTATATCTGATATGAGTTTCTTGTGAACAGCATAGAGCTGGGTAATAGGTAATATTTTTTAATTCACTGCACCAGTCTTTGTCTTTTAATTGGTATATTTAAGCTATTTATACTTAATGTAGATACGTTAGGGCTTAAGTCTGCCATTTTATTTTTTTGTTTTCTGTTTTTTCTGTTTTTCATTTCTCTTTTCCTTTCCTGCATTCTGTGGGTTAATTGAATATTTTTAGTCTTCCATTTTGCATTATCCATAGTGTTTTTGATTGCGTCTATTATATAGCTTTTTTAGTGGTTACTCTAGGTCTTGTATTATATATCTGTACCTTAACAGTCTAAGGATGTTTTCATTTTATCGACTCGAGTGATGTGTAGAAATTTTACTTCCCTCTATGTCCCTTCATCTTCTCCCATTTATAATATAATTGTCTCACAGATTTTCTCTACATACATTTTGAACCATGTCAGACAATGTTGTCTTGCTTCAATTGTCAAACATAATTTTAAAAACTCAAGAAGAGAAGGAAAGCCTATTGTACCAATAATTCCTTCCTGATGTTCCAAGGTTTCTCTTTCTTCCTTTAGCCATTCCTATAAGGTAGGTCTGCCAGTGACAAATTCTTATTTTTTCTTCATCTGAAGATGTCTTGATTTCTCCTTCATTCCTGAAGGATATTTTTGCAAGGTATAGGATTCTGGGTTGACAGTTCTTTTCTTTGAGCACTTGAAAAATATCATCCCATTTCCTTCAAATTACCATGGTTTCTGATGAGAAATCTGCTGTCATTTGAATTGCTTTACCCCCTCGAGGTAAAGTGACAGCTTTCACTAGCTGCTTTCAACATTTTTCTTTGTCTCTAGTTTTCTGAAGTATAATTATGTTTCTAGGCATGAACTTCTTTGGTTTTATCCTGTTTGGAATTCATTCAGTTTCTTGAATCTGTAAATTTATGTCGCCAGATTTTGGAAGTTTTCAGTCATTACTTTTTCAAGTACATTTTCAGTTCCTCCTCTTTCTCCTCTCCTTCTGGGACTCCAATGACATGAATATTAGGTTTCTGAAGCTCTAGTCAATTTTTTTTTTACAGTCCATTTCTCTCTGTTGTTCAGATTATGTAATTTCTAATATTTTATCTTCCTCTGTCTTTCCTCTGTCTCCTCCATTCTACTCGACCATCCACTGAGTTTTTCATTTTGATTATGGTATTTTTCAGTTCCAACATTTCAATTTATTTCTTTATATCTTCTATTTCTTTGCTGAAATTTTCTATTTTTTCATTCATTTCAAGTGTGTTCCTAATCGTTCACTGAAGCATTTTTATTATTGCTGCTTAAAATCTTTGCCAGATAATTGTAACATCTCTATCATCTTGGTTTTGACATCTCTTGTCTTTTTTCATTCAGTTTGACATCTTCCTGGTTCTTGATATGACAAGTGATTTTTGATTGAAAGCTGGACATTTCTGTATTATGTTATGAAACTCTGAATCTTACTTAAACCTCCTGTTTTAACTTGCTCTCTGCACCACTGATCTGGAAAGGGAGACGAAAGGCACTGCCTTCTTACTGCCAGGTGGGGTAGAAGTCAAGGTTCTTCACTCAGCCCCCACTGACACCAGAGGGAAGGGCCCCTCATTATTGCTGGGTGAAGGTTAGAGTTCCAGATTTTCATGTGATTTCTACTAACACTTCAGTCAGGGGTCAGGGAGTCCTTGTAACCAGCTGTCAGAGGTGATCTCCTGGCTCTCTACTTGACTTTTTCTGACACCACTTTGGCAGAGGTGTTGGGGTAACTGATTATAGTCTCATGAGGGTAGAAGTCTATGCTCCCCACTAGGATTTTGTTGGCAGGTTTTTTTTGTCTGAAGTGTTTGGAGTAAAATGGTTATTGTCTAAAAGTTTTGTGTCTTGCTAGTCTGCCTTTTTCCTCATTCCTTAGCTAGAGAGAGCAGGCTTTTCTTGTTTTTGTTTGTTTCTTTGTTTTGTCTGCACCTGTTGCTGGCTTCTATCCTGGTCTGGGATATGTGAGCCAAAAAGCCTCCCAGGAATCCCACTACTGTGTCATTCTTTAGATCCCACAGTCCCTAACTCATCTACTTTTTTCTCTCTGCATTTCAGAGTCTTCTCATGTTCATTTTATGTAAATTGTCCAGAGTTTCTAGTTGTTCTTAGCAGGAGGAAAAGGAAAACATATGTCTACTACATCTTCCCAGAAACAGAAGTAAACACACACACACACACACACATGCCTACACACACAGACACACACTGCAGTCATTTTAATATTGTCTCTGAGACCATAATTTTCATTTATCCCCCACTTTATCCTCCTTTGCATTCTTCTATCCTTGTCTCATTCTTCTCTCCTTCTCCTGCTCTGCATTCTTCTTTTTTCTATGCTCTCTTTTCTATCCCACCACCACCTTTCTTTTTTTCATTTTAAGACTGAGGAGGAGTTGATCAAATTTAGCAGAACCACTAGGCAACGATTTAAAACCCAACCATCTTTCCACCTTACTTCATTCACTTTCACCTCTCAGACACATGGGGCCAGGCTGGGCTTGCTGAGAATTGCATGAATCCACCTGCACCTTAGGGCCTACAGACATCCCATGGCCTCTCTAGGCATCCTCAGCTCATATTATCCTACAATTGTACCTTCCTAATGATCAATTTCTGTAACTAATTTTTCCTCTTGTCCGCTGGTGTGTGGTACTTTATGCCTTCCACACTGCATCCTTTGATGTTCTGACTGACTTCTTATACTTCCTCCTCAACCGTGTGGATTCTCTGATTGTTGTAAAACCTTGATTGCAAAGTCTTGATGATAAAATCTCCAGCACAAGCTTAGCATCTTCCAGACTACCTGATTGACTGCACCCTTTTTCTGTCTTGCTTTAACCTATTCATTCCTGCTCAAAACGATGCTCTAAGTAACCTGATGTTTAAACACTTCACATCTAATGCTATCATGCCTGCTGGGTATATGAAGGGAAACCAAGTGGCTCATGGTCTTTATTTTTCTTTATTTTTCTAACAGTCTCAGGAAACAAATTCATGCAGGGCATAGATTCTGCATAAAAGAAGTAGTAGCTACTTTGCCCTAGCTAAAAGGTAAAGCCACATTTGTAGGCACTGTGCAAAAATAGAGGCAGGCTTTAAGCCATAATTTGCATGTTCTCCTTGCAGAGCTATTTACCTGGGGATGTTAAAGTTCTCTATGTGTGGAGAACTCTCAGCCTTGTGTAAATGGACTCTGACTGCAACTGGGTAGCTCAGGCAGATTTCTGGGAGTGGGTAGCATGTGTTCTGGAATAGCTTTCCATAAGTCTGCAACAACTATCCCCTCATATGAAGGAAAAGCTGAACTTAACATGAAGCCTCTCTCTGTCAGAGAGTCCTAGATGAGATGGCGAAAACCTCAATCCCAGGGCTTTGGAGGAAATTCCCATCTCTAGAAGTGACTGTGGAGGACAATCTCATTCAAGGATTATCCTTAAGCTAACAAGACTCTGCCCCCAGTCAGAGTAGGAAAAAATATACGGCAAATATTTGAACAAACCAAAAAAGGCCGTGAGCAAGAAGACAAAACCATCCAAAGAAAGAGGCTGGGCTCAATCTGAACCAAATTGATAGAAAGGTCCATGGCCAGGCATGTCTTTCCCATGCGGCTATGGTGGCCAGTGGGGCAGGAGCCACTGGTTTAGTTTGTGAGCTTAACTCACGGGATGCCATTTGTCAAGGTCACACTGAGAGCTCTTGGAGAAACCTACTCAGGCTGCAGACTTCTCTTGACTTCGTCCCATGTGGTCACACAGCTTAGCTACCAAGGATTTGAGGGGAAAAAGTGTGTTTGTATGGGTGAGAGTGTGTATATTTGGTAATGGTTGTCCTTGAGCCAGATATGCTCAGACTATGCTGATCAACACTGAGCTGCTTCTGCTCAGAGACCTTATTATATATGTCTGTCTGCCTTGTGGTGAGTCTTGTATTATCAAACAGACCACAAGTCCCTGCAAACTGGACAGCCTCTCAGACTTCAACTTTTTCTGGTACCAGGGTCAATAAATGCTATATAAACTTGAAAGGGCTTGAGAATTATTTGCAGTATGCATTAGTCTGCTTGTTCTGCTATAACAAAATACGAGAGACTAAGTAGCTTAAACATCAGACACTATTTCTCACAGTTCTGGAGGCTGGGAAGTCCAGGATCAAGGTGCCGGCCCATTCAGTTCTTGGTAAGGGCTCTCTTCTTGGCTTTCAGATGGCCACCTTCTCATTGTGTCCTAACATGGTAGAGAAACAACAAACTCTCTCACTTCCTTTTCTTATAGAGCCACTAACCGTATTATGAGGACCCCACCCTCATGAACTTACCTAATCCCAGTTATCTCCCAAAGGCCTTACTACCAGATTCCATCAAATTGGAGGTTAGGGCTTCAGCATGTGAATTTCAGGGGACACAATGCAATCTATAGCATAGTAGTCCCTAGGGTCAGCCTCAGACCAGAGAGGCTCCTAGGGGTAAGAGGGGCCAGGGGAGAGGGACCATGAAGGTCTGAGATGATTCAGCAAGGAAGCAGACTTTCAAGGAAGTGGAAATATAAGAAACAACCACTGAGTAAATCTGGGGAAGGAAATGCTTAACCTCACTGAGAGAACGGGCACCCATCCCTCAAACAATATTCTGTACTCCAGGCCTTTGGGAAGTGGGCTCCCTGCCTCAGGGGTACAACTCAGGGAGCAGATTTGAGGCACATCTTCCCAACTTCCTGATGCAGGTCAGTGAGAGATGACTGGGGTCTGTGGCAGGGGGATGTCCCTCTTTCTGGAAGACCTAGTTTAGTCATTTCTGGTATCCCTTCTTTGGGACCAGGTTGCCTAATCATCCCTCCACTCCTGGTCAGTGGGGTACAGGATGTTAAATTTTAAAGATACCTTCACTGCAAAGTAGTTTATAGTGACCTTTGGGGATGAGGGTAGAGATGGACTGGCAGGGACAATGTGGGGATCCACACAGACCTCCATGTAGGGGAGGAGGACCCTTTTAATTAGGTTAAAAGGGAGGGAGGACTGAAATACAAATGGATTTCATGGGCTTCTCTCTCTCTCTCTCTCTCCCCCTCCCTCCTTGTGTGTGTGTATGTATCTTTCTCACACACAAGTACACACACACAGATGAGTGCACAACCCAGGGCTTTTTGACTCCTCTCACGGGCCACCTGTTTACCTGTGTTATCATTAACCTACCTCTCTAGATTATCACCCTCCTGCACCCTCTCTCCTCACTGATGCTTTAGCTTCTCCAGGGCCCTGCCTGCTCTTCATTTAATTTCACAACCTGTCACGGTGCTGTGATTTCAAGGCGGAGGGAGGACAGATTTATTTATAAAGCCTCTCTCTTCTCTCCAGCCACTCGCCCTTTTCTCCGATCCCCTCCCCTGGCTTGCAGGTTCCCAGCGACCCCGCCAGGCACATGAGACAGGGGGGCTGGACAGTCTTTCCTGGTTCACTAAGCTGTCAGAGCCCCTGAGAATAATTTTATTTTCCTCTAGATCAAAAACAAAGTCTTTATGAAAAATCCACCTGCCTGGGTGAGAGTCCACAGCAAGGCCTGGTTCTGGTGGTTGTGCTGGGTGGCGGCTCTGAGGAACTGCAATTCCGAGGGAGCAGCAAGGGTTGGCCTTTCTGTTCCTTTTCTGCAGGAGCCATTTTTAACGTGTGGTCATTTTGAAAATAGAACACTTTTGGGGGGGAATCTTGGTTGCGTTGTATGTTCTGGCTTGGTCGGTGCCCGGCTCTATTAGTCTATGTTTCTCTTCCTTTATTCTTGGCCTTCCTTGAGAGCATTCAGGATATCCTCAGAATTGAGCACCAGCCTTCTCTCTTCCTTCGCCGTTTTTTCTTCCTTAAATCCCCGAAACACAGTGGTTGACATCATTGGAGGTTTGGGGGTCAAGTTGTGTTCAAGTCCCAGCTCTGCTACTTGCTAGCTGTATGACCTTGGGCAAGCGACGTCACCCCTCCCACCTTTTGTAAAACAGGCAATGACAGTGGGGATCGAGGTACTGAACATATAAAGCTGAGCCACATGCCCTGAGTGTTAGAAGTTGCCATTATCATAATTTTGGAAAACCAGATTCTAAAGGCAGAGAGATGTCTGTGTACACGAGAGCTCTCTGGAGCACGGTGGGACGACTCAGACCTGCAATGTGCACCGCAGGGATGTCTGCAGCCAACACATCCCTAAATGTCCTGGGCCTGGCCTTTGGAGTCCAAGGGCTGCGCTGTGGGTTCAGGGTGGGCAGGGGGAGCAGGGCCGATGAGCAGACAATCTGGGCTTTGAAATCTGCCTCGGGCAACTTCCTCCTCTCTCTGAGCCTCTGTTTCCTCACCCATAAGATGAGGATACTAATTTCCAGCTAAGAATATTTTGGAGAGGTTTACAGATCATGCATCTAAAATGTGTCACCCCCAACTGGCTTGGAGTGGATGCTGAGTCTTTTAAAATTACCTATGTTTTCACACCCATGTGCTTACCTTGTAATAAGTATCACTTGCAGTGGTGGCCAAATATCTGTGGGAAGGCGTTGAGGGAGAGTTGCTAAAACAAGGACACGATGTCTTTCCCTCAAATAGCTCATGGCAGCTCCAAGATGCTTTCAAGTAGGTGATCTCACCGCCCAAAACCACTCCGAGGCAGGGCAGGGGTGGTCAGTCCCTCTGAGGAGTGGGCAAGGCGGGGGTCAGAGGTAATGAGATGTGCCTGAGGCCACATAATGTGAGAGGCAGAGCCAGTCCTCATACCTGCTCTGCCACCGCACAAGCCCAGGCTCACTGTCATACCCCATACCCATGCTGCAGCCCATCCCTGGGGCTCTGCAGAAATGCCACACCTTACAAGGTGAATCCTAATTCCCATTGACCCCTAGCCTGCCATCTTTCCTGCCACATCTCCTTCAAGTCCTCAGTGTCTGTGTTCCTGCCAGGCTTGTCCTCAGGGGTACCTTTCATCTGGGTAGGACGGAAGCGCCCTCTCGGCTTCCACACCTCTCTATCCTCCAGCCCTGCCCACGTTTCACTTCCCACTAAAGCTCTCCGCACCCGCAGGCCATAGCATTTAGCCTCCCTGTGAAAGCACGGCATTTCTTGTGCAATGAGCCCGGAGGAGTGGTGCCTGGTCATGTGTTGTCTGAGTCAGTTGCTGAATTGCTGCATTAAAATTCACACTCCCTCAGCACAATGCTTTTGAGATTTATCTCTCTGTCCCATGCATCAATAGCTTGTTCCTGTTTTTAACCACTGAGTACTCTTCCATGGTACCTACCACAGTTTTTTTTATCCATTTGCAATGAGTTTGCCAAACTACAAAGTCTGAGGGAAGCATCCCCATAAGATGCCCTCAGGTCAGGCACCAACCACAAGTTTGAGGGTCCCTAGGGCTACCCTCACTTCAGATAAGCTGGCTACAAATTTGGGAGTCTCCTTGACCACACACAGTTTCACTAATTTGCTAGAACAACTCACAGAACTCAGGAAAGTGTCCGATTAGAATTACATTTTTATTATAGTAAAGGGTTACAAATTAGAACCAACGAAATGTTCCGCCACATAGGCCCAAATCCGGGAGGGTTTCAAACGTGAGGTTTCCATGTCCTCAGGGATGTATTACACACACACACACACACACACACACACACACACACATGTCCCGGCACCGACGTGTGGCAAACTGCACAGAGTATTGCCGATCCAGTAAGGTCATCCATGCTTTGGTGTCCAGAGTTTTTTGGAGCTTGATCACATATTGCCACACGGCTGACCTTTAGTCTCCAGCCCCTCCCAGAGGTCAGAACTGATATAGGGTGTTCCAAAGACCCACCCATCATAAATCACTTTGTTAGGTTGTTGGGTGGCCGAGTCCCCAGACAGTCCTATGAAGCGGGATATTCCAGGGGCCTAAAAATCACCTCCCAGTAGCCGAAGACAAGAGCCAGAACTTTCTTCGGATAATTCTTCATCATTCACCTGCTGATGGACATTTGAAGTGTTGTCAGTTTGGGGCTGTTAGGAATTAAACTAATCATACATGCAACAACACAACTGAATCTCAAAAATATTAGGCCAGGGACTTCCCCGGTGGTCCAGTGGCAAAGAGTCTGCCTTCCAGTGCAGGGGATGCAGGTTCAATCCTTGGTCGGGGAACTAAGATCCCTACATGCCACGGGGCAATAAGCCTGCGCACCACAACTACTGAGCTCGCGCACCTCAACTAGAGAGCCTGCGTGTTGCAAACTACAGAGCCCACGTGCCCTGCAGCCTGCGCACCGCAACTAGAGAGAGAAAATCCGCACACCAGAACTAGAGAGAAGCCCGCGCACCGCAACGAAGATCCCACGTGCCGCAACTAAGACCCGACGCAGCCCCCCCACCCCAAAATGATAATAAATAAATAAATAAATAAAAATTTAAAAAAATATTAGGCCAAGTGAAAGAAGCACGTACTTATGAGTTCACTTATATGAAACTATACAAAGGGCAAGTCTAATCTATGGTGATGGTAGGATAGCCTACAGCTACATAATCTGTGGGGCTCAGTGCATTTTATTGTGTGCACATTATACCTCAACAAAGTTGATATTAAAAAAAAACACTCCCATTTTCTTTGCCCTTGCTCTATGCCAGTCATTTCGATAAGCACTTTCTGATATCATCACTTTTATGGTCAGATAACACTGTAAGGTGGAATTATGAACCCTACTTTAAAGATGAAGAAAATGAGACTTGGAGCAGTGAAGTCACTTGCCCAGGGTCTCATCTGGTAAGTGACAGAATCTGAATTTGAACCCAGGCCTAGCAGGCACCAAAAGCAGTGTCATGAACCACTGCCAACCAGCACCACTGTTCTCTGCTCAGCACTTCCCTAGGCCGTGTTTGGCTTTTCATTTGTGTGTTTCTGGTCTTCCTGTCCTCTGTGAGTCCCCAAGAATGGAGATGGCACCAACAATGAAAGGAGGGGTACACTGTGGGGTACACTTGTGCATTCCTTTTCAGGCTTTTATATGTGCATATATCTTCAGACCCAGGTGTACAGTGTTTTGTTATTTTTATAAGATTGGGATCTTCTATACAAACTGGATCATGATTTTTTTTCATTTAATAGTGTTTAATGAGTTAGTATTTCCTCAATGTTTAGATAGTGTTCATGTTTGGTTCTTTCAGAGCAAGGAGAGAGAGAAAGTTTTAGTTTTCTGAGGTGTCAATGACATGTTGTTTACTATAGATGACGGTGCTGCAGACACAAGGCTTTCCTATTGCAATTTAGATGGCTGCATCCTCTGCATGCAGGCACTAAGGAAGGTCAATAACTTACAGAAAAAAATCCTTTCATCAAGAACATTCAGCTCTGTTTTCAGAGTAGTTATATTTTCTTAAGGACAACTCTAAAGGGTAAAATATGAAGTGTTTCACACTAATTTTATGTACAATACACACTAATTTCTTTCTTTCTTCCTTCCTTCTTCACTCCCTCCCTCCCTTTCTTTCTTTCTATCGTCATCATCATCAACTTAAATATCCCCAAGAACATCTTCAAGGCTGCATGTGTCCCAGGATGTAGATGTGCCAGCACTAACCAAAATTAGTGTGAAATTTGTCAGAAAAAGACTAAGAATTTAAAAGTTCCTGAGAAGGAGCTTGGGGGAAGTGGTCTCAGGGTAGGTAGCATCTGGGCTCTTCGACAACACAAACGTCTCGAGCTCATGTGCCGACGTGACAAGGGAACGCAGTGGTGTTTCTGCACTAAGCCGAGGTCCAAGTTGGTATTTTGCACCTTATAGTCCCACAGGCAGATGGGGGTCTCACCATGATGCTGTTGGCCTGAGAAAGATGGAAAATCTGCTGCGACAAACAGATCACAGAGTTGCATCAAATTTCACGGTTCTGTTTTCATTTTCCTTCAGGCAACAGTTTGCAATATTGTCTGTGTGACAATAAGTGGAATAAATGGGTGACTTCCAAATTCTCTTTGCGATCAGACGTTGGTGAGCAAGGATCTGAGTTTAACCCAGACCACAAGAGTAAACTGTACAAAGGGGTCCTTGCCACCCTCAGAGCCCGTGGGTGACGGGGCAGCCCACAGGCGGGAGCACAGGGCTGCCAGGCCACCCATGTGTAGCAGGCCCTGTGAGTGCTCAGTCTGGATTCCCTCTGGTTTCCTGACGTAGGTGTGCCTGTGCTTCTAACAGATTGCTCCTGTGACCCTTCCATCAGGACAGTTTCTGAGACATCATTTACCCTCAAGAGCTTCTGCACCATCTGGTTGAGATTTTGCCTCAAGGTGCTTGTCTTAGCTTGGGCTGACATAACAAAATAGCACAGACTGGGTGGCTCAAAGAACAATTATTCCTCCCAGCTCTGGAGGCTGGAAGTCCAGAATCAAGGTGTCAGCATAGTAGGTTTCTGGTGAGAACCTGCTTCTGGGCTTATAGATGGCCACTTTCTTGCTGTGCCCTCATATGATGGAGAGAGAGAGAAACAAACTCTCTGGTCCCTTCCTATAAGTGCACTAATACCATCATGACGGCCCCATCCTCATGACCTCATCTAATCCAAGTTACCTCCCAAAGGCCCCACCACCAAATACCATCACATTGGGGATTAGGGCCTTGTCATATGAATTTTGAGGGAGGTTGGAACACACAATTAATATATAGCAGTGCTCCTGCTGGGCATTTTCTCATTTCTGGCCATTCTTCCCCCACCACTTACTGATTTCTCCAGGGAGCACTTTCTTTTTTTCTTCTTTTTAAAAAATATTTATTTATTTATTTTTGGCTGTGTCAGGTCTTAGTTGAGGCATGCAGTCTCTTGGTTGTGGTGCACAGGCTCTTCGTTGTGGCATTCAGGCTTCTCTCTAGTTGTGTGTGGGCTCAGTAGTTGCAGCTCACAGGCTCTCTAGTTGTGGTGCATGGACTCCAGAGCACGTGGGCTCAGTAGTTGTGGCACGTGGGCTTAGTTGCCCCATGGCACGTGGGATCTTAGTTCCCCAACCAGGGATCAAACCTGCATCCCCTGCATTGGAAGGCAGATTCTTAACCACTGAACAACCAGGGAAGTCCCTCCAGGAAGCACTTTCTTAATAAATCACTTATACACAAGTCCTTGTCTCAGAGTCAGCTTCTGGAGAACCTGACTTAAGGCACTGTGGGTGTGAAAAGTGAACTAGAAAAGGTGCCTAAAGAGCTTCACAGGACCTAAACGGGTGGCCACAGGAGGATAGAGTGTGGTCAGAGGAGAGAAACAGCTCAGAGCAGCGTGTACTGGTTGGAAGGCAACCAGGATTGCACAAGAAGTTCTAGAGATGCATCATTTGTTCCCAAGAAGGGAATAAATTGAAATCCTTACCTCATGTCCCACCTCGCATCCACCTTATCACTCTAGTGCTTTTTAAATGGGTTGTTCCCCTTCCTCCAACTCCAGGGATGTGTGAGGGTGTGTTGGGAGTGCAAGAAACAATGGGATCAATAGGAGACATCTTCCTGGAGTATGAATTTACTTAAAACTTTCTGGGGTAAACAGTTAAGTACTTTAACCAATAAGTAATTTATACACTGACTTTTGTAATCAAGCAGATATAGAACTGAATGTAAAATTCAAATGGATTTTTAAAATTAAAAATCCAACTTTTATGGACCAGATATTCAAGGGTAAAAGTTCTTTCTCCTTTCCTATCAGGGGGATTTCAGTACTTTTGAATTATCTAATATTGTTACTCCCTTTCTTCTTTACTAACACAACTCCAATTTTGTTGGAGGATTCAATTAAAAAAAAAAACCCAAAAAACTTACATTTCCTTGAAGATAGGGTGGACAAGTGCCAGTTCTGGCCAATGAGATGTAAGTAGAAATCACCAGGTGGGACTTTACAGAGGGCTCCCATCTTTCTAAAGGCAGGTAGATTCAGTGAGTGAGTCTCCTTTTGACCTTGACTTTTCTCCTTGTTACTGCCTGGAGGTGACCACAGGGCAACCATGGAGAAAATGCCAAGGAGTGGCTGAGACTTTGACTCTGATTACCTTGAGCCTTTGGATCACACCCTGCCTACCTGTGAACTTCTTGTATCAAGAGAAAAATAAAACTCATAATTCATTAAACCAGTTTTTCAAGTTTTTATGACACTTGACTGCAGCTTGTTAATGATACACTATCCAATGCTGGGAACGTTTTCACTATTTCTCCTTCCTTTATGAACCTCTACTTTCTACATTTCACCTTTTCCAAAATGGTCATTGTCAAATCTTGAGTCTTTTAGTCTCATCTGATCATGCTCCCTAGGGACTCCCTGGATCAGGATGCTGGAAGATGGAGAAAAAGCTGAAGGTGTCCGATGCCTGGGCAGGAGAAGGAGCCCATCCAGATGGAGCTGAGGACAAAGACCCAGGGCCCCCTGCCCAGGAGCATGGGTGAAGCCCATATGACTTCCCTTGACCCATCTTCTTACCTCCTACAACTGCCCTTCTGAAGTCAGTAGAAGGTAGTGAGCCCTGGGATGACATAAACCCAAGTTCTGTTCTTGCCCTCCTTTATAGCCATGGGTCCCCTAGTTTCTCATCCTTAATCACACCTACTTCACAGGATCATTGGGCTGATGACACATAATAATGTACATACAGTGCCTGGTACAACACCCACTGCACTTACATCCCACCACCATCACCACACATATGTATACAGCGTTATTCTGTACAATTTCCAACGTTTATTTAAATAGTATCACACTCTATGTCTCCACTGGCAACTTTCCTGTTATTCATTCAACATTTTTTATGCATATTGATAAATGTAGCTGTGTGGCTCTCCGTTGTACAAATATACCGTGACCTGTTTCTTCATTTTGCCAATTGATGACCATCTAGGTGAGTCCCAACTTTTCATTCCTACCAGCTTTGCTGAATGGATACTCATGTTCATGTGGGTGAGAGTCTCTACCTAAAAGAACTGCTGGGCCTTAGGGAATCAATATTTTCAAGTTTAGTAGTGCTCAATTTTTCTCTAAAAAAATTGCTTCCGTTTATTCTCTCATCAGCAGCACACAGAGGCCCTGCTGCTCTGCTTTCTTGAGAGCACTTGGTATTGTTATTTTGCTTTTGGTTTTGTTTTGTTTTTCATTTCTGCCAATTGATGGAGAGGCTTTGGGGCAGCCCAACCAATAAAACTAACTCTTTCTTGCCCAAGCTCTTGGCCAACTGAGAAATAAGACAAAGGACCCAGCAGATGGAGAATCAAACAGCAATAAATTGGGGTCAGCACGAGAGCACAAAAGAACTTGCTGAGCCTGGAACAGCCCACTCATGGCAGGATAGAATCTGCAGTGTAATTACGCTTACCCAGACTGCTGGATCATTCTGGGCCAGGTGAAGAGGGAAGGAGAAAGAAACAAAACTCCTTGCACTGAAGATCTTTTTTAGATAAGTTGCATTCAGGAGGAAAATGTGGGTCACAGCCCCCCCCCCCCAACCCGGTAACTCATTCCATCTCCATGGGGAGGGGAAAGGGTAGGACTAGAGGTGATGGATATATGGTGGGGGGATCTTCCTTCTTAAAGGAAACATCAGGATTGGAGAAGAAACCTTTTTTCTTCCAGCCAGTATAAAATGGCATCTCGTTTTTAGTTGCATTTCTTATTATGACTGAGGTTGAGCAAATTTTCATGAACTTATTGGCCATTGAAGCTTTCTCTCCTAGGAATTGCATCTTCCTATCCTTTGTACATTTTCCATGGTGCTGTCTGTCTTTATCTTATAGGTTTGTAGGCATTTGTTTATATATTTTGAATTCTAAACTTTGTCAGCCATGCACGTTGCTAATATATTATCTCAGTCTTTGAGTTGTGTTTTCACTTATTTATAATGAAGTAGAAGTACATGAAAACTGAAGTTTTTTGTTTTAATGTGCTCAAATCCTTTATCAATTCCTCCTTTTAAGCTTTTTGGGTTTTGTATCTTGCTTAAGAAATCCCTTGCTTCCTTTTACTGGCTAGGAGTAGCAAGAGTTTCAGGATATGTATGTGCTAAGCTGTTTTGGCCACATCTCAAGGATGGGAGGTGAAAGTGTGTGTCCTAAGGGCCAACCTGATGAAGAGGAAAGGCATGGAGGGGAGGAAGAGAGTGAGCGGGAAGATTGTCAGCTTCCCCGCACTGAGCTAGTCCTGAACAGCACAATTTTCTAGATTTCCACCGGGCTCCAGTGCCCAGGGTAATGGAGCTCCTCTGGCCAGAGCAACTAACACGCCAAGAAAGACTTCTGTCCCTGGGCAATGGGGAGCCTCCCAAGACAGAAAACTCAAGGTTCACGTGGAGCACAGTGAGGACCACCCACAGGTCTGGACATGATGAAGGCATCTCTGAATCTTTGTTCAGGATGGATCTTTTCTTTTGAGCATAGAGCTTATCCCACCCACATTGGGGATTGTCTTCCCATGGTCTGCCTTGGAGAGGTCTGGGGAAGGGGGCAGCTGAGCCTTGACAGGCCTTGTGTCCATCCAGGTAAGCAGAGGCCCCAGGGAACCTGAGTGGGCTAGTGAATCCAGAGCTGATGAGCTGGGATGGCTGCAAGAATGAGCCAGCTCCTGGAACGAGATGCAGTAAGCAACACGGTGCTGAGTTTACATCTGGAGGGCTATTTTCTCCAGATTGTCACCTCTGTTCACATACTTCCTGAGGTGCCTCTAGTGAAATATTTCCTCTCTCCTCTGCGGTTTCTGTGTCCTGAAGTCACCTGGCACCAGCACCTCCTGGGCTGTGTCACCACCTCTCCCTTTCCACGACCAGGTCAGCCTAACCAGTGGCCGAGCTGACTCGAAACTTCGGGCTCCAAGAAGTGTCCCTTGAGGGTCCTCTTCACCCAGCATGGACTAGCCATCCCTCACAGTTCTCCAGTGTTTTATAATGTCTCCTAACAGCCTCGTCCTCTGTGCTTAAACCATCACAGCTTAATAGTTTTTCTCTTCCCAGCTTCTCTCCCTCACCAAACCCTCTCTAATTTACATCACAGCCCAATGGTTTTTTGCTGCAGTTAGCAGATCGTTGGCATAATTACTTTTCAGGGAAACAGCAAGCTTACCTCTCCTTTGCTCCCAGCTCCCACCTGGCTGTGGCCCATCTTCCCCAGAGTCCTGGTTCCTGTTCAGTGAACCCAACTGAACTGAGACACGCAGGGGATATTAATGTTCTGTGAATTATGGGGAGTTTCCCAAAGGTTATAGAGTTGAATGGGAATTTCCCTAACGTGATGAAAAGGAATTCTGAACACATTTTACTGTAATAGAAACATATGTTTGTAGTGTGTTATCGTGTCTGTTACTTGCACTTAGCAGTGCCTGGCTGAGCTCTGCCTTCTCTTCCTCGTCCCCTTTCTCCTATCTTTATCCTGTAATCTGTCATGGTAACCAGTAGGTGGCTGCAATTACGCACACAGGCACATGCGTGCACGTGTACACTCATATGCATGCACTCATGCATGCACACGTGCTCCAAGCTCTTCATTTTCATCTACAAAGTCGCCACAAGTAAATAAATGAGTGTTTGGATGGATGAGTGAATGACCAAATGAATGAATGAGTGAGTGAATGAATGAGGACAGAGGAGAGGGCTGTTGACAGAAGACACTCAGTAGCAGTGACTATTAGAGACTGGATTATTTTTATATACCCTGGCTTTCTGGAAGCCAGAAAAATATACCATTTCAGTGCAGCAGCAGAGAGTGTATGAAGTAACAAACAAAAAGGAAGAAAGTAAAAGAATGTGGGAAGCACAAAGGTGAAAAAGAGAGGACAGGATAAAGGAAGAGGGAAAGAAGTGAGTAGTTTATATAGCGATTTCCAGGACAGGCTGTACATGAATAGGTAGTAATGTTGACTTAGATTCAAATATTTCCGAGTGCCCAGTACATTCCAGGCACTGAGCAAAAAACACGTCCGCACGTGAATTCATTGAATACTCACACCAGCCCTGGGAGGAGGCACTGTTTTTTCACCTGACAGATAATGAAATCAGAGTTGTAAAAAACTGAGACTCTGGGACTTCCCTGGTGGCGCAGTGGTTGAGAGTCCGCCTGCCGATGCAGGGGGACATGGGTTCATGCCCCGGTCCGGGAAGATCCCACATGCCGTGGAGCGGCTGGGCCCGTGAGCCATGGCCGCTGAGCCTGCGCGTCCGGAGCCTGTGTTCCGCAACGGGAGAGGCCACAACAGTGAGAGGCACGCGTACCGCAAAAAAAAAAAAGAAAAAGAAAAAAAAAAAACTGAGACTCGCCTGGTCTCACAGTCCTGTGCCGGAGGAGGGTGGGTTTCAGTGCCTGCAGAGATGCTGGGGTGGGGGGCAGGGGCATAAAGAGAAGCTCCTAGTCCCCGCCCTCAGGGAGCTTCAGGCTAGTTCAGCAGACAAAGCTGACAGCCATGAAGCAAAAGGACAGAGTAGGGCTTCCCTGGTGGCGCAGTGGTTAAGAATCCACCTGCCAATGTAGGGAACATGGGTTCGAGCCCTGGCCCGGGAAGATCCTACATGCCGTGGAGCAACTAAGCCCGCGAGCCACAACTACTGAGCCCGCGTGCGACAACTACTGAGGCCTGTGCGCCTGGAGCCCATGCTTCGCAACAAGAGAAGCCACCGCAGTGAGAAGTCCGTGCACCACAATGAAGAGTAGCCCCCGCTCGCCGCAACTAGAGAAAGCCCGTGCGCAGCAACGAAGACCCAATGCAGCCAAAAATAAATAAATTAAAAAAAAAAAAAGACAGAGTAGACAGAAAAGAGAATCGGGGCTGAAAGAGTTGATTCAGACACAGCATGCTCCATGAATTCAGAGACAGATGGACCCGTGAGGGGCTGACCCCTCAAGAAAACATTCTTGGAGGAGGTAAAGGGTACCTTAAGGGTTAGATGATGGAGGAAAGCGGTCCCAGATGAGAGGGACCAACTAGATGAAGGCAAGGATGAGCCTGGTGTTCCAAATACAACAGAGATGTTATCCCACCTGGAAGGGAAAGGGCCTGGGAGGAGTGGAAATAAATTGGGTAAGAAATAGAGCTGGACTCCGAAGGGTCGTGACAGTCCGACAGAGAGTTTCCATGGTCACCTGGATGTCAGCTACCAACATAATTTTCCCAACTTCCCATTGAAATTTTGAAGATGTGGCGTGAGTACTCACCAAAAATTAGGTGTAACAGTCAATCTATCCCCCGTTAGTAACTACAAAGTTTATAAAACTGGATTGAGAAGCCTAATCAAAGGGAGATATGAGGCTGTCGGTCTCAACATAGAGAGAGGGCCCCTCATCTCTTCCCCTACTGCCTAGCCTTGAGTCCAAAACACAAAATCTGTACAAACCAGGACACTGGGCAGTCAGACCACAGAGCAGCTCCTTTTAGAAGTAGGCAAAGAACTGTGTTCCTTCTCCCCCCAGCCCCTCATTAGCCCCTCTCTCTTTATGTATCTGTTTATAGACTTCTACTTCCAAAGCCAATGATGCAGGCAGTGAGAAGTGAGGGGGGAAAAGGGGACGCATGTCAAGAAGAGCCCCCGTAGCAGTGACCTCTGGAGACTGTACTTCCACTTTGCACTGTCCACAGGCAGGAGGGGCTGAGAGGAGGCATTTCCATCCAGTGAAGTGGAGGTGACGGCAGCCCCATAGACGTAGGAATTGGGCTGAGAGCTCTGCCCCTTGACGTGTTGCCCAGAGATGAAGCCGGAAAGGAAATTTGACAGGAAGGTAAGTGAACAAGTAGATGCTACAATGAGCTACACATGCCTCTGTGGACATACACCGGGTCTGGGTGGGTCCCTGCTGCTTTGAAAGTAAACCAAAACCCAAGACGGGACCTATGAAAATGTACCGTGGACCATGGGAAAGCATCCGTCATCCTGAAGACTTAGAGAATGCCCAGATCTCTGGAAGTGGTTTTCTGCAGACACCAAAAGGAAAATTGAGAAATAGTGCTTGGCATTCTCTAAAGAATAGGAAAAGATATGGTCTTCATAATGCAGAGCAAAGAGAAAACGATCTGAAATGAAAAGACGGCAGATATTATTATACAAAAAGGAAGATAAGAAAATATTACAGGGAAATTAAGCATGCGGTGGAGGAATTAAAATTCATATTTCTGCCAAATATCACCCCACATACCACTTGCTAATCTCAAAGGGGAAACACGTCTTTGCAATAGATTGTTCTTACCTTAACAACATGATCAAACTTAGAATCATGAATGATGGAACATCGGGCAATATATAGAGTATAGTGTCACTATGAATTTTCTTGCCAAAAATATTTAGGCAGAATCAATCACACATTTAAACCAAGTTTCCACTTTATAACAAATACAGAGATAGAGAGACATGCTCAATACACCAAAAGGAAACAATGAGACAATCCAGAATATGGGAGAGTGTACAAGTTAATATCAGGAAACAGTGTGCTAAGGGGAGGGGGAACTGTTCTAAATTAAGAGGCTAAAGAGGTAAAGCAACAAAAAGCAGTGTATTAATTTTGAATATGTACTGACTTGGAAAAAGGGCACTTGGGGGACAATTGAGGAAATCTGAGTATGGACTGGATATTAGATATGAGGGAATTATTGTTAAGTTTTTAAAATGTGATACAATATTAAGATTATAGAGGAGAATGTCCTTACTTTTAAAAAAAATTCAATTTATTGAAGTATAGTTGATTTACAAGCTTGTGTTAATTTCTGCTATACAGCAAAGTGACTCAGTTATACATACATGTACATTCTTTTTCATATTCCTTTCCATCGTACTTTATCACAGGAGATTGGATATAATTCCCTGTGCTATACAGTAAGACCTTGTTGTTTATCCATCCTATATATAATAGCTTGCCTCTGCTAATCTCATACTCCCAAGCCTTCCCTCCCGCACGTCCCCCTTGACAACCACAAGTCTGTTCTCTACGTCTGTGAGTCTGTTTCTGTTTTGCAGATAAGTTCATTTGTGTCATATTTTAGATTGAACATATAAGTGATATCATGTGGTATTCGTCTTTCTAACTTACTTCACTTAGTATGATAATCTCTAGGTCCATCCACGTTGCTAGAATGTCATTTTTTAAAAATATTTATTTATTATTTATTTTATTTTTGGCTGCACCAGGTCTTAGTTGTGGCATGAGGACCCTTAGTTGCAGCATGCAGGCGGGATTTAGTTTCCCGAGCAGGGATCAAACCCGGGCCCCCTGCACTGGGAGCATGGAGTCTTACTCACTGGACCACCAGGGAAGTCCCTAGAATGTCCTTATTTTTAAGAGTTCCATGCTGAAGTACTTAAAGGATACATGTTATAATAGCTGCAATTTATTTTCAGATGGGTCAGCATTTTAAATATGCATATATTACAAATAAACAAAATATTAACAATGAACCTATGTGATGATCATTATGTGTTATTCTTTCAACTTTTTTGTCTGGTCGTTTTTCCAAAAAAAAAGTTGATGGAAAGTTGCAATGTGTCAGTAAAGAGCAGAGCTCACTATGATCTGCTAAATCAGTCATGTGAAGACAACCTTGAGAAGCACATCCAGAAAGCAGAAGAAAAGACAAAGGCATGAAAACTATGAGAAAGAAGATAACAGGTGTGTAGACAGAGAGAGAGAGAGCACTTGAGGGGGTGTGAGTGAGAAAATAAGATAGAAATGAATCTTATTTTCCGAGCAGCAGAAATGAAAGAGAATGGGGATTCGACATAGGAAGAATAAATATTCCTAAAAAGACATCAGAACAAATAGAAGACATAATCAAAGACATAATTTTAAAACATGTTACAGAATTGACAAGTTGCCTGAAAGTACAAAAGCATCGTCTGGATTCCAGGCACAATTAATTACTTGACCCATTTCTAGAAATCACTATCACCATCCAGAAAAGGGAAATATATTTTTTAACATCTTTATTGGAGTATGATTGCTTTACAATGGTGTGTTAGTTTCTGCTGTATAACAAAGTGAATCAGCTATGCATATACATATGTTCCCATATCTCCTCCCTCTGTGTCTCCCTCCCTCCCACCCTCCCTATCCCACTCCTCTAGGTGGTCACAGAGCACGGAGCTGAGCTCCCTGTGCTATGCAGCTGCTTCCCATAGCATTTGGTAGTGTATATATGTCCATGCCACTCTCTAAGTCAGAAAGAGAAAAACAGAAAAGAGAAATTTTTTATTTGCATTATAAGCAAAGGAATGGATTTTATGTTATAGACTTCTCAACAATGCTAAATATTTTTTTAAGTTATATCCAGAGTGTTTTGAATGAAGAAAGTAAGGATTCAAGAATTTTACTCCCATCCAAATTGTTTGTAATATATGGAAACAGCAGAAAAATATTCTTATACAGAGGCATGGAAAACGTAACTTTTATGAAAAAAAATTACATGAACATATGTTCCACTTGACCGAGAGCTAAATTTAGAACAAGACTGGTAAAAATCACATATAAGAGTATTTGTGGGTCCTTTCTTACTGGATTTGAATCCCAATCTTAGTAATCCAATCCGATTATGTGTCTACCTAGAGCAAAGCTTGACCATTTAGAATCCCCTCATTTCCTATCCCTTCTGCTTCTGTACCTTTTCTAGCACCAGGAGGTGTGGTTTGAGCCATATGCCTCCCTCCATACTTGAGAAGGTATTTCCTACCAGGCTTGACAGGCAACAAAACAATAACTGTTGCTGTTCTGTTCCAGCAGTTATGAACAATAGTAAATAATTAACATGGTAGAAGGCTGTGCCAGGAGAATTCATAAATGAAGAATTTCTTTTTGCCTTCCATTTAAAATTTTTTTAATATGGCCACCTAATAATAAGGAACTTTAATAGTGATTTTTCTACATCTTGAGTGGTACAAAATTTTTGGTTTTATTCTTGATGTTTAAAAAGTAGTACACATTGTAAACCAATAATACTCCAATAAAGATGTTAAAAAAAAAAGTAGTACAACACCAAGAAGCAAATATTATGTCATTAACCTCTATTCATATCATCTTCTATCTAAGATATGTGAATGTTCTTATGTTAATTACTCTTTAGAGAAATATATGTAGTGTGATCTCTACTGGGTCATTTATACATACACATACAAATACATATATATATAAAGAGAGCTTGGAAGAGCATGAATGAGAAAGCGAGACAAAAATGAATCCTATTTCCCAAACTGCAGAAATCCTCTCTAGGGAAATATTTGCTTATGTTAGAAGTTTACTTTAGTGAGCCTTAGGGTGGATGGTGACGTGTACATTCATATACACACATGCATGGGGGAGATCATGAGGAAGGATTTCTGTGTTAGACAAGCTGGGCAGGGAAGGACTCAGGGTCTCAAGGTTGGGCTGAGCCCTGAAGGGTGAGAAGGGGCTGGCCCTGGGGAAGGCATTCCAGGCAGGGGGTACTGCAGGGACAGAGGCTGGAAGAGGAACACAAAGGACAGCAGTGAGAGAGGCAGAGGGACAGCAGCTGAGCTTGAAGGAGGCACGGCCAGTCACACTGGGCCTCGCCGGCCATGCAAAGGAGTTTTAACTGGACTCCAAGTGCAAGGAGAAGCCATTGGAAGGTTTTAAGTAATGGAATGCCCATGAATTATGTTTCAAAAAGTCACTCTGACTGCTCATGGAGGGTGACTTGAAGGGGAGCAGGAGATATACAGCTGAGAGCAGTCAGGAGGTCAGGGCCACCGCTGGTGGGAGATGCTGGGCTTGACATGGTGGAGTCTGGCAATCATGACTCAGCTGGTGGTCTTTCAAGAATCAACCCACCTGTAATGTACATTGATACCGCCACTATGGAGAACAGTATGGAGGTTCCTTAAAAAACTAAAAATAGAACTACCATATGACCCAGCAATCCTACTACTGGGCATATACCCAGAGAAAACCATCATTCAAAAAGACACATGCACCCCAATGTTCACTGCAGCTCTATTTACAATAGCCAGGTCATGGAAGCAACCTAAGTGTCCATCGACAGATGAATGGATAAAGAAGATGTGGTACATATACACAATGGAATATTACTCAGCCATAAAAAGGAACGAAATTGGGTCATTTGTAGAGATGTGGATGGACCTAGAGACTGTCATACAGAGTGAAGTAAGTCAAAAAGAGAAAAACAAGTATTATATATTAACCCATACATGTGGAATCTAGAAAAATGGTACAGATGAACCGGTTTGCAAGGTAGAAATAGAGACACAGGTGTAGAGAACAAACATATGGACACCAAGGGGGAAAAGCAGGGGGTGGTGGTGGGATGAATTGGGAGATTGGGATTGACATATATACACTAATATGTATAAAATAGATAACTAATAAGAACCAGCTACATAAAAAATAAAATAAAATAAAATTCCAAAAAAAAAAAAAGAATCAGGCCACCTGTTTCTCCCATCTGAGGTTTTTCCTGATCCTTCCCAGGTGGGCTCGTGACCCCACATATCCCCTACAGATGTCTCTTGCTGCAACTGTAGCCATTGATTGACTAGCTGTGTGCGTGTCCATCTCATTCTTGTAAATGGTCAGGCTCCTTCCCTCCTAACCGGTGCTCCCACAGCAGCCGGCATGTAGCAATAGGAACAACTGAAGTACTGAACACCTATAACCCGCCAGCCTTCTGCTAAGCGATGTACAGGACGTATATTATTTTAATCCTGACAATAGCCTGATAAGGGAGGTATTACTCTTTCCATTTTACAGATAAGAAACTGAGGTTTAGAGAGATTGAAAAATGCATCCGAGGTCATAGAGCTGGGAAATAGGGTAGCTGGGCTCTCCTGGGTTACGAGGCTCTCCAGCCCGTGTCACTATTGAGTAGAGGTTTAATAAATACGTGTTGAATGAATGAACAAAGAGATGAGGTCCTGGACTAGGGCAGTGCTGATGGGACTAGAGGTAAAGAACTGGTTGCAAGAGAAATCTCAAAAGGAAAATCTGGACGGATATTTGTGCCTATTAAGTGTGGGAGGAAGCAGTTATGCAAGACAGCCTCATCATGGCCCAGCTAGGTGACTGGAAGCACACAGGGACGGCCAGGTCATGGAAGTGGCCAGGAGTGGAGAGCTGAGCTAAGAGAGATGACATTTCTCATCTAACATGAGGAGCTGTGATAAAAAAGATCAGGGGTGACGCTGATGTGTCACAGAAACAAAGGGAGAAGGCAGCTTGGGGGAGATGGCTATCAACAAGATCAAACTGTTTCTTCAATTTCAAATGGATTAAAAACAAAACTTTTTACCACAGAATGTTTTGTTTTGTTTTGTTTTTTTAAATTAATTTATTTATTTGTTGGCTGCGTTGGGTCTTCATGGCTGCATGCGGGCTTTCTCTAGTTGCGGCGAGCAGGGGCTACCCATGCGGTGCGTGGGTTCATCATCGTGGTGGCTTCTCTTGTTGTGGAGCACGGACTCAGTAGTTGTGGCTCGCGGGCTCTGTGGTTGTGGCACACGGGCTTAGTTGCTCCCCGGCACGTGGAATCTTCCCAGACCATGGCTCGAACCCACGTCCCCAGAACTGGCAGGCGGATTCTTAACCACTCCACCACCAGGCAAGTCCCCACAAAGTTTTTTTAAGGAATCGAAATTGCAATACCACCTAAGAATATTTTGCAACCGGATTATGGAGAATCAAGTTTGGGTGAAGTGAGGACATGAAGTTCATTTCCACCAACACCCATCCCCCGCCCCAGATGCTCACCAGCCATGAGGGAGGAAGATAGGACACAACCCTGAAGCTTCTGGTCACGGTGGGCAGATTTCCCCCCAGAACCAGATAATGGAAGACTCCTGAGTCTGATGGCAACTCATCCAAAAGGAGAGGCTCCCTCCAACCCACGGCGGGGACATAACACTCTGATTATACTTTTTCCTTTGCCCTGCAGGGAGTCACATTTTAACCTTATGACTGCTCCTTGGGAGTTGGTAGAGAGTGTGATGTAGGGTCTCACCAGGCCCTCCTCGAGATTCTCAGAGACATGTTCTTTGATTGAAATGCAGCAAGGAGGTCACAGATAATAAAAATGGAGAGAAAGAAAATAATTCATGCTCTTGGCAAAAACAGAAGAGGATGGCAAGGAGGGGAATATCTCCCTTTCTTACGATTGGTGTTGCCAGGCAGCAGAATGAAACATTGCTAGAAGAAAAGTGCCTACACCCCTGCCAACACACACCTCCCTCTGACCCACCACCTTTTGCCGACCAACTGGGAAATCTTCAGAAGGCACAACCCAGCAAAGCCATCTTAGCAGCCCTGCAGCTATGCTTGAACCTGTGATCTCAGACATGCAAGTGTGGATCCCAGGAGGGTGAACTGCTCACTCTAACTGCATTCACTAACAGTGTAAAAGGCATTCCACCTTGACTGGGACTTGGGAGGAGGAAGGGGTAGGGAGAGTAGAAACAGGAGGATCCAGGAAGAAGTAGCCAGATTCTACCTAGAATCAAAGGGAGTTGGATTGCTTATAGTCTAAAGGAGAGAGGTGTACTTGCATAAGCATTCTGAAAATAAAAAACTTTGTTTTGGCAAAAGGAGGAAAGAGGTGAAGAAAGGGGGGAAAAGGAGGGGAAGAAGGAAGCAATTAAGATCCAGTGAGGGACATTTCCAAAAGAACAGAAAGCTAAAACCCAGCACTAGACCAGATGGATAATGTCAACTCACATTAGCAGAGTGTGACAAGCAGCTCTTTCCTTTCCTAACCTAGCGCATTGGCCATATTGGACTCTTATGAAGTTCAGTTATAAAACCGAGATTCCACAGCCTTTGTCGTATTCCTGAGCCCTCCAACTGGTTCAGGCCCTCAAATAATTGGCCGTCCTGAAGAGCTATTAAATGACCTCGCCAAGGGGCTTTTAGAAACATTTTACAGCTCAGATCTCTGAGACCATCGGTAGACAGGGCCATCCCAGCTGCCCTCTCTGTGAGCTCCTTTTCGGCGGCACATGGGCAACTGGCCCTAGAGAGGGGACAACCACGGTCACCCATAAGGGCCTCTCCAGGGCTTGCAAATTACCTGACATGGTGGTGGTCCCATAGAACTCCAGAGTCCAAAGCTGCCACAGAAAGTCAGCTTTGTACATTCCCAAAGCCTGGCTCCCCACAAGCATAATGAAGCAAGCATGGGTTTTCACCATTCATTGCTTCACCCCTTTGGCCAGCATTTACTGAGCACTCACCATGTGTCATAACCAGATCAAGGAGCCAGGGACACAAAGGCGAAGATAAGGAAACTCTACAAAGAGACCTGCTTTCTTGAAGCTCACAGCCTGGCAGATTGATGAACAGGAGTAAATTGCATTCAAGGGGAGAACGGTGGCACCGATAACAGGGATGGCATGTGATGGCAGCACATGGTAGAAGGAACGATCTATTCCAGCCAAATTTGTCAAGTGAGGGAGAGTTTGTTGAATTCAAGCAAAGGGACCACAGGGGCATGGGAGTCATGGCATCATCCTATTTTAAAGACCTGCGCAGACTTCTCTCAATGACCAACTTTATGCTGAGGTCCTCAATGATCTGCTGGGTTTGTTTTCTATTGTCGCATAACTCAGTGGCTTAAAATAACACACACGTATTATCTCACAGTTTCTGTGGGTCAGAAGTCCAAGCATGGTGTAGTCCAGTCTCATGGGTCACTAGTCCAGTGATGTAGCTGGATTCTCTACTCAGGATCTAACAAGGCTGAAATTAAGGCATTAGCTGGGCTATGTTCTTTTCTGAAGCTTGGGGTTGTGGCTATAGGATGGAAACCTCTGTTTTCTTGCTGACTGGTGGCCAGCGACCACTCTCAGCTGCTAGAGGCTGCCCTCAGGCCCTAAACATATGGTCCCCTCCATAAGGCTGTTCACAACAGGCTGTTTGCTTCTTCAAGGCCAACAGGCGAATCTCTCAACAGTCTGCTAAGATGGAGGCTTACATAACCTAATCAAAGACGGAAACACCCCATCATAGTCACGGGTCTCACCCACACTCAAGGGGAGAGGAGTACATAGGGTGGGTGCACCAGGGTGTGGAAACCTTGGAGACCATCTCAGAATTCTGCCACACACATTCCCAATTTGTCACATCCAATGGGAAGACGTATTTTTGGTATTTGATTTCTAGGACAGTTGACCATTTCCACCTGCTTGAAATTCATACAACAACCTCCTTGGTTCCTCTCTTTCTCGATTTTCCTCCTATTTTTCTTTCCACTTTCTTTGTTTCTTCCTTTATCTCTTCTACAGTTGTTTAACGTGAAAGATAACACACGTACATAAAAGTGGATGCAGCATCGCAGCACACTGAAATGAACCATCATAAAGCAAACCCTCTGTGACCAGCACCCAGGTCAAGACACAGAACACTGTCCCCACCCTGGAAGAACATGGGGCTCCTTCCCAGTGGTGCTTCCTCCCTATGGTCACCTTGACTTCCACAATCATCCTTTTCTTGATCTTTAAAAATAATTGATCACCTATTTATGTATATCTAAACAGGATAGTTTAGCTTTGCCTGTTTTGAATTTTACATAAATGGAATAACATTTCTCTTTTCTCTTAGGTCTTGATTCTTGCACTCAACATGTGTTTTTACATTTTGTCCATATTGGTGGATATAGTTATAGCTTACTTGTTTTCAATGCTGTTTAACGTTCCATTGTATGACCATAATTGTTCTGCAGTTTGTTTATCCATTCTACTTTTGATGGATGTTTGGGTGATTTTCCAGTTTGGTGATTGCATTAGTTATCTATTTCTGTGTAACAGATCAGCCTCAAAACTTAGTGTTTTAAAACAACAACATGTATTATGTCACAGTTTCTGGAAGCCAGGACATTAGACACGGCCTAACTGGCTCTGGTCTCTCACAAGCCTGCAGTCAAGCGGCTGACTGGGGGCTCTGGTCTCATCTTAAGGCTCGACTGGGGGTGGATTCACTTCTAAATTCACTCAAGTGGTGGTTGGCAAGAGTTACTTGTCACAGGCTGTTGGACTGATGGTTTCAGATCCTCACTGGCTGTTGGCAAGAGGCCTCCCTCAATCCCTTGCCATGTGGACTTCCTTATAGGGCAGCTGGCAACATGGTAGCAACATGGTAGAGGGCCAATGAGAAGGTATAATCAAGGTAGAAATCACATTATTTTATAACCTAGTCTCAAAACTGGCTTCCCATCTCCTTTGCCATATTCTCTTTGTTGGAAGCAAGTTACTAGATACAGCCCACACTCAAGAGGAGGGGATTACAAAAAGGCAAGAATGCCAGGAGGCAGGAATCATTGGGAGCGATCATAGAAACTGTCTACTGCAGGGATATTACAACAATGATGCCTTAAACATTTTCATGTATATATTCTGGTACGGAGAATACCAGGTTACATACTTTGTAGGCATGGAATTTCTGGGTCTTAGTGCATGTGAATCTTCAGTTTTCCAAGTTAATACCAAACTTTTCCCAAATGGTTGTACCAATTCTCATCCCCACTAGCAATGTTTGAGAATTTTTGTTGTTTCATATCATCACCAACACCTGTTATTATGAGACTTTTTACTTGGGGTCCATATGATGTAGGTGTAATATGTGACATATTATAGCTTCCATTTGCATTTAGCATACTATTAATGCAATTTGGCACATTTTCATTTGTTGATTTACTGGTTAGCTTGGATTTCCTCTTTTGTGAGGTATCTGCCCGTATCTTTTGTCCATTTTTCTTTTGTCTTTCCTGACTGATTTGTATGACTTCTTTATATGATCTGAATACTCGTTCTTTGGCAATTACATGTGTTGCAAACATCTCCTCCAGTTTTATTTCTGGTTTTTTTCACTCACTCTGTTAATAATGTCTTTTGATGAACAGAGGTCTTATTTTAATGTAGTTAAATTTATCAATCTTTTCTTTAATGAACTTATTCTCCTTCTTGGGCCTTGACTTTGCCTATCTTCTAGACAGTTTTTCACCTATGTACTTCAACTCTTACCTCTATCTTGATGCCTCCCAACTCTGTCCCCATATAAAAGTTTTTCCTGTTCTTCAGATATAAGACTTCAACTGCCTGCTAGATGCTCCACCTACAGATCCCATAGACAACCCAACACTGATTTACCCCAAACTGAACTCAACCTGTCCCTCCAAGTCCACCTTCTACCATACTATCACCCCAAACCTGTATTTCCTAGCTCTGTGACTGGTACAACTGTGACCAATCACAACGTCAGGATCCTGTGAAATTATCCTGACATCACTTTCTTTTGCAGGGACCATGTTTTGCTGATTCCATAATCTAAACCTTGTTCTAATCTGTCTTCTCTACATCTCCAGGGCCAGAATGTCAGTTCTATAAGACCAGGGACCTTGTCTAGCTTGTTTATTACCATGTTATCAGTATAGGATAACGGTTAAGAGCATAGATTCTGAAGCCCAACTACCTGAGTTCAGATCCTGGTTCTGTCATTTACTAGCTGTGTGAGCAAGTGTTAATTACACAACTTCTTCTCCTTCAGTTTCCCCATTTGTAAAATGGGGATGATAATTGTCCTGATTCATAGGGCTGTGGTGAGGACGAAATCAGTTAATGCCTGTATATTGCTCAGAACAGAGTAGGGCACCTAGTAAGCACCCAGTAAACATTGGCTATTAATATCCTATCCTACCACCAGCATGGTGCTTGGTTCATAAATGCATAAAAAATTTATTGGTTGAAATGAATGAATGCCACTGCTCTAATGTATGCTCTTATTATCTCTGCTTGGACAATAGCAGTAGCCTCCTAGCTGAGTTTATTGCCAATAGACCCGCCCCCCTCCACATCCCTTACCCCATTCATTGTACACACTGATGTCAGGGTTATAAGTTTAGTAGACAAATATGAAGGCGTGGTGTCACTCCATTGCTAACCACCATCCAATGGATCCCCAGTCCCCACAGGCAGCAAGAGAAAAATCCAAACTCCTTAGCAGAGCCTACGTGATGGACTCCTGTGATCTGGCCTCCACCCCCTCACTCCATTTACACCAAACCAGTGACAGTTCCCCAAGGGAGCCACCTCCCTTCTCCCCTCAGTGCCTCTTCAAGCTGTTCCCCCAGCCTGGAATGCCCTCTCTCTGCTCTGTCCTGGTAACAAAATTGCCATTATCTTTTTAGTTGCAGCAATGATCTCAGCTCCTGGATGCAGGGACTTCCAGGGAGAGTTAGGTACCCATGTTACTGTAGCATTTATCAAATTATATTGTAACCATTTGTTTACATGTCCACCCTCTCCACTGGGCAGTGAGCTCCTTGATGCTGAGAGCCAGATCTTATTCAGATTTGCATTCCTGGCCAGAAGCGTAGGGTCTATAGTAGAAGCTTAATATATAGTTGTTGAATGGACAGTTAGTTTTAAGAAGTACCTAATCAACCTTGGAATTTGTATTTCCCTGAATCTTGTTTTGGTTATTACCTTTTTAATAGCAATAGTCACTAATGCCTATGTTTGCAAGTTTATTGAGTTCTAACTTTGTCCTTTAAAATGAAGAGTGCTAATATCATTCATTCTTTCATTCATTCTTTTACCAACAAATATTTATTGGGAGACACTTCTCGGATACTGGATTCAAAGCGATACAGATCAGACTCGGCTCTTCCCATCATGAGGCTTACAGTCTATTAAGTATTAAGGGGAGACTGACCTTGAACCAGTAAACAAAATAAACACAATGTACAAGATTACAGATTGAGGTGAGAGTCGTGAAGAAAAAGAACAGGATTCTAGGAGAAAGAATTACGGGAGGAGCATCATTTAGATAGAGGGGATAGGGAACTTCTTGAAGAGGTACCATTTGAGGGAATTCCCTGGCCGTTCAGTGGTTAGGACTCGGTGCTTTCACCGCCGGGCTGGGCTCAATCCCTGTCCAGGGAGCTAAGATACCACAAACTGCGCAGCCTGGCCAAAAAGAAAAAGGAGGAGCCATGTTGAGGGGAGACTGAAGGATGGATGGGAGCGAGGCATGCAGAGTCGTGGGGAAGGGTTATCCCAGGCAGAAGGAGCAGTGTAAGGACCCTAAGCGAGTGAAAGTCAGCTGGTGAGGCTGGAAGCCTGAGAGGTGAGGGTTAGGGAGACAAGCCTGGAGAAGTTGCCAGGGCCTTGGTCTGCAATCTGGTTGTTCATCTCAGTCAATAGGGAAGTAACTGAAAGTTTAAACAGGGGAGTGATACGAACCTCTAAGCGGGCTTTGCCTGTGAGCACTTTTTGGTACCCTGAGGGTGTGAGCCATTCTGGATTTTAATGCACGAAAAGCAAGCAACAGGCCTCGGCCCTAATCAGCAGAAGCTTTGATCACCAGCCCCTTCCCTGCCACACTGCAGAAAGATGATGGAAGCTCACTTCAAGGGCCACAGGTGAGAACAACCTAAGCTGTCCTGGCGATTCAGGCGTAAGTTGTCATCTCTCTCAATGACCTCAGGATCTAAGAGTCATTCCAGGCCTGACATGAGTCCCTGCAGCCAGGTGAATGGAAATGGTATCCAAGCCAGGTGCCTGGCCTGGGGAGAGGGCTTTGGTGGTCCCTGGGGAGGCCTTCCAGAACGGGATGTTCCTTCCTCCCCTACCTATTCCCAGCACTCTTGCTACTGCGGGTTGCAAGGCCCCTGCTGGCCTTTCAGTTCCAGCAGGACAAAGCAGGGTAAACGTGCCATGAATCAAGATCTCCCACGCGGTGCCCCTGATACCACAAGACAAAAAAGGGAAGCCTGGGCCTGCCGCAGCAAGACGCTGTTTCCGGTCAGGTTTTGGCCGCTGGGGCTCCCAGATCTCAGCACTCCCTGGGTGCCCTTGCAGACCACCCCCCTCCACTCCTGGCAGCCAGTGTGTGAGCACCCCTCCATCTCCGCAGCCCCCCGACAGTGGGGTTAGGGTTGAGCGGGAAGGCGGCTCTACCCCTCTGCATGCGGCCCTTCAGACCTACTTGAGGCAATTTGTCGCTCACACTTCAGGCTGCCCGCCAAGG
Organism: Stenella coeruleoalba; assembly: GCF_951394435.1. Lineage (NCBI taxonomy): Eukaryota > Metazoa > Chordata > Mammalia > Artiodactyla > Delphinidae > Stenella > Stenella coeruleoalba. Next base: position 144,578,516 of record NC_137169.1, on the reverse strand, counting down.
ACGGAAGCCGGAAAGACTCTGTGATGAAATCCTTGCTCTGTAATTAAGTCCCACGTTTTACACGGATCTTTCCCGCCCTGCCCATCCTATCACCCAGTTCCACCAGTCAGCCGTCCTGTGATTACACCCGAGCTCCCACTGTTAGCGGGGTTGAGGGTCTCACCCACCCGAGCAGTCTGTGCGCCCGCCCTCACGCTCCCCCCACCTCAGTCCTACTCAGGACAGTGCCGTATCTGTCCCCGAACTGGGTTTCACCCCAGCGAGCCACTCCACCACTTTCTGACGGTCACCTCTCTTTAACCCTTTGGTTGCACAGGCCTCTGGGGAGCCGGTTTTTTACTTTTGACAGGTCCCTTTACCTGCAAACTGTAGTAGTGGAGGAGTTGGGAAATAAAGAAAGGAGAAGGCAGGACAGAAAGGGTCTGTCTTCTCCTGGAGAACCCGGGGCTTCCTTCCTCAAATCGCGCCAGCTCCCAGCTGGCCCTCGCTGGCTGGAACGTATCAGAATGCTCCGCTTTTAGCTTGCGGTTTGGCGTAGTGTTAGGAGCACTGCGCTGAGAGTCACGAGAGCATGGGGTCGAGTTCCTCTTTCGCCAGCTTCTGGCTGTGCCTTTGGACCACTACTCCAGGTCCTCGGGCCTGGGCTTCCTCCTCTGTACCATGGAAAGAGGAAGGGAACGGAATGCTGGCCTGGATGATCTCGAGGGACATTTCGGGAGTCTACAAAGGTTGCAGCTCGGTCCCCCCGTCCCGGACCCGGACGCCCGCAGCCCTTATAGGCGGCCCCTCCCCCTGGGATCCAGGGCGCCCCACGCACCCAGCACCGGCGTCCCTCCCTCCCGACTCCCAAATCCATGGGTCCCTTATGTTATTCCTCGTCAAACGGACACTTGCGACGGTCCCCGCAGCCGCAGGGTCTCCGGGGTGCATCCGAGGAGCCTCAGGGCTGGAGTAGGAGGTCCACTTGCCAGAGAGAACGCAGAGGTTACCTGGCCTGCGGGGCGGGGCCTGTCCGGGGGCGGGGCCGGCGGCGTCTTCTGGAGGCCTGCCTGGGGCGCCGCTTCTGCGACTGGGAGGAACGGGACGTGGCGCGCGGCGCCGGGAGACTTCCCCGGAGGTGAGCGCCCTGCCGCGCAGGAGTGGAGGGGCGGGGTGGGGACCCGGAGTCCCCAGGGGGGGCGGGGACCGGGCCACTGGTAGCCATCGGGCGCCTGTTCCCCTCCAGGGGAGTCCTGGGCTGTTTCCAGCTCTCCTCCGGCGCCCCGAGTGCCCATTCCCTGGACCCATTCCTAGGACCGCGCTCTTCGCTCCTCGGGGCCCCGGGGGGCGGGGGCAGAGGGGGAGCACGTAGATACCTTGCCGGCGGGGCTCGGGAAACCTTGGCTGTGAATGAATGACTTGCATCTCCACCGTGGAACAGCGCTATCAGACTTTCTCATCTTCACTTTCGTTTCCACCCTGGGAAGGGGCAGGTGGCTTCACTATCTTCCCTGGAAAAGGGAGACAGCCACCCTCAGCAGAGCCATGGAAATCCCAGACAGTTACTGAGCCGCTCAACAAAAGGCCTTGAACCTCCGCCTCTCCGCCCTCATAACACCAGGTAGAGACTCCAAGGTAAATATTGTTGACTTTTATGTTTAAAACAAAAAAATCTGCCTATGAAAATAAGAGCATAGTGGCAATGGTCCTGGAAAACCACAGTTGGAACGACATTTTTTAAGGGGTAAGGAAGGGGGTTGGTTGATTGTCTTGGGGGTGAGGGGTGCTATCCCAGGAAGTCTGCTGAGGCCGCGTTGGGTGGGAATTGGTGGCGGAGGCTTTCCCTTGCAGTGGGTTAGCTATGTAGTCACTTAGTGTTTGGAACACCTATCCAGCACCGGGACCCACAAACAAGCAACTAACCCCAGTGTCCTTCAGATAGGCACTCTTGTGGAGCAGAGACCCAGTCAATACTGTGCCCTGTTTGGCTGTCAGGTGCATCTGGGATGTGTCCTCTTGCTGGGTGCCTGGAAGAGGGCGATCGTGATTACACACTGATGCTGGAGAGCTGCCCTGGGCAGCAGCCAGGCCTCTGCCAAATGTCTGTTGTTCGATCACTTTTCCCTGCATTTACCCAGCCAGGCTGAGCATTGACAAATCTGTCCAAATCTCCTGGATCCCCTGACTCACTTCACCCTTGTTCTTGTGGACAGAAGACAGTGGCCAGCAACTTCCCGTTGTGCCGGGCACAGCCAGTCTGAAAGGGAACCCTGGGACAGGGCCCTGGGAGAAGGTCTGAAGGTCTGAGCTGCTGGATTGTGGAGACATTCCAGGGGGTTCCCAGAGGAGGGGACCAGGCCAAAGCTAACTGCCCAGCGTATTTTAACAATCCCTATGCCCACACCATGCATATCGACCCGACCGGTACTTCCATCCTAAATGACATCTCAGCATCATCCCCTTGGGTATTATAGCTCTGAGCAGAGCAAGAAGCCTTTAGATTCTGTTGTCTGAATGTGGAGCCATCCCTGCCAGCTTTTTGGGTCTCTTTCTGGGGAGGCAAGACTTCTGAGGAAGTTGTGTCCCAGAGCCTCCTTTGTTGATTTCTCTGTATCCGGAAGTTTGGCGTTGCTGAGTGTTGAAACCAAAATAGGCCTGTTGTCTATTCGTGCTCATAGACTCGGAGGGCAAGAAAACACTGGAATGTACAGTTCCCGAATCCACATGTGTTTGCTTCCCTTTTTGTTTCGTGGAGAAGAATGCAGAAAGCAGATTCAAATCTTCAGTCAGGTCTCACGCTTCAGGAACTCCCAGCACTGGTTTTGCAGCACCCTCCCCCATTTGGGGGCCACGACCCACAGTGTGCACGGCTTTATGGGACCAACTCAGGTTTGAGGCATTGTTCCTGCCCTTCAGAAGCTTCCAGGTTCAGGGGAGGAGAGAAAACCCGCACCTGCGTAACAATTAGAGAGCAAGTAAGTGAAATTAGGTGGTGTCTTCTGCTGGTTCAAAGGAGACAGCCCATGTGGACTGGAAAAGGCAGCGAGGGCTTCGGGAGCTACTTGGTCTTCAGCTGCATTTGTTATAGAAACAACAGTCAGGCACCAGGCAAGGCAGAGGGCAGAAAGCCCAAGGATAATATGAGGCTCAGACGAAGCAAAGGCGCTCGCTGCCCCTCCCCCATGCAGTCCAAATTCCCTGCCTTCCTTCCCAGCCCCGCCTCCTGCCACTGTCAGTCCACCCCTGGCCCATGATACCACAGTGACTGCACATGGCGCTCTGACTAGGCCTCTTCTGCATGCCTCTCTCTCCCTACACTTGCTCTCCTGTGCCCAGAATTCTCTCTGTTGGGGAATCCTCTGAGTTTGTTTTTTTTTTGTTCTTGTTTTTTGGGGGGTTTTTGGCCATGTGGCATGTGGGATCTTAGCTCCCCGACCAGGGATCAAACCCGTGTCCTCTGCATTAGAAGCGCGGAGTCTTAACCACTGGGCCACCAGGGAAGTCCCGGGAATCCTCTGTTTTTTAGAAAGCACCTCAAATAGCACCTTCTCCAAGGAACACTTCCGTGGCTGGCCCCTCCCCCAGCCTTCAGGCAGAGTTGGGGGCATTCCTCCTTTGCCCTCCGCTGCTCCTTGCCTGCACCTCTCCTGAAGCGCGTGCACCCTGTGCTGCCCAGTTGGGTTGAGGGGTCTTTGCCCCACCTACAGAGGCGGGGCTGTGTCTCACTCATCTTGCGGTCCTCTGAGCCAGCGTTGGTGTCTGGCGCATAGCAGGCAGCATTTGGTAAATGATTCTTGATTGAAATTCAGCCAGATTTGGGCACTGTGAAGCACCTCACCTACTTGTGGGTTAAGCACTATTATTGGGAATTTAAAGATTGGGTAAGTTTGGTGGAGGAATTCGCGTTTAATGTGGTGGCAGTACTCAAAGCACTTAGCAGGGGCCTCAGAACAGACTTCGAGGTCCTTCTTGATCCAGCCCCAGGGTATCTTCTCCAGCCTCACCTCCCGCCAGCTCCCACCTTGAACCCACAGCGGACTCCCATGCCTGGGCTCCCCCTGTCCCTTGACGGTGTTGTTTGACAGCCTCTGCCGGGAACGCCCACTGCTGTCCCAAGCTTACGCTTCCCCATGCACAGGACTCAGTGATCAGTGTCTATATCCCCTGGGAGTAGAGGTCCCTCAGGCTGGGTTTGCACGTCCTCCTTTGTGCCCCGCTATCCTGCCAGCACACCCTCTCACAGCGTCACTCCCTCTTGTGGCTGCACCCCACCCCAGTCCTGACTATTAGCGCCCTGATCTCTGGGACTGGGTTTATCCTTGATGCAGCCCTATCAGCTTACAGCCTTCCTGGGAGAGAGTGCCCAATAAACGTACATTGGATGGAAGTCTGAACCTGGGTGATGAAAATGTGAAAGAAAAGATAACACTAGGGTCATCTGAAAGGAAAACAAGTAAGATTTGGTAATGAGTAATATAGAGTAAAGGAGAAGGTTGGCTCATAACCTGTGAGGCAGGGGGAAATTGATTCACACGAGAGTTGGGTCCCTAGCCCAGGGAGAGGTCCATTTACATCCTTCTGAGCGCCGTGCAAAATATTTCTGTTTTCTGGAGGATTTTCAAAGACCAAAATATTGTTAAGTCACTTTGGGGCATTATTGCATCTGAAGTTATTGCAGGACACCCAAGTGGGGATGTCCTTTAATCAGCACTTTGAATACAGTTCAGGTCAGGGTTAGGGGGAGATGGTGGGAGTGTAGTGGGGATTGCCCAGCATGTGAAAGCAAATGTGATCACTGCCAGAAGAAGCTAAGTTGAGAACAAGGTCTAGGGGAAAACCTACATTCTAGGGGCAGGGTGTGGGAGAGAGGAACTAGTGGAAAAGAGAATGACAGAAAGAGAGAAGAAAATCAAGGAAGCCAAGGGAGGAGATAGTTCAAGAAGAGATGGGTGGCCAAAGCTGTGTGTGCCAAAAAGAAGAACAGAGAGATTCAGGCAAGAATAGATGAGGAGGCCAACTTTGAGAGGGGTGCTCGCACAAGAAAGCCAGATCTCATGGGGTCAGAAGAGGCTAGGTTATTGGGCAGTAGGATCATTGGGTGGAGTCTTCAGACCTCACGTCTGAGGAATTTGACCACAAAAGGATAGATTTTCTCTCAGCAGGGCAGGAGGAGTAGTCATGGCAAGAGAAGATAGTTTTGTTTGTTTTGTAAGAGATACAACCACAGTTGAATGCAGGAGGGAAGGAGCCCATTTATGGTAAGGAAAATGGATAAATTCCCCTCTTCACATTGATTGTATTTCGTTGAACCTTCCCTCCCTTCCCCACAGTTGTCCCAGAGAACTCTCATTTGGGGTAATCTCCAAAGTCATGGTATTGCGGAACCCAACAAGAGGATATTGCAACCTGGAAACAGCTGGTTCTCACCTCCCTGGCATGCGGTAAACTCGTCTCAAGTGCCCCAAACATGACTTTGGTTCATAACGGTGGGGGCCGGATGTTTTCTCCTTGACTGTGCACAAATGCATGACACCAGCAATAACAGCAAACGCAAAAACAGCATTTACGCTGAGCCAGACACTGTTCTGAGTCCCTGTGAGGTGGGTGTTGTTATTATTCTCATTTTTCCAATGACAAAAATGAGGCCCAGGGAGCCCACCCAATGACACAGCAGTGAATGGAGAGCCAGGGTTCCAACTGGATGTGTCTGGCTTCAGGGTCCATGTGCTTAAACCACCATACTAATTCAAGATGAGCAGCTCACGCTTTGCTCTAGATGAATGTTTATGGCCCCAACACTACTGCGGGATTCTTAGTCCTTGCGCTGCTGACAGCATGACTTATCCAAGGTCACCAAACCAGTTCCTAATCTATCTATCTATCTGTCTATTCATTGTAGGTTAGACTAGCTTTAATAATCAGTAAATGATTTACGGGCTTCCCTGGTGGCACAGTGGTTGAGAGTCCACCTGCCAATGCAGGGGACACGGGTTTGTGCCCCGGTCCGGGAGGATCCCACATGACGTGGAGCGGGTGGGCCCGTGAGCCATGGCCGCTGAGCCTGCGCGTCCGGAGCCTGTGCTCCACAATGGGAGAGGCCACAACAGTGAGAGGCCCACGTACTGCAAAAAAACAAAAACAAAACCAAAAAAAATAAATGATTTACTAGTCGATAAATAATTTAATAGTCAACAAATAATCTACCACGTGCAAGACACTGCAAGGGACCCAGAAATACGAGCTACCTGTATCATCTCATTTAATCCTCATAACCACTCCATTTTGTAGACAGGACAACTGAGCCAGTATTTGAACTTGGCCCTAATGAAGGCAAGATTGAAAACCACTTTCAGCCCTGAGTTTCTGTGTTCTGAGGTTCTGCCTCATCATGGTCCCAGACTTAACTGGTTCTAGAAAGCCCCAAGGCTAACTTTACTTTCTTTCTCAACACACAAAAGGATTGCAAGTATGAATCAATAAGACGCTGAGGTGTGTAAGAAATACTGCCTCTCCTTTTATTTTCTAGAGATCAACTTAATATCCATTTGCACCCTTTGTCTCACCAGGCTGGCAAGAATAGAAACTACCCCAGGGCAGTGTCATAGTTTCTGGATCTTAGGCAGTGCCGAGACCTCAGGGCAGGGCTGAGGGGGATCCCGCACCAGTCTGGTCCACTCAGGTTCCCACTGAGCACGCTCCTGACCCTGCCTCCCTGGCAGTCTCTGCTGCTTCTAGACCGCACGGCCGAACTCTGGGGACTTGCCAAAGTCCTGTCCTCCTGGGACCCCCAGACCTCTCTTCCTTTCCTGTTTCTTCCAAACCTCACTATTTTGCCCCACCAACTTCACTCCTCTCACGACCTCCTGGGAGAGCCTCTGTGTCCTGGACATAAGTCCCTGTTTGGGAAATGAAAGCCTGCAAACTGGGATCAGTCCTGTTACATACCTGGCCTGGGGAGACTTCAGGAGACTTCTAGAGGGTGGAGGTGGGCAGCGGAAGGTGGAAATACAAAGAGGGGGGAAAGTTTTCTACTCTCAAAAGATTATCTAGCCAAAGAAGCAGTTCCCTCTGAGAGTAAATTCCTAGGCGGGAAAAAGTTGCTATTCGAGGCTAGGATATATGTGGATCCACTATATTTATCCATTTTATTGGTACATCAATACCGTTATTTTCCATAGATATTTTCAAGAATATCTATAACAGATTTGCAAATCTGATGAAAGTGGGGGGCGGGTTGTGATTGTGTCCTGGTCTGTGATTGCTGTCACGATACTCAGCAAGTCTCATTAGATAACTTTAGGGTTTATAGGCTGTGAAAATGCTTCCAGTTCAAACCTGCCATCATACACGTACAGAAACAGGACAAGGGAAGTTAAACTTGTCAAGGATGCCCAGGTGATGGCCGAAGGAGGGCTAGAACCCAGGATTCCCCTCTCCCAGCCCAGAGCTTTTGCCATATCTCCTGCATCTTGGAAGGGACCACCCACAGCGCCAAGGAGCCAAGTTTCTTGCTGACCCCTCCCCCATTCAGAATGGCGCACAGCCACCCCGGGCAGCCTGCCCAGGGCAAATTCCACATTCCACACACGTCCCTGGGGGCCCTGGACGCCGGGCATGTAGCAGGAATGTGTGTTTCCAGCAGGGGCATGTTTCCCAGCCCTGTCTGCCCTGCTTACGGTCCCTGGGGCACTGCCAGTGAAATCATCTTTCCTCCTCTGCACCGGGCAGGCCTGGAGATGCAGGACCCCCTCCTCCTGGCCTTGCTCCCTCCCTCTCCCTTCCCTCACCTCTCACCAGGGGGGATCCCCCTCTGCCGAAGAGCGAGCGGACTGCATTTTACCAGCCTAGGGAGGTTTCTCTTTTTTTTTTGTAACATCTTTATTGGGGTATAGTTGCTTTACAATGGTGTGTTAGTTTCTGCTTTATAACAAGTGAATCAGTTTTATATATATACATATGTTCTCATATCTCTTCCCTCTTGCGTCTTCCTCCCTCCCACCCTCCCTATCCCACCCCTCCAGGCGGTCATAAAGCACCGAGCTGATGTCCCTGTGCTAAGCGGCTGCTTCCCACTAGCTATCTACCTTAAGCTCAGTTGGGAGGTTTCTCTTGATGCTCTTGTTAACCCAGCACAGACTGCCGATCCCTCCCAGGACAGTTCTCAAATCTCTCTTCACATTTCCATTTTCCGTGTCTAACAGATCATAGTTTAATAAGGTTCTCTTGCCCATGCCTCCCCCCAGCTGCTTCCAATTTACATCACAATCCAAATGATTTTTGCCGCTCTTAGCGGATTGTTTTGTGTCATTACTTTCAGGGGATGCAATATCAGACTTCCCAGCTCCCCGTCTGCTCGGGCTTCTGACCTCGCAGCTGCCCATCTTTCCAGGCAATTTACTTTACCCCTGAACACGCGGGGTTTAGCTGAGTTGCATTCGGGGGGGCTGTCGGAGTCTCAGATGTTAATTTTCTAATTGAGGATATTGGTCCTGCCTGAAGCAGAAGACGGAGATGTTCAGTTCCTTGGTGAGCTATCTTTTCCCAAGGATTTTTAGATGCGTCACGCTAGTTGTTAGTTTTTAATAACCACTCGGATGGAATTATTTCTTTCAATCACATGCTTTAAAACTGTGTGCTAAAGAGTTTGTAATGAGCAGACAGAAGAGAAGCCATTTTTGTACCTGAACCATTTGGGTTTTCAACATCCTTCCTTCAGACTGTCACGCCTCTGTTTGACGGTGCTGTTTTTGTTTTGGTTTGGGGGGACTGCCACCTGAAGATATTGAAGACAATAGGGGAAACTTTTACATAATTTCCCATGAGTGCAGAAAAAAGAAACACCAAATCTCCCCGGCATACTGAGAAATCATTCCGTTTCCTTCTCTCACTGTTCCCCTTCAGTGGTTTCCAAAAGGAATACATTTCTGGTGAGGTGCAGTTGGATAAATGATGTCTGTCTACTCAAGCAAGCAAGAAATATTAGAGGATTACACATCAATAACTGGGCTCTTCATTCGGAAACTGGAGGGTCCTCAAAAGCCTCTGTGGATGCTTCCCCAGGGAAGTAGAAACTATTATTGTTGCGATCGTATAGGTGATTAAGCTGGTGCTCAGAGAGGTTAAGCACTTCCTCCAGGTCACACATCTATTAAATTGTGGGGCTAGGATTTGAATCCAGCTACAAACTTAGTTGTCATTTTGACCTTTCCTAAAAATCAAAATTGTGTACACTGCCCAACAGATTCAGAGCCTCAAAGGGGTTGGGGGAGGGGATGGGTAATTCCTTCTAAGGTGCATGCCAAGGAAGAAAAGACATCACAGTCCTGTTTTGAAATTCAGTCGTGATCTCCTCTCCCTGTGCCAGCCTGCCAGGAGCCTGCCAGGAGCCAGCCTGCCAGGAGCACCTGCCAGGTGCTCTCTAAACGTAAGCAAGCAATAGGAACTTCTCAGCGGGGCTCAGTCCAGAGCCCCTGGTGGCTTCCACACCCCTCAGCCCAGACTTTCCGGAGGCCCTCGGAGGGCTCTTGCCTTGGTCTTCGCCCTTTGTGCGCCCCCTGCTGGTCTCCAGGAGAGGCGCCTGTCCTGGAGCCTGAGAAGTGGTACCCAAGCCTCTCTTTTTCCTTAGCTCCAAGTAAAACGATGTGACCTGCCCAGCTCCCCTGCCTCAGAAGCCTCAAATAACCCTCCTCGAGCACCATCCAATGCTTCAGTCTTCAGGACTAAGAAGAATTGGGGGAGAATGTATGGCCCCCCTTCTCAAAAGTGATCATGCAACATCCTGGTCACACTTTATTCCTGGGAGATGAGGCAACCTGAGTAGTGAGCAGTGAGGCCCATAACAGCTCTCTTAAGTCCCTACCTCACAAATCATGATCACCGAGCCAGCAGCATCAGTATTACCCGGAGGCTTGTTAGAAATGCAGAATCTCTGGTCTTTCCCCAGACCCGCTGAATCAGAATCTGCATTTCAGCAAGATCTCCGGGTGAGTCATAAGCAAATCATCCTTGGAGGCTCTGTATCTATTCTGCAGTGTCCACAAGTTTGATTTTTTTTTCTTTTGAAGATCAAAATGAAAACTAAGTTCACGGCTGGATTCAAATCCTAGCTCCACAACGTGACGGGTATGTGACAGGCACATACTTACCCCCTGAGCCACAGTTCAATAAAATGGTGAAAAGCACTATATGTCATTCTTTTTTTTTTTTTTTTTTTTTTTTGCGGGCCTCTCACTGTTGTGGCCTCTCCCGTTGTGGAGCGCAGGCTCCGGACGCGCAGGCTCAGCGGCCATGGCTCACGGGCCCAGCCGCTCCGCGGCATGTGGGATCTTCCCGGACCTGGGCACGAACCCGCGTCCCCCGCATCAGCAGGCGGACTCTCAACCACTGCGCCACCAGGGAAGCCCCCACTATATGTCATTCTTAACTTTCAGGGCTCATCTCATCCTGAATCTGAGACCCAATAATGATCCAGTGTCTCCTGGCTCAACCACAGTTTACTTAATCATACTGCTTAGAAATGTCAAACTCTGATGGCAAACCTAGCTTTTTCCCTAGCAACCCACAAGCTCTCTGCTCCTTGTGGAGAAGACAGTGGATGGTCTTCATCCTGTGTGTGGGTCCCCAGTAACTAAATGACCACAGAAATGTCATGAAAGGGACGTCTGGTTCCAAGGGAGGTGCTTCCTCACCACCACTGTGACGATAAAGATGGAGTGGATTATGGAGTTCCCTCCCTGGAGGGACAAGGAAGAAAGCCCCCGTGACTAATTGGCCCAGAGGCTGGGCATGAGATTTCTCCAGGTCTCTTCAGCTCTGATGTTCCATATGCCTCGATTTACAAAAGGCTCTTGATCTTTTTCAATTAAAATTCCACTTAATCAGAGACACACCTAAAGTTTTAAACACCCCTACAGAGAAAATCACCGTGTGGCATAGAAAAACATCTATGTAATATTTTCTGTTTCTCCCTCCTAATTAGCTTTCCTGTTCTCCCTTAGGAAAACAAAAGCCCTTTCTCTCAATTCACCAGAAAAACATTGACGACCATCCTCCCATCATCGCTGCGAGGAGGTCTCCATTGTCTCAGAAACTGAAGCCTTTAAACTATCAGGGACCCCGTGCCTCTAGGATAATAACATACAAGAAGCCCCTTCTGTTAGGACTGGAGGTAAGTGCTCCTGATGAAAATCGCTCTCCTTCACAATGTTAATGGGGAACATATCACCGGGCGCTTCAGTTGCGCTGTGTGCCTCAGGGGTACCGCATGAGCAAAACTGGGTCCTTGCCCTCAGGAGATGGACAATCTGGAGGAGACAAGATGTAATGAAAATGCCACCGTGAAAATGTACACAGAACAAGGGAGGGAGATAAAGTGCCTGTAGGAATATGAGAACCGTTTCACGAAACAGTTGGCTTCTGGGTAGCCTGGGAGGGATGAGTTGGAGTTGGGTAAGCAGACGAGATGGGAACAAGCATTCCAAGCCCAGGAGCAGCATAAGCAGAGAAATTGGGATCCAGTTTCCCTCTGGGAGAAGGCGAGTTATCCCTGGAGCCCAGGCAAGACTAAATAAGCCAGAAGGTAGATTGGATGGAGTTTCCCCTCTGTCCAATGGGAGGGTTCAGGCGCTAAGGGACCTCTCTAATCAGCCATTCCAGGAATAGATTAGAGTCCACAGTGGAGTTTTATGCCCTGAAGAGTTGGGCCATTGCGGGCAGGGGGAGCTAGTGAAGGTTCCTGGTCAGAGCCGTGCTCTACAACCCCCTCATTTAGCTGAGCGAGAGATGCAGGTGTCGGGGTCAGGCTGGCTGTGGGCGGTCAGCTGGAGGGGTGGGCACTGCAGCAGCCCAGACAGGAGGCAGGGGCTGTGGGGCCGAACGGCACAAACAATTGGAAGTGAGGGGAATCAATGCTGGTGGTGGTGTCCTGAGATGAGCGTCACAGAATTAGCCACCAACTGCCCTGATGTACCTGAGGCTTCTTCCCGTGGGGGATTAAGGAAGCTGGTCTGACTTCACCCACCTTGTTAGAGTTTCATATGTACCGAAGATGGAAATAAGGATCCACAACCAAAGATGAATATGGTGCAGTGTTGGATCAGAAAGGCTATCGCCCCATATGCTCTGAATTTGGAGGAAATGCTACAGATGCCCAAGAGGATATTGCAAGGTATGTCCAGATGAGGAAGAAGAAAGAAGGGACAAGCTCCCTCTCAGAAGCTGATGGGATCGTAAGTACAGATAACCACCCCCAGGTAGGAGGGGAGAGAGCGGGCGAGCTCCGGCTGCTCTGAAGAGCTCCAGGCTTTCCCCGCCCCCCGGCTCAAGAGCATCCGAGGGATACAGAGCGCAGATGAGCCCTCAGCACCCTGGCAGCTGGCCCTGCGGGCCGTGAAGAGGGAGGAGGACCCAGAGGCAGGATGTGGCCATTTCATTCATTCAACAGGTATTTGCAAAATAACTACAAACCAGGGAGCTTGACGGCAGCTGTGGACCCATTCCTAGAAGAGATCTGGCCCAGGGTCTGCAGCTCTGAGGAAAGGTGGCTGGAACCCCGGCAGGTCAGCATAGGTTCTGGAACAGCAAGTCGTATCAGACTCAGCTCATTTCCATCCTGACAGGGCTACCAGCTTCCAGCAGCCCTGGGAACTCAGCAAGGCATTTGACTGAGTTTCTTGTTATATCCCCTTCCACCCCGACACGTGAAAGGGAAGTTTCTCGCTGGGCTAGACTTACTAGACAAGCTTTGTATCGAAGCGTCATGCACACGGAGAGATGCAAACAAACCCTAACGAGACCCCCGGGCACCAGCAAATCAGTAAACCGTTCTCTTGAGGTCGCACCAGTGCACAGAGACCCAGTGCGCTAATTGTCTGCTTCCTCTTTGGAGAACCGTCGTCAGGTCAGGCTTTTCCCTGCTGTGTGAATCTGCGATGCTCATGGAAGCTGCTGATGACCGTCTCCCCTCGGGCGTGTGACGGGTCTGAGGAGAAGGGTGGGTGGGGAGCACGCTATCTTTTTTTTTTTTGGCATGAACGGACTGCCACGTCTGGCCATGGAGCGCCTTTCGCACCCAGATGTGCACGAAGAAGCCGCCCTCTCTGGCCGGACCAGCCTGAGCTGCGTCAGTCCCACCACACGCTCTTGACCCCGGAGCTCACCTCACCTCAGTGGCTCCGCAGGGCACTGCCCCCAGGACGGGCCATAAGCCCTCCTGTGGGCTTCGCTGGCAGACACAGAGAGTCACTGGATGGCTGCGGCATGTGCCGCGTAAAGAGCCAGACCTTCCTTCTCTCCTAGAAGTAGGAAGCAAGGTCAGCATCTTCTGAGAGGGCCAAGACCAGGCGGGATGAGTGAGGGAAAGCCGGTGAAGGTTTGGAATCACTCCTTAGGGGCAGGAGAGAGGGTGACGGCACGACTGGATTCTGCACATTAGTGTGGGCACCAAGGTGGTTTTTCCTGACAGAGCTAAAGCCACCAGGTGTAGGCAGGCAGAGGGCAGGTGGCTGGTGTAGACAGATGGGATAGCAGAGCAAGGAGGCGTCCGAGCTGGAGGTTTTGAAAGAGGGTTTGAAGAGAAGGTGTGTGGAGTCTAGAACCGTGGGGAGGTGTAAAGAGGAGGATGCATTTAAAGGTCACGGAAGGTTCAAAGGGAGTTTCGAGGCCGTCAGAGAGTCAGTGTAGTGGAAGGAAGGGCCCAAGAGACCCGGAAGGAGGAAGGTCGTGCTGCGAGAGTGGGAGAGAACTCAGCACTTCAAAGGGACCATCTCAGGGGTAGGGTGGGCCTTCACGCGGAGCTGAAAGTGGCGAGGGGCTGAGAGGCTCACCTTCCCCCGGGAGCCAGGGCTCATACCCTTTGTGACCCAGGGGAAGTGACCACAAGATCAGCAGATGATGACCAAGAGGTGGGCTACAGCAGTACCCCTGTACTGACCCACTTGTGCCACCACACCAGAGACACTAGGCTTAGAGAGTGGACAGAGCTGTGTGGTCTTAAGTAAGTTACTTAACTGCTCTGGGCCTTAGTTTTCTCCTGTGTATAAATGGGGAAACAATGATACCTCCCAAAGACTGGGAGGATGAGAGAAGGGAGGAAGCTCAGAGCTCTGTGGGGACGAGCATGTAGGCGAAGATGCCCACTCTGCGGTATTGTAGTTATCAGGATATATTTCTTTCCTCCCTCCAGAATTGAACCCAGTGCTTCTCAGATGCGAGTGTGCATCAGAATCACCCAGAGCGCTTGAGGAAACAGCCTGCCAGGCCCCAGCCCCAGAGCTTCTCTTTCAGGAGGACTGGAGTGGGGCCCCAAGTGGTGCTGATCCTGCTTGTCTGGGGACATCACTTGGGGCATCCCTGCTCTAGAGTCTTTCTAGAAACCTTGAGACCCTTGCAGGCAGGGACTGCCCAGCATCCAGCAGTGACCAGCACAGAGTGGGAGGCTCAGCCTGGGAAGAGTTACTCTAGGACAAGCACAAATTCTCAGTACAGCAGCTGGTCACCACGGAAAGAGGTGGCGTCTCTCAAAGCATGGCCTGAGGACCACTTGCTTCAAAGTACCTGGGCTAGGGCTTCCCTGGTGGCGCAGTGGTTGAGAGTCCGCCTGCCGATGCAGGGGACACGGGTTCGTGCCCCGGTCCGGGAAAATCCCACATGCCGTGCAGAGGCTGGACCCGTGAGCCATGGCCGCTGAGCCTGCGCATCCAGAGCCTGTGCTCCGCAGCAGGAGAGGCCACAGCAGTGAAAGGCCCGCGTACCGCCAAAAAAAAAAGTACCTGGGCCATAAAATGCACTTCCCCAGCTCCACCTGACCTACCGAACTGAATTTCCGGGAGTTAGGCTCAGGTAGCAGCAGTGTTGGTTTTTTCTCTTTAATTTTATTTTCTGATTGTGGTAAAATATACAGGGCATAAAATTCACCATTTTAACCATTTTAAGTGTCCAGTTTAGTGAGCATTAAGGACATTCACATTGCTGTGTTACCCTCACGATCAGCCATCTCCAGAAAGTTCTCATCATCCCAAATAGAAATTCTGAACCTACAGGACCGTAGCTCTCCCTCCTCCCTCCTCCAGCCCGTGGCAACCTCTATTCCACTTTCTGTCTCTCTGAATGTGGCTACTCTAAGGACCTCATCTCTGGAATCACACAGTATATGTGCTTTTGTGACTGACTTATTTCACTTAGCATAACGTCTTTAAGGTTCACATATGATGAAGCATGTGCCAAGATTTCCTTCCTTTTTAAGACTTTATAGTATTCCGTCGTATGTGTACCACATTTTATCTCATTCGTCATCTGTCAGTGGGCATTGGGATCGTTTTTACCTGTTGGCTATTGTGAATAATGCCGCCATGAACGTGGTGTGCAAATATCTGTTTGAGTTCCTGCTTTCAGTTCTTTGGGGTATATATATGCCCAGAAGTGGAATTGCAGGGTCCTGTGGTAGTTCTATGTCTGATTTGTGGAGTCAGCAGTTTTTCAAATTTATTTTGCAATACGTGGGCCTCTCACTGCTGCGGCCTCAGACCCCAGAACAACCTCACCTCTCAGATGGGACCCAGGTACCTGTATTGTTTTTAAAGTCCCTCAGTGATTCCAATGTATGGCCAAGTTAGAGAACCATTGGTTTATACCAGTGATTCTAAAATGTGGGTGTGTACAAAATTTGCATACTTGTTAAGAGTACAGAGCCCTGAGGCCCACCCCTAGGAGTCTCATTTAACTGGTCTATTGGAAGCCTGGGCTTCAGCGGGCTTGAGGTTCCCCAGTGGTTAATGTGTCGCCAGGATTGAGAACTTCCTCCTCCCGTTCAGTCTCTTGTTGAAACAGGAACCAGCTGAAGCTGCTGGAGGTGACACTGACCACTCAAGTCTCTGAGCCCTTTGGGACCTGAGTCCACAATGGTCCCCAGAGATGATTCCCAAGCCAGTCCCATGGGTTCTCCAAACTCTATCACACAGGCACAGAGGGTAGCCTCATATATAGAACCTCCTTTTTTTCTACTCTTAATTGGAACTGTTAGCCTTGAATGAGAGTTCAGTCAGTTCTGCTATAATGCTTGTTCTGAAATAATGAATCTGTTCCAACACGATTGACATATTAAGGAACAATATTGATATATTAGGGAACAACATTAACATATTAGTGAACATGAAATTTGCATATGCTTCTGTGCCATGTCTTAAGTTTAAATGAAGAAAACTGTACCCAGCTGAACCGAGCTACATATGAGGAAGGAAAAGACCTCAAAAATCTGCCAGTGATCTCCTTGCTCCACCTGTGATTTGAGCCAACACCCATCCCCAACTGGTGTACAACTTCCCCTGACACCAAATAAGCCCCTCCGTCCAGCACCTCACAGTAGCTCCCGAGGCAGCAACCCTCAGGTCTTTTACAAAGTAAAGGAATATTTATTGTAGTGTGTATGTATTTCTTAACCACCTAACACATATAAGATGGTGCTACCATTTTTATGAGGTTTTCTGGTGCCACTGATGAAGGTTTTGAGTGCTATACGCCGTCTTCTTTTTTCCCAGAAGCCCTGTGGTTTTATTGTGTGATTCTAAGTAGCTGAGTGATTTTTAGGAAGGAATGCCTATGTCGCCTGATGGCAGAACTAACAGTGTAAGTACCTGTCGCTACTCACCATCTTTTCAATAATGGTTTAGGAGCGCGCTGTCGGGTTCCTCTACCTGCTGCCTCAGAGAACTCACTCCAGCCACCACTAGATGGCGCCCTCCTCCTCAGGGTCAGAAGCTGCGGTCAGCGACCTGCATTCAGGGGTTTGGGGTTTTAGGTTATTTGATCTCTCTTGGGTTCCCAAAGTCCATAGCTGCTGCCCACCTGGTCTGTCTCACTGCCTACACTTCACTCTGGCTCACTCATCTTTCTGAGGTCTGGTCGGGTCTGAAACAACTTCATCGCCTGGTTCTTATCTTTGAATTAGATTTGCCCTGTATCAGTGCTCATTCATATTTATTTCAACGTATTTTAGCTCCTGGTTCTCATTCCAGGACACCCCTGTGTGGGTGGTCCCTCCTCCCAGCTTCTGTCTTGATGAATAACCCCTCCAGACTCCTGTCAGCTCAGCTCACCTGGCCCCTCTGCTCACCTGTCCTGGCACCTGACCCAAAGAAGTCTGCTTCAGAGATGAAGATGTAGCTGTTTCACACCTTGCTGTATTTCATAAGAAAATAGGTCTGCACGATATCTTTGTAATATGACATAAGCCCAAATAATTTTCTTTAAAATCTGTTTGTTCAGCTGGCCTTATCTACCTTACGGTTTAATTTTATTTATTTATTATTTTATTATTTTTTTTGCGGTACGCGGGCCTCTCACTGCTGTGGCCTCTCCCGTTGTGGACGCACAGGCTCAGTGGCCATGGCTCATGGGCCCAGCCGCTCCGCGGCATGTGGGATCCTCCCAGACCGGGGCACGAACCCGTGTCCCCTGCATCGGCAGGCGGACTCTCAACCACTGCGCCACCAGGGAAGCCCTAATTTTAGCTTCCCTATTATGGACTTGAAAATTCAGTATCTTGAATATGTATTGTTTGGGGCTTTCTTTCACCTGATATTACTACAAATTCAAGTCAAGCCACCCAGTACAGTGTAGGCATTTGGAGGCCAGCCCTGAGTGGTCTGTAAAAAGACAGAATTGAAACTAGACATCTTAACTCTGTTATTCTGAGCTGGTGTTCTCACTTCCATGTCTCTGCAGGGATTTTCCCGTCAGATTACATAAGATGAGAATTCATTCTGATGTTTGGATAAAACAACAGCTGCAAAACTGTCAGCAGCTTGGGGGCCAAGCTAGTTCTTTCCTGACAATATGAGTTCAATATCAGAACACATTTATCTTGCAGTCACTTAAAATCCTCATTTGTGAAATCAGAGTCTCTAGTCTCTCTTCTTCTAGAACAGAGGTTGGCAAACTACAGTATTTGGACGGCGAAGCCTAAAATATTTACCATCTGGCCCTTTACAGAAAAAGTTTTCCAAGCCCCGTTCTAGAACATAAAACGTGGTGGTTGTTATAGGTAGACTAAGGGTTCTCATCATGAGGTTGAAAGGGGTAGCCTTCAGGAGGTCAGTAAACCCTCTGAAATTGGGTGCAAGTTTTGGTTTATGATGCAAATGTGCATTTTTGGAGAGCAAAAGGGCAGGCTTGGTCTATTGTGTTTACCACTGTATCTTCTCTTCCTAAAACAGTGCCAGATACATAGATGCTCAGCAGATATCAATTGAATAAGTTATTGAGGAGGGCGATGCTGAAGAGACAGGCAAGAGCTGGATGAAGGAAGTCTTTGCAGGGTTTTATTCCCAGAGCAGTGGGAGGAGAAGGGAGGGTTCTGTGCAGAGAGGCGTGGTATCACCTGGGTTATGTTTCTAAAAGAACACCCTGGCTGCTGTTTGGAAAATGGAGAGTCAGCCCAGATATAAGAGAGACCAGTAAGAAGTCTCAAGTCTAGCCCCATCAAGAGATGGCGGCTTGAACCGAGTAGACTTGGAAGGTGAAACTGACAGGACTTGCTGAAGTGTGGGTGACGTTTCAGAGAACAGAGGTGACCCTGCTGTTGTTACCCTGAGCCTCTGGGTGGAAATGGTGGAGAAATTAAGAGCCGTGATAAACATTCTCAGCGAGTTTTTTCTAATGATTATTAAATGCCTGGTTGTTTTTAATAGTAGGTTATATTTAATTACTACCAACAGGAAATTGTTTAATTTCAAATATGAAATGGCAATAGTTGTATCCCACCTGACAGTATACATCAGTATACTACCCTGCCCTACTCTTAATGTGTAAATGCCTGCTTTTGATATTTTGGGTCAACTCAGAAGTCAATGTCTACTTCTGATTTGCTGTAAATTGTGTGTCGCAGCCTCAAAGGTGCTATGGAAACCCCACCACAAATTACCCCAACACAGCGAAACGTCTTCAGAGCCGGCAAGTGGTCCAGGGCTGGTGCCCTCTCTAGCACCATGACTGCTTCACGCTGTCTACCCTGATATTGAAACTGTGCCAGTGATGGTTTTATAAACCAGGGCCCTCTTCCTATTTCTGTCTTTTCTTTCCCCCTCATTCTCCTGCCCTCTGAGCCATGTAGGTCTTTCCTTACCCGGCAACAGAGGCCTTCAGATATTACACATAGAGCAAGTTGAATACCTCACAGGCACCGAGGTGGAGGTACTGTGCAGATGGGTAGAGGCGAAGCTCTCTGAGGGGTGGGCCCTCGTGCACTTTCTCTGTACCCTTCACAGCTCCCAGCACAGCACTGGGAACATAACCAGATACACTCATTCAGTGCCGTTTGCTGCTGTGTGTGTGAAGCAAATGCTCAACTCAGACAGTGAATTCACCTATTGGGCTTAGGCAAGGGGACGGTTTTTTGTTCAGTTGTACACTCATGGGGTCACGCAGGTGCCAGGCGTGCAGGAGGTGCTTAATACATTTTTGTTCAACTGTTGAAATCTGACTCTTTGTGGAAAACGACGTACCCAGTTTTTATATTATGAGATGCACTGTGTAGGGAGTAAGGATGGATGAATGGAGATGACCTAGTATCCTTGACAGGTTAGAGGGGGAAGAAAATCAGTGGATTTATTTTCCAATCTTCAGCTGAGCCTGCCTTGGGCTAGGAATGGGGTCCCTGGCTGAGGCGAAGTTAAAATGTATCTTCTCCTGCTGTTTTCTCCAACTTCCGTTGGCAAATCTTGAATGAATGAAGGCACAGACTTAGGAATGAATGCAGAGTTATCATAAAGGTTAAATGAAATATTTCGAAAGTACTTAGAACTGTGCTTGCTATGTAGAAAAATGCAACATAAATGATAGAGAGTGAGAAAAGCTCTGTCTACACCAGACAGCATCTGCCAACAGCTACAGCCTTGGATCCAGAGAAACAAAGGGTCTAAGAAACAGCCACATCACAGAGGAATCCCCCAAGCCCTAAGCACCCGTGCGCAATGCCTTGAGCTTAGATTCCTGTGTTTTCACTCTCCCTTCTTCTCCATAGGATCATGGGAAACCTCCTTGACCTTCTCTTAAGAATGGTGCTCATGGCCAGTCCCGCGCTTGGAATTTCTTCCTGCTTCTTCGATGGTTGGAGAGCCTTATATCGTTTCTGCAACCTCACCCAAGTCCCCCAGGTCCCCAACACCACCAAGAGTCTCCTGCTCAGCTTCAACTACATCAGGACAGTCACAACCGCATCCTTCCCCTTCCTGGAGCAGCTGCAGCTGCTGGAGCTCGGGACTCAGTTTACCCCCTTGACCATTGACAAAGAAGCCTTCCAAAATCTGCCCAATCTCAGAATCTTAGACCTGGGCAAAAGTCAGATAGACTTCTTGCACCCAGATGCTTTTCAGAAACTGCCCCATCTCTTCGAACTTCGACTGTTTTACTGTGGTCTCTCCAGTGCTGTATTAAAAGATGGTTATTTCAGAAATTTGGGGTCTTTGACTCGCTTGGACCTATCCAAAAATCAGATTCAGAGTCTTTACCTTCATCGTTCATTCCGGGAATTGAATTCCTTGAAGTCCATCGATCTTTCCCTCAACCAAATAACCACTGTTTGTGAGCACGACCTCAAACCCCTCCAAGGAAAAACACTCTCCTTTTTAAGCCTTGCTGATAACACCCTATACAGCAGGGTCTCAATGGACTGGGGGAAGTGTCTGAACCCATTCAGAAACATGGTCCTGGGAACCCTAGATGTTTCTGGCAATGGCTGGGCAGTGGACATCACAAGAAACTTCAGCAATGCCATCAATGGAAGCCAGATTTTCTCTTTGGTTCTTACCCATCACGTGATGGGTTCTGGGTTTGGCTTCAATAACATCAAAGACCCTGACCAGCACACCTTTGTCGGCCTGGCCGGAAGCTCAGTGATACGGCTGGACCTTTCACATGGGTTTATCTTCTCCCTGAACTTCCAACTCTTTGAGACCCTCAAGGAGTTGAAGGTTCTGAATCTCGCCTACAACAAGATAAACAATATTGCAGACAAAGCATTTTATGGACTCGACAACCTCCAAGTTCTCAATATATCACATAACCTTCTGGGGGAATTGTATAATTCTAATTTCTATGGACTACCTAAGGTAGCCTATATTGATCTGCAAAAGAATCACATCGGGATCATTCAGGACAAAACATTCAGATTCCTGGAAAAATTAAACACCTTGGATCTCCGGGATAATGCTCTTAAAACTATTTCTTTTCTTCCAAGCATACCTAATATCTTCCTGAGTGGCAATAAACTGGCTACTTTGCCAAACATCGCACTTACAGCTAACTTCATCACCTTATCAGAGAATAGGCTGGAAAATCTGGATAATCTCTACTTCCTTCTCCAGGTACCTCATCTCCAGATTCTCATTTTAAATCAAAATCGCTTTTCCTTTTGTAACCAAGACCATGCCCCTTCAGAGAACCTCAGCTTAGAAAAGCTTTTCCTTGCAGAAAATATGTTGCAGCTCGCCTGGGAAGCCGGGTTCTGCTGGGATGTTTTTAAAGGGCTTTCCCATCTCCGAGTCCTATATTTGAATAAAAACTACCTGAATTTCCTTCCACCAGGAGTATTTCGTCATCTGACTGCACTGAGGGGACTCATCCTCAAGGACAACAGGCTGACCGTTCTTTTTCCTGGCGACTTACCTGCTAATTTAGAGGTCCTGGATATATCCAGAAACCAGCTCCTCTCTCCTGATCCTGATTTATTTGCATCGCTGAGTGCCGTGGACATAACTCATAACAAGTTCATCTGTGAGTGTGAACTTAGCACTTTTATCAATTGGCTCAATCAAACCAACGTCACAATATTTGGCTCTCCGGCAGACATATACTGCATGTACCCGAGCTCCGTGGCTGGGACTTCTCTCTACTCTCTTTCCACGGAAGATTGTGATGAAGAGGAAGTTTTAGAGTCCCTAAAGTTTTCCCTTTTCACCTTCTTCACTGTCACTTTGACTCTGTTCCTCGTGGCCATCCTCATCGTTACGAAGTTTCGGGGGTATTGTTTCATCTGTTATAAGAAAATCCAGAGACTGGTGTTCAAGGACCCCATCAAGGGAAGAGAATCAGAGACGTACAAATACGATGCCTATTTGTGCTTCAGTAGCAAAGACTTTGAATGGGTGCAGAATGCTTTGCTCAAACACCTGGATGCCCAGTACAGCGACCGAAACAGATTTAACCTGTGCTTTGAAGAGAGAGACTTTTTGCCCGGGGAAAACCATATCGCCAACATCCAGGATGCCCTGTGGAGCAGCAGAAAGGTTGTCTGTCTCGTGAGCAGACACTTCCTTAGAGACGGGTGGTGCCTCGAAGCCTTCAGTTACGCCCAGAGCAGGTGCTTAGCTGACCTCAGTGGCATCCTCATCATGGTGGTGGTGGGGCCCCTGTCCCAGTACCAGCTGATGAAACATCCCTCCATCCGAGGATTCGTCCAGAAACAGCAGTACTTGAGGTGGCCTGAGGATCTCCAGGATGTTGGCTGGTTTCTCAACAAACTCTCTCAGCTCATTCTAAATAAAGAAAAGAAAAGGAAGAAAGACAATGACATTCAGTTGCAAAGTGTAACCACCATTTCTTAGACAAAGGAGCACTTTTCCACTTATCTCAAGCCACAAGCAACTCTTCCCTTTTTATTTCCACTAAGTTACCATTTGGGGTCCTTTATGAAGTTGTTGTTTTCCTACGATGAGAACCACATAAATCTCTTGATTTTCATAGCAACACGACGTTGTTTCACGGATCTCTAAATGCAAAGTAATAGATCTAGAAAATTGCGACTGCCCACAACGGTTCCCACTCTCCATCGATTTCCTTTCAGACCCGGTAACACTGTTCTCTCCTTTTGCATCGACTACGGGATATATCCTAGTCGTGGAAAGGGCACCTTGGGAGAAGTTACAGATGGCCGACACCCTTTCTCCAGTGTTCAGTTCCAGAAGGGGCTGCTCGGTGATTCTGAGGGCTCTGTACACGGCAGAACAACATTAAGTAGAAAACAGAGAGAAAGAGGTGTGCTTCCTACTGTATCCATGGGAACAATGCCACTGCTCAGTGTAGGTCACTCTCAGTCTCAAGGATAAAAGGTGGCTCCAAAGAAGCTGGGTTGAGAATAACTAGATCTCTTAGGGCCATATTGCTCCTCTTCTTCTCACCTTTTGGGTCTAACCCTAGTGGGCCGTGAGTATTCTTTTTGGCTTGCAACCTTTCTTTTGGGCTGGCTTTCAAGAACCTCCGTGACTTAGCAACAACCTATTTCAGCTTTATTTCCCTCTATATCTCATTTATCAACCACTCAGTCTGTTGCAGAAAGAACTTGTACTTGGACCAAGAACCTGGTTTGAGTTCAGATTCTGCTGCTCATGAGCTGTGTGACCTCGAGCACGTTACACACCCTCGCTGGGCCTGTTTTCTTATCTGTAGGCGTGATTGCCTCTACCTCACAGAAGATGCCATGAAAGTTAAATCGACCAGGGATGTCAGGGCATCTCCGATCTTATCCCTTCTTTTTCTTTTTTTTTCACATCTTTATTGGAGTATAATTGCTTTACAACGTTGTGTTAGTTTCTACTGTATAACAAAGTGAATCAGCTATATGCATACGTATATCCCCAAATCCCTTCCCTCTTGCGCCTCCCTCCCACCCTCTGTATCCCACCTCTCTACGTGGTCGCAAAGCACCGAGCTGATATCCCTGTGCTATGCAGCTGCTTCCCACTAGCTATCTATTTTACATTTGGTAGTGTATATATGCCCATGTTACTCTCTCACTTTGTCCCAGCTTCCCCTTCCCCTTCCCAGGGCCTCAAGTCGATTCTCTACGTCTGTGTCTTTATTTCTGTCCTGCCCCTAGGCTCATCAGAACCATTTTTTCCCTTAGATTCCATATAGATGTGTTAACATACAGTATTTGTTTTTCTCTTTCTCACTTACTTCACTCTGTATGACAGACTCTAGGTCCATCCACCTCACTACAAATAACTCAATTTCCTTTCTTTTTATGGCTGAGTAATATTCCATTGTATATATGTGCCACATCTTCTTTATCCATTCATCTGCTGATGGACACTTAGGTTGCTTCCATGTCCTGGCTATTGTAAATAGAGCTGCAATGAACATTGTGGTACATGACTCTTTTTGAATTATGGTTTTCTCAGGGTGTATGCCCAGTAGTGGCATTGCTGGGTCATATGGTAGTTCTATTTTTAGTTTTTTTACGGAACTTCCATACTGTTCTCCATAGTGGCTGTATCAATTTACATTCCCACCAACAGTGCAAGAGGGTTCCCTTTTCTCCACACCCTCTCTAGCATTTATTGTTTGTAGATTTTTTGATGAGGCCATTCTGACTGGTGTGAGGTGATACTTCATTGTAGTTTTAATTTGCATTTCTCTAATGATTAGTGACGTTGAGCATCCTTTAATGTGTTTCTTGGCAATCCGTATATCTTCTTTGGAGAAATGTCTATTTAGGTCTTCTGCCCATTTTTGGATTGGGTTGTTTGTTTTTTTGATATTGAACTGTATGAGCCGCTTGTATATTTTGGAGATTAATCCTTTGTCAGTTGCTTCATTTGCAAATATTTTCTCCCATTCTGAGGGTTGTCTTTTCATCTTGTTTATGGTTTCCTTTGCTGTGCAAAAGCTTTGAAGTTTCATTAGGTCCCACTTGTTTATTTTTGTTCTTATTTCCATTTCTCTAGGGGGTGGGTCAAAAAGGATCTTGCTGTGATTTATGTCATAGAGTGTTCTGCCTATGTTTTCCTCTAAGAGTTTTATAGTGTCTGGCCTTATGGTTAGGTCTTTAATCCATTTTGAGTTTATTTTTGTTTATGGTGTTAGGGAATGTTCTAATTTCATTCTTTTACATGGAGCTGTCCAGTTTTCCCAGCACTACTTATTGAAGAGGCTGTCTTTTCTCCATTGTATATTCTTCCCTCTTTATCAAAAATAAGTTGACCATATGTGTGTGGGTTTATCTCTGGGCTTTCTATCCTGTTGCATTGATCTATATTTCTGTTTTTCTGCCAGTACCACAGTGTCTTGATTACTATAGCTTTGTAGTATAGTCTGAAGTCAGGGGGCCTGATTGCTCCAGCTCTGTTTTTCTTTCTCAAGATTGCTTTGGCTATTTGGGGCCTTTTGTGTTTCCATACAAATTGTGACCTTTTTTGTTCTAGTTCTGTGAAAAATGCCAGTGGTAGTTTGATAGGGATTGCATTGAATCTGTAGATTGCTTTGGGTAGTATAGTCATTTTCACAATGTTGATTCTTCCAATCCAAGAACATGGTATATCTCTCCATCTGTTTGTAGCATCTTTAATTTGTTTCATCAGTGTCTTATAGTTTTCTACATACAGGTCTTTTGTCTCCTTAGGTAGGTATATTTCTAGGTATTTTATTCTTTTTGTTGCAATGGTAAATGGGAGTGTTTCCTTAATTTCACTTTCAGAATTTTCATCATTAGTGTATAGGAATGCAAGAGATTTCTGTGCATTAATTTTGTATCTTGCTACTTTACTAAATTCATTGATTAGCTCTAGTAGTTTTCTGGTGGCATTTTTAGGATTCTCTGTATAGTATCATGTCATCTGCAAACAGTGACAGCTTCTTTTCCAATTTGGATTCCTTTTATTTCTTTTTCTTCTCTGATTGCTGTGGCTAAAACTTCCAAAACAATGTTGAATAATAGTGGTGAGTGTGAGCAACCTTGTCTTGTTCCTGATCTTAGTGGAAATGGTTTCAGTTTTTCACCATTGAGGACGACGTTGGCTGTGGGTTTGTCATATATGGCCTTTATTATGTTGAGGTAAGTTCCCTCTATGCCTACTTTCTGGAGGGTTTTTATCATAAATGGGTGTTGAATTTTGTCGAAAGCTTTTTCTGCATCTATTGAGATGATCATATGGTTTTTATCTTCAGTTTGTTAATATGGTGTATCACATTGATTGATTTGCGTATATTGAAGAATCCTTGCATTCCTGGCATAAACCCCACTTGATCATGGTGTATGATCCTTTTAATGTGCTGTTGGATTCTGTTTGCTAGTATTTTGTTGAGGATTTTTGCATCTATGTTCACCAGTGATATTGGCCTGTAGTTTTCTTTCTTTGTGACATCTTTGTCTGGTTTTGGTATCAGGGTGATGGTGGCCTCGTAGAATGAGTTTAGGAGTGTTCCTTCCTCTGCTATGTTTTGGAAGAGTTTGAGAAGGATAGGTGTTAGATCTTCTCTAAATATTTGATAGAATTCTCCTGTGAAGCCATCCGGTCCTGGTCTTTTGTTTGTTAGAAGGTTTTTAATCACAGTTTCAATTTCAGTGCTTGTGTTTGGTCTGTTTATATTTTCTATTTCTTCCTGGTTCAATCTTGGAAGGTTGTACTTTTCTAAGAATTTGTCCAATTCTTCCAGGTTATCCATTTTATTGGCATATATTTACTTGTAGTAATCTCTCATGATCCTTTGTATTTCTGCAGTGTCAATTGTTACTTCTCCTTTTTCATTTCTAATTCTATTGATTTGAGTCTTCTCCCTTTTTTGCGTGATGAGTCTGGCTAATGGTTTATCAATTTTGTTTATCTTCTCAATGAACCAGCTTTTAGTTTTATTGATCTTTGCTATTGTTTCCTTCATTTCTTTTTCATTTATTTCTGATTTGATCTTTATGATTTCTTTCCTTGTGCTAACTTTGGGTATTTTTTGTTCTTCTTTCTCTAATTGCTTTAGGTGTAAGGTTAGGTTGTTTATTTGAGATGTTTCTTGTTTCTTAAGGTAGGCTTGGATTGCTATAAACTTCCCTCTTACAACGGCTTTTGCTGCATCCCATAGGTTTTGGATCATCATGTTTTCGTTGTCATTTGTCTCTAGGTATTTTTTGATTTCCTCTTCGATTTCTTCAGTGATCTCTTGGTTATTAAGTAGTGTATTGTTTAGCCTCCATGTGTTTGTATTTTTTACAAATTTTTCCCTGTAAGTGATATCTAGTCCCATAGCGTTGTGGTCAGGAAAGATACTTGATGTGATTTCAATTTTCTTAAATTTACTGAGGCTTGATTTGTGACCCAAGATATGATCTATCCTGGAGAATGTTCCATGAGCACTTGAGAAGAAATTGTATTATGTTGATTTTGGATGGAATGTCATATAAATATCAATTAAGTCCATCTTGTTTAATGTATCATTTAAAGGTTATGTTTCCTTATTTATTTTCATTTTGGATGATCTGTCCATTGGTGAAAGTGGAGTGTTAAAGTCCCCTACTATGATTGTGTTACTTTGATTTCCGCTTTTATGGCTGTTAGCATTTGCCTTATGTACTGAGGTACTCCTATGTTGGGTGCATAAATGTTTACAAATGTTATATCATCTTCTTGGATTGATCCCTTGATCATTATGTAGTGTGCTTCTTTGTCTCTTGTACTAGTCTTTATTTTAATGTCTATTTTGCCTGGGATGAGAATTGCTACTCCAGCTTTCTTTTGATTTCCATTTGCATGGAATATCTTTTTCCATCCCCTCTCTTTCAGTCTGTATGTGTCCCTAGGTCTGAAGTGGGTCTCTTGTAGACAGCATATATACGGGTCTTGTTTTTGTATTCATTCAGCCAGCCTATGTCTTTTGGTTGGAGCATTTAATCCACTTACATTTAAGGTAATTATCGATATGTATATTCCTATTACCATTTTCTTAACTGCTTTGGGTTTGTTATTGTAGGTCTTTTCCTTCTCTTGTGTTTCCTGCTGAGAGAAGTTCCTTTAGCATTTGTTATAAAGCTGGTTTGGTGGTGCTGAATTCTCTTAGCTTTTGCTTGTCTGTAAAAGTTTTAATTTTTCTATCGAATCTGAATGAGATCCTTGCTGGGTAGCATAATCTTGGTTGTAGGTTTTTCCTTTTCACCACTTTAAATATATCCTGCCACTCCCTTCTGTCTTGCAGAGTTTTTGTTGAAAGATCATCTGTTAACCTTATGGGGATTCCCTTGTATGTTATTTGTTATTTTTCCCTTGCTGCTTTTAATATTTTTTCTCTGTGTTTAATTTTTGATAGTTTGATTAACATGTGTCTGACATGTCTCTCTTTGGGTTTATCCTATATGGTACTCTCTGTGCTTCCTGGACTTGATTGACTATTTCTTTTCCCATGTTAGGGAAGTTTTCAACTATAATCTCTTCAAATATTTTCTCAGACCCTTTCTCTTTCTCTTCTTCTGGGACCCCTATAATTTGAATGTTGGTGCATTTAACATTGTCCCAGAGGTCTTTGAGACTGTCCTCAATTCTTTTCATTCTTCTTTCTTTTATCTGCTCCCTGGCAGTTATTTCCACCATTCTATCTTCCAGCTCACTTATCCATTCTTCTGCTTCAGTTATTCTGCTATTGATTCCTTCTAGAGTATTTTTAATTTCAATAATTGTGTTGTTCATCACTGTTTGCTTGCTCCCTAGTTTTTCTAGATCCTTGTTAAATGTTTCTTGTATTTTCTCCTTTCTGTTTCCGAGATTTTGGATCATCTTTACTATCATTACTCTGAATTATTTTTCAGGTAGGTTGCCTATTTTCTTCATTTATTTGGTCTTGTAGGTTTTTACCTTGCTCCTTCATCTACAACATATTTTTTTGTTGTTTCATTTTATTTACTTAGTTGTTTGTTTGTTTTTATGGGTGGTGCTATATTCCTGTCTTACTGGTTGTTTGACCTGAGATGTCCAGCACTGGAGTTTGCAGGCAGTTGGATAGAGCTGGGTCTTGGTGCTGAGATGAGGACCTCTGGGCAGCCTCACTCCAATTGATATTCCTTAGGGTCTGAGGTTCTCTGTTAGTCCAGCAGTTTGGACTTGGAGCTCCCACCACAGGAGCTGGCGCCTGACCTCTGACCTGGGATCCAAGATCCTGCAAGCTTCATGGCACAGTTTAAAAAAAAAACAAAGAAAGAAAGGTAGAAGCAGTACAATATCAAAGAATAAAAAACAAAATAAAATTAGAAAGACAAAAAATATATTAGGAAAAATAAAACTATAATTGAAACAAGGTAAAATAAAACCACAACAGAAAAAGGAAAAAATAAAGGAGGGGGGGGTGGTGGGGGAACACGCCAAAAGGAGAGAACAATAACAAAGTAAAAAGAATAAAATAAAATGGAAAAATAAAAGATTTATTGGGAAAAATATAAAAGAATCAACAGCAATGAATCAACAAGCTAAAACAGAACCCCAATCTAAAAGAGGAAAAAACATAAACAAAAAAAAGCCTTGGCTATGGGGGCAGAGCTTAGGCAGGGTGGAACTTAGGCAGGGGCAGGGTTTAGAGTGGGGCAAGACCTAGGCAGGTGGGGGGGCATGATGCTTGAGTGTGGGGTGGGGTCTAGGCTCAAGACCTATACAGCCAGAAAAGGCCTTGGGGGTGGGACCTAGGTGGGGCAACCTTCAAGCATGGGGCAGGGCCTCTGCTTAGGACCTGCCCGGGACGGGAGAGGCAGTGTGTGGAAAGGAGGGCCTCTGGAGTGTGGAGTTTCAGAGTTTGGATGTAGGGCCCTGGGTGAGGGTGTGTGGGTGGGGTTTAGGCCCAGCGCGTTGGAGGGGGTCTCAGAGGGGGTCTCCAAATGTAGAGGTGGGGCCCTGGGTTGGAGTGTAAGGGTGGGGCTTGGGCCCTGCACAGGAGGAGGGAGGCTCCGAGAGCAGAGGATTGGCCCCGGAACCCAACAGGCTCCCCGGTGTCCAAGTGGACAGCACTGCCACTTTCCCTTCCGTTCCTGTATGCCTCCCACACGGTCTCCCCATGGGTCTCCCCCATCACCACTGGACCCCTAACCGTGGGTGAGTCCTCTGGGTGTAGGGACGTCTTCCCTCCCCCAGCCATTCTGGTTCTGGAGGTCCGGCCTTTACTTTTGCTCCCCCTTCCCTGCCTCCCACTCCCTCAGGACCCGCATGGCTGGAGGGGGCCTCGGTGGGCAGAGGATCAGGCCCAGAATCTCAGCAGGTTCCTGGAGGTCCAAGTGGTCAGGGGAAACCTCCCTTTTGCTCCTCTGCCCTCCCAATGGTCCCCCAATTTCCCCCTTCGGGTGTGGAATCCCTTCCCCTCCCCCAGCCGCCCCTCAGGGTCACCTGTCCTGTCTGGCCTCCACTACTTCTCTCTCCCTTCACTCCCCCCACACCCCACATCCTACCCGGTCACTGGGGGTTCCTCCCGTCCCCTTAGGTGTCCGTGGTCCCTCACCGGTGCCTGATAGGTGCCCTAGTTGTGCGGAGACGTGAATTCCACGTCCTCCTAGTCCGCCATCTTGACTCCGCTCCCTGTACCTTTCCGATCTTTACCTTAGTCACCCTAATGGCCATGAGAGGGAACCCACACCCAGTGGGCTTCTGGAGGCAGTCGTGATTTCTTAGAAGTTGTATTTTTTTTATCTTAAAAGAAAACTATATATATTTTGTATTTTTTCATGTTTATTTTAATATAGAAATGTATTTCTGTAAAAGAATTAAGAAAATTTAAACCAAGGAAGGTGCGCCAAAGTTACCCCCGGCTTCCCAAACAGCTTCCTCCAAATCCAATCCAGCTTGGGACTCAGTATTTCACATGACACTCACTTCCCTCGCTGTGCCCGCCCCCCATCCTAACTCCAGCACACATACACACACACACACACACACACACACACACACACACACTACCTGTTGTCATCCCAACTTCTTGGGGCCCCTCTGATCCATAAGACTGAGCCTGTCCTGCGGCCATTGTTCTTTATTCTTTGAACAATGCTTGCACCCATTAGCCTTGTTCTTATGCACACACACACACACACTCTGTCCTTTCCTTCTGGAATGTTCTCCCATCACTGCAGTCCATGCTACATGCTCTTCAAAATCCAGCCCGCCAAGCCTCCTTGGATGCCTCCAACCCAAATCCAGTCTCCGTTTTGTGCAAACTTTTGACGCTGTATCCATTCTTTTAAAACAAGCTCTTACTACTTCCTGCTTCCTCTGAGAGTTGTGAGCCTGTCTGGCCACCCACCCCTCTGGACTATAAGCTCCGTGAGAAAAGGTCCTTTCTTCCATGTCCCACCCTCACTGGCCATAACAGATCACATATGGTTTCCAGACCACGTGAGACTTTCCCATCTACACTTGTCCATGCTGCTTCCTCCCCCTGGGATTCTTTTTTCCATACCCACCCCCCACCCCATGTCTGCCTGGTGAATTTCCTAGCACCACTGCTCATTCCTTGTGACCTCACAGATTTCTGTCACTGATCTATAACGTTGTGTTGTACCAAGTGTGTATGGGTATGCAGAGTCTACCTAGACTGTGACCCCTGATGGCAGGGACCTCATCTTGTCACCTTTGTATCCTGAGCCCAGTATGCTGCCTGGGCAATAGCATATGCTTAATAAATGCCTGGTGAATGGATGAAGCACATTGCAAAGTCTCCCTGGTGTCAAAGCTGCTACTATTAGATGCTCCTGGGACATGCAGGGCAGGGGCCAGGAGAGCTGGACATCCACATGGGTGCTGAAGGGGTGGGAGATCACAGACACTAAGAAACCTACTGACCTTTGTTTCAAATGATGGGGCATGGGTAGAGCTCCTCGACTGGCAGCCAGGAGTTGGGTAGGATGGAGGGATGGAGAGATGGAGGGATAGGAAAGGAAAACAGAGTGAAGAAGTTCCTCAGGAACCTCATACTAAGAAATTCAGTAAAACAAAAACCAACAGCAAAGTATTGCTGCCAATAACAGTTACAGTCACAAACTCAGAAGAGGGCAGCAAGGCCACTTTGTCTCAGTGTGATCTTTCCTGCCCGACCTGCTCAAAAGCCATGGTTCTCCCCAAGCTGTAGGAGCATGGGCAGTGCAGACACTGACGAAATCTCCCCATCAGAACCTCCTGTAAGGACAGGACCCCGGAGGAAGGAGCTGGGGGGCTCAGAGGCAGGTAGCTCTACATCCAGCATCACCCTTGCTTTGGGTGACCTTCCCTTGGACTCTTTTCTCCAAACCAAACCTAGGACGTGTGACATGACATGTGCACGTGTATTTATAGGAACAGTAAGTTGCAACACAGGTAACTCTTGACTTCTGAAAGGAGTCTATCCCACAGCCTTTTCTAATCCTCTTACTTAAACACAAATGAAACACATTGGAAAAGCACCTTTGGACGTTTCCATACAGAGCTGATGCAGGACCTGTTCACATAATACATCCCAGCCACCAGAGAATTCAACACGCCACTCTAATTTATTCTAAAACGCCTCTTTTCTGGCAAAGACCCAAAACTTCCTTAAGTTCTTTTCATTCATCTTCTCTTCCATCACCAGGCTCAGCAGTTGGAATTCTTTTTGAGGCTATTTTGCCAGGTCTCACTGTTGGCATGTATGGCAACAGAAAAGACTAGCAGTGCCTTCTTGAGATGTGGGTACTGGGGGGGGGGGTCCCAGCAATTCAGAGTCAGGCCTCAGTAAATTGATCAATTCCGTACAGCATTGTCCTTCGGGGGTCACTCCTAAATAGAAGGAAGTATTCGGTGTAAGAATGGTGAAAGCTTGCTGTCTTTGGAATTGAGACTATCCTGTCCATTTTACAATATTGATTGGGGCTGCGGAAGACTTCAAAGAGATTCTCACTCATCATCTCAAATATAACTCACTCTGAAACTTTCTTGTGGGCCCCATGAATCTGCGGTGAATACCATTTAGATAGCTTAATATAATGTAAAGTAAATGTGGCTGAGAGCTTGAAATTATGAAATAACTATATTGCGAGGATAGAAGGATGTGGAGTACAAGTGTAGGATAGATAAATGCTCACCTCCCACAATATAAAATCAATATAAAGTGTCTAGAATGTTAAATCAAGAAATTGCACTCAGAGTGTGAATGTGGAAATATGAAAATGTCAGAGGAAAGAACTAGACAAATTCATGGTGATTGCCTGAGGGAGTTTTGCCCAATTCTTCCATAGGGGACATCTAGAAAATCTGAAGAAACTGTGTTTTAAATCTACTTAAAGGCATTGGAGAACTATAAGGCAGTAAACAGAGTGAAGATACAGGAGAAAGATGTGGATCGATTGAAATCAAGAGACTAATTAATTAATTAATGTGATTAAGACCCTATTCACCAAAAAGGACCATCAATGAGCAAATAGGCAAATGAGAGTATGGAAGGATACATGTATCTGAAAAGGATTCTCATAGCCAAGATGTGAAAACCCTCCTACAGATCAGTAAGGAAAAGATAACACAAAAGAAAAGTGAACAAGAGACTTAAGAATTTCACAGAAGTATATCCAATGTCCAAAAGCAGATGAAAAGATATTCAATCTCCTTTAGTCATCAGGGAAGTGCAAATGAAAACCACACTGCCATACCACACCCCAGAATGGCTAAAGTCAAGATGATTGACAGTATCAAGTACTGGCAAGGATGTGGAGCGCTTGAAACTCTCATATATTATTGGTGAGAATGTAAATTGGTGTACTTTAAAAAACAGTCCATTGATATCTACCAAAGTTGTGTGCACACGTGTCCTATGACACAGCAATTCTACTCATAGATAGAAATCCATGCACATATGCAACAGAAGACAAAAATGTTATGGCAGCCTTCTGTGCAGTAGCCAACAGTGGAAACAACCCACATATCCATCAGCCATAAAAGGCATAAGTAAATTGTGGTCACTGAAAACTCCACAGAAATGGCAATTAACCAATTAAAGCTACATGCAGCAACATGAGTGAATCTCACAAAAGGTTAAGTCAAAGAAGTGAGACGTAACTATGTCAGATACTGAGTGGTTCCATTTTTTAGAAATTTCAAGGAGGCGAAGCTCATGAATGATGATAGGGAGGGTGATGGTTACCTTTGGGGAGAAGGGAGGGGAGTGTTGGGGGGAGGGTGTCCCCAAAGCTGGTTATGTTCCGTTTCTTGACTTGGGTGATGATATGGGTGTGTCCACTTTGTGACAATACATTTTATCTGTAGCAACGAATTTGTTCACTTTTCTGTATGGTATTATTCTTCAATTAAAAAAAACAAAACAAAACCCTAAACACTTTATCTTCATTATAGCTGGCCTCTGGTCTAAGTGTGTTTCCTTGTTCGGCCTCAACCAAAGGAAAAACACAGGTGATTGTGCTGGGGTGGGGGGTGGGGGCGGAACTTAGGGAGATCAAAGGGGGTTGGGGTGAGACACGGGGCTGCAAACCTCTCATTATGAGTCTTTGGTATTATTTAATGTTCAACTCTGTGCAGACATTTCATTAATAATACTTTGATGTATACAGAATACACAGTCAACTTATACGTGTATAAAATGGAGATGATAACTTCTGCCTTTGGCAGAAAACAGAGAAAATAGAATTAGCCAGAATTTAAAAATTAAAGCACCATCAAAGAAAAACAACATTCTTTCAACAGGTGAATATACATGATAGTCACATGTACAGGTGAATATATATCATATGTACATTACATACACATCACAATATATATAAGGTCTTGTTCAATTTTATTTTTCTTAAGATTAAAGAAACTTTTCATCTATTTTGCTTAGCATTCAAATATTTTATTTCTCCATGGCCACAATAACTTCCATTTAGACAGGCCTGTTAAGAAATTAAACATTTGTATTTTCCAGAAAATTCCACAGAAGGAACTCGCTAAGGCTCTGTGGCCCTCTCGGGCCCCATGGGTCTAGGCAAGTATGACAAGGCGGCTTTATTCCTGAAACTTGGGGACCTGCTCCAACAGGCCGCAAATTATGTTTCTTTTCCCAGCACAGACCCTGCACTTCTGCGGGCCCATGTTTTCCTGTCTCCTCCCCAGGAAGGTCACCTCACTCAGACGTGATAAAAATCAATGACATCGTGTCTCTTCGGGGACCCAGCCCCTTCAGGAAGCAGGTGCTTTGGTGGACTGGAAACGGGCAGTTTTCTGCTGCGTCGACCTGGGTTTTCCGCTCAAGCAGCCCTCCGGGCCTAACACTTGAGGCCGCTTTCATGGTTTTTCCAATGACCTTGGCCATTTATGGGCTCCCAGCTCTTTCCCCAGCTGCAGCTCTGTTGTGGAGCCAGCGTCTTCCAGGCCTGCAGGAGCCCGGCAGGATTTGCAGTGTTTCTGCGCGCTGGTCCATGTGAAAACAAGAGAGCCTTTTTTGGAGAGGGGGCCAGGACTCACCACTGCTTCTTCTAGGGAAGACTTTCAGGGTTAGTGTCCAACAAAGGAGGGAAAGCTGGTGTGGGCGTCCCTGGCTGGAGAAGACACCGCCTCTAGGCTTCCTCAGCCTGCAGCCCTCAGATGAGCTTGGGGCAGGAGTTCCCACCTACTGTCGTCCCACTCCCCACCCAGAGACAACCACAGGAAGCCCTCAGCTTGGAATCTGAAGACTGAGTTACAGTCCTAGCTGTGCGTCGTTTCACTGCTTGGAGCTTCAGGGTTTGGTTTGTTGTTGTGTTTTTTTCCCCAGGATTAAATGGTACATAGAAACAAGTAGCACAGTCCTAGCACAAAATAAATGCACGTTAACACTCTGTGGGTGACAGAGACCAGGCTACATTGTGTAAGTTGACCATCCAGGTGTCCTTCGTTCCTTGGATCTGCCTTCCACTCCTCTAGTCTGGAAGCTCCATTGCTTGTCCTTGGAGTGAAATTGACCTCTTTGGAGGTCTAGGCAACGGCTCCGGAAATCTGAGAAGGAAATTCACTGGGCTGTTTTTTTTTTTTTTTAACATACAATAAAATGGACAGATCGTAAGTGTATACTTCAATGTATTTTTTTATTTTTAATAATATTTGGTTATCCACTCAGTTATTTTTTTTATTGGAGTACAGTTGATTTACAATGTCATGTTAGTTTCAGGTGTACAGCAAAGTGATTCAGTTATACATATATATATATATTGTTTTTCAGATTCTTTTCCATCATAGGTTATTACAAGATATCAGGTATAGTCCCCTGTGCTATACAGTAGGTCCCTGTGGTTTATTCAATACATTTTAATAATTGTCTATACCCATGTCATTACTACCTCAGTCAAGATGTAGAATATTTACATC
The DNA here is from genome assembly GCF_951394435.1 of Stenella coeruleoalba. Classification (NCBI taxonomy): domain Eukaryota; kingdom Metazoa; phylum Chordata; class Mammalia; order Artiodactyla; family Delphinidae; genus Stenella; species Stenella coeruleoalba. The sequence continues at coordinate 144,542,478 of NC_137169.1, read as the reverse complement.
ACTCTGGAAAGTGCCTGCTTACTTTTTTTTTTGGCCAGTACCCATTCCTGCCCCAACTCAGATAACCAGTCATGATTCCCATCAACATAGGTTAATTTCACCTGTTCCTGAACTTCGGGTAAAGGGAATCGGTAGTCAATCTTTCGCTCCCTTGATGTCTCAGCATCCCATTCCATCCCGTCACTTGAGCATCACTCTCGCTTGAATAGGGAAGCCCTTGGCCCAGGTGCTGTAGGTGACCAGCAAGGAGGTCTGGAAGGCTGATAGGGTTCTTGGGCCTGTGGAACTGGGCTTCAGGTGGGCAGAGCCCTGTTGTACCACACTCGCCCTGTAGTAGGTCAGGAGTAGGGTGTCTGCAGGGTCTGCCCATCCCCTGAGTCCTCCCCCACCTTCCTCTGCCCATAACTTTGGGGGAGACAGAAGGAGAAGACACAATTCCTGTCTCCATCACTGCCATCCTTCATCCAGCCCTTTGTCAGAACTGTTGCAAAATGCTTGGGCTGGTTGAGTTTCTGCAACAGAGAGAGGTGGTCAAACCTCTCACTCGTGGACTCAGATTGACCTGGTTTTGAATCCCAATTGTCTCACCAATTAGATTTGTGATTTTGGGCGAGTCAATGAACTCTTCTGAGTTGAGGTTCCCTCATTTGTATTATAAGGCTAATAACAGAGTTTCATCAGTCTTACTTGCAATAATCCAAGTACTTGGCATCTACTACAAGTGCAACAATCTCTAGTGATGATCACTAGGTCTCTAGCTTCATCCCCATCTGAGATGCCTATTGACATTCACCCGTCAGTGGTGTCTGCTACTGGGAAGAGCTGTGCCCTCTTCCTGGGAATGGAGCTGAGTTGGCTCCCTTGGGATGGTCCAGGGGGCAGCCCTTAGGCCCACAGAGGACAGCAACAAACCAATGAGCCAAGTGTGCTCACTCATCTGCTCTGTAATATATATTTTTTAATTAATTTATTTAATTTATATATTTTTGGCCACATTGGGTCTTCATTGCTGCATGCGGGCTTTCTCTAGTTGCAGCGAGCAGGGGCTACTCTTCGTTGCAGTGCACAGGCTTCTCATTGCGGTGGCTTCTCGTTGCGGTGGCTTCTCGTTGCAGAGCACAGGCTCTAGGCGCATGGGCTTCAGTAGTTGCAGCACGTGGGCTCAGTAGTTGCGGCTTGCGGACTGTAGAGTGCAGGCTCAGTAGTTGTGGCGCACGGGCTTAGTTGCTCTGCGGCATGTGGGATCTTCCTGGACCAGGGATAGAACCCGTGTGGACTCCTAACCACTGCACCACCAGAGAAGCCCTGCTCTGTAATTTTTAAATGTGTTTATTTATATTTATTTTTTATTTTTTGTTGTATGCGGGCCTCTCACTGTTGTGGCCTCTCCAGTTGTGGAGCGCAGGGTCCAGACGCACAGGCTCAGCAGCCATGGCTCATGGGCCCAGCCGCTCCGCGGCATGTGGGATCTTCCCGGACCAGGGCACAAACCTGCGTCCCCTGCATCGGCAGGCGGACTCTCAACCACTGCACCGCCAGGGAAGCCCTTAAATGTGTTTATCTTTGCATTAAGGGAGTTGATGCCATTTTTTTAATCTTGAAATTTTCTGCGTATGTAATGATTCACCCCTGCATATATTGTGTCTTTAGGTAAAAACAATGCCCTTTCAATGGTGTTATCAGCCCTGCTCTCCGACTCCAGGGAAGCCTCATGGCAGGTCAATGTTTACAATTAGAATGTACGTATCTGCCTCTTTACACAGTTACCCCTTGTGTGAATTCTAGGATTTCAGGTCTGATGAAGGAAAAAGGCATGACCACGAGGTGGCAGTGACACACAACGAGCTTTATTTGGATGGTACTTGGACAGGTTACCTGGAAGGGAGAGTCCCTCAGAGCAGGAGAGCTTCCAGGGACAGAGGCTCAGGGCCACCACCCAGAAGGTGGGAGGTCAAGGGCACCCCCAGGGGAGAGGGGGATCAAGAGGGGATCACATGTCTACATGAGGTCACTCAGCAGCGTAGTGCAGAGTCTCTAGGTCAGAGCTCCAAAGGGCAGTCACGGTTTAGAGAAGTCATGTTCTTTTATAGACCTGGGGTTTGTCTTTATCTATGGACAGCAGTTGCTGGGTGCTATTTCATGACTTATGGGTTATGCAAAGCAGGTAGGCCCTAAATGGGTAAAAAACGTACTTATTTGGGCTATATCTAAACGCACTGCAAAATGTATATCTATATCTATATCTATATCTATATATAGATATCTGAATCCCTTTACTGTGCAGAACATTGTAAATCAACTATACTTGAATAAAATAAGTTTTTTAAAAAGCCATTTGATGTGTAAAAAATTGACTTTAGTGCAGGTAGGCATGAAGAAATCAACAACATAGGGGCCAATACACAAGGGCCACTCTTTAACTCATTTATACAACATACCCCTAAAGAAAATAGTAGACGGAACGCAAGACCTATTTGCCTGGCCTCCTTAAATTGTTTCATAGTCTCTACCACCATGACATTTAATGTGGACGAGCCCTAGTGGCTGCCCAGTAAAGCTAAAATCTATTGCCCAAATCCTGAGCTCTCAGGAAAACACAGTAATAGAAAAAGCAGCAATAGAATCTAAGCTTCCCCAGACCCCTAGGGATAGGATTGCCATCACCAGGGTCACCGTCTACACAAGAAGCTCTTAGGCTCCTCCCAAGGGTCAGAACAGACCCAAAGTTTCAGGGCGTCAACAATACATGCGTCACAACCTCAGCTGACAAAGGACTTGCTTCATTGGCAGGTTTATCATTATTTCCATGAAGCAGATGACAATGTATTTGGCCAACACACAGCTTGTTCAACGGATTTCCAAGTTGGTTATAAAAACAAAAGTGAAATAATGCATCATATCTAAGATGTCACTGATTATAAGATACTCCTTTATTTGATGTGTCACTAATACAATTTTTAAAACTTCCATTTAAATAATGGCCATTGAGTGTATTATGCATCCTGATTGCTCAGTGTTAAGTATGAAAAGAATGTGTTTTGGAATTGATGAGATGCAGCAGGACAAAGTATTCCCTTGTGGATGAGCCCACACACACCCTCCCATTCAGCACCACCCGTGGTGACAGAGGTCTTTTAAAAAATTATTATTTTTTATTTCTTTAACTTTCATTGAAATATAGTTGATTTACAGTGTTGTGTTAGTTTCAGGTGTACAGCAAAGTGATTCAGTTTTATATATATATATATAAAAAGAAACTTCCATGACCCACTCCCAGCCCAGAGTTCAGACTTTGTCTTGAGAACAAAGTCGTGTCACTGAAGGGTTTTAAACAAGAAGGGATGTGACTAGACTAGTATTTTGAAGAAATAGTCCTGCTGCAGTAAGGAAAAGGGGTGGAAGGATACAACCTGAGGACATAGGATTTTAGTTCATAGACTTTTAAAAAATTTAAATTAAAAAAAAAATTGGTAGGAACTCAGGAATGAGGACAGAGGAAATGAGGTCCCAGCAAAGTGGGACCCCAGAACTTTGACCTGAGCTGGAGGTCGGTGGCTGCTCTGGGATTGTGGAGTGAAGCAAGAGGGACAGCCACACAGGCTGGGTTGTCTAAGAGACCGTCCACGTGAAGGGCCCAACAAAAACCACTTTGGGCCTCAGTTTTCCCATCTGTAAAATTGGGATAATTCTAGTTCTGAGCTCACAGTATACTTGTACACAGCACAAGTGTACTGTGAGCACCTGGTACACAGTAGGCACTCATTACATGTTCACTGTTATTATTTCAACACCAAGGGGCTACCGCTGGGGTCAGTGAGAAGCAGGCAGGTTGAGGCTCGTGGACTGGAGGTTGAGCTGAGGCTCTCTTGGTTAGTGCTGGGCCCCCTTCTCTGAAGGCACAAAGGAGCCATTAAGCGGATGGGATTTGCCCTGATGGGAGGGATTTGAACTTGACCAAAGCAGAAGAGGAGTCAAGATGACCCCCAGGATTCTGGAGCCATTCTCTGATCACAGAGTGAAGAGTGGGCTGTGGATAAGATAACTTAGAATCAGAGGACCTGATACTGGAGGGATCCAGGGGGTTTCTGGAGCTTAAGGAAGAGACCTAAGGTGCAGGTACAATTTTGGGCATCATCAGTGCCAAAGGAGAAGTTGAAGCAAAGAGTGGAAGAGTGTGGACAGTGAGCGACCCCAGGGTCAAGGACAGGGCCGTGGATAACACTGATATTTAAGGGGCAGGTAGAAGAGATGCTGGGAGAGAGGACTAAGGAGTAGGTGGGAGTAGACCAGGGAAGAGCAGTAGCATGGAAGCCAGGGGGCTGGTTCTAAAAGTGGAGACACATCAGGCAACTGTGTGGTGGATGGATGGATGTGTAGGTAGGTGGATGGAAGGATGAATGGATGCATGGATGTGTAGGTAGGTGGGTAGATGGATGAAAGGATGAATGGATGGATGAATGGATGTGTAAGTGGGTGGATGGATGGATGAATAGGTGATTGGGTGACTGGTTGGCTGGCTAGGTAGTTCAGTGGATGTGTAGGTAGGTGGGTGGATGGACAGATGGATGGTTGGATGGTCATTGTCAAATGCTACATGAAAATCCCATAATAAAATAAACAAACAACAAGGACCTACTGTATAGCACAGGGAACTATAGTCAATATCTTATAATAACTTATAATGGAAACAAGCTGAAAAAGAATGTATAAAAAGTTTATATATATATATATATATATATATATATATATATATATATGAGAATCACTTTGCTGTATACCTAAAAGACTGTAAATCAACTATACTTCAGTTTTTTAAAAATCCCATAAGAGGAGGCCTGGCTGTGGCTATGTAGATGTCACTGATGAACTCAGAGCAGTGTCAGGAAACCACACAGCAGTTGTTTGGGGAATGACTAGCGGGTGAGAGAGTGTAGATCACTCTAGCAAGCAACTTGGCTGTGAAGGGCAGAAATTATGTAGGGTGTTTTGGAGGGAGATGTGGCAAAGAGAAGGTTTTTGTTCAGTTTTAAGATGGAAGAGCCTTGAGGGTGTTGACATGCTCATGGAAAGAAGACCCAGTAGGGGAGGGAGCGCTGAGGACCCAGGAGAAATAGGAGGCCCGTGGTTGGAGGTGGGGAAGAAAATGGGCAGGGGGGAGGTAGGCGGAGGGGAGGGAGAGGGAGGGGGGCCTGGGGGGGGAGTAAATTGGAGAAGAGGGGAAGGGCAAGGCAAACTAATAAACCTCTATGCAAATGTCCATGGCTGTACTTACAGATAAGGCCATAAGGATACTTTTGAACTTGGAAGAAACAGAAATCAGATACAAATAGGATAAAACTCACAGTCTTCACAGAGCTGACTCCTTCCCTGTGTCAGTAAAAAGCATTTAAGCCATTTTGCATTTAGGCTTCTAACCCCTCCCTTTTAGCACACAGCAAATTTATTCATGGCTGAACTGACTCCTTGATTTATGTATTTTTAAGAAACGTTCTTCATCAGTATTTTCAAAGACTATCATGTGCGCCTGTGTGTATAATTTCATCTTGTTGAAAGTTTCAGCTGAGAAAATGAAGCCATGCAAATTCGTAATGGAAAGAAGTGTTCACTTCTCATAATAATCTGGATGTGGAGGGGAACAGGCCATGGATCTGTTACGTGTTTTATATGTGTTTGTCAGACAGCAGCAAAATTGACATTACAGCCAACACTGAGGAATTCTTTTACGCCCCCTCCGCAGCTCCCTCTTCGTTAATTGCAGCTAACTTTCATGGAAACGTTTTTTCCTTGAAGTGTTCCACAATCTGATTCAGTCCTGGAGTGAAGCTTTTGGGGGAGAAAGTGAGCTAAAATTTCTTCAACTGTTTTTGACAGATGGGATGTTGGAAAATACACACGCACGCACACACACACCACACACACACACATACACACACATTCTTCTTTAAAATAGAGGGAAGAAAAAGCACTGACCTATTTTTACCCTCGGGTACCTCACTAACAGTAGGACATTAGTAAACTCCAAGCTTGGCAAGGCTGGGGATGACATCTTTGAAGAGGCAAACCCAGCTGGCTCAAAGGAAAAAGGCCACAGACATCACAAAATTTTAAATCCTGCATCTGAGCCTACAGAGGAAACATTTCCTAGCCAGAATTTCAGCAAACCTCATTACGGGAGCCCCACTAAAAAGCTTCAGGGACGTTGCCAACTGCCATTTCTTTTCATTAAGAACAAGCCTGAAAAAAAGATGAAAGAGAAAAAAGCAAAGCAACATTTTTCACCCAGCACCATGGGAAAGTGACAAACTCCGAAGCCCGTCTTCAAAGACCTAAGCTCCGGCACACACCTTAGCTGACTCTGGAGACAATGGCAAGAGTTTTTCTGGACCGATGTGGATATTTGAAACCTGCATTTGAAGGCACAAACAGTAAACCCCAGGCACTGGGAAGCTGACGAGTGAGCTCATGAAAAGAGTAAGGAGGCCAGTAGATTTGATTCCCCCAAAGTGTGCCTAAAAATTCAAACACAGTGGATCTCCTATTAAAAAATGGCTCGGCTACATCCAAGGACAAACTGTGAGGACAGCACGCTAACAAGGAAAAGGCAGCCTTCACCGGGTCAGTCTGTAAGGGACGTCCTAGTCCTACCCAACCTGGGGCTGGAGGAGCTTCCTCTCTCCCCTTATGTGTAGGGCTGGAATGAGCTACACCCCGAGGAAAGGAAAGGCCAGGAAGCACATGGAACGTGGGGTTTGGGATCAGAGGACCGAGGTTCAAAGCCCAGCTCTAATAATGACTTGGATTCTCCAAGACTCAGGGTTTTTTTTGCAGGGCTGTTGTGAAGCCTGGTACATAGTACGTGTTCAATAAACAGCTGAATGTAGGAGTAACAGGAGCAGAAGCCCCAGAGCTACACGTTCTGCCTCTGCTATTTACTTCTTGCTCTTCAGGGAGCCCCAGGTTCTTTGAGCCTCAGTGTTCTCATCTGTGAAATGGAAATGACAATGATGATGATGATGTCTGCTTTCTCTAAAATATACTCCTTGGCTCCCATACGTTTCCTGATGGCTCCTGGGGCAGCTCCCTCTCCCAGAGTTAGAGATCAACGAATAAGTACACAAAAGAATTTGTAAGCAGAAAAGTACTATCAAAATGTTAGCTTATTTTTATTATCGCTCCACGGTACATGAAAACAATGTGTAAAACACACTGCATGGGTACTCATACATTCCCAATGATGGGAATGTGCTGAGAGCAGTCTCCCTCTCCCAGCAAGCCCATAGCAGGGCTCTCTGCCTCCTGGTTTGAATAGGGGCAGCCCAGAGCCCTCAGCAGTGCCGAGTCTCCCAAGCAGCAGAGGTGGCAATCACTGTCACTGGCCCGTGATTGGCCTACTGGCAGCACCGCTGACCGGCAACCAGGGGCTCTCAAGTGCCTGATCTGCAGGGACTTCCCTAGTGGTCCAGTGGCTATGACTCTGCACTCCCCATGCAGGGGGTCAGGGTTCGATCACTGGTCAGGAAACTAGATCCCTCATGCCGCAACTGAGAGTTCGCATGCCACAACTAAATATCCCGCACCCCGCAACTAAAGATCCCACATGCCACAACTAAGACCCGGCGAGGCCAGATAAAAAAATAAAATACATTAAAAAAAAAAAAAAGACTGGGCTTCCCTGGTGGCGCAGTGGTTGAGAGTCCTCCTGCCGATGCAGGGGACACAGGTTCGTGCCCCGGTCCGGGAAGATCCCACATGCCGCGGAGCGGCTGGGCCCGTGAGCCATGGCCGCTGCGCCTGCGCGTCGGGAGCCTGTGCTCCGCAACGGGAGAGGCCACAGCAGTGAGAGGCCCGCGTACCGAAAAAAAAAAAAAAGACTTGGGGGCTTCCCTGGAGACGCAGTGTTGAGACTCTGCCTGCTAATGCAGGGAACACGGGTTCGAGCCCTGGTCTGGGAGGAGCCCACATGCCGCAGAGCAACTAGGCCCGTGAGCCACAACTACTGAGCCTGCGCGTCTGGAGCCTATGCTCCGCAACAAGAGAGGCCGCGATAGTGAGAGGCCCGCGCACCGCGATGAAGAGTGGCCCCCGCTTGCCACAACTAGAGAAAGCCCTCGCACAGAAACGAAGACGCACCACAGCAAAAATAAATAAATTAATTAATTAATTCCTACCCCCCAACATCTTCTTAAAAAAAAAAAAAAGACTTGATTTGCTGGGACAGCGTCAAAGAGGCCCCCCCTCCCCCACCACCCTTCCTGCCCTCGTGCTAGCCTCTGGCTCCAGCTGTCCTTGCACACCCCTCCGCTCACAACGCGGCCCTGCTCCAGCTCCAGATTTGTACCCGCCGAGAGTCTAGACAGCCCATATGTCCTCCCACGCGGCCCGAAGCAAAGCCTGTGTCAGCGGGTCTGGCGGCCTTGAACCCGTTGTTCTCCTGACTGTTCCAATCCATCTCGAACACGTTGTCCCTGAAACCATTATCATTCCTTTCAAACAGAATTTATTAAGTGGGAAGGGATTCTGGGAGACTATCAGGCAAATTCCATCGCTTTGGCGCCTGAAGCAAACGGCCCCTCCGAGCCTGGTTTAGATCTGCCTGGGGTGCCAAACGCTTCTCTGGCTCCTTTGCCTGAGGGCGGGCCTGAGATCAAAGGGAGCGGCAGCCACAGACCCTCGTAAACACAGGGCTCTTCTAGTAACTTCCAAACCCTGCCAACATTGGTGAGAAGGGAGAAATCTGAAGAAGACCTTGGGAGGAGCCGCTCCCAAACTGTGAGGGTCACTCTTCCCGCCAACATTCTAGGCACTGGGCCTGCATCTGGGGAGCCGGGGGTGTGCATGCACCCGGCGCTGCATTAATGCTGGTATAAAGGGGCATGAGGTGGGTCGGCCTTCCAGAGGTCTACAGTTTATAGAAGCATGCTTTGAGCACCTGCTGTGTGCAGGGCATATATTAAGCACCCTGGGGTGGGGTGAGGGAGAAACAGAACTGGCTCGTGTTTGCATCTGGACGTGTGCACAAGAACCAGCCAGGAAGTAAGGCTAACAGCTAGTGGGATGGTCGTGGTGGGAATGGTGTGGATGATCCGTTTACTGTAATGTGGGTGTTTTGGCTGCAACAAAGGCAGCTCAGCTGTGCAGGGCAGAGGGCCGTGAACTGGTCTGAGAATGAGCAGGATCTAGATTTATTGGGGCTCTCCCTGAGCTGCTCAGCAGTGCTTGCCCTTGCCCTTGAGCCAATCTGGGTGTCCTCACACTGCATCCCCAAATGGAACTCCAATCTAGGGATAAATAAGGTAACACTTGCTAAAGTTTTCCAAAGGAGATGGAAGAGAAGTTTATCTCACACTCAAAGAGCAAAACCTTCCCCCAAACTGTTTCTTTCCACAGGGCTCTGATCTTTGTCAGGGTTTCTGTTGCTACTGGAGCTGCCTTATCCATCCTTTACATCCCCCCAAATCTCCTCCTCCCTGCTCTCCGAGCTTCCAAGCCATCTTCCAGCTCAGAATTTCCATTCAGAAATCCATTCCCTTCAGCTTTCAGATGCTTTAGCACGAGGAAGAGCCCAGTGACTGTCTGACCAGAACCACATACTGTTACGGGCTGAACTGTGTCCCCTGCAAAGTTCGTATGTTGAGGTCCTCAAGCCCAATTCCTCAGAATGTGACCTTATTTGGAGAGAGGGTCTTTAGAAAGGCAATCAGGTTAAAACAAGGTCATTAGGGTGGGTCCTAATCCAATATGACTGGTGTCCTTATAAAAAGGGGAAATTTGGAGACAGGCAGGAATATGGGAAGAATGCCATGTGGAGAGACACAGGGAGAATACGGCATCTGCAAGCCAAGGAGAGAGGCCTGCAACAGATGCTCCCTCCCAGCCCTCAGAAGGAACCAACCCTGCTGACACCCCAATCCTGGCCTTCCAGCCTCCAGAACCCTGAGATGATACATTCCTGTTGTTTAAGCCCCTCCCCACCCATGCTGCCTGCCATACTTTGTTACAGCAACCCTGGCGAATTAATCCACCTCTCCAGGAGCCCCTGGCTGAGTGGGGCTTCAGCTCATCCTGCTGCAGAGGAGAGGAGTAAAGCAGGCATCCCAGCAAGGGGACCCAGCCAAAGCCAATGCCTGGGGACAGAGCATCCAGGGAGGCCAGTGGCCTGGCTCTGGGGGAGGGTTGGTGATGACGAGCATCAGAGAACAAGGCGGCCAGGCCAGGCCAAAGGAGAAGGGGGCTGGGCTGTGGAACTCAGATGTGAACTTTATTGCAATATTCATTCCTTCTTTGTTCCACAGAGGTTGCATGCAGCTGCGTCCAGGTTCTCCAGAGCCGCAGCTCTCTAGAACCCAGGGTTCACTCTGGATATCTTCACGGTAAGTGTGCTGCCTCTGTGCCGCCCCCCAGGGTCACTCTGTCCACCTCGTGCCCGCAGCTCCCGTTCTGAGACATTCAGCTCCGTGCTTACCTTGGCCTTATTCCCTGGTCAGCCTCCCTCCCTTCAGATCCTCATAGGTCCTCCCTGTTCTGTTCCGTGTGTCCCCTGAGCCCCTCTGCTGGGGTCCGACGGCCCGCTCCGCACGGCGGGTGGACCATACGCTGCAGGACGGGGAACGGGAGGGGCTCGGGGCTGGGAGTCAGGAGACAGCCTTTCTGAACTTCAGTTTCCTCATCTATAAAATGGCCTGGCGGACTCCACTGTCTCCCCAGTTTGAATCTCCTAAGGGTCTTTAAGTAATTGTTACCTCTTAATAGAACAGGTATTCTGACAAAAAGTGGGGCAGGAAGGGTGGGGAATGGGGTCTTCTGGTCGCTCTGGGATTCCCCAGCAAGGCAATCCCACAGAAGCCAGGGCTTTCAGGGAAAGTTTTTTTCTGTCTACTGATGGAAGCAGGAAGCAAATGCCCAGGGTCTCCCAAGAGACTGGGGAGTCTCCTCTGGGGTCAGTGCCAGAGAGGAGCCCCTGGCCACCCACCGCGGAGCGTCCCTCTGGCTCATCCTCTGGTGGCCATTCTCCTCATAGCCCCCAGGTGGCGCTGCAGGACCATAGCCCTGAGCCATCCTCAGCCCAAGGTTCCCCCAGAGCCCTTCCTTGGAGAGAAGCCAAGAGGCTAAAGCTTAAACTCCAGGCCTGGCCTTCTTCTAACGCTCCAATGCCTTCTAGAGCCTTTCAAGCAGTTGACCCAAAGGCATCTAGCCTGTCCCTGCCACCTGACGTCAGAAGTGGCAAAGTGCTGAGAGCCCGGCTGCTGGAATCCACACAGGCCAGCACCCAAGGGTCTGAGCCCACCGTCCTGCCATCTGTCCTCCTCCAGAAACCAGACCCACGCGACATCCACAGACACTCGCTTCAGGGAGGAAAACCTCTGTGAGTCTCAAGGTCACAAAAAACAAACAAAAACAGACAAAAACCAAACACCAGCCTTCACAGAGGGAGCCTTCTGGCTGGGAAATCAGCTCACCTCCTCCACCTCCATTCCTCCTGGAATTCCTCCACACTCAAGGGGGGACCCACACTACACCGCACACACACACCACATAAACACATACACACATACACATACCGTGTAAACACATACCCCACACGTACACACTATGCACACACATGCCATACACCAAGTACACACGATACACACACCACGTACCACACACAGAACACACACCCCACACACACATGCACACACTCACCACATACACCACACACAGCAGCTTCGAAGGGTGATCCCAGAATTGGCCCCTGTGTGACGTTCATGCGGATTTCGAAACAACTGAGTGATCATCCTTCCACGTGAAATGCCAGCTCATGAGAAGAGCTGGCCAACCCCCTGTTGCATTCACCTGCAGAACTTGCAGTGGGCGGCACAAGTGCAGGCAGAGAAGGACCTGGGAATATTCTAGAAAGTCTGATCCACACATGTTTCCTCGGACCTTTGCTATTTTTGTCAAGGGTTCTAGGCTATTGAAAGGAAAGATCAATGAGGTAATGCAAAGGAGGGAATTAAAGCTGATAGACCCCAAATCACATCTTTTACATTTTAGGTAACCTCTTCGGCCCTAACCCTTGGCTACTAATGAGGGAGAATTTTCTTCCCTTTTCTTGCAGAAGAAGGGCCTGTGTGACCCAGGAACAGTGTTCCTTTCCTCCCAGAGCTCAAGGGCAGGTCACCGCTTGGCATTAACTCAAGAGCAGAGACCAGTGGGACCACTGGAACCCCTAAGGCCAGAGACCTCAGAGGGTCGGCCAGGCCAGCGCTGTGTGAGGGTCAGGGTCAGGCCACCTTCCCTCCAGGCCCATCCGCTGCTCACAACAGTCAAGGTGGTGTGTGAGCCAGAGAGGAAACGCACCTGCGGAGGCCCTCATCCCCCAGGACTGGGCTCCCTACGGATCTTGGAGGCCTAAGGACAGTGCTCAGGGCCAGGACAGTGGTCAATACAGACGTGAGAAGCAAAAGGCGCCGGGCACCTCGTAGGGAACGCAGCTACGGGTCCCCTCCAGCTCCATCTCAGCCCAAAGGCCAAGCAGAGAGAGGGACCAAGGCTCTGCACAAACTCATTCCTTGAAGCCCAAGTTCCATCCAGGCATCTTGAAGTAGAAACACTCAAAGCCACTTAGACCCACCTAACAAGTTGGTCATTAACTTGATGCCTGGGAAGGTAGGGTTCAACCTGCCAGCCCCTGTTTCTCAACAGTGATGGGGTGTTGTCCCCCAAAATGAGAATTGCCAGGACTTGCAAGGTGACAACCGTCGCCCAGTAGGTTCCAGACAGTTCGCATGAAGGGTGATTAAAGGTGTGAGGAATCTCGAGACTGAGCCTCCTTTACGGATTTGTTCTAGTCCTTCCGGCAGGGGTGATCCAGCTTCTGCTTGAATACTTCTAGGAACAGGAGGCTCCCCCTGTTCTAAATCAGCCTGCTCTGTTGTTGAGAGTTCATTCTTCGTTCTTCTATGGATGCAAAATCTGCTTTCCAGAAGTTTGACCCACTGGTCCAACTTCCACCTCTGAAGCGCCACAGAAGGGTCTTCTCTTCCCACGAGGCAGGGTGACCCGGAACTTGGTCACTGATCACTGTCTGCAAGGGGGGCGGGGGCGGAGGGACTGTGTGAAGGAGCGAGAGGGGCCACGGCTGCTGGACCAAGGCCACTGGCCACACTCCTTCCTGGGAATCACCCAGAGCCAGCGGCTGGGGTGGAGAGTAGACCTTTACAGATCTCAGATTCTGGGGGTTGAAAGGATCCCAGAGCTGGCAGCCTCAGAGGAGAGGTTCATGGCTCTCGGGGCTGAACCCTCCCATGTGGAAGGGCAGAGGCATTGACGTTTCTGAGACCTGGTGACCCTCGTGCCATGTGTAGACAGTCTCCAAAGAGGGCTTCCGGCAGCCGCCTCCCTACCCGTCTACACATGCTGTCCACTGTCAAGAGGTGGAGGTTTGCTCCCTGCCCCCTGCCCCTGGGCTGGTTCTGTAGCCTGCCTTGACCAATAGAAGGCAGCAGAAGTGACCACGCTAGTTCTAGGCCCAACCTTTAGAAGGCCTGCCGGTTTCCACTGTCTCTCTGGGGAACCCCAGCCACCCTGCAGTAAAGCACCTCTGACGAGTCTACTCAGTGATGAGGCCCCCGTGGGGCAGAAGCTTCCGCTCCCCTGTCTCTGGCACACCTGCAGTCGTGTCCACGTACTAGTTCAGCCCAGCCCTGTGGCCCTTGTCCTCTGCTCAGGCCTCTGCCCTCCTCTGTGGCAGCTCTGTAAACCTTCTGCCTGCAGCATGCTGGGCCCGTGCCCGTCGGAGGCGTCCCTCCTTCCCTCCTGGGGCCCCCCTCCCTGGCTTCACATGGCCCAGGCCCTGACGGAGAGACAGTGCTGGCAGCCAGGGCAGGGAGATGTCCAGACAAGGTGATGGATTTGATGGATGGAGGCCCAGGTTTCCTGAAGGCCTCCTAAATATCGATACTGTTCCCTCTCTGTCCCTCCCAGCTTCACTGCAGGATCAGCATTTGGGGGGCTGCCAGAGGGAGAAACGAGCATGGGAGGGGGGGAGGGAGAGTCTGAAGGGTGCGTGGCTCTGTGCATTCCATCTCCTCCGCGGAGCAGTTACAGACATTACCTCATCTCTCCGAGACCGGTCTCCGGATCTCCAGGATTCGAGGGGAAAGTGACTCCTTTCCTCCCTCCCTGCCCTTCTCACAGCACCAACCCCCATGAGGACCCAGGGAGGCTGGGAAGGCCTGGAAGGGCAGAGTGGGTGGCCCGAGGGTGCTCCTGGGAAAGAGAAGAATCTGCCCGGACCCCTTCCCCTCAGCCCCAGAGAAAGGGTCCCCATGAGCCAGAGCTAGACCCTGCCCCTTGGGGATGTGAGGTGACCCTCTGGGCTGGGCTGGCTGCCCGGCATCACCTCGGGCCCCAAGATTTGGTGGCCCCACTTCTCTTTGTCCCTGCACCCTGGCCTCTGTGTCCAGCTTAGCTGTGTGTCTGCGTGGTCCTCTCCACACTGAGTCTATGGCCTTCTCAGGACAAGGGCTCCTATATCCATTTCGGTGTCTCAGAGACCCTTCTGCAGGCGATGTCTTTCATATAATAGTTGCTCAGTAAGTGAGAAGTTAAATGAAATGAAATAACTTAGAGTTTTGTGGAGTGGAGATAATGGGGAAGGACCTTGACCTTCCCTGGAACCCAGAAGATGGACTTCAGGCCAGATGTCTCGTCCACACCCAGCCCCACTGTCCATGACTATGACCAGCAGACATTGCATGAGGCACAGGTGCCCATGGAAGGTCACAGGGGTGCCAGGACACTTGTCCCCACCCACCCTCTGGTTGTGCCGTATGCCCAGGGTCAGGCTGCCCACCACTGCTCCCTGTGGATGCGGAATGGAAGGGAGAGATTTCTGGAACAGAGCCCATCTCTTGGGCCGCAATGGTGTCCACTCACTTGGCCTACTGTGGCTTCCCCTCCTTTCACTGCAGCTATTATTAGCACTTCCCACTCATCTGCAAGACCTAAAAGGAATCTTTGGAAACCACATGAAGGGAGGAGGGACGAGAGGAGCTCCGCAGGCCAACTGCTTCTGGAAGTCACTGATCTCCAAACAGGAAGGCTGGTCTTTCCTGTTTAGACATCATGTCTGGCAAGAGGAAGTCAAGACCGAAGTAACAATAATAATTACATAAACCCCCGATACGTTAACATCACTCGTGGATGAAAATGGCTCTGTTTGGGTAGGACCGGCCAAGCCCTGTGGGGCACAGCTCTGCCGTGGGCTGCTGTGGTCAGAGCTGTGAGCTGTGGTGTTTGGAAGACTTGACCAGGAAGGGGATCCCTTAGGGACACCCCTGGATGCCTGAGGGACCCTTCAGGACCGAGGAGGGGTAGTGAAGGGGTGTGGGCTTCCTCTCAGCCCAGGTTCAAATCCCAGCCCAGACCGTGCCAGCTGGTGAACATCCTGGTTGCTCAGCTTCTCTGGACTCTGAACTGGAGAAAATACCCAGTTTCTCTGCGTGCATGGCCCGTATTGCCCATCCCCTTGAATGCTCATGAGCCGCCTTGAGCCAACTGGAAGAAATGCATAGGCCAACGGTGCAAGATTTATTTAATCTTGAGAGGAGAATGGTTGGATCAAAAAGGGGCAAAGGGACTTGGTTTCCAGTGGGAGAAGCCATCTCCCATGGAGCCATATGTCGTAGGCCTGATCCAGCTCTCCTTGGGAGCTGATTGGCTTCACCCAGTGAAACCCTCATCCCCTTCGTGGGTGCTGATAAGCTAGGCTCTGCCCGGTGCAGTGACTGTCCACACGCAGTCCCACCATGTGTGCTCAGTGCAATTCAACCCCAGACGCATTTGTTGACAGCTGACCCCACGTGTCTGTACACAGAAAGGGAACCAGGAAAAAAGTGGCAATGGTTCCTTGGCATCCAGCCCCACCTGGGAGAACCATCGCTTGGCTATTCCTTAGCTACTGAGAGTGGACTTTTCAATAGCATTTAAATGAATGGAGTCCTAGAGGGAATTCTGATGAAATACCTGAAGACACTTCCTGAGCGTGAGGATTGCGCGTGGAGATTTTGTTTCTTTCGTTGCTTTGTTTATTTTAGCATGTTTAGCTCCAGCCATGTTTAGGGGAAGAACTAACAAAGAAGGAAACCGAGGCACCTTAGGAAGAAGCGTGTGCCCCCCGCTCCCGCAAGCGATTTGCCAAATCCAAGAGCACATCTGGAGAGCTGGGTGATGCCCCATTGATTCAAGTTAACGTCGTCTCCCGTCTGATCACAGTAAGCAAGTTGGTTCTGCAGGGCTGTCTGGATTTTTTAATCTGATGCTTGTTTTTATTTAACTGTGTCTGAGGTCTTCGTGAGAGACCACAAAGACATCAGACATAGTGTTCCCTAAACCTAAAAGATTGTGAGCAAAAAAGTATGCATGAAAGGCTAATTGTTGAGCTATAAATTTTCAACACACTGCTGACGAACTCAGAACCTCTTAACGACAGTTGAATAAATAAGCCGTGGCCTTTAGAACAGAGGCAGTAACCAAGGCACACGCTTCTCATTTGCCAGCTGCCAGTGCACACGAAGCAACCGCACCCCGCCCGTGTCCCCAGATACGCTGCCCCCGAGCCAAAGACGTGTCACCCGGGCCATGCACAGCCTATGACTGCTTTGTCATCTGCTGTCTTCCCAAGACCACGAAAAGCAAACTATGTCTTTCTAAAGAAAGAAGTGACCACCAAGATGGGGTGCACAGAACTCGCCGCTCCTGTGGCTGAGGTCACCGCTCCAGGTGGGTCGTGGCCAACCCTGGTCACTCAGGCTCCTCTCCACCTGCCTCCACCCACATACCCTCCCAGACCCTGCAGACCGACAGCTTCTTTCCACACACCAGGGACCCTCTGAAGCCAGGAAGTTTGCCGTCCGTCGGCTTCTATTTTGGGAGCTTGGACTTGGCCCTGGAATTTTACAAGCCTAGGAGGAATTGGCGGGACCTTGGTACTTCCCTTTGTCCTTGCCTCCCCTCCCCACAATGCCCTGTCCTGTGTATCCTCAGGATGACAGATGCCCGATATCCCGTACGGTCCCAGGCAGATGTGGGAGAGCCAGCTCCCCACGCTGGCCTGCAGTTGTGGAGGGGGCTAGCTGGGAGAAGCAGGGGCCAAAGCCTGGTGGGGAGGACCTGGGCCGCCTTCGACTTTGCAGAAGGCCCCCAATGTGGGGAAAGTCTAAAACTTTGTGATTTTCAGCAGCAAAACTGTATTGCCCAGAGGCGACCACCACATCCGTTTCTGAGCTTTTTTTTTTTTTTTTCGGTACGCGGGCCTCTCACTGCTGTGGCCTCTCCCGTTGCGGAGCACAGGCTCCGGACGCGCAGGCCCAGTGGCCATGGCTCACGGGCCCAACCGCGGAGCGGCACGTGGGATCCTCCCAGACCTGGGCACGAACCCGCGTCTGCTGCATCGGCAGGCGGACTCCCAACCACTGCGCCACCAGGGAAACCCCGTTTCTGAGCTTTTGATACTGAGCAAGGAGGCTTGTGAATGAGTCCCTTAGCGGATGCCCTTGTTTTGGGGAATTATAACCCCAACCCTAACAATCTTATCCTCAGCTTAGAGTCCCTTCTGTAGTTTTCCCTCCTCTATTCCAGAGACCCCCAAAAGCTTGCCACTTGGCCAGTTGCTTCATAGTTAAAAAAAAAAAAAAAAAAAAAAAAAAAAAAACTCTCCTGTATAGCCTTTATGTACCTAAATGGAAACATAACAACCCAGTCTGCACGTCTTGTCTTTGTTCATTTCTCCAGTGTTGGTCCCAAGAACAATGAATAAGAGCCCAGCGTACACTGGTGTGACCAGAGGACTCACCGAAGTCATCCTCCCAGAGTGAGGGACAAATCAGCGCAGAGGTGCAGTCTGCTTCTCCTTTTAGAGCCAAATAAAGACAATTTGGATTCCTTTTAGAACTTGCCTCTGCTTGCGTGGGCCCAGAAGCATTGAGGCTCAGTTTCAGAGCGCCCAGCTACTTGCTAAAGAAAATCTGCTAATGATCAGGAAAGATCATCCTTGAAATTGTCATTTGCCAGACAGGAAGCTCCAGTCGCAAACTCTTGTGAAAAATTGGCCTCTGGCGAATGAAGTCTGGGTAGCCCCGGTTGGCAAGCCAAGAAGTCCTGGTTTCTGATCTTTTGGGCACCACACAATTTGGTTTTTGGAGATTACCCCTCAGTGCAGGTAGACCAGTAACTCGTGAATGGTCTGTACCCTGCACACTGCCTGGCTCTCACTGAGTATCTGCTGGTTCAGTGTTTGTCACTTGGTACTGAGGGACACCCTCCCCCCTCAGCCACACCACCTCATTTCAGACCAAGGACACTGGTGTTATAAATAAGATTGGGATAACCAGTCTTCTGTAACTTAACCACCAGCTCCTCACAATTTTACTGTCTTTCTTGGGGCTACACGTAGGACCACTTAAGAGACTTGCCAACGCACACATCTGGTCCCAGTCTGTCCAGACTGATTTTTTGTGACATCTTGAGACCTCTCACCACCAGTCACCTTACAGGTTCCCATGCTAAGAAGGCCCCCTTCCCCTTTTCCTACCCAGCCTCTGCCCATCCTTCACCCACCTTCTCAACACAATCATTCCTAATCACTCTCAGACCACCATGATCCTTCCCTTCTTAGCTGTTCAAATCTGAATTACCCTTTTGGGACTTATTCATTGATTTAACAAATATTTATTGAGCACCTACTATGTGCTAGGTGCTAGAGATGAAGGATAAGTCAAATGGCCCTACCTTCTTGGGGACCTGCCAAGCTGAAAGACTATCTTCTAATTGTCACTTAGCTTTCCAGGCAGCCTAGCTATAGAGAGAGAACTCAGCAAACCCTTAAATGGTTAAGGATTTCATTCTGGTCTATAGATCAGCCTCTGTGAGTTTGGTTAGTTTGACTCAAGAGACAGAGCCATTCTTGGTGTGCTGTGACAGCAAAGTTTCTGGACATATGGGGCCGAGAGCCAGACAGAGGGATTATCGAATTCATGAAGAGGAAGCCCCCGTGGGCTTGCCTGAGTTCATCCCGTCTTGTCACTTTGTACCTCCACAAACTGAGCACAGTCATCTCATGACTGTTTGGAAATACAGAGCACACACAGATCACCATGGGGCCTCCTCATTAATGTGCACAGACAGACCCCAGAGCATTCACGCTCTGATGGACTGGACCTGCTTGGGTATCGTCTGGCTTCTGCCCTGCAGGGCCTCCATAGGTGTCTGTTCCTGAGCAAAGAGCTGATAAATGCCTGACTTAGAGCTTAAAAAACGCAGAAGGTTAATTAAAAGGAGAGCGTGCTTTCAATGACTTGAAAACTGTGAGTACAAGGCAATTAAGTTAATCAGTCACACTGTTTTTGTGCTCAAAAGTGTTTTTAATTCAATTACTTCTAATTCTCTGTCTATTAACTCAATAGAAGGAGAGTTTTACAATAATTAACTTGTTCTAAAAAATAAAATTTCTGCCACAGCCTGAGCCGAAACAAGTTAAATCTGAGGGAGGATGTCCAGAGAGTCTCTGTGTTGGCCGAGCTTAAAGCTGGTTCCCTCCACTCAATGTGCTAAAAGTCGGTGATGCTAATATGGTGATAACGGTGTCGTAATTTTCTATGTGTTCCTGCAAGTCTGTTCATTAATTGACTGATATTGATGTTAGCCAATGCTTGGATCTTAGCCATAATCTCTAGGAGTAAATGATCTTTAAAAATCATCATTGATGGAAATTCTATTTTTTATACAAAATCTTCAGTGCTTCCTCTAACAATGAGTATTGTCCCCTTCTCCACCACCTTGGAATTCCGTCTCCCTCACTTAGTCCAGGTCAGACTCATGTCTACATCACAGATTCTCCTCCAGTACGAAGTGTTGAATAGATGATGCCAGAAGAGGGGGCAGGGCTAGATCTTAGCGCCATTTGGCCACTCGTAGGCACTGCTAATTTTCTTTCTCTTTTTCTCTTATTTTTTAAATTTATTTTTTAATTGAAGTATAGTTGATTTACAATGTTGTGTGTTCATTTCGGCTATACAGCAAATTGACTCAGTTATACACATAGATACATTCTTTTTCATATTCTTTTCCATTATGGTTTGTCCCAGGATATTGAATATAGTTCCCTGTGCTATATAGTAGGACCTTGTTGTTTATCTATCCTGTAAGTAATAGTTTGCATCTACTGATCCCAAACTCCCAGTCCATCCCTCCCCTACCCTCCCTCCCCCTTGGCAACCACAAGTCTGCTTTCTATGTCTGTGATTCTGTTTCTGTTTCATAGATAGGTTCATTTGTGTCATATTTTAGATTCCACATCGAAGTGATATCATATGGTATTTGTCTTTCTCTTTCTGACTTACCTCACTTAGTATCATAATCTCTAGTTGCAGCCATGTTGCTGCACATGGCATTATTTCCTCCTTTTTTATGGCTGAGTAGTACTCCATTGTATACCTGTACCATATCTTCTTTATCCATTCATCTGTTGACAGACATCCTGGGCATATATCCGGACAAAGCTATAATTCAAAAAGATACATGCACCCTTACGTTCATAGCAGCATTAGTCACGATAACCAACACATGGAAACAACCTAAATGTCCATTGACTGACTGTTTATTTCCTTAATGATATGTTTTATAGCAGGACTGAACAACCTATGTTTGTGTGACTAGGGCAAGGCTGAGGGACTCTTCCATCCACACCCTGTCCCCAATTTCATAGGCCTCCAAGGAGATAGCAAGGAAACCCAGAAGATTCATCCCACCCCCCAAGAGCACAGCGGCATGTCCCAGGAGCGGCCGTTCCTATCTGAACTCCCATCCCAGATGAGCAGGGTCTGCTGCTCCTGCCTGAACTGAGGTTCGCGTGAGGCAGAGCTGACCTTTAGTGGTACCTCGTGGAGCTAAGGGTGAAGGGCTCGAGAACCAGCTACAGTTCAAGTTTCAGTTTCAAGAGTTCAAGCCCAGGGGTGAAAACAGATCCAGAGTAAAAGTCTAAATTCTACAAGGCAGCTCTGGAGACGAGCTGAAGGCGGTGCCAGGAGAGCGAGCGGGAACAGGGGACCCCCAGGAGCTCTGGGGTACATCACAGGGAGAGGAGCAGAATGGGGCATGCAGCCCCGTCCTACTGTTTTATTAGCCAAGTCGGAAGTAGCCCTGAACCTGGGCCTAGTAGGACATAAGCCAGAGCTTTAGTCTACACCTACAGCTGCCCAGATGTGCACCTTTGTGCACAGCTGCCCTGCTCTCTGGAAAGCCAACATGATTCTCTATGTCCCTCCTGTTCACATTCAAATTGTAGATGCGTGTGTTTCTTCTCCAACACGATTCGGCCTCTCAACAGCAGAGAACATGTTTTATTCATCTCCGTATCAACCTCTCAATATTAACATTTGTCGTGCGTTAATAATTACATTAATAATAAGAAAAAGATGAACAACTCCCCGAGTGCCGGGCACTTGGCTAGGTGTTTATGTTAAGGCTCGCATTGACTTCTCAGAACAATCCCGGGCCATAAGAATCAACATGTCCATTTCAAAGATGAGAAGACTGAGGGTCGAAGAGGTTGAGCAAGGTAACCAACTCCTCCATCTGGTAAGTGGCAGACCCTGGCTTCAAACCAAATACGTTTCACACTGAAAGCAGGGCTGACTCCACAGAGGAACCTTACATCCGACTCTGGGCAAAAGGATGAGAACCAGACTATCTGGGGAGGTGTGACGGGAAGTTAAAGGACTATGAGTGTTTCGGGGAGAGTCAGAGGAAGTAAGAATACAGATATTCCCCTGCTCTGAGAAATATCCAGATACAGCATTTGTCAGCAAGACGACAAGCCTCATCTTGTCTCTAGACCCCGCCAGAACTCCCTGCTGCGGCTCCCTCATCATCCTCTTGGAAGCCAGGAAATTGCCCTTTAGCTTCATAGAAGAAGCCTACATACCTGGGAAGCAGGAGGGGTATAGATACTCCAGGCCGCACACTGCAGTCGGCCCCAGCCTTGTGAAAGGGGGTCAGCCGTCTCTGCTGAGCAGCTGAGGAGCTCAGAAAGAGGGGCCCTTTAGTCCTCGGGAACCCCTTGTGAAAATAAGAAGAGAATGGCTCACGTGCAAGGTAAACCTCCAGCTTGCTTTAATTCTACACGGAAACCCAGCCAGACTCTGGGCACAGAGTGGGCCAGGCCCAGGGATAGACACTCTTACAGCTTGTGACAGGGCTCTAGGGTTGCCTTTCCAGTATTTCACACACACTGCACAACAGCCCTACAAGTTCAGATCACGCATGGAATTGTATCCTCATGTTACAGATGCGGGAAATCAGACTGAGACCCTCCCAAGGTCACACAGCTGATATCTGGACACAAGTCCAAGTCCACCAGTTGCCCCAGCACTCTGCTGGGACAAAGCAAGGAAGGGTGGGACTCGGTGTTGGAATTAGAAAGGTCCTCTGAGGCCGTCTAATCCACCCCCACCCGTGCAGGAGTCTCCTGGGCTTTGGGCCGAGAGGCATCGCCCAGCTCCTCTTGCTCAAGGGTGCTAGGCCTGTAGAGTCAGCGTCCGGCAGGACAACACACACCATTTTGGATGGTACCCAATGTCACAACGTTCATCCTCATTTATTCGTTTGGAGCAGGGCTCCACTTGAGGCTCAGCTGACTGAGTCGCTCAGAGCTCAGGCTGGACTGCAAAGCTCTGGGAGAGCGAGAGGACAGGCCATGCAGCATTCTGGCAATTAGGCCACATCGACACCCACGCTAGTCTCGCGCTGAGGGCAGCCTCGCTGGTTTGCTTCCAAATCCAGAATCTCCACTGCACGGCCTCTTTGAAGCAGTGGGCAGTGAGGGGCAGGCCTGCTCCTACTATAGATGGAAAAGATCTGCTGCATGTATAAAAGGATTGTACGAATACCCGGAAGACAGGAAGCGCTCCAAGAAATAACAAGAGTAAGCCAATCTAGCGGCATAAAAACAAAGGATATGAATAGGCAAGTCATGGAAGAGGCAATACAAATGGCTAATTAATATACAAAAATATGCACAACACAAAACAAATTAAATCTCACAATTAGATGTGGGAAAATGGGCACTGTCTGCGAGAACGCACGCTCATACAGACCTCTTGAAGTACATTTTAGCTGGATTTATTAAAATTTAAAATATGTGTTGGCTTAGACCTGGACTACCCAATATATAATAGTCACTAGCTACGTGTGCTTAAGTTTAAATGTTAATTAATTAAAATTAAACACAATTACAATGTCACTTCCTCAGCTGCAGTAGCTCCGTGTCAAGTGCTCAAAAGTTAGATGTTGGCAAGTATCTACCATCTTGGATAGTGTGGAATAGAACAGTTTCATCATTGCAGAAAGTTCTATTGGCCAGCACTACCTTAGATGCAGAAATTTCACTTGAAGATGTGAAATCTTTAAGAAATAATAACACATGAACCCACATGCACAAGGGTGTTTCCTGAAACATTGTTTGCAACAAGAGAAACTAGAAAAACTGGAAACCAGGACTACTAAAAAGGGAACGGTTAAATCATGGTCCCTTCGTACTATCCTTAGTAGTTTTCCATTTTACTAGAATAAAGATCTCTCGAATACAGTGTTAGGCAGGGAATTCCCTGGTGGTCCAGTGGTTAAGACTCTGCGCTTCCACTGCAGGGTGTGCAGGTTCAATCCTTGGTCAGGGAACTAAGATCCCACATGCTGTGTGATGCGGCCAAAAAAAAAACGAAAAATAAAGAAAAAAAAATATAGTGTTAGGCAACAAAAAGCCAATTACAAAATAATAGTAATAACAGTGTTATCCCATTTGTATAAAAACTCGTAAAACAAAATTGCATATTTCTGTAAGTTGTTTGATAAAAAATATCGATGACCCAGGATTGGAGGAGAGGGATGGATCTGTCATTAGCACAGAATCTGACACCCACTGGGCTCTGTCCTGGTCCTACTGAATCACACTGGGGTCTAGGCCAGGTCCCCTAAATACTGGGTATCTAAGTGTGAAAGCACCGGTGTGCACAGAGCCGTCACCAGTGCCCTTGGCAGTCACCAGCCCACCACCAACATGACAGCAGCAAAGGCCAGCAGTCCTGAGATCTCAGGGCCCTCCCCGTTGGCACCAGTGTCCCCCGGTGAGAACTGGTGAGCAGTGGGGTGGCAGCAGCCCCCTGGCCAGTCCCCCCAGTCCACGGGGCTTCAAGGTTGGCCACAATGTTAAACATCACCACAGGGGGGAGGGCAGATGGCCGTCAGCTCAAGAGCAGGGGCAGACATCTGTTCAGACTCCCAGGAGATTCTGGGGAACTGGAGGACAATTTGAGGTGGGGATGGATTTGGAGTAATTATGCTTCACGACTGTGAACGGTTTTATTCCTAGACCGGTGGACCAGTCTGCTCAGGCTGCCATAAGAAAACAAAACAGACTGGGTACCTTAAGCCAGCAGTCCCCAAAGGTTTTGGCACCAGGGACCAGTTTTGTGAAAGACAATGTTTCCACAGACTGGCGAGGTGTGGGGGGAGGTGGGTGGGCAGGGATGGTTTCGGGATGATTCAGGTGCATTACATTTATTGTGCACTTTATTTCTATTATTATTACATTGTAATATATAACGAAATGATTATACAACTCACCATAATGCAGAATCAGTGGGAGCCCTGAGCTTGTTTTCCTGCAACTAGATGGTGCCATCTGGGGGTGATGGGAGACAGGGATACCCAAAGTGTGTGGCCTAGGTCCAGTCTACTCCATAATCTCGTTTTCGTTGCTGTCAATGCAGAAAACCCTGCTTCACAGCCGCATAGCACAGGGAGATCAGCTCGGTGCTTTGTGACCACCTAGAGGGGTGGGATAGGGAGGGTGGGAGGGACGCAAGAGGGAAGAGGTATGGGAACATATGTATATGTATAACTGATTCACTTTGTTATAAAGCAGAAACTAACACACCATTGTAAAGCAATTATACTCCAATAAAGATGTAAAAAACAACAAAACAAAACAAAACAAAAACCCTGCTTCACAGAGATAGGATGTTGGAAATGGAAGCAGGCTTTCCAGTGCTTTGTGTCAATCTCAGGATATTCCACCTTGACTTTAATCTGGAACGTATGGAGATATGAAGTTGTCTCAAACATAATTTTTAAGGCCACCGTCATTTGCGATCACAAGCAGTTGATCCTCTTCTAGCACGGACAAAGTCGATTCACCTGGCTTATTCACAAATGGGTCATGGATCCATTCCTTCCCAGTTCGGGGGTCTTTTGTGGTTGGGAAGTAATGCTCAAACTCTCCTGAAAGCTGAGATAGGTGACCATGCACCAGCTGGAAGAAAGAAGGCCCTGGCTCAGTCTCTTTCAAAATCTCTGCTAATGATTGAAACATGTCAAAAATCCCAGGGCTCACTCATCACCCCCATAATTCCAGTTCGGCTTCGAATGCAGTCACTTTACCTGCCGACTTGAACACGGTTGTTCTCCCCTGAAGTGACAGATTGAGTTCGTTGAGCAGGTTGAATATGTCGCACAAGTAAGCAAGTTTTGCGATCCATTCTGTGTCACTGAATTGTGCTGCCAGTGGTGACTGTTTTTCTAAAAGAAATCTCTGGAGCAGCTCTCGTAACTCAGAAACTCTGGCCAGTGATCTCCCTTTAGAAGCCATCTCACTTCTGTGTATAAGAGAAGGCGTGGGTTCTCTGCGTCCATCTCCTCACAGAGCTGCGCGAACGGACGTGAGTTAAGGGTGTATACTTTAACGTGGATGATAATTTTAATCGCATCCTGCAAAACGTTGTTAAGTTCAGGTGACATTTTTCGGCTAGCCAGCATTTCTCTATGGATGACCCAGTGCGTCGACTCACATTCAGAAGCGACCTCTTTGACCCGAGTAGTGAAACCAGAAAGCTGTCCAGTCATGGCAGCCGCTCAGTCCGTGCATATACTGACACAAAATGACCAATTCAGTTTTCCTGATATGTAATCACTCAAAGAGTTGACTAGTTCTGCAGCTGTGGTGTTGGTTGGCAACAAAAGTGCACATAACATATCCTCATGCACATCCTCCTGAAAAATATATTGCACAAAAACAAGCATTGTTGCCTTGTTGTCAACATCAGTAGACTCGTCAACCTGGATTGCGTACCACGGTGACTCATTAATCCTCTCTAACAATTGTGCCTCAATATCCCCTGCTATTTCATCAAGTCGTCTAGTTATGGTGCTAGCCAAAAGAGGAACACATGCCACCTTTTGAACTGCAGCCTCTCCTGAAAGTTCACAACAGAAGTCCCTAGCAGCAGGCAGGGTCAACTCTTCACGCATAGTAAAGGGCTTCTTAGCTTTAGCAATGCGGTTAGCGACTAAGAATGATGCTTTCAGTGCAGACATATTTGATGAAGTGGTGGCCTTCAGTAATTGCTTCTGTTCTTCGTGTTCACGTTTTTTTCTTTTGAAAAACTCCAAAAGCTTGTGTTTTAATGCAGGGTGATTGGTCTGCATGTGGCAAAGCAGTTTTGAAGCTTTCATGGCTTCGTTGGATAGCCAGTCGCCACATATTATACAAAGCGGGCTTGGAGAATGTGAATCACCTGTTGCAATGAACCTGCAATTTAAGTAGGACTCTCGGTATTTTCTTTTAAATACAGCTTGCTTTTGGTGGGCAGTCTTAGAGTCTTCTGCTGTCTCATCATTGGGTCTTTCCCCCTTTGCAAAGAAGCTCTCCCGTGACGTTTGTTTTTCACTCATTTTGGCTAGGGTTAGCTTGTGGGCTTCCCAAAACTGTGACTGAGACAAGTGTGCAGTGCAGGAAAGAGGCACGGACAGAAGTGGTAAATCAAATAACGGGCGGGCCACGCACGGACTAAAATAAGTGTCAGATTCTGACTTTAAGCCTGCCACCAGATGCAGCTGTACAGTTGAAGTACATCAACTCACTTGCCACTATAAAGCCTGCCACCAGATGCAGCTTAATTGTCACTTGCCATTCACTGATAGGGTTTTGATATGAGTCTGCAAGCAACTGATTTATTATGGTCTCTGTGCAGTCAAACCTCTCTGCTAATGATGATCTGTATTTGCAGCCGTCCCCCAGCGCTGGCATCACCTCAGCTCCACCTCGGATCATCAGGCATTAGATTCTCATAAGAAGCACGCAACCTGGATCCCTTGCGCACGCAGTTCACAGTAGGGTTCGCACTCCTATGAGAATCTAACGCCGCTGCTGATCTGACAGGAGGCGGAGCTCAGGAGGTAACACAAGCCATAGGGAGCGGCTGTAAATACAGATGAAGCTTGGCTCACTTGCCTGCCACTCACCATTGCTGTTTGGCCCAGTTCCTAACAAGCCACAGACCAGTACTGGTCCATGGCCTGGGGGCTGGGAACCCTTGCCTTAAACAATAGAAATTTATTTTCTCACAGTTCCGGAGGCCAGAAGTCAAGATCAAGGTGTCAGCAGGGTTGATTTCTTCTGAGACCTCCTTGGCTTGTAGATGGCTGTCTTCTCCTCTGTCTTCACGTGGTCTTCCCTTTGTACATATCTGTGTCCTTACCTCATTTTCTTATAAGGGCACCAGTCATATTGGAATAGGGTCCACCCTAATGGCCTCATTTTAATTTAATCATCTCTTTAAATGCCCTATCTCCAAACACAGTCACATTCTGAGGAACTGGGGGTTAGGAATTAACCGTGAGCTTGGGGGAAGTGTACACAACTCAGACCACAAAACTGGTATTGCCTGGGAAACACCAGTTGCTCATTCAGTCAATCATTTGTTCACTCGAGAGATATTTATGGAGCCTCATCTGTGTGGCAGGCACTGTATTTAGCACCGAGGATACAAAGACGAATGAAACACAGGCTTGCACCTCAAGAAACTTGTCATCAGGAGACGAGTGCACAACTAACTCAATAAAACACAGATCTGCCTTCTTGAGCCCAGCCACCAGCTGTCTGCTGACCTTTTTTCCAAACCACCAACCACCATGGAGCCTCCTAGGCTCAGCTCTGCTTCCCTGCTGGGACACCTGACACTTGAACTCTTTCTCTCTAATGCAAACTCCTTGCCTGAACAAGGACCAGAAATCATCATCCGTGATTCCTCATCCATTCATTCAAGACTCATCTATTAAGCACTTATGATAAGCCCTGTTCTGGACGCTCAGAGTTGTAAACAAGCAGACATGTCCCTGATCTCAAGGAGTTTATATTCTAAAATGGGGCAACATACAGGGATCAACAAAACAAATAAGTATAATCTCTGTGTTGAAAATAAAGTCAGGCAAGGGGATACAGAGTGATTAGAAGGGCTATTTTAAATGAAGTGGTCACCAATCTGATGAGGTGAATTTTGAGCAGAGAGACCTGAGGACCTGGGAGAGTAAGTCTTTCTGGTGAGTGTCTTCAAAGAGCATCGAATTGGGCAGATAAAACAGCAAGTGCTGGGCTTCCCTGGTAGCACAGTGGTTGAGAGTCCGCCTGCCGATGCAGGGGACACGGGTTCGTGCCCCGGTCCGGGAAGATCCCACATGCTGCGGAGCAGCTAGGCCCATGAGCCATGGCTGCTGAGCCTGCGCGTCCGGAGCCTGTGCTCCACAACGGGAGAAGCCACAACAGTTAGAGGCCCGTGTACTGCAAACAAACAAACAAACAAACAAACAAAAACAACAACAAGTGCTCAAGGTGAGAGCATGGACTATTTGGGGGAGAGCAAAGAGGCCAGCCTGGCTATCACTGTGTGGGAAGATGTGATCTGGCACTGAACAGAGGAGGCACTCTCCTGCAGGACCTGGTGGGCTCTGGTCAGAAATTGTGCTCTGCTGACTCTGTGGGTGATGAGAGATCATCACAGGATTTTTAAAAATTAATTAATTTATTTTTGGCTGTGTTGGGTCTTTGTTGCTGTGCACGGGCTTTCTCTAGTTGTGGCAAGTGGGGGCTACTCTTCGTTGCTGCACATGGGCTTCTCATTGCGGTAGCTTCTCTTGTTGCAGATCACGTGCTCTAGGCATGTGGGCTTCAGTAGTTGTGGTGTGGCTCACGGCCTCTAGAGTGCTGGCTCACTAGTTGTGGCTCACAGGCTTAGTTGCTCCGTGGCATGTGGGATCTTCCCAGACCAGGGCTCGAACCCATATCTCCTGCATTGGCAGGTGGATTCTTAACCACTGCGCCACCAGGGAAGTCCCCATCACAGGCTTTTGAGTGTGATTGCTCACACTGGCTGTTTGGAGGGGAAATGACAGCAAATGTTGGGCAGCTTTATAAGAATCCAGGGAGAGAAGATGGTGTCCTAGCACTGGAGGTGGCAAGAAGTGATTAGATCAAAGGTAGAGCCAAAAGATAGGACAAATGATTCAGACTTGCCCCCAATTTAGTCTAGAAATGGACAGGAGACATAAAAACAGGGTCAGTCTTTCTCCGTTCAACTTGCTAGTCCAAAATCAGCATCACGAATGGGGCCAATGGTGATGCTTTAGAAAGACACCAATGATGCGATGTCTGATTTTTATTAAATATCATAAGCAAACGAATAAATCACACAGAAACAAAGGTACGGGCACCATCGCAGTGCAAGTGAATTTACTCTGAGTTCAGCCAACGACCAACCCTTTTCTGGATCTGACAGTCAAAATTACTGTGAAGGACCCAGAACAAGGACTGATGTGCCCATCTGACAAATGGGGTCAGAGGGGTAGAGCCGTGTCTATATTCCTCCTAGTGCCACTGGAGAGAGTGCTGTGTTTTGAGACTCTCTGAAATGGTGACTGTCACAGAACACAAAACCACTTCAACTCACAATTTCTGATCACAAAACTGAATGGTTAGGCCTGAATTCAAGCACCAGCCCAGCCCAGTTCTCCCCATATATGGTCTCTGGACAGTCTGGCCCAGGGGACTGAGCAGTGGGTCAGTAGGCAGCATAGATTCTGGTCCTAGTTCTGCTTTGATTTAATGCTGTGACCCAGTTTCTCCATTTATACAGTGGTAACAGTATCTCCCTTTTCCTTCCTTGCTGGGAGATGAAGGCCCTAGCTATATCCAAGACACTAATGCGGTGTTTGGCAAGACCTAACAGTGCTGATTGGATTGCTGTCTCAGTGCAGGAAAGACAGGATTGTGTAGGGTCAAATGCAATTACTTTACCTTGCACCAGAGAAGTGCTTTTGTCATTAGAGCACTTTCTACCATTATTATGGAGAGAAAGACAAGGATACCCAATGTCACCACTTCCATTTAACACTGTACCATAAGGCAAAAGAAAGAAAAATATAGCAGTTTTTCTGAAAAGAAGTAAAACTGTCTCTATTAGCAGATGACGTGATTGTGTATGTTGAAAGTTCAAAACAATACACAAACCATTAGAATTAATAAGTGGATTTAACAATGTCACTGGATAGAAGGTCAATATAAAAAATTAATTGTATTTCTATATACTAGCAAAAAGAATTGGAAAAGGAAAATTTTTATGGAGGTATAGTTGATTTATAATATTATATAGTTTCAGGTGTACAAAAATACTGATTCAAAAATTCAAAAATGGTCATACTCCATTTAAAGTTATTATAAAATATTGGTTATATTCCCTGTGTTGTACAATACATCCTTGTAGATTATTTATTTTATACATAAGGGTTTGTAACTTTTAATCCTTTATCCCTATCTTGTTCTTCCCTCCGGTAACTACTAGTTTTTCCTCTATATCTGTGAGTCTTTTTCTGTTTTGTTATATTCATTCACTTATTTTTTTTAGATTCCACATATAAGTGATATCATGCAGTATTTGTCTTTCTTTATCTGACTTATTTCACTTAGCATAATGCCCTCCAAGTCCATCCATGTTGCTGCAAGTGGCAAGATTTCATTCTTCTTTTATGACTAAGTACTATTCCACTGTATGTATATACCACATCTTCTTTATCCATTCATCTGTTGATGGACCCTTAGGTTACTTTCATATCTTGGCAATTGTAAATAATGCTGCTATGAACATTGGGGAGCATGTGTCTTTTCAAATTAGTCTTTTTGTTTTCTTCGGGTATACACCCAATAGTGGAATTACTAAATCATATGGTAGTGCTATTTTTAGTTTTTTGAGGAACCTCCATACTGTCTTTCACAGTGGCTGCACCAATTTCCATTCCCATCAACAGTGTATGAGGGTTCCCTTTTCTCCACATCCTCACCAACATTTGTTACTTGTGGCCTTTTTGATGATAGCCATTTTGACAGGTGTGAGGTGATATCTCATTGTGGCTTTGATTGGCATTTCTCTGAAGATTTAGTGATGTGGAGCATCTTTTCATGTGCCTGTTGGCTATCTGCATGTCTTCCTTGGAAAAATATCTATTCAGGCCTTCTGCCATTTTTTAATCAGGTTGGTTTTTTGTTTTTGTTTTTGTTTTTTTGATACTGAGTTGAATGAGCTGTTTATATATTTGGGGTATTAACCCCTTATCAGTCATATCATTTACAAAGATTTTCTCCCATTCAGTAGGTTGTCTCTCCATTTTGTCAATGTTTTCCATTGCTGTGCCAAAGCTTTTCAGTTTAATTAGGTTCTATTTGCTTATTTTAGAGTTTGTTTCCTTTGCCTTAGGAGACAGATCCCAAAAAACATTGGTACAATTTGTGTCAGTGTTCTACCTATGTTTTCTTCTAGGGGTTTTATGGTTTTTGGTCTTACATTTAGATCTTTAATCCATTTTGAGTTTACTTTTGTATATGGTGTGAGAAAATGTTCTAATTTCATTCTTTTACATGTATATGTCCAGTTTTCCCGGCATACTTATTGAAGAGAGTGCCTTTTCCCCACTGTATATTTTTGTCTCCTTTGTTGTAGATTACTTGACCATAAGTGCATGGGTTTATTTCCAGGATTTCTATCCTATTTCATTTATCTATATGTCTGTTTTTGTGCCAGTGCCATACTGCTTTGATTACTGTAGCTCTGTAGTATAGTCTGAAGTCAGGGAGTGTGATACCTTCAGCTCTTTCTCAAAATTGTTTTGGCTCTTCAGGACCTTTTGTGTTTCCATGAAATTTTAAAATTGTTTGTTCTACTTCTGTGAAAAATGCCATTGATAGTTTGATAGGGATTGCACTGAATCAGTAAATTGCCTTAGGTAGTATGGTCATTTAAAAATATTACTGTTTCCATGGGCTTCCCTGGTGGTACAGTGGTTGAGAGTCTGCCTGCCAATGCAGGGGACACGGGTTCGTGCCCTGGTCCAGGAAGATTCCACATGCCGTGGAGTGGCTAGGCCCGTGAGCCATGGCCACTGAGCCTGTGTGTCCAGAGCCTGTACTCTGCAATGGGAGAGGCCATGACAGTGAGAGGCCTGTGTACCACAAAAATAAATAAATAAAAATAAAAATATTACTGTTTCCAATCTATAAGCACAGTATATCTTTCCATTTTTTAGTGTCATCTTTAATTTCTTTCATCAGTGTCTTATAGTTTTCTGAGTACAGATCTTTTACCTCCTTAGTTAGATTTATTCCTAGGTATTTTATTATTTTTGATGTGATGGTAAATGAGATTGTTTCCTTAATTTTTCTTTCTGATAGTTCATTGTTAGTGTATAGAAATGCAACAGATTTCTGTATATTAATTTCATATCCTGCAGCTTTACCAAAAACATTGATGAGCTCTAGTAGATTTTTGATCATGTCTTTAGGATTTTCTATGTAGAGTATCATGTCATCTGCAAATAGCAACGGTTTTACTTCTTCCTTTCCAATTTGGATTCCTTTTATTTCTTTTTCTTGTTTGATTGCTGTGGCTAGAATTTCCAATACTATGTCGAATAAAAGTGGTGAGAGTGGGCATCCTTGTCTTCTTCCTGATCTTAGAGGAAACACTTTCAGCTTTTCATAGTTGAGTATGATGTTAGCTGTGGGCTTATCATATATGGCCTTTATAATGTTGAGGTATGTTCCCTCTATACCCATTTTGTGGAGAGTTTTTATCAGAAGTGGACGTCAAAAGCTTTTTCTACATCTATTGGGTTGATCATATGATATTTTCCTTCAATTTGTTAATGTGGTGTATTACATTGATTTGCAAATATTGAACAAGCCTTGCATCCCTGGGATAAATCCCACTTGATCAAGATGTATGACCCTTTTAATATATTGTTGAATTTGGTTTGCTAATATTTTGTTGAGGATTTTTGCTTCAGTGATTTTGGCCTGTAATTTTCTTTTTGTGTGTGATATCTTTGTCTGGTTTTGGTATTAGGGTGATTCTGGCCTCATAGAATGAGTTTGGAAACATTCCCTCTTCTGTAATTTTTAAAAAATAGTTTGAAAAGAATAGGTGTTAATTCTTCTCTAAATATTTGGTAGAATTCACCGGTGAAGCCATCTGGTCCTGGACTTTTGTTTTTGAGAGTTTATTACTGATTCAATTTCATTACTAGTAATTGGTCTGTTCATATTTTCTATTTCTTCCTGGTTCAGTCTTGGAAGATTGTACATTTCTAGGAATTTGTCCATTTCTTCCAGGTTGTCCATTTCATTGGCGTATCATTGTTCATAGTAATCTCTTATGACCCTTTTGTATTTTGGGGATGTTAGTTGTAAGCTCTCCTTTTTCATTTCTGATTTTATTGATTTGGGCCCTCTTTCTTTTTTTCTCAATGAGTCTGGCTGAAAGTTTATCTGTTTTGTTTGCCTTTTCAAAGAACCAACTCTTAGTTTCATTGATCTTTCTATTATTAGTTTAAGCCTGAGGTAGGCTTAAACTTTGCTATAAATTTCCTTCTTAGAACTGCTTTTGCTGTGTCCCATAGATTTTGCATTTTCATTTTCATTTATCTCCACGTATTTTTTTATTTCTTCAGTGACCCATTGGTTGTTTAGTAGCATATTGTTTAGCCTCTGCATGTTTGTGTTTTTTGCAATTTTTTCTTGTAGCTGATTTCTAGCCTCACAGTGTCATGGTCAGAAAAGATGCTTGATATAATTTCAATTTTCTTAAATTTACTGAGGCTTGTTTTGTGGCCTAGCATGTGGTCTATCCTGCAGAATGTTCCATGTGCACTTGAAAACAATGTGTATTTTGTAGCTTTTGGATGAAATGTTCTATATATATTTATTAAATTCATTTTGTCTAATGTATCATTTAAGGCCAGTGTTTCCTTATTGGTTTTCTATCTTGATGATCTGTCCATTGATATAAGTGGGATGTTAAAGTTCCCTACTATTATTGTGTTACTGTCAATTTCTCCCTTTATGTATGTTAACATTTGCTTTATGTATTTAGGTACTCCTATGTTGGCTGCATATAGATTTACAATTGTTATATCTTCTTCTTGAATTGATCCCTTGATCATTATGAAATGTTCTTCTTTGTCTCTTGTTACAGTCTTTGTTTTAATCAATATTTTTAACTGAAGCTTAGTTGATTTACAATGTTGTGTTAATTTTGCTGTACAGCAAAGTGATTCAGTTTTATATATATATATATATATATATTTATATATATATTTGCTGTACAGCAAAGTGATTCAGTTATATATATGTATATATTCTTTTGCTGTACAGCAAAATTAACATGACATAGTAAATATATATATTTTTTCTTATATATACATATATTCTTTTATTATATCTTTTCAATTATGGTTTATCATAAGATATTGAATATAGTTATCTGTGTTATTCAGTAGGACCTTGTTGTTTATCCAACAATCTTTGTTTTAAAGTCTATTTTGTCTGATATAAGTATTGCTACCCTGGCTTTCTTTTGATTTCCATTTGCATGGAATATCTTCTTCTACCCCCTCACTTTCAGTCCGTGTGTGTCTTTAGATCTGAAATCTCTTGTAGGCAGCATATATATGGGTCTTGTTTTTATATCTATTCAGCCCCTCTATATCTTTTTATTGGAACATTTTTTAAATGTTATTTACATTAATATCAAAAACACATCAGCTATCTAGGAATAAGCTTAACAAAAGATGTGCAAGATCCTTATACTAAAAATCTGCAAAATATTGCAGAAAGAAATTGAAGATCTGAATAAATAAAGATGTATAGCATGTCTGTGGATTGAAAGACTCAATAGTTTCAAGATGCTAATGCTCCCTAACTAGATCTATAGAGCCAATGCAATCACAATCAAACTCCCAGCAAGTTTTTTTAAGAACATGGAGAAACTGATTTAAAAATTTATATACAAGCTCAAAGGATCTAGATTAATCATGAATGTTCAGGACTTTCCTGATGGTCCAGTGGTTAAGACTTCATGTTTCCAATGCGGGGGGGGGGGGGGGGGGGGGGGGGCAGCGGGTTCTATCCCTGGTCAGAGAACAAAGATCCCACGTGCCGTGCAGTGCAGCCAAAAAAAAAATGTTCAGGAGAAGAAGAACAAAGTTGGTAAGCACATTTCAAAGTGCAGTAATTAATTTCAAAGCTGCAGTAATTAAAAGAGTGTGGTGAAAAGATAGACATATAGACCAATGGAACAGGATGCAGAGTTCAAATATATATATGGTCACTTGGTTTCTGGCTGCTATTCAATAGGAAAAAAGAAGGGTCATTTCTTCTCATTGTGGTGGCTTCTCTTGTTGCGGAGCACGGGCTCTAGGCATGTGGGCTTCAGTAGTTGTGGCACACAGGCTCTAGAGCACAGGCTCAGTAGTTGTGGTGCATGGGCTTAGTTGCTCCGCGTCATGTGGGAGCTTCCTGGGCTAGGGATCGAGCCCATGTCCCCTGCATTGACAGGAGGATTCTTAACCACTGTGCCACCAGGGAAGTCCCAAGAAGGGTCTTTTCAATAAATAGTGCCAGAACAATTAGATTTTTACAAGAAAAAAAACATGAATCTCGGGCTTCCCTGGTGGCGTAGTGGTTGAGAGTCCGCCTGACGATGCAGGGGACACGGGTTCGTGCCCCGGTCCGGGAAGATCCCACGTGCCGCAGAGCGGCTGGGCCCGTGAGCCATGGCCGCTGAGCCTGCGCGTCCGGAGCCTGTGCTCCGCAACGGGAGAGGCCACAACAGTGAGAGGCCCGCGTACAGGAAAAAAAAAAAAAAAAACCATGAATCTCGACCTCCACCTCACACTATATATAAAAATTAATTCAAGATTAATCATAGACCTAATGTCAAAAAATGATAAAACTTCTAGAATAAAATATGAAAGAATATTTCCATGACCTTGAAGCAAAGATTTCTTAAATTAGATGCAAAAAATTAACCACAAAAGAAAGTTTGATAAAATGGAATTCAGTGAAATTAAGAGCTTCTGCTTATCAAAAGACACCATCAGAGCATGAAAAGACAAACCACAGACCAGAAGAAGATTACAAGAATACATATTTCTTAAATGCCTACCACCTAGATTAGCATTTCCCAAACAGTGTTTTAGGGCACACTAACGTTGCATTGGATGTTAATACGTATATTGTATATACGGGATTCCATGTTCAAATATGTGAAAACTTGTGTTAAGCAAAAATAACCCCAAAAGAAATACTTATTGCAAGACTTCTCAGAGCTTTCTTACATTAAAGTTTTGGGAAAATATATCTTATCTCTAGTGTGTGTGTAACACAGTTGTTCTGCAAAACAGTTTCAGAGTTGCTGACTTGGGATAATGCGATTAAGAGTATAACTCGATTCCAGGAACTCAAGGGAGTCATGATTTTGTTAGTGTGTCAGTTGGGTCATTCTGAGAAGCAGACTCCAAGATGGAGTTAGAAGTGCAAGAGGTTTATTGGGGGTGATGTGTGTGAAAGATAAAGGGAGGAAGGAGCAACAGTAAGCCTTCCCATTGCGAGGGCTGTGATAGGCAGAGGAGAGGGGGAGGAAAAAGGATGGGGTAGGAAAAGCCCCTGACTGTTGTGCAGCTCCAGGAAGGTCTTGGCCAGCCCAAAGGGGAGCTCTGATGAAAAAGTGCCTTTAGGAGAGTCCCAAGTTGGACAGAAGGAGCCATTCCCTGGGGCCCCTGCCTTGCTCTGTCATTGGCTGGGGGCTGCCTGGGAAGAGTGTGGCATTAGCTCAAACATTACAGCTGGAGGCTCACAGCTGACTGCAAACTCAGAGCTGATTGGCAAGTCCTTTTTTAGAGGGAGATCCAAGTGGCATATTTCCATGGTTCTCACAGGAAGCCTACAAGGTCTTTAGGAAAGATGAACTTTCCTACTACTAAATTCTAAGAAGAAAGTGACATGAGTCTTTTAGAAGGGACAGTGAAAATATAACAGATACAGGAGGAGACATTGGAGCAAGGCATTATTTGGTGGTTTCCTATAGAAGTTGTTTTCAGCTTTCAAATCCATCTTGCCAAGAACCATATTAAATTGAGTGAAGGATTGCCTTGCTATCAGCTAGGGTATAGCCTGTAAATGCAGTCCTTGACATCAATGTGGAAAATCCTTCCCACAGATCCTTTAGCACTTTCAAGCACTCCTGAAAATACAAAGCCTTACAACGAGGACTTAAAGGACAGGGTTACTGGCCACATAGGGTCTGGGGCCAACAGTGGCTTCCTGACATCACAGCTAGGGGTTGATAAGTCCATGGGAGCCTCATGGGTTCTCCAGCCCCTCCAGAGTCTCCACTACGTATTCACACATGACCACTCGCTGTTTCCAGCTTCTGAAAGAAAACATCTGGAGTCCAGCCCTCCCACCCATGGGTTCCATCCTCTATCTAATGAAATCTTTCTCTTTCTCCAGGAATATTGTCTCCTTTCCACCTTCTCTTATGTCCCCAAACCATTGTTCCTCAGAATAACAGCTATATTACATGTGGACTGAGTCCTGGGTACATGAGATTATGATGCCTAATGGAACTGATAAAAAAGAATCCTATTAAAAATGCATTAAATAAAAAGAATGATACAAAAATAGGGAAACAAATGAATACTTGACAAATAAATAGAGCATTTGGAATGGTAACTCGGTATGCTGAATGGAACTTAATTACAGAGGTAACAGTGTGAAATTTTTAGGAAAATGTATTTGTTTACATGTGGAAGTAATGAACCATGAATCAAAGAACATCTGATTTCTGTTTCAACACCAGATTTCCTAATGTATCCCCCAAATAATATGGTTTGCTTATTAGATTTCAAGAATTAATCCCTCAAGAGGGAGGGGATATGGGGATATATGTATACGTATAATTGATTCATTTTGTTGTACAGCAGAAACTAACACAACATTGTAAAGCAATTATACTTCAATAAAGATATTTTTTTTTAAAAAAGAATTAATCCAAGTTGGGCTTCCAAATGCACGTTTTGGAAAAACTGAATAATAAGGAAAACGCAATAAACTGCAAGCGTTCCTTTGCTGGCAACAGGAAAACCTATCCACAGCTGAAAGGCTCCAAGTAAAGTCCCCAATCGTTCCACCACCCATAGATACTCTTCAGTGTTCTCATGTGGATGTCTTTCCCTTGGGGTCCACGCATACACACATCCAAGCACTCTGGGACCCCCCCTCTCCCAGGGGACTTCCTCTTCTATGTGGAAATGTTCCCAGGCGATATGATTTCCTGTCTGTGGACAGGTGGTCATCTTTTGCATATGCAGGACACCAGCTGACCATCCGAGATGATGCCACCTCCCCTGAAGTGTTAGTCTGGAGTCCAGAGGAGTCGTTTCCTCTTGGGGAAGGTAGGGTGCTGAGCAGGAACGACTGGGAAGGGGCATGAGGAAGCCTTGTGGGAGCTGGCAGTGTTGGATGTCTTGATCTGGGTAGTGATTATATCTGTACAATGTCACTGGGCTGTACACTTAAGATTCATGCACTCAAGGTATGTGACTGTCTCAAAAAAAAAAAAGTCAGAAAAGAAAAAAGAAAGAGAATGGGAGGAGATGAATGGGAGATGGCAAGGAAAGACTCTGTTGTGAAAAGTTTTGCTATAACAGGAAGCAAAGAAATGGGTCAGTGGCTGGAGGCAGGTGTAGACAGGGATACAGGAAAGTTGCTTAAAATGGAAGATATTATGGCATGTTGTTATGCAGTTGTAAGGATCTAGGAGGGAGGGGATGCTAATGATGAAGAATGGAACGTGCTCAGTTGCTGCGCAGGGAATCTAGTACAGATACGCTCCACTTCCAGGGTCTGGCCTAGGAAGCCCACCAAACCCCCGCCCCTGCCTGGAACATCCCCACCCCACCAGGTCATCACTGTAGACTCTGCCCCCCATTCCTGCAGCTCTGGGAGAATGCCATGCTGTCTTCCCTGCTTTTCCTGGGGTTGAAGGTCAGGAGCCTGACATAGACAGTATCTACTCTTATCAGCCCCTCCCTTACCCTAGGATAGAGGCCAAAGGTGAATGTCTCCTGAAAGGCCCACCAGGGAAGCAGATTCCATCACCCAGGGCCTCTGAGGTTGTTTGGCATAAAAACAGCAGAAAACTGGTATTGAATCCTTGTTTGAGGCATGACCTTGGGCAACTCACTTCCCTCTCAGTTTCCCTCTCTGTAAGGTCAGCAGGTTTCCAAGGTCCTTTCAGTTCTCACATTCTGACTTGGTGAGGCTAGGAGAAGATGTGTTTGCGTGCCATAGAGGAGACAGCCTGAGTCAGCCAGCTAGTGCTAGTTCCTTTGCCTCTCTGGGTCTCTTTTCTGTGTGGGGTGTGCCACACAAGGAAGGCCAGCCCGTGCTTCTCAGAGGCCTCCTCAGGGCTTCCCAGGTGCAGAATCAGAGCCCACCATCTACCAAGCGTAATAACTAGTTGCTAGATTAAAAGCAGGGGACACCCGAGTGTTTGTGAACGAGGCAGGACACTGGCTGAATGCCGACTAAGGTGTTGGGGGCCTAAGTTGTGGAGAGAGCAGACACAGGGCAGAGTGGAGGCCCAGAGAAGGCCGGCCTGGGCTCAGGTAAACACACTGGGAGCCAGTGTGCCCAGGCCTGCCAGGTGGGGAAGAAAAGTGAGGAGGAACTAAATGGGGACCTTATTGGGTGTTGGGCTTAGAGACTGTTTTGTTTGGGATCTAGTCATCCATTACTCCTACACGTCAGTGTTCCCAAAAAGAGAACCCAGGAAAAATATTTCAATTTGAGGCGATGGAATAAACCTCCTCTTGGTTTCCAAGGCCCAGCTGAGCTCTCCTCCCTCTCGGGCTCCATGTCACCCACCTACTCTCTCTCTCTCTCTCTCTCTCTCTCTCTCTCTCTCTCTCTCTCTCTCCCTCCTCTCTCTCTCTGCTGCGATGCCCAGAGAGTGAAGACAGGACCCATTCTTCTGGGAGAGAGAGGAGTTGGAGTGGGAAGATAAGCAGTGATTGCGGCTGAGAAAGGCAGATAAACCTCTGTTTGATTTGGTTGTATTTGCTCAGCCCAGGTCCCTGCCCAGACCCTCAAATATAGGACTGCCAGACTCGTGGAAGGAAAAGGACAAACAGTAGAAATGCATATAAAAGACGGGCTGCTCCGGGCTGTGCGGAGAGCCCTCCTCCCTAGAGGCCCAGAGGACACCAAGCACAGAGCCTCGCTGGGGTGTCCCAGACCGCACGGCGGGGGTGTCCCAGACCGCACGGCGGCTAACAAGCCAAGCAGTGGGAGGTAGAGGCTGAAGTGGATGAGTTTTACGAGCGACCTGGGTCCCCAGCCAGGGCCTCCATCCTGTCCCGGGTGGAAACCCTCTGCAGGGGGCATCAGCCACTGCCCACGTCACAGCCACTTTCTCTTTTGCCAAATGAGGCCTAGTGTCCCTGCCACCTTAGACAAAGAGGGCTTCCTGCCCTGATACCTGTGCTGTAGAAGACCCTCCCCTGGGCTTCCTCGGGCTGCAGTCCTCCCCGCGGGGCAGAGTCAGTATGACCAGTGGGATGGCCCTGCCCAGAGCGCATGCCCTGCCTTTGGAATTTAGATCATGTTTGGTGAACCCAGGACCCCGGCATTGCCAACCCACGTGGTCCAGAGCTGCTTCTAAGACCTGCACAGGACTCTTCCCCTGGCTTATCTCTCCCAAGAGATGGCTAAAAAGCAGTTATCTGTGGGAGATGGAAACAAGGTAAGGCCCTGGGCTGGAGCGGGAGGCACATGTGCCAGCGAGGCCTCCACAACCTCAACAGAAAGAGGTTGGGAAGGAAGGGGCTGGGCTTGGCCAGTTCTCTGAGCAGCACGCCCTTCTGGCACAGACACCAGAGAATTCAAAGTTCTGGCCATCCAATTGCTACGAAGGTATATTCGTCAAGGTTGGAGACTAGAACACATTATAGTTTATGGTTTGTTGGCTTCTTATAACTTTAAGATATTTAGACCTATGGTATGTGGGCCTCAGTGTATGGGACTCTTGCCCTGGGTCTCGCAAATGTAAGAGTAAATCTGCCTAAAGATGAGTAAAAGAAGGTTCGTCCCTAGAGTCAGTTACACCTCTTTGTGTGTTGCCTCCTCTCTGCGAGGTGTCAGATTAAGACAAAGGAGACTATTCAGGTATGAGTCTGTGTGTGCCCAGAGACGTGAATCTGATCATGTCACGGTGTGCGCACAAACCTCAGTGCCCCGCGATTCCAGACGAAGTTCCTTGGGGTGGCATTCAGGCCCCTCTGTGTCTGCTTTGCCTGCTCAGACTCACCCGTCAGCTTGCCCCACATACACCCTAACTCTCCCAACCCCCGCCTCCAACGTCCTATGCCCTCCTCCCTCCACCATCCCTGCTTCTCTGCCAGGCCACTTTTTCTTTGTCCTTCCTGACTCAGCTGAAATGTCACCTCCTCCAGAATGCCTTCCTGGGTTGGGTGCCCCCTGGTTCCTACAGCACTTCTCGCCCAGTCCCCCAGCAGTTTCTCAGTCTTTCTCTCTCCCAAGACAGGGGCACCTGAAGAAGCCGTGTCGTTATTCCTGCCTACCGGGGCTGAGCGCACAAAGCAGGCAGCCAACGCCCACTTGTAAGTGAAAGAACACATACCTGAACAAAGGTCTGGGGAGCAGATGCACAGAGGGACTGGAAGTTGAGGGACTTCAGTGCTAGATTCAATCTGTGACAAAGCTAGAGGAGAGTTTTATCTTCCTAGGCGTGATTTTCGCACCTTTCAAACAGCCATTACAGTGTGAAAGCGTCTAACATCACAGAGTATGGGCTGTTGCTGTTCCCCCCACCCTGATAAGCACTTGGCCATCTCCCTTTCACCCCAAACTGGACACTTGGGACTGTGTGGTAAAAACCAGAAGACATCAAACCAACATATCGAAAGCTCCACACAATGGTCCCAAACGACAAGGATCTGTGTGTGGAAAGAATAGACTCTGACACACCACCCCGACGCCCCACCATGGGCAACATCCTTCATCCCACAGCATTCAAGAATCAGGAGTCCCCAGGGAACAAAGGTCGCTCCAATGCACAGGAAGCTGCCTCACCAAGAGGTAAGGCTCTGGCATGTTCTTGGGGGTCCATCCGAGGGAACTTATAATCAGAAGCACCGAAAAGATCTCCATTGATTGATGGGAGCCAGCTAACCTGGAAGGCACCATCAAGCCTCCAAGCCGAGAAGCATAGCAAGACCCCAGGGTATTTGGAATGCATAGGGCTGGTCCCTGCTTGCTTCTCCCAACATGTCCAACCAAATCACAGTCACTCTGAGGATACTCACTTCCTTGTGGCTTCCAAACAGACGCTAGTATGGGGAGTGGCATGTTCTGTGAGGCTGAACTTGAGACAGTGCCATCATATGGTCAGAGAGTAACTGCAGTCACCAGAGGGCATGTCCCAAACTGGCTGCCATGTGGCCAGTCCCAGAACCCCCTCTTCCACAGGGGAAAGACCCCAAATATTCAAGCTCAGTTGTGGAACTGTATGAAACAGGTGGGGATGCAGGAAAATGGGAGAAAGCAATGCCAAAGAGTTCCAGGAAGAGCCAGGAGTCACAGGACTCCTCTGATGATCGACTGGCTCAGGGGCTCCCAATGGCCTTGACAAGCCTATCTTAGACTGCACAAGGTCAAGGACACTCAAACCCAACTTGCCTTCCACTCTTCTTCACTCATGGTCACACTTGCGTTGTAGTCTGATGACTCGCCCAGCCTTCTCAGTCCCCTCCTTGTTTCTTCTCACAGACATTTCCCCTAATAAAATATATACATGGTTAATCCCATCTTGCCATCTGCTTCTCAGAGGACCCAGACTAACACTCTGACCTTGGGTGAGTCACTAAGCAGCTCAAGACCCATATCTCTCATTTGTTTTGTTGAAAGAGGGTATACTTGTGACTCTCATACTGACATAAAATGAACAAAAGGAACACATGCCAGACATTTTATTTAATTCACTAACTGGTGAGGGAACCAATATGATGTTACTGGTTCAATATACATAGGCAGATAAAGGATGCTGAAATGAATTTACAAATAGATCCAAAATAAGTCAATAATCAGTTGCATCCTACTGTACACAACTAATTTGTTTTTCTGTGGACAAAAAAAAAAATCATTTGCATATTAGCAGTTTTCTACAATTTGCAGAACTATAAAAGGTGCATTAGACAGGCCACTCAGTAATCATTTGTTTACCCATTTCAGTCTTTCATATTTTTTCCCTGACAGGAAAGAACAGATTGGATAAGATGACCTCTGGAGTTCTCTGTAGCTCATGTGACTGTGCCCCAAAGGCTCACTTGTCATATCTGAAATCTGATC
Source organism: Stenella coeruleoalba (assembly GCF_951394435.1). Classification (NCBI taxonomy): domain Eukaryota; kingdom Metazoa; phylum Chordata; class Mammalia; order Artiodactyla; family Delphinidae; genus Stenella; species Stenella coeruleoalba. The sequence goes on along the minus strand of NC_137169.1, from coordinate 144,498,854 downwards.
CTTTTGCACTCTACATGAGCCTTCCACCCTGGGGAGAATCGACCAGTAGTCTTTCTCTGAGCATGGCCCCCTGATTAGGAATTGGCACTCTGTGGGTTCTGGGTTAAATGTTAATTGGTAATTAAAGATAAACTATATGGAGAGCAGTCATCTTTTACAATTGAAAGGAACCTTACTGGTTGTAAAAACGCTGATCAGTGTTCTATGTTCCAAACAATAGAAATGCCTCCACTTAGGTAGAGGAGGGCCAGCAGCTCACAGAATCGTGGAAAACCTGGAGCACATGTCTGACCAGGAAATGGGAGGGAGGGGGAGATCCAGCCCAAATGTAGTACAGCAGCCAGTAGGACCAAAGTAATCATCCCTGCATGCTTGCGTTAACACTGCTGGCACCAGCTACTGAGACTTTAGACTCTCTGCAGCCACCATTAAAAAGGAGTCTCTAACTGATCCAGAATCTTTATTTACTTCTTCAAAATTCAGAAACAGCAACAGGAGCATATGATTGGTTGTGCCTAAGAGACACCTCCACGGTCAGCCTTTTCCTAGTTTCTGGTGGTTTACCAGCAATCTTTGGCATTTCTTGGCTTATAGATGCATCACCCCAATCCTCTGTCTTCCCATGGTTCTCCTTGTGTCTCCCTCTTCACATGACCATCTTCTTATTAGGACACCAGTCATGTTGGAGTAGGGCTCACCTTCTCCAGTATGACTTCATCTCAACATAACTAATTATTACAATACATCTGTAATGACTCTGTTTCTAAATAAGGTCATATTCTGAGAGATTGGAGTTAGGACTTCAGCTTTTCTTCTTTGAGGGGAAAAAATTCATCCCGTAATACCACCACCAAGATTTTCCTGTTGTGTGTTTTTCAATCTTTTCCACCCATGTCCCATTTTGACAAACATTAAAAGCTTCTGTCTTCCTGTATTTATTTATTTATTTATTTGAGAAACTTTAAGCTATTCAGTGGCAAACTCAAAAGCAAGTTGAAGTCTTATCCTAGATCACTTTTGCAAACTACAAACATCCCCACCTCCTTCATGTACACACACTCTTCTCCTGGTTAGAAACAACCTCTTAATTATAAAACCAAAGCCCAGTAAACAAGTGACAGAACCAGGACCTGACCCATAACTTCTGACGCTTATTAACCACTGTCTCTTCACTACATCACACGGCCTGTGGCAGAACCACTGCCACACTAAAATCTCTTAGAGACAGAAAGTGAGAAAGAGCTGTAAGATTGACTCATCGATGGGCTTAGTTCTTCCTCAAGCAGAAGTGTCTCCTGCCTGTCACTTCTCTGCATCAGTGGGAAGACAGACCTAGGGAGGCAGTGAAGGCCTCAGGGACTCAAGAGAGGCACTTAGCATGCACTGATGCACTAGCAGTGACTTTCTCCACGGACTGTCAAACCCACTTGAACATCAAAGGCTGAACAGGAATAACCAGGCTCACAGCCAAAGTAGCTGAAAGGAATCTATCTCCCACAGCCCCTGGGCCCCATCCCCCCCACCCCAACAGGCAGCAACTTCCAGCTGAGGCAGGAGGCATCTCAGTTATCCTGGGACTGAAGGGCAAGTTTGGATGCAGTTGACCTTGCAGCCTGGGACCTTCCCCACATCAAGGAATCTTCTCCTTCCAGTCCCTACTTAATAGCCTCTAAAGTGCAACTGCCTCTAGAGTTGGAGTAGGCTTCCAAATCACTTTCTCTTAGGAGCACAAAGTGGACAGGGTTGCAGTTAGGAGACCAGGTGTTTAGTCTTTCATCTGCTGCCAAGCAAGCTGGCCCTGAACTAGTCCCTTCATCTTTCACATGCATCTTCTCATCTGTTAAAGGCCTTACCTATGACATCTTTAGAGACCATAGCTATTAAATACTTTGAAAAGTAGAAAATGAAAATAATGTATCTTTACTGTTGCTACCGTTACTGCATTTAGCACAAGAATAAAAAAGGACATGAGTTAGACTAAGGGTCTCCCCCAGAGAATTTCACTACAGTGTATCTCAATGTAAATTTATCTTTATTCATTTTGCTTGTGATTCATTATTTCCTGAATATAAGTATTTATATCTTTCATCAATTTGGGAACATTCTCAGAAAAAAAAATCTCTGAATATTGCCTCTCTCCCAATCTCTATTGTCTCTTTCAAGAACTTCAATTATATGTATGTTAGATCATCTCATAACCTCCTCCATGTCACTAATTTCTTTTTCATATTTCCATCTCTTTTCTTCTTTGCACCAAGTTTTTTTAAAAAATAAATTTATTTATTTTATTTATTTTTATTTTTGGCTGTGTTGGGTCTTTGTTGCTGTGCATGGGCTTTCTCTGGTTGCAGCGAGAGAGGGCTACTCTTCATTGCGGTGCACGGGCTTCTCATTGCAGTGGCTTCTCTTATTGCAGAGCATGGGCTCTAGGCATGCAGGCTTCAGTAGTTGTGGCACACAGGCTCTAGAGCGCAGGCTCAGTAGTTGTGGCGCACAGGCTTAGTTGCTCCGTGGCATGTGGGATCCTCCCAGGCCAGAGCTCAAACCCGTGTCCCCTACATTGGCAGGCGGATTCTTAACCAATGTTCCACCAGGGAAGCCCTTTGCACCAAGTTTTGAGTAATTTATTCAGATATATCTTCCAGGTAACTAATTGTTTCTTCTATTTATAAATAATTAATTTTTTGGTTGTGTTTTTAAATTCCCCTGGCTATCTTATTTTTACTTCTAGGAGTATATTTTTTCTCGGTTGACCTGATATTTTTTTCAATATAGTAACTTTGTTCTTTTCTCATATTTTCAATTTTACTTTTAAGTTCCTATAATAATTTTAAGCATATATCTTTTATAGCCTGCACTTGATAACTCTAATATCTGATTTTCTTGGGGATTTGATGCTTCTGTTTGTTGTTTTTGCTATAGCTTGTTTTTGTAGTTTGAAATTTTTGAGCTCATATTTTTAGGCTTTCTCCAGTGGACTGTTGGCCTGAGGTTGAGAGCCTCATCCTTCAGAAGGGATATGTGTTTCTTTCTATCAGGCAACCCAAGAGTATTACGGACCACTAATCATTTTTAGTTTTAGTTCTTAGAGATTACCAGGCCACATCTTCCTGTTTCTCTCATTTCTTAATGAGTGAAGTCTTTGTTTATTTCACTTTTTAACTTTAACTATGTGTGTTTTTGTACGTGTTCATTGATTTGATTCTTACAGCATCAAATAACTGGAAATAACCTAACTATCCACTGTTGGAGACAATTAACAGTTTACTTAACAATTTAGTTAAGTAAATTGTGGTATATCAGTTTGGTGGAGTGTTATTCAGTCACTGAAAAAGTGAGATGGATCTATATATGCTGAAGTAGAACAGTCTAAAAAGTTATGTAAAAAAAAAAGATGCAGAAGAGCCTTATAGTTTGCTGACATTTACATTTCAAAATTATATTATATTACAATGCTATATATTATATTATATAAATGGTCCATATGTGTGTATGTATATATATTGTCTATGCATGAAAAATTTCTAGAAGAATGTTTTGTTACTGGTAGTTAACTGGGTAATGAGACTGAATAGGTGTGGGACATCTGAACTGATTTTTTTTTTAATGAGAATATATATTTTTTAACCTAGGGATTTTTGTTCATTTGTTCTTGTTTATTTGTTTGTTTAAAGATGAAAGGATGAGAGGAGAAATGTCAAAAGAGAAAATAGACCCATTTCACAGCTATATCATGTGGTTGCTTCAGTCCCACATTCAAAGCCAGCAATGAAGTATAGGAACTGGTACCAAAGGAACAATCGTAACGCATCTCAACAGAACACCTGTTACCTGTACCCTCACCCCAGCCCTGCCCCACCTCAGCATCTTTACCAATAGTTTTATTACTTCTCTAATCATTCTCCCCACGAGATGTTGAGAACAGGAATAAGAACAGGTATACTCCCTCTCAGGGGGGAGGGGAAGCTGAGTCCACCAGGGCAAGCCCTAAATCCTTAGGGAGCCAACCAGGCACATACACTGTGCTGCTCTGCAGCTCCACCTACACAAATATCTCACTTGGCGCTTTAAGAACTTCTTGGAGCAGGAGTTCTTGTGTCAGTCATCTCATGTCCCACGTCTTTGAGGGCAGAGCAAGTCCTATTTCCAGTGTAGCCTTAAGCACCCTTCCACTCAAAGCTGGACATCAGAGAGCTCTCAGCATACTCCAAATTCTTGCGTAGATGCCAGGCATAATGCCTGCCTTCAGGACAAAATTAACCCCCTGACCTTCTCAAGCTTGATCAGATGCCAGTAAAGACTCATGTCAAAACCATCAGTAATAAAGCACAGCCTCTGGGCACGTGGCAGGAAGCAGACAGATGAACCCTCTACACGCCATCCTCTTCCTCAGGCTTCACCACAGGCCATATGTTCCCTCCTCCAGGAGAAGACAAAAGAGTGTGAGGGGGACACAAACCTCAGCCCTCACCCTGCTTCATTAAGAACAACTTCTTAGGAAAACAGCTGAAGAAATTAAAAATCTCTTTTAATTTCCACTAGGAGATATTACTGTCCAGGTTTTAGTGGCATTTGGACCTTCTCAAGGTAGAAGCTCAGGAGTCACCTTTGATGTCTTTGTGTCTTACCTCCCACAACCAATTCATTTGCAATCTCATCAGCTCTATGTTCAAAGGATTTCCCAAGTGTGTGCTTCTCCCCATCTCACTGCCACCACCTGAGTCGAAGTCATCAACCTCTCTCCCCCGCCCCCTACAATCAAGTCTCCTACCAATAGCCAAAGTAAGCTTTCAAACAGGTAAGTCAAGGTACATCAGAGCAGATCACACTCAGGGTATAAGCCCTCCTAAGAGCTTCCCAACGACGCTTAGAGTCACATCCCCACTGGGCGCATGGCCCCCACGGTCCGCCCTTGCTACCTCTCTCCAGCCTTATCCCCCTCCCAACCCAGCCCTTCCTATGACTCCCCAGCAACACGCTGGACCCTTTCTGTCCCTTGGGCATGATAAATGTGCCCCAGAGCCTGGGGTGCTCTTTCCAGCCTCTTTCCATGGCTGGCTCCTTGTCTTGGTTCCTCAGCTCAGGTCACCTTCTCAAGAAAAGCCATCCTTGGCCACTCTTTCTGGTCTCCTGTTGCCCCTACACACCCGTTGCCTGGTTTTCTCTTCCTCGAAGCACTTAGCAGTGTCTGCAATTAATGCATTATTTTACTTACCTGTGTGTCCAGGTGCCCACAAAGGTAAGCTCCCTGACAACAGGAACCTGCCCTTGTCTGCTTGTTCACCTTTGTGTCCTGGAAAGCTGGCTAGTGCCCGGTCACGCCGTAAGAATTTATTCAATGAATGGATCATCTTTCCAGAAGGGGAAACCGCATGGATGGAGCCATCCACGTTCTCTTGCTGCTGGGTCAGGATTGGTGGCTGCACTGGGATGGGATGACCACTCGTACAAAGCTAACCAGCTATGGCAGGAGACTAATCAGGAGATGTGGCCTCATTACCCTCCATCCAGGCCAGTTTTACCAGTGACAGGTCTTATCTATGTCAGACACATACATACCCTCAGAGTGGGGCAAAGAGAGCATGGAAAATCACACACTGGCTCTGGAGGCTTCTGCCTGACATGACACAAGTCACCTCTACTGACAGTTCATTGGCCAAAGTCAGTCATGTGACCACATCTGCACTTCACGGGACCAAAAGGACTAATCCTCTTTTTATTTTTTGGTACTTCACCGTGTTCCCTATTTACTACGTTTATAGTCAGAAAACAAAGCTCTATTGGGTAAAGAATTGTGGCAACTCCTCCCCCACAAAGACCACACTTCATCCTTTCCTTTAGTTTTCAAACAGAAGAGCCGTAGTGAGGAAATGCCAGATCTGGGATTTAGAAAGTCCTCCCTGCTGACTGGAAGGAATGGATGGGTGTGGGCGGGATTGGAGACTGGGAAACCAGTTAGGAACCGACACAGCTGTCCAGGTGAGAAGGAAGGAAAAGGTCTCCAGGGATCTGTTTCGGTCAGTTGGGTGAATGGATATTGCCTTTCCCTGAGATGGGGACACGGGAAGTAACCGCCATGGGCCCGTTGAGGGGTCCCATCAGGACAGGTGCATAAAGACAGGGCGAAGACCCCACCCAACCCCAGGGACCATGATGCACCCCACCTGCGCTGTCATGTGGAGCCAAAGGAGCCACTGGCTGGGTCGCCCAAGACACAGCCAGCAGGGCCAGGATTGGGTTGAGGTGAGTGAGGTACAAATTTTAAGGAGGTGCTCAGTCCTAGGTCTCAGGGTCATGCGAGTGCAGGGTTGCCCCTGAGCATGATGCCTCCTTACATTTTGCAGCCTTGCACCTCACTCACCTCACCCTAATCTCGATCCAGACAACCAGAGCACGATGGGCCCGAGACACTCTTCCCAGGGCCCTGTGAGCATCATTTTTTACCTGCCAGTGTCAGACTCAGCCTCCACAGGACCCCCTGTCTGGTGGGATGGCTGGACACTGACCCTGCTTCCCAGGCCCCCACCACTGCCGTCGCCAGTGCCTTATTTCATCCACCTCTGACATCTTGTGGATTCCTGTGTCCACCTGCCTGGTCCTTACTAAGCAACCTGGACATTACAGGTCTCTACCGGACGCCGCACACCCCTCTGGGCCCCATGGACCCAGTCTTGCTGCTGCTCTGGGGCCCCTGCCAACGACTGGAGCCTCGGGGAGGCTGCCAGCCATACAGAGGACGCCTGTGAGCCTCACAGGAAATGCTGGGGGCGGGGGAGGGGGGGGCAGCCGACACAGAGCTGGGCCCTGGGGCCAGTGCCATCACGTGGCAAAGGCATTTACACAGGCGGGCTGCCATGCTTTCCTGAATCTGGAAATAGGTCTGCCTGGTTACAGGAATCCCACAAACACAGCAACGCTGAGAGAGGAGGGACCAGAAGCTCAGAAGCCTCCCAATTTTTTCTGAATGCAGAAACACCCAGCCGAAAAAGCCACAGGGCACAACCTGTAATCACTCCTTAGGAAGCTGCAGAGACTGTTTCCAGGTGAAGGGGGAGCAAAGGGAACTTGCGGAGGACCCGAGGGTAGAGGCCAGGAACGCCCTGAGCCAGCCCCGCAGGCCCTCTTCCAGGGCCCACCGGAGGCTGTTCCAGCTCAGACGAGGGGTGAAAGCCCCGGGGCCGACGTCTCCGGTCCGGACGCTCAGCCCTCCTTCACTGGCCCTGCTCTGTCCCTGGAACTGCTTCCCTGGCAGGAGGAGGGAAGCAAGCACAACTCCTGGGCCCTCCTCGTTGGGTGGCACTAACTCCCCGGCACAACTGGAGTGCACACCCCAGAGGTTGCCCGCCAGACGCCCCGCCTCCATCGTCTCCCTGAGCAGGCCCCGCGCGGGGCGGAGGCGCTGTCTTCCCAGCCCCACCCCCCACCCCCACCCACCGCGTGCCGAGCGAGCTCAGCCCCCAGCCCTGCCGGCCTGCGGAGAGACTGGGACCCGGCTGGACACAGGGAGTCATCTCACACTCCTCTCTCACCCTCTCTTTCCTCCTGCCCTCCGCGCCCCCACCTCTCCTTCCCTGCGCTCCTTTGCTCCTTCCCTGTCTGTCCCTGGGGTTCACCTCCCCGCAGGACTCCAGGGGAGTAGGGGCCCAGGGCCAGGTGGCCAGGTAAAAGGCAGGACTCCCCGTCAAATCCGAATATCAAATAAACAACCGATTTTTTGGGGGGGGGTACAAATATGGCCCATATCGTATTTGCTAAGCCGAGGACTGGGGAAGCTGCCAGTGGGGAGCCCTAGGGCCCCCAGCCCCTCTGCCCTTCTCAGCCAGGTACCTGGTGACAGGGGCCGGATCATGGCCCTTCCCAGGCAGCCCATTGTACTCACGGTGCTCTCTCCAGAGACGAGTGAGCATGGGAAAAGGGAGTAAGATGGGGAGGGGAAGCGGGTGGGAGCGGGTACAGGAGCACCTAATGGCTTCAGTATGCGAGAGACTGGGTGGAAACAAGACGGGCCATGAAAACAAATCCAGGTGCGAAACCCAGCTCTGGCTCTCACTGCTTCTGTCTTTAGGGAAGCCGGTTTCCCTCTCAGAGCCCCGATTTCCTCATCTGGAGATGGAAATTCTAGTGCCTAGTTGAATAATGGATATAAAGTGTCAGGTACACAGAGACATTGGAAAGCAGTAGCTACTGTCATGTTGGCTGTTGTCTGGTTAGTGTCGCCTTGTGATGAACGAGGTGTCTAAGACCCAGCACTGTCCCTTCTCTCGAGAACTTGATGGGCAGCTGAGACACCAAGCAAGCACCGTTCTATAAAGACCCTTGCTGGGCTAGCAGGCCTGGAGCCTGGCCCTGGGGATGGAGGGTGACCAGGCCTTGCTCCGGAGCTGGACAGGGGTGGGGAAGCGACCCAGAGCCATGGTGGCTGCCCGGGGGACCCTGGGCAGAGTGGGCGTGGTACTTTCAGGCCATCCGTACGGCAGGCGTCACCCCCAACACCCTCACACCCCATCTCCCCTGACCCGCGTGTCGGTCTGGTCACCAGAGGATCCCAGACACGCAGTTGCTCCTAGAAGTCCTGGGAAGCCAGCCCCGGGCTCACAGATAGCGGCGGCTTGGGTCGCAGCCGACCCGAGTGTGCCTCCCAGGCCAGAGGCCGCGGGGAAGGCAATTCCCCAACCTAGGAGCTTAGGGAGAATGAGAGGAAACGTTCGTGCTGGCGAACACCTCTCAGTGGGGTGTCCTTTTGGGGTCCTGGCTCCGCTTGTGGGGAGGGCTGGCCCTGGAGGTGAAGGGTCAGGCCAGCCTGCCCGCCCCCCCATGCCTGGGACTCCCAAGGGGTGGCGGAGATGAGGTGCCGGTTGCCCTTGCATCTGTTTCCCCCGGGACCAGATGTGGAATTTGCAACGGTGCTGAGAAGGGGCCACGTTGCTTTCGTTCCTGTTTCTGTTGAATACGACCTCTCTCGCCACCAGCACTGCCTGCGGCTCTTCTTGGCAACACTGCTGTCATTTCCCAACAGAGCAGCCAATTTGAATATAGACAAACATCTTCACCTCCAAATGCTTAGTTATTATGTTCTTTCGAAATGGGGAGGAAAACCTTCCCGGCCATCCGAAGTTCCTTGGAGGAAGATAGGACAGACCAGCAATTAGTGCCATGAACTGGGATCCCTCAAGGTCTGCGAGGGGCCTGGGTGTGTGCAGCCCAGGACTCCACCTGGGAGAGCTGGGCCCTGGCTGAGAAGCAGAGGACAGACGGACATGGTGGACGACGTGGCTCGGGTCTACGAGGCACCGGAACGTGTCCGTCCCTGGGCACCCCTTGTTCCCTGGCCGCCAGCACAGGCTGCTTGCTCTCCCCGCACTAGCCCCCGGAAAGGAAGGGCTACTGGCATGTGAGGTTTAAAAACACAACTTTCCTCCCATCCATCCCCAAGGAGGAAGAAAAATCCAAAGAAGTTACAGGAAAGAAAGTGATCAGACTCTGTTGGCCGCTTGGATTTTTCCAACAGCTGTCCGTGATGGGCCTGGTCCGGGCCCTAGAGTCAGCGGTGGATTCGCTGTGCCCGGAGCACAAGGGGCTCTGCCAGGAAGAGCCGAGAGAGGCTGCGCTCTGGAACAGCCACGCCAGTGACGTGAGGCCCCACTGCCCACGTCACCGACTAAGGACACGCCAGACACCCCGGGATGCTGAGTCCGCAGCAGGAGGCTGATGAGGCTGAGGGGATCCTCAGCCCTTCTCTGCTGCTCATTGCCAAGGAGACAGAACATCTTGGGTGTGGAAGGGAAACTTCCTGATCGGCTCTGCCAGAGAAGTGAGCCCGTGGCTGCCAGCCCACAATTCCCACCACCCCCCCCCCGCCCCATTTAGTCCAGACCAGGTCTCGAGACCTTTCCCACTGGGCAGTTTCACTCTGGTGCCCATTTCCCATCCACCGCAGCCCGGAATAAGTGGATCCCGTTCCCCAACCCCGCCCCGAGCCTCCCAGATCCCAAACCCACGACCGTGCTTATGCTGCCCCAACTCTGTCTGTGCCCATGACCCTGGCCAGGAGACCCAGTGCGCCCTGACCTCCCTCCTGACCACTCCCGCCCGTGGGACTCACTGCATTGCCTTGGGGGCTTTAAACTTTCTGTGAATTGTGCCCTAAAATCTGTCCCTTGCTTCTGTTCTCTCGTTGTTTCTGGTAATGCTTGTGGTCCGCTCGTGAGCTGTGAAGGGTCACCCTCTTGACGCTGAATCAATGGTGCCGTTCAAACGAAAGAGTGGGAAAGTGTACGAGCGAGTCAGTGAGCTTGCATGTCGTTTCCTCCAGAAGGATTTCCCTCTAGACCAGTGGTTCTCACCTTGGCTCATAACAGAATCACCCTGGGATCTTTCAAACACCCTGATGCCAGGGCTGCATCCTGACCAATTCAATCGAATCTGTGGGGAGGGAACCGGCCATCCTCCCCGGCAGGATGAAGAACCCACCTACCAGGCCCATACTTCTCAAACGTTACAGGGTGTGTAAGAATCCCATGTGGATCTTGTTAAAAGGAAGATTCTGAATCAGTAAGGAGGAAATGGGGCCTGAGGTTCTACACTTCCAACAGGCGCCAAAGTGAAACTACTCCTGCCCGGTCCTCAGGCTCACTTAAGGCACTAGATTATACTTGGAATGTGGGGGCACTGCCCTGTGTACAGCCCCAGCTGGGCCCTCTCACACTGATTGCTGGTTTCCTTCTCACCAGACTGTGGGCCAGGTCACAGCCTTGCTCACCACGGAGCCCCCCACTGATAGCACAAGGTAGTGTTCAATCGCCGCATGCATGCAGGCATCAAGTAATTAACTGAACGGAATGAATTTCAAAGTGCCCAAATCCATAGTCCTGCGGCTACTCCCGCCCCAAGCAGACCCAGGGGCCTCCTGCTTGTGGGCGGCACCCAACATCCTCTCTGTGGGCAGCCCAGAGCCCACCTGGCTGCCTGAACCCCTGGGGCCAGAGCTTCGAGGCTACTAGACTCAGAAAGGCACATCCTGCAGCTGAAACCCACACCAGCTGTGGCCCCCTGGTGCTCCCTGAGGAAGGGTGGGCCCAGCGCAGCTAAGAGAGGAGCCAGGAAGGAGGAAAGGGCAGGGCTGAGGGCTGGCCCCGGGGGAGATAAGCCTCTAATGATGGCAGCATCTGATCTGCCTCTCCTTCCTGCTAATCCTAAATCACAACAGTGTGAAATCTGAGCAAGTGTGAACGCCTCGGGCTCCAGCTGTTTTTCCTGTCAAGCCCCAATCCTAGCCTGTCCAGCAAGAAGCCCCAGCTCTGAGGATGCAGCAGTGAGATGCTGCAGGGCTGTGGCCCAATCCCTGCAGAAGAAGAGGAGGGACGCCCCAGGCTGGGTACACCGTGGGGACCCCATCCTGGTCTCTGTTGCCCGGCAGCCACTGAAGCTCTGGTTGGGCGCCCTGTTACGGTCCCTCTCTCTCCCCAGGGAGCCCAAGGACCGGGCAGGAGAAGTATCACTTTGGCGCCTGTTGAAAGCTTAGAATCTCAGGCCCCATTTCCACCTTACTGATTCAGAATCTTCTTTTTAAGACGATCCCCAGGGTATGCGCACACACCCTGTAACGTTTGAGAAGTACGGGCCTGATACGTGGGCTCTCCATCCTGCCCCTGCCTGGGGAGCTTGGAAACACACGCGTGGCTCCTCCTGCCCCTGGGGGCCCCCACTTCTGCCTTCCTACCCTTGTGAGGTTCCCGGGGCCTCTCGGATGCAAACCACGCAGCGGGGGATGGACAGAGGCAGCTGCCTCCCCGGGAAGCTGGGACCCTGGGGAGACTGCCGGCCAGGCCAGGCAACAGGCCAGGGAATCCCCTGGGGGCAGCTCAACTGCTGGGGCTGGATTAGGGAGAGGCAACAACCAAGGCAGCTTCCGGGGAATTCTCAAGCACACAGATGGGCTGGTCCCTGAACCCAGCCCAAACGGCCCTGCAGGAGGAAGTGCCTGGGGAAACACCTGCTGGCCCTGGGTCAGAACCCGGTGCCGGGAGAGCCGGAGACCGATGACCTGGGGTGGAATTCAGTCCTTGAACGGGGCTGGGAGAGTAAGGGAGCAACAGGCCAGGGCAGGGCGCTTCCTGCTGCCCATAAGGAGAGACCAGGCAGGGCCATCCGCCCCCTGCTCTGCTGCTCTCCCTGCCCTGTCAGGGCCTGGCTGGTGTGCTGCCAGGTAAATGTAGGTAAGCGCTCTGTGCTTTTAGAGCTGAAAGGGTGTAGGAAGCTTCCGGCAACAGGCCCCTTTCAGTGTTGTTGCCGCCTTCACAGCCCTCCTTCCTCTGCCGTGCTCCCCCATGCGGCCCGGGGAGAGGCCAAGGCCACATCCTGGTGACTCTGCTCCCCGCCATGGGGCTGACTGAACAGGAGGGCCCACCTGCCCCGGGAGCCGGGCTGGCCCACCCAGCTGTCAGGTACGCAGCGTACCGCTGGGACTCTGGGAGCCCGGGTCGCGGAGCATCTGGGGCTGTGGCCTCAGGGCAGAAGACACATTCGGGGCGGCCCCATCAGCCTGTACGGAGGGCAGAGGAAGCGGATTCACACCAAGCAAGAGGAGATGGAGAGAGGCCGACACAGAGACAGGCAATCGTGTCACCCCAGAGATAGAGATGGAGCCTGGCTGGGGGTAGTTGTCTGGGTGCCAGCCCCTGGGGAAGCCTCCCCTAGGGTTCCGTGAGGCACCCCGATTCCTCGCACAAAAATCTTCCCCCTGAATTTGAAAGAGATGGAAATCCTGGTCTGTGCAGGGCATCACTCCTGTAAGATCCCCAGGCCGCGCAGCTTGACAGTCCTGGGCCTAGAGGCCAGGCCAGCTCTGGGGATGCCCAGCCTTCCTCTCCTGGAGGGCGACCTCTCACCTCTCTCCAGGGGGGTCCTGGGAGCCAAGAGGAGTGCAAGGATCACAGGCGGACCTGACTTTGGTCCTAGCTCCAGGGGGGCGTCTGGATCCCATGAGGTCTGCCGGCTCCCCTCCTTCCTCAGGAATCCGAGGCTTCCTCTGGCCCCCTGACCCGAGGTGAGGCCGCCTGCCGCCTCCCAGCCCTGGCTCCTTCACCACATCAGGCAACAATTGTGCTTTGGCCCTGGGATAGCCCAATATCCAGTTTCCAGGAAGGTGGACTGCATTATTTGAACCTGAAACACACCAGGGGTAATAAGATCACTCTGAGAAAGCTGAGAAGCCTATAATTTATTGAGAAGAGCTTGGCAGGCAGAAACCACCAGCCTCCACAGTGACCCTGGGGAGGGGGCAGTGCTGGGATTAAAGAGTCATCTCCTCACTGCAAAGCGATTCTCTCTCAGTCGGGAAGCAGGGACCTGGGGGCCCTAGAGCAGGGGACGGATGGTTGCCAGACTTCACGACGGGACCCAGACTCACCCCATAAACTGCTGAGACGCAGTGGCCGTTTCTGAGGTCCTGAGGCTCCAGTCAGTTGCTCCTGGTTTCTGAGAATGCTTGTCATTCCTGACTTCACCCAGATACCCTCGTCAAATGCCCGGGGCCTCCCCAAGGCCTTTGGGATATTTCAGACTCCCTTGATCTACCATGATAGGGGCATGCTCTCCAGCCTCCTGGAGAAAGCCCAGGACTTTTCCCAGCCCAAACCCTCAGTTTACCTGCTAAGCCCTTTCTTATGAAAACCCCAAAAGTTCAGAATTCAAACATGTTGAGGGGCAGGTAGAGACAGTGTTTACAATGGGCCCAAAGAAGATGCTGAGCGGTGGGTCTGTGATCCAACGAGAAGCACGAGGTGAGATGCCTGATTTGCTGGGGTGCCACTTCACCGAAAGGGACCAGAAAAGAGCGAGGAGTTGAGGGGTGCAGAGAGGAACCTGCCACTGTTGGATTCCACCATGGGCCACGGAGCCCTTCAGACGTCTTGGACCGTAAGTGTTGCAACCCTCCTCTTCAGATGAGGAAACCGAGGTTCAGAGAATTAGTGTCCACCCTCACAAGTCCATCTGACTCCACCGGCCCAGGCTGAGCGGGCACGGTCTGGCCTCCGCACCTCAGTCCTCCACCATCAAGCCTGCATCGCAGCCCTTCTGCACTCATTGGCCCGTTCAGTTAGATTTGCAGAGGAGAACGGAAATGAAGTGGTGGAGGGAAAGAAGAAAGAAGACAGTGACAGAGAAGGCCGGGGCCTGGGAGAAACGAAGGAGGGGGAGGGGCATCTGGACGGTGACCCGAGTCCGTTGGACGGCTCGTCACCAACCCCTCAGGGCCTCTCTCCCGACCTGCGGAAACCCAGGGGCTGAGAGTCCACTGTGGGCCCACTTTTCACCGAGCTGCTTGGGTGATGCTCATGGTTATGAAAGTTTGAGAACCGTTGAGGCCTGGCTTGGACTGTCCACTGCGGCGGCCGCTAGCCATGCGTAGCCATTTAAGAGGAAATAAATTAGAATTCAAAATTCAGTTCCTCCGTCGCCTGAGCCACATTTTAAGTGCTCAGTAGACACCGGAGGCTGGTGGCTATCGGGCCTCACTGTTCATTTCCAGCTCTGCCCTGTTGCCCAGACGCAGTAGAGGTTCGTGCCCCCTCCTCGGGGGTCCTCCCTGCGTCCTCAGAGGGTCCCTGTTCCAGATTTGGCTGGGGTCTGCGTGTGTCTAACAGGGACCAGCAATGTGGGCCAGCTCCCAGCTGGTGTCCCCAGCTCCACCCAGGCTCCAACCCAGACCTGCAGTTCCTGGTCACCAGGTGGCCACTATGTCCCCTTCGGCTCTGTCCTCCAGGGTCTCTGCAGAAGAGGGACCAGTGCGGAGAGACCAAGTGCCTTGGGACAGGGGGCCCCTATTCACGTTCCTGCCCTCACAGTCAAGACGTTGCTTCTGAATGACACGGGAACAAGCCTGTGGGTGACCTAGAGGATGCCCACCTGGGACCAAGGTCACACACAGCCTGGGAAGGCAAGCAGCACTGTTCCCACTCACAGCCCAGACCCAGGCAGGCGAAGGGATGGGCTTCAATTGTCAGTGGTGAGGGGGGTGGAGCCGGACTTGCATCCCCACGGCCAGGGCTCCCAGGCCCTTGGTCTCCCTCTGCGCTGTCCCTCCAAGCCTGACCTGGGAGCGTCCTGGCCTTCGGTTCACAGGACAAAGCCCGTGTCCCGGCCCTTCCTCTTGTGGGTCTGGAAAAGATGCCGAGCAGGGCCCATCTCGCTGATCAATGTCAGGATATCCCTTCTTTCCAGTTAAAAAGAAATAGCGGCTCAGGAATTTCCAGGCCTGGGGCGGCCTCCTGTTTACTCCTCGCAACCTGCTCCGGCCCATAGATAAGGAAGAGGAGCCCATTCTCTCCTGGCGCCCTGCGCGTTTCCTGCCCGACTCCAGGCAGCCGCTTCCCAGTGGGCTTTTTCCCAGGGGGTCTGGTGGGCGCCACAGGGCCTTCAGTGTGAGAAAGCAGGGGACGGGGGGGTCCAAGGCAAGTACCAGCAAGCAGGACAGTGGCGAGAAAGGGCCCAGGCCAGCATGGCCCCGGGCATCCTGTAAGAATGAACCCACAGTAAACCACATCACTTTCCGCAGAAGACAGGCCCCTTCTCCCCCTCCAGGGCCGCCTTACCTCTGCACCTGACGGCAGCCCAGATAAGAAGCTGACCAACCCCACTGGCCACCCAGCCAGCTGACACCGTAACAGAGAAGAACAAACCTGACTCCATATTGGATCTATTCCCTTAGCTCTGACCCTTGTGCTCTGTGGCCTGGGGCTTAGTCATACTGGCTCTGCACCTTTTGTAAAAGAATGTTGCCGATAGCCTGAAATACACAGGAGAGCCCATTCTCAGGGCTCTGACCTTTAAAGACATAGCACTTTTCCATTCACATAGAGATAAAAAGTTGCAGAACAGCGAATAGCAATCGTCTTGTTGAAGCTTTACGGGAACACTGTGACCAGATCTCGGAACTAACAGCTGCAAGAGCAAATGATTCCAGCACATTCCAGCACACTCCAGCACGAAGAAGTCTGTAACAACCAAGCACAACCTCTCGCCTTTTAGTACAAAGAAGCCTGAATTCTAACTTGAGTAAGATGGTTCTTTGGGACACTAGTCCACCATCTTCTTGGTCTGCTGGCTTTCTGAATAGAGTCACTATACCTTGTCCGAACAACTCGTCTCTCAATTTATTGGCTGTGCTGTGGCGAGCAGAACCAGCTTGGACTCGGTAACAGCACCAGGCAGAGCCGGGCAGCAGCAGATGGCCTGCCAGGCTGGCACCTCCTGGATCCAGCACAGGCAGATTCCTGTGACCCAGGTGGACACTGCAGGCTCTGTCTCCTCTGTCCAGCTCACCCTTAGGCAAGCCAGCGACGCCAGTCTTTGCTTTCCGAATGTGGCAGAGACAGGTCACAGGCTGTTGGCTTAAAAGATCTACCCCATTTCTTGTCCTGAGCCTCAGCTGATGAACTGGGTTCCCTACTGGACAATAAAACTGTCCCACTCAATATTCAATTGCTGGTCTCAGTCTTTGTTTTTGTTTTAACAAAACTTTGCTCATTAAATAAACAAAAATAATTCTGCCTCTAACTCCAAAGAGGACAGATATCTAGAGAATCATTTACACACAAGACTGGCCTCACGTGGTTTAATCCCCCCTCCAGGCCCAACACTAATCCCAGCAGACAGGCCCTGCTCTCCTAAATTGTTCTGGGCAGCTGAAAATCTATCTCAGGTTTTTTTCCTTAAGATAAGACTCCCCTAGGGCACGGCAACCTACAGTGACTAGAATCTTCTTTGTATGTCAGGGCTTTGGACATTTAATGTTTTTCTTTTTTCTTTTTTTTTGGCTGTGCCTTGTGGCTTGTGGGATCTTAGTTCCCTGACCAGGGATTGAACCCAGGCTACGGCAGTGAAAGCATGGAGTCCTAACCACCGGACGCCAGGGAATTTCCCAATTGTCTTATTTTAAAAATATTTAAAACAAAGTTAAAATCACTTATATTATAAACATATTGAAAAAAGTATATAAATAACACGAAATTACTCCTTCGTTAATAATTAGTCCCACATTGGACTCTACTCCCCAAGTGCACCCTCTGCTAAAAGGTCTGTGTATGTCATTCTAAACACTTTATTCGCAACTCTTTATTTTTTCCCCACTTAACAATATACCATAGTTAGCTTATAAATATCTGCATCATCTCTTAAGGGCAATACAAAGAATTGCATAGTTTTGTTTAACCAGAGGTCTATTGGTGGACGTTAAGTTGGTTTCAGATTCTTGTCACGAACATCTGCATCATACTCATGCTGTCCCTTCTGAAGGAAAGATTCCTAGGATGGGACTCTTGTATCACAGACTATACACATTCACAATCATTGTCAGAATCTGCCCTTTCAAAATATCGTGTTGCTTTTCACTCATCCAAACAGTGTCTCTTTCCCCACATTCTCTCCAACAGTGGACCTTATCCATCTTTAAAATTCTGGCCAACCTGATTGGTTAAAATGGTAAGTCATCTAGTGAGCAGATTGTCCATTTATATTCCTCCTTCTTTAAAGTGCTTGTTTATATCATTTGCCCATTTTTCAACTGGGGGTCCTTTTCTTTTCCATTTGTATGATAGAGATATTCATCCTCCATCTGTTACAGGTGTTATGAAACTGCTTTTTCCTCCAGGCAGTCATTTGTCTTTTGTAAAGATCTGGTTACTCCTCTGGGCTCTTGGAAAGCACAGACCTTATTGTCTGCAGGTACCGCTCCTGAGACAGCAGTTGGCTCAGTGCAGGATCTCAGCAAGATCTGTTGCATAAATGAGTGAATCTATTATACGATGGATGGCAGGCAAGTCAAGGAAAAGTCAGTCTGTTTTAGTAAAAATTCCATGTTAGGAGATTTTAAAATAAAGTGTATCTTCTGAAACATGTGAATAGTGTTTTTCCATTTTCTGAAGTTTTCATTTTCAGTTCAGTTCACTGCAGTAAAAACCACTGTGGATCTTGAGTTTTGTTTTTCAACCCCTCAAAATAAATATGAAACGAATTTTATGTGGCAGTATTCACGTGTATAAATAGTAAAAAAAAAAAAACCTAGAAAAATATGTATCTACCTTGAATAAGAACTAAATAAAGATTAACAGGCTAATGAATAATTGCATCATAAGAGTGGTCATACAGGCTGTTAAAATTAAGATAATATCAAGGAATGATTAATTATTTTTAAAAATGACTTAATCATGGTATGTTCATATCCTGGAAAATACCCTGGACTCCTAGCTTGGCACTTATCAGTTGAGTGATGAAGTTAAGTCCCTTAACCTCAATTTCATCATTAAATAGGGCAAAAATATCTGTCTAGACTACTTCAACCATCCATCTGTAATAGGGAAGAACAAATCTGACTCCATATTGGCTCTGTTTCTTTTACTTTAACCTTTGTATTCTATTGCTTTTGCTCCAAGTTAAGAGTGTTGCCTATAGCCTGAAATACACAGGATAGCCCATTCTCAAGGCTCTGACCTCTAAAGGTATAACACTTTTCCATTCATATAGAGATAAAAAGTTGCAGAAAAGGGAATAATATTTTCTTGTTGGAGGTTTACAGGAACATCATGACCTGACTCAAGTGGACAGATGTAAGAACAAAGAAGTCTCGCACCAAGGAGTTTGCAGCAACCAGGCACACCCCCTCTCCTTTTAGTATAAAAGAAGCCTGAATTCTAACTTGAGCGAGATGGTTCTTTGGGACACTAGTCCACCATCTTCTTGGTCTGCTGACTTTCCGAATAAAGTGACTATTCCTTGCCCTAACAACTCGTCTCTCAATTTATTGGCCTCTGGTGTGGCGAGCAACACGAGCTTGGGCTTGGTAACACATCCATCCATCCAACCAACCATCCATCAGTTTACTTATTCATTCATTCAAAACTTAGCAGACACCTCACAGTGTAGGTTGAATTAATTTAAATGAGGATCATGTAAAGGTAAGTTACAAACTATGAACAAATATTCTACAACCATAATATGAAAGATAACTTTAAACAATATAGGTTATAAAGTTGGAGTAGAAAATATTTCTGTGGTACCCCAAGAATATAGTGGATGAAAACATTGATACAACTTTTGGAACATAAGTAAATACAGCTTATTTAAAACACGATGATGGTCATAGTGAGACAGGCTGGAGTGGGATAAAGTTTTTATTATACTGAAGTATTTGCACAAATATATATACTGAAAATAGGTATGTACACACATTTATATACTCTACAATATACACAATAGTTGCAATGCAGGCAGGTATATAGATGGCATCTGTGTGACACAGAATCAGCTCACCAAGGATGGCTGCTCAGTCTTTGCAGGTTGTGCTCCAATGAGACCAGAATGACATGAGGGGCATAACAACTCCCGGGACAGTGATGTCTATAAGTGGTGGCTTTACCAGGTCTCCTCTCATTTCATCCTTGCAACCTTGTGAGGTAGGTATTATCAACTTTATAGATGGGGAAGCTGAGGTATTCAAAAGTGGCTCGTCTTGCTCTTCAATCTAAGTCTCTGGTTTTTAAACTCCAAATCCCTTGATATGTTTTAAGGCTTTGCTGCTTCATATCAGGATGATTCTAAAACTGTTTCAGTTTATTTGAATCCTAGTTTCAATGTTTTTCATATCTCCCACTAAAAAAAAAAGTCTTACTTGTGCAATTACTTGCTGTGCAAATTCCTTTTTCTTGGAGGGCATCAATTTTGCTTTTTAAGGACTGTAGCTTTCTTGAAAGCCGAGGTCCGAGGTTCTGCATCATCAGAGGCCCTCCGCTGTGCCCTGAATGCAATGGACTTTGAGTAAAGTTCCGTTACTTCAGCACAGCAAGGTGCTGAAGAGTGCCTGATCCCAAGAGTTTAGTCTAGTGGGAGAGACAGATAATCAGACAATTATAAGAGCAGGTGATGGGTGCAGATAGCAAACCTTGGTATCAGAGAGACTCCCTACTCTAATTACCTGTAACGCCCTTCAAAATGGCCCAAACTGCTTAAAAAGATTGATTAGTCGCAGTCTCCCAAGACCCAAATATGACATCAAAACACAGAATATAAAACCTTCCCTCCATCTCTGACGGGGCTCAAGATGAGTTCTCCCAGCCCAGGGTGGTTTTAAAGAATCAACCCACAGATGAAAAAAAATCGCAGTTTTTGTTACCAAGGCAGGATTTGTGCCTAAATTAGTTTTCTGGATCATAGTGATTCAGAGGAAGGATTGAATTTTGTCTCAAAATGGGCTTTTCTAACCTCTGCTTACTCTCTGATGGCAATGTGTGGATATTTACCAAAGTGCTGTATAATTTGTCGTGATTGGCCGGGAAGTCACTCATCAAAGGAAATTTACTGAACCTACCAATCACACACAGCCTAGGGTCCTTTTCAGGGCAGGGCAAAGAAATTCAAGTTGGGATCTGTGAAAGAATTATTCAGCAATTCAAGATTATTCAGTATCTATCTGTCCTACCTGATATATGCGACTAATAACACATACACTCTTCAGAAAACTGAAGGTAAAGAGATCAAACTGTAGAAAAGAACAAACATGAGTGAACTTCAGTCTGAGTGAGGACGTTGCCAGAGATTTGCATGTTTCTCAAAGCCTTTCCTCAGATCTCTGCAGGAAAGGAAATTGTGCGGGAGGGACGATAAAGCTTGTGGCTTTACACATCTCGTCCTTTAAGGCTACATTGAATTAAGCACTTGCTTGCTGCCAGAACGCAGAGAACTAGGTCACCCCGCAGACCAGAGAGCTTCCCAAGGTAGAACAATGGCTCTCACGGGAGTGGGGAGCCTCCAACAAAGATCACATTTAAGACTATTTAAAAACAGATGCTATTTGATATTCTCAACTAGTATTGAAAACATCTGGTAAAGTTTTGCTTAGAGATACTCCTACTGGACCTGTTTTTTTAAAATCAGTGATATTTGTAAATGATCATGTGATGTTGCAAAGGCAGTAACACTACAGTAGTTTTTTAAACTCTTAGAGGTTGGTTTTCTTAAGCAGGCTGAACGGGCTCTTTGTAATCGTGTTTAGATTATTGACTTATGTAGCAAATCCTTTCCCCTTTAAATAGTGGAAAACTCAATTCCATTTCATTGATCAAAAATGTCCAATTAGTGGATAGAGGTTGAGCAAATTTTACCCTGATTGTTACTTTGTTGCAAATTAAAACCAGCTCTTCTTATAAGAGCCTTACCTGGTTCCAAAGAAAAGTATCTCTTGCTGCAAAGAATCTACCCTTCACTTTTTGGAAGCTGTAGATTACATTACAGAAAATTACATGGAAAAAAATATGATTAGATGGGTAAATGTCACAGTATAGCTATTCCAGTAGATTTGAGGACATCAAATGCAACTCTAGCTTTACCACAATAGTCACAGGGTCAGGAATACCACAGAGTCTTTAATAATAAGCACAAAATCATGAAATGTATCCAATTTTAGGTGTCAGGTGAGAACGGTGGAGGTGTTGACCAGTATTTCAAACGGTGGCTTAAATCCCCTAAGAAGAGGGCAAGTGCTCTACAGAGTTCCTATTAACGAGTTGGGCGACTGACTTACTTCTTACTGAAAATTAAACCTTCTTACTGAAAATTAAAAGTATATGGTTCCCAAGGTTCCCTAAAAGAAAATCCTTGTGGAACGTCCAGGGTTGGAAGAGTCATTTCTTATACTATGACTTCTGAACTCAGAACATCATTGCTTTATTTCCTGCCCCACTCCCAACTTCATACAGCACTCTCGTGCCCCCAATCTCAGTAAGTCAGACTTATGGGCAGCAAACATCCATTAGGCTCTGCTGAGTTAGGAAACCATGTCCTAGTTGGCACTTGTGTTGTCAAGTTCATGTTCTAACTGATGGATTAGGGGAGTTGAAAGAAACTGTGTTGATTTTGGTTACTTAATGAGTTGTTTTTATGTGTGCGTGCTGTGGTTTCAAAAGCCGATGAAAAGAGAAATGACACTTTTTTCCCATGAAAAATCCAAAATTAGGGCAGTTAAAATATTGTTAAGAACAAAAGGCACAAGATTCCACTAATCAACCATGGATATACATTACTTATCTTTTTTTCCTGTATATTTAATGCAAAGACAGGAAACTTCTTAGTGTACGAAATTAAACATTAATGAAAGTGGCTGTTTTATAAAAAAAACACTGTAGATTTAACATAACAACTAGAGATAAACTAAATGCCAGTAAACATTTTGGAAATATCCACCAGGGTATAAAGGGTATTTGAACACGATAGTTCTTTCTGCATTAAAAAAAAAAAATCTCCTCTGGAGATTCAACAAATTTCTATTTTCATGATTATGTCTGAATCTTATGAAAAAAACCCAATGCAGTCTTTGGATTTTTTTTTTTACCATAGGCTTAACTTTTTCTTCTAAAATGACTCTCCTCATTAAAGAGAAAAGACACAGCTGTTTTCAAACTCATTGTTTCCTCATATTTCCTTCAGAATCCGTCCTAACCCCTGGCAGAAAGATGGTTTCCATGTGAGACTATGTGAACGAGGAACACTTCCTAATCTCCTGTAAGACCACATTTGTAAAACTACTCTTCAAATCACCCGTTGCAAAAATTTTAAAATTGGGAATGATTAAGGCTGGGGCAAAGATTATCGTAATGAAATTTAATATAATAACAGCTTAGCAAACTTTAAAGGACGTTGTTTTAGGAGGATGTGCATTTTATAGCAATTATACGCAAGAAATGAATATTACACAGATGAGGCTGTGTATATTATCTTGCAAGAAAAAAAGGAAAAAAATAGGTTTGAATAAACGATTCAAAATTGTTTGAATCGTTTATTTCAAACAATACAGCTCTTCTCTGTGAAAAACTTTGTGCTCTTGGCCTATTACACTTTTCAATCAAGTAGGGATTTAAAAAGTGACCTTGCGGGCTTCCCTGGTGGTGCAGTGGTTGGCAGTCCGCCTGCCGATGCAGGGGATGTGGGTTCGTGCCCCGGTCCGGGAAGATCCCGCATGCCGCGGAGCAGCTGGGCCCGTGAGCCATGGCCGCTGAGCCTGCGCGTCTGGAGCCTGTGCTCCACAACGGGAGAGGCCTCGGCAGTGAGAGGCCCGCAAAAAAGTGACCTTGCAAGGAAGAAGTCTGGAACAAACTTGGTAACATGGAATCGAACCTCAGAGGTGTGTTCTGCTGCAGTAACAGAGAGTAAGAACATCCTTGTCATAAGCAAATACCCTTCAAGTTACAAATAGTTCACAGTGAAAGGACTCTTTTCCCCTACTACAATTTAGCCTCTTCTCTGCTTTGCAGTCCCTCTAGGACAATGGATGAAATGTCTTTGTGAAACAGAGCTAGAAATAGTGATCCTTTGCTGCCCAGCAATGAGGAATAATATTTTTAAAAAAGCTTTCTAGCCCCAGGTAACAAATTCTCTAGAAAATTCCTGCATGAAAAATACAGTCAAATTAAAGTCCAAAGTCTGTAGATGAAATCAGTGTGGAAAGGTTCCGGCCACAGTCAAGGTTGAGGGTAATTAAGCAGAAGGGGTGGGCGTGGGAGGGAAGACAGGGTCCCCTGGCATCCTGGAACCAGAGCAGGTGCAGAGCAGGTCAGGAGTAGCACAGGACTGAGGCCCAAGGGAGAAGACAAAGGACTTCTCTCCTCCTCCTGGGTCCCTTTCACTCCAGTTTTTATTTTCTAAATGAAATGACAGCTCACCTGAAAGTCTTTCAGGTTGGACTGTCTGGAAAGATGTTTGCTTCTCCTTTGCCCTTCAATTCAATCTGTGTCCATGCTCAGTAAAAAAAAAAAAAAAAGCAAAAAATAAAACAAACAAATTTTGGGTCACTACATTTTCACTGGCCAACTTTATGTTTACACATTTCAGAAGAAAAACAAAGAATCTAGTGTTGGGGATTGTGAGTCCTATTTTCAAGTGTTCCCTTCTCTTCCTTGGATTTTTTCTAACAGAATTAAGTGCACCACAGGGAGGTCAGCTCGGTGCTTTGTGACCACCTAGAGGGGTGGGATAGGGAGGGTGGGAGGGAGATGCAAGAGGGAGGAGATATGGGGATACATGTATATGTATAGCTGATTCACTTTGTTATACAGCAGAAACTAACGCACCACTGTAAAGCAATTAGACTCCAATAAATCCATTTTTTTTAAAAAAAGAAGGGCTTCCCTGGTGGCGCAGTGGTTGAGAGTCCGCCTGCCGATGCAGGGGACACGGGTTCGTGCCCCGGTCCGGGAGGATCCCGCATGCCGCGCAGCGGCTGGGTCCGTGAGCCATGGCCGCTGGGCCTGCGCCTCCAGAGCCTGTGCTCCGCAACGGGAGAGGCCACAGCAGTGAGAGGCCCGCGTGCCACAAAAAAAAAAAAAAAAAAGAATTCAGTGCACTAGGGATGCACATATGATCCCAAACGTCGGGGTTACAAAGGAACTGGTCCGAAGAGGCAGCTTAGCAGCAGTATGTGTGGGAGAGACCTAGTGGGTTGAGTTTCCTTGAAGCTGCATGAGAGGCAGCTGTAAGGCTTGAGCCAAAAGTTATTTCCATCTCTAAGTGAACTACCAGAAGTACCATCCTGTCTCCCTGGGGCTGGTCCTCCTTCCTGTGTTGTACTGGAGTCTTGTTTTGGGTACCACACTTGGGCAGGGAGTTTGATAACCTTATTTATCCAGAGACCATAAGTGCTCAGTCAGTGTTTGAAATGCTTAAAACCTGGTCATGAGAAGAACAGTTGAGTGAACTGGGGATGTTAGTGGGAGGACATGATTACTGTTTTCAAATCTCTTTAGGGATGTCATCTGGCAGAGAGATGAAAGATGTGTGTTTTCACTTCAGAGAACAGAATGAGGGCGAAACAGTGTAGAAAAACTACAGGACAACAGAGTTGAGTTCACCCAGGGTAGTCAGGTAGTAAGTTTCTTGTCACTGAAGTATTCAAGCAAAAGCTGGAAAGCTACTTAACGGAAATGTGGTTTGGTGCAGGTGGGTTGGAGTCAATGAATCACAAGACCCCTTCCAACTTTTTTTTTTAATATTTATTTTATTTATTATTATTTCTTTTTGGCTGCATTGGGTGTTTGTTGCTGTGCGTGGCTTTCTCTAGTTGCGGCGAGCGGGGGCTACTCTTTGTTGCGGTGCGCGGGCTTCTCATTGCGGTGGCTTCTCTTGTTGTAGAGCTCGGGCTCTAGGCGCATGGGCTTCAGTAGTTGCGGCTCGCAGGCTCTAGAGCACAGGCTCAGTAGTTGTGGTGCACGGGCTTAGTTGCTCTGCGGCATGTGCGATCTTCCCCCACCAGGGCTTGAACCTGTGTCCCCTGCATTGGCAGACGGATTCTTAACCACTGCACCACCAGGGAAGCCCGCCTTCCCAATTCTTGACAGCTGTTTTCAGGTCCTGAATAACACGCAGATATAAGTTGGAAAACCATCCTTAGAAAATAACTTTTGGAAAGAACATTGTATTTAGAAATATTCCCTCCAATATTCTTCAGAGGACAAAACTTCCCAGAAGGAAGAAGAATGCAGTGGAACTCTCCCTGTCTGGGGCAGGAATGCACACAGTATCAGATGACACCCTGTAAGGAGGCTATGTCCTCTGAAGAATTACCCAGAAAGTGTGCTCCAACAGCTCAAGGACTGGAGCTTGAGCTAATACAAGACGTATGAGTGTCATTTAAGATGCTGGCTGCAGGCTCAGCATTTCCAGGTGTTAGTTGCCCAGTAAAATCATCCGTGCACATCCCGAGACACTTGAACCCAGGAGAAAGCAGCCGTCTGAACACATCCCCTGAGGGGCAGAGATGGAAACAAGCCTGCATAGAACAAGTTCCTCTATTTTGACTGCTTCAGGGGGCTGGGGCTCATCTGACCTGGGGCTCTCTTGGTCAAGAGGCAACTTATCTTAAGAAATGTAGCACAATTTCAGGTAATCACCTCTCTTCATCTGTGCTTTCCCTTCTGTGACACTAACATCACTGTCGCCTGACACAAGATGGTGCCCATGATTCCTGGGTGAATAGATGTAACCATGGAACAACTATACATTTTGGCTAATGTGGACAAAAGATACCAATTTAGATATAAATGGGTCATTGGCTTCATGTAAAGTCTACCTGTGCAGACAGGTGGAATGCACTATTTAAATGCTTGGCGAGTCATTTCTGAATGAAGCCTCACTAAAAATAGAAATTTTAATGTTGTTTAGTTACTGGAGCCCAACTGAAGTAGCTCTCTTAAAATCAGTGTTTGCTTGGAGCCATCAAAAGTCCTTATTACTGACAAACAAAGGCACCAGAATAAGGGTATCAGGTAAATACAACTGCCAGGGAGAAATGAAAGTTCTAGATAGTTCAAACTCTAAATCTCTGACTCATTGCTGTGGGAAGGTGGAGAGAAAGAGACAATAACTTTTCAAGCTGGGTATAAATGTAAAAAAACAACTGTACTTTTTGAAAATATAAAATCCCAAATGGCTAACGCTTATTAGATAAGTGAGTTTGTTGATTGTTCTTATGGAATCTGAAACTATCTCATGGTTTTTGACAAAGTTAAACATGCTGGTTCCTGTAGTTTTGGACTCCCTTTCTAAACTTCTGGATTTTACTTCCATTTCAAAGGAACAATTGAGGCATTGGTTTAATACAATATTTATTAAAGTGTTTTTATTAACAAACTTTCGCCAGAAAGTTCCGAGTGTGTTAATACCGCAGGCACGTTGGCTTCAATGTTTGGTATTTGACAGTCCACAGAACTGCACTTAACTCTCACAATCCTGCCACGATTTTGTGGATTGTTTGGGCAGGACCTATAACCAGCCTCCCCCATTAAATGGTTAAAGATGAATTGGGGTTCATTCTGACTCAAGTGTTCTGAGTTTACGATGACATCAGTCTGTGACAGGCCTGGCTCCACTTGCCTTTCTGCCTTGTCGGTCGGACTCACGGAACTGGAGTCCTTGTTTGCAGCCCCTCCACTGCCCTCCACGTTCCCGATGTCTCTGTGTTTACAGAGTCCCCTTTGGTGCGTCTCAGGAGCACAGCACGCTTTGTGTGAAGCTCCAGCG
This sequence comes from Stenella coeruleoalba, assembly GCF_951394435.1. Taxonomy (NCBI): domain Eukaryota; kingdom Metazoa; phylum Chordata; class Mammalia; order Artiodactyla; family Delphinidae; genus Stenella; species Stenella coeruleoalba. Next base: position 144,471,794 of record NC_137169.1, on the reverse strand, counting down.
CTTCTGCAGACCAATGACGACATCTCTGCCATCTTTGGAAGTTGCTCTTCTAGGCTCTGAAGACTGTGTACGCTGGTCTTACCGAGTTTTTCTTGGGCCTGAATGTGCTGACCCGGGTGGTGGAAAAAACTCCTGGGCAGAGAATTCTGCATTCCGGGAGGTTTCACTCTGCCCTGTAGGCAGGGACAGTGGTGGATGTGTGGGATGGGATGCACGAAGCCCTCGGGGGCTTGGTGTGCAGCCTTCAGAGGGGCCAGGCCGTTCTGGACGTGCATGAAGCTGCTGGCAGTCGGAGCGCACTGGTGGCACAAGCAGTCACCCACCTGCTGGCAAGACGGCAGGCCATATTTCAAAGGTTGGTAGGCATTTGGGCAGCTACATCTCTGATTCAGAGAGAAGAAGTGACACATGGTGTGCTGTTCAAGACAGGGCTGCAACAAGGCAGAGCTGGCTTCGTTTTTGGTGCTTTGGTTGAGTTCGCTGTTGTAAGCTGTGTGTACAGGCATCCCTAACTTCTTTGCCTGGCTGCTGAAAAATTCAGAGCAGATGTGGGTCTCTTCGTAAGTGGTCTTCTCGGAGGCCATACAGCTGTGGGCTGCCAGAGGTTCTAATTCGTAAAACTCATGCTCCATTTCAGCTTTTTGGCCCCTGGGATCTAAGTGATAAGCATTCACAGTGTGTGTCTTGCTTTGTCCCTTGTCACCAGGACTTGTCGACAAGGTGTGGGAGAAGGCACTGCACTGGAGTTTTTTGGGTAAAGGAATCTGACCACAGGTGCCCTGCGGCCCAAGGCACCGGCACATGCACTGAAAAAAGAAGGTGGCAAAAGCCCAGCTGATACACATGATGAGCATCATGAAGGTGCCCAGCTGGGTGTAAGCCAGAACCGTGGAGGGCATCATCATGGCCCCAGCCACGAAGGTGGTGAGCGCGGCCATGGCGATGGCAGAGCCCATGCGGCTCAGAGAGAAGATCACCTTCCCTTCTCGGTCGGCGTCCGGGGCCAAGCGGTAAGCAACCCCATAATGGACGGCAAAGTCTACAGACAGGCCGACCGCAACCGAAATAGTGACCGACTCCAAAACGTTTAGCTCCCAGCCCAGCAGGACGAGAGAACCAACGGTGACAAATATAGTTCCGGCGATCGAAATGATGGCATAAAGGCTTATGATGATGTTCCAAGTTGTCAGCAGCATCACGCTAAAGGCCACGGCCACCGAGAGCCCCATGGCGATGAGGGTGCCGTCGGAGAGGCTGTCCTGGAGGTCATAGAACTCCAGATTGCTGACAAACCAGCCGTGGCTGAGGCCCTCGGGTGCAGAACTCAGCTCGTTGGAAATCCACGAGTCCACCTCTTTATAAAACTGGTGCATCTTTTCATAAGCCAGTGTGAAGAGGTAGGTGCTTTGGAACTCTAGCACGACTGCCCTGATGGTATCATTGATATCAAACCTCGGCCCCGGGGTTTTGCTGTCCAAATGGTAGCCCGTACTCCTCTCTAGCTCCATGATGGCTCTCTTGATGCACAGTTCGAAAATCTCTTGCTTATAGGGGAAGCTCCAGTGGCTGCAGCATGGGTACAGGGTAGGCTCATCGCAGTCCTGGTTTTCCATCCACTGCTTGAAGGTCTCGATGAAGCAGCTGGTGAAGTCCTGTTCGTCAGTCTGGTGAAAGAATGTCTGATTTCTCAGTTTTTGACAGAACTGCAAAATCCAGACCTGGGAAGCTGGGCTGGCGATGTTAAAGCCGCTGTCTAAGGTCAGCTTCCCTTTGCTCTTAGGGTTTAGGGGGTTGCCATTGTCTTCTGGGGACACACCCCAGATGACCGTGATGGGCATGTGGAGCTCCTCTCCGTGGTGGACGCGCTCGAACATGAAAAGCTTTTTGTACTCGGCGTCGTAACGTTCGAAAGGGTGGGACGACCTGAACACCTGGAACTCGGACAGCTCCAAAGAGGGCAGCTTCATCTTTGGGTTTATGCAGACGATGTAGGCCCCGCCCACAGTTAAGGCCAGGAACCAGACCAGCCATAGGTAGCGAAACTTAATGACGATGCACGGCAATACTTTTTCAAAAAAAATTCGAGACGCTTCCGAAATGGCAAAAAGGACTTTGTGGCACTTCTGACAGGCCACCGTCCAGCAGCTTTTGTTATCGTATATTTGCTGCTGGGGCTTCTTGAAGCAGCTGAAGATATTGAGAAGATACCGCTCGTGCAGGACAACCACGGCCGGAAGCCAGGTGACCATCAGAACGTAATTCACCAGTATAGCTGTCCCCGCGTATACCCCAAAGCATCTGATGGCTGTGATATTGCTCACATAGTTAGCGTAAAAGGCAGCCGCTGTGGTAAAACTGGTAACGAACATGGAGAGGGCGGCGTGTTGCAGCGTGATGCTCACTGTCTCTGAGGTTTCCGCGTGAGGCTTGTCAAATTTGGTGTAGTTCCAGACATCACACAGGACAAAAGCGTCATCCGCTCCAATGCCCACCAAAATAATGAGCGCGGTGAGGTTCATAAAAGGGAAAAATTCAAAGTTAAACACCACGCGGTAGAGAAAATAGGACACAATCAAGGAACTGATGATGGCGAACATGGTCATCAGAGTGATAAACATGGACTTGGTGTAGACACACATGACCGAAAGGACGATCACGATGGCGATGGCAGGATACACGGTATCCATCAGAAGATAATCCTGAAACAAACTGTGTTTGATCCCAAACTCAATCCCGGTGACGGTGGTGACGCCGTCAGAAGCGTTCCAGTTTTCGAAGTTGTCCAAGTAAATGTTCATCATGCTCTCCCCTTTCTCTGTGGGCGAGAAGAGCATGCTGTACTTCAAAGCGGGTGTGTAGTCGGCTGTCTTTGGGGCCATAAAGTCTTTATCCACCAAGTAGTGGAGGATCTGGTACACAGCGTTGTACTTGGTACATTTCCGTGGCACGTTGGTGCACTTGAGCTGGTCCTTCCTCCGGGCCGCCATGTCCCAGCAGTCTGGCTCCAGGGTGCCGTTCTGGTAGTGTTTGGCGCAGGTCCGAAGTAGCTTCAAGGTATGAGAAACGTCTCGCTCGACGATTTTCTGGCAGGACGATCTGTTGTTCAGAATAGCGATGTAGTTCCCCAGCGTCCAGCTGGGGCAGCAGGAAGCAGCCGTGGTCCTCTGGCAGAGATCACCAAACCGGGGATGAGATCTGATCTGCAGAGACAGAGACACGCGGAAGAACTGACGTTTAAAATCAGTTCACAGAAAGGTCTGAATGACGGTGGCCTTGAGGGACAGGAAAGTTACAGAAGTTATAGAATCATCCTCTGAATTAAGTACCAGTTTGAACACAAGGTGAGTTTTCCCCCCGAATCTGCTCTCTTCTGCTGCAGAAGGCTCACTATGTTACTTCATTTTGAACAACGAACTCCTTTTTGGGGATGACATACAAGTGTGAAACAATTTCAATCAATGCCAGTTTGGTTTCAAAAAGGAGGTAAAATTAACACCTCTTTAGTAAACAAGCCTTTTCAAAGTCACTTTAAAAAGCAATAAAGTGGATAGGCTGTGAAGCTTATGTACGTATACCTATGGGATTAATTAAGAGAACAATTGCCCGATTGATATATAAAACGAATTTGTGGCTTTGCCTAAAATCTCTGGTAATCAGCGTGAAATTTTTGGTGACAAAGGTACTATATTTCAATCAACTTGGAGGCAAAGATGATAGTCTCTAGATAACTGTCAGACTCAAAAAAGTGATTCTGGTAAAATCAGAAGCAGTGATGCCAAAGACGCATGAAAAACCTGGAATAAAATTGTTTCCTGATACATGAGTAGAGGGGGAAAATGTTTCTAAATTAAAATTATATGTGTGTATATATATATATATATATATATATATACACATATACATATATACGATTTTAAATAAACATACACAAGTAATAAAATACTTCAATAGGAATTTAATTATTTCTTCCACATCTTTCAAAGTTTATTCAAGTTGGCTAACTCCCCCTTTTGGGGAATGTTCTGTTTTGGTAAACAGGGGTCTGCTGCATATTAGTAAGTAGAACAATTCTGGATTTAACGTGGATAGTATTTCATTTAGAACACTATTCCTGGAGAAGGCTTTCCTTCTTATGGCTGTTCTTGTTATAGAAAATTGAAATTTGTTCCAATGTCAAAGCTGGCACTGCTAAGATTAGAGTGAAGCCTGCACAATCCCATCATCTTAAAAATCTGTAAGTTACAAATGGCCCCTCTTCCCTGAGGGTGAGAATAAGAAATACCCCCCTGCTCTTGAGCCTGTCCAGAGACTTCTCCGGAAGTGCCAGGGCTAAAGACGACCCACTCCTATCACTTTCCCTCATCTCTATTTACCAAAGGTTGTTCCAGGGAAGAAACTCCAAAGTTCAAGAAGGGCATGAGTATTCTTTTTTTTCTAATGAGATTAAAACCACCCTTTCCCTTTTATTAAAGTTGGCTTTATCAATCATGTGTCGAAATATTTTCTCAAAGTAGAAGAGAAGCTGGCACAATTCACCTCTTTAGAACTTAGACTTATCCAAGAACCAAGTTACTTGTAACTTGGCTATGAAGACACGTTACTGGGACTTATTCTGCAGGGGCAAGGTGTAGATGAAAGGAGATTGGCCACGTATTGTGAATTGCCGAAGTTGGGTGACCTGCACATAGGGATTCATTCTACTATTGCCTCTGTTTGAAAATTTCCATAATAAGAAGTTGGGTGTTAAAAAAAAAAAAAAAAAGTTGGGTTTTTTTTTAAGATACTCTATTGGGAGTAAAGAAAAATGAGTCAAAGGGTTATCATACAAGTGTACTAAAATAATTTTGATCTTAACAAAGGCTTAATTTTTAAACTCATTTTTAAAGAGCGATAATTACTTGACATTTCATAAAATAGGATAATTAATATTTAATTGTTTCTAGGTTAAAATATTCACATGTGCTAACTCAGGGGAAACTGAACCACCTAATAAATAATAGGAAACCCTGGAATAGCATCTCTCAGATAACCAGGTTTACCCCACAAAGGAATAACAGGCAAATCCCTGGGGTCAGCCTGGTGAACTGAAAGAAAGGTAACGCAACCCCAATGTCTGACAGTTTTCAGATGGAAGAAAATGAACTGTATCCATTACGAAACCCACTATCAGCTAGAAGGACCATATTTGTACTTGCTCAAATAACCAAAAGCCAAAGATAAAGGAAATAGGGTTGCCAGCTAAAACTGGAAACGAAAGCACAGAATTCTGTCCTTGAATAACCCTTTCAAACAATTGCAGGGGTTTTTTATGTGTGTATCTGACCAAAGATTCAAAAGTTGGACATGACAAACACAGACCAAATACTACTTTGATGGCTGCTATCAAAAATAAATGCTAATGAGCCTCTGGAGGGCCAGTCCTCACATTCAAAGGTGATGGCTGATGTACAACCTTTGGAAAACAGTTTCTGAGGACTCTTTAAAGGGTAAGAAATAAGGACAGAGAGAAGACATTTATCCTGAGTTGGATGCCAGTGCCCTGAATCTAAAGGAATGGAGCTCAAGGATTGTCTAGGCTTTCAGGGAGTATGTCCCCATCCATCCATCCATCCATCCATCCATCCATCCATCCAGAAGGAAAAATATTTATTGAGCACCTATCAAGACAAATAAGGCAAAGTGGTCCTGCCCTCAAGTGGCTCACAGTGAGGCAGGGAAATCAGACAAGAAAACAAACCGTTACAATTCAACATGAGAAGCAGCATACTATGTGTAAGGGTCTATGTGAACCTGTGGACAGAGTGCCAAGGTCTGTAAGTACGATGGGATAACGGCACAACTTAGTCATCTGGGACTGAGATAACTCAACACAGAGTCATATTTTATATTGTGGGGCTTGAGGAGCTTGGCAAGCAGGTGTATCTTTATGCAGAAGGCAGCTGCATCTTTGCCATATTCTTGGGAAAGGGGATTGACAGGAATGATTTTAAAATCTTTGAAGTTTATAAAAATAAGGATGGAGTTAACGAGAGCAATTTCTTGCAACTCTTATGAGGAATGCCCTTTTCATTCTAGGTGTTCACAAACAGGAATTTTAGGGATCATTTTGCTTATGTGGTGATAACACGTCTTTGCACACTTCCCTAGTTAGATAGTAGCAGGGGTGGAGTTGGCTTCAAATAAGAGTAAAGGAAGAGGAGAGAAAAAGAAGAAACCAGCAGGGTTTTAAATGATACCTTAACTTTCAAAACTAATGGCCAAGTTGGAGATATGTTAAGAAGCTAAGGGAAGAAAAAAGGGAAGAAAATTAAGCCCTTAATACCAGGTTCAATCAACTGCTAGACACTCCTTTCCCACGTGACCAAGTTCCTCATGTACTAAAAGTTGAAGGGAGCCTAGAGAGGAAGAAAGCAAGGGCTCCACAGCTCTCTTTAAAACAAGCATCAGGAAACACATTTCTGGGGTCCTGTAAGCGTGTGAGGGGGACATTCCAGCTGTCCACAAAAGCTACCCGAGTAAAATGGGTCTTAGTCACCAAATCCCTTCTACAAGCTGATTCCTCTGAACTCCAACATCTACACTATGCAAAGACTAAGAAATAGGGTAAAGGGCTTCCAGCAGAGTCAAGATTAGAGACACACACACTTCTTTGTTATTAATGACTCTCTGCCAGTGTGTCCCGGAGGAATGTCAAAGTGCAGAAAAAAGTAGTGAAGGAGATCAGGGGAGTCAACTGAGGCTCCTTTTGAAAGAGTCTAAAAAAAAACCCAAGCATTTCTGTGAGGAGGTAGACGAGCATCAGAAACAGAAGCTCTTCACTCTGGAAACCAGCGCCCATCTGAACTACGAGTGTAAGTGGCATGTAATTTAAATGGGATCTGGAATTTGAACTCAACGTATTATCAACACAGGCAGGCGGCCACTGGAAGACCTGGTCTCGTGACATTACACTGATTACCAGATGCTTTCTGGAGTCAACCCACCAACAATTAAGCTCTTCTGCTCTGTACCATTTGGTGTGTGTCCCATTCAACTTGATAGTTGTTAATAACTAAGTGGTTAGGTACAATAGCTAGGATTTGAGGGGGGAAAAAAGGGAAAGACTGCCAAGTAGCCTCAGGACACATTTTGCTCAAACCGCCATAACAAATAAAAATCCTCAAAGGGTCTTGAGCTGAGAGACTCAGAAAAGTACAGTAATAGT